>NC_064627.1:630615119-631985119 GCF_023864275.1 Schistocerca cancellata
GAGATCTGTGCTGTCTCAGACTAAATCTTCCAAGGGCGCTAGTTCACTGTGTAACGAAAAATGATATAAGAGTAGGGGAGTAGGGCATGTGGGCGTGTTGTTCTTCAGTATTTGTGAACTAAAACCAGTCGCCTTGCTTTCTAAAGTTCATACTTTGTTATCTTTTAAGAAAACTGTTGTCTCTGTGTGTGTGCTTGCGTGTGAATTCCTAAGGAACCAAACTGCCGACGTCATCGGTCGCTAGACTTACACGCTATTTAAACTAACTTATGCTAAGAGCCACACACACACACACACACACACACATACACACACACACACACACACACACACACACATGCCAGAAGGAGGACTCGAACCTTCCAACGGGAGGGGCCGCGCAGTTCGTAATATAGCGCCTCAAACCGCACGGCCACTCCGTGCGGGAGCTGTTGTGTCTCGTCCTTGTACGCTCGTATTAAACATGCTAATCCCGTCAAAGACATGAGCTAAATATGCCATTCTTGATAATCACTGATCATCAGCGCAAAAATTAATCTATTTGTTTTTGTAACTGAGAAACATAAAAAACTCGGATCTCTGTGACCAAGGGGTTCTGGGCGCTTCAGTCCGGAACAGGGCTGCTGCTACGGTCGCAGGTTCGGATCCTGCCCCGGGCATGGATGTGTGTGATGTCCTTAGGTTAGTTAGGTTTAAGTAGTTCTAAGTTCTAGGGGACTGATGACCTCAGATGTTAGTGCTTAGAGCCATCTAACATCGGATCTCTGATCAAATTTTCGGTTTAAATCTTCCCGCGAGAGCGGTGCTTACTCCAGTACGAAAAAGCTAACTTCTAAATTTTCCACCCATATCGTACCACAGTAGCGAGAATGCCCTTATGATGTTTAAGCTGAGGTGAAAAATTCGTGGGATATCTTCCAATATCGTGTCGGACCTTCTTTTCCCGGTGTAGTGCAGCAATGATGTTAACAAAATTCTCATATTGATCTATCACAGGATCTAGAGCTACAATTTTCTCACCTAATAATTTTGAAAATCTGGGACAATCAGCTTTTTTGATGTTGTACCTTCGTCTGAAAGGGATTTCTTGAGGTCTTGCTTGTGTTCACACATAATGGGTCGATGTTGTGTATTCGGTATGGGCTTACAGACGGATTTAGTGCAGGTATGAAAAATACTTTCACTTACAAACAGCAGATCCAGATTATAGCCACGTTCCAAGCGTCCACTGTAGAAATAATGAGGTAGTTTCCTGTCATGAAGAAATGAGAGATGGAAAGTTTCAGCCCGCAGAAGGACAGCCTCACCATTTCATCCCCTTGAGTGTACCGCCAAACATGGCTGTGACTGCTCAAATCACCTATCACAATAAAAGCTTTCCCTGTAATAAAATTTTTAGGTGGGGTGAAGGAAATATCTGTTGCCGGAGGTTTATATACTGATGTGACTGTACAGTTACTTAAGTCAGCAGTAATAATTTCAATATTGTTATCGTCTGACTGACAAACAGTACAGACTACAAGGTCAGGTCTTATAAAGATGGCGCCTCCACACTGTGCATGTCGTCATTCAGCATCCAGTTTCATCAGGACGTCTCTGCTGGGTATTTATAGAACACACAAAACATCACAGTGCTTAGTGTGGCTCATGTCTTGCAAGAGCTGTTGCTTGCAGGGAGATATTCCTTCGATATTCGCGGATATTATAGTCAGAGACCTCTCGATTATGTCTCATAAATGTTGGATGGGGTCCATGTCGGGCGATCTGGGTGGCCAAACCATCGGTTCCAGTAGCCCAAAATGTTCTTCGAACCAATCACGAAGAACTGTAATCCGCTCACATAGCGCCCTGTCATCCATAAAATTCCATTGTTGTTGGGGAACATGAAGTTGACGAAGGTCTGCTAATGGTCTCCAAGTAGCGGAACATATCCATTTCCAGTCAGTGATCGGTCAATACCATGGAAAGCCAGCCCATCACATTAAATTGCACAGTGCTGTGCTGACAACCTGGATGCATGGCTTTGTATGATTTGCGCTACACTCGAACCCTACCATGAGCTCGTACCAGCTGAAATCGGGGGTCACCTGACCGGGCCACGGTTTCCGGATCGTTTAGAGTCCAACTGATGTGGTCAGAAGGCCAGGAGAGGCGCTACACAAGTTTCCGTGATACGCACTAAGGCATTCGCGTCCGTTGTCTGCTGCCACAGCCCATTAACACAGAATTTCGCAGCGCTGTCCTCGCGGACGCATTCGCCCTGTGTCACATAGTGATATCTCCGATTATTTCACGAAGTGTTACTTGTCTATTAGTACTGACAAATCTAAGCAAACGCTGCTGCTCTCGGTCGTTAAGTGAAGGCCGTGGGCCACTACATTGTCGGTGGTGAGAGGCTATGATTTTAATTAATATTGTGTTTATACTGGTTGCTGGTGGGGAGGAAAGTTAGTTATTAGTATTTTATTAATGATCTCATTCATAAGCAGCCATGTCATAGTCATCACAGTCGCTCAAGAAAGTTATAATTAAGCTTTACTTGTTTAATCAAAATCGGACGATGACTCTGTCCGCAGTCTCGATGATTAGAAGCGATCTGTAATCCTGTGTAAATAAAATGTCCTGGTTTTCTTGCGTTGCGTAGTCAGTCGGGAAACCTCAGATCAAGCGGAAAGTTTGCTTTGATAGAGTTTAATTATCCGATGAAATAATGGTGCTCTTGGATCTAATAATTGCAGTTCGTTTCCAATTAATCGGAAGTTCCCTTCTGATTACCAATGAAACGACACCTCCCTGCAGATTTCCAGTTAGAGAATACATACAGGGTGAGTCACCTAACATTACCGCTGGATATATTTCGTAAACCACATCAAATACTGACGAATCGATTCGACAGACCGAACGTGAGGAGAGGGGCTAGTGTAATTGGTTAATACAAACCATAAAAAAATGCACGGAAGTATGTTTTTTAACACAAACCTACGTTTTTTTTAATGGAACCCCGTTAGTTTTGTTAGCACATCTGAACATATACACAAATACGTAATCAGTGCCGTTTGTTGCATTGTAAAATGTTAATTACATCCGGAGATATTGTAACCTAAAGTTGACGCTTGAGTACCACTCCTCCGCTGTTCGATCGTGTGTATCGGAGAGCATAGTATTACGTAGGGATCCAAAGGGAACGGTGATGGACCTTAGGTACAGAAGAGACTGGAACAGCACATTACGTCCACATGCTAACACCTTTTTATTGGTCATTTTCACTGACGCACATGTACATTACCATGAGGGGTGAGGTACACGTTCGACGGGCGTTTCATAGGACGTGAAGGACGCATAAAATGGCCAGCCCGTTCTCCTGATCTTACATCTCTGGACTTCTTTCTGTGGGGTACGTTAAAGGAGAATGTGTACCGTGATGTGCCTACAACCCCAGAGGATATGAAACAACGTATTGTGGCAGCCTGCGGCGACATTACACCAGATGTACTGCGGCGTGTACGACATTCATTACGCAGAGATTGCAATTGTGTGCAGCAAATGATGGCCACCACATTGAACATCAATTGGCCTGACATGTTGGGACACACTCTAATCCACTCCGTAATTGAAAACGGAAACCACGTGTGTACGTATACCTCATCCCTCATGGTGATGTACATGTGCGTCAGTGAAAAAGACCAATAAAAAGGTGTTAACATGTGGATGTAATGTGCTGTTCCATTCTCTTCTGTACCTAAGGTCCATCACCGTTCCCTTTGGATCACTACGTAATTCAGTGCTCTCCTATACACACGATCGAACTGCGGAGGAGTGGTACTCAAGCGTCAACTTTAGGTTACATTATCTCCGGATGTAATTAACATTTTACAATGCAACAAACGGCACTGATTACGTATTTGTTTATATGTTCAGATGTGCTAACAAATCTAACGGGGTTCCATTTTAAAAAAACGTAGCTTTGTGTTAAAAAACATACTTCCGTGCATTTTTTTATGGTTTGTATTAACCAATTACATAGCCCCTCTCCTCACGTTCGGTCTGTGGAATCGATTTGTCAGTATTTGATGTGGTTTACGAAATATATCCAGCGGTAACGTTAGGTGACTCGCCTTGTATAATGAAATTCCTTACACACTTTTGATGTAAATGCTCAGTATATATTTTCTTGAGTAGCATACAACATATTTTCAATCTCTTTCTTCCAGTAATCTCGATAGCAAAATTACAATTATTCAGTGCGGCTATTCGGCACGGAGAAGATCCTAGAAGTCCTCTCAACACACCAGAGAGAATATTACAAAGATTAATCATGCGCTCATGGAATAGTAATAGTACTGTACTACTTTGCGCATCGATTCTGCGAGTATATAGATGGTCAAGTAGGAAACGTAATTCACTCATAGAATTGTGCAGGGATAATTAGTAGAATATAAAGAGACATTACAAGGTATTGCCTGAAATGTGGTACTCTCGGCAAAATTTTCACACTGTGGATCTTGGATGTTCAATTGCCTAACGATATCAGAAATGGAATCTCCTATGTGTCTACCATTCCGCGTTTTGAGTCTGTTAACTCCTATCGTGCGTCCATAATCATCTAGGAAACCATTCCACGTGAATCTGCTGAATGCAAATGACAACTTCGATAATGTACTGCTTTTTTATACCTTTTGTACGCGGTGCTACCGCTATCTGTATATGTTCATCTCGCTGTTCCATGACTTAGGTCACCTCAGTGTATGACGTGTACAACGTCTGTCAAATCGATATGAAGAGTTTCCATCTTTTGATTTGCAGCTCCTTGTATTGGCCGTGTTTGCAGTTAAAATTTTGGGGTTTGTGGTCCGCCAGTTACGGGTCAGGAACATATGAACTCACATGCAACACTTGCCAGTCAGTATACATAGGAGAAACATGCAGAAACTTCAAAAAAAGATATTCGGAACATCTCAGAGCTTTAAAAAGCAACAGCTCCCATAGCACATTTGCTGACGACCTTATAGCCAACAACCACCACCCAACCACAACAGAAACAGACTTAAGAATACTAAAACCCAGCGATAGCCTATACAGCAAACTGACCATTGAGGAAAACTTCCATATACAGAAGGCAACAGCGGAAGGAAAACAGGACTTAAACGAATAGACTACACTCTACAAGGGCACACTATTTAACACATTAAAGGAACTTTACAAATAAAAACAGCTCTAACAGATAAAGGCTACACATAAGCAAACACACACACACACACACACACACACACACACACACACACACACACACGCGCGCGCGCGCGCGCGAAAAATAAATACACTAAAATCTGCAAAGACGCACAATTTGCACACAGATAGGAATACCATATAAAAGACAACACACACAGCTAAAAAAATCACAGAAGACACACACAAAGACGTGCAGGTATATACACACACACACACACACACACACACACAAACACAAACAAACATAAAATGCAAATTAAATTCAAATTTGGCGCCGAACTGTCTGGTGAAGAAATGAACACTGACTGGGCTGGGACATATAACAAACCACAATCACACTGTGTTCTGGTGTAGTGAAAAGCGTTTTACTACGTTATTTGTGGAAAATACTTGTTATAGCTACGTATGCATCACAACATCTCAGCATGATGCGGTGAATGGAAGTGCTTGCCACACGAAAACGTAAATCAATACGAAAATAGGCGCGAAAACATCGCGAAAAACTAAATTACACTCTAGAAGATAGGTTAACTCTGAGAGAAAAAAAAATAAAACTTTCTCGTCAACATTGCTTGGTTGCAAAAGTGGTGGAGAAAATTCATGCTCACCAAATGGAAAGGTATTTACAAAAAGAAACGATCTGTAGTTTGAACTAAATATGCACATAATTTTATAATCATGTAACAAAATGTTCACATTGCAGAACAAATAAAAACGAAAACCCACTGGTGATGGCACAGTGGTGCCGAAACATGTTTTGGTACTGAGAAAAACGGTGTTTTGCGTAACTGGTGGACCGCAAATCCCAAAAATGAAGAGTTTCATTTGTGTCCCTAGAAACCAGTACTTCCCTGCAATCAGTTCTGTCACTATCAATTTACTTTAACAATAAAGTACTGGAAGAGAATAATTTTACCCACCTCAGAACGTTTTTTTGTTTGCTTGTACGTCCACCACTTGGAATGTCCTTGCCAGACCGGTGGGAGGCGTACCACCATCTGGAGAACCCCTGCTCATGTGGACTGAAATTGATGCAACATGACAAACGAATGGTGTGCCATTGGTTCTTTTGCAGAACTGCGAATCGTTTGTCCGGTCGCAGCCTGAGCCGCTCTGCCGGCCGCGCTGCTCAGGGGAAGGCGAAACGCGGCGCAGGTGGGGGCTGCGGTGCTCATTGTCATTCCGGCGTGGCACCGAATTCGGCGGCGCCGGGCGCGCGCGAGGGCGGCGGCAGCTCTGGTCGGCGCTGCTCGTTTGGCAGCCGCGCAGACCGCACCAGACGCAGACCAAGGAAGGGCAGAGCAGGGTGGGACGGAGTAGGCCTGACCGCACATCGGCGCCGCCAGCCCACCGGCCGGCTGGCTAATTAAAAGGGCGCCTCGTCCCCCAGGAATCCCAAACTCTGCCTCCCGCAGTGTCCCGCGACCGGCCTGCCCCCGCTGGAGCGCAGAGCGCCGGCACCGGCAGCGCTAATTTCGTTTGCCGCCATTGGCTCACCGGTGCGGCGTCACGTTCCCTCTGTGTTCGAGGTCTCTCGTGGTGTAAGAACAAACTGGCGACGTGATCGTGATGCAGTGCGGGCACCCACCCATGGGTTGACTATAAACTGAACCCTGTAACACATTGATATCACGGTATTCAGTATTTTAAGTAGTTAGTCTGATTAACGCCCTTCACTGATAATTCTCCGAAAGTTAGAAACAAATGAAATGATATTTAAATATACACCCTAGCTGCAAAGAGGCGTTGATATACTTCATTGGGGACATGTTGAAAATGTGTGTCCCGACCGGGAGTCGAGCTCAGGATCTGCTTACATGGCAGACGCTCTATCCATCTGAGCCACCGAGGGCACCAGAGGATAGTGCGCCTGCAGGGACTTATCCCTTGCACGCTGCCCGCGAGACCCACATTTCCAACATGTCCACACCACTACATTCGTAATAATAGATGTTTGCCCTTCATACTCATTACTCGTGGCAGATTAATTTACCAAGTCCCGTACGAGTTCGGGCATAGCGTGTGCGTTCGCGGCTAGGGTGTCCATTCAAATATCATTTCATTGTAGCAAAGCAGCATGGTCATCAACGATAACTGTTCTTTCGGAAACTGATACTACCGTCATATATAGTTAAAATATGGCTTCCCGGCCATTGACCTTCTTGTGCGAACGCACACGCTATGCCCGAACTCGTACGGTACTTGGTAGATTAATCTGCCACGAGTAATGAGCATGATGGGCAAACACCTATTAGGCGCACTACGAATGTAGTGGTGTGGACATGTTGGAAATGTGGGTCTCACGGGCAGCGTGCAAGGGATAAGTCCCTGCAGGCGCACTGTGCCCTATGCCCTCGGTGGCTCAGATGGATAGAGTGTCTGCAATGTAAGCAGGAGATCCTGGGTTCGAGTCCCGGTCGGGGCACACATTTTCAACATGTCCCCAATGAAGTATACCAACGCCTCTTTGCAACTAGGGTTGTAAGTAGGCTGTTTAGGTTTTATATTGGTAACGCCATGTAGCGCTCTAAATGAAAATCACTGGCTGTGCTGTGTGCAGTCTGTGGCTGGTTGGCATTGTTGTAATACTCGCCATTGTAGCGTTGGGCAGTTGTCTGTTAACAGCGCGTAGCGTTGCGCAGTTGGAGGTGAGCCGCCAGCAGTGGTGGATGTGGGGAGAGAAATGGAGGAATTTTGAGAGCGGATGATCTGGACGTGTGTCCATCAGAAACAGTACATTTGTAAGAATGGATGTCATGAACTGCTATATATATTATGACTTTTGAACACTATTAAGGTAAATACATTGTTTGTTCTCTATCAAAATCATTCATTTGCTAACTATGCCTATCAGTAGTTAGTGCCTTCAGTAGTTAGAATCTTTTATTTAGCTGGCAGTAGTGGCGCTCGCTGTATTGCGGTAGTTCGAGTAATGAAGATTTTTGTGAGGTAAGTGATTCATGAAAGGTATATGATAATGTTAGTCAGGGTCATTCTTTTGTAGGGATTACTGAAAGTCAGATTGCGTTGCGCTAAAAAAAAGAATATTGTGTGTCAGTTTAAGCACAGTCATTTATAATTTTTCTAAAGGGACGTTTCAGGGTGTCCATTTAAATATCATTTCATTCTAGCAAAGCCGTATGGTCGTCAACGGTATGTGTTATTTCGGGAACAGATACTACCCTCATATATAGCTAGAACAAATATAAATTCGTAGGTACTCTACAGCAGTGTTACAATACCGTCTGTTTACAGAATTCTGCAGGATGACGACGTGCATAAATATCATGGCGAATAACGATGGGAACTCCATGAGGCAGTTCGCGGGTGATGCTGTTATAGGTAAGAGAGGTAGTCATGAAGTTTACGTTATCACCTCGAGAAACTAAAAATACTGCAATGAATAGTTTTGTTACGAGGTTTAGATATATTGTGCCACAGAATGATATTCTGGAAGGATGTGAGATGCATCTTAAGTTTTTCCTGGCTGGCAACATTGCCAGAGTTGAAACCAGGCTAGATCCTCTCTTCCACTTTCAAAACTTCAAAAAACTTCTCCGGCATACGTTTAGGTACTAATAGTCCTAGAAGAAAGAATATTGAGCCACAGCATAGCGGATAGTTTCCGGAATGAATTTTTATTCTGCAGGGGACTATTTGACATTTAAGCCGCTTGCAGCTGAAAATGAATCGTCATTTACAGGAACACGTGTACCTGTAAATAAAGGTTCACACACAGCTGGAATCCCTTTATTTGTCAGCTGTCGATTACTCTGCAGTTCCCTATAACATAAAACTATTAGGGGTTGCAGAGAAATGAAAGTTCCTACCTATGGCCAAGTCGAAGATTCCTGGTTCCTCAATATACGCTGAAGAACTTCTATTAAGCTTGTGAAACAGGAGAAAGGCACTGGCGGAAGTGGTGGAGGGGAGGAGGGCGAGTCATGCTTGGACAGATTAATGGATAATTTCCCACAAAAGGCAAAGATCCATGATTCAAAACCCGACCAGGTACTATGCTGTAATCTGCCAGGAATTTTCAGTTTACTAAGAGTTTAATAGTAGTCGTGATAAACTATTTAAGAAAGTTAAATACTTGTAGTAGTATGAAGAACCTTCAACCAGAAGTTAAAATTACGACTGCGCCGCTTGTCTCCGTAGCGTGATGACCCCTACGTAATACATGTGATGTCATTACCCATCACTTGCGTAAATTTCGTTCCTTTACAGAAGTGGAAAGGTCATAAGATTTACACAGTGAGTTGAAGAGATCAAGTACGAAAAGTCATAGACTGGAAAGATACTCGAAGAATGTGAAGCTGTAAAACTACAGAATGTACCAAAATACCAAATGTACTACATGAGAGCGTGAAGGAAGGAAAATTAAGGTATAAATTCCTATCGACAACGACGTCGCTAGAGCAGGAGCAATGAGAGAAGTGGCAAAGGGATTCGCTAGTGTTCGTTTATAAATGTAGCTTCCGACATTTGCCGTAAGTGAGAAACAGAAAGAGAGGAAGAACTTAGACTGTATTTCCACGCAAGTATTTGAAACGTAGATCTCTCGTATGCGAGTTCTGTTTCGTAACTAATGCACCACTTCAGTGGAGAAGAAAAATAGTTTCTTGTCACCTCGATACATGACTTATTAGAGATCGATAATACGCTCGGGTAGGACCAACATATTGAAGCTTACTGACTCATTGGCTTAGCGCTGTCACGCCACAAATCCAAACACCATGGTTTCACTCCAACGATTTTATTTCTGAATCGTATCGCATATTTCCCCTATGAATGGAATTACACTCTGGCAGTTACTTATTAACGAAAAATATAAGTCAAGTTAAACGGTGTTTACAATCGAAGTCCAACTATAGGCCCTATACACTGCCGGAAAAGATAGTGGTTTTAAGCCTCCTACAGTGGCGCCTGCTGCTCGGTTGTTTCAGCAGACTCGCTTGGAGCAAGTACTCTGATGACCAGAGCAGTGGTCGAAATCGTTCACCAATAAATAAATAAACATCTTTACGCGATCGGGATTATTTTATCATATAAAAAAATGGTACATCTGCAAAGACGACGTCTAGTTTGATACGATGACGGCATATGCCACCTAAGGGATAGATGTACTGATAAAAGTTTCATCATCGTCTGCTAACAGATGGCGTAGTGCATAGTTACCAGAGTACCATATACGAGGTGCATTCAAGTTCTAAGGCCTCCGATTTTTTTTCTCCGGACTGGAAAGAGATAGACACATCCGCATTGTTTTAAAATGAGGCCGCGTTCATTGTCAATATGTCCCAGAGATGGCAGCACCGTACTGCAGATGGATTTTTACCGCCAGCGGCGAAAATGAGAACTGTTTGAAATACTTAAAACGGCGACGTTTTCCTTATTTGAACAGCGTGCAATCATTCGTTTTCTGAATTTGCGTGGTGTGAAACCAATTGAAATTCATCGACAGTTGAAGGTGACATGAGGTGATGGAGTTATGAATGTGTCGAAAGTGCGTTCGTGGGTGCGACAGTTTAATAAAGGCAGAACATCGTGTGACAACAAACCGAAACAACCTCGGGCTCGCACAAGCCGTTCTGACGACATGATCGAGAAAGTGGAGAGAATTGTTTTGGGGGATCGCCGAATGACTGTTGAACAGATCGCCTCCAGATTTGGCATTTCTGTGGGTTCTGTGCACACAATCCTGCATGACGACCTGAAAATGCGAAAAGTGTCATCCAGGTGGGTGCCACGAATGCTGATGGACGACCTCATGGCTGCCCGTGTAGCATGTTGCCAAGCAATGTTGACGCACAACGACAGCATGAATGGGACTTTCTTTTCATCGGTTGTGACAATGGATGAGACGTGGAGACCATTTTTCAATCCAGAAACAAAGCGCCAGACAGCTCAATGGAAGCACACAGATTCACCACCACCAAAGAAATATCAGTTAACCGCCAGTGTTCAAAAAATGATGGTGTCCATGTTCTGGGACAGCGAGGGCATAGTCCTTACCCATTGCGTTCTAAAGGGCACTACTTTAACAGGTACATCCTACGAAAATGTTTTGAAGAACAAATTCCTCCCTGCACTGCAACATAAACGTCCAGGAAGGGCTGTGTGTGTGCTGTTTCACTAATACAACACACCCGCACATCGAGCTAACGTTACGCAACAGTTTCTTCATGATAACAACTTTAAAGTGATTCCTCATTCTCCCTACTCACCTGACCTGGCTCCTAGTGCCTTTTGGCTTTTTCCAACAATGAAAGACACTCTCTGTGGCCGCCCATTCACCAGCCGTGCTGCTATTGCCTCAGCGATTTTCCAGTGGTCAAAACAGACTCCTGAAGAAGCCTTCGTCGCTGCCATGGAATCATGACGTCAGCGTCGTGAAAAATGTGTACGTCTGCAGGGCGATTACGTCGAGAAGTAACGCCAATTTCATCGATTTCGGGTGAGTAGTTAATTAGAAAAAAATCGGAGGCCTTAGAACTTGAATGCACCTCGTAAGTCTGTCTTTTAATGGGGAATGCTGATAGCCAGAAAATGTAGTGTGGTGCAAATGTGTGAAGCCAGCAGAGAACCATGCCACAGATATGCACTCGTGCTTTCTACAGTCATCTGAACGAGTCTGAAAGGAATAAAACTGTGGCCTACCGAGTGCGGTATGGTCCTTTCGGAGAACTGCAAGTTGGCCGTGCTGCGTCAGTTGTGCTACAATTCTCGTATCGGTGGTCACGTTAATACTCTCATACCCACAGATGAAGTTCTACGCAGCACCGACGACCGCCAGGATCTACGTGCAGCAGTGACACATATTACAGGTACCGCAGCACAGGTAAGAGGGCATGTGAACCAAGACGTGTCAACACGAAGTGTTGAGAACCGGTAATTAGCAGTGGGACTACGGGCACGCCCACCTCTAGCTCGTCTTCCACTCTCGCCTCAGCATCGACGTGCAAGGCTCGAGTGGTACATGTGGATGATCACTTGGAAGATGGAATGGTGCGACGTGGTCTTCAGCGATTGCACGCAAGTGATGGTAATTTGGACGTACGATGTGGACATGATGAGCACTGTCACGTAGAGTGCATTCGTCGCATTCGCCCAGCACTCAGCCCATCCCTGGCCTTGTGGTGTGGGGTCCTATAAGCTACAACTCTCGTTGTTTCTGGAGAGGACGCTAACCAGTCCTCGGTACGTGCAGAATGTCGTTAGATAAGTTATTTTGCCGTTCTTGCAATGGGAAGTTGATGTGTTGTTCCAACAAGATAATGCTCGTCCACACACTTCCCGTGAAACACGACGTGCTCCGCAATATCTGCAACATCTTCCCTGGCCAGCGATATATCCGGATTTGTCTGCAATCGAGCACGTGCTGTATATGGTGGGACGTCAACTGACTCGTGCGATTCCTCATCTAGACTTACGGAACTATGTGAACAAGTCGAGCAGGTGTATCCCAGGACAGTACTCACCGTCTGTGCAGTCGACTGGACGCTAGAGTCAGCGCGTGCACTGCTGCCCGTGGAGGCTTCATCATGTACTAATATTGGTGTTTCAGCATTAGTCGATACCTGCCATCCCAGAACCGCTTGTGCTATTGATCTGTAAATGTAATCATTTTATGTACCCCCTACGCACTGTTGCAACAATAAATCTTGAGTGAATTGGGAACCTCTAGAAGAATTTATTAACTTTTTTCCAGCAACGTATATCTGCATACATACTCAGCGATGGACCGTACGATGAAGGCCCGTGGAGCTCTGCTAATCATTTGCTTTCCAGTTCCGTTCAAAAATGCTGAGACGGAAAAACGTCTGTCTGTATGCATCCGAAGGAGCAGTGATTTCCCTTATCTTATTTTTGCTGTTCTTAGGCGATGAACGAGGTGTTCAAAAAGTGTCTCTGCAGTGCCGTATGATTGTTAGCCGCAGTGAATATAACGAAACGAAACTCAGTGAAATACAAGTTATTAATTTATTGAATTTTCATTTTTACTTACAATTTTTCACATTAAATTCTGAAAGTGTCCCCCCTGTTGTCGAATACACAATTCAATTTGTCTAATCATGTTTCCAAACACAAGTTGTAACATTTCTTCTGTTACAGAAGCAGTGAAAGTGAATATTGCAGTTTTTAATTCATCGATGGATTTTGGACAGTTTTTATAGACAGTTCGCTGCACCCCAGAAGAAAAAGTCGGGTGCTGTTAGGTCAGGCGATCGTGGAGGCCAAAGCCCCTGTGAAATTCTGCGGTCACCAAAAACATCAGCAAGCAGTGACTTTGGAACGCGAGTTGTATGCACGGTTGCACCATTTTGTTGAAAGTAACCATTCAGTATTTCACTTAACACAAGTTCGCCTATGAATGGGTACAGAATACCACTGCAGTATCGTTGTGCGTTTATTGTTTCGTTGAAAAATATGGGACCCACAATCCGACGTCTGGAAATTGCAATCCAAACTCCTATTTTCACAGAATGAAGAGGTTCCTCATGAATACTCAATGGATTTGCAGTATCCCACATACGAGAATTTTGCGAGTTCATGTATCCGGATAAATGAAATCACGCCTCGTCAGTGAAAAACGTTTCATTAAGAATATACCTTCCATTTTGTTGAACGAAATTTTTGAAAAATTTACAATAATGTAGTCTCTTGCATGATTAGTATTTTTCAGTTCTTGTACGACTGTCACTTTGTATGGGAAAAGTACTAATATTTTCCTTACAGTTGTGTGGGCCGTTCCGACACTAACACCGATTCCCTGGGCGAGCGTTCTTACTGACTTGTCCGGACACGTGGACATTTTATCGGAAATAACGAGTATTTTATCCTCAGACAAAACGCTAGGACGACCACTTCTCGGTGCATCTGTCACTGAAGCCGTACTTCGAAATTTGTCAATCGAATCCTCGCACAGTATCGCGATGCAGGAGTGTTGTCTCCGGGACAACTGAATTAAATGTTTGACGAACTGAAACTGTGTATTCACCGCCTGCTTTTAACACTTTTTCGGCTAAAAACACACGTTCTTCAATGGTTAGCATTTTAACAGCGACAAAAACGATACAAACGAACAAAGGAACTAAACTTGAATGTTCACGTCAACACGTAACGACACACACCAACGATACTACAGACGCTGGCTGAGATAAACGAAACAGTAGAATGTTGGGAGAGTCCACTTCAAGGGAAGTAACCCAGGTAGGCGAACAATCATACGGTACGCGCGGGTAACAATCATACGGCACTGCGGAGAGACTTTTTGAGCACCCCGTGTGTTAGTGGCAATAGGCTCGTTCTGCAGTCTGTTGCAAAGTCTTTCTTCCAAAGATTTCCGTTTTGAATGAAAGAGGCCTTACTCTGTGATGCTGGCGTGTCTCTCGATCTTACTGGCAACAAACCTTGCAGCACACTGCCGAATTCGGTGTCTTCCTCTAATCCGACCTAATGGGAATCCCAAATACTCAAGCAGTCCTCAAGAATGAATGGCATAAGTGTTATATACGGTCTCCTTTATAGGTAAGCTATATTGTCCTCAAATTTTCCTATTAAACCAAAGTCGACTATTCGCTTTCACTACAATTGACCTGCAGTACTCGTTCCATTTCGTGTTCCTTAGCAACGTTACGAGTATGGGAGTCAAGCAGCACACCATTAATAGTGTATTCGAACACTGCAACAGAGTTCTTCGCAGTCATCTACACTAACATGTTTCCCACGGGCATGGATGTATGTGATGTCCTTAGGTTAGTTAGGTTTAAGTAGTTCTAAGTTCTAGGGGACTGATGACCTCAGAAGCTAAGTCCCATAGTGCTCAGAGGCATTTGAACCATTTAACCTCCTACAATCACTTGAGGACAACACTTTCCCGTGTGCTATAATATTATCAGAGACGAAAACAGACATTATACTCATCGGTCATATTGTTTATGTATACAGAGAGCAAGAGCGATTCTACCAAACTTCCCAGAGGCACTCCTTGAACTACCTTTGCCTACGATGAACACTCGCCATCCAGGACGACAGACTGGGTTCTGTTATTCAAATCATTTTCAAGCCACTTACATGTTTTAGAACTTATTCTGCATGCGCGTTAATAGGCTACAGTGTGGCTGCGTGTCAAACGTTTGCCTCAAATCTAGGAATATGGAGTCTGACTGTTGCCTTTCATCCATGGTTTGCAAGGTATTGTTTGAGGGAGGTGCTCCTGTAACTGGCTGGTTAAGTCAGTGCAGAGGTCGGAGGAAGACAGGGGGAAACCATCTCCAATAGGAACTTCCCTAGTTTGCCATCATCAACCTAATCTTCAGGTTCAAACGGCTCCAAACACTATCGGAATTAACATGTGAGGTCAGCAGTCCTCTAGACTTAGAACTACTTAAAACCTAACTAAGGACATCACACATATCTATGGCCGAGGCAGGATTCGAACCTGCGACCGTAGCAGCAGCGCGGTTTGACTGAAGCGCCTGGAACCGCTCGGCCACAGTGGTCGGCCAATCTTCAGGGTGAGGATAGATAACTGTACGTATGGTTGAAAATATAAAAATCCAGCATCGTATTTAAGCACTCGAACAGGCATGGGTCGCATTTAAAGGCTCTAAGGTAGAGCTGCCTCAAACCGATATACCTTGGCGTGCAAAACTTAAGGACGGAAGAAATTTTTGCATGATGTGTCATTGCCAAGCAACGTAGCTCCATGACACTTTGACCATACGTAGAAGTGCAGTACATTGCAGAAGGTAACTGAAAGAACGCAATCAGAAGAACAGAAATATATTTATACTCAAAGACAATAATTACACTGAAGGCGGGAAATGGTTCTTTATATAGTGTGTGATAACCATGGACGGCAGTGCATGCTGACCAACATGCTCACATGCTGGCCACAGGTTTTGAAAGGAGTTCTTGTGGAAGGGCTTTCCTTACCAAGCGCGGTTGACAACTGTTTAATGGTCGTTGGTGCTGATGGACGTGTTGCAGTACATCTCCCCAATGCATCGTACTCGCGCTAGAAAAAAAATGGTTCAAATGGCTTTGAGCACTATGGGACTTAACATCTATGGTCATCAGTCCCCTAGAACTTAGAACTACTTAAACCTAACTAACCTAAGGACAGCACACAACACCCAGCCATCACGAGGCAGAGAAAATCCCTGATCCCGCCGGGAATCGAACCCGGGAACCCGGGCGTGGGAAGCGAGAACGCTACCGCACGACCACGAGATGCGGGCGTACTCGTGCTAGATGCGATGGAGGTCGCTGAGGGGCAGGCCGTTACGTTCGGAGGATATTCTCTCGGTCCGTGAATTCTCCAGCTACGCTGTTCGATGCCGTCGCCCACTGTCATCCATAAAAACGAAAATAGGGCCGAAAGCACCATAGAAGGAGCATATGGGAAATGAGTACAGTGACACAACAGCGTTGACGTATATGTTCAGAGATTTGGAAGTCAGTAGATCCATCCAACATTATGCTTCCCCACACCTTAACACCTGGATCATCAAGACGATCACGTTAGAAAATGTTACTGGGGAACACATAGTGCATGTACCAGCGTGAGTAAACATTGCGCCGGCCGGAGTGGCCGTGCGGTTCTGGGCGCTACAGTCTGGAGACGAACGAACGCTACGTTCGCAGGTTCGAATCCTGCCTCGGGAATGGATGTGTGTGATGTCCTTAAGTTAGTTAGGCTTAATTAGTTCTAAGTTCTATGTGACTGATGACCTCAGAAGTTAAGTCGCATAGTGCTCAGAGCCATTTGAGCCCAGAAAACATTGCAAAACATGCACTGTTGTCCTTGGTGATCACACACCCTACTGAGAACCATCTCACGGCTTTTGTAACGTCTAGCGGACTATCTGCAATCGAGCTGACTTCGGTGTAAGAATTGTCTTTGAATAAAAGTGTCATTTCTGTATGTCACACCGTGTATTTGTTTTGGTTATCTTTCGTTTGGTTTATTTCTATGTATGGTCCAAGTTTCAGAGAACTAAGTTACTTGGCAGTGAGACGTCCTGTGAGAGCTACTTCCGTTCTTAAGCTTTGCACGCCAGTGTATATTATAATTGTAAGTGAGATTTGTCTGTACATGTCACAAAGACTCCACATCCCATCCCTGCAGCAATATCAAGATTATATGACATCCTTGGAGAAAGTTTCCTTTTTTAAATTTAGGCGTCAGATTCGAAGGTTAGTGTTTTAAAAGGGGACATCTCACCAAAGGACTTCTTATGGGACGTCAGTGAAGCAGCTGGGAATTGAGTGCCAAAGTTCTAGAACGATATAGAATACTTCAAAGTTCTTTAGGATATCGAAGAGTATTCTTTACTCTTTAAGACTGTTCTTGTATATTTTAAAGTTCTCTTTTACGCAGGCGTTCACCTCTTCTCCCCCCAGAAAATTTACGGCTTCGAATGTCTTTCTTCAGGAATTCAAAAATAGACATGGCATGATGGGAGTTTGGGAATGTGTGGAGGATGTTTAAGGGTTTCCCAGCAAAACTCCTGCAGCCTGTTCTCGTGAACACTTTGAGCGTCTTCATGTCGAAACACCTAGGAAATTCGATGAACGGCATCATTCCGTTGCAGGACAATGCTCCCCCACTCGTTGTCAAAGTTAGTTTGACTGCGCCGCAGAATTCGCTGGGCAGCCCTTACACATCCGCACAGTCCCGATAATTCTCCGTGTGATATCCGTATTTTTAAAGCAGGACGTTCGTGGCTTAAGCTTTGCACACCAGTGCCTGTCAATTTGCTTCAGACAAAGTGGTGCACGTCTATGTACAATCATGATTCCATAAGTAAGCACAACATTATTCCATGAAGGCATTGACCATCTTTTCTCACAATGGGATAAATGTATTAACAGTTATGGTGATTACTTTTGAAGTAATAAACAATGTAACTACTTTTTTCTGTTTGTATCATTTTCATTGGTCTCGGCTAATATGAAAATATTTTTTCGTAAAGTAATTTAAATTGTCGTAACGATTTTCGAATATTTCCCATATGCATTTAATAATTGTAAGACGTTTATTTTGGAAATGATTATATGGAGTCATGTTTTCAAACTGTTACTAACTATTCTGAAATATGCATACTTAAATGCACGTTAGCTCGAAGTAGTAGTAGTAGTAGTAGTAGTAGTAGTGGTGGTGGTGGCGGTAGGGGTTTGGGGGTGTGGTAACTAGGGAGTACAGCTTTATAGGGTTCCACAAGAATCAGCTTGTCGAGCCCAGGGGTATGCTACCAGTCTCCACATGTTTTTCGCATTCCGCTGTTCACAACGAATGGGAACAACCAGAATGGCTGAACCCTCGATATCGTAAACCTGTCTATGTATATCTGTATTATGCTTCGATGCGTCATTAATCGATTCGTTATATCAATCTTTTAATGATATTAAAAATATTTCTTGTTTCTGCACAGGCAGAACCACCTATTGTAGGAAAGGCAAGTTTGTAAATGTCTCGCTTGAGTGATCAAAAAGGCACTAACAGAAGTTACTGTTTCTGTTAGTTTTCTGTTTTTTTACGGCGTTTGCAGAACAAAGTGCGTCATTAGCAAGTTCACTTTGTGAGTTTATTGATTGTAGGCTCTTGTGAGTTTTATTTTCTTGTGAATAGCTGCAACATATTTAGACAGAAAACAGCACAATATGAAGTGGTAATTTGTTTAGGCAATCTGAGTGGACAGCACGGCTGCCTCGTGATGCCGGCTGAGGAGCTACTTAAGCGAATAGGAGCGGTTCCAAGGTCAGGGTCGACAACGGCCGAGAGAGTGGTGTGCTGACCGCATCCCCCGTAGCGCATCCAGTGACGCCATTGACATAGGATGACACGGCGATCTGTCGGCCACGACTGGCTCGTTTGCAGTCAGAACGAGGAGATTTTTACATGTTGAGTTAACTCGGTCTCTTTCCCCAACACGTTAACGGAACAAACCGTACCAAAAATCCTGCCTTTTTGGCGAGATCTTTAACGCGAAATATCAACGAAATTGCATATTTTCATTATGCGCAAATATAAATACTAACAGCGTCAAATATGGCAGTTACCCTTGCAAACGCTTAAATAAACGGAGTGGTTGCTTGATTATCCTCTGCCAGCCAATGACAGCATAGGACTACTATCGTCAATAAAACTCACCATTACGTCACGCGAACACTTTCAGGTCGGTAATTTAATATACACGGGAAACGTTAAGCGTCTCAAGTTCCAAACAGAAAACACGAAAAATATTAAACTTGCAGGGCAGCTTATGTGCTGCAATTGGCCATGTTTGTATTTATACTAGCGTATTAAGAAACACACTGTTTACGTGATACATCGCATTAAAGATCTCTCCTAAATTCATTATTTTTCGTACAGTTCCTTATGCTAAATTGTCGGGAAATATGAAGTTGGTGAGTGCATATAATACCTGTAGATTTAATCTTGGAGTTAGCTTTTGATGTTATTAATTAGTTGATCATGAAACGGAAAGGAGATACAGGTTATAAACATCCCTCGTGCCATAGTTACTGCAGTTAACAGAGAGTAGTGTCGGGCATGTCTGATAGAACAGATAGTGCTCAAATATACACATTTCTGTAAGAGCGCGACAGCTCCTTGACGTTCGCTTCAGTTCGGCTGCAGTAAGATCGTCCGGAATCCTAAGGAAATAAATAATTTGTGAGCAGGATGCTAATGGACGAGTGACGCATTGCAGCATGCAGTAAGTCGGAAATTTGAGTCAGGTAGGGACCGTGTCCGGATGTCCGAATCTGTTAAGGCAACGGCTCGTGAGAAACGTTAAATTCGGTTTCTAATCCAGGTCTGGCAGAAATTTTCAGCTTTCGCCATGGTATTGTCACAATGATTTATGTGGCTGGAAGTCACTAGTTTCCCACCCACACTTTCCCTTCCCATCCCACTATTTCATCTTGAGATGTTGCTCAGATAATGGTTCAAACATCAACACCTATAGCAACTATTAATGTTTCGATCAGTAAAACAAAGTTTTAGCAGATCTATCCTAGTAATTTCTTCGGGGGTAACGAAATACATTTAAAAACTGACAATCTACTGCTGAACAGGACCGCTGCAGTTTATCAGTACTACGGGCTCCGCACTATCTTAAACCGTCCCCGCGAATTGAATGTAGCGTTCTCCTCATTCTTTTCTGTTTGTAACTATAAATGTTGGTTGAGTAATCTTTCTTATTTCTGTGGGGACAGTAGGAAAGCTTTATGCAATTTTTTGCTTACGTGAATGAATACTTGAACTTCACGCTCCCAAACTGTCTTTAATGCGAAATCTGTGCGTTATCAGCCACAAAATTGTCGATCATCCCGCAACAGTGATACCCCTTCTCGTGTATTCACGCACTTACTATCTATAATTACTCAGTAACACCACCATATCTTCATACAATGACGTACACCACCTCTAGACGCCATATGCAGTGACAGGCCACGTCAAAACCTATTTCCTTCTTTGAGATGCCGATGTCTGAGATAAGCTATTGTAACGTTATAAGATTATTAAACAACAGATAAATTTCTGTTATGTGTGTACATCTCCTTCTCAGGCCATCGCTCTTATCAGTCTACATAGAGTCCACACAACATGCAACACCCATTGTTTATGTTATTTCAGATGTTCATATTATCTAGATATTGCATTCATCAGCAGTTACTGCGTATACTCATCACCTTTATGTGCAAATTTTGTGATGTTAATCTCATTTAGAACGAATTTAATTAATGTCAAATATTTATCAAGCGCTGTAAAGCAATATAAATCCATTTGTCAGTGACGTGAATATTTTGTGGGGTGTTATAAATGATTGCGCCGAAATTAATATATCATTCTCTCAATGAATATATTAATCTCCCTAAATACTACTTCCATTAACTTTTCTCTATACAGTTATGAATTTACAAGCTTGTTTTTAGAATTCGATGTCGTTTCCAGCATTCGAATAAATTATTGGTAAAATTTGTAATGTACGTTCGAAATATGCGTGTGTTAGGACTGTAAATCTGACACGCCTTCATTTAAAGTGGAATGGAATCTAAATCCACCTACTAATTGGTTGCAAAGTTTATGAAATTAGAGTGACTTGAGAGAATCATTATGTAAAAGTACTGCAATATTTGTGCAATCATTAACGCGTCCCATGTAGATTTTCGAAAACATTTAATTGAAGATTGTGTATATTTCCAGGATCTGCAAAACTATCACATTCACGACTGTAATTTATGCTGCCAAAGTATTGTATACTTCTTTCCTTCTGCTCTGAAAGCCAGGAAACAAATACATCTAAGAAATATTCACTGAAAGACGGCTGTTTTGTGAAAGGGCGCCTTTTACGAAGCGTGGAATTATTTCATGCCCTGCGTAAGTCACTTGTTTCATCACTGACAATGAGTCACGCGTCACGTCTTTCTACTTGAACGAGCTATCGCGGCCGGATAAACAAAGTAAGGGCCATATTACCACGAGCTAGGTGCTTTAACCGGCTTTGGTCAATGAAAAAAATTATGCCACATAATTCGGTTCTGTTCCACCACGCTTTGTGAGACAGAACTACTTTCTCACCGTTCGTCACTTGGGACAGCTAGCTGTAGCAAGCATTTTTGCGGACATGTGGTTAGAGTTGGCCAGCAAATCTCGCTATCGCAGTCAGTCGCAGTCTCTTTCATACATCTGGGAACTATGACAGAAGTCAGTTTAGGAAAAGTGGTACCGTTTCCGAGCGTTTTTGTATGCAGATACCACATGCATAATATCGTGTCTGTCTTCACAGATAATTGATTCAGAGAGCCGGCCGCGGTGGTCTAGCGGTTCTGGCGCTGCAGTCCGGAACCGCGGGACTGCTACGGTCGCAGGTTCGAATCCTGCCTCGGGCATGGGTGTGTGTGATGTCCTTAGGTTAGTTAGGTTTAAGTAGTTCTAAGTTTTAGGGGACTTATGACCCAAGATGTTGAGTCCCATAGTGCTCAGAGCACCAATTGATTCAGAAAAAAAACGTGGTAATCTGGATCCCTGTCCGTATTCGGGATCTGGGAACTCAACTGATTTACAAGTAGACCTTCATACTAATTTCTCTAATATTGTATTTTGTGTATTATGTCTCTCCTGAAGATGAGACGTGGTTCGGAAAGAATGTAAGCTATTCATATTCGATATTTACCTATCGCATCCATGGTGAAATTTTGTCACTATCTATTGGTAATAACGTTGTTTGTTCACTGTTTTTATATTTTGTGGATTGATGAACCCACGCCTTCTCCTGGTACTGCCACTTTCAACCACGCGTATTTGCGTCAAGGTTAGAAGTCTTTTATTTTCATGGGGTGGTGTTCTTCATCCTTTTACTTGGACCTGAATCCAGCGTAATGCTGCACATGTGTTCACTGTTCAATTCCTTTTTTTTTTTTTTTTTTTTTGTTTTTGAATGATTTTTCAGCTGATGCACTGACTCCGAGGCTTGCAGCTGTTAAGACTTTCCGATAACGGGCCACTGCTTTTACGACAAAGGTAAAATATTTATAAGTTATTAGGAAAAGGAAGTAATCGAAGACAGAGATGTTTGTCCCTACACAGATCGGAGCTAGGAAATGCGATTTTGTACACTTAGATAGTACGTGTTTCATAACTGCATGCACATGTTGAGTTTTCAATAGTGTCACTTGTGAGTTACCTTTCATTTATTTTGTTGCGCTTTGCATGAACTTGTCATCTCCTATTGTCAGTAAGAAGGTCAAATCGCACTATCACTAGGTCACATTTACTTTATGGGCATAAATTTCAGGGCATGAAATGCTTTCAACACTCGTATGCTGTTCAGCTACGAAGGTGGCTTACACATTCAGTACAGTATTGGAATTAAGCTAAGTATAGCTTCTGTCAAACAATGTAGCAAACTTTTTGGACGGATAAGATATTTTTGTCTGTCTTATGTATGCAAATACCACAAAATAAAATTAAAATGTTTCAAATGGCTCTAAGCACTATGGGACTTAACATCTGAGGTCATCAGTCCCCTAGACTTTGTATTCTATTATATGTTAACCGGAGACCTAGAAACGTCGGAGAGGCTCCGTCCCCGCCGCAGCCGCAGTGGTCCACAACCCCACGACAACTACCGCAGTCCACTTCACCCCTCCGCCGCCCCATACCGAATCCAGTGTTATTGTGCGGTTCGGCCCCCGGTGGACCCCCCAGGGAACGTCTCACATCAGACGAGTGTAACCCCTATGTTTGCGTGGTAGAGTATTGGTGGTGTACGCGTACGTGGAGAACTTGTTTGCGCAGCAATCGCCGACATAGTGTAACTGAGGCGGAATAAGGGGAACCATCCCGCATTCGCCGAGGCACATAGAAAACCGCCTAAAAACCAGCCACAGACTGGCCGGTTCACCGGACGTCGACACAAATCCGCCGGGCGGATTCGTGCAGGGGACCAGGCGCTCCTTTCCTCTCGGAAAGTCGTGCGTTAGACCGCACGGCCAACCGGGCAGGCCCCCTAGACTTTTTTTTTTTTTGGTCATCAGTCTACTGACTGGTTTGATGCGGCCCGCCATGAACTCCTTTCCTGTGCTAACCTCTTCATCTCAGAGTAGCATTTGCAACCTACGTCCTCAATTATTTGCTTGACGTATTCCAATCTCTGTCTTCCTCTACAGTTTTTGCCCTCTACAGCTCCCTCTAGTACCATGGAAGTCATTCCCTCATGTCTTAGCAGATATCCTATCATCCTGTCCCTTCTCCTTATCTGTGTTTTCCACGTATTCCTTTCCTCTCCGATTCTGCGTACAACCTCCTCATTCCTTACCTTATCAGTCCACCTAATTTTCAACATTCGTCTATAGCACCGCATCTCAAATGCTTCGATTCTCTTCTGTTCCGGTTTTCCCACAGTCCATGTTTCACTACCATACAATGCTGTACTCCAGACGTACATCCTCAGAAATTTCTTCCTCAAATTAAGGCCGGTATTTGATATTAGTAGACTTCTCTTGGCCAGAAATGCCTTTTTTGCCATAGCGAGTCTGCTTTTGATGTTCTCCTTGCTCCGTCCGTCATTGGTTATTTTACTGCCTAGGTAGCAGAATTCCTTAACTTCATTGACTTCGTGACCATCAATCCTGATGTTAAGTTTCTCGCTGTTCTCATTTCTACTACTTCTCATTACCTTCGTCTTTCTCCGGTTTACTCTCAACCCATACTGTGTACTCATTAGACTGTTCATTCCGTTCAGCAGATCATTTAATTCTTCTTCACTTTCACTCAGGATAGCAATGTCATCAGCGAATCGTATCATACATATTCTTTCACCTTGTATTTTAATTCCACCCTAGACTTAGAACTACTTAAACGTAACTAACTAAGGACATCACACACATCCATGCCCGAGGCAGGATTCAAACCTGCGACCGTAGCAGCAGCGCGGTTCCGGACTGAAGAGCCTAGAACCGTTCGGCCACAGCGGCCGGCAATTAAATTAAAAAATGAGGAATGTCACCAACTGAGTAATATCACTTATAGAAGAGGATTATGGATGAGGAACAATCCAGTTATATTACCTTTTTTCAAAAAAGGAAAAAAAAATTACCCGACTGACGTAGTGGTAAATACAGGGTTATTACAAATGATTGAAGCGATATCACAGCTCTACAATAACTTTGTTATATGAGATATTTTCACAATGCTTTGCACACACATACAAAAACTCAAAAAGCTTTTTAGGCATTCACAAATGTTCGATATGTGCCCCTTTAGTGATTCGGCAGACATCAAGCCGATAATCAAGTTCCTCCCACACTCGGCGCAGCATGTCCCCACCAATGAGTTCGAAAGCATCGTTGATGCGAGCTCACAGTTCTGGCACGTTTCTTGGTAGAGGAGGTTTAAACACTGAATCTTTCACATAACCCCACAGAAAGAAATCGCATGGGGTTAAGTTGGGAGAGCGTGGAGGCCATGACATGAATTGCTGATCATGATCTCCACCACGACCGATCCATCGGTTTTCCAATCTCCTGTTTAAGAAATGCCGAACTGGCATTCTGCTTTAGCCTTTTCCGTAAGATTTTCCAAACCGTCGGCTGTGGTACGTATAGCTCCCTGCTTGCTTTATTCGTCGTCTTCCGCGGGCTACGCGTGAAACTTGCCCGCACGCGTTCAACCGTTTCTTCGCTCACTGCAGGCCGACCCGTTGATATCCCCTTACAGAAGCATCCAGAAGCTTTAAACTGCGCATACCATCGCCGAATGGAGTTTGCAGTTGGTGGATCTTTGTTGAACTTCGTCCTGAAGTGTCGTTGCACTGTTATGACTGACTGATGTGAGTGCATTTCAAGCACGACATACGCTTTCTCGGCTCCTGTCGCCATTTTGTCTCACTGCGCTCTCGAGCGCTCTGGCGGCAGAAACCTGAAGTGCGGCTTCAGCTGAACAAAACTTTATGAGTTTTTCTACGTACCTGTAGTATGTCGTGACCATATGTCAATGAATGGAGCTACAGTGAATTTATGAAATCGCTTCAATCATTTGTAATAGTCCTGTATAATGAATACAACTGCTGCAGTTGCAATTATTTAACGGCCAACCTTAGTTTCTGGTGGCCAGGCTGAAGAGAGTCTCATGGAAACCTCACTTCTATCCGACGATGTGGACATTGCATGCTTGCACAGTCCGTAGTAGATAACAGCAAGAGATGACGCGTGGCGCAACTGGCAGCAGTGCAATGTATAGAAAGGATCATATCTTTCACGGAATAAGGTTCATCTTGTGCCAAGGGGCGGCACAGTTCCGCAGTACTATCGCTGAAGAAGAAAAGTCGAACGGTCATGTGACTGGAGCAGGCGTGTCTCTGAGGCGGGAAGAGGAGGGAGTTGGTGGTGAACAGTCTTGTGGGGTGGCTCTCCTCTTTATTGCGGCGCCCGAGAAGTGGTGTACGAGCTGCCTATATTCAGAAGCAAGGGCGGCAACGTTAAGAATGTAAGTGCGTTCACCTGTTAAATGCAGGGGAGAGTTCTGGTAGGTGGATACAGTACATTGAGGGCCTCTATGAAGGGGAAGATTTGTCTGATGGCGTGATAGAAGAAGAAACATGACTCGATGTGGAAGAGGTAGGGGATCCTGTATCACAATCAGAATTTAGAAGACCTTTGAAAGGCTTAAAATCAAATAAGGCAAAAGGGACAGATAAAATGCCATCGAAATTTCTAAAACAATTGGGGGAAGCGGTAACAAAAGTTTTTACATGATGGTGTGCAGAATGTATAAAACCGGCGATGTACTATCGGACATTCGGAAAAACTTCATCCACACAATTCTCAAGATTGTGAGAGCCGACAAGTGTAGGAACTATCGCAGTCAGCTTAAAACCTCATGCATCCAGGTTGCTGACATAAAATAATATACACAAGAATTATAAAAGAAAATAGAGGATCTGTTAGATGACGATCAGTTTGGCTATAGAAAAGGTAGAGGCACCAAAGAGGCGATTCCGTCGTTGAGGCTGATAATGGTAGCAACACTAAATAAACATCAAGACACGTTTATAGAATTTGTCGACCTGGAAAAGGCTTTCGACAATGTCAAATGGTGCAACATGTTCGGAATTCTGAGAAGACTAGGGGTAAGCTATAAGGAATGACGGGAAATATACAATATGTATAAGAACCAAGAGGGAATAATAATACTGGAAGACCAAGAACGAAGTGCACGGATTCAAAAGGGCGTAACACTGTGATGTAGTGTTTTGCACCTGCTGTTCAGCCTACACGTCCATGAAGCAATGACGGAAATGAAAGACAAGATCCAGAGTAGGATACAAATTCAAGGTGAAAGGGTATCTATGATAAGATCCGCCAGAGTAGGATACAAATTCAAGGTGAAAGGGTATCTATGATAAGATCCGCCGGCCGGTGTGGCCGAGCGGTTCTAGGCTCTTCAGTCTGGAACAGCGCGACCACTACGGGCGCAGGTTCGAATCCTGCCTCGGGCATGGATGTGTTTGAAGTCCTTAGGTTAGTTAAGTTTATGTAGTTCTAAGCTCTAGGGGACTGATGACCTCAAATGATAAGTCACATAGTGCTCAGAGCCATTTGAACCATTTATGATAAGATTCGATGATGACATTGCTATGCTCAGTGAAAGTGAAGATTAATTACAGGATCTTTAGAATGGAATGAGCTGTAGAGGGTAAAAGCTGTAGTGAAAGAGAGAGACTGGGATACATCCAAAAAATAATTGAGGATGTTGGTTACTCTGATATGAAAAAGTTGGCAATGGAGAGGAATTCGTGGCGGGCCTCATTAAAGAGTCAAAAGACAGAAGACTCAAAAATAATAAGTCAGAAGTGTTGGAGAGGGAACTGAGTAATAATTCTTAGTGCAGAAAACGAGTTACTGTTGAGCAGTTGGACTGTAAGGAGGATGCCACGGCTGTGGCAGCCTGGCAGTTGTTCACAGGAAAGGACTATGTTTCAGAAGTGACTGTGATACGGAGTGCAAGTTCTTCCGCGGTAGTACTAATCATCTACATCTACTACATCTACATCCATACTCCGCAAGCCACCTGACGGTGCATGGCGGAGGGTACCTTCAGTACCTCTATCGGTTCTCCCTTCTATTTCAGTCTCGTATTGTTCGTGGAAAGAAGGATTGTCGGTATGCCTCTGTGTGGGCTCTAATCTCTCTGATTTTATCCTCATGGTCTCTTCGCGAGATATACGTAGGAGGAAGCAATATACTGCTTGACTCTTCGGTGAAGGTATGTTCTCGAAACTTTGACAAAAGCCCGTACCGAGCTAATGAGCGTCTCTCCTGCAGAGTCTTCCACTGGAGTTTACCTATCATCTCCGTAACGCTTTCGCGATTACTAAATGATCCTGTAACGAAGCGCGCTGCTCTCCGTTGGCTCTTCTCTATGTCTTGTATCAACCCTATCTGGTACGGATCCCACACTGCTGAGCAGTATTCAAGCAGTGGGCGAACAAGCGTACTGTAACCTACTTCCTTTGTTTTCGGATTGCATTTCCTTAGGATTCTTCCAATGAATCTCAGTCTGGCATCTGCTTTACCGACGATCAACATTATATGATCATTCCATTTTAAATCCCTTCTAATGCGTACTCCCAGATAATTTATGGTATTAACTGCTTCCAGTTGCTGACCTGCTATTTTGTAGCTAAATGATAAAGGATCTATCTTTCTGTGTATTCGCAGCACATTACACTTGTCTACATTGAGATTCAATTGCCATTCCCTGCACCATGCGTCAATTCGCTGCAGATCCTCCTGCATTTCAGTACAATTTTTCACTGTTACAACCTCTCGATACAACACAGCATCATCTGCAAAAAGCCTCAATGAACTTCCGATGTCATCCACCAGGTCATTTATGTATACTGTGAATAGCAACGGTCCTATGACACTCCCCTGCGGCACACCTGAAATCACTCTTACTTCGGAAGACTTCTCTCCATTGAGAATAACATGCTGCGTCCTGTTATCTAGGAACTCCTCAATCCAATCACACAATTGGTCTGATAGTCCATATGCTCTTACTTTGTTCATTAAACGACTGTTGGGAACTGTATCGAACGGCTTGCGGAAGTCAAGAAACACGGCATCTACCTGTGAACCCGTGTCTATGGCCCTCTGAGTCTCGTGGACGAATAGCGCGAGCTGGGTTTCACATGACCGCCTTTTTCGAAACCCATGCTGATTCCTACAGAGTAGATTTCTAGTCTCCAGAAAAGTCATTATACTCGAACACAATACGAGTTCCAAAATTCTACAACTGATCGACGTTAGAGATATAGGTCTATAGATCTCCACATCTGTTCGACGTCCCTTCTTGAAAACGGGGATGACCTGTGCCCTTTTCCAATCTTTTGGAACGCTACGCTCTTCTAGAGACCTACGGTACACCGCTGCAAGAAGGGGGGCAAGTTCCTTCGCGTACTCTGTGTAAAATTGAACTGGTATCCCATCAGTTCCAGAGGCCTTTCCTCTTTTGAGCGATTTTAATTGTTTCTCTATCCCTCTGTCGTCTATTTCGATATCTAGCATTTTGTCATCTGTACGACAATCTAGAGAAGGAACTACAGTGCAATCTTCCTCTGTGAAACAACTTTGGAAAAAGACATTTAGTATTTCGGCCTTTAGTCTGTCATCCTCTGTTTGGGCATCCGTCGAATATGAAAGGTGTGTTCAGCAGCATGTGACAGGTGGCTCGCTCCAAATTCGAGATAGACGCACGTTATTAGTGGACTCAATGTAAGTCCCTATTTCATTGGTAAGTTCTGTATCTTAAATATTGGTAGTATGTAATATGTGTATGTAGGGCAGCTGAAGTGTGTGTACTTCCTATATGGATGCCACCTTGTTGGACTAAAATTGTGATCATTTGATGTGATTATTTCATGACTTTTCCGCTTTTGTTTTCACAGTGGGGAGTAGTCTATGATATTTGTTGATGGCATTTAGTGGTAAAAACTGTGTAGTGGTTGAGAAAACCAATTACTTGAATTGTTCCACAAGTACTCGTGTTTCAGGGAAACTCTGACACTTAAGTATGAAAATAAGTTTGTTGTGCGTATAAGGAGCACGTCTGTGGAACTTAATACTTCTTGGTGGATAACTGGGAGTAATATGTGCCAACTTGTTCAGCTGCCACATCTAAGTCCGCAGGAATTTTCAGTAAGGGGTAGCAGCATCAGACTGGATATTGATATAGCTTGTAAAAAAAAAAAAAAAAAAAAAAAAAAAAAAAAAAAAAAAAAAAAAAAAAAAAAAGTGCATTAAATACTGTAATTTTTAAAAGTTCTTTTGGAGGGCAGAGTTATAACGAAGAGATCGTTGAACAGCATAAGTATCTTGACTTTAAACAGCGTATGACTGACTTAAACTTCTTTTAATTAAAAGGAAACATTAACTGTTATTTATAAAGATATTCTTGCATAACTGATTAGATTAGATTTCAAATGAGGTCCTTGTTTCTTTAAATTATTATTCAAGTGAATCGATCATAGTAAAAGACATTGTTAATGTTTTACGGTAAATGGAAAATATTTAGTTTCTGTAAGTGTTGTTGTACTTCAATAATAGAATAGAAATTTTTGTGGTTTTTTTTATTTAACATAAATTCTTGTAATCTTGGTTGTATGTCTAGCCTTTTTCTTAACCAGCCACTGTCAATAGGGTTTAGTCCCAGTAACGCCAAAATCAGATGGAGTCGCGACTGGCTGAATCCTATGTCACCTCATACGACCCAATAGTCATAAAATCGTATGTTTTCATCTTTTACCGTACGTGAGTTACACGTTGACGTCGCAAATACCCACTCTTGAAAGCGTTAAATTATGTGAAGCACTCCGGAGACCTGTGGTTACCACAAAATGTACCGTGGACACTGTCGACTCAGTCAACACTGAGAAACAGGCACTTGCATCTCTTCAATTTTTGATGTCACTCCGAAACTACGAATTTGGCCATTCACTTCGTTAAAGGTATACATAAAGTAAGTGTACATCAAAGAGACAGAAGTACCGAAACGAGAATATGAAATATAATTATAGGGTAAAGCGTACATGTCAGGATTGACAATTTCAGTTATACATACACAGAAAAGCTAAATTTCAATTAAATATTGCAGTTATATGGAACTAAGCCAGAAAAATATAGGAAAACGAAAGGAAAACCAATTACACTGTGAATAATTCGATTACTACACTAAAAGATAAGAAAATTAACAAATCAGTTACTGACGTACTTCGTATTTCAAAGGGACATGTACTAAGCATGCGCACTGCTAACGTAATTTTATTTATTGATGTAAATTAGATAATAGGTAATAAACACCATCAAAAAATTGCAAATGCAACTAATTTCCGAAACTTAGTAAGCGCCGCAAGAAAAAATAGCTGATAAAATTAAAAGTGCTTTGAGTGTCAGGCAAAATGTTAGATATCATTACATTTGATAACCCCTTTGGATGATATAAACAGCAAAAGTCTTCACAAAAAATGTAAGACAGAATGCAGTAGAAAAATCTAATGTAAACGATTAGCAGATGATATGGTTTTTAAAAGAGTTATAGGAAGGCTGACAGTTGTATTATACCGCAGCTGAGAAACTGTTGTGGACAATATGGTATGAAGACTAATGTTAAGTAGACGAATGCCATAGTGATTGCTAAGGAAATATTTTATTCACCTTTCGATAACGACTAAGTGAAATTATTCATGGCATGCTTTAGAATGTAGCTCTATATGATACTGAAATTCGGCCATGAGCATGCTGGCCCCGACTTATGCGTTGGTTTAAACCTTGACTGTGACTCTGCGTTTGGTTTCCCGCGGTTATTGCGGTTATGCCGTGGTTCTTCCTCTTTCTACGTGTGGCAGCAGTGGCGTGTATCGTTATTCTCACGTTGTACTATATTTGGTCTGGTACTTATAGTTTCCGGCTAGCCGGTGTGTGGCAGTCGGTGTGGATCAGCCAGGAAATCTCCGCACGTCGCAGTGGGCCGGGCCCGCTGGCGGTCTCTACGCAGTGTCGGGTGTGTGGGGGCTATTCCGGTTGCTACCAGGTTCTTGGCTCACCGACCCAGGACATCAAAGTTGAGTGGTGATCTAATTACCGAAACCAGTCAGTTCCCATTGTGCCGTTTGTTTTCATGGTTGGCTGTTGGGGGTATTCCCGTGAGCAACAGCGAGTGTTCGAGTTGGCGAAAGTTTGGCCACCATCCGGTGGAGTTGTAGAAGGCAAAACTGTAGAAGGAGACAGAGATTAGGATACATTCAGCAAATAACTGAGTAAATAGGTTGCCAAGTGCTACTGTGAGGTGAAGAGGTTGGCAGAGGAGTGGAATTCGTGTCGCGCCGCATCAGAGCAGTCAGAAGACTGATGATTAAAAAAAAAAAAATATTGTTTTTTAATTTCCTTAACTGATTTTTCGACATGCAGGTTGAACTGCACAGAAAAAGAACTGCATCTCTGCCTTACGCTCTTTTTAATCCGAACAATACTATCTTGTTCTCATGCTCCTATTTCGTTTTCTGTACATGTTGAATATTAGTTGTCTTTCTTTCCCTGTAGTATATGCATCTCTTTCTGACGATTTCAGACATCTTGCACCTCCGCTTTACACTGTCGAATCCTTTCTGTAGACCGACAAATCGAAAAAATTGTTTTTACTGATTTTTACTAAGTGGGATTGCTATTATTAAATGCCTCGGCATAAATCCCTCATTGGAGACTATTTTTTCTGGTGTCAAACTTTTTACTATCAACATGTCTCAGATTTCATTTCTATTCTCTTGCTATAGTTTTCGTAAATGTCTGTCGTCACTATCTTCAGTATTCTGAGGATAATTTTCTCCAGATGCCCTGAAGATGTATCTTTCAGCCTCACAGATTATAAAAATTAACTGATAAAATAGTTTGGTTTGCACTTCCTGCAATTTCGAAGGAATCTCGTATAACTATTTAGCCCTTTTTGATCGAAAGTCTTTTAATGCGAATCCTAAACCACACCACAAGCATCTTTTGTCTCATTAGCAGACAGGTTGTTACTGTGTACAGAGCCTCAACATTCTCTCTCTCTCTCCCCGTTTTCCGATAGATATCTAACATCACACCAGTCTGACAATCGCTCATGACAACATGTGACCTGCCTTCTGCCTAAGGGCTCCAGTATATATTAGTGATGTTACCTCCTTCGCTAATCTTAGTCTTGTGCAACATTATTTTCATTTATTGATATTTTTCGATGTGGAAAATCGTCACCATCATTTCCCCTAAGTATTGTATGAGCCACTAAATTCTTGAAAATAGCATGCTTTTCTCAAGGATTACTTGTTAATGATCTACATTTAAATTATGGAGATTTACATCATACATCCACTTCAAAACATCTACACCCCGCAATTCGTCTTACCTTATACCGTAGAAGGTATATCGTGTATTAGTGTCTCATATTACCTGTTGTAGTCATAAAAGGAAAAGAACGACTTATGAACTTGAATGTTTGTAATTTTGCATTCATTGTCGTTTCGCGATGTATATACAGAAAGAATCTTAATCGGAAACCGTACATTGATCTACAGAGTCTCTCTTGTAGGTCCTGTCATAGCAATTGAATGAGCATTTCCTTGTAGCTTCCGTACCTATTGAATGAATCCGTGAAGGAACGTTGTGTTCTTTGGATATTCTGTGTTTCATCTATCAATATAACCTGGTAATGGTCCCAAATGAGGAGCAAGACGAACTCATGTTTAGTCTGCTACCTCGTTCGAAGGGGTATCTAAATATGGAATGTGACTTTTCTAGTATTTGTTTTGAGTGCTCGTTCCACATAGGTTCACTCCGCGTGCTTATCTCCGAAATCATTAATGAACGTGACGGTATCCAGTTTCGGCAACCACGTACTTAAGTAATAGTATTCCCATTAAATTACATGTAATTACTCAGCTTGTTTACGTTGAGGATCAGTAGTCTCCGTAAAAAGTGACAAATCTGTGCTCTGCAATTTTATACCGTTGTAATTATATAAAACAGTATCATCTGCGAACAGCCAAAGAAAATTTCTGACATTAACCATTATAACATTTACTCTGAACAATATCGTCTCTCAATATACATAAACTGAAGTTGCCTCCTAGCTTCTGTATGTATGTGTCGGTTAATATCAGGAAATGCTGTGGGGATTTTGATCAGTTTTGACTAATGGGTACATTGATTCATGAGTAAGTTTTTTTGTATAATTTATAAATATTCCATACAATTTCTCTGAATTACGATGAATTAAAGGTCCGTTGTAAAAGCGGTGTCATTACCACCTAGCGAACAGCCGCCATAATTAGAGGGAGAAGAGTTACTTGAGAGAGCGGAAAATGGTATATATTTGGCATCTGGTGTGGAGGTCTAATGGTAAAGCGTCTGGCTAGAAGCCGAAAGGTTGTACGGTCGGATCTTACCCCTGTCCTCTTTACTGCCACCTGCTTGGCACTGTCACACTTCATAAAAGAAATGAAAAATTAGATATAAAAGCAAGAAACAAATTTTTAATTACGTGATTAAGAGGAATCAAAAAATTAACAAATTCGCAGATAGAGGCGAAGCAGTTGAGAGTATAGGTGAGCTGTAAGAGCAGAAGGGAGACCCAACAAAGCAAAACCAAAAAGTAAAACAAAAAGTCCTGACCGGGTCAATTTTTTTTTTCACTTCACCTTTTAATCTGGCATTCACCCCGCAATCATTTGTAGATTCGCCAGAAACGAAACGTGGCTCGGATTGTAAGTTACACTGTAGCTCCCCTATCTCCGGTTGGATAATTAGTTAGGGACACGCTAGTCGCCTAAGTGATATCCGATTGATTGCAATCGTTTCGGAGCAATTGCATAGCGAAAATAACACGCGAATTCAAAATCTGTGGTTTTTAATTCTTGACGCAGATAGGGATGCTGCTTTGTTTCGTTTATACAGAATAAGTCTTCCAGCAGCGCAGCATATGACTCAACGTTCAGCTTTCTGCTTCCCATGAGTCACAGATGCGTACATGTTTATCTGCGTCCTGGGGGCGAAAGATATTTGATTCGACACTTTCAAATTATGCAGAAGATTGCTAGATGAGTCTCCACTGGCGACGCATTTAGAATCATGATGGCAGTTTCAAACAGTCAATTTCTGCTTCCTTGACATTAGCAATAGCACTTTTAATTGGTTGCAAATGCTTCGAACAACGGGCAGTGAGTTATCAATAACGAGAAGATAATCACCTCATCATGTGGTGTGAGACTTACATTGAAATAATCAAATATTTTTAACGAACAGATTCGCAGCAATGGTTGGGAACAAACGCACAGCGAAAAGACTTGCGAATGATTCAAGTAAAACGTTTTTCGAAAAACTACTTAAGCAGCTTTGCTTCATTGACATGCAGTACGTTCTTTTTGCAGCGCAGGAGATGACTCAACTTCCAGCTCTCTGATTTCGTTAAATCACTTAAATGTGGACACGATTCTTTAGGTGGCACGGGGAGAAAGCCTGCCATAAAGACTCAACGACAAGGAATTGCGGCATTGAGTCTCAACAATGCATCATACTATGCTGTAACACGATTTAAAAGTGTACATCGTGCTTTTTTTCTTATTTGTGCCACCTCAGCCAATCTGCGATACATATTGAATCATTCACATACACATGATTCACGACTCACATACATTATTTAAATTGGTCCTAACCATATTACTTATATCAAGATGTGCTCCCATCATTACCATGCGATGTCACTCCGAACGTCAGTTCTATATTGAACACATAATAATCACGCCTCCACACAACTTTCCTGCCGTCCCCCGTGGTAGCTGAATGGTCCGCGCGACGGAATGTCATACCTAACGGCCCGGGTTCGATTCCCGGTTGGGTCGAAGACTTTCTCCGCTCAGGGACTGGGTGTTCTGTTGTCCTTATGATCATCATCTCATCCCCAACGACACGCATGTCGCCGAAGTGGCGTCAACTCGGAAGACTTGCACCAGGCGAACGGTCTACCCGCCGGGAGGCCCTAGACACATGGCATTTTATTTACTCTCCTGCCGTGCCCACATACTCGGGATAAATTATTCGTAGCCCGCGAACAGAATACGATACCCTAGTCAAGTCACGTGGCCTCATATAATGCTACGTATGCGATGCTGGGCTGGGTTGCTAGTTATACAACACTACCTTGCGGTACATCCGACACTAATTTTATTCATTCTAACTTTCTACCCTGTACCGCCTGCAGTTGCTAGTTGTGGGGTATTATTTGTAGAGTGTATTCCATCAACACCAATTTGCAAACATCAGGAATCTTCAGATAAGAATAGGTATACACGTATGTGTGATTCGAGCCTATGACGACGACGATAGCCTATCGCTTTTAAGTTAAAGATGACACATAATGTCTCAGCACTATATAGTGTGAGAACTCGCAAAATGCAGGAAAGTATCGGAAAAGTTGAGAAATGGAGGTTGTCGATGGATTCAAGTATTGAGCTAAGTCGGTAACAGTGCCTGGATAGGAAGTCATAGCGCAAAATGTTTACTCACGGATGCGGAACAGTGACTGGGGACGAAGTAAGTGTATTGTCAGGTTTATTTCCCACATGTATCTCAACATCTCACCACCTCATGTATTCAGAGAATACGAAGGGATCGTGGCCTTCAACAAACTACTGCGGTATTCACCGTCTGCCCTTCTGACACAGTGTTGGGCCTAGGTTGTTTCTCAGACATTGTTCTTGCACTTTTAGGATTATCAGATGTGTAAATCATGCTATCGAGTGAAAAATTACAAACGGTATCACGGGCCTCAACCCACGTGATAATATATCTATCTTCAAGACGACAATGATATGTAACTCTCACACAAAGGCAATCAATACCATGGTTTGGTAATGAAACAAAGCTTGAGGATGAAAGTATATTAGTTCTTTAATTTTAAGTAGATTATCAGGGTTCTTTCGATTCTGTTCTATCGTATTCACCCTACGGTGGTAGACTGGTGACCCACTTTTTATCAGTTATTTATTTTTTAACTGCGGATGTTATTTCAGATAACAGCATCATCCTCATTTCGTCTCCGTTCGAATACGAGATTACTACTAAGTTGCACGAGTATTTATATATTGTAACTTTTCAATGATCCTAATATTTTACTTATTATATGTCACAGTTATTCGTTCGAGACAATACCTGAATTGCTTTTCCAGATGTTTAGATCGCTGTGTCCGTCGTTCGCTATGAAAATCCCTTTTGTAATTTCAGCAAGGCGTCTCGTTTACAAATGTTACGCTTAGCAGTATATAAAACAACGTACTATATTGGTCGAAAGATATTTTGCGGTTTCAATATCGAAAACAGAAAATAAATGGAAAGCCAGAGCTATACTTCGTTCAACACGGCCACGTATTTTATAACAGTTGTGTGGCCCAGCTGGGTCACATGTTTTGTTACATTCCAGCCGTGAAAACAAACAGCACTCATAAAATGGTTTTATTCAATGAAATAAGCCTCACTCAGTTTTTAAACGGAGATAAATTTGCCCCAGAGTGTTCGTTATCGAATAACAGTGCAATAGGAACAGACGTACAGTGGAAATTCGCGGAGAGAGATAATTTGGTTTTTACTTCGTACGCTTGAGAGAGATGGTTCTTGGTCCTGTTACGTAAATTTCCTCGCAAAGATTCCCTACAAATGATTCACTGAAAATTCACATAATGAAAACAACAGGAATCGGAGCAGCAAAAAACTACATTATACAAGGAGGAACACGATAATAATAACATTTAACACTTTAGAGTCGTAAGAACTATTTTAAATTTCAAATACAATATATCCCTTTCCACTAGTGTCAGTTTATGAGTTAACATTTCCAAATATTAATGAAGTAAACTTTAAGAAAAAGAAAAGTAGTGAACACGTCTCTTTCCGAAGGAATTATTTGATTATGACGGAAATTAGAGGAAGTCATGTACATAAGCAGACAAACCACTGATAACAATTTCAGAAAAATCTTTTGATTTATTCAAATACAATATATCCCTTTCCACTAGTGTCAGTTTATGAGTTAACATTTCCAAATATTAATGAAGTAAACTTTAAGAAAAAGTTGGTCCATCTCTGGCCTCTATACAAATAGTTATTCGGATGGCATTGATTAATGGAGTTGTTAGATGTCCTTCTCAGGGATAGCGTGCTGAATTCTGTCCAGATGGCGAGTTAGATGCTGAAAATGCCGATCTGACAGAGGGCCTGTCCATAGTGCTCCAAAAGTTTTCAACTAGAGAGAGATGCGGCAACCTTACTGGACAAGGCGGGGTTTGGTAAGCACGAAGACAATCAGTAGAAAATCTCACCATTTGCGGTCGGGCATTATCTTACTGAAATGTAAGACCAGGATGGCTTACCATGGTGGGTAACAAAACGGGGTGTTGAATATCGTCTGTGTATCGCTGTGCCGTACAGTTGCTGTCGACGACAAGCAAAGGTGGGTTGCTATGAAAGAAAGTGGCACACTAGGCTATCACTCCAGACTGTTGGGCCGTATGGCAGACGACAGAGACGTTGGTATCCCACCGTTGTCCAAGGCGTCTCAAGACACATCTTCGCTGGTCATCCGGACTCAGTTAGTAGTGGGACTCATCACTGAAGACAATTCCATTCCATTCAATGAGATTCCAGGCGGAACGTGCCCGACACGAGTGCAAATGGGCTCGTTGGTGTACAGAGGGCAATGGTAGTCGGCACAGGGGGTGCCGTGATCTCAGCCCCCTTCCTGTGGGCCGCCAGCTGCACGTTGGATCGATGATAATGATGAATTCAGGGCTCTGAGTGCCCCTCTGAGGAGTACTCGGTCGTGTCGTTCTCTCTAGGTCAACTGCTTCCTTCTTGACACTGGGTTCTACTGCGGTTCACCCATTCCTGCCAATACATCGAATAGCGTCATCGCTCCTATTCAAACGTCGAGATATTCGCCGATTACTCCAACTGGCTTCTTTGAGCCAAAGTACATGTCCTTTCTCAAACGCAATCTGTCTGTAAGACACAATTACTGTCCAGCTGAGTACACGGAATGAAATTGGCTAAGAGTTTATGCCCTGCTGTCGACATGTACCCCGATTTACTGTCCTTGCCATGCGCGGTAAAACTGTGTTGCAGCGTCACACATTCATCCATCGCCTGCCAAAGTTTACACTTTCGCGTTTTCCGTCGATACCTGTATGAGTATCAGTTTGCGACCAATTTGCATAATTCCCTTGTGTTGCCTCGTTTTTGGTCTTGGAGCGTATTGACATAACTATTGAAATCTGCTAGTGATAGTACATCTTATGGCACGATATTAGTGGTTCAAATGGTTCAAATAGCTCTGAGCGCTATGGGACCTAATGTCTATGGTCATCAGTCCCCTAGAACTTAGAACTACTTAAACCTAACTAAACTAAGGACTTCACACAACACCTAGTCATCACGAGGCAGAGAAAATCCCTGACCCCGCCGGGAATCGAACCCGAGAACCTGGGCGTAGGAAGCGAGAACGCTACCGCACGACCACGAGCTGCGGACCGATATTAGTGTTAGTCATTGAACATCACTGGTAGGATTCTTCGCGTGGCTCATGTTCCCGCCATTTTGCACCATGTTTTTAACGTACTTCCATCTCACTACGTTAATTTAAATTACTACTGTCACTGAGTTGCTGCTTTGCCTGACTGTGACCGGAGCTAGCAGCGCGTATCGATATATCCCTTCTCGTAGTATCTTTGCTCGACTGCTATTACTTCCCGGTCGTTGTCTATCGTAGGCCAGTTCGGGTCACGAGTTCTGGTCTGCCAGTCAGTTGGAACGCGTCTGGAGCCCTGTCCGGACCTCCCAGTCGGGGAGTTGCAGTGCGGCACTAGTGCAGTCGGGTTGGAGCTGTGGTGTCTGAGTTGACATGGCTCCCCGGACCATTTCCACCATGCATCGCGTGAGCCGGGCCACGGTCTTGGTGGATCGTCGGCCGGTCGTCCATAAGGATGACGTGTTTTCGCTCGCCGATCGTTCATGAGTCGGCTGTGTGTATGCGTGTGTGCATCGACTTCTGATTTGTATTTTTGTGTACTTAGTTACTGTTCAGTATCGTTCAGGCCTTTGTGCAAATGTTTGTCAGGTTGTGTGTGTAGTTGGTGTTATTTCAATTGACCACGATTTTAGATGTTTTCGGCAGTCTGAGGGTAGTCGGACGGTTGCTGCTGACCAGGGAAGTTATCTCCGCGCGGTGCAGTCGGCTGGGTCCGCTGGTGGTCCCTGCGCAGTGTCGGAGCGTGTGTGGAGCAGTCCTATCGCTACGAGCTTCGTGGTACACCGACCCAGGACGTCAAAGTTGAGTGGTGTCTTAAGTACCCAAGCCACGTCCATTCACGTTGTGTGGTTCGTTTCGGTAGTTTGCTGTTTGGGAGGTTTTCTTGCGAGCAACACCGAGAGTTCGTAATGCTGAAATTTAGCCGCCATGCTGTGAAATGACCTATATTGGTTGACTACACTTCAAGTGCACCAGTGGAATTTTCTGCCTTGTGTTCCAGTTACCTACCCTGGCCACTAACGTAATTTCAGGCAGTGTCCTTTCCTCACCTGTTGTTGCTGTCTAACACGGTGTGTAGTTTTGACAGGTTAGTACATATACGTATTTGATTGTGGATAATCACACCAGTAACAGTTTGAATTCTCATGTACTGATTGGTGGCAATCAAGTCGTTTGTCGGTCGGTCCGTGGCTGTCCCTTGGTTGGGCTCCGAAGGGATCAAGTTTAGTTGGGTTCACTACCTGTCTCACCTAAGTGAACAAGGGCAGACCGACCCTCTGGAGGCTTCTGAGTGCTGTTGTCTTTACTGTATTTCTCACTGTTGTTTAACTGTCTGTTTATAATCTGTCATAGCAAATTATAAAAAAATCTTGGTTTTCCTGTGTTTTATGTAAGTGTGTTTCAGTTCCGGAAAATGGATATTTGCTGAAAGGTTATTGCCGTTGTGTTGTCTTTTCTTTTAGTCCGGTTTCAGCAACTAAAAACTTAGGGCTTATGGTTATATTTTTTTATAAATTTTGGAAAATTAATTGGAGGCCTTCAGCCGTGAAAGAATTTGAGTTTGAAACTCGTAGTTGTAAAAGTTCGGCTATGTGCCGTTTTGGTTTAAAGGTGTTATTAAATAACAATAAATTGCAGCTTTAAGGTGAAACTGACCCCAACCTTATTTGGCCTTTTCCTCAATCCTTATCACCTGTTCCTACCAGCTGATTTAGCAGGCGTCTCACTTCGTTTTGTCCAGTTAGTTAGATATTTGATGTTAGCATTTACTTTAACTTCTTTAACTTTACTTTAAGTAACTGAAAACAGAGAAATATCTAGTATTCACTTAAAAACAAATGCGCGAAATACTGTCACAGTAATTTCGTAACATACTGTTGTCTTTCTGCGTCTCTAATGTACTCACATTTTTATATGTGTACTACATTTTATTGACACGATTACAACAGTTCCAAGATTTACAAGACTGACTTACCGAATGATTATGAAGCACAACAGTTTTCTAGTTACCAACGTCGAGGACATGGAAATTCGCCAGAAAAGAAGAAGCGATGTTATTCGAACAGATTTACAGTTGTGTGAATACGAACTGTATTGTTAACTGCATAGTTCCCACAAGTGGCAATACCAGTTTCTTAAATATTAATTTACAAATATTAGGGTGAAGCCATGAAAATTTGTTTTGAGTAGCACAGCATTGTCTTGAAGAGAATCATCTGCGTGGGGTGGGGTTTAGCGCCCAAATTCCGCCCCATCGTATAGTTACAATCCTTCTGAAAGTTATAACCCAGCGCACACTGTGGTGCATAGTTCTCAATATGCAAATAAATCCGGCACCCAACATACAAGTTAGCGGGAGGTGAATCTGCCGCCACAGCAAAGTAGTTGCTGCAAACATGCCGCCTGCTTAAAAATTAGCAACTCGGATGGGTCGCAACCAACAATTAACTATGATACATTTGAGATGGGCAACGCTATGAGACACAGATAAAACACATTTCTTAAAATAGACTAGAATTTTCAACATTTAGAGATGAATTATGCATGGCACTGTAGTTGGAGTCCTTCGAGTAATCCCACCTAATGCAGTGAAAGAGACTTATCTAATCTATGGAAGTGTAGTTGCCTTTTTTAAAAAAAAATCTTTATTCACAATCTTTACGATTATACATATGTAACCCACTATCTTACATGATTATTGGGTCCTTAAATGTTATATATCATTGTAATTGCAGCTAATTTACAGTTTTTACAAGTGAACTACAGCCAATACAGAATTACAATGGACAACGTTTCTACTACTACTACTACTACTAATACTCTACTTTGTAAAGGCTACTTATGTCTAATCCCTACTACCTGCAGCGTCACAGGTGTGTCAGCAATCATATAAACATGCTATGCAGCCTTGCTCACCGACCTAATCCCGATGAGCGTGCTCCTGATACTAGGGAGGCCGAGGATGTCTATCGCTGCAGGTTCCTATTTTAATTTCCTAGTTCTAAGTCCTACTAATTAAAGTTCTATTCTTAGTCACGTTCAGCGCGTGTCCTAATTTAGTGATATCGCACCTCACTTCCCCTAGTCCTGCACGTAGCGGATTCCAACTTAAGTCGGCCTGTCCACGCACAGGTGGTATAGGATAAGGGTACTAGACTCATTTGGTGTTTGTTATTAATCATGGATTAATAGTTAATTCCTCAGATATTCTGTCAACACTTTCCGTGATACCTCGTTTGCCAAACTGTTCAGAGTTTGAAATGTATCTTCACGTCTCAGTAAGTGTTAAGTGTCATTGTTAGGTAACTGGTCTAGTAGTGTGGTTGCTACATCATTGAAAAGGGGGCACTCGTAAACCACAAGGCCGGGAGTACCCTTCGATGCGCCTTAGTCACTCGCGGGCGTAGCCCTCCTCCCAAACCGAGGCTCAAGTTTGAAAATTACTTTGACGTTCACCATTTACTGTCCCACCATCACTCACTGAAAACATCTGCTGTAACGGCGGTAGCTGGATCTGGTTGGTGACTGATGCGTAACTACTGCTGCTGATCAACTGACCAAGTGCGGCTGTGCATCTACATTTAACCACATAGCTGAACGACATCCATCTACCATCTAATTGGCTGATGCAGAAAGTAATTCCACATATCAGCGCCCTCTTTGATGGCTGAAGTAGGTGGATGGAGTGCACTCTTTGTACAGTAGCCCCCATTTTGTTAACGCCATCTCAGCTCCGAACTTTGGTGCCATGGTTAAAGAATTGTATGTGTACTGTATGTGACTGCATACACAGCAGGAGTGAAAGATTCATTTTGTGGAACAGCTGAAACTGAAGCATATATAGAATATCTGTCGTGTTTTAAATCTTGGGGTTAGTCTTTCATTAATTTTAGATTCCTTTCCTACTCGCATATAAGCAATTTATTAGCTCCAGAAAAATTCCTCTGTCCCCGTGACCATTGTAGCGCCCTGTCCCGTCCTATCCTAGCGCAGATGTTTCTGTCGAACATTGCTATATGTGTGTAATGGAACAAGTGGGGTGCCTATAGACAATGCAAGCTAATTCTTGGAAATATCGCTGTTAGGCAGGGGAAATGTGTTAACTGGAAAGTACTAAAAGACAGAAGTGCACTTACTCCATCCTGTAGGATGTCAAAACGGAATGAACAGATAGAAGTAGACCAAGAAACTACCGTGCATGCACAGGAAACAGGGATATTGTTCGAATCTAGAATGCACTAGTGGCAAAACCATACAGATAGAGAGAGAATAGTAGTACTTAAGTAGCCATGGAAGTTCTAGAGATTTGATGCAAGGAGCTGTGCGGCCTTCAGCGCTTACCAGCTTAGCGACTGCCCGTGGCTGGGCGGCATGTTCGCAGCGTCGTGGCCTTGACTTTGGAGCTCGTCGTTGCCATATTCTCGCGACGTGACGGAATTAATAGCAAGGCGGTGCTACACGCGTCTGACTTCAGACAAATGGAGGTCAGAACAAGCTGTCGTCTAGAATGGCGACAGACTAGTCTCCCAATGCTCACGTTGACACAGAGCTAATAAACCATTGTAAACTAAAGAGAAACGAAAATGACGCCACTGAACAATGAAAGAGCAGGAGAGCAGTCAATCCGGCCATTTTATAACCGGTTTATCGTGATTCTGCGGATAAAATCACAGTTTGCGTTACAAGCCCTACGGAGAAGCCGCAGTGCCCAACTACGCATACGTCTTTATGGAGGAGTAAGGATATCCTTAGCTCTAGGGTTGCCCTCTCCACGTGGCCGAAACGCGAAGACACCGCACTGTTCACAAGCAAAATTTGAACGACAACAGCTTTCCCTGATATCCAGCCTCATACTGCGATTTTTTAAAAAACCGATTGATTGTATCCACACAGTTATCAAAATATTACTGTTTGATAAAACTAGTGTTCCACAACAGTTTGGGAGTTTTCGAAATACACGTATAATTGATTTAGTGCGAAAGATTTGCATGTTAGGTTTATGAATTTGCTTAATACATATTAATCCATCTGTGATCTTGGTCATTCGATTTTTAATTTCATTAGCTGTCAAAATCTGATCTGATTTTAGTTATATAGGGCCGGCCGAAGTGTCCCAGCGGTTCTAGACGCTACAGTCTGGAACCGCAAGACCGCTACGTTCGCAGGTTCGAATCTTGCCTCGGACATGAATGTGTGTGATGTCCTTAGGTTAGTTAGGTTTAAGTAGTTCTAAATTCTAGGGGACTGATGACCTCAGATGTTAAGTCCCATAGTGCTCAGAGCCATTTGCCCCCCTGCGGGTCCGGGGATTAGAATAGGCCCGAGGTATTCCTGCCTGTCGTAAGAGGCGACTAAAAGGAGTCCATCCCCCTCACGGGGGTAGTTAGCGCCTGCGTCCGGAGACGGACGGTTCCACGACCTATAATTGTGGTCTTTTCGGTTTTTCACTTCTCGTTTCTTCCTTCCTTTTGTTGGTTCCTTTCTTTGCTCTTCTCCACCTCACTGTCTTCCTTACTCTTTCCCTTGACTTCTCCTTGCCTTCTCATTGCCTTCTTCTCCTTGCCTTCTCATTGCCTTCTTCTCCTTGCCTTCTCATTGCCTTCTTCTCCTTGCGTTCTCTGGTCTCCGCCTCGGCGTTTGAGACAGTCTGTCCTCTTTCTCCCTCTCTCTCTTCTTTTTCCTCTTCTTCCTTCCTCCCTGTGCGTGCCTGAAGGCCGACCCACGCGTTCGCACGCGTAGCCGGTGACGGGGTAACGCGTAATTCCCCGCCCTGGGTAGACATGTAAGGCACGCGCGTACCCCCTGGTAAAGGCCAGGCCCGGGGAGGGGTGATTGCCTGAGCTGATACCTTCTGACCATGCCGATTGGTCCCTCCGTCTGTGTCTCGGGAGGTGTGACCTCAGGTGTAAACATTCACCTAAGGCGGGAGTGCCCTCTGAGAGGGTCCCCACAAGGAAGGAGCGCGCCATCGGAGACGCTGGCAATCATGGGGGATTCCTCCGCGCGGGCGCTGATAACCATGCAGTTGAGCGCCCCACAAACCAAACATCATCATCAAACACATCATCATCGATTCCTCCGCAATGGATTCTACTCCATCTCTCTCGACTTCTGCCCAAAAACGGAAACGTGACCAGCCACCAGTGACAAAAGTACTACCGCCTGCCCCACAGTTCCTCGTCGTTTCTCGATCTGAGGACGGAAAGGATTTTTCCTCTGTCAACCCTTTCGTTATCCAGAAGGGCGTAGATGCCATAGCCGGATCTGTCAAATCTTGTACCAGGTTGCGTAACGATACCTTATTACTAGAAACTGAGAGTGCCTTTCAGGCACAAAAACTGCTTCGGGCCACACTCCTGTACACGTTCCCTGTCCGGGTGGAGGCCCACCGAACTTTGAATTCGTCTCGTGGTGTAGTCTATACTAGCTCCCTCGACGGATTGACTGACGAGAAGATTCAATCTTTCCTCGCTGAGCAGGGCGTGACGGCTGTCCATAGGGTCATGAAAAAGGTCTCAATGACCTTGTACCGACCCGGACACTTTTCTTGACCTTCGATAGTGTTAAGCTGCCATCGCGCATCAAGGCGGGCTACGAGGTTATTTCTGTTCGCCCCTATGTCCCGACACCTACGCGCTGCTACCAGTGTCAGCGTTTCAGTCACACTCGACAGTCTTGTTCCAATGCGGCTAAATGTGTCACTTGTGGCAGGGATGCCCATGAGGGTGGCTGTCCACCTCCGTCTCCTCGTTGTGTGAACTGTCAGGGTGACCATGCCGCATCCTCCCGCGACTGTCCTGTCTATAAGGAAGAAAGCTGTATCCAAGAAATTCGGGTCAAAGAGAAAGTGTCCACCTCGGCTGCTCGCAAGCTATTGGCTAGTAGGAAGCCCGCGCTGCTCCCAGCGGAGAAATACAGTACTGTCCTCGCCTCTCCTCGGACTACCAGGGAGGTAGCAACCCAGACATGCGATCTGACCTTCAGCACCACGGTCGTCCGTTCGGCCAGTGCTAAGATCGCGCGGTCGACGTCTCCTCTTCCTCCCATCACCCCACAGCCACCAGCCCCTTCATCAGCTTCTGCTAAGACGAAGACCCCGAAGTCAGATGCACGGGCCTTCAAGAAGAAACCATCCCGTGCAGACTTCCTACGTACCTCGATCTCCCAGCCTTCGACCGGTGCTTCCACCAAAAGTCCTTCCAAGAAGGCTCATAGGAAGCACAGTTCTCCTTCTCCGCCACGGCGCATTTCTTCTTCTGCGCCACCCAGCGGTTGCCGCCCCAGGCCGTCATCCGTTACGCCTGGCCGCACCGCTGGTAGCCGTACATCTGGCCGTTCACCGGCGGAGGAAGCTCCCCCTCCCGGCCATCCTCCCGAGATTACCGATGAACCTATAGACCCAATGGACGATGACTGTCCGCCTACTGATAGCGGCGGCAGTGCTCGCTCGAAGCCAGGCCCTCAGCGGCCTTCGAGGTGACCCCTTCTTTCATCTTCATTTTCTTACGATGGCACTTATTCACTAGAATATTCGCAGCATTCGCTCCAACCGAGAGGACTTGAAGTTGCTGCTCCGCTTGCACCGTCCGCTCGTCGTAGCCCTCCAGGAAACGAAGCTACGCCCATGCGATCAAATTGCCTTGACACACTACACCTCTGTGCGTTTTGACCTACCTCCTGTGGTAGGTATCCCAGCTCATGGAGGGGTTATGTTGCTGGTCCGGGATGATATTTGCTACGATCCCATCACGTTGCCATCCGCATTACTCTCCCCACGTTTATGTTTTCCTTTTGTACCGTTTACACTCCATCGTCATCTGCCGTTACCAGGGCAGACATGATGCAACTTATTGCTCAGCTACCTGCACCATTTTTGTTAACTGGAGACTTCAATGCCCACCATCCCCTTTGGGGCTCTCCAGCATCCTGCCCGAGGGGCTCCTTGTTAGCAGACCTTTTCAACCAGCTCAATCTTGTCTGCCTCAATACTGGCGCCCCTACTTTTCTTTCGGACACATCTCACACCTATTCCCATTTAGACCTCTCTATATGTACTCCCCAACTTGCACGCCGGTTTGAGTGGTATGCACTTTCTGATACATATTCGAGCGACCACTTCCCGTGTGTTATCCATCTCCTGCAGCATACCCCCTCTCCGTGCTCCTCTAGTTGGACCATCTCCAAGGCAGACTGGGGGCTCTTCTCTTCCAGGGCGACCTTTCAGGATCAAACCTTCACAAGCTGCGATCGTCAGGTCGCACACCTCACGGAAGTCATTCTCGCTGCTGCTGAATATTCCATCCCTCACCCTACTTCTTCTCCACGTCGCGTACCGGTCCCCTGGTGGACCGCAGCATGTAGAGACGCTTTACGTGCTCGTCGACGTGCTTTACGCACATTTAAACGCCACCCTACAGTGGCGAATTGTATCAATTATAAACGATTACGTGCTCAGTGTCGTCGTATTATCAAAGAAAGCAAGAAAGCTAGCTGGGCTGCTTTCACAAGCACCTTCAACAGTTTTACTCCTTCTTCTGTTGTCTGGGGTAGCCTGCGCCGGCTATCTGGCACTAAGGTCCACTCACCAGTTTCTGGCTTGAAGGTCGCGAATGACGTCCTTGTGGCCCCTGAGGCTGTCTCCAATGCCTTCGGCCGCTTTTTCGCAGAGGTTTCGAGCTCCGCTCATTACCACCCTGCCTTCCTCCCCCGCAAACAGGCAGAGGAGGCTAGGCCACCTAACTTCCGCTCCTCGAATTGTGAAAGTTATAATGCCCCATTCACCATGCGGGAACTCGAAAACGCACTTGGCCGATCACGGTCCTACGCTCCAGGGCCTGATTCTATTCATATTCAGATGCTGAAGAACCTTTCTCCTGCGGGTAAAGGTTTTCTTCTTCGTACATACAATCGCATCTGGATTGAGGGACATGTTCCCGCATGCTGGCGCGAGTCTATTGTTGTCCCGATTCCTAAGCCGGGGAAGGACAAGCACTTGCCTTCCAGTTATCGACCTATCTCGCTTACCAGCTGTGTCTGTAAAGTGATGGAGCGAATGGTTAACTCTCGATTGGTTTGGCTGCTCGAGTCTCGACGCATACTTACCAATGTACAATGTGGATTTCGTAGGCGCCGCTCTGCTGTTGACCTTCTGGTTACCTTGTCGACCTTCATTATGAATAACTTCTTGCGGAAGCGCCCGACCGCGGCTGTGTTCTTTGATTTGGAGAAGGCTTACGACACCTGTTGGAGGGCGGGCATTCTCCGCACCATGCATACATGGGGCCTTCGCGGTCGCCTCCCTCTTTTTATTCGTTCCTTTTTAATGGATCGACATTTCAGGGTACGTGTGGGTTCTGTCCTGTCCGACACCTTTCGCCAGGAGAATGGGGTGCCACAGGGCTCAGTTTTGAGCGTCGCTCTCTTCGCCATCGCGATCAATCCAATAATGGATTGCCTCCCAGCTGATGTATCAGGCTCCCTTTTCGTGGACGATTTTACCATCTATTGCAGCGCGCAGTGTACACGTGTCCTGGAGCGCTGTCTTCAGCGTTCTCTTGACCGTCTTTACTCCAGGAGTGTTGCCAATGGCTTCCGTTTTTCTGCCGAGAAGACGGTCTGTATTAACTTCTGGCGCTACAAAGAGTTTCTCCCACCGTCCTTACGACTCGGTCCCGTTGATCTCCCAATCGTGGAGACAACCAAATTTTAAGGCCTTACATTTGACAGGAAACTTAGCTGGTCCCCACATGTGTCACATTTGGCCGCCCGTTGTACCCGTTCTTTAAATGTCCTCCGTGTTCTCAGTGGTATGTCGTGGGGAGCGGATCGAACCGTCCTACTTCGTCTATATCGGTCGATCGTCCGCGCCCAAGCTGGATTATGGGAGCTTCGTATACTCCTCTGCACGGCCATCCATCTTACGCCGCCTCAACTCCATACAACATCGGGGTTTACGACTTGCGATCGGAGCATTTTATACTAGTCTCGTAGAGAGTCTTCATGCTGACGCTGGCGAATTGCCACTCACCTACCGGCGCGATATACTGCTTTGTCGGTATGCCTGTCGGCTACTGTCAATGCCCGACCATCCGTCTTATCGTTCCTTTTTTGACGACTCTCTCGACCGTCAATACGGGTTGTATGTCTCTGCCCTGCTACCCCCTGGAGTTCGCTTTCGTCGCCTCCTTCAACACCTTAATTTTTCACTCCCTGCAACCTTTCGAGTGGGCGAGAGCCACACGCCACCTTGGCTCCAGGCTCAGGTCCGCGTTCACCTTGACCTCAGCTCGCTCCCAAAAGAGGTTACCCCCGGTTCGGTCTACCACTCCCGTTCTTTGGAACTTCGTTCGAAGTTCATCAACATGACTTTCATTTATACAGATGGCTCTAAGACCAATGACGGGGTCGGGTGTTCCTTTATTGTCGGGGCACATGGCCATTGTTCGGTCTTCACAGCTGAGCTCTTTGCCCTCTACCAGGCTGTTCTTTACATCTGCCGCCACCGACATTCTGCTTATGTCATCTGCTCCGACTCCCTGAGCGCCATCCAGAGCCTCAGTGATCCGTACCCGGTTCACCCTTTCGTACACCGGATCCAACGCTCTCTTCAGCAGCTGGTGGACGTCGGTTCTCCGGTTAGCTTTATGTGGGTTCCTGGCCATGTCGGTATCCCTGGGAACGAAGCTGCGGATGCCGCGGCCAAGGCTGCGGTCCTCCAGCCTCGGACAGCTTCTTGTTGTGTCCCTTCGTCCGATTTTAGCAGGGTCATTTGTCGGCGCATTTTATCGCTGTGGCATGCCGATTGGGCTGCACTTACAGACAACAAGCTTCGGGCCTTAAAACCTCTTCCCGTGGCTTGGACGTCCTCCTCACGCCCTTCTCGGCGGGAGGAGGTAGTTTTGGCCCGGTTAAGAATTGGGCACTGCCGGTTCAGCCATCGCCATCTGCTGACGGCTGCGCCGGCGCCGTTCGGCCCATGTGGGCACTTGCTGACGGTTCGACACATTTTAATGTCCTGTCCAGATTTTAACACACTGCGTCTAGATCTTAACCTGCCAAGTACTTTCGATGCCATTTTAGCGGATGACCCACGAGCAGCTGCTCGTGTTCTTCGTTTTATCAATTTGACAAACCTCTCTAAGGACATTTGATGATGCTGTTTTTTAATCCTATGCCTGTCAGTCTGTTTCTTATCGTGTTTTTCCTTTTAGTTGTTGTCAACTTGTGCCTCGCGGTGCATTCTTAGAGTAGTCAGGGCGCTAATGACCATTGAAGTTGTGCGCCCTAAAACCACAAAAAAGAGCCATTTGAACCATTAGTTATATAGGTTTAAAGCCTTATTTGCAAGGACTGCGTGTAGTGGCTGACTGAGCATCGCCAATGTGAGTGTAGGTAGCTCAGGAAAAATCTGTAATGCACAATGTCTCACTTCAACTGAGATTCAAAAGCAGTGACGGCTTCGGAAACGAAGTTGTCTGCGTCAGATTTAGAAGCTAATATTAGAAACAGTAGAAATATCATTGCACTCTAGTAGTAACCTTTAAAAATGTGCGTCTTAACTGTTGGGACAGAACAGTCACATACATCTGTGTGATAAGGTTATGTTGGAGCGTTAAGTTCGTGGAGATTTTCCATAAATTTAACAGACGCAACAGATATATATTACAGAGACTTTATTCATCAACAATACATTGTCCTTCGCTATCTGCAACAGTATGCCAATGTTGGGGCAACTTTTAGATTCCAAGCGATTGTAGAAAACAGGTGGTTTTGAGATGAAGAACTCGTCTACCCATGTTCTGAGCGCACTTTCATCCGGAAAGTAAGTTTGCTGAGGGTTGTTCGATAGTGACAGGAAAAGATGAAACTCTCAGAGCGCAAGATGATGTGAAAAAGGTGGGTTCGGAGCGACATCCCAACTCAACTCTTGCAGGCGACAGTGTTCGTTGTCAGTCTAGCAGAATGCGGACGGGCGTTATCATGGAACAGTATCACTTGACGCAGTCATCCTAGTGGTTGTTTGATTGTTCTTACAGTGCGTCTGAAGCCGTCTCAATTGTTGGCAATTAATTTCAGCGCTGATGGTTATACAACGAGAAGCAATTTGTAGTACACCACACCGTCGCTGTTCCACCACATGTTAGCCACCCACCATTTCTCGTCACTACTAACGATGCAGGATAGGAACGGTAGGTGTTTCTCACGAACCAGTTTAGGAGAACTGCACATATACCTTCCCGCTAATTTTTGTGCTAGTGGCTTAGAGCACGCGGTACCTAAGCACCCAGTTTTTGAACCTTCACCACTGTATGCAAGAGTCGCACAGTGACAAAATGAATAGTTCATTACATCTGCCAGTTCGGTACTAAACTGACGTGGACCATTATGCATGAATACTTTAAAACGATCTTCACCAATCCACGAAGGTATTCCTGGACGTGGAGAGTCAGTAATATCAAAACGAACCTTCTTAAAACGAGAAAACCATTTTCTTGCCGTGCCCTGTCAAATGTCATAATTCCCACGCACAGAGTAAACATTTCTGTCTATCTCCGCTGCTTTCACCCCTTTCTTTTTTTTTTTTTGTGTCTTCACTCTTCTGACTGGTTTGATGCTGCCCGTACGAATTCCTCTCCTGTGTCAATCTCCTCAAACCAGAGTAGCACTTGCAACATACATCCTCAATTATTGGCTAGATGTATTCCAATCTCTGTCTTCCTCCACAGTTTTTGCCTTCTACAGCTTCCTGTAGTACCATGAAAGTCATGCCCTTACGTCTTAACAGATGTCTTACCATCCTGTCCCTTATTCCTGACAGGTTTTCCACACGTTCCTTTCCTCTCAGACTCTGCGCAGAAACCCGTCATTCACTTCACCTAATTTTCAACATTCGTCTCTGGCACCACATCTCAAATCCTTCGATTCTCTTCTGTTCTGGTTTCCCCACAGCCCATGTTTCACTACCACACAATGTTGTGCTCTAAACGTACATTCTCAGAAATTTCTTCTTCAAATTAAGGCCTATGTTTCATACTAAGAGTCTTCTCTTCACGAGGATGCCCTTTTTGCCTGTGCTAGTATGCTTTTGATATTCTCCTTGTTCCGTCCGTCGTTGGTTATTTTGCTGCCTAAGTAGCAGAGTTTCTTAACTTCACCTACTTCGTGACCATCAATCCTGATGTTAAGTTTCTCGCTTTCTTTTCTTGCTTAACTCTCAGTCCATATTCCGTACTCATTAGACTGTTCATTTCATTCAGCAAATCACGTAATTTTCCTTCACTTTCACTCAGGATAGCAATGTCATTAGAGAATCATATTATTGATTCCCTTTCACCTTGATTTTTGATTCCACTCCTGGACCTTTCTTTTATTTCCAGCACTGTTTCTTCGATCTACAGGTTGAACAGTAGGGACGAAAGACTGCATCCCTGTCTTACACCCTTTCTTGGTCTTCCAGTCTTATTATTCCCTCTTGGCTCTTGTACATATTGTATATTACTCGTCTCTCTCCCCAAGCTTACCCCTATTTTTCTCAGAGTTTCGAACACCTTGCACCATTTTACGTTGCCGAAAGCTTTTTGCAGGTCGGAAAATCCTATGAACGTGTCTTTATTTTTCTTTAGTCTTGCTTCGATTATCAACCGCAAAGTCAGAGTTGCCTTTCCTAAAGCCAAACTGATCATCCTGCTGCTGGTAAACTTTTCGGACATCCTGAATGGTTTACCAGCAGCTATATCATCCGCTCGTGAAAGCTTTCATTCTAGGATCATCATCTAACACACCCCCAATTTTGTTTTCCCTTCTTCTGTATATTATTCTTGTCAGCAACTGGAACAGATGTGCTGTTGATCAGGTTGTACGATAATTCTCGCACTTTTCAACTCTTGCAGTCCTCAGAATTGTGAGGATGGTATTTTTCCTAAAGTCAGGTGGTACCAACGTGAATAGTCGTTTTTTTGCCACTTCTCCCAATGATTTTAGAAATTCTGATGTTACCTACCTCTTCTGCCTTATTTGACCTTAAGTCCTCCAGAGATCTCTAAATTCTCATTCTAATACCGGATCCCCTATCTCTTCTACATCGACTTCGGTTGTTTCTTCTATCGCATTAGACAAATAGAGGCCTTCAATGTAGTCTTTCCACCTATCAATCTATCCTCTGCATTTAAGTGGAATTCCCGTAGCACTTTTAATGTTACCACCCTTACTTTTAGTTTCACCGGAGGTTGTTTTGAATTTCCTATACGCTGAGTCAGTCCTTCCGACAATCACTTATTTTTCTAGTTTTTCACATTTTTCATGAAGAAATTTCGTCTTAGCTTCCCTGCACTTTCTATTCATTTCATTCCTCAGCGATTTGTATTTCTGTATTTGTGAATTTCCCTGAACATTTTTGTAATTTCTTCTTCCATCGATCAACTGAAGTATTTCTTCTGTTTCCCATGGTTTCTTCGTAGTTACCTTCTTTGTACGTATGTTTTCTTCTCCAACTTTCGTGATTGCCGTTTTTGGAGATGTCAGTTTCTCTTCAACTGTACTGTCTACTGAACAATTGTTTATTGCAGTATCTACAGCCTTAGACAACTTCAAATGTATCTCGTCATTCGTTGGTACTTCCGTATCTCACTTCTTCGGGTATTGATTTTTCTTCACTAATCTCTTGAATGAAATGATAATTAAATCGACTCTGTAGCTGCAAACAGGCGTTGATATAAATCATTGGGGACATGTACCCCGACCGGGACTCGAACCCGGGATCTCCTGCTTACATGGCAGATGCTCTATCCTTCTGAGCCACCGAGGGCAAGGAGGATAGTGCGCCTATAGGGACTTATCCCTTGCACGCTCCCCCTCCCCGTGAGATCCACATTCCCAACGTGTCCGCACCACTAAATTCGTAGAGCGCCTAATAAATGTTTGCCTGTCACACTCATTACTCGTGGCAAATTAATCTACCAAGTCCCGTAAGAGCTGTGGGATAGCATCTGCGTTCGCACAAGAAGGTGAATGGCAGGGTAGCCATATTTTAACTATATATGAAGGTAGTATCTGTTCCCGAAAGAACATCAATGGTACCTGTTCTTTCGGGAAATCTCTTGAACTTCAGCCTAGTCTACATCACTACTACGTTGAGATCTGAGTCTACATCTGCTCCTGGGTACACCTCACAATCTTTTATCTGATTTCAGAATGTCTGTCTGGCCATGATGTTATATAATTGAAATCTTCCCGTATCACCTGGTGTTTTCCAAGTATACCTCCTCCTCTTGTGATTCTTGAACAGAGGATTTGCTATTACCAGCTGAAATTTATTACGGAACTTAGTGTTTCTCCTCTCTTATTCCTTGATCCAAGTCCATATTCTCCTGTAACCCTTTCTTCTACTCCATCCCCTACATCTGCATTCCAGTCCCCCACGGCTTTTAGGCTTCCATCTCCTTCACGTACTGTTACCTCTCTGGTGAACTCAAGCATATGAACATGTCGGAAATATTCCGATTTCTCCATCTGACATTCCATTTTCTTGCGTCAGCTGCTCCACACCTTATCTCCAAATGACAAAATGACAACTTGTAAACTCAAATAGCAACAGTGAACTTCAAATAAAACAAAATTACAATCGATAAATAAACTCATCGCAACCGGAATACCAACGTGCAAAACGATACGCTAGGAACTTATGCACTAACCCAGTGTCAAAATATCGTAGCTGTATTTTCTTAACTTTTGTGGGGGGGGGGGGGGGATTACATGGTTGGTGGCTTCTGCAATAAGGTTCTTAAATTTTTCCTCCTTGAGGCGAGCCAGCGCTGTTGTCTTACGGGAAGCCTGGTTTATCTAGGCGCTTTGAAAACGGGACGGCTCCTAAACTCCTGTGAGGTTGTGGGATCGCAGAACCACTCGGCTGAAAGCTGGCTTTGTTCTCTACTCCACACATCGCCATGGACCATTGAAGCTGGAGCTTAGTGACAGCAGGTTCCCTGCTTACCCCTGGTACGACGAATTTGTGGGTCCAGTAGGCCGATGCAAGTACGTGAAACTACCATTTGCCTTCTCCACTGTGAGAAAACTTCTGTATTTTACAGTCAAAGCACATCGGTCAGTGACATCGGCACTGACTCGAATGTGTGGCGACACAACAAATACAGTACACTAAGTTCTGGTGATGTAACCGACATAGAATAAGCGATGGTGAAGAAATTTTACTGGTTTCCCCTGCGTTTTGGTGTACTCAGTGAAATTCTTGTTCGTCACTGTTGCGAAAATGAATTCTTCCGTCCTAACTCAGTTTTTGGTTCAAATGGATCAAATGGCTCTAAGCACTATGGGACTCAACTGCTGTGGTCATAAGTCCCCTAGAACTTAGAACTACTTAAACCTAACTAACCTAAGGACATCACACACATCCATGCCCGAGGCAGGATTCGAACCTGCGACCGTAGCGGTCGTGCGGTTCAGACTGTAGCGCCTTTAACCACTCGGCCACTCCAGCCGGCTCGGTTTTTGGGAGCGGAGAGGAACGTAAAGGAGACGCGGGGACAGTATGGAGATACATGACCCAGGCGCAGCCCGGCGCACTTTTCTGAGTCTTGGCTAAGTGTCACTTTTAATGTTAGCACTGTCTTCGCTCAGAGCAGATCACAATTTGCGATGTCTGTTCCGCAACTTGTGTTGCTTCTTCAGTTGTTTCACTTACTTGGATCTTTGATCAATTTATTACCTTGTGTTTGCCGGCTGCACAGATTTGGAAAGCCTATCATCATTCAAGAGCAATCTTCTATGTAGCTTGAAGTACCAACCAGTTGTTAACGCTACGTTCAGTACCAACTGCGCTTCACTAAAGTAGTTATTCGTTGTAATTTTGCGCAAATCAACGTGTATTCCATTGTGAAAGTGGCGTTTTTAATCTGTCAGCTTCTCTCTCTCGGTCTCTCTCTCTTTCTCAGCCTTGCCCCGTGGCGACGCAGGGTCGGCCATGTTTAATCTGATGTGCCATGTTCAGAGTTTAAGTGGTGCCCAGATGACCTTCCTGTCACCACCCCGTACCCCCGGGAAGGAATCAGTGTACCCCAGCTGTCTGCGTCTAGTAAAAGCCATGAAATAGTGCGAACGTGTGACAAATGTCTGCGAGTCGTGTAACTGAGGCCGGTACGTAGGGACCAGTCCAGTATTCACCTAGGGGGCTGTGGAAAACCGCCTAAAAACCATGTCCAGTCTGACTGGCATACCGGCCCTCCGTCTTTAATCCGCCGGGCGGATTCGATCCGGGGCCGGAGTGCCTACCCGAGACCAGGAAGCAGCGCGTTAGCGCTCTCGGCAATCCTGGCGGGCTTCTTAATGTATCAGCTTCGATTCATACAAAATATGAAGTGTAGTAAACTCATTTTGAGCTCCTTGATATTTGTGAGCTTCAAGCAAGCAATTAGTTTTAATATACACTCCTGGAAATTGAAATAAGAACACCGTGAATTCATTGTCCCAGGAAGGGGAAACTTTATTGACACATTCCTGGGGTCAGATACATCACATGATCACACTGACAGAACCACAGGCACATAGACACAGGCAACAGAGCATGCACAATGTCGGCACTAGTACAGTGTATATCCACCTTTCGCAGCAATGCAGGCTGCTATTCTCCCATGGAGACGATCGTAGAGATGCTGGATGTAGTCCTGTGGAACGGCTTGCCATGCCATTTCCACCTGGCACCTCAGTTGGACCAGCGTTCGTGCTGGACGTGCAGACCGCGTGAGACGACGCTTCATCCAGTCCCAAACATGCTCAATGGGGGACAGATCCGGAGATCTTGCTGGCCAGGGTAGTTGACTTACACCTTCTAGAGCACGTTGGGTGGCACGGGATACATGCGGACGTGCATTGTCCTGTTGGAACAGCAAGTTCCCTTGCCGGTCTAGGAATGGTAGAACTACGGGTTCGATGACGGTTTGGATGTAGCGTGCACTATTCAGTGTCCCCTCGACGATCACCAGTGGTGTACGGCCAGTGTAGGAGATCGCTCCCCACACCATGATGCCGGGTGTTGGCCCTGTGTGCCTCGGTCGTATGCAGTCCTCATTGTGGCGCTCACCTGCACGGCGCCAAACACGTATACGACCATCATTGGCACCAAGGCAGAAGCGACTCTCATCGCTGAAGACGACACGTCTCCATTCGTCCCTCCATTCACGCCTGTCGCGACACCACTGGAGGCGGGCTGCACGATGTTGGGGCGTGAGCGGAAGACGGCCTAACTGCGTGCGGGACCGTAGCCCAGCTTCATGGAGACGGTTGCGAATGGTCCTCGCCGATACCCCAGGAGCAACAGTGTCCCTAATTTGCTGGGAAGTGGCGGTGCGGTCCCCTACGGCACTGCGTAGGATCCTACGGTCTTGGCGTGCATCCGTGCGTCGCTGCGGTCCGGTCCCAGGTCGACGGGCACGTGCACCTTCCGACGACCACTGGCAACAACATCGATGTACTGTGGAGACCTCACGCCTCACGTGTTGAGCAATTCGGCGGTACGTCCACCCGGCCTCCCGCATGCCCACTATACGCCCTCGCTCAAACTCCGTCAACTGCACATACGGTTCACGTCCACGCTGTCGCGGCATGCTACCAGTGTTAAAGACTGCGATGGAGCTCCGTATGCCACGGCAAACTGGCTGACACTGACGGTGGCGGTGCACAAATGCTGCGCAGCTAGCGCCATTCGACGGCCAACACCGCGGTTCCTAGTGTGTCCGTTGTGCCGTGCGTGTGATCATTGCTTGTATAGCCCTCTCGCAGTGTCCGGAGCAAGTATGGTGGGTCTGACACACCGGCGTCAATGTGTTCTTTTTTCCATTTCCAGGAGTGTAATTACGTGGCTCGATATTCACCTTTCTTCAAACAGGTAATTGTAAATTATTTCAGTGTTAGTGAAAAACTCTTACGTTACAGTGACGAACAAGAATTTCACTGAGTACATCAAAAAGCAGGGAAAACCAGCCAAATTTCTTCACCATCGCTTATTCTACGTCAGTTACATCCCCAGAACTTAGTATACTGTATTTTTTGTGTCGCCACACATTCGCGTCAGTGTCGATACCACTGACCCATGTGATTTGACTGTAAAATACAAAAGTTTACTCACAATGGAGAAGGCAAATGGTAGTTTCACGTACTTGCATCGGCCTACTGGACCCACAAATTCGTCGTACCAGGGGTAAGCAGGGGACCTGCTGTCACTAAGCTCTAGCTTCAAAGGTCCATGGCGATGTGTGGACTAGGTAACAAAGCCAGCTTTAAGCCGAGTGGTTCTGCGGTCGCACAAAACTTTCGTCCTAAAACTGTCGTGGTCAGGCAATCCTAATCTAAAAAAGAGAAACATGACGGGCTTCTTCTGCATAGTTAACTTGTGCTCCCACTGCCACGGCGTTCCATTGTAAAACAGGTGCCCCTATTTGGAATATTTAATGCACGTTAAAGAATATTCATTTCGACATCTTGGGTTGTCGGGTGTTCTGCCGGATATCAGCGTCGTACTTGCACGATATTTCGGTCACGTAGCCCGCAACCTTCATCAGGTGCGACCTGAGACTGCTCCTCGAGTGGACCTGGTCCAGTATTTATGCCTATGGATTTCCCCCTCCACCGAGGGCTGCAGGCGCTTCCTCTGTGGTCCGCGCCAATTCCCTGCGACCTGCTGGGGCGTTGCTGCTCTGTTTTCCGTCCGTTGCGGTTCTAGGTGTTCCCTCTGCGGTCCGCGCCCACCAAACCCGCTCCAGGGGATTTCATCTACGGTCTGGAGTACCAAGCATTCCCCCTGCGGTCCGCGCCCGCTCACCACGATCTGCTGGAGCGTTGCCGCCCCGTTTTTCGTCCGCTGCGGCTCTGAACGTTCCCTCTGCGGTCCGCGGCCACCAGTCCCACTTCTGGGTGTTCCATCTTCGGTGTGGTGCGCCTGCCAGTCCGTCAGGAGCTCGTTTTCCATCTCCATGTCTCTGTTTCTTCTGTTTGTGTGGTGTTGCAGCTGGCCCTGTTGCTCCTTTAACAATTCCAGAGACGGATCCCAGGCTCTCCTTAGCTGGTAACCTGTGTCACGGTTCATTTGATCGTCAGCCATTTTAATTTCTATCGATTCTCTTATAACACTGTCCCAAAATCTGGGTGTTTGTGCTAGAATCTTGGTATCCTCATTCTTCATGATATGATCTACTTCTAGACAGTGTTCAGCAATGGCTGACTTAGTCACCTGTCTTAATCTAGTGTACCTCTGATGTTCTTTGCACCTGATCTCCACAGTTCTTGTCGTCTGGCCAATGTAGGGCATGCCACATTGACAAGGTATATTGTAAATCGCTGGTTTTCGTAACCCCAGGTCATCTTTGACACTCCCCAGCGGTCCCCTGACCTTGTTAAATTGACAGATAACACACTTGATATTGTGTTTACGGAGGATCCTACTAATTCTGGCAGAAATAGAGCCAGCACAGGGCAGATATGGCACCGTCTTGGCTTCATCTTGGTCTTCTTCAGGAATCTGTGGGATAATGGCTGGTTGGAGTGCACTCTCAATTTGTCTGTCCGTGTATCCATTCTTGGAGAAAACTGTTTTGAGACTTTCTATCTCTATAGGTAGATTCTCTTGGTCTGACAGGGCACGTGCTCTGTGGACCAAAGTCTTCAGAACCCCATTCCTCTGTGCAGGGTGGTGACAGCTGCTGGCCTGCAGATATAAATCAGTGTGTGTTGGTTTTCGGTACACACTGTGGCCAATTGATCCATCTGCTTTCCTCTGGACTAGTACATCCAGAAATGGCAGCTAGCCATTCTTCTCCAGTTCCATGGTGAACTTGATATTAGGGCGGCATGAATTAAGATGTTCAAGAAATTCACTGAGCCTGTCCATCCCATGTGGCCAGATCACGAAGGTGTCATCCACATACCTAAAGAAGCATGTGGGTTTAAATGTGGCTGTCTCCAATGCCCTCTCCTCGAAACTCTCCATAAACATGTTGGCAACCACAGGGGAAAGTGGGCTACCCATAGCTACACCTTCAGTTTGCTCGTAATATTGGTTTCTGTACAGGAAATACGTGGATGTCAGTGTATGACTGAACAGGTCCAACAGAGCACCGTCAAATTTCTCTTCAATCAGTTCTAGTGAGTCCTTCAGTGGGACCCTGGTGAACAGCGATACCACATCAGGAGTGGGTTTGGTGGGCGCGGACCGCAGAGGGAACACCTAGAACCGCAACGGACGGAAGACAGAGCAGCAACGACCCAGCAGGTCGCAGGGAATGGGCGCTTACCACAGAGGAAGCGCCTGCAGCCCTTGGTGGAGGGGTAAGGCCATAGGCATAAATACTGGACCAAGTCCACTCGAGGAGCAGTCTCAGGTCGCACCTGATGAAGGTTACGAACTACGTGACCGAAATATCGTGCAAGTACGACGCTGATATCCGGCAGAACACCTGACAACCCAAGATGTCATTAGATCCCCGGGAAAGCCTGAAGAGTTACATCAAAAGTCTCTACGGGGAGGAGATGTATCAGAATATCAAGAAGCTGGACAAACTTCGGCAGAAGAAAGGGAAGATGCTGAGTTCTCTCAGTTTTTTGCTGAGGTGTCGAGATGGAGAAGTGGTACCAGTATTTGCCAGAATTAAACATCACATCAACTCCAGAGCGGCGAACAAGATAAAACGCCGAGCCAGCATGGCACTAGTGAGAGAGAGGATTCGAGATATGCACCACAGGTTAGATGTTGTGGCCAGGGAGCTGTTACACATTAATCTGTACATGGCAGCCTCCTTAACAATAGAAGATTGGGATTGGGTAGACCGTGCCTCCTGGTCTTTAGCTGAGTGTGCTAGAAGGAATGCCTCATCTTGCCAATCTGCAAAGTTTGACCGCATGAGTAAGAAAGCACAGCAGATGGACGAGACACGCACTGTGACGAATCTGAGTGGCATACAGTTTGATAATACAACCTTAAAGGTACTGAGCAAGGGTCTCAACTGTGCTACAACCCCTAGAAATGTACCCATTTCAGGTTTCGTCAGTGCAGTAGAGCAAGTTGCAGCCACACTTCCACCTAATGTGGCAGAGGAAGTCCGCCAAGAGACCTGCAGGGCCCTCACCACGGCCAGGCCGCCGAAATCTAACATCACAACCGAGGAGAGGCTTGCACTCAAGAAACTCTGGGAAGACAACAGCATTGTGGTACTGCCAGCAGACAAAGGGAACTCCACTGTCATCTTGCAACGGGTGCATTATGATGAGAAAGTATGTCAACTTCTGGAGGACCCTGCATACAGAATTCTGGAGTGTGACCCCACGGACTAGGTGGCCAAGAAGACTTGTCCTCTTGAAGGAAACAGGGATGCCCGATATGATCATCAGTCAACTACGGGTAAAAGCGCCATTTCCACCTAAACTGTATGGTCTGCCTAAAATACACAAGGAGGGCGTGCCCCTACGTCCAATTGTCAGTAATACTGGGGCACCTGCGTACACAACAGCCAAGTACTTGAAAGGTCCCCTGTCTCCATATGTGGGGAAATGTATTCACCACATCCGCAACTCAGAAGATTTCCTGCAACGCCTCAAGCAACTGCACATCACAGATTCGGACATCACGGTTAGTTTTGATGTGGTATCGCTGTTCACCAAGGTCCCACTGAAGGACTCACTAGAACTAATTGCAGAGAAATTTGACGGTGCTCTGTTGGACCTGTTCAGTCATACACTGACATCCACGTATTTCCTGTACAGAAACCAATATTACGAGCAAACTGAAGGTGTAGCTATGGGCAGCCCACTGTCCCCAGTGGTTGCCAACATGTTTATGGAGACTTTTGAGGAGAGGGCATTGGAGACAGCCACATTTAAACCCACATGCTTCTTTAGGTACGTGGATGACACCTTCGTGATCTGGCCACATGAGATAGACAGGCTCAATGAGTTTCTTGAACATCTTAACTCATGCCACCCTAATCTCAAGTTCACCATGAAACTGGAGAAGAATGGCCAGCTGCCATTTCTGGATGTGCTAGTCCAGAGGAAAGCAGATGGATCAATTGGCCACAGTGTGTACCGAAAACCAACACACACTGATCTATATCTGCAGGCCAGCAGCTGTCACCACCCTGCACAGAGGAATGGGGTTCTGAAGACTTTGGTCCACAGAGCACGTGCCCTGTCAGACCAAGAGAATCTACCTATAGAGATAGAAAGTCTCAAAACAGTTTTCTCCAAGAATGGATACATGGACAGACAAATTGAGAGGGCACTCCAACCAGCCACTATACCACAGATTCCTGACGAAGACCAAGATGAAGCCAAGAAGGTGCCATATCTGCCCTATGCTGGCTCTATTTCTGCCAGAATCAGTAGGATCCTGCGTAAACACAATATCAAGTGTGTTTTCTGTCCATCCAACAAGATCGAGGGACTGCTGGGGAGTGTCAAAGATGACCTGGGGTTACGAAACCCAGCGATTTACAATATACCTTGTCAATGTGGCATGTCCTACGTTGGCCAGACGACAAGAACTGTGGAGATCAGGTGCAAAGAACATCAGAGGTACACTAGATTAAGACAGGTGACTAAGTCAGCCATTGCTGAACACTGTCTAGAAGTAGATCATATCATGAAGTATGAGGATACCAAGATTCTAGCACAAACACCCAGAAATTAAAATGGCTGACGATCTTATGAACTGTGACACAGGGTACAGCTAAGCAGAGCCTGGGATCCGTCTCTGGAATTGTTAAAGGAGCAACGGGGCCAGTTGCAACACAACACAAACAGAAGAACCAGAGACATGGAGATGGAAAACGAGCCCCTGACGGATTGGCAGGCGCACCAAACCGAAGATGGAACACCCAGAAGTGGGACTGGTGGCCGCGGACCGCAAAGGGAACGTCCAGAGCCGCAGCGGACGAAAAACGGGGCGGCAACGCTCCAGCAGATCGTGGTGAGCGGGCGCGGACCGCAGGGGGAACGCTTGGTACCCCAGACCGTAGATGAAATCCCCAGGAGCGGGTTTGGTGGGCGCGGACCACAGAGGGAACACCTAGAACCGCAACGGACGGAAAACAGAGAAGCAACGCCCCAGCAGGTCGCAGGGAATTGGCGCGGACCACAGAGGAAGCGCCTGCAGCCCTCGGTGGAGGGGGAAGGCCATAGGCATAAATACTGGACCAGGTCCACTCGGGGAGCAGTCTCAGGTCGCACCTGAAGAAGGTTACGAGCTACGTGACCGAAATATCGTGCAAGTACGATGCTGATATCCGGTAGAACACCCGACAACCCAAGATGTCATTAGGTCGCCGAGAAAGCCTGAAGAGCTAGAATATTCATTTTATTTTCTTCAAATTAAATTTACCACAGTGTGGAAATTATAGAGTTTAAATGGCTGTAAGTAAACCAATTTGTTGGCTGAATGTTGTATAGCGTGTATAGCGGGTTATGTGTTTAGTACGTAAGTGAGGTTGACAGTTTGCGCGTTCCACTGTCGAGCCCCAACACGCCAACGCACAGACCGATAACAAGCAAGAATATTTTACTGTCATCGTCAAGAAAATACGAAGTAGGAAATGAATTTGGAAGGTTCTTACCAAACGTCAGACAGGGATTGCCTGAATTTGCTAATACAAAAGTGTGTCAGTCAAATCCGCCCATAGTTTAGATTGTAATCAAATTGTGTGATGTTCAAAATGATTCAAATGCGAATGAGCACTATGCGATTTTACATCTGAGGTCATTAGTCCCCTAGAACTTAGAACTACATAAACCTAACTAACCTAAGGACATCACACACATCCATGCCCGAGGCAGGATTCGAACCTGCGACCGTAGCAGTCGCGTGGTTCTGGACTGCAGCGCCTAGAACAGCGTGGCCACCGCGGTCGGCTTGTCTGATGTAATCATTAAAAATTACACTAAGAACGAATTGACTTTTAACTTTAATAGTTGTGTTTACTAGTCCAGATAAATTAAGTGCACACAGGCAGAAGTGTTAACTGAAATTAACGACATATTTAAGGAATTAAAAGGCAATGAAATGGTATTAGAAACCAGATGCTTGTTTGGTTTCATCGTGCATAAAATTCACATTAAATGCTTGGCTTACAAATATTCTTCAGCATTTATATATCAATAAGGACAGCAAAGCAAATAACTAATCACTGCAGCCCTCCTCCTACAGTCATGGCCCTTTGTGGCATTTACGTGTTGCATCATTTTCCTTTCAGCCCGTCACAGGTATAATGCAGAAAGCACAGGTCGACGACTGTAGGAAGCTTTGACTAAACACTTTCTTGCATCGCCAGGACTGAATGAAGTTGTATTCTACACGAACACCACTTACTTGCACAGCATTAACTAAATATGCAACATCTTTTACAATAATGCACATGTGAAACATACAACTTGTAAGCTTTAAATTTTATGAGAAAACGCCATATATTGTCGAAACTAATTGCACCATGATAGAGTTTCTAGCACCTTTGGGTAGTTGAAACATCTCAACAGAAATTTTAGCTTAGTTTCCCAGTAGTTAAAGTGGTTATGGGCTGCTTAGTTGATTATGGGCCGTTTCGTCATCAAACCGCCTGCCACCTCAAATAACACGTTACTTTTCAACCGCACTGCTATGCATAAGTTTTCCATCATCAACGTACCTCAGGCGAAAAATCAAAAGTGTACCTTGTGTGTCACAGGTGTAATGTATAGTTTTTTCGCCTAAGACTCCGTATTATTTCGCTCAATACCCAGTGTTTCGTATAAAATGAGAAACATCAAGCTAAGGCGCCTAAGTATTATTACGAACGACACGCAGTCTCCGTAGAAACCGTACTTCGCCTTCTGTTCTCTTACGGCTCGCAATAACCGCTCTCGCACCACTTCGGTTACGAGTCTTCTTTACTACGTTATAAGTTCGTTAGCGAGGTGGCCATTGGCGATGGAAGACGTACCTAGAGCGGCGTTTATAACCTGCTCGTAACTCACCTCCAAAGCGGGAGAAATCCATGACGTCGACAACTTTACAGTTTGGCGTAATAAAGATCGGGCCACGAACTTCATTCTCTCTTTTATGTATTTAATTTCTTTCCCCATACGAGGCCATAAAGGGCAGAGCGCCCATAGGGGGGGGATACCGTCCTCCATAAAGGCTTCCTCTTAGGAACAGACGCTCAAGACCGGATGAGTGGAGCAGCCACATCATAAGCTTTTCAACACCCGAAGGGCTTTCGCTCAACAGAGTGAAGCAGTACTCTTGTGTCCTGCCTCTCGAGTAATGAGAAAACATACACATTACTACCTCTGTGAAAAATAAATAAATAAACCGAGTCACGAATTAACAGCATTGTCCTCCTGTAGAAGGCCGGTGTGACTATACAGGGTGGTCCATTGATCGTGACCAGGCCAAATATCGCACGAAATAAGCATCAAACGAAAAAACTACAAAGAACGAAACTCGTCTACCTTGAAGGGGGTAACCAGATGACGCTATTGAGGGTCCACTACATGGCGCTGCCATAGGTCAAACGGATATCAACTGCGTTTTTTTAAATAGGAACCCCCATTTTTATTACATATTCGTGTAGTACGTAAAGAAATATGAATGTTTCAGTTGGACCACTTTTTTTGCTTTGTGATAGATGGCGATGCAATAGTCACAAAAGTATAAGTACGTGGTATCACGTAACATTCCTCCAGTGCCGACGGTATTTGCTTCGTGATTCATTACCAGTGTTAAAATGGAACGTTTACCAATTGCGGAAATGGTCGATATCGTGTTGATGTATGGCTATTGTTATCAAAATGTCCAACGGGCGTGTGCTATGTATGCTGCTCTGTATCCTGGATGACATCATCCAAGTGTCAGGACCGTTCGCCGGATAGTTACGTTATTTAAAGAAACAGGATGAAACGTCAACCACGACCTGCAACAAATGATGATGCCCAAGTAGGTGTTTTAGCTGCTGTCGCGGCAAATCCGCACATCAGTAGCAGACAAATTGCGCGAGAATCTGGAATCTCAAAAACGTCGGTGTTGAGAATGCTACATCAACATCGATTACACCCGTACCATATTTCTGTGCACCAGGAATTGCATGGCGACGACTTTGAACGACGTGCACAGTTCTGCCACTGGGCACAAGAGAAATTACGGGATGATGAAAGATTTTTTGCACGCGTTTTATTTAGCGACGAAGTGTCATTCACCAACAGCAGTAAGGTAAACCGGCATAATATGCACTAATGGGCAACGGAAAATCCACGATGGCTGCGACAAGTGGAACATCAGCGCCCTTGGTGGGTTAATGTTTGGTGCGGCATCATGGGAGGAATGATAATTGGTCCCCGTCTTATCGATGGCAATCTAAATGGTGCAATGTATGGTGATTTCCTACGTAATGTTCTACCGATGTTACTACAAGATGTTTCACTGCATGACAGAATAGCGATGTACTGCAACACGATGGATATCCGGCACATAGCTCGCATGCGGTTGAAGCGCTATTGAATAGCATATTTCATGACAGGTGGATTGGTCGTCGAAGCATCATACCATGGCCCGCACGTTCACCGGATCTGACGTCCCCGGATTTCTTTCTGTGGGGAAAGTTGAAGGTTATATGCTATCGTGATTCACCGACAACGCCTGATAACATGCAATGCATGTGCGAACATTACGAAAGGCGAACTATACGCTTTTGAGGGAAATGTCGTTTACGTTCTGCCAAAGGTATTGAGGTTGACGGACATCATTTTGAGCCTCTATTCCATTAGTGTGGTATATACAAGTAATCACGCTGCCACAGCATGCGTTCTCAGATATGATAAGTTCACAAAAGTACATGTATCACATTGGAACAACCGAAATAAAATGTTCAAACGTACCTATGTTTTGTATTTTAATTTAAAAAACCTACCTGTTACCAACTGTTCGTCTAAAATTGTGAGCCATATGTTTGTGGCTATTTAAGCGCCAACTGAATCGTCCATATTTCTTTACGTACTACATGAATATGTAATAAAAATTGTAGATTCCTATTTAAAAAAACGCAGTTGATATCCGTTTGACTTATGGCATCTAGCGGGCCAACCATAGCGCCATCTGGTTTCCCCCTTCAAGCTAGACAAGTTTCGTTCTTTTTAGTTTTTTCGTTTGACGCTTATTTCGTGAGACATTTGGCCTGGTCACGACAATGGACCACCCTGTATACGAGGGCTATTCGGAAAGTAAGGTCCGATCGGCCGCGAAGTGGAATCCACTGTGAATCTCAAACATGTTTTATTTGAAACAGTTAGCTAGACCTTCCATCGCCGCTCAGTCGTAGACATTTGTAGTAGCGTTGTACCGACTTCCGAATGTCCTCTTCGTAGAAGACAGCCGCCTGTGCTTTCGCCAAATCTCTACGCTGGTCTACAGCTCGTTGTCTGAGGCAAAATGTTGTCTTCATAGCCGGCGGTTCATTTGAGTAGAAACGAAAGTTAGTGGAAGCCAGTTATGGGCTGTATTGTTGGTTATCAAACACTTCCCATCGAAAACGTTGCAAGAGCATTTTGGTTGTGCCAGCACAGTGCGTGCGAGGCGAGAATTCTCACGAAGAAGGAAAAATCATGAAATTGAGGTTATGTGGGTTGAAGAGCTCCAGGCGAATTTTCTGACCAGGCCCTCGCACTTGGCGGGAGACTCTTTTCTACGCATCTTTACGTGCTCACTGTGCGCTCAAAACTGAAAAGAGCGATATGACCCGATCGGCGGCCATTCACATCTGTGTAAAGCTCCATCGGATTTTCAATCCCTGAAACTCTGTACAACCTCTGATTCTTTCAGTTCATCCAGGTCCCATCTCCTTAAATTCCCACCTTTTTGCAGTTTCTTCAGTTTCAATCTACAGTTCATAACCAATAGATTGTGGTCAGAGTCCACATCTGCCCCTGGAAATGTCTTACAATTTAAAACCTGGTTCCTAAATCTCTGTCTTACCATTATATGATCTATCTGATGCCTTTTAGTATCTCCATGGTTCTTCCACGTATACAACCTTTTTTCATGATTCTTGAACCAAGTGTTATCTATGATTAAGTTATGCTCTGCGTAAAATTCTACCAGGCTGATTCCTCTTTCAATTCTTAGCCCCAATTCATATTCACCTACTATGTTTCCTTCTCTCCCTTTTCCTACTCTCGAATTCTAGTCACCCATGACTACTAAATTTTCGTCTCGTTTCACTACCAGAATAATTTCTTTTATCTCATCATACATTTCGTCAACTTCTTCGTCATCTGCAGAGCTAGTTGGCATATAAACTGACATGGCGTTTGACAATGAAAGCAAAACTTAAGGAAAATCAAGACACGTTCATATGATTTATCGATCTGGAAAAACGTTTGACAATGTAGAATGGCGCAAGATGCTCAAAATTCTGAGAAAGGTAGAGGTAACCTATAGGGAGAGACGGGCAATATACAATATGTACAAGAGCCAATAGGCAATAATTAGACTGGAGAACTAAAAACGAAGTCCTTGGATTAAAAAGGGTGTAAAACAGGGACCTAGTCTTTCGCCTCTACTGTTCAATCTGTACTTCAAAGAAGCAATGATGGAAATAAAAGAAAGTTTCAGGAGTGGAACTAAAATTCAAGATGAAAGAATATGAATGATACGAATCGCTGATGACATTGTTATCCTGAGTAAAAGTGAAGAAGAATTAATTATCTGACGAATGGAATGAACTGCCTAGTGAGTACATAGTATGGATTGAGAGTAAATCGAAGAAAGACGAAAGTAATGAGAAGTAGCAGAAATTAGAACAGCGAGAAATTTAACATCAGGATTGATGGTCACGAAACGGATGAAGTTAAGGAATTCTTCTGCTACTAAGGCAGCAAAACAACTAATGACCGACGGAGCAAGGAAAACCTCAAAAGCAAACTAGTACTGGCAAAAAGGGCATTTCTGGCCAAAAGAAATCTACATCAAAAATTTGCCTTAATTAGAGGAAGTTGTTTCTGAGAATGTACGTTTGGAGCACAGCATTGTATGGCAGTGATACATGGACTGTGAAAAAAGCGAAACAGATGAGAATCGAAGCATTTGAGATGTGGTGGTACAGACGAATGTTGAAAATTAGATGAACTGATAAGGTAAGGATTGAGGAGATTCTGCGGAGAATCGGAGAGGGGAGGAATGTTTGGTAAGCACTGTCAAGGAGAAATGGTTCAAAGAGCTCTAAGCACTATGGGACTTAACATCTGAGGACATCAGTCCCCTAGACTTAGAACTACTTAAACCTAACTAACCCAACGACATCACACACATCCATGCCCGATGCAGGATTCTAACCAGCGACCGTAGCAGCAACGCGGTTCCGGACTGAAATGGCTAGAACCGCTCGGCCACAGCGGCCGGCTGTCAAGGAGAAAGAACAGGATAATAGGTCATGTGTTAAGACGTCAGGGAATGAATTCCATGGTTATAGAGGGTGCCGTAGAGGGCAAAGACTGTAGAGGAAGACAGAAATTGGAATATATGCAGAAAATAAGTGGGGACGTAGGTTGCAACAGCTATCCAGGATATCAATGACCAGTTGCAGTAGTTGAGCGCATTGGCTTGCCACGCACGGGGGCCCGGGTTCGATTCCCGGCTGGGGTGGGAGATTTTCTCCCCTAAGGGACTGGGTGTTGTGCTGTCATCATCATTTAGTAGCCATTGTCGACGTGCGAGTCACCCAGCGTGGCGTCGCACTCAATAAGACTAGCACTTGTCGGCCGTACTTCCCACCTGGGAACTCCGCCACCGACGCCGTACGCTCATTCATTTCATTGCAGTAGTTGTGGGCCACTTTTTCTCAGGAGACATGGCATCCTTCCAGCACTTCCTCCTAAGTCGTAGGAGGTGCAACGTCATACTGGAATGTGGATTCATACTGCCGAGTTCTTTGTAAATTTGAGGCAATTTTGTAACCACTGAAATAACATCTCATACCTACACAGTCCGTGATGTTTTAATTTCGTTTCCTCCTATCTTTCTGTGAGCTTCAGTTTCACTGTTAGGCATTTTATTTGAGTGTTTAGTGCTTAAATAATCATCTGTATACTGGAGAATAAACTGAGGATTTGGCGAAGTGGTGAGAAAGTGGATTCGTATGCGGATGGATGGCGGCGCAAATCCTGACCGTTCATCAAAATTTGTTTTTTTCCGTGATTTCTGTTGATCGCGTCGGAGTGGTTCCTTTGAAAGGTGACGTCTGACTTCCTTCAACATGACTTCTCTAGTTCTAGCTCGTTATCCTTTCGTCGATGATATATTTAACTGTAATCCTCCTTCCAGTTTAGAGAACTTATGTACTGTTAACGTTGAAATATTAAAATTACAGGAACTGTCATAATAAAAAAAAATTAATCTCATCAGCAGCGTTATATCCCAGTCATGGATAGTATACTGTTTTTCAATAATAATTAATTTTTTCTGTGACGATGGTGTATATTCCAGTCATGGAATACGTCTCACTTTGTTAAGATTATAGTAGTGATCACTGTAAGGGATCCGGAGTCCCTAACTTAGTGTTATTACTTGTGAATACACACATGTTGATAGTTCTCGATGATCGACGGTGAAGAGTCGGAAGCGCTGTAGCTGTGAAGCTACAACACTACTGCTTCTTTTAAATCAGCAATATACCGGTAACTTTTCTCCTGTGAGAGGATTTTAACTAGACCGCTTTCGTGCCTATAATGCTTAAGGTATCGGACTATTCATTCTCTAAAGATTTCTGTGGAAAGGAAGCAACAGCAAGACAAACGGGAATCGAAACAACATTCTATTAGTAATAAAGTAAGCTGCAGTTTCATAAAAGGAAACAGTCAACAGCCTAATTAGGCACAGTTGTACCAATTACTAGCACGGTTCATAATGAAAGTTAACTGTTGAGACTGACTTTACTTGATACAGAAATTATATTTGGCAAAATCGGTCACCAAGTAGTAGTGACGTTTATCAAACAGTGTAACGGTAGATTCGCATAAAAAAAAACACAAGGAATATTTACTGCTTTTGTAAGAACTGGCTCTCAGTATCACTAATGATTATTATAGGTTAATAATTGCTAATTGTGAAGCAAAATTAACTTGGTTCTTTTACAGCTTATTTATTGGAAAATACTGCCATTAAAATGGTTATCAGGTAATTACATTCTGTATTCTGATTATTATTTGTATTTTCAAGGACAGTTCGCTTCCTTATACTATTTAGCTGAAATGGAACGTGCGGTATCTGGATCTAGTATAATTTGAATAGTTGTAGCCAGTTGCTTATTATAGTACTTATAATTAACATGGGGACCGTGAAACTAATCTATCAGTTGACTCAAATCAAGGTTGAATATTTTAGTCACAACACAATATCAGAAACACTATTAACTATATACACACGAAATTATGCACACTTTTGTTTCCAGACCTGCTCAGTAATTAATTGTTAAGCCGGCCCTTCAAAGTCTACTAGCCAGTAAGTATTATGAGTCACCATGGATTTTGCACGTGACTATACCACTACACTACGATTTCAAAAGGAATAATCTTTAAGCTGAATACTTTCAAGCTTTTGTTGGCAATTGCACTTTTGGTGAAACTATAGTCATCATTTTATGAGAAATGTGGGATACTTCAGAACTTAGGTTCACTGAATGCTTATGAAATTTACTACTCCGCAAAGTTTATTAATTGTAGTGAAAGTTTGCTGACTTGACTGTTCAGCTCATTACACTAGGAAACTCGGAAATATCACAGAATCTGGGCTAGGACACTCTCTAAATACATGACTAAGGATAAAGTACTTGATTCAGCACAGTATTGAAAGAAAATTGGAAAATAAACCGCATAATTGGCCCATGCAATTACGCAGTACTCAACGGATAATTTGAGATGAGGTGCCAGTGTCGATCTCCTGTGGCTATTCAAAAAAAGGCGGTGGATGTATCCATGCCTACTGCTGTCTAACAAGCTCTGAATATTTCCTTCATATTGGCCGATGTTCGCAGCACAGAGCTAGCCAAAGTATGGCATGAATAATAAGGCAAATTAATTCCACATCCGAGGGAATATTATAATCTTCTTGTTCTTCTTCCCACATTCCGTTCATAAGACGTAAACACTTTGCCTGCTAGCCACCGACAGATTCTTGCCACAAAGGAGCATTGCAGTACGACCGCCAAATCTACCTTTTCCATTCCCGCCAAGCCAGATTTGTTGCACTGGAACTTGCCTTTAACTTTAACATGATTACAAGCCTACTTTCCGTATGTGTGAGCCAATATTACAAGTAAAATATTAACGTTTCCAGTCTTTTACAGGTCATAATTTTTGAAATTACATGGATAAATTAATTACATTGACATAACTTTGCATAAACAACGAATAAAACATATACTTAGATGTTACACAAAGCATTCGGTGGTAAAGAAGCCGCATTAAGTCAAAGCAGACAAAGAAGTTAGATAAGCCAGATGTAGATAAGATTATAATAGTGTTACAAAGTTAGTTTGGTGGCAGTCTAGAAGAAGAGCTCTCTAATGCTCGTCGTTGAACCGTGATTTATTTTCAAAGAATATTCGTAAGAATTTATTTTATTTACTAGTGATTCACCAAGAATATTAACACATTTAATCACACTATTTAAGAACGGAAGTAGTTGCTAGGGAGTAACTGATGAAATCATAAGCAAATTCCTTTTTAACAAATGCTAATTTATTCACTTTAATGGTACCTAAAGCTTTTTAAAAAGGAACAGATTTAAATCATAATCAGAAAGCACTCTCTAAATATCAATTTACAATTTATTCAGAGGCAGAAAGAAACAATTTTTTTTTACTTTATGAGCTTTCGGGCTGAGAACCTTGCCGCTCCCTTTTGACACGGCCGTACTTACGACCGCTCACAACAACTTCTGAAAGACTACACTGGTACAAATCTGCAACACACCAGATTACTTTAAACTAAAATTTTAACAATTCACACAAGCACTCAAACTATGTACCCCGGAGGAGGGATGGAAATGGTACAAAACACTAAAATTAAAATATTAACTTTGCCACCGAAGGTGCAACTTGATTTTAACTTCTCAGAAAAGTCTTACGGCCAAAGGGTGGCAACCTTAAATACTAAAATTACGATTTAAATAAAAGCCCATGAAATGCAATCTTATACAAAATTATACAAGGTTGGCCAGACAAGTTAACATGCTCTACAGTACACAGATAACGCCTCTCAAGATGATAGGCAAGAAAAAAACGTATTTCAGGAATTAGGCCGTTACACTCCAAGCAACAAATTCGGTAACACACCAAATCCGATAAACATGACAGAGGCATCTACTAACGTACGGCAGATTGATGGGGAGATTACCGAACAACCCGAACCGCAGGTTGCTCTAACCCGCCCCTAAAAAGGAAAACGGACCACCCAATTCATAAACAACCACCTTCCCGCGGGTGGGCAAACGGAGAAGAATGGTGGGACGTCCCCAAAACAAAACGGATGGTCACCTCACCAAGAACATAAGTAGAATTTAACAAGTAAATGAAACAACATATCACCAATCACTTAACTTCTAATAAATTGCGATTTCTGGAGAAGACCTGGCGCAGCACCCCCAAATAGCTCTCCCGAACAGTCAGCTGCCTGCCGCTTCAACGGACGCAGGAAGGCGCGCCCATCTCCCGTCTCACTGCGTCGCAGCTCGCACCGACCAGACCGATGTCGTGGCTTGACTCCTGTTGCTCCAAAGACCTTGTAAAAAATAACTAGACTCACTGATGGCGCTGCAGTCACGGGATAATTTGAACCTTCGGCTGGACGCCATTATAGTGGTTGTAGTCTGATGTGTTGTGTAGTACTGTTTATGAAGACCCTGATTCAACGTTGTATATTTGTTGGGACGTATATACATGATTTGTTACTCGTAATTCTACTGTCTGTACGTTCCAATCAAAAGAAGTACAATGTGAAGAGTAGTGCAGCGATTAATTGTACAAATAAATTCGAGAAAGGAACGAATATTACATTTCACAGGTAAGTGAATATTTTAAGTTGTTTTGTATGTCAGTGCACTTGCTTAATAAATGTTTTTGTAACACGGTATTAGCATAATGTCTGTGCATCTATTTGCAGGTTCCCTTTCTCAAAACCACAGCTGTTACAAAAATGGTTACACGCTGTCAGTAGGCAACATTTCCGACCGACAGAAACCCATTTTATATTTTTGATCATTTTGAGGAAAGTTGGCTGATCGGTAGAGTTTTCATGGTCTAGGTTAGGTTGAAACTTGATAATTTGGTCGTGAGTTGCCAAAGCACTTTGCCATATATAACGCACTTCTCGTCATAAAATCTAAAGGAAGGTAGAGTCAGAAAATATGTATTAATGTAGTGGGCAAATCTTCGAGTATTTTGATGCATTTTGCGTACATCTATCGTAAATGAACTACGAAAAATGCTAGGGGTCCAGTACATAACTTTTAGCTACGGCAGATTCCATGTAGTACGTAAGATAAATTCATAAACAGTGACTATTTGCTGTTTGTTCATAAATTAAAAAGTATATTGTAGTAACGTATTTAAATGAGGCATTATGTTTGTGACCTAACTCAAGGGAAGGCATTTTATAACCAAAAGCGATGTATAAACATTCGAACTCCGCGCGTCAGTTTACCACTCTAATGGCCGCCGCCCAGCTATTCAATTTGTCCGCTCTTCACAGTCGCCCACTCGTGCGGTTGTGGGGGCCTGTGTTGCTCTCGTGTCGACCGCGAAGCCACTACCCCGTGCTATACGGCGCGGCCCACTGGACTCACGTGGCGACCTCACATGCACCGATGCTCGGGGACGAACAAGTCATCTGGTGTCTCAGTGCGCGACCGACCGACCGACCGACCGAACGATCGATCCAGCCGCCTTGATCATTGTCAGAGCAAACTCTGGCAAACTGGCGGCCTAACGCGCAGTCAGATGCAGGAACTAAGCCCCGACCGAGAGACCACGCTGAGTTCTCTTACTGGCTGAGTGGAAAGACTCTCATTTTGCCGGATTTAAAGGTTGATCCGAACGAAAGACATACTAGCACTCCGGACGACACACACTAACTGCCTCACAACTGCGGACGAGAGACTGACCCAGACCGAACCCAGACTCCCCACTGGCGAGCTCATAGCGCCCCTTAAATGCATGTGAGCAGGCAACCTTTCCCCTTTCCCACCAGAGGGAGACACCAAAGCTGCGATTGCCACAGCGGCGCCACCGCCAGAAACGGAGGGCGACTGCTTCACACTACGCGCTGCGGCGCGCTCTTCTAAACAGCAATTTTTACCACGGCTCAGTCGTAAGTAGAGACAGAGTACTTTACCTTTGCACTGGTAGATCCTCGACAGTCACTTAACTTTCAGTTATTACTTATGAACAATATTTTTGTTATGAGGAGATATAAAAGAGAATTATGTGAGTAGTATAGTTGGTGTAAACGATAGCTATTTGTAAAGTACCACAGTGGCGTAAGGGAAGAATTTGCTGTAAAACTTTTCTGCTCTGTCAAACTCGAAACAACCTCAAACTGGCTTACAAAGGTCTAGTAAGCAACAGCGCATCCGCACTGCGTGAATTTTTTAGTCATTTCGCCTTCCTTTACCACCGGCCTTCGTATGCATTAGTAAGTTAACCATTCATGTGAGGGCTATGAAAGGAAATTACTTCTAAAAAAGTTAAGCAACAACTAATTACTTCTGCAATTCGATCTAAACTTAACCTTTCCTAGCACAGTTGCCTCGCAGTATGAAAGCCAGAAAACCAAACAGATTTAATTGTTACGTTTACGCTATTAAAATCTATAAAAGTGTGAGAATTGAGGAATAAATTTGCACAGTCGTCCGTTTTCCGCTTTATAAATAGAAGAACAATGTGTTTTTAATATGCCACGATGAGTTGAGCCCAACTCCCACGTGACGCGCGTGCGCTGTGGCTTAGGTTGCTTTTGTAGGCCACTTTGAGGCTGGTTCCCGGCTCGATAGACCGGAAGTGTTCTGTATCAAGCTGTTCGCCTCGACTTCCCCTACGCCAGTGTGGTCCGTTTCAAACAATAATCTTTTAAATCATGCATGAATGAACCATACTGCAGTATTCGCATCTACCACATCAGCTATTATTGGATTGTGGTGTATTTTGAACTGCAGCTTTAGATGCGTATGTGCCATCCGAGTGGTGTGTGACCATTACCGATTAAACGTTATTAGTTTATGCAACAAAAGGGTAATTGCCTCATATTTGTGTTTCAAAAGAATGTATTTTTTTACATTAAAACATCATGGTCCCTCTGTCTATAGCGGAACCAAAATTCCATTTAATGTTAGTATGCAGCACAATAAAAGTATTGAGGCATCTGCCTTTCCCGTCAGATCAGCCTTATGCTTTTGGCCACGGTCACAAACTTGTATTTGACTGCTTTCTTTTTTCCAATGAATAGTTCCGCAAATTCTGGAGTATTACACCACCGTTTACAAGGGCGAACCACCGAACTAGACCAAGTTTCGATCGCTTCAACACAACAGCACCTATTCGCTACATAAAGACATCATCTTGAGCCAGTTGATGGTCCATAAATAAGTCTATCCGCCCGCACGATGGAGATCGTCCGTCGGGGCGACTACGGCACCGATTAATGGGCCCTTACGGAGATGTATCCTCGTCATTCGCCAAGAGCTGCCTACGAGGATAGATTGTAAGGACCTCTGCCTCTACACTATAAATAAATATATAGACTTAATCTGTACGTAATTTGATTGTTTTCCTTTCCTGTCCCACTCGCAAATGGAGCGAGGGACAAACTAATGTCTATACGCGTCCGTAGGAGCTCTGATTCCTTTTTGTTTGCCGTCGTTACGCGAAATGTACGTTGGATGGAGTAGAATTGTTCTCCAGTCAACCGAAAATGTAGAATTTTTTCAATAGTGTTTCGTGAAAAGAAAGTCGTCATCCCTGTAATGATTTCCAATTAAGTACACATATCATTTCCGCAATACTCGCGTGCTGATCGAACCAACCGGTAATAAATCTAGCAACAAGCCTCTAAACTGTGTCGATGTCTCTCTTTACTCCGACGTGACTCGGAGTTGAAACATTCAAGTAGACTCAAGAATCTTTGGCAACAGTGTGTTTTACAACGTCGGCTTTATAGATGAGCTACACTGTCCTGAAATTCCCTCAGTAAACCAAAGTCCACCATTCATCTTCACTACTCCTGACCTTACGCGTGCGTACCATTTGACTTCGCTTTGCAGTATTACGCCTAGATACGAGGGTTGGAACTTAAACAGTGGCAATTACACTACTGGCCATTAAAATTGCTACACCAAGAAGAAATGCAGATGGTAAACGGGTATTCATTGGACAAATATATTATACTAAAACTGACATGTGATTTCATTTTCACGCGATTTGGGTGCATAGATCCTGAGAAATCAGTACCCAGAGAAACCACCTCTGGCCGTAATAACGGCCTTGATACGCCTGGCCATTGAGTCAAACAGAGCTTGGATAGCGTGTACATGTAGCTTTAACACTATACCACAGTTCATCAAGAGTAGTGACTGGCGTATTGTGACGTGCCAGTTGCTCGGCCACCATTGACCAGACGTTTTCAGTTGGTGAGAGAACTGGAGAATGTGCTGGCCAGGGCAGCAGTCCAACATTTTCTGTATCCAGAAAGGCCTGTACAGGACCTGCAACATGCGGTCGTGCATTATCCTGCTGAAATGTAGAGTTTCGCAGGGATCGAATGAAGGGTAGAGCCACGGGTCGTAACACACCTGAAATGTAACGTCCACTGTTCAAAGTGCCCTCAATGCAAACAAGAGGTGCCCGACACGTGCAACCAACGGCACCCCGTACCATCACGCCGGGTGATACGCCAGTATGACGATGACGAATACACGCTTCCAGTGTGCGTTCACCGCGATGTTGCCAAACAGAGATGCGACCATCATGTTGCTGTAAACAGAACATGGATTCATCCGAAAAATGACGTTTTGCCATTCGTGGACCCAGTTTTGTCGTCGAGTACACCATCGCAGGCGCTCCTGTCTGTGATACAGCGTCAAGGGTAACCGCAGCCATGGTCTCCGAGCTGATACTCCGTGCTGCTGCAAACGTCGTCGAACTGTTCGTGCAGATGGTTGTTGTCTTGCAAACGTCCCCATCTGTTGACACATGGATCGAGACGTGGCTGCTCGATCCGCTACAGCCATGCGGATAAGATGCCTGTCATCTCGACTGTTAGTGATACGAGGCCGTTGGGACCCAGAACGGCGTTCCGTGTTACCCTCCTGAACCCACCGATTGCGTATTCTGCTAACAGTCATTGGATCTCGACCAATGCGAGCAGCAATGTCGTGATACGATAAACAGTAATCGCGATAGGCTGCAATCCGACCTTTATCAAATTCGAAAACGTGATGGATGGTACGCATTTCTTCTCCTTACACAAGGCATCACATCAATGTTTCACCAGGCAACGCCGGTCAACTGTTGTTTGCTTATGAGAAATCGGTGGAAAATTTCGTCATGTCAGCACGTTGTAGGTGTCGCCACCGGGGCCAACCTTGTGTGAATGCCTGAAAAGTTAATCATTTGCATATCACAGCATCTTCTTCCTGTCGGTTAAATTTCGCGTCTGTAGCACATCATCTTCGTGGTGTAGCAATTTTAATGGCCAGTAGTGTATTTATTCACAACCGATACAAAAGAGTTACATGTTTGCACCAGTTACTGTCCTTCAAAGTAGTCACCAGCTTTGTGTAGAATCCATTGCCAGCGATGTGGAAGGCGTAGTACACTGTTAGCACAGCCTGTTCTGTTGACGGTACGAATGGAGTGGTCTACTGCCTACCGAATCTCTGGAACAGTTCTGAAGCGAATGCCACGAAGTGGTTCCTTCATCTTCGGAATTTAATCAAAGTCACAAGGACTTAAGTCCTGGGAGTATGGTGGATGGTACAGTTCTCCCCTGTCCTGTCGACCGAACAGAGCAGCCAAAGCTTGCACCCTACGCGCCCGCGCACTGTCGTGCAAAATGATGAGTGGCTTCCGCAGAAAGTGTCTCCGCTTCTATCGCAAACCTGCTCGCAGGTGATGCTTCAAAAGCGAACAGTAATACTGAGTACTGACTGTCTGCCATGAAGGAACGTAATGCGTTAGGATAACACCATCGCAGTGTCACCGTTACGTTAGACCGCTCGCTCACAAGTGACTGTTTTTCCCTCGATTGTGCGCATGCCGGTGACGTAGGACGGGAGAGTGCATTTTCTCGGAGGTAAGGGAGTTTTGTCAATAACGTGTGCTATCAGCGACAATAGTAGAGTCCATTGCATAGTGTCTCCACAGCAGTGTTGCCACTATTTAAGTTCCAACGTACGTATTTAATCGACGTGACTGTCAAGCAGAACAGTAGTACTACTAGATGCCATCAGTTAGTAAAGGGACACTTTTCTTTCTTGGCCAATTTCGGTTGAAAAAAAACATTATTTTGTCGTAGGACATGTTGATGGGGGGGGGGGGGGAGAAGGAGGGGGCGGCGGTGCTATACGTAGCCTTCAAAACGAAGACTTTAACGGAGGGACGTTCCAAGGAGGGAGCTGTCTTTGAGTTTCTTTTGGCGGAAATACAGATCACCGCAGATGTTCTTAGGCGCTTGCAGAATGTCTACGAAGACCTTGTTGTGAACTTAGCTCGGTGATTCGTTGGTCAAGCATTCTATCATCACTGCAACAACGTCGCGGAAACCTGACCTTTCTCCCTCGAGTCGGCTAGACGCACACACAGCTGTGACACCTCCTATTTTGTAACGTGCGGACACACATTCGAGGTGATCGACAGATCACATTACAATGAAACGCCTCGCTGCACAAGCGGACGTCTTTCTTGGTAGTGCTGACACACTCGAACACCAATTGGGGTAGCAAAGGTGTGTGATCCCTGGGTTCCTCGCCGCCTAGCATAAGACCATAAAGAATAGCGGACCAACTACGTGGAATTTCTTGGGCATTACGAGGCGGATAGTGACAATTTTTTGTCGAATAACGTCACAGGCGATGAAACATGAGGTCAGCACTTCGAACCGGAAACAAATCGGCAATCGATGGAGTGGCATCAAACCAACGCTCCACAGAAAAGAATTTCAAAGCCGCAGCCTTCACCGTTAAAGTCATGGTCTCCTGCGACTCTGAAGGGGTTGGTATTGTGCCTGATATCCTCTCACTCCTACTTTTCTTCAGACGTCATTCTTCTGACTGGTTTGATGCGGGTCGCCACGAATTCCTCTACTGTGCCAAGCTCTGCATCGCAGAGATACAATTGCAACCTATGTCGTCAATTATTTGCTGAATGTACTCCGGTCTCTGTCTTCCTCTACAGTTTTTACCCTCTACAATTCCCTTGTATCATAGATGTTATTTCCTGATGTTATAGCAGATGTCCTACCACTCTGTCCCTTCTCTTTGTCAGTGTTTTCCATATATTCCATATATTCATTTCCTCGCAGATTATCGGAAGATCATTCTCGTTCCTTACCTTAGCAGTTCACCTAATTTTCAACATTCTTCTGTAGCACCACAGCTCAAATGCTTCGATTCTCTGCTTTTCCACTTTTCCCACAATCGATTTTTCACTCTGCCGCGCGGGATTAGCCGAGAGGCCCAAGGCGCTGCGGTCATGGACTGTGCGACTAGGCCCGCATCTCGTGGTCGTGCGGTAGCGTTCTCGCTTCCCACGCCCGGGTTCCCGGGTTCGATTCCCGGCGGGGTCAGGGATTTTCTCTGCCTCGTGATGGCTGGGTGTTGTGTGCTGTCCTTAGGTTAGTTAGGTCTAAGTAGTTCTAAGTTCTATGGGAGTGATGACCATAGATGTTAAGTCCCATAGTGCTCAGAGCCATTTGAACCATTTTTTTGTGCGGCTGGTCCCGGCGGAGGTTCGAGTCATCCCTCGGGCATGGGAGTGTGTGTATGTCCTTAGGATAATTTGGGTTAAATAGTGTGTAAGCTTAGGAACTGATGACCTTAGCAGTTAAGTCCCATAACATTTCACACACATTTGAACATTTTTGAACATGTTTCACTCTGATACCATACTGTGCTCCAAACGTACATTCTCAGAAATTTCTCTTAAAATTAAAGGTCTATGTTTGATACTACTAGGCTTCTCTTGGGCAGGAATGTCCGTTTTGCCAGTGCTAGTCTGCCTTTGATGTCGTCCTTTCTCCGTCCGCAATGGGCTATTTCACTGCCTAGGTTGTACAATTCCTTTATGTACTTCGTGACCATCAATCCTGATGTGAAGTTTATCACAGTTTTCTTTTCTGCTATTTCTCATTACTTTCGTCTTACTTCGACATACTCTGTCAATATTCTGTACCTTTAGATTGTTCGTTCCGTTCAACAGATCATGCAGTTTTTCTTCTTCGCTTTCACCGAGGACAGTAACGTCGTCAGTGAATCTTATCATTGATATCCTTTCATCTTGAATTTTAATTTCACTGTTGAACCTTTGTCTTATTTCTATCATTACATTTCGATGTACAGGCTGAACAGTAGGGGCGAATGACTTCATCCCCGTCTTACACCGCTTGTAATCCGAGAACTTCGTTCCTGATATTGCACCCTTATTATTCCGCCTTGGCTCTTGTACATTTATATTATTGGTCTCTCCCTATAGCTTACCATTATTTTTCTAAGAATTTCGACCTTCGTGCACCATTTTACATTACTGAACGCCTTTTCGAGCTCAATGACTCTATGAACATGTCTTGATTTTTCTTTAGTCTTGCTCCCCTTATCAATCAAAACGCCAGAATTGCCTGCCTGGTGGCTTTACCTTCATGAAAGCCGAACTTTAAAAATGGCATCTAACACCTCCTCCACTTTCCTTTCCATTCTTCTATATATTATTTTTGTCATCAACTTGGATGCATGACCGGTGCAGTTAATTTTGCGATAATTCTCCCACTTGTCAGCTCTGGCAGGCTTCGGAATTGTGTGGATGATATTTTGCCGAAAGTCAGATGGTAAATAGCAATAGTCGTTTCGTTAGCAGTTCTTCAATTATTTTATAAATTAAAAAAATGGTTCAAATGGCTCTGAGCACCATGGTACTTAACTTCTGAGGTCATCAGTCCCCTAGAACTTAGAACTAATTAAACCTAACTAACCTAAGGACATCACACACACCCATGCCCGAGGCAGCATTCGAACCCGCGACCGTAGTGGCCGCGCGGCTCTAGACTGTAGTGCCTAGAACCGCTCGGCCACTCCGGCCGGCTTACAAATTCCTTTGGAGTGTTATCTACCCCTTCTGGCTTATTTGATATTAAGTCTCTTAAAACTCTCTTACATTCTGTTTCTAATACTCTTCTAAATCTACTACTGTCTTTTTTTCCATTACGTCGTAAGACATATCTTCCTCCTCCTAGAGACTTTCATTGTATTCTTTCGACCTATCCGCTCTCTCCTCAGCATTTAATACTAGTATTCCCATTAGACGCATAATGTTACCACCCTTGTTTTAATTTCACCGTAGTCAGTCCTTCCTACAATCATTTCTTTTTCGATTTCTTCACCCTTTTCATGCAGCCGTTTCGCCTTAGCTTCACTGCACTTCCTATTTATTTCATTCCTAAGCGACTCTTACGCCTGCATTCTTTAATTTCCGTGAATATTTTCATACCTTCTTCTTTCATCGATCAACCGAAGTATTTCCTCTGTTGCCCATGGTTTCTTCACATTTACCTCCTTTGTTGCTATATCTCTCTTTCCAAATTCTGTGATTGCCCTTTTCAGAGACTTCCATTCCTGTTCGCCGAGCGGTGTAGCCACGTGCTCTAGGGCGTCTTGTCACAGTCCACGCGGCTCCCCCGTCGGAGGGTCGAGTCCTCCTTCGGGCATGGGTGTGTTTGTCGTCCTTAGCGTCAGTTAGTTTAAGTTAGATTAAAAAAGGTGTAAGCTTAGTGACCGATGACCTCAGCAGTTTGGTCCCATAAGACCTTACCACAAATTTCCATTTTTCTTTTTCTATTCCTGTTCAAGTGAACAGCCTATTGAGCTATTCCTTATCGCAGTTTTCTATCTGTAGAGAACTACAAGCGTATCTCTTCATTCCACAGTACTTAGACATCCCACATCTATGCGTAGTGGTTCTTGTTGACTAGTCTCTTAAACTTCAGCCTACACTTCATCACTACAAAATCGTGACGTGAGACTACACCTGCATCTGGGTCCGTCTTACAATCCAGAATCTGATTTCGGAATCTCTGTCTAGCCATGATGTAATCCACCTCAAATCTTCGTGCATTTCGAATACAGCACTCGAGCTTTCGATGGCTACCACCACCATCGTCGTCAGGACCGGGCTGGCCCGGTATTTCGCTTATACACGTATGGGCACGACTGCAGCATCAGGCATCAATGGCACCAATAACAGAGTGTCGAAGTGATGCGCTCGTGAAAGGCAAGTTTCGCTACTCTCAGCAGTTCCAGTACGACGCGGAACAAGTGACGTCAACTGGCGCGCGGAGTCAGCACCACTTTTGAAGCTGCCGTTCCCGCCACCTTACATGCGTTAAGTACTCCACTTTGCTCTCTTTCGATACCCAAGGCTCGCGCTCACTCCATGCTGCATATCACTTGTGTTAAATTTTCGCTTCCACTTTCAGTCGCCTTCTTGACAACAGAAACCAAGTATGTTAGGGCACGAGACTCACGTCTTTTCAAATTGTATTTTGTGCATCCTCGGCTATGGTCGCTTTATCAAGCTCCTTTCGTTTAATATATGGCATGTTCTCAGTATGCTCTGAATCACAGCGAATAGTTTGACCTATCCGATACATTCGCAAGGGACATTATACGCACGGCACGCGGGGGGACTCGGGTTGGCGCGCCGGCCCCGGATCGAATCCGCCCGGCGGACTAACGACGACGGCCGGTGTGCCGGCCAGCGTGGATGTGGTTTTTAGGCGATTTTCCACACACTACTAGGTGAATACCGGGCTGGTCCCCTCGTGCCGCCTCAGTTACACGACTCGCAGACATTTGAAACACATTCACGCTATTTCACGATTTACACTAGACGTGGACAGCTGGGGTACACTAATTCCGTCCCAGGGAGTATTGGGTGGCGGCAGGAAGGGCATCCGGCCACCGCTTAACACTAACATGCCAAATCCGACTAACCATGGCCGACCCTGCGTCACCGTGGGACAAGGCACAAGCGATAGAAACGCAGAGAGCTGTGTCACCTTTAACAGGGCGCAGCGTATCAGGTATCTGGCAGGCGAGCAGGAACTCCGGTCTCAGTCCACGTCTCAGCAACAGATGTCCTACGTTGCTGCTCGTTGCCCCACGGTATATGACAGGAAAGCAGCCATCTTGGCCTCTTCTGCCGGTTTACAAGGCGTCCTTCGTCAGTGGCACCAGAAAGAGTTTGTAATATCTTGAAAACTAGGGCATTTAAGTATCGATCAGTGTACGCAAAAGGACTGCCTTCCGCTAATCTGAAACATTCAAGAACGGTAGCCTGCCATCCTTCTCGGTCTCAACAGTAAATTTAATGTGAGAATGGACATCGTTCGTGTGATCGACGAACTGCTGCAGTGCTTTCTCACCATGATGCCATATCAGGAATGAGTCATCAACGTACTGTAGGAAACAAACTGGACGCAACGTCGCAGAGTTAGGAGGTGCACTGCAGATACGTTGACGAAGACCAGTGTTCCGGCTCATCTTCAAGGTATCAGGTTCCTGGACCCCGTTAAAGACGACATAGCTCTTCGTGTGCGTGATGAGTATTGGTCTTCCTTGCGAATGCAGCGGCGTCTGTAGGCCAGATTATTTGCACTGTTGCGGAGCGTTGTACTGAGCTCAAGCGACTTTTTTTTTTTTTAAGGGAACTTGACAATCGGCCATAGCAGAGCATACACAAAATACTATTAGGAAATACGAGGCTCTTGGCTAGAGCTACGCATCCGTTATCGGATCTTACGCTTTTGAACTTTTACGTCAATTTGTCAGTTTTATAAGCATATTTGTAACTGATGGATAATATGTTGTAGAAATTCATATGCGTAAGGTCCGTCGATAACAGCATAGCTCTGTGAAACAGGTCATGCAATAAAATCTTTTTTAGCGATCTAGGTTTGTGAAGTTAGAAGCAACAATTTTCACAGAAACAGGGGCACACACTTTGTGGGGAATAGGGGTGGGCTTTGAGATATAAAAAGAAAGCAATGATGGATGGCTGACTCTTCTAGGGAGAGGAGTGGGAAAGTTTAAAACGCGACGCCAGCCCATCGCACAACGTGACGTCACTGGTTCCGCAGCAGGCAGAAGTTACAGTCAGAAGTTACAGTCAGCTCCACAGCTCGCATTCTGTGCACGCTTCACTTCGTCCCTCTTTGATTGGTGCCGGATTGCCGGATAACGCAATCGTGTTCACATACGCGAAAGACGGTGGTAGCAGGCGTAGCAGTCAGTCGTTTTTTACTCCTGACAATGATGGCGGAGATAATTATCGAGCCGGCCTGAGTTGCCCGAGCGGTTCTAGGCGCCACAGTCTGGAACCGTGCGACCGCTACGGTCGCAGGTTCGAATCCTGCCTCGGGCATGGATGTGTGTGATGTCATTAGGTTAGTTAGGTTTAAATAGTTCTAAGTTCTATGGGATTGATGACCTTACAAGTTAACTCCCATAGTGCTCAGAACCCTTTTGAAACATAATTATCGAAAGCTTGAATTTTTTATTCGCCTTGGAAACCGAGAAGATTTTATTAAGGCATACAGCCGCGAAAGACTCGGACGACACATACCTATGCCTTCTTTTTGTTAAGTTTGATCATAAATTTCATTTCTGTCCGATTCGATAAAGTATGTCTTCACTACATATTCGATATACCCACCTAATCTTCAGTATTCTTCAGCACCATCACTTTTCAGAAATTTCTGTCTCCTCGATCTACTTCCATGTAATGCTGCACCTCAGACATATACTGTAGAAAATATTTCCTATCATTGAAGTTTGTATTAGACAACGTAAAGCATTTCTGGGTATTGCCAGTTCACAACTTATTTATTTATTTTCGTGTGAATATCGGTTTTCTTGTTGGTAAAATAGCGAAACTCGTCAATACTTTGACTGATTCATTACTTAACCTCATTCTCTCACCATTACATGTTTCAATTCAACTACATTACCTAACCCTCGTTTACTTTATGTTAATCATTTAACCTATTATTTGAGACTCAATCCGATTTTTTAACAGGATCTTCCAAATGTACTGCTTTCTCTTAATAGAATCACCCTTGATCAATATTTACTCGATGTAATCCGAATAAATGGAAACTGACAAGGAGACCACACGGCACTAAGATTTTTGTAGTTCTTTGTATTTATGGCATGTGAAGTTCAGAACTCAGATATCAATCACCGAAATCAGTTTGATGCAACTCTAAAAAAAATCGAATTTGAAGTTTGTTGAACAAGTTTAATAAACAAATGGGAGGCCATTATTTTGAACAAGTACTTTGGCTGTATTGTACGGTACTCGCCTGCGAATTTTTAAATAAAGGTGCATGTTCTACTAGGAATTCTGTTAAGTGTAAAATACTTTAATATGGAAAAAATTACCTTGTAATGTTTTTTAATATAAATGATATTGAGTTACAATGTTTTATAAAATATAGGTAATAACAGTTTGTTTGCAATGAAAACTTGGTTTTTGTGTGCAATATGTAATTAGAAATAAGAAAACTTGCATTTCTCATAAAGATGACAAACGTAAGTGTTAACATATATTTGGTGAATTTTATATTTAACTAATGTAGGCGTCGAAACTGGAAGGAAAAAAACAAACCAAAAATCTTATTGACTGGAGCGAGACTCGATCCAGTAGTTACTGGTCTCGAGCATTACCGATTTTATTCTACCTTTACGTCTTGTACGTCTTACGGAAATGCTTGAAGGACATGCATCTCTGTCTAAAACTTTGCATCATCAAGCAGTAAATCCATTCCACTAACAGAGGAAACAGAACCACACTAGAGGCCGAAGATGCTATGTTATCTTACAAGGGGAGGTCACGACGTTTGGAATGCGGATTTACTTCAGACTTCGTAGATTCATAGTACTCCATTAGGTCAACAAAATGTGTAAGCAGTAGCGCGTACTTCTCAAGCGTTATTGAGAAAATCGCAAGATAATTTCGATCGTCAAACATATACCTGTGTGTGGCCGTTTTTATCAGGAAGCGGCGGCAGCTGAGTGGGTAGCGTTCAGGCCCCCGTAATCACTGGGTCGTCAGTTTATTTTTTTTATTTTTAACACAGTCATTTTCTTTACAATTTATATTACAATTGATATAATGGGAAAAATGATTGTAATCGGATGAACTTTTATTAAATTTACAATGTTATTTGGCAGTCTACAAATTTTTATTTTAACAAATAATATAATATTTATAACTATCGACTAGTAAACGACCAAACGCTTAAAGTGATACTGAAAATGTATGCTTGTCCTTGATTTGAGAAATCCCTTATTCATGGAAGGAGCCCGAAACTACTTGTTACCTCTGAGGTTTGACCGGCACAGACGGCTTTCGAAAGCTGTACAATTAATCGTCGCTTTCGACATTACAAGTACAATGGCAGGATGGTATTTTTCGTAAAAACATGGAAAACATAAAGTTAAACGGCACCAGCTGCATTGAATAAATGCTGTTTCCGCATACGCAAGGTCTTTTGACGTTTTCGGTGGAAAAATAAACCTGGTTAACATTTTCAAAAGCCTCTCTTTCAGCCGATAATTTGGAAGCAAACTATGCATAATGCAGCATTTCCTCAAATATCGGCGCTGGTAATTGATAATGCAGTACCGAGTGTATTTTAATAGCGTCTTCACGAGAAGCAGTTTCTCGTTCTTTTTCGATTAAATACGAACAGTTTTGAGGACAAGGACAAGCATACATTTTCAGTATCACTTCAGGCGTTTGGTCGTTTACTAGTCGATAGTTATGAATATTATATTATTTGTGATAGTAAAAATTTGTAGACTGCCAAATAACATTGTAAATTTAAAAAAAGTTCATCCGATTACAAGTATTCTTCCCGTTATATCAATTGTAATATAAATAGTGAAGAAAATGACTGTGTTAAAAATAAAAAAAAAGAAACTGACGAACGGGACTCGATCCAGCGACCCAGAAATTTCAGTGCTTGAACGCTACCCATTCGACTGCCGCCGCTTCCTGGTAAAAACGGCCACTCACAGGTATATGTTTGACGACCGAAATTATCTTGCGATTTTCTCAATAACGCTTGAGAAGTACGCGCTACTGGTTACACATTTTGTTGTCCTAGTGGAGTGCGAGTGGACGAAGTTTGAAGTAAATCCGCGTTCCAAACGTCGTGGCCTCCCCCTGTTAGTTTATTAAATTTTGTCTGGACACTTCGAAGTCGATGTTATCGAGAATTTTTGAGAATTTCTTTTACTTGCTTTGGGTGTGTAATATTTGAATTCTGAACTTCACGTATCGTAAACATAAGAAATTACAAAAATCTGATTGCTGTGTGATTTCCGTGTTAGTGTGAATGAAGTTCAGGGCTTAGGACAGCGATGACTGATTAATGATTAGGTATCCCTCCCTTCTCTCATTTTATAAGTGCCACGATACCCTAATCATGAATACTATTGCGGTTGGTTCACTTTTACGAACTGAAGAACGCATCTAACGTAATCCGTACAAGTAAGTGTAATTTGCATAATTAATTTGCAGTAGCAGGTGTTACCACAGGTAGAAACGGTGCTAGCTAGTGACAATGGCTACTTTTAGACCGTTGTCGACATTAATGACTTGGATGGCCACGGCGTGTTAAATGGATGAGCGCACTATGTAGACCATTGTGAATTAGGAATACTGCTCGTTCTAGGTGATTCTAGAGTAGTCGCATTATTGACGGCACCTGGTGATTACACAGCGAATGAACTACAATCGACTGGAAAACCAATTTCAACACATGAAAAACGAGTTTAGGTGACGTGCTGTATGTGTGCACGCGTGTGGCGTGTGTGGCGCTTATATGGTGCGTGCCGCTGCGATCGATAAAAATAATTTTCTGATCCGCCGATATCCTTTTGAAGTTGCGGCTTTTGTCAATAAAACCGCCGGCTAGCACGTGGTTCGTTAGGGGCGGCCGGCGCCTGTCGCAGCTGTGCAATATAACAGGCTGATTAAAGCCGCTGCCTTGTTACCAATGCCGGGTAGGTAGCAGCGGCACGAGGGATTAGCAAACTTTGCACCGGAGGACTGGCGCAGATCTACGGTCATCACGTTCAGGGCAGAATGAGCGGGAGCTCGTCCATTCACAGAGTTCTGTGTAACGCAGTAAAACTAGTTGCGAAAAGTCTTTTCAGCTCGATCTGCATGTTGCTTTATCTCATTAAAATAAAATATTCAGCGTTAACAGCATATTCAGCGTTTTCAGCTCTATTTGTATTTTGCTTTGTCCCATTAAATTAAAATATGGTAGATATATCAGACAGAATGCGTAAAGTATAGCAAATCAGCTGAAACTATTGAAAGGGTACAGTACTGCCCGACATTGAAAATAGGTACTACATTCTTCGTTGTTCTTATCAGAACAACATATTTTTTGTAATAATAACTCAATTTCACTTAATACACCGAAGCCGGATACCAGTGTAGGGAAGAAGGACATTTTATTTATTTAATTGATCACATGTGCACTCCTACAAAATAAATCCCTACATCCAATTTGGTGAGATCTGTGAAATGAGTGAATGTATGGTCGTCTGCTAACCGCAGATAGTGAATGTGCAATATATGATCATCTTTGAGATGGTCCTTTGGTCACCTTTTGTGGAACCAAAGAGATGAAATTTACCTAAGCATTGAGCGCCTGAAATGTGGCTGACCAATACGGTAGCACGGTGCTCCCGCACCTCGGCGGAGGTGGGAGATGACCTGAAGAACGGCCATGTTTCGCACTCGGGCGCTGGATCTTGTGTTAGTAAGACCTGTCTTAGGTGTGTTCCGTAAAGACAAAAGAGTGGAGGGAATGTTATGCAGGTGAAATACTTAAGAGTAGTTTGGAATAATTATTTCTCTATTTCAGGAACTTTTTGGGGGGGGGGGGAGAATTAAATGACAGGCAGGTAATATTAAGGGGCTCGTAGTAATCTTTGGAAGTGACCAATGGTCACAATGAAACCACGTGTAGCAATAAGTTGAAACACTTGCGAGTGCTGGTACTAAGTTGAAATACTTCCAAGTGCTAAAGTTAAGCTGAATTACTGGCGTGCGTACTATAAGCTGGAAATATTTAAGAAATGGCGTGTGCAGGACTTGAAATTAAAGACGAGCACTAAAGACGAGCACTTCCACGTGGTGAGTACTGTGTGAGTCTCAATCTGTGTATGAGACAGACGATAAAGAGAAATACTCGTCCAAGGTATCAGTTAAGGACTCGCGTATGTGACGAATACGGTCTTAATATTACTTTGCGCGTTATGTTCCCGTGTGACGCTAGATTCAAAGTCTAATACTCTAAGGGAGAAACAAGATGAGTCAGCCGTCTATCCAGCAACGCCACTTGGCTTGCATTGCACAGGAAGACGTGCATATATCCTCCAGAGTTCGTAGTAGGAAAGAAAAGTTACGAAGTGGGACAGTGTCGTGTGAAACTGGGATGAATACTAATTGAAGTGCGAAAGCTGAAAGTGAAGCGTTTCTAACGTTGTGACTATTCTTTGTGATGTATTCTATGTTGCCAGTGTGATGTATTTCATGTAATTTAAGTATGTGTTATGCAAGGGAGAGTAGCAAGATAGGTTCAGAGGCAGTGGGTTATGCATGTTCCTTTTTGTACCGCTCGGTCTGGAGTAAATTTTCGTGATGATGGGTGTGAGAGTCGAAGTGTGAGATATAGCAAAAGATCCACCATCCTATCCAGAAAGTGCACTGTAGCGTTAGATAATTACAAGACCATAAGATAGAGAATCACCATGCCCACTGGGCGAAGTTTCTCATCTGTAATTGTTGTACAAAATGTAATGGTGTGTTCAGGTTATCTTTGGATCATAATAGAATTTATCGAAATAAAAAATGTAGTGAAAAGGAAAAGATTGGTGGCCTTGTTCTTCGAATAGTGTGTAGTCATGATATCCAGAATTTATAATTTTTCATATTCAGTGCGATGGCCATGTGTTGAACAAAGCCGTTGGGTAACAAAGCAAATTTGGTATTTCCAGAGCTTAGTGAACAATCAGAGTTGTGTAAATTCGTAATAGTCAGATGTGCGTTATCCGTTTCCGTTGCGTAATATTCAAACAGGAGACTCGAGAAATAAAAATAAATCCATTCGCTTGGCAGACCACTCATCTTGCAGGCCTGACTGCTTGATGCCACAGTATGAGCAGGGCATGTGGGTGCCTATCAGTATAATGTTGTCTTGAGAGGAATAACTCGTAAATTTTGGGGCGGCGATTATAAGTCTCGATGAACGACAAGACTAAAAAACGAATTATAGACATGAGAGTCGCTGTTATTTATAAACAACCCATATGATGCCAACGTGGAAATTCACCTCGTACTGAATGCGACCTTATACGTGAAAAACGCGATTCTTTCATCAAAGTAGTTTTCACCTGCAGCAACTTCGTAAATTAGTCCTCATTTACACCAATTCAAATTATGCAACTGTTTGTCAAAAATTATATTACAACCATTAAACGTGATTCAGCGAAGCCTGCCATATAGTTAAACTGCGTCCAAATTGGCCTATTATGGAACAACGGTAATGTGTGGCAGCCGTATCATCGTCAGCCTACAGGTGTCACTGGATACGGTTGTGGAGAGAAGTCAGCACACCGCTGTCTCCATATCGTTGTCCCGGAATTTCCTGACCGGAGCCTCTACTTTTCACTCCTATAGTTCTCCACTTGGCCTCACAGCGCCTGCGTGCAGCCCGCTCGCCAACGGCGCTCAGCAAACACAGACGGTGACCAATCCAAGTGCTAGCCAAGCTCGACAACGCTTAACTAAGGTGATCTGGCGTGAACCGGTGTTACCACAGCGGTGGGGCCTTCGGACAATACCGTATAAGGATGCCATAATTTCTGAATTCAAATAAAAAAGTACTCTGTTCTGAAATATCTTTAAAAGTGTGAAGCTGGAATCAAAATATGAGGAATGAAATGGGTGCTCCAGCAGTTCGTTCTACAAATCCAGTCGTATTCCCATATCGAATATATCTTTTTGGATGAGTTAATTGCTAGATTCTTGCAGATACATGAATAGTTTTTTTTTAAATTATTTATTTATACAGGCCTCGTCTCACGTTAGTCTTCGTCCACTCATTCCTGAACAGTAACTAGGTATTTCCCAGTTGTATTCGCCCCCTGGCCAGAAAAATCAACCCAATAATAATTTTTAAGTCCGCAGCTCGTGGTCTCGCGGTAGCGTTCTCGCTTCCAGAGCACGGGGTCCCGGGTTCGATTCCCGGCGGGGTCAGGGAGTTTTCCTGCCTCGAGATGACTGGGTGTTGTTGTGTCGTCTTCATCATCATCATTTCATCCCCATTACGGTCGGAGGAAGGCAATGGCAAACCACCTCCGCTAGGACCTTGCCTAGTAAGGCGGCGCGGGTCTCCCGCGTCGCTCCCCTACGCTCTGTAAAGGAGCATGGGACTCATCATCATCATCATCAATAATTTTTGTATCCCAGGATAGTCTCAACCAATGTAGCACACTAAGTCCGCATCGCCGTATTTGACTTTGAGTCACCAGCTACTATTCACTTGAGTCCTGTCTCGTTTCTGGGAGCAGCGCTGCCCACGTGTTTCACCCACAATAAGAAGCCGACAGTTAAATTGGCTGTATTTACTTAAAACTGTCAGAAACTGCCAACAGATTCCTTTCGATATCTGCTTTATTCAGAATGTTTAATTACGGTGGGGGACTTGAAATAGAAAGTAGGAAATGGAAGTGATGAATAAAATAGTCCTGTAACATGATCTGAGAGACAAGAACAAAAGGGGACGGCACTTGGTAGAATTTTCAACACAGCACAGCTTTACACTGCAAACGTTTTGTTTAAGAGTTACGAAACAACTTTCTGCACTCTACATTGTCTATAAGGTTTCAAGTCCATTATGTAGTGCTATTCCGTAACTTTAGGAACCAGGTCTGAAACTGTAAAGTTGTTCCAGAAGATGATGAGGACCGCAATTTATTAGTTGTAAAACGCATATTACAGCGGAAGATACTGCATAGAATTAGCAAACACAGCAAAAAAATGGCTCTGAGCACTATGGGACTTAACATCTCAGGTCATCAGTCCCCTAGAACTTAGAACTACTTAAACCTAACTAACCTAAGGACATCACACACATCCATGCCCGAGGCAGCATTCGAACCCGCGACCGTAGTGGTCGCGCGGCTCCAGACTGTAGCGCCCAGAACCGATCGGCCACGAAACAGAGCAGATGGATGAGTTAAATTAACAAGAATTTGCTAAGAGTTTCCAAAGTATCATCACATAATGGCTGACTGGAATAATGCAAAGAAATACAGCAGAAATAGGTAGCTCCACGAAGTAATATAGTGAAAGAAGCAGAGGAAAAGTCACACAAAATATCATATCGCGGTTAAATTTAATTGACGAAACAAAAAACCTAAAATGTTAGAGATAAAATAGCCAAAACTGGACGCTGATGTCCAAAAAATGAGATTGACAGAAGGTGCAAGATGGACACGCAGGAATAGCTGGAGGAGAAATGCTAATCTCAAGAAGCATGGATGGCTGTAGGAAGCGAAAAAGTGTGTAGGGAAATTTAAAAATGGACACAAATCAAGTGACAAGCATGTAATAAGCGAAGAAGTAAAAAATGAAAGGTTAATGGAATATTTTCAGCGAATGTACAAATGAAATATAATAGATGATTATATAATGGAAAGGGAAATGAATGGATGAACATAAGATTTGGGTTGCAATGCTGTGACAAAAGTTTGTATGCTTGCTGGAAGACCTAAGACAGTTGTAGTACAGATGATGTAAGAACTGTTAAGATGCTTGACAGAATTATGACAAGACCATTGGAATAGACAAACAGGGCTACAAGTGACAGACGAAATCCCCTCATATTTTGAGGTGCACATAGTAACCCCGATACCGAAGAAATGTGGCGCTAGCTGGAGTGAATATTACTGCACTACTATTATGTCACTGATGAAAAGTACTAACACAAAGGATGAATTTTTTAATTTCCTGCCCCATCCAGATCTACTACTACTACTACATTGATACTCCGCAAGCCACCCAACGGTGTGTGGCGGAGGGCAATTTACGTGCCACTGTTGTTACCTCCCTTTTCTGTTCCAGTCGCGTATGGTTCGCGGGAAGAACGACTGTCTGAAAGCCTCCGTGCGCGCTTGAATCTCTCTAATTTTACATTCGTGATCTCCTCGGGAGGTATAAGTAGGGGGAAGCAATATATTCGATACCTCATCCAGAAACGCACCCTCTCGAAACCTGGACAGCAAGCTACACCGCGATGCAGAGCGCCTCTCTTGCAGAGTCTGCCACTTGAGTTTACTAAACATCTCCGTAACGCTATCACGGTTACCAAATAACCCTGTGACGAAACGCGCCGCTCTTCTTTGGATCTTCTTTATCTCCTCCGTCAACCCGATCTGGTAAGGATCCCACACTGATGAGCAATACTCAAGTATAGGTCGAACGAGTGTTTTGTAAGCCACCTCCTTTGTTGATGGACTACATTTTCTAAGGACTCTCCCAATGAATCTCAACCTGGTACCCGCCTTACCAACAATTAATTTTGTATGATCATTCCACTTCAAATATTTCCGCACGCATACTCCCAGATATTTTACAGAAGTAACTGCTACCAGTGTTTGTTCCGCTATCATGTAATCATACAATAAAGTATCCTTCTTTCTATATATTCGCAATACATTACATTTGTCTATGTTAAGGGTCAGTTGCCACTCCCTGCACCATGTGCCTATCCGCTGTAGATCTTCCTGCATTTCGCTACAATTTTCTAATGATGCAACTTCTCTGTATACTACAGCATAATCCACGAAAAGCCACATGGAACTTCCGACACTATCTACTAGGTCATTTATATATATTGTGAAAAGTAATGGTCCCAGAACACTCCCCTGTGGCACGCCAGATGTTACTTTAACGTCTGTAGACGTGTCTCCATTGATAACAACATGCTGTGTTCTGTTTGCTAAAAATTCTTCAATCCAGCCACACAGCTGGTCTGATATTCTGTAGGCTCTTACTTCGTTTATCAGGCGACAGTGCGGAACTGTATCGAGCGCCTTCCGGAAGTCAAGGAAAATAGTATCTACCTGGGAGCCTGTATCTAATATTTTCTGGGTCTCATGAACAAATAAAGCGAGTTGGGTCTCACACGATCGCTGTTTCCGGAATCCATGTTGATTCCTACAGAGTAGATTGTGGGTTTCCAAAAACGACATGATACTCGAGCAAAAAACATGTTCTAAAATTCTACAACAAATCGATGTCAGAGATATAAGTCTATAGTTTGGCGCATCTGCCTGACGACCCTTCTTGAAGACTGGGACAACCTGTGCTCTTTTCCAATCATTTGGAACCTTCCGCTCCTCTAGAGACTTGCGGTACACGGCTGTTAGAAGGGGGACAAGTTCTTTCGCGTACTCTGTGTAGAATGGATTTGGTATCCCGTCAGGTCCAGTGGACTTTCCTCTGTTGAGTATTTCCAGTTGCTTTTCTATTCTGGTTATCACTGTTAGCATTCAACCGCGATTCTTATACATATATTTTAACAACGCGTTTCAAGAGACAATGCTCCCATCGAAATTAAACGGACTAAAAAGTCAAAATACCATCACAAATAGTTGGGAAGTCCATAGAGTAAAACAGAATTAAAAGTATATTGGAGTGTGGGTCCTCGTCTTACATTGAAGTTGTTGACACAAGTCGAAGGCCGTCCCATAGCTACCAAATATGCTGTCGCACTGTGCCGGCTCGGGAGCTGTTGTGGACTGACGTGCCTAGATGTTGTGGCGTGACTACAGCCGTGTGCTTCACGGTAACGCTATTCTATTGGGCGCCTGATTTCCTTATTGCATTGGTCTGCTATCGTAAGCCTCTCGCAACTTCGTCAGTGACATGCTACGAGTTTAAAGTCGCATACCTACCCTAAAATAATTTTAAAAACCCGCTAAAAATCTCATTTCTTGAAAATTATCTTGTGCATTTAGAATATTGCTTTGTTTCTTTTCATGGATAGCTATCTCGAATTCCTCTAGTAAATCAAGTTTCCTCCCTTTCTTTTCTACATGCAATATTTCTACGTTGTCTTCTATGCTATTAAGGGGATGGCCTGTTTCATATATATGGTTCGCAACAGCTGATTTGTCATTATTTCCTAACCTGAGCGCATCTTTATGTTCTTTATACCGGATCGCGAATGATCTTCCTGTCTAACCTATATATTTTGCATCACAAGTTCTGCACTGAATCTTATAAACTCCCGATCTTTCAAACTTATTTCTCTTCTTGCCAATATCGTGCTTAAGGCTATACCTCACTAGGTTATTACTCTGAAAAACTATTTTAACATCGTATGGCTTAAAAATATTTGCTATCTTTTGTGAGACTGTTCCGTAGTATGGCATCGTGATAATTTTCACTTTCTCTCCATCAGGTTTATTCTTTTTGCGCTTATTACTTTTCCGTAACAGTTTTTTAACCATATCTATTCTGTAACCGTTATTGGTTCAAATGGCTCTGAGCACTATGGGACTCAACATCTTAGGTCAGAAGTCCCCTAGAACTTAGAACTACTTAAACCTAACTAACCTAAGGACATCACACACACCCATGCCCGAGGCAGGATTCGAACCTGCGACCGTAGCAGTCCCGCGGTTCCGGACTGCAGCGCCAGAACCGCTAGACCACCGCGGCCGGCTGTAACCGTTATTCATCGCTATTCTCTTAACGGTATTAATTTCAGTCTCCCTATCTTTTTTCGCTCATAGGTATGCTGATTGCCCTATGTACGAGACTACGGAAAGCAGCTTCTTTATAAGCCTGCGGAGGGCATGAATCATTCGGGATCACGGCATCAGTCGTAGTTTGTTTTCTATAAACGGAGAACGCATGTTTGTTGCCCTGCTTCTTTATATTCATGTCCAGGAACTGTAAACAATCGTCGGTCTCATACTCAACGGTAAATTCTATTTTATTATATGCGTCGTTGAACTTTTTTACGATTTCCTCAATGTCCTCAGGGGAACCATTGACAAGTAACAGAGTGTCGTCTACATAACGTTTGTAATAAACGATTTTATCCATAACGTTATCGTCAGAATTTAGAACTTTATCTTCAGGGTCATTGATAAAAATGTCCGCCATAGTTCCTGAAATACTGGACCCCATGGCTAACCATCGTCCTGAGTATAAAATTTGTTATTAAACGTAAAATAATTAAAACTTGTAATGAGCTGTAGGAGTTCAATAAATTCAATTGTCTCTTGCGTTGAAATTTTACCGTATGTAAGGAAATTTTTCTTAATGATTTCCATAGTTTCGTTAACCGGAACACTGGAGTATACGTTCTTAACATCCAACGAATCCAAACGGGAAGTGTCAGTGACTGGCGTATCATCCGTTTCACCTATAATGGCCATACTACCACGCACCGAATAGTTATTTTTATACACGTAAGTCTTTTTCAAAATTTGGTCCAACAATTTCGTTATTTTATATGCTGGACTATTTCGACCGTTAACAATCGGACGAAACGGATGCAGATCTTTATGTATCTTCACCTGTGATCTTAATTTGGGGGCCGTTAGATTCATGATAACACATCTTCTTTTTTCGGCTTCTGTCAGCAGGAAGTGTGTGCGTTTAAGAACATTTTTTAGTTTAGTTTGGAAATTGGCTGTTATGTCTTTCGGAATTTCCGTAATACTATTTGCGACAAAAAACGCTAAGGTCTTAGAAACGTACTCCTCCTCTTTTAATATTACGACCGTATTCCCCTTATCCGCTTTCGTGGCAATAGCTTTCACTTCATTAAGCTTTTTATTTATAGAATCGACAGTTAGTCGGTCTGCTCTAGTCTTATGATTAACACTATTTCGCTTATTTACTTCATTTTTTACTATTTTATGTAGCTTATGACCGACATGCCCGGTTTCAATATTATTTAATTTGGCAATTTCTGTGGTCATTTTAGTGAGGGCAATTACTTCTTTCGCGATCTTCTTGTTAAATCACGGCTCAATATTAAACTTTAATGCCTTATTTAACATATCTACTTCTGTATTATCAAATACAATATCCGTTTTGTTAACCATCCGTGGATAAAAGTCTAAAGACGAAAGGCTTTATTGTTGATCTTTTTCATCTTCGCACGTGTTATTACTTAATTTACGAAGTTTTTTATCTTGTTTTTCTTTTTTCTTTATAAACTCCTTCTGTAGTATTTTGTGAAATCTACATGTAACCTCATCCCATACGTTCACCGGTAATATTTCCTTGACCTTAGTCTCTGCTTGAACTATTTGTTTTTTAATTAAGTCTTTCTTTTTGTACAGATATTTAATTTCTGCGCGTATCCAAAAGGTTTTTGCTTTTTCAACAGCTAGTCTTGTATTTGATAATACAGAAGTAGATATGTTAAATAAGGCATTAAAGTTTAATATTGAGCCGTCATTTAACAAGACTTTTGGTCAGGTGAATACACGGTTATAAACACAAAGTCAAATAGGGGTAATGCAGGAGTAGGTTTAATAATGAACAGGAAAATAGGAATGCGGGTAAGCTACTACAAACAGCATAGTGAACGCATTATTGTGGCCAAGATAGATACGAAGCCCACACCTATTACAGTAGTACAAGTTTATATGCCAACTAGCTCTGCAGATGACGAAGAAATTGAAGAAATGTATGATGAAATAAAAGAAATTATTCAGATAGTGAAGGGAGACGAAAATTTAATAGTCATGGGTGACTGGAATTCGAGTGTAGGAAAAGGGAGAGAAGGAAACGTAGTAGGTGAATATGGATTGGGGCTAAGAAATGAAAGAGGAAGCCGCCTGGTAGAATTTTGCACAGAACACAACTTAATCATAGCTAACACTTGGTTTAAGAATCATAATAGAAGGTTGTATACATGGAAGAACCCTGGAGATACTAAAAGGTATCAGATAGATTATATAATGGTAAGACAGAGATTTAGGAACCAGGTTTTAAATTGTAAGACATTTCCAGGGGCAGATGTGGACTCTGACCATAATCTATTGGTTATGACCTGTAGATTAAAACTGAAGAAACTGCAAAAAGGTGGGAATTTAAGGAGATGGGACCTGGATAAACTGAAAGAACCAGAGGTTGTACAGAGTTTCAGGGAGAGCATAAGGGAACAATTGACAGGAATGGGGGATAGAAATACAGTAGAAGAAGAATGGGTAGCTTTGAGGGATGAAGTAGTGAAGGCAGCAGAGGATCAAGTAGGTAAAAAGACGAGGGCTAGTAGAAATTCTTGGGTAACAGAAGAAATATTGAATTTAATTGATGAAAGGAGAAAATATAAAAATGCAGTAAATGAAGCAGGCAAAAAGGAATACAAACGTCTCAAAAATGAGATCGATAGGAAGTGCAAAATGGCTAAGCAGGGATGGCTAGAGGACAAATGTAAGGATGTAGAGGCTTATCTCACTAGGGATAAGATAGATACTGCCTACAGGAAAATTAAAGAGACCTTTGGAGATAAGAGAACCACTTGTATGAACATCAAGAGCTCAGATGGAAACCCAGTTCTAAGCAAAGACGGAAAAGCAGAAAGGTGGAAGGAGTATATAGAGGGTCTATACAAGGGCGATGTACTTGAGGACAATATTATGGAAATGGAAGAAGATGTAGATGAAGATGAAATGGGAGATACGATACTGCGTGAAGAGTTTGACAGAGCACTGAAAGACCTGAGTCGAAACAAGGCCCCCGGAGTAGACAACATTCCATTGGAACTACTGACGGCCTTGGGAGAGCCAGTCCTGACAAAACTCTACCATCTGGTGTGCAAGATGTATGAAACAGGCGAAATACCCTCAGACTTCAAGAAGAATATAATAATTCCAATCCCAAAGAAAGCAGGTGTTGACAGATGTGAAAATTACCGAACAATCAGTTTAATAAGCCACAGCTGCAAAATACTAACACGAATTCTTTACAGACGAATGGAAAAACTAGTAGAAGCCGACCTCGGGGAAGATCAGTTTGGGTTCCGTAGAAATACTGGAGCACGTGAGGCAATACTGACCTTACGACTTATCTTAGAAGAAAGATTAAGGAAAGGCAAACCTACGTTTCTAGCATTTGTAGACTTAGAGAAAGTTTTTGACAATGTTGACTGGAATACGCTATTTCAAATTCTAAAGGTGGCAGGGGTAAAATACAGGGAGCGAGTTGAGGGTTATGAAAGGGAAGCAGTGGTTAGGAAGGGAGTGAGACAGGGTTGTAGCCTCCCCCCGATGTTGTTCAATCTGTATATTGAGCCAGCAGTAAAGGAAACAAAACAAAAATTCGGAGTAGGTATTAAAATCCATGGAGAAGAAATAAAAACTTTGAGGTTCGCCGATGACATTGTAATTCTGTCAGAGACAGCAAAGGACTTGGAAGAGCAGTTGAACGGAATGGATGGTGTCTTGAAAGGAGGATATAAGATGATCATCAACAAAAGCAAAACGAGGATAATGGAATGTAGTCGAATTAAGTCGGGTGATGTTGAGGGTATTAGATTAGGAAATGAGTCACTTAAAGTAGTAAAGGAGTTTTGCTATTTGGGGAGCAAAATAACTGATGATGGTCGAAGTAGAGAGGATATAAAATGTAGACTGGCAATGGCAAGGAAAGCGTTTCTGAAGAAGAGAAATTTGTTAACATCGAGTATAGATTTAAGTGTCAGGAAGTCATTTCTGAAAGTATTTGTATGGAGTGTAGCCATGTATGGAAGTGAAACATGGACGGTAAATAATTTGGACAAGAAGAGAATAGAAGCTTTCGAAATGTGGTGCTACAGAAGAATGATGAAGATTAGATGGGTAGACCACATAACTAATGAGGAAGTATTGAATAGGATTGGGGAGAAGAGAAGTTTGTGGCACAACTTGACCAGAAGAAGGGATCGGTTGGTAGGACATGTCCTGAGGCATCAAGGGATCACCAATTTAGTATTGGAGGGCAGCGTGGAGGGTAAAAATCGTAGGGGGAGACCAAGAGATGAATACACTAAGCAGATTCAGAAGGATGTAGGTTGCAGTAGGTACTGGGAGATGAAGAAGCTTGCACAGGATAGAGTAGCATGGAGAGCTGCATCAAACCAGTCTCAGGACTGAAGACCACAACAACAACAACAACAACAACAGTCTTCCCGCCCATAATTTGCAATCACAAAGTTTCAACTTCACGTAATTCGGGATAACATGATTCTTCACACATTCTTTGTTAAAGTTTGTTTGCGGCAGTTTTTAATAACTTACGTCTTAAATTTTTGTATTTATACACTAACCTCAATATCTCGCCTGATACTAACGATTTAATATAATCCATTATGGAGTCGAGGTAGCAGTTGTCGTTATACTGGTTATCACAGTTAGCACTCAACAGTGATTCTTATACATATATATTAACAACGCGTTTCAAGAGACAATGCTCCCATCATCAGGTTGAAAAATCTATGTCATGAAATTAAACGGACTAAAAAGACAAAATACCATCACAAATAGTTGGGAAGTCCGTAGAGTAAAACAGAATTAAAAGTATATTGGACTGTGGGTCCTCGTCTTACATTGAAGTTGTTGACACAAATGAACTTAATAAATAATGATTTTAGAGCAGGCTAACGTTAAATACACTCCTGGAAATGGAAAAAAGAACACATTGACACCGGTGTGTCAGACCCACCATACTTGCTCCGGACACTGCGAGAGGGCTGTACAAGCAATGATCACACGCACGGCACAGCGGACACACCAGGAACCGCGGTGTTGGCCGTCGAATGGCGCTAGCTGCGCAGCATTTGTGCACCGCCGCCGTCAGTGTCAGCCAGTTTGCCGTGGCATACGGAGCTCCATCGCAGTCTTTAACACTGGTAGCATGCCGCGACAGCGTGGACGTGAACCGTATGTGCAGTTGACGGACTTTGAGCGAGGGCGTATAGTGGGCATGCGGGAGGCCGGGTGGACGTACCGCCGAATTGCTCAACACGTGGGGCGTGAGGTCTCCACAGTACATCGATGTTGTCGCCAGTGGTCGGCGGAAGGTGCACGTGCCTGTCGACCTGGGACCGGACCGCAGCGACGCACGGATGCACGCCAAGACCGTAGGATCCTACGCAGTGCCGTAGGGGACCGCACCGCCACTTCCCAGCAAATTAGGGACACTGTTGCTCCTGGGGTATCGGCGAGGACCATTCGCAACCGTCTCCATGAAGCTCGGCTACGGTCCCGCACACCGTTAGACCGTCTTCCGCTCACGCCCCAACATCGTGCAGCCCGCCTCCAGTGGTGTCGCGACAGGCGTGAATGGAGGGACGAATGGAGACGTGTCGTCTTCAGCGATGAGAGTCGCTTCTGCCTTGGTGCCAATGATGGTCGTATGCGTGTTTGGCGCCGTGCAGGTGAGCGCCACAATCAGGACTGCATACGACTGAGGCACACAGGGCCAACACCCGGCATCATGGTGTGGGGAGCGATCTCCTACACTGGCCGTACACCACTGGTGATCGTCGAGGGGACACTGAATAGTGCACGGTACATCCAAACCGTCATCGAACCCATCGTTCCACCATTCCTAGATCGGCAAGGGAACTTGCTGTTCCAACAGGATAATGCACGTCCGCATGTATCCCGTGCCACCCAACGTGCTCTAGAAGGTGTAAGTCAACTACCCTGGCCAGCCAGATCTCCGGATCTGTCCCCCATTGAGCATGTTTGGGACTGGATGAAGCGTCGTCTCACGCGGTCTGCACGTCCAGCATGAACGCTGGTCCAACTGAGGCGCCAGGTGGAAATGGCATGGCAAGCCGTTCCACAGGACTACATCCAGCATCTCTACGATCGTCTCCATGGGAGAATAGCAGCCTGCATTGCTGCGAAAGGTGGATATACACTGTACTAGTGCCGACATTGTGCATGCTCTGTTGCCTGTGTCTATGTGCCTGTGGTTCTGTCAGTGTGATCATGTGATGTATCTGACCCCAGGAATGTGTCAATAAAGTTTCCCCTTCCTGGGACAATGAATTCACGGTGTTCTTATTTCAATTTCCAGGAGTGTATTATTAATTTATCAGCTTTCTATGCTATAATTATAAAGGAATCCATTCACCGTTCCTCACCAGCGAATAGCACAGGTACAGATCGTCAAACGACGTACATGCGTTTGTCATCTATAATAATGATGCAGAACATTGTAATCACTGCCCACTGAGAGACTCTACGTTGTGTGTTCAAGTCATGAGCACATGATGTTATAAGAAAAGCTGTAAGTGGTTCAAAGATGGCCACGGTATAATTCTAACGATGAAAGGAAACCCGCTGACAGCGTGAAAGGGAAGATCGTCATGACCCAGCGCCTAGACATGAGTATCTTTGAAACAGCGAAACTGGTCGGCTGTTACACGCTGCGGAAAGAGATCGATGGACGGTGAAACCACGAGTTGGAGACAAGCTATAGGACGTCCACACTCATCACGTAACCTGGAGGTCAGAGGTTTCCCCGCTCTATAAAGCAGTATAGATGGCGATCTGTGCTGGATCAAGGTACAATACCGGTGCAGGTATATGTGTTTCAGAGATCTCTGCGGTAGTTGACACTTACGTGTTCCCATTTGACACTACTTCGACAATTACGTCTGCATTGAAACGGGACTGTGGGTCAATGGAAATGTGTCACCTGGGTGCCTGTTCTGTATCTATCCGCCATTGTGCCGATCGTTTCGGTACTCATGAGAATCGAACGGTCTAGTACTCGAATTAGAGCCCCTGCATTATTCATTACGCATTTCGGAAGCGATACCGTTCGAGTCTAGAGAACCGAAGCGCTGATGTCGGTTCGCGTCGCGCAAACCAATCGAAAGCAAGCGGGCGCACATCCGCACATGCGCACAGCAGCGCGCACAGCGCAACGAACACAAAGCGGCTAGCAGACGACGCAGGCGCGCTATTCTTCCAAATACCGAAAATTTAGTTTACGTTGCCATAACGCATGACGCCGCATTCCATCGAGCTGATGTGCACGCTTTTATCACTCTTGCCTTCTCCTTAACAGTATCAGGCGCAGTATGTCCATTTCCAAGATTCTCAGCTGAAATGCATTGAAATTTTGACAGTTTCCCTGACCGCATGTTTGCATGCAGGCATAAAAATGATAGCGTATTTGACTGTATTCAGCAGATTGTCGTAAATGCCGCATTATGTCATCTTATTTTCATTCACACTGACTCGCTCCTAGAGATCCAAATGATTAAGTATCCCACTTCCCTATATGATACATCAACGATTTGGACCTCAAAAACCAAATTGAAAAAACGCATTTCCTACAGTTCCCTCGAAGTTTATAACATGGATCTCATGAATGAAAATGTTTCGTATATGGTGATAAAGTCTAAAAATATTACGGCGGAGATCTTTCATCAGTGTCTACAGTTGTCGTGGATTCGATCATAGATAAAAACTTGTAACAAGCAAGATTATGAAGATGACTGCTGCTAGTTACATTTCCGTAATTTAAGTTGTGCTCTTAGATACTCGGAAATCGCTACATATTCGGAATCAATGGTGAATTATATCTGACAAGAAAAAATAAAAAGGGCACTGGCAGTTGTTTCAGTCAAAGCAATTTCATATTTCGTTTTTTAAACACACAGAAATCACGAAATCATTACTGAGGAAGGGCGCTCTTACATGTAAGTAATAACAAATATTGCAGAACAAATATTTCAGAAAAATGTTAACTTACACGAATAACAATGTCTCAGCACGTGTTGCATATATGAAGAGGAAAAAAAGTATTTTAGCACCCATCCGTGCGCGAACCCTTCACCTTTCATAGCGCATTCTCGCGTGCTAACCACTTCGCCACGCCAAACAGCAGAAACGCTGTGCGCAATTCTTGTACTATTGGGTAGAAGAACTTAGGCTCACTTCTTTTTGCCAAACGGTGCTGCGTAAGTCATAAATGCGTGATAGTTTGGAAGGTTTCCAATATCAAGCTTCACATACTTCCTTTCCATTGTTCCCTGAAAGTTATGAAGACGTTTCGATAATTACTAACTAAACCATTTGTGGGAAAAAGTACACAATGTCACTAGTATCGTTAATTCACACTCAAGTAATACAGGTAAGCAAAGCCGATGTCTTGATATTTAATGATCTTTAAAATGTTATTGAAAGGTCCCCTTAGAAAAATTATACATGACTGTGTTTAAACTGACACACAATATTTTTAGCGCAACGCAATCTGACTTTCAAAAATCCCTACAAAAGAATGGCCCTGACTAACATTAACCCATACCTTTCTCAAATCACTTACCTCACAAAAATCTTCGTTACTCGAACTACTGCAACACAGCGAGCGCCAGTACTGCCAGCTAAATAAAAGATTCAAACTACGGAAGGCACTAACTACTGATAGGCATAGTTAGCAAATGACAGATTTTAATAGAGAACAAACAATGTATTTACCTTAATAGCGTTGGAAAAATCATAATATATATAGCAGTTTATGATATCCAGTCTTACAAATTTCAAAACTCCGCTATTTCTCTCCCCACATCCACCACTGCTGGCGGCTCACCTCCAACTGCACAGCGCTACGCGCTGTTAACATCCAACTGCCCAACACTACAATGGCAGACAACAATGCAAACTAGCCACATACTGCACACAGCACAGCTAGTGATTTTCATACAGAGCGCTACGTAACGTTGCCAATAAGAAAACATAAACAGCCTACTTACATAGCCCCCATGCTCCCCACAAACAATTTTACAAATTGTTTTGGGCAGTGGCCAATAATGACTTGATAAAATTTTTCATAATTACAATAACAGAGATATCAAATGCACACACTTATTGATACAATGTTGGTCAAAAGCTAAAATTTTCTCGCAGTCCATAAAGACAGTCCTGATCATTCATCACAGTAAAATTGCAGTGTTTTTCTCAAAGTCTGAGCAGTAAATGAAAATGCACACGGAAGTAGTGGATTTCCATGCAGTCTTGAAGAAGTAGTGTTGTCCTTCCAACGGAAAGACAGTGCTGACTCTCGACATGCAGACAGGTAATGGGCCACAACAGAGCAAACCCACAGCAGAGTCATTCGAAGTTTTGAAGAATATTGGTAGGTAGGTCATCAAAGACTACACCCACTGTATTCCTGGTAGAGATTACGGTATTGGTGGGCCACCAGAGGTGCAGACCCACTGTGGTCCTGGTAGAGATTGTGGTATTGGTGGGCCACCAGAGGTGCAGACCCATTGCAGTCCTTGTAGAAATAATGGTACTGGTGAGTCAGCAAAGGTGTAGACCCACTGTAGTCCTTGTAGAAATAATAGTATTGTTGGGTCATCAAAGATGCAGACCCACTGTAGTCCTTGTAGAGATGGCCAGCAGCCATCTGTTGTGACTGTGCAGGTGCACAATCACCATTGAAGTCTTGCGGATAATATAGCAAGTCCATAACCACCACTTGTGCACTCACAAAGTTTTTGGAATTGTCCTTAGAACCAGCAATTCTGTTATCCAGTCCCTTGCTGAATTATTAACACACGTGCAAACACTAACAGTCCCTACTTCTCACATATTGTCCATATACTATGACCAACAGAAACGTGTGCAGTGAAATGTTACTTACAAGTTAATAATATGATGAACTGGTGTCAATTACAATTTTGTAACATAAGAATACAATTTCAAAGGTACAAAATACATCATTAAAGAACATAAGAATACAGATAACATTTGTAGTACAGGCTTTACAAAAGAGTCGAAATAACATATACATCAGTGTTACAGGAATTATGACATTAGTACATACATAAAAGGTCAGAATAACTTTTGAAACATCAATTTCACACATGAGCAATAAAACAAAACAGAATAAATAATGTCTAAACATCTTTACAAAGTAAATAACTTAGTATTAGAAAAATTCTTCAACATAACTCTCATCAGCTAGACACATAAAGACAGGAAAAACACAAATACACAAGGCTACATAAACACATAGCGGAATAATGCAAAAGGAAAGACAGGGTTCGTTTTCAGTGTAACATTTGGTACTGCAGTCCAACCAAAAACTTCATTCCATAGATCTTTCGTCTTATTTCTACATTTGTTTCCACCAAAAAAATCCTATCCAAGCATGCTTTCTGTATTTTGTTCACATCTTTCTTACCTCATTATTTATTTTCCATTATCTTATCTAATCATTTATTTCCAAGAAAATCCTACCTAAACCTGTTGTCCCTAAACCCTACTTTTTTGTTCATATCCTCTTTCAAAAATATTTTTTTGGTCAAACCATTTTCTTATAGCTTCTCAATGCATTTCCTCCAATTCATCGCAACTTATTGTCTTATATAGCCTACCCCCTCTTAAGCTAACTTAAATCTACTGAGTTCAGATGCTAAACTAAGGGACGAGGCAATGCAGCAGCATAAAACAATTAATACAAACAGCAATGAAAAAAAAAATTGAAATTCTCAAAGCAAGCTGCAGTAAATCTAAATTACCAAGCAATGCAACATTACAACTAATATGAGCCAATGTGCAGCCACAAGAAAAATAAATCAGTAGTAAAACTAACTTAACAGAGTAATACAAAGTGAAATTTAGTAGCACTATGCCGGGCAAACAGCAGCAGCAAATGTAAAAACTTATATCTAAACATGGCAGAGCTCAAGCAAAAAAAATATTACAGTAAAAATGGCCATGTTTAATATCTATGTCACATCTTAACACTAGGGTGATGCATCACCTTAACTTACACTACTAAATAAGTTACCCAGTCATTGACAAAAAATTATGTATGCAATTCCTGTGAAGGGAAATGTCTTTTTGTGCTCCCTCGTTTTCTTGAAGTAGATTATATAATGGTTATTTACTGGATCTGTAGGCATAAAATATCTATATAAGTACATCTATTAAATTTTATTTTAACCAATGCTGCAGTGCAGCTAGAAACTAGATATCAAACAAAATGAGCAATCTCTCAACTAGAAAGACAATAGATGTAAAATTTTTCTCTTCATTTCATTAGGCATTTTAGTAAATATCATAAATTAAGAGCTCCACAGTCTAATCATATATTTTCAAGTTTGAGCGTGTCGTATTTGTGATGCTTTCTACAAAGAAATGTCAATAGTGAGGATAATGCCTGTGCCTCTGAAAGGCACACACTAATTGCTTTTTTCCAGGCTACTGCCGCACAGCTGCCCACTTAATGGGTCGTGCCCACAACGCATTATGTGAAGGTCACTTAACTTTCTTACCGAAATATTTACAACACCAGTTTGCACTACAGTGGCAGTCTCATATACAAAATTTCACGGGTCGAGAATTTGCGTTGCAAATGTGTAGAAACAAAATCTTATCAATATAACAGTGTCCAAAAATTTTCGCCAGCATTGTGATACATTCACTCATTTCCACACATTTCATAACTCTTAAAGTACGATTCTTGGTTTCCAACATCCTTTTTCACAAGTCAGAGTCCCTAATCACTATTCATTACTCCTTACCTTATTACACATATACATATTCGTCGACACGTCAATCTTGGAACGACACTTCATTTCACCATAATAAATACATAGCATAATCAAATTCCTCATATAGCATCAGCTTATTGATCATAAACATACCTCAACAGCATAATACACATTGTCATCGTAATAATAACAACATAACACCTCAGTCAAATCTCAAAAAGCGTCGTAGCTTTCTGCAATAATTTCAAAACCTAAAAAGAATTCTCTGCTCATTTCAATAGTGTCATTTACCTCAAATGTACTCTAAAAATCGTGATCTCATACCAAATACATAATTCAAAGCTCTCATAGTATCACAATGGTTCTGAAAAAATATGAACAGTTCACAAACTACAGACAAAATACAGTTTCATAAGTGTGAAGTTATCCAGCTGTGTAATTGCGTAAACATCTGTCACTGACGTAGTAAAAAAATTTTGTTTCTCTGTTAAATAATCAGATAGCTGTCTAATTCTGTGTTAGAGAAATATGGTACCGATGTGTAAAGTTGTATAAGCAAATACCATATTAGCTAGGGCTCCTTGTGCTTGCCAAACACATGGTATACAAAGTAAGCGTGTACCCCCATGAGGATTAATGTGATTATACCCTCAGGTGTTACAGATTACAGCAATGGAATGAAATGTATCACAGAAAACCTTTTTATCATTGTACTTCAAATATCTTTAAAAATAAATGTTTTAAGTACAAAATTAATCACTCAAATACGTGTACTATAGCGCTAAACTAAGCGTCTTGTTGTAAGATAATCTCTGTGGAAGTGTCGTAGTTATCGTCCTCCAAAAGCTAAGTTCTGCAGATGCCAATGTACTCACCTCATGATAAACAAAAGTGAAATGCTTTGCGTATAGATATCTTAGTTATTACGCTAATTGCCATGATGAAGAAAGTACTGTGCTGTAACGTATTGTTGTAGCTATACCACAAAAGTTACTACTAAAACATTTTTTACTTTCCAGAATAATACAGAAAAACTGTGCAGATATAAAACAGAAACACTGCAAAAGCAACATTGTAAATGGTCACTCATTAGTTGCGTCGTGATAAAATCGTGTAGCTGTCACATAAACTAACCACTGTGTCATCTGGTATCTCACTGAAAGTACTTTAAATCCAGAATGTATTTTCAAGTAAACCAAAATGTTGCATTAAAATCTCATTAGCAGTACCAGTATATGTTCTAAGTATGTAAGCCTTATAGTCATTACGTAATCGTGCAACTAACAAGCAAGAATGTACACACACAATAACACTGTGACATCTGTTCACTATAACAATACATTCGTAATTTCTGTTTAAATAAGTTCTCTTGGTTCTTGATTGGATATTTAACTTCAAACATTGTTGCATGGTAACAGTTTCTAAGTCTGACAATGCATACTAGAAATGTGAAGTGAAAAGTTTTGTGGCAAAGACTAAGTTAAAAAGCAGATTATCTTTCAATAAACGGTTTTACGTGTGAAATATGGTGTAAACCTTTACTCTTCCTAGTACACAGAGTTTCAACTTGAACGCAATTATCATACGGTATACGTCGGTAAAGAATACTGGAATTTTTCTCAATGATAGCGTCTATGCTATTTTTCTCTGAGCCAGCCGGCGCACGTGGCTGCCTGCGGTGCGAGTCATTCTCTGCTATCTCTTTGTTGGCGTGCGTCGTTATTGGGATTAGGAGGCCTAACTTCTACAAATTCACCTTGACGAGAAGGCCCTGCCCTGTTTGAAGCTCGCCAGTTCTGATGCAATTCATGTCTGTCGTTACGATTATATCGTCTGTCGTCATGTCGGTAGATACCATAGTTTCTTTCCTGCCGGTCACGTGTTGGGGAATTTCTTCCTGAATCGGAACTGCGCGCTGAACTGTTGCGTCTGAAGTTATTCTGTCTCCCTTGATAATAATTGTTTTTGTTCCCATATTGTCTGTTTCTATGGTAATCTCTGTCATATTCATTACTACGGAAATGCGATCTTTCTCTGTAACTATTATTAGTCTGCCAGTGGTTGTCATATGGTGGTGTCTGTTTTGGTCACGATTTGCGTTGTAAGAATAGGCTTGTCATGTCCAGTTATTGTTTCTGTCGTCACGGAATTGTGACGGATGTGACCTGTAGTGATTGTTTTTCTGTTTCCGCATCCCGCGACTGTCTGTGTCAATTTCTAATTCTTGTAACAGTCCCTGAAAAGCTTCAATGTCGTCTTTCCAACGTCCTGGTAAAATAATATGTCGTAAATGTTCAGGCAGTTTGATTAAGCAAATGCGGATGAGTTCTGAGGGGCTGTATGGGTTTGAAAGATACTGATTCTTACGCAACATCTCTTCAAAATATTTCATAAGACTGGAAAATTCAGATTGTTCGAAACGTTTCATCATTATGATGCTATGTTTTACTCGGTCTTGTGTAGCTTGAGACCAATACGCTGAGAGGAAGGCATGATAAAATTCTTCTTCACTGTGACAATCGTGAATGACCGATTGCATTCTTACAGCTGGTTCATTCTCCAAGTAGCCACACATAAATTCTAACCTGTGCTCCAATGACCAGTTGGGAGGAAAACAATGAGAGAATTGATGAAGCCATGCTTGTGGATGAATCTCGTTGTCAGAATTCTTAAATGTTTTGAATTTACGTGTAGTAATGAACAGCTTATAGTCAAAATCATCGTGTCGGCGAGTCGCACATCGCTCATTGTTACTTCGTTTCGGCGGTTCCATCTCAAAATCCAATGCGTCTTGCTAATTTATTTCATAATTTCCGAAGTGTCATGTGTTATTATTTTGTGGTTGTTCCGTATTTCTATGTCCCTCTTCCTGTACTGGAGCGCGAGTGTCCTCTGAAATATGTAATTCTTGTATTACTTGTGCCAACTGATCTTGTACTTCCCGGATTTCTCTATTGTACTGTGTATTGATTTTCATTTTGTTTGAATTTTCTAATTTGTTCATACTCGTCAGTGTCCGTATTTACCTTAATAGTGTTCAAAAATCATAATATACATAGCTGTTCATGACATCCAGTCTTACAAATTTCAAAACTCCGCCATTTCTCTCCCCACATCCACCACTGCTGGCGGCTCACCCCCAACTGCACAGCGCTACACGCTGTTAACATCCAACTGCCCAACACTACAATGGCAGACAACAATGCAAACTAGCCACAGACTGCACACAGCACAGCCAGTGATTTTCATACAGAGCGCTACGTAACGTTGCCAATAAGAAAACATAAACAGCCTACTTACATTATTTACATAAAAATATCACGTACTTTGGGAGAATATTGCTCGAAAACTTTTTTTTGGATGTAATCAATCTAAGTAACAACCTAACCGAACCATATTTCTAAAAAAGGAAAATAATCTACACTCCTGGAAATGGAAAAAAGAACACATTGACACCGGTGTGTCAGACCCACCATACTTGCTCCGGACACTGCGAGAGGGCTGTACAAGCAATGATCACACGCACGGCACAGCGGACACACCAGGAACCGCGGTGTTGGCCGTCGAATGGCGCTAGCTGCGCAGCATTTGTGCACCGCTGCCGTCAGTGTCAGCCAGTTTGCCGTGGCATACGGAGCTCCATCGCAGTCTTTAATACTGGTAGCATGCCGCGTCAGCGTGGACGTGAACCGTGTGTGCAGTTGACGGACTTTGAGTGAGGGCGTATAGTGGGCATGCGGGAGGCCGGGTGGACGTACCGCCGAATTGCTCAACACGTGGGGCGTGAGGTCTCCACAGTACATCGATGTTGTCGCCAGTGGTCGGCGGAAGATGCACGTGCCCGTCGACCTGGGACCGGACCGCAGCGACGCACGGATGCACGCCAAGACCGTAGGATCCTACGCAGTGCCGTAGGGGACCGCACCGCCACTTCCCAGCAAATTAGGGACACTGTTGCTCCTGGGGTATCGGCGAGGACCATTCGCAACCGTCTCCATGAAGCTGGGCTACGGTCCCGCACACCGTTAGGCCGTCTTCCGCTCACGCCCCAACATCGTGCAGCCCGCCTCCAGTGGTGTCGCGACAGGCGTGAATGGAGGGACGAATGGAGACGTGTCGTCTTCAGCGATGAGAGTCGCTTCTGCCTTGGTGCCAATGATGGTCGTATGGGTGTTTGGCGCCGTGCAGGTGAGCGCCACAATCAGGACTGCATACGACCGAGGCACACAGGGCCAACACCCGGCATCATGGTGTGGGGAGCGATCTCCTACACTGGCCGTACACCACTGGTGATCGTCGAGGGGACACTGAATAGTGCACGGTACACCCAAACCGTCATCGAACCCATCGTTCTACCATTCCTAGACCGGCAAGGGAACTTGCTGTTCCAACAGGACAATGCACGTCCGCATGTATCCCGTGCCACCCAACGTGCTCTAGAAGGTGTAAGTCAACTACCCTGGCCAGCAAGATCTCCGGATCTGTCCCCCATTGAGCATGTTTGGGACTGGATGAAGCGTCGTCTCACGCGGTCTGCACGTCCAGCACGAACGCTGGTCCAACTGAGGCGCCAGGTGGAAATGGCATGGCAAGCCGTTCCACAGGACTACATCCAGCATCTCTACGATCGTCTCCATGGGAGAATAGCAGCCTGCATTGCTGCGAAAGGTGGATATACACTGTACTAGTGCCGACATTGTGCATGCTCTGTTGCCTGTGTCTATGTGCCTGTGGTTCTGTCAGTGTGATCACGTGATGCATCTGACCCCAGGAATGTGTCAATAAAGTTTCCCCTTCCTGGGACAATGAATTCACGGTGTTCTTATTTCAATTTCCAGGAGTGTATTATGAACTCACTTTCCTACCGGATGCGTTCTCTGGTGACTCTTTAGTAACACAGTTACTAAATCCAAAACTAAAACCACTAAATATGTTTAAAATAACAAATTATAGGTGTACCTATACCACAGATCACCGATGGACAAGGCCACACCGAAATCCAAAACCTCTCGGTACAATTGCCGTAAAATCGCTGGGAGGACCGTTCGCTAACAGGTCTCGGAAGCTAACTGAATAGGAAATTTGGTTAAAGAACCGAAAATGACCTAACTACCGAGACTAACCTAACACACCGACCGCTACGAACGATACAGAATAGGTCCCATGGTCGATTGAAACCCGTTCTTTGTTTATCGAGGATGATGGTTTGAGGTGTACCGCCTTTACATCGCTCCTATTGTAATTTTAAGGTAGCGAGCAGCTTCATACAAACAGATGGCTATTCTATGCTAGCTGCAAGTAGTAATGGCTGTGGCCGAACAATGTCACCACTGTACAGACTATGAAATCCTAAGCAGTCAAAATAACGACGCGTGGAAAATAATGTTATCTTCTGGGAATATTGCTAATTTAATATAATTAATTAGTAGTGTGAATGAGAAGTAATATGATGAATGAATATTGCTGTGTCTTTTAACTGTGTACATGACATCGTGGGAATTGTGTCTGTAGAGAGAAGCTTCGTAATGTATAATTTGCCACTTCATAATGCTGGGAAACAACGAACATACTCAGATAACTCAGTCAGGAAAAGAAAGGAGTATTTTGATATATTTGGATTTTATAAATTTGTTCTTTTTATAAATTGGTCGAAACGGCTATCAAGCTGCAGCTATTCCTATGTAAGAGACGCGGAATATACGGAATAATACTGATAGGGGACTAGCTATATGAGGTTTCTCAGCCAATTAGGAGACACTATTTTCGCGAGGATTTTGTGCACAAGAAGAATTGCCTTCTGGAGTCTAGATTCAGTTCGCATACCGGCCTACCATGACTGTAGGGCACTTTTATTTGGAGTTGTGAACTGATGCAATAATTTTGCGGAATTGTATGTTAAATATGACCGCGGAGCGCCACGAAGTAATCGTGGAGGACTGATAAAGACGAACACGTGAAATTCTGATATTTATGTGTGAACTGCAACATTTTGAATGTCTAAAATCTGCGTGCCATGTTAGAGAAGTCATGACCGAGAACTCAGCGTTCGATGAAATTGTTTTGGATAATACAACAGTCACAAACAATCCGTTTTGTAAACTTTATGGTAACAGGTGGTTAAATACCATAAGATAGGTCCTACAAGTGACTGTGACTGCATGTGAGTGTCGAAAATGTACTTCAAAGTTGCAAAGACTTGACTGTCAATTTGTAACAAAGCAGTCAGAATATAGTAGAAATCTTTTTCGAAGACTTTCCATTCACTTAATAGTTTACAAAGAGCTGGAACTAGGAAACTTGATGCGCCGTTTAGATACATTTAGTGTGGCTCGTTCTGTTACAGTCGAGTTTTCTAACAGGGAAGGCGTTTGATCGAGCTGCAGAAGGTGAGAATTTAACCCCAGGTGAGTGGGCTGTTTTCTGTACGTGAAGTATTAATCGCACCGCCGCAGCTCGTTTCCCGATAAGCCGTCATTCAGGCGAACGACTGCTCGAAACGTGACCCGCACCAAGGCAGGCACCAGGCAGATGGAGACAGCATAATGCTGTGGGGAACTCTCACCTGGACTTCCATGCGACCTGTCGATGTAAACAAGGGACCATAACATCTGTGTATCATCTATATGCCTTCATACCTGATGTCCTCCCCAAGGTCCATGGCATCTTCCAGTAGGATAATTGCCCGTGACAGAAGACCAGAATCGTGCTACAATTGGTTGAGAAACAAGATAGTGAACTCGTATTGACGTTTTGGTCACCAATTCGACTGTGAACCGTTGCGCGATCGTTAGCTCGCACCACGGTCCCTATTAGAACATCTTTGGCCTAGGACGGCGTAGTTAGTGCGGATATCGGTGGTACAAGTGCTGAGACTTTGAAATGGGGGGGGGGGGGGGGGGACGTCAAACAGTTCACTCTGGAAGAGGCAGCCGTGTTGGAACCTGGCGGCGAGCCGAGATGTGTGCCGGCAGTTAATGGCTACTTCAAGCTCGACATTTAAGTTACCGGCTCTGAGCGTGACAGCGATACCAGAAAGAGACATTCAGATGGGTTCCTGGATTGCGAACCATTATTATCCCGCTTGCGGCCGGCTGAAAACCTTTGGATATGGGGGGGTCCGTACCGAAGAAGGGAGAGGAGGATGCGTGCGACGGACCGCCGCTGTGTTGACGCTGTTTGTCGGCTCCCCGATGTCCTCCCTGCATCGTTGTATGGATATGTCTGGTGAGCTTCCTACTTTGTTTATCGGATGCGAGTGAGCTGAGCATCTGCAGTAACCAAAGCTGTAACTGCAGTTTCCTGCACCACTACTGTGACTGTTTAGTTATATATTTTTCTTGATGTTTGTTCGAGAATTACGTCTTGTTCGATATCAGACGTCTGGTTATTAATCCATCTTCTGTATTTGTGGAGTTCGGTTTCAGCTTCCTAGTTGGTTGCTGTAAGGCGTTGGATTTGTGGCGGTACGGGTGCAGAAGCGTATATCACTTGGGGTAAGATAGATGCCGCCTACAGGAAAATTAAAGAGACCTTTGGAGGAAAGAGAACAACCTGAATGAACATCAAGAGCTCAGATGGGAAACGTATCGTAAGCAAAGACAGGAAAGTAGAAAGGTGGAAGGAGTATATAGAGGGTCTATACGAGGGCTATATACTTGTGTGAAAGATTATGGAAATGGAAGAGGATGTAGATGGGAGATAAGATACTGCGTGAAAAATTTGACACAGCACTGAAAAACCTAAATCGAAACAAGGAGCCGGGAGCAGACAACATTCCGTTAGAACTACTCATAGCCTTCAGAGAGCCACCCGCGACAAAACTCTTCCAATTGCTGAGCAAGACGTATAACACAGGCGAAATACCCTCAGACTTCAAGAAGAATATAAAAATTCCAATTCCAAAGAAATCGGGTGCTGACAGGTGTGAAAATTATCGATCTATCAGCTTAATATGTCACGGTTGCAAAACACTAACACGAATTCTTTACAGACGAATGGAAAATCTGGTAGAAGCCGACCTCGGGGCACATCAGTTTGGATTCCGTAAAATGCAGGAACACGTGAGACAATTCTCACCCTACCACTTACCTTAGACGGTAGGTTAAGGAAAGGCAAACCACTGTTTATAGCATTTGTAAACTTCTTTTGACAATGTTGACTGGAATACTCTCTTTCAAATTCTGAAGGTGTCAGGGGTCAACAACAGGGAGCGAAAGACTATACAATTTGTACTGAAAGCAGATAGCATTTATAAGAGTCGAGGGGCACGAAAGGGGAGCAGTGGTTGAGAAGGAAGTGAGACAGGGTTGTAGCTTATCCCCGATGTTACTCAATGTGTATATTGAGCAGACCGTGAAGGAAACAAAAGAAAAATTTGGAGTAGGAATTAAAATCCAGGGAGAAGGAATAAAAACCTTGAAGTTTGCCGTTGGCATTGTAATTCTGTCAGAGACAGCAAAGGACTTGGAAGAACATTCAACGGAATGGACAGTGTCTTGAAAGGAGGATACAAGGTGATCAACAAAAGCAAAACGAGGATAATGGAATGTAGTCAAATTAAATCAGGTAATGCAGAGGGAATTAGATTGAGAAATGAGACACTTAAAGTAGTAGATGAGTTCTGATATTTGGGCAGCAAAATAACTGATGATGATCGAAGTAGAGAGGATGTAAAATGTAGAATGTCGATGGCAAGGAAAGCATTTCTGAGGAAGACAAATTTGTTAACATCCACTATAGATTTAAGGGTCAAATAGTCTTTTCTCAAACTATTCGTGTGTAATGTAGCCGTGTATGGAGGCGAAACATGGACGATGAACAGCTTAGACAAGAAGAGAATCGAATCTTTTGGAATGTGATGCTGCAGAAGAATGTTGTAGATTAGTTGCATTGACCACGTAACTAATGAGAAGATACTGAATGGAACTGGGGAGATGAGGAATTTGTAGTACAACTTGACTTGAAGAAGGGATCGATTGGTAGGACACGTTCTGAGGCATCATGGTGTCAGTTTAGTACTGGAGGTAAGCACGGAGTGTAAAAATCGTAGAGGGAGGCCAAGACATGAATGCACTAAGCAGGTTCAAAAGGATGTAGGTTGCACTAGTTACTCGGAGATGAAGAGGCTTGCACAAGATAGAGTAGCATGGATAGCTGCGTCAAACCAGTCTTTGGACTGAAGACCAAACAACAACACGCATTGATACAGTAAGTGGTTTCATTGCTTTATTGGGTGTATATACTACCAAGTTCGAATGTCTTTCTTTTTTTTTTGTTATTTGTAAGTGTGGGTACTCATAATTTGCTGCAATTTTATTCAAAACGTTATGCTCTACCTGCTCTTAGTCAGGGGTTCGTTAGCCAACCGAACGCGTTTGCTTGGCAGTTACTGCTCCCATCAGAGTGACCCTTACTTGATAAGCCCTCGCCTACGTGGTGCAAGTATGATACAATGTTTGGTTGGGAATCGAACTCCCTGCTCGGTAACTGTATTTGGTACTGTATTTAGTTTTGGCCGCCTTACAGGTTTCATGAATGTGACTCCGTTAAATCATTGAAAAATTATTTATTTGTTTTTCTTGTTGCTGTAATTTTGACTGTTGTGTGTTGGCTTTCGGTCTGTAGTAGTCGCCTGGCCCAATTCCTGTACTAAAGTCGTATTCGTCTGTTAATTAGGCTACCATTTGTGTTTCTTTTATTGGGACTTAAATGAAATCTGTCTGGTTGATGGAGCAGCTTTTTTGCAGCGTCCGAAAGCGGTGCCAGTCGGATGCAGCCGGTCCTACACCACTGAATCTTCCTGTGCCCACTACATCTTGCCAAGGCAGGGTTGTCTATTTTGTCGATGTATTTTTTGTGTCTTAATCACTGCCCGCCTACTTCAACTCTCGTTCTAATTATTATTTCAGTTCTAGCTCATGTAAATTGTTGTAGTGTTAGCAAGTTAATTTCCCGATTGAGTAATTACTAGATTTATTTACTTAACTGTGTCTATGTGGTGTGGCACGGCCAATAGAATGGCTACTATTCGTACTCCTAGATCTGTTAATTTCATGAAGGTCCTGACTGACTATCTATACAATTCAGAACGTTATATTTAACGTCACTTTTGTCTGAATATTACTCTTGAGTGACTTAGGCACATCCACTATCTGGCGGTATAGCAATTTTTTTTATATGGTACTTAATTTTGGATAATACACTCCTGGAAATTGAAATAAGAACACCGTGAATTCATTGTCCCAGGAAGGGGAAACTTTATTGACACATTCCTGGGGTCAGATACATCACATGATCACACTGACAGAACCACAGGCACATAGACACAGGCAACAGAGCATGCACAATGTCGGCACTAGTACAGTGTATATCCACCTTTCGCAGCAATGCAGGCTGCTATTCTCCCATGCAGACGATCGTAGAGATGCTGGATGTAGTCCTGTGGAACGGCTTGCCATGCCATTTCCACCTGGCGCCTCAGTTGGACCAGCGTTCGTGCTGGACGTGCAGACCGCGTGAGACGACGCTTCATCCAGTCCCAAACATGCTCAATGGGGGACAGATCCGGAGATCTTGCTCGCCAGGGTAGTTGACTTACACCTTCTAGAGCACGTTGGGTGGCACGGGATACATGCGGACGTGCATTGTCCTGTTGGAACAGCAAGTTCCCTTGCCGGTCTAGGAATGGTAGAACGATGGGTTCGATGACGGTTTGGATGTACCGTGCACTATTCAGTGTCCCCTCGACGATCACCAGTGGTGTACGGCCAGTGTAGGAGATCGCTCCCCACACCATGATGCCGGGTGTTGGCCCTGTGTGCCTCGGTCGTATGCAGTCCTGATTGTGGCGCTCACCTGCACGGCGCCAAACACGCATACGACCATCATTGGCACCAAGGCAGAAGCGACTCTCATCGCTGAAGACGACACGTCTCCATTCGTCCCTCCATTCACGCCTGTCGCGACACCACTGGAGGCGGGCTGCACGATGTTGGGGCGTGAGCGGAAGACGGCCTAACGGTGTGCGGGACCGTAGCCCGCTTCATGGAGACGGTTGCGAATGGTCCTCGCCGATACCCCAGGAGCAACAGTGTCCCTTATTTGCTGGGAAGTGGCGGTGCGGTCCCCTACGGCACTGCGTAGGATCCTACGGTCTTGGCGTGCATCCGTGCGGTCCGGTCCCAGGTCGACGGGCACGTGTACCTTCCGCCGACCACTGGCGACAACATCGATGTACTGTGGAGACCTCACGCCCCACGTGTTGAGCAATTCGGCGGTACGTCCACCCGGCCTCCCGCATGCCCACTATACGCCCTCGCTCAAAGTCCGTCAACTGCACATACGGTTCACGTCCACGCTGTCGCTGCATGCTACCAGTGTTAAAGACTGCGATGGAGCTCCGTATGCCACGGCAAACTGGCTGACACTGACGGCGGCGGTGCACAAATGCTGCGCAGCTAGCGCCATTCGACGGCCAACACCGCGGTTCCTGGTGTGTCCGCTGTGCCGTGCGTGTGATCATTGCTTGTACAGCCCTCTCGCAGTGTCCGGAGCAAGTATGGTGGGTCTGACACACCGGTGTCAATGTGTTCTTTTTTCCATTTCCAGGAGTGTATATATTAAAGTTTCTTTCGAGAAAGTATTTTTAGCTCTTTTACTGTACTGCTACAGTTTTCATTATTGTATTTAATCTGTTTGCTGTTAATCAATGTGATACAGTTTATGATGGCAAATTATTCTCTTTCTTAGTAGTCAGTAGCATTGGAGGTGCTTTTCAAGTAGATGTTTAATAAATATAACAGTGTTCTGTTAAAAATAAAGCCGAAGTTCACAACACGAATGATGTTCAATCTCCCTTTGGGCCTGTTGTTCCTACCACTGACAGCCTGAAGCGGGTATTTCGTGACAGACCAACCTTATCTCGATGGAACACTACTGTGACACCCCCCCCCCCCAACTCCAGCTTCACAAAGCAATGACACATAACTTATAGAAATTTCATTATCTGTGCGAAGACATCAGGTATGTCTCCGGAAAGCTACAGAGGTGGGATATATCATCTGAGGTCATCAGTCCCCTAGACTTAGAACTACTTAAACCTAACTAACCTAAGGACACCACGCACAGCCATGATCGAGGCAGGATTAGAACTTCTGACCGCAGCAGCTGAACTAGTGAAAAACATAAAAATCACTCATGTTTCCAACAAAACTAGAAATGCTTCGATTGTTCACTGTCTGGCCGCTTAAGTATGACCGCCCGACAAAAGCCTGAATAACCACGTTTGCAGGGCGAACCACTGGACGTTGCCCCCAAGGATAGATGCACGTTTGTGTTGATTCGCTGCCCTTTCAACAGTGACGAGAGTCCTAGACCATAAAGTACCCTCTTCTGCCCCGAACCCTTCCGATGACTGTTGCAGGGAGTTTGCTTTCAGGTATTTCACGCCGATGGAGCATAAAACGTGATTCATCTGGAAAGACCATGTGTCACCACTCAGCGGACTTCTAGTTGCGGTATTGGCATACAAATTCCAGCCTTCGTCACCAATTAACAGCAGTCATCACGGGTGCATCGTTACTGAAGAGACATTCTCTGAACGGTCTTTGAAGAGCCACTGTTGGTAACACTTTGGTTCATGAGGGCGCAATCAACGTTCACTCCTGTCATCTACGGCCCGTGTTACACCACAGTTGCCTCTGGGCCTATTTCCGATAGCGCCATTCCTCCATGATCATCAGAGCGGCATGTGAACATTTTACAGTCGTTTCGGAAATGCGTCCACCCTTGGCACGAAAGTTAATGATCAAGCCCTTTTGGACGTCAGATACATCACTACGTTTCCGCATTACGAAAACGACTATACTGTTTTCGCGTCGCCAGGGTACTCTTTATCTAAGCTCCACTATTAGTGCCGTCACTTGCCGGCTATGAGTGGTTACTGAACGTTCACGCCAACCATAGGCATGGACATAGTGAATGGACAGTATAGATACAGCGTATTATAATGCACCCCATGTACACGAGGTACATTCTCCATCTATCGATCTGGCGTGTTCATACCTCCCATCGACCTATATGACAAATACCTATCTTACCACCATGCCAATGCGATTTCCGTGTACGCCAGGAGTGTTTCATCATGGTAAGTTAAGATGTAACAATTATGTCGGAAGAGGCACGTGACAGACTTCAGTACTGCCTTCACCTCGTGGTGGCCGAAGTGCTACAGGCAATGCGATATGACAGTATAACATTGGTTTGTTTGATCCACACCCTGTTCCTTACGCAGACGAAATGTTAGATAGGATAAAGAGAAAACGTAACCATCATTTATGGTACCTTCTTAACAATTTCTTTTCACATCTTTTCGGAAATATTGCCCAATGAATAAAAGTAAAACTGTTTTAGCTCTTTCTCGATCTCTGGAAAGACAGTTTGTAGCTCGATGAAGTCTAATTAGCCGTCCACCTGTATAAGAGGATCTCGGTCATGTCAGAAAGTGTCTATGTCCTGTTGTTCTTTCTGATGTGTCCCTCTAAGTGCCCTATATTTTCCTTTTCTTCTCGAATCCTTTTTGTTTAGTCCTCTCTTCTGATATCTTTTCACTTTCCTTGTTCTCATTTTCTGTGACTGGACCCTCACCCTTCGTGAATTTTAAAAAATGGTTCAAATGGCTCTTAGCAATATGGGACTTAACTGCTGAGGACATCAATCCCCTAGAGCTTAGAACTACTTAAACCTGACTAACCTAAGGAAATCACACACCTCCATGCCCGAGGCAGGATTCGCACCTGCGACCGTAGCGGTCGTGCGGTTCCAGACTGTAGCGCCTAGAATCGCTCGGCCACTCCAGCCGGCCTTGAATTTTAGTCTGTGTTTATAGTTATTACTACCACTGTTACTGTTACTGCCGTATTACTCCAATTTGGTAAAACCAAAACTTTAAAGTAATTCTCCCTACCGTTAAAACACAGTATTGTCCCTCCTTTGATGGGACTGCATATGTACTCTTGTCCGGTGCTCCTTGATTGTGGTGTAGCCAGTTCGAATTAATTTGGGGAAAAAATTTCAACACCAGTGTGTGACTTGCAAGGCGAGAAGAGATTGAGACGCAAATTCTCCGCTCACCAGACTGCCACAATTAAATTCCAAACCTGTCCAGTATAATCGAACGAGAGCGCGTGACACTTCGATGGTGATTCGTTCATCGGATGATGATCTAAATTTTAAATACCCATGATACTCATCAAGAGAAGTAGGCTATAATGAACGAGCAAAGACCGTCTACCTTACTATTTCTTCTGCTATTGCTTACTGGTTTCGATCTGAACAGCATATCAACTTTAGAATTGGCGCCGTAAGATGCAGATTGTCAACACTGGTGTGAATTACATAAACATGTGGGTTTTATGTCATTCACACCACTATTAACTGGACCTTTCGACGCCAGTGAAGAGGACATGCTGGGCTGATCGAAAAAAGAAATAGTGATGTAGACCATATCTGCTCATTAATTATAACCATTGTGATAAGGGTTTCCAGAAATTTGCCTCGTTTACGAGAAGCAGGCTGTACGCCAGCACCAAGTTTCGCTCGCTTCCTCCTCTGTCGTCGGCATCATCACCCAAACACAACATTAAAACGTCTCACGTACTCATTATAGGAACCTTCGTACATCAGATAGGCTACACCGTCTCACTTCGCGATGGAACAGTGCTACTCAGTGAGAAGAAGAAACACCATCTCACTTTGAAGAATTTTGCCTTAGCTGTACTCCTCCTTGAGTAAGCTCGTAAGTAAGTTGCAACGCGAGTTTCCAGATAACGCCACCACTAACTTAGCATAATAAATACAGTACTAACCAGACTACAGCAGGTGTTGAAAGCGACCATCATTTATCTCTTCGTAGCTTTGGACCCTAGCCAGCAAGTTGCTGATGGTGGATCGAAGCTGGCCTGCTGGAATTACTGCAATCTCATCCGAAATATTTCCCTGCGGTTCTCGTTGCGATACACCTTAGACTCGAGGGCTCCCCGCACAGAGTAGTCGCACACTGGCAGATCACGTGACCTGGACAGCCAGATAGGGCAGCGACCAGACTGACTTCAGCTAACAACTCTGTCAGGCGTGAAGACTGTGTGGCAATTGGAAATTTATGTTAACTTTCTTTGGGACCAACCTGCTGAGGTCATCGGTCCCTAGGCTTACACACTACTTACTCTAACTTAAGCTAACTTAACGCTAAGGACAACACACACGCCCATGCCCGAGGGAGGACTCGAACTTCCGACGGTGCAAGTCGCGCGAACTCTGGCAATGCTCCCCAAACCGCGCGGTTACCCCGCGCGGCTTGAGGACTGTGTAAATGTGCGCTAAGGTTCGGCCGGCTGTATGGGCAGTCGCTCCATCCGTTGAAGGATGGTCACATTCAACATCTGCTATAGTCGAGTTAGTACTTTATTTCCTTTCCTCTGCTGTGTTTCCTTCTATCCTGGAACTCTGTTCTCCGGGCCCCTCTTATTTGCCCCACCCTATACAACTGACCGTTTCATCATACACTTTAACATGGTATATATATAACTACGTATATTTCCGCAGAAAGCTTTATTTTCATTGTACTGCTGCTCATAAACAAAATGTTGCGAAACGGATGTAAAAATAAAACATAAGCTGGTCCACAAAGATTCGCATTATGCGCGTAAGACTAAAAATATTCATCCCTGCGATTATATGTGTTAGTCTACGTGAGTGGAATGGTGACCCGTGGCAATTAAAAAAAATTGTGTTAAGTTTTCAACGATGAACTTGAAGGAGGGATCGGGTGGCGTCCGCCCGGACCGGATGACGAGAACAGCAACCAACAAAATTAAAAAAAGTATGGGGTAGCGTCTTTGACTACTGATTAAAATTCCCAAGTTTCCGACGTCGGATTTAACCACTACCAAAAATTTTAATAAAATTCATCAGCAATTGCGGCCTAAAATTTGAAGAATAAATTCATCTCCGTACTGCCAACGGCCTTCTTAAACAGAGCGCAGAAGCGGACAGAGATTCAGGACAGTATTTACCCTTTGGAATATGAAACTGTCCCTAATAGGCAGAAGAATTAGTAATGATCAACGGCGTGCATCAACAGCACCTAATGTTTATCCAAAGGGCATGTGCCCTGTAATTGGAAAGTCACGTGATGATCTCACCATTGGCAAAAGATTGCGGAGTAGCCCCCACTCCTCTGAGACGGAATGGCCAGAGGGGAAGTGATCACAAGAAAAAGATCGAATAACCAGGGAAAGGATAACCTGTCTACTAGTCGGCGAAGCTAAAAGTCTGAAAAGGAAAATGCTCAGGCTCATTCTAGTTATAGTAGGGTAGTGGGGTAAATGAAGTGAAATGGAAAGAAGAGAAGGTTTTTTGGTCATATGAGTATTGAGTAGTATAAATAGCAGCATAAAAGGGTATAACATGAGCTGGATTCATTATGAATGGGAAGGCAGGGCAAAGAGTTACTGTGAACAGTTCAGTGATGGTGTTGTCCTCATCAGAATCGGCAACAAACCAATACCAACAACATTATTTGCGGTACATACGCCGACGTCGCAATCAGTAAATGAAGAGAGAGAGAAAGTATATGAGGTTACTGAAATGGTAATTCAGTTCGTAGGGAGGGTAAGAATCTAATAGTCATGGGAGTATGGAATGCAGTTATAGGAGAAGGAGTATAAGAAAGAGTTACGGGAGAATTTGGGCTTAGTAGTAGGTACGGGAGAGGAGGAAGATTGAGCTCTGCATTAAATTTCAGCTTGTAATAGCGAATACTCTGTTCAAGTATAACAAGAAGAGGAGGTATATTTGATAAAGATCGGGAGATACAGGAAGATTTCAGTTAAATTACATCATAGTGAGGCAACGAAATCGGATATTTGATTTTAAGGCTTACCCAGGAGCAGTAATAGACTCAGATCACAATCTAGCACTGGAGAGTAGGCTGAAGTTTAAGAGACAAGTCAGAAAGAATCATTGGCAAAGAAATGGACCCGAAAGCACTAAGGAATGAAGAGATATGTTTGAAGTTCTTTTAGTCTAAAAATACTGCGGTAGTGAATATGACAGTAGGCAATTCAGTTGAAGAGGAATGGATGTCTCTAAAAAGAGCAATCGCGGATGTTGGAAACAAAAACGTAGGTACAAGGAAGGTAACTGTGAAGAAACGATAGGTAACAGAAGAAATGCTTCAGTTCGAAGTACAAGAATGATAAGCCAAATTCGGGACTACAGAAATATAAGTCACATAGGGACGAAATACATAGTAGGTGTAGGGAAGTGAGGGTGAAATGGTTGTATGGCAAATGTGAAGAAATCCAAAAAGAAATGATTGTCGGAAGGACTGATGCAGCATATAGAAAAATTAAAACAATATTAAAAGCTAGGCCGGTAACGTTGAGAGCAATGGTAATGTCAGTGTTAAATGAAGAGGAAAGAACGGGTAGGTGTAAGGAGCTGAATGACTCGTTGAGGGGGAGGACTTGTCTGATGAAATGACTCAAGAAGATCAAATAAAGCATAAAGGGCAGATAATATTCGATCGGAATTCGTAAAATCACTCTTCGCGTTCGTATGTAAAACGTATGTGAGTGGCGACATGCCATCAGACTTTCGCAAAAACATCAGCCACACAATTCCGAAGTCAGTAACAACCAACAAGATGGTGGTGCTAAGTTCCTATGGGACCAAACTGCTGAGGTCATTGGTCCCTAGGCTTACACACTACTTAATCTGACTTAACCTAACTTACGCTAAGGACAACACACACACACCCATGCCCGATGGAGGACTCGAACCTCCAATGGGGAGAGAAGCACGAACCGTGTCAAGGCGCCTAGACCACGCGGCTACCCCGAGCGGCGGCCGACAAGAACGAGAATTATCGCACTATCATCTTAACAGCTCATGCACCCAAGTTGCCGACAAGAATACTGTACAAACGAATTGAAGAGAAAATTGACGATGTTAGATGGTCACGAAGTAGTAGAAGTTGAGGAATTCTGCTACATAAGCAGAAAAATAACCCATGAGGTACGGAGCAAGGAGTACGTCAAAAGCAGACTAGCACTGGGAAAAGAGGTATTCCCGGCCAAGAGACGTCTGCCAGTGTCAAACATAGGCATTAATATGAGGAAGAAATTTCTGCAAATATACGTCTAGAGCACAGCAAAACATTGTATGGTAGTTAAACATGGACTGTGGGAAAAAGCAGAATGGAAGAGAACGGAAGCATTTGAGATATGGTGCTACAAAAGGAAGTTGAAAATTAGGTGCACTGCGAAGGTAGGGAACGAGGAGGTTCTTCGGAGAATCGGCGAGGAAAGGAGTATACGGAAGACACTAACAAGGAGAAGGGATAGAATCGTAGAACATAAAGAATGTGCGGTATGAGTGAGAGAGAGGGAGAAGGGTTTTACGCGTCGTTGTCGACGAGATGGCTAGAGACGGATCAACAGTTACAATGTGCGTTTAGGAAAGATGAGAACAAAGTCGGGAGTTTCGATTTCAACTGTACAGTTTCAGCGTTTGCCTCATTCTATAGAAACCCAAAAATGGATTTCTAGAAGGAGATCCTTCAGATTGGGCGTCCAGTATCAAATCAAGATCATCACCTCACCGAGCATTAGTGTGTGTGTGTGTGTGTGTGTGTGTGTGTGTGTGTGTGTGTGTGTATTTATTTGTGGTGAATGTGTATGCGTCTGTGACAAAGAGAGAGAGAGAGAGAGAGAGAGAGATGTAGGGGGCCGCTGGGGGGCAGGGGAGGGGGAAAAAAGAGATGGATACTGTACATGTGTGACACTTGTCGATGCTCGATGATGATAGCAGGCCTACCTAATGTGCCGTTAGAGACAATGGTGAATTGTTGAAAGTTTTCGTGTTTTCATGTATGCCAAGGCTATAAAGAAGCGACGGATAAGTTTGCTACGAAGTGCCAGAAGTTTCTATCAAAGTCTGCGAATTTAAGTTTCAGATAACTTTTTACTGGTGTGGAATACACCGCCAGAATAACTTGCACTTGAAATAAAATCAAAGAGCGCTGTGAGTCACTTTTGGTAGTAAAATTGAAGAACTTTCGTCACCATCTGGAGCGCAAACATCTCCATCCTCTTCTTTGCGGCAGTTTTCTGGCGCCTGCGGTCTTGTCGCCAGTATGTGGTGTTAAAGTTGGTAACGGGGGCAATTTGGGAGCGGTGGAGGCTGGTGCGCGGGGCTGGCGCTATTGAATATTCATTGGCAAGCAGGCAGGAAGACCAATATCGCCCGCAGACGTACGACTTCTATTAACTGGCGCGCTATCTGGCGAGCGGCCGGTGCGCGTCTGCGTGCATCTAAATGGCGCCCTGCCCACAGGTAGGGGAAGGGGACCACAGCGGCAACGTCTAAGACCCCCAGGTAGTCGACGATACGGCAGGCCGAGCTCCGCAGCCTTTTCCATCAGCACTAAAAACATTAAGTTTCTCGCCAGAGATTCTCCGCATCTTATTTGTGTTCAGTTCGCATTATGGTGAGCAATAATTCGACTGGTTAACTTATATTTTGAAGACTCATTCGAAAACACTCTTAAAATTTCTTTATCGAGCGAAGCGACATGAATTTCAATACAAACTTCATATCCATCAAAATTAGATATTATGAAAGTTATATGAGAAAATTCTGAAATAAAACTAAGTTGTGGCTGGACTGGGTGGTGGAAGTTCACATACAGTGAAGACGCGTAAAGAAAACACAAAGAAAAATAGAGTAGTGTAATAATCATTTTATTTAAAACTAGAGGTTACCCATTGATGTTGTTGCATGCGTTTAGTTTTGCTATGTCGATTGACGGTGAGCAAATAAGCTATTGTATGTATAATAACATCAGTTGCTGTCACTTATCTAGGTAAGCATAGCACTTGACGTGCGCCACCCCCTCTCCCCAACATCCCCAACACACACCATGCTGCGCGTCGCTTCCGAGTGGTGCGTGTGTGGAGACATGGACAGGAGCACACATCGATGCGTTGTGCTATTGAAGAAGCTATACATTACACAATGTGTTAATTATGAAAATATTTAATAATTTTTAACGTGGTTTACGTTTCTAATGTAAAAAAAGATGTTCCACTCCCTACGTCATCATCTTAGATTGACCTTTTTTCATGTGTCTTAAATAACCTGTATTCTTCCTGAAGTTTCAGACTACCTCCATACCAAATTACATCGACATCGGTTCAGTGGTTCGGTCGTGAAAACGTAACAAAGAATGGTTCAAATGGCTCTGAGCACTATGGGACTCAACTGCTGTGGTCATTAGTCCCCTAGAACTTAGAACTACTTAAACCTAACTAACCTAAGGACATCACACACACCCATGCCCGAGGCAGGATTCGAACCTGCGACCGTAGCAGCAGCGCGGCTCCGGACTGGAGCGCCTAGAACTGCACGGCCACCGCGGCCGGCAAAACGTAACAGACAAAGCATTCGCATTTATAATATTACGAGATGAAACATTAATTTTTTCGGTGATCGGATTCTGATGTAATAGACTATATGTTGCAAAAGCAGATGAAAATTCGTCAAGTAGTTTCGAAGATTAAAGTGTTCAAAGTGACGAACAGACAAAAACGTAGTGTTCAATCACACAGACGAGGCAGTTTTATGTAAATCTTTAAACCACGATAACTATTTTCCTGTTATCAGATTGTGAAGGAATAAAGCCTATACGGAACCCCAAGATACAATCAAGTTACCCGTGAAGACCCCATGAAAATTCATGCTAGTAATTTTGGAGACTAGCATGTTCAGAAAGACACGATGGCTTTACAGCTTTTAAGTACGTAATACAGGAAATATGTTTACTTTCACCTTTAACTATTCAGTTGAACTTGGTGGTTACTAGCGAATCGCCATGCTTTAACGCATATAGAGTTTAAACGAACAGTGTTTTTTATATTGTAGTTAAATTTCCAAAACTGTAGTGCATGACATGCGTCTGAGGACAGTTTCACGGTAGAGTCATTACCGATTGATGTTGTTTGTACCAGTATTAAAACTTACACTCCGTTTTAACTCTACCTGTAGTAAATAAACAGTATTAGGATGCTATTTTAAAACAATATTACAGAAAGAGAAGTGGACTTAGATGAAGATAGGGTGAGAGAGAGGATACTATTAGAAGAAATTGGCAGAGCTCTGAAATATCTAAGTCGAAACACGGGCTCGGGAGTAGGCGATATACCGCCAGAACTACTTCAATTGGTTCAAATGGCTCTAGGCACTGTGGGACTTAACATCTGAGGTCGTCAGTCCCCTAGACATAGAACTACTTAAACCTAACTAACCTAAGGACATCACACACATTCATACCCGAGGCAGGATTCGGACCTGCGACCGAAACAGCAGCGCAATTCTGGACTGAAGCGCCTAGAACCGCTCGGCCACAACGGCCGGCGTCAGAACTACTGATAACCTTGGGAGACCCATGACAAAACTCTTCCATCTTGTGTGCAAGATGAATGAGACAGGCTAAATACCCTCAGACTTCAAGAAGAATGTAGTTATTCCAATTTCAAACAAAGCAGTTGCTGAACGATGTGGTAATTTTTCAACAATAAGTTTAATGAGTCATGGCTGCAAAATACTAACACGAATTCTTAAAAGAAAAACGGAAAGACAAGTTGTAAAGTTTGCTATGTGATTGTGGGAAGACTGTTAGACGCAGAGAAAACACAACCATTACATTTATGTCAGTACATACTAAGGCAACACACAAAAATGTCTACACTTACGCTCTATACACGCTGAATAACCTTACAACGCTACAACATAATTCAACTTCAATATCAAACAACGCATTTGTTATGGACTTCTATGTCATATCCTATCAATGTCAACAATGGAGATCGATATGAAGCATCTGCATTTAGTACAACGCTGCCGTGCACCATATTGACACCTTTCTAAGGAGATCCACTATTTGTCCTTGGCTGGTTTGCTTACATTCCACTCGCGTCTCTTTCTAGTCCTTCTACAATGGAAGAAATATTTTGCACTCCCAGGAATCGACACTTGGTCCCGATGGCGACAATGAGACATGTAGTCCAAACAATTGTTCAAAAAATGGCTCTGAGCACTATGGGACTTAACATCTGAGGTCATCAGTCCCCTAGAACTTAGAACTACGTAACCCTAACCAGCGTAAGGACATCACACACATCCGTGCCCGAGGCAGGATTCGGACCTGCGACCGTAGCGGTCACGCGGTTCCACACTAAAGCGCCTAGAACCGCTCGGCCACACCGGCCGGCAAACAATTGTTGAGGCACGCTTTCCCAATAAAAGATATTCTAAAAGATATTATCTTAGCGATAAAAAATTATTAAAGAACCGTAGAATGCAACCGAGGTATAAACTGTATTGAAGTATGTTTATTAGGGATATTATGCAACACTGCTCGTCGCCATTTATTTCATCGCCACTTATCGATGTAACTGAAAATGTTGAGACAACTGAAGGCCGTTGCGTTTTGTCAAAATTTAGTTTCTTTTTTCCTTCTTTCTTGGTAACTGTTGGGACTGATTCGGACTGTTTCTGCCTTTTGTCTCCTATCACCGCAGCTTCATATTTGGTTTCTTCATTATCCCAGTAACTTTTTAAGCCTTTGTGCTTATTCACCTGTATCCTCCGCCCATCTTCCCCCATGTGTTTACCATCTCCTGTCCGTTCCTCTCCCACCCATCCGTTTCTCTTCCTCCCCCCCCCCCCAACCTCCCCATCATCCACCCTATTCCTTTAATTTGACCATCTCTCCATTTTAATAATTGCCATTTCAGTATAATAGTTGTTTTCTATTTCACCACTAGTTCTTCTACTTTTAAATATTTAATAGTATTTTTATTCCATCCCATCATTTTTAATCGGTTCGGTTCAGCATTTATTTCAGTTCAGTTCCTGTTTAGTATCAGCTCCGCCACTCGGCGTTTTCATTAAGCTGCGGTCTCGTGTCAATCTGCTATGGGGCCCCCTCACTTCAGCATGTACGAGTACACTGTCTGGAGTAGGTTTTCTTTAACACTATGTTCCACACCTAAAATCGTTAACCTATCTTAGGGCCGCATCTTGCCCTGATTTGGAGAGTTTCTTTCTTGGTTCCTAATCAGTCGTTTACTGTTATTAATTGTGTCATTTAACCTCTGTGACTCAGAGGCTTTCGCTATAAATTTCAAGCTTCCATATGTATATAATAGACAATTGCAGTTCTCGCTTTAACGACGTCATAGCAATGGGTCTTAAATATGAGTAATGCTGCCCGCATCGAGTGGTCGTGCGGTAGCGTTCTCGCTTCCCACGCCCGGGTTCCCGGGTTCGATTCCCGGCTGGGTCAGGGTTTTCTCTGCCTCGTGATGGCTGGGTGTTGTGTGCTGTCCTTAGGTTAGTTAGGTTTAAGTAGTTGTAAGTTCTAGGGGACTAATGACCACAGCAGTTGAGTCCCATACTGCTCAGAGCCATTTGAACTATTTTTTTTTTTTGAGTAATGCTGTCTCCGCTTTTGAAGGCAAGTGAATCAATACACACTGAACCGTCAAAGAAACTGGTATAGACATGCTTATTCAAATACTGATATATGTAAACAGTCAGAACACGGCGTTGCGGTCGGAAAAGCGTTTGTAAGACAACAATTGTCTGGTGCAGTTGTTAGATCGGTTACTGCAGCTACAATGGCAGCTTATCAAGATTTAAGTGAGTTTCAACGTTGTGTTACAGTTGGCGCACGAGCGATGGGACACAGCATCAGTGAGACAGTGATAATGTGGGAATTTTCCCGTACGACAATTTCACGAGTGTACCATGAATATCAGGAATCCGGTAAAATATCTAATCTCCGACATCGCTGCGGCCGGAAAAAGATTCTGCAAAAATGGGACCAACGAGGTCTGCAGAGAATCCTTCAAGGTAACAGAAGTGAACCCTCCTTCAAATAGCTGCAGATTTCAATGCTGACCATCAATAAGTGCGACAGTGCGAACCATTCAACGAAACGTCGTCGATATGGGCTTGTACCCTTGGTGACTGCTCGACACAAAGCTTTACGCCTTTCCTGATCCCATCAACGCCAACACTGGACTGTTGATGACTCTAAACATGTTGCCTTGTCGCAGGAGTCTCGTTTTAAATTGTATCGAGTATGGAGACAACCTCACGAGTCCATGGACCATGCTAGTCAGCAGAGGACTGTTCAAGAAGATTGAGGCTCTGTAATGGTGTGGGTGGAGTGATATGGGGCCACTGATATGTCTAGATGCGACTCTGACAGGTGACACGAACGTAAGCATCCTGTCTGATCACCTGCATCCATTCATGTCCATTTTCCATTCCGACGGACTTGGGCAATTCCAGCAGGACAATGCGTCACCGCACACGACCACAAATTCTACAGAGTGACTCCAGGAACACTCATGTGAGTCTTAAGACTCTGATGGCCACCAAACTCCCCAGACGTGAACATTATTGCGCAACGTGCTGTTCAGGAGACATCTCCAACCCCTCGTACTCTTACGGATGTCGATTCGACGTGAGTCCATGACACGTCGTGTTGCGGCACTTCTGCATGGTCGAGGGGCCGCTATACGATCTTAGGCAGGTGTGCAAGTTTCTTTGGCTCTTCAGTTTACTTCTCATCCTTAGCTCAGCTGTCCTATTGGTTGGTGGTGGATAGGTTTTGTAACAAGATTGTAATTACTTATTACAGATAATCTGAAGATGCGGCAGACGCATCGGTAATACAGCATTGGAAGCAAAGTGTTCTATTTTTAGAACATTGAATGACTGTTGCTGCATCAGGTGAAAATGAAATGGCGTACGTATACTTGGAGAAACAACTTGTTCAAGCCCTGAGAGAAGTAGTTTATCGGACTGCGACAGAGAAGTAACGCTGTGGGCGCGGTCGCGCCGTTCCCGCGGGTGAGCTCGGCGCTGACGCTGAGTCAGCAACGCATCCCGATGCCGGCGCGCCGCCTGGTGGGTGGCGGCTGGCGGCTGGTGGCGGGTATCGACAGGGCGGTGATCGATGCGAGGTCGCGTATTTACGGCGGACGCCGGCCGTTGGCCGCCCGGGGCAGCGCGTGGTCTCTCGCCCATCTCCAGAATCACGGCCCCTCCACTGCCTCCGATCCGATCCCCTCGAGGTGCGGTGGTAGTGGTGAGCATATCACTGCATAGGAGGGCATTAACACAAATGCAGTGAAAGAAAGAGTGAATACTAATGTGTCTATCGACTTCAAGATCATTAGAGACGAATAAAGATGTCTCGAAATTTGGTAGAAAATCCGAAGAAATTCTGGTCGTATGTAAAGTACACAAGCGGCAAGACGCAGTAAATACCTTCACTGCGCAGTGCCGATGGTAATGTTACCGACGACTGTGCCGCTAAAGCGGAGTTATTGAACGCAGTTTTCCGAAATTTCTTCACCAGGGAAGACGAATGGAATATTTCAGAATTTGAAACACGAACAGCTGCTAGCATGTGTTTCTTAGAAGTAGATACCTTAGGGGTTGCGAAGCAACTCAAATCGCTTGATACGGGCAAGTCTTCAGGTCCAGATTGTATACCGATTAGGTTCCTTTCAGATTACGTTGATACAACAGCTCCCCACTTAGTAATCATATACAACCGCTCGCTCACCGATAGATCTGTACCTACTGATTGGAAAATTGCGCAGGTCGCACCAGTGTTTAAGAAGGGTAGTAGGAGTAATCCATCGAACTACAGACCTATGTCATTGACATCGGTTTGCAGTAGGGTTTTGGAGCATATACTGTATTCAAACATTATGCATCACTTCGAAGAGAACAATCTGTAGATACGTAATCAGCATGGTTTCAGAAAACATCGTTTTTGTGCAACGCAGCCAGCTCTTTATTCGCACGAAGTAATGGCCGCTATTGACAGGGGATCTCAAGTGGATTCCGTATTTCTAGATTTCCGGAAGGCTTTTGACACCGTTCCTCACAAGCGACCCCTAATCAAGCTGCGGGCCTACGGGGTATCGTCTCAATTGTGCGACTGGATTCGTGATTTCCTGTCAGCAAGGTCGCAGTTCGAAGTAATAGACGGCAAATCATCGAGTAAAACTGAAGTGATATCAGGTGTTCCACAGGGAAGCGTCCTGGGACCACTGCTGTTCCTGATCTATATAAATGACCTGGGTGACAATCTGAGCAGTTCTCGTAGGTTGTTCGCAGATGAAGCTGTAATTTACCGTCTAGTAAGGTCATCCGAAGACCAGTACCAGTTGCAAAGCGATTTAGAAAAGATTTCTGTGTGGTGTGGAAGGTGGCAGTTGATGCTAAATAGCAAAAAGTGTGAGGTGATCCACATGAGTTCCAAAAGAAATCCGTTGGAATTCGATTACTCGATAAATAGTACAATTCTCAAGGCTGTCAATTCAACTAAGTACCTGGGTTTTGTAAAACCACATAGATAATATTGTGGGGAAGGCGAGCCAAAGGTTGCGTTTCATTGGCAGGACACTTAGAAGATGTAACAAGTCCACTAAAGAGACAGCTTACACTACACTCGTTCGTCCTCTGTTAGAATATGGCTGCGCGGTGTGGGATCCTTACCAGGTGGGATTGACGGAGGATATCGAAAGGGTGCAAAAAAGGGCAGCTCGTTTTGTATTATCAAGTAATAGGGGAGAGAGTGTGGCAGATATAATACGCGAGTTGGGATGGAAGTCACTAAAGCCAAGACGTTTTTCGTCGCGGCAAGATCTACACTCCTGGAAATTGAAATAAGAACACCGTGAATTCATTGTACCAGGAAGGGGAAACTTTATTGACACATTCCTGGGGTCAGATACATCACATGATCACACTGACAGAACCACAGGCACATAGACACAGGCAACAGAGCATGCACAATGTCGGCACTAGTACAGTGTATATCCACCTTTCGCATCAATGCAGGCTGCTATTCTCCCATGGAGACGATCGTAGAGATGCTGGATGTAGTCCTGTGGAACGGCTTGCCATGCCATTTCCACCTGGCGCCTCAGTTGGACCAGCGTTCGTGTTGGACGTGCAGACCGCGTGAGACGACGCTTCATCCAGTCCCAAACATGCTCAATGGGGGACAGATCCGGAGATCTTGCTGGCCAGGGTAGTTGACTTACACCTTCAAGAGCACGTTGGGTGGCACGGGATACATGCGGACGTGCATTGTCCTGTTGGAACAGCAAGTTCCCTTGCCGGCCTAGGAATGGTAGAACGATGGGTTCGATGACGGTTTGGATGTACCGTGCACTATTCAGTGTCCCCTCGACGATCACCAGTGGTGTACGGCCAGTGTAGGAGATCGCTCCCCACACCATGATGCCGGGTGTTGGCCCAGTGTGCCTCGGTCGTATGCAGTCCTGATTGTGGCGCTCACCTGCACGTCGCCAAACACGCATACGACCATCATTGGCACCAAGGCAGAAGCGACTCTCATCGCTGAAGACGACACGTCTCCATTCGTCCCTCCATTCACGCCTGTCGCGACACCACTGGAGGCGGGCTGCACGATGTTGGGGCGTGAGCGGAAGACGGCCTAACGGTGTGCGGGACCGTAGCCCAGCTTGATGGAGACGGTTGCGAATGGTCCTCACCGATACCCCAGGACCAACAGTGTCCCTAATTTGCTGGGAAGTGGCGGTGCGGTCCCCTACGGCACTGCGTAGGATCCTACGGTCTTGGCGTGCATCCGTGCGTCGCTGCGGTCCGGTCCCAGGTCGACGGGCACGTGCACCTTCCGCCGACCACTGGCGACAACATCGATGTACTGTGGAGACCTCACGCCCCACGTGTTGAGCAATTCGGCGGTACGTCCAGCCGGCCTCCCGCATGCCCACTATACGCCCTCGCTCAAAGTCCGTCAACTGCACATACGGTTCACGTCCACGCTGTCGCGGCATGCTACCAGTGTTAAAGACTGCGATGGAGCTCCGTATGCCACGGCAAACTGGCTGACACTGACGGCGGCGGTGCACAAATGCTGCGCAGCTAGCGCCATTCGACGGCCAACACCGCGGTTCCTGGTGTGTCCGCTGTGCCGTGCGTGTGATCATTGCTTGTACAGCCCTCTCGCAGTGTCCGGAGCAAGTATGGTGGGTCTGACACACCGGTGTCAATGTGTTCTTTTTCCATTTCCAGGAGTGTATTTACGAAATTTCAGTCACCAATTCTCTCTTCCGAATGCTAAAATATTTTGTTGAGCCCACCCAACATAGGTAGGAATGATCATCAAAATAAAATAAGAGAAAACAGATTTCGAACAGAAAGGTTTAGGTGTTCGTTTTTCCCGCGCGCGGTTCGGGAGTGGAATGGTAGTATTATTGTGGTTCGATGAACCCTCTGCCAAGCACTTAAATGTGAATTGCTGAGTAGTCATGTAGATGTAGATAGGTTGGTGTATCTTCAGCAACTTTCATCTTCAGGAAGTCTACGATGATTACATACATACGGTCATCTTGCAGCAGGAAGTTATAGCTACACCTCTGCCATCGAGTCTCTCGCAGATTCTGCTTTTGAAAAGCTTACTTCCTTCTGCGCCGGCCCGGGTAGGTCTTTTTAAGGCCGAACACTGCGCTATAATTGGTGACTCATTATGACATTAGAGAGGGTTTGAATATACACTGAAGAGGAAAAGAAACTGGTACTCCTGCCTAAAATCGTGTAGGGCCCCCGGGAGCACGCAGAAGTGCCGCAACATGACGTGGTATGGAATCGGCTAAAGTAGTGCTGGAGGAAATTGACTCCATTAATCCCGGAGGGCCTGTTCATAAATCCGTTAAGAGTACGAGGGATGGAGATCTCTTACAAACAGCATGGTGCAAGGTATCCCAGATACGCTCAATAATGTTCATTTATAGGGAGTTCGGTAGTCAGCCGAAGTGTTTAAACTCAGAAGAGTGTTCCTGGAGCCACTCTGTACCATTTTTGAACGTGTGGGGTGTCGTATTGTGCTGCTGGAACTGCCCAAGTCCATCGGAATGCACATTGGACATGTATGGATGCAGATGATTATACAGGATGCTTCTGTACATGTCACCTGTCAGAATCGTGACTAGACGTATCAGGGGTCCCACATCGCTCCAATTGCACGTTCCCCACTTCATTACAGAGCCTCCGACAGCTTGAACAGTCCCCCTGCTGACATGCAGGGTCCATGGATTCATGAGGCTGTCTCCATACTCGTACATGTCCATCCGCTCGATGCAATTTGAAACGATACTCGTCCGACCAGGCAACGTGTTTCCAATCACCAACAGTCCAATGACGGTGTTGACGGTCCCAGGCGAGGCGTAACGCTTTGTGTCGTCCAGTCATCGAGGGTACACGAGTGGACCTCTGGCTCCGAGATCCCATGTCGATGATGTTTTGTTGAATGGTTCACACGCTGACACTTGTTGATGGCTCAGCATTGAAATCTGCAGTAATTTGCGGAAAGGACGAACTTCTGTCAGGTGGAGCAATTCTCTTCAGTCGTCGTTGATCCCGTTCTTGCGGGATCTGTTTCCAGCCACATCGATGTCGGAGATTTGATGTTTTACCGGATTCCCGATATTCAAGGTACCCTCGTGAAATTGTCGTACGGGAAAATCCCCACTTAACCACTACCTTTGTCCGCCTGCTCAGCTTGGTGGTAACGTGTTCGCCTCCCATGAAAGTGGGCCCGGGTTCGATTCCCAGCCGAGTTCGAGATTTTCTCCGCTCGTGGATTGGGTGTTGTGTTGTCCTCATCATCATTTCATGGTGTGTTGTCCTCATCATCATTTCATTCTCATCACCGGCGCGCAAGTCGCCCAATGTGGCGTCGACTGCAATAAGACTTGCACGTGGTGGCTAAACCCCCGTATGAGGCCTCCCGGCCAACGATGCTATACGTTCACTTCCATTTACCGCTACCTCGGAGATCCTGTGTCCCATCGCTCGTGCGCCGACTGTAACGCCACGTTCAGACTCACTATAAACTTGATAACCTGCCATCGTAGCAGCAGTAACCGATCTAATAGCTGCCCCAGACGCTTATCTTATGTAGGCGTTGCCGACCGCAGCGCCATATTGTGCCTGTTTACATATCTCTGTATCTGAATACGCATGCCTATACCAGTTTCTTTGGCGCTTCAGTGTTATGCGCTGGTCGGAGGCCAGTTGATATGGGTTTCCGTCAAAGAAAGTTGCAGATATAAGCATACAGTTAGCGCTACGTGGCTGCAGGATTGGTAATATAATATGATTAGATATTGTCATCTTTCTGAGAGGCGTTTGACTAACTTTGCACTGGAATTAAAGTGATTTCATTTCCTGATATCTGACTGCAAATTAAGTTCTCCAAATGCATGAAATTATTTTAGTTGCTGTAAATGCATTGCTGTCAATGTGTTTGCTTCGAATTTGAAAATTTGATTTAAAAGCTTGGACCATGCCCACATGTGACTTTTTGCAACTGTTCCAATTCGCTACATTTCTCATGATCACGTTGTTGCGAACCGTGTAATTGTGATGAGATACCAGAGGTGTTTGTCCTACAAACAACTTGCGTGCTTAGCTAAGACGAAAGTGCTGCAGCGACGTGGTACTGCCTTTATGCTGTCAATTGCGGTCAGCCGCAACAGAAATCTCCACCAGGGTTCCTCAGGCCAGTGTTTTGTATTCATTCCTCCAACTGGGACAGAAATCGCCTGACGTTGCGTGATGCATCAACAGTATAAGAAAGAAATTCTACCTTCCCTTCGTTTGACCGAGGATGAAGAAATATTTGCACATGCAGAAAGCGGGTGAACGACAGACAGAGGTATGTAGTGATAGGTGATTGTAGCAAGTCAGGGGTAAGGCGACATGTTTGTGTGTACGTATGTGCATGTGAATAAATATACGCTAAGTAAAAGGTAATAAGCTCTTTTGATATACATTTGGTGTTCCTCAAATACACCTGTCGATTAGAAATCAAATGAATTCAAGTGAATGCGTGGTGCCTGTTCTCTTGGGTACGTCCTAAAGAATTGTGATTCGTATTAGGTAAACCGAAGTTGAAGGGGGAGAAATAAGGCAAGGAAAAGGATTCCATGACGTCAGCTGCATTGGGACTGTATGCGGATGCTGCTTGGTGTCTACTCTTTCGGACATGTCCAAAAGAACAGACAGAACGCATTTTTATAATTGAGTCCTCCCGACGGGTTATGAATTCACCACCCTCAGTGCGAATGCATAATCACATTCGACCTTAGCAGTGAACAAAAGGGACATCAATGGGGATTGTGAGTAGGTGGCGCTGGGTAGGTGTGAGGATCGACCGAGGGGTACCGAGATAGTCGGCGCAGATGCGATAAACACTGTTTCTGGGTGGCCCAGTGGTTAACGAAGTTCCTAGTAACCAGGAGATCCCAGGTTCGAACCCCGGTCCGGCACACATATTTAAGCGATGTCGCTGACATCGCATTAAGTTTCGATGCAGCAGACATCATGAATACCTTCCCTTTCCTTTCCTTTCTCAATCCTCCACCTTCAGTTTGCAGGAAATGAACTCGCTTTCAGGTCTACACGAATATAGCCTATGCCAATAGGTAGGCTCTAGATCCATTCTGTATTCTTCAGATACCTACATGTTTGACTTACTGAAATTTGATACACACTTTAAAACAGTTGAATGAACTCCTCATAGCAGACTTGTTTCTCTGAACATGTATTCATGATTAAGCGCTCAATGCACATCACACTGACCCCACGAGTGACTTCACTCCTGCACCTTGCTAATTTCCAGACTATTAAGCACCATGAACCACGGACCTTGCCGTCGGTGTTGTGGCTTACGTGCCTCAACGATAAAGGTATCCGTATCGTGGGTGCTACCACGACGGTCGGATATCTGTTGAGAGGTCCAACAAACGTGTGGTTCCTGAAGAGTGGCAGCAGCTTTTTCAGTAGGTGCAGGGCCAATAGTCTCCATGATTCCTTGATCTGGCCTTGTAACATCAGCCAAAACGGCTGAAAACAATGGGAAACTACAGTCGTGAATTTTCCTGAGAGCATTTAGTTCTACTGGATGGTTAAATGGTGATGGCGTCATCTTGTGTAAAATAATTCGGAACTAAAATAGCTCATATCTCCGGAGAGGGACTACTCAGGAGGTTGTCGTCATCAGGAGAAATAAAAGCGGCGTTCTACGTATGTGAGAGTGAAATGTTAGATCCCTTAATCGGACAGGGATGCTGAAAAATTGAAAAAGGGAAATCGATGGATTGAAGTTAGGTATAGTGGCAGTTCGAGAAGTTCGGTGGCAGGAGCGGAGATTATGCTATTCTCATGTCAGCAGGATGTAAAGACTCTTCTAGGCATCATAGCCTCGATGTGAAGCCATTTTGAAATTTTCACAAATTCAGCAAATTTCTTAGTTCGAGAAAATCCACTGGGAAGTGTGAAGTTACCGGATAATTAGATTATTACCGTCATTATTACTATCATTTTCTTCATAACGCTGCTGGAACACTGTACTTGAAGATCGTGTGATGCCTTTTGCTCACTATGGAAGTAATTTCCAAAGAACATGTTCTTTCCCTGTCTACTGAATCCTTTTCGTGTTAATATCAACCATCAGCAATTACTCGTGGATTACATTAAAACTAAAGTAGTTGATGAAGACGTTACTTCATAACAAAAACGCGCTGCCTTTCTTCATTTACTTGCGCCTAGAAATGGCTATCGAGTACTGCCAAACCAAAAGGCAAGAGATCTTACTGCCTTCCGATATACGTCGCTGTCAGTCCTTCCATATGATTTGGTCGACATGACCTGTTTCAAGTTGTGTATGATAGACAATGTTTTAGAAAATCAATTGTTTTCCTTTGCAGTAAACAGAAAGATTTTCATTCTAAGCTATCCAAGTACAAAATTTTCGCAATATTAGTTTAAATTTAATATTCGCTTCTATAATGTAGGAAAGTATTTCACAGTTGCAAAACTCGCATCCGACTCATTGACCTTACACTTAGTCGCTGACCATAAATTCTGACTCAGAGTGACATCAGATTCGCTACGGTCGCAGGTTCGAATCCTGCCTCGGGCATGGATGTGTGTGATGTCCTTAGGTTAGTTAGGTTTAAGTAATTCTAAGTTCTAGGGGACTGATGACCACAGCAGTTAAGTCACGTAGTGCTCAGAGCCATCTGAACCATTTTTTTGACACCAGATTAAGTAACCTAATGCAGCGAATACTGTTTGCCAGTGCTCTTTCTCGCCGGGAAATACGCAATTCACTCATCGGGCTCCATAAGTACACTGTAACAGTAATTTCTGTGTGTATGCAATGCATACGGATTAGAATTTAGTGATGCTCTCTCTTCCACTTCTGTATACAATATGCAAGACCTAAACGAGCACTTTATCATTACAGGCCCTGAGCAGTGAAACATCATACTGACAACAGTAATGTTCTTAGACTGACAACCTGACTGATTTTGTAATCATTTAAATAAAACAACATGACCTTCCAGTGGGAGACATCTCGTCCCCCTTTTCTTTCTGTGAAATTTGTCAGCAAGCTTTTTGCCTTCCAACCAGTGAAATGCGGCAGAGTACGGCCGGTAAATGATTCACAAACCACGATTTAGTGCCGTTAAGACGATTTATTTAAACGTCACAAGACTGCACATAGGTGCAATCGATTACGAGGAGCAAAGTGTTTGTTATCCCTTTTTTAATGGCAGGTGGGCATAAGTTATTTTCGTAGACTTTTTATTGTACTGAAATTATATTTTGTCACAAAGTAACAACTTAAGTGTTTTATCTGTATATATTTTGTAGGAAACTGTAATCGTGATGGAAGATTATACACCTGAATGTTTGGCACAACTGTTAGGAGAAAACGCTGCATATTAACCAAACCACGCGCCTCCTCTCCATATCCTCCTATGACATGAGGACGGGATTCTCCTTCCATAATGCTACAGAGCTGTTCCTAGCACAGCTGAGAATTTGCAACATCGTCACAAACATTAGGCGACACTGTGGCAGTGCTATCACCTCCGCGTATGGTACTGAATTGACTCGCTAAATCCACTTGATATTCCCTTTCCATTTGAATGACTCGTGCTATATAATCCTCATATAAACTAAGACACTGAGACAGAAAATTCAATTTTTTGCCTAAGGAAATGCTATTCTTCACATAAGTGACAACTTTTATTATCTTTCACGATGCGGTATTATTCTGAGCGACACGTACCATGATGAGAGTGGCGTACAGGCAGCAATGTGTCCGTAGCCCGGTGGTACCGCCCGTGTCTTGGGCCAGAACGGCCAAATCAGTCGTCAGTTCTAATCGTCGTAGGGGCCAGCGTATGCGAGCTTTTTTTTTTCTGACTGCCAAGTTGCATCGCATTGCCAGCGTCTCTCAATAAATTCGAATCGACCATCAGCGATACGAATTTCAATATTGTTCTTCACTTAAGACTCACATGCCAGGGTGATAAGTATGAAGGAAATGAACCTCTTGATTACTATAGGGCCTCTATGCAAATTTCCACAGTAGCAATTAGGAACTCCCTGCAGACAGTTGCTAACAGCGGCTCTAGCAACTTACTTTTTCTCTGGGTAGCTTCAAATATGGGCAATTTTGTAGCCTTAAATCCAATTGAATATTTTAAATATCACTTGTGAACAGCGTTCACGTCTCCATTAATTGTTCTAGGTGCTCAGTCCGGAACCGCGCGACTGCTACGGTCGCAGGTTCGAATCCTGCCTCGGGCATGGATGTGTGTTATGTCCTTAGGTTAGTTAGGTTTAAGTAGTTCTAAGTTCTAGGGGACTGATGACCCCAGATGTTAAGTCCCATAGTGCTCAGAGCCATTTGAACCATTTTTTTTCTGCATTAATTAAGGTATAGATCTCAAAACAAGCAATTTGCCTGAGTAGCTATAGAGTAGGTTCTGATAGGTATTGACACAATCTTTTGCATCCATTTACCATAGAGAATGAAAGAAAGAAATGAAACACATTACATTGCATTTACTCTCTGTGCCTTGACTAACACATATCAATCCATGACAATAATAAATTATTTGAGGAACCTCCCATGAAAGGAAAAAGAACAGAATGTGACGCTTTAAAAGTAGTGCACTGGGTCAGAAACAACGAAATTAATTCTGTGCCACACTGATGTATTGCATTCTAGTGTAATATAATAATCATCAAATAAAAACGGTTTTGTGCCTACTTTGCTATCAAGAGTGGAACACAAATCGTAGGCGCTTCAGTCTGGAACCGAGTGACCGATACGGTCGCAGGTTCGAATCCTGCCTTGGGCATGGATGTGTGTGATGTCCTTAGGTTAGTTAGGTTTAAGTAGTTCTAAGTTCTAGGGGACTAATGACCACAGATGTTAAGTCCCATAGTGTTCAGAGCCATTTGAACAAATCGTAGACAGATTTTATGGGTCACCACTCAACAACATTAAAGCATTTTACATGGTCGAGAGTGCGGAGTGGAGCAGACGTTGTCGGCAGAAGGCGAGACATTGCAGTGCCTCAGCACCCGCCGGTAGGCAGTAAACGGGTCCCAGAGAACTCAGACGCATGCGGTGTTCAGAGGCAGATGGTCGGCAAAAAAATCTTTCGCTAAAACATTCTTGGACCAAACTGTTATCACCAGTGTGACAGAAAGCGAAATCTATTGTAGATTCGCTTGAATTTCACTTATAGCTTCAGCACCGAGAGGAAAGGGGCGGAAAAAACTTTTGAGGTAAAACGCGAGACTAGCAAATACGACATCTCGTAACTAATAGCATACGTCGAGACTTCCTATGGGAAGTGCCGCAGTCTACAATGATGCCAGATCGAGCATATTGCTGGACATAGGATTCTGAGAGGAGCACGACTGTATTGCCCACCTTAACGTGAACGACTCGGCGGCCAATTTTTTGCTCCAAGACTGTATCTATACAAAACATATTGCACGCTGAGGACCCAGAAGAATTAAAAAACAAAAGTAATTTATGAGAGCAACGTTAACTATAGTGTTCGAAGTATTCATAGTATTGTATACGTGTGTGTAAACGCCTTCCAATGCCCACTCAAGCAAGACAAGGATACACGGTCTAACTTCAATATTATAAATTCGCCTCAGTTTGCAGATGAACTCAGACTTAAAATGATAATCATTTAGAATATTTAGCAGTACTGTACCCATTGGTGTAAAACTCGTTTTCAACCACTGATTCCCACAGCTACAGGAACACTGCGTGTGATACCTCATAGACAAAATACTTACGCAGTGCTATCAGAGGAAAAGATCTACCTGACACAAACTGTGGGAAGTTTGTTTTACAACATTCCTACCTGGATAATAAGCTTTTTCCTATTTGAGATGTCTGTGAACACTGCTGATTCAGACGATTTAAGACGAAACTAGATTCCTGCAGCTACGACAATGTTTAAAGAAATCGTCTTAACGGCACTAAATCGTGGTTTGTGAATCATTTACCGGCCGTACTCTGCCGCATTTCACTGGTTAGAAGGCAAAAAGCTTACTGACAAATTTCACAGATGGAAAACAGGGACGAAATGTCTCCCACTGGAAGGTCATGTCGTTTTATTTAAATGATTACAAAATCAGGTAAAATGAACAGTCAGGTTGTCAGTATAAGCACATTACTGTTGTCAGTATTATGTTTCACTGCCCAGGGCCTGTAATAATAAAGGGCCCGTTTAGGTCAGGCATATTGTATACAGAAGTGAAACAGGAAGCACCACTAAATTCCAATCCGTATGCATTGCATACACACCGAAATTACTGTTACAGTGTACTTATGGAGCCCAAAGTGTGAATTGCGCATTTTCCGGTGAGAAAGAGTACTGGCAAACAGTCTTTGCTACATTAGGTTATTTAATCAGGTGTCACTCTGAGCTAGAATTTATGGTCAGCGACTTGTGTAAGGTCAATGAGTCGGATGCGAGTTTTGCAACTGTGAAATACTTTCCTACATTATAGAAGCAATTATTAAATTTAAACTAATACTGCGATAATTTGTACTTGGATAGCTTAGAATGAAAACCTTTCTGTTTATTGCAAAGGAAAACAATTGATTTTCTAAAGCATTGTCTGTCATACACAACTGGAAACAGGCCATGTCGACCAAATCATATGGAAGAGCTGACAGCGACCTATATCGTAAGACAGTAAGATCTCTTGCCTTTTGGTTTGGCAGTACTCGATAGCCATTTCTAGGCGCAAGTTAAATGAGGAAAGGCAGCGCATTTTTGTTATCAAGTAACGTCTTCATCAACTACTTTTGTTTTAATGTAATCCACGAGTAATTGCTGATGGTTGATATTAACATGAAAAGGATTCCGTAGACAGGGAAAGAACCGCGTTGGGTTCGTATCTCTGTCACAGAACTTCACATCATGAACTTCATCTTTAAATGCATGCACACTTTGTTACTTCTTAATAGAGGTATATCAGACTTCTTTCGTGGTTAGTTATCAAGGGCGAAAGGGTCTTGACACAAGTCCCGGTTACTTACAAAAATTTTCGTCTTTTATTTTCAACTTTAGATGGCAAGTCATCAATATGATATGATTAGATTAGATTACATTAGATTAATTCTTGTTTCATAGATCATGAACGCGATATTTCGTAATGATGTGGAACGTGTCATTTTAATCAATGATTTCTTTACATACCAAGTGTCAATTTCTTTACAATTCACTCTATCTCATTCTTTTTCATTTTTATCCTTCTCTCTCTCTCTCTCTCTCTCTCTCTCTCTCCCTCTCTCTCTCTCTCTCTCTCTCTCTCTCTCTCTCTCTCTCTCTCTGCCACACACACACACACACACACACATTCTTTTTTTATTTTTGTTTGTTTTGCTCGACTATCGGCGAGGCACGAAAACGTCTGTGAATGAGTTTCTTAGTTGTGAGTACACTTACGAAAGAAATGTAAAAACAACTGTGAGAGTTACTGATTTATGATGCTTAGTTTGCAGTCAGTTCTGAGTGTTATTAGTAACTATGCTCCAGTCCCTGAACCTAGTTACAGAAATGCGAATCAGACGCATTACTTATTCCAGGCCGTAGCAGCCGCGACTTGGAGACACCAGCTATGGTCACTTCCCAGCCCGCTGTAAGATCACATCGTTTCGTCTTCTTCCTGCTGGTATTGTAACTGAGATTTGGCAAGAAGGTAATATATGTTTGGCAACTCTATGATCGAAGAGTTACTTCCGGGTGTGCACGGAGTTTAGCCTCAAAATTCACTTGATTTTACCTGTCATTTCCATTGAATAATCTGAGTTATTATCGCTTGAGATGTAACAAAAGATTGCAAATTTACGGTTTTCAGTCCAGGAAAGTCGTTGCGCTCGTAAATCGCAATTTATCTCGTCGTTCAAATAGCGTTTTACGAATTCTAGCCACTATTGGTCTCGTAAGAGGAAGCTAGGACTCATACTTCATCGCGAGCTCTGTGGTAATGTGCTGACGTTTAAAAAAGCGACTGTTATGGTTCGCAGTTCCAGTCTCACTGAGTGTGGCGTTTTTATCCCTTCTGTGAAAGAGCTACAAGCAGTCAGATCAAACATCGCTCTGGAAGTATCAAGAAAATACTTTCGGCTCATGGTGAAAAACTTACAATGCTGCACAACAGGTAACGCCTCTTTCCGCTGCTGACAAGAAATTTTGTGTTTCTAGGAATACATAACTTTATTTATGAAATGCCACATTTGCATACATATTGAGTATGACACAGCATACCGATTAAACACAGACCCAACCAAAATCTAAGCGAGTAGCATTTTTTCAATTCGTGATGATAGACGCACGCTTGTGTACAGATACTCAGTTTTATTAAAACAGACTTTTGTCGTAAGGTTATCGTGGGTGGTTTTATTTCATTTTTTATAGTACAGTTCACAATTTTCGTAAGGTTTCCTTTAATGTTGTTAAAACAATAGCAAATATAAGAGAGAAATTAATCATCAACGATATATGCGAATTTTCTGATATTGTCTATAACAGTCTGAAAATGCACATGCAGTTTATTGATTACATGCATGTAGAAAACTTGGTCTAAGTTAAAACTCTCAAACAAGTATTGAAGAAGAATAAAATGCCACTACCAGACGACAGCTAATGTAGAAAATACTTTTCCGACGTATTTTGGCATGATGCGCTCTCCCCATATATAATACGAAAGATTCTAGATGCGTCTGCTGCCTGGTTGTCTATTAAAACCTTAATGAATAAATGTCATAGAGGTTAGCCCTTTTTCCCACATACGACTATTTTGAGTCGAGAATTGAAGGGAATTACGTTACAAGTTCCATTAGATTGATAACTTTAGCAGACAGTAGAACTGCGTTTTAAGAAACATAGCAGTGATTGTACTCGAACTCGCGACAACTTATCTACTGTGCGCGATACTTGCCATTACGCTACTAGCCGACACGTAGCTGCAACAGATCCAGAAGTCAACAACAATTCCTCCACAACTTTTGCATTCCACATGGCTGTGGGATAATTCATATGGCCAGATCAATACCTATCAGAGACAAACAGTCACACCCTTTCTTTTGCACTGCACGACGTCTTCAACAAACAGATAACGCAATAGATTAGCTCAAATGGGAAGAATACTTCCTATTTAAATTTCTGCTCCTACACTGTTGGCAGTTCTGTGTTGGTGGCTGTTCCGTGATTTTATTTTGGTGATTACAAAATAAAGTTGAATGTATGCACTGGGTAGCCGATGAAGGTAGTTCATGGTGATTCGGTCAACCAAGTAAATGAATTTACTGAACATGCTGCAAATTGGTACAGGGAGCCTGTGTGTCAGAATTCTCAGCCAGTGTGGCACAACGGCGTTATGATAGGAAAATGGGCCACTGAGAAGAGGACTTGGTGGTCTGTTGGGCTGATGAGAGGTTCATATATCTATGGTCTGGGTTTGATACCAACTTCCGTCAGTGATTTTAGATAGGGAGAGACAGATTCCATTCTCTTCTGGCTACACCAAGTGAAGAAGATATAATGGCATTATGGTCTGAAATTCACATTACAAATGATATTCCTTCTCGACCAAGTAGACGTTAGGTTGAGCCACAATAAAGTCTGGAGTGGCGACATGTAGAAACTTTATCACCAGTAATTATTCTTATACTAGTTATTTATTTCTAGTGACGAAAAAAAAACGCTATGTAGGCTCACAGGACACTTATTCCATCTTTTATCTCAGTTTCTGTATGTCGATAAAATTGGTTCTGAACTGGGTATGCAACTCTGACCGCCCTTAACCGGGAATTTGTTGCCTTCGTAAAAATACAGCTCGGCTACAATTTGTTGTTTGTTCAAAACTGCAGATTCCTTAACATCTCCACATACTGCGCGTGAATGGGTTCGAATCCTGGCCCGGCACTAAAGATTTCATAATGTATTATGAAGATCTAGCATGAGAGCACCTATCTGCTGGTGGATAACAATTTAGATTTTTAATTCGTTGTCAACACTAACGATATTTGACGTTTTTGACTCCCAGTGAGGCACAGAACAATTTGCGAGATCACTGTAAGTTCAAGATGTTATTCCGAGCTGCTGGTGGAGAAAAATTCGGTAGCTGACGTCTCTTTGCATGTAGTCAACAACGATATGTGTGGGGCTCTATTCCCAGTCAGCATGTGAACTCTTCGTCATATTATTTCTAGATCAAACATGCTCACATGTCGCTGCTGGTGCAACAGACCCATATTTAACGTTCGTTTTCTCTAGAATATAACAGCGATAGGTGCCGGGTTGGAGTCCTGGGAAGGAAAAAATGTTTAGTCTCGTCACTTCAGTTAAAACATCTAGCTACTGCCGAGAAAATGCGATATGCCACAGTTGATTGTGCTTCGATATCTATCCGATTAGGTTCTGGGTTCGAATCCCTGTCCAACACAAAGCTTTACTTCACGGCTTTTCATATAAGTTTCTTGTTAAGAGGCAATATTTAACATCTCTCGTAGTTAGTTAACAGAGACAATAAGTGCTGGGTAGGAACTCGGGTCCGTTAAAAATGTTTGCGTTATGTAATTTCAAGTTGATATTTCCTAATTGATACTGTCTAAAATCGAGGTATATCACTCTCTGTATGCCTAATCAGGAATGACTGTTAGTTTCCGTCAGTCACGAAATCTTTACTTAGTCTGCATGACCTGGGTTTGAATCCATACGCAGAGCGAGGCGGTTCGTCGTGTCATTTGAAGTTCATACGTATTCTCAACTAGCTGCCCGTGAATAACTTAAATTTTTAATGTCACTTTGTGTTAAATAATGAGTACGTTATGTTACTTTGAAGAGGGAATCATGATTACGACGAACTTACTACGTGCATTACCTATCTGACGTAATAATGAGAGTTGTGACATTTCAGGTACGTCATTTATTGTAATAAATGTGAGCTTACAAGCCTTAAGGACAGTCTTAGCTGTGACAAGGTGTTCCCTGATATTTGTAGTATCGTAGTATTACTTTACATCTAGAGTTATTACGATACAGAGTAGTGTTTTCTAGTGGTGACTTGTTGGAACCATTTTCAATAGTGAAACGACTCTACCAAGGAGCGATTAGAGGACCTGCTAGGCAGCTGCATTATGTGGGTTGCATGCAAATTAGACGAAATGCAATTCAGGTCGTTCGGATACCTTTGAGCATGACTGTACGATAATGTACTATAAGCTAAAAGAAATTATTCGGATAGTTAAAGAAGATGAAAATTTAATTGTGATGGGGGACTGGAATTCGATAGATGGAAAAGGAATAGAAGGATAAACAGTAGGTGGATATGGACTGAAAGAAGAAGCCACTTGCTTGGATTTTGCTCAGAGCACAGTTTAAACTTTACTCACATGTGGTTTAAGAATCATGAAAGGTACTGTTTATTTGGAAGAGACCTGGAGGCACTGGAAGTTTTCAGAATCATTAAAGAATCATGAAAGGAGTAGTATAGGTGGTAGAGACATAGAGACACTGTAGGGTTTCAGACTGATTATGTAATAGTAAGACAGAGATTTCGGAAAGAGATTTAAACTGTAGGACATTTCCAGTGGCAGATGCGGACTCTGAACACAATTTATTGGTTTTGAACTGTAGATTAAAATTAAAGACATTGCAAAAAGGTAGGGAATTGAGGATATGGGATCCGGATAATTTGAAAGAATTAGAGGTTGCTAACAGTTTCAGAGAGAGCATTTGGCAACGACTGACTAGAACAGGGGAAAGGAATACAGCAGAAAACGAATCAGTAGCTTTAAGATATGAAATAGTGAAGGCAGAAGAGGATAAAATAGGTAAAAAGATAAGGCCTAGTACAAATCCTTGGGTAACACAAGAGATATTGAATTTAACTGATTAATGTAGAACATGTACAAATATAGTAAATGAAGCAGGCGAAAGGGAGTACAAACGATTTAAAAATCTGAGTGATAGGAAGTGCAAAATGGCTACAATAGTGGCTAAACGGCAAATATAAGGATTTAGAAGCATGTTTCGCTTAGGTGATGATAGATACCGCCTACAGGAAAATTTAAGAGGCCTTTGAGGGAAAGAGAAGCAACTGTATGGACGTCACGAACTCAGCTGGAAAACCAGTCCTAAACAAAGAAGGGAAGGCTGAAAAGCGTGGGAGTTTATAGAGGGTCTATTCAAGGAAGATGGAAGCAACATAGACGAAGATGAGATGGGTGATGTAATATTGCGAGAAGACTTCTATAGACCAGTGAAAGACCTTAGTCGAAACGAGGCCCCAGGAGCAGACGATATTCCGTCCGCACTACTGATGGCCTTGGCAGAGCCAACCATGACAGAATCCTTCCAACTGGTGTGCAAGTTGTATGAGACTGGCGAAATAATCTCAGACTTCAAGAAGAATGCAAATAATCCAGTTCCAAAGAAAGCATGTACACACAGTTGTGAATGCTACCGAACTATCAGTTTAATAAGTCATGGTTGCAAAATACTAACTCGAATTCTTCACAGAATAATGAAATAAGTGGTAGAAGACGATCTCGGGGAGGAATGTGCGAACACCCGAATTATTGAGAAAGCTTTTGAAAATATTGATTGGAATACACTCTTTGAAATTCTGGAGGTATCAGGGGTATAACACAGGATCGGAAGGCTATTTACAACTTTTGTAGAAACCAGACAGCAGTTATAAGAGTCGAGGGACATGAACAGAAAGCAGTGGTTGAGGAGTGGGTGAGATACGGTGGTAGCCTTTCCCCTATGTTGTTCAATCTGTACATTGAACAATCAGTAAAGGGGACAAAAATGTTTGCAGTAGGAATTAAAGTTCATGGAGAAGAAATAAAAGCTTTGAGGTTTGCCAATGACATTGTAACTCTGTCGCAGGCAGCAAAGGACTCGGAAGACCAGTTAAATGGAATGAACAGTGTATTGAAAGAAGGGTATAAGGTGAACATCGACAAAAGCAAAATAGCAATAATGGAACATAGTCTAATTAAATCAGGTGATGGTAAGGGAATTAGGTTAGGAAACGAGAGACTTAAAATACTAAGTTATTGTTACTGGGTCGGCTGCAAAATATCTGATGATGACTGAAGTAAAGAGGACAGAAGATGTAGACTTGAAATGGCGAGAACACCATATCCTGAGAAGAGAAATTTATTAACATCGAATATAGACGTAAGTGTTAAGAAGTTTTTTGTGAAGGTATTTGTCTGGAATGAGACCATGTAAGTAAGTGATACGTGGATGATATACAGTATAGACAAAAGGAGATGCTTTCGAAATGTAGTGCTACAAAAGGATGTAATTGGATGGGTCTATCACGTAACTAATCAGGAGGTACTGAACATAATCTAGGCGACAAGAAATTTGTGGCACAACTTGCCAAAAGGAGGGACCGGTTTATAGGCCACATTCTGAAACATCAAGGGGTCACCAATGTAATTCTGGAGGGAAGTGTGAGGGGGGTAAAAATCTTTGAGGGAGATCAAGAGATGAATACAGTAAGCAGATTCAGAAGGATGTAGGTTGCAGTAGTTATTGGAAGATGAAGAATCTCGCACTGGTTGGAGTAGCATGGAGAGTGTATGAAACCGATCTTCGGACTTTGAAGATCATATTCGTACTTAAGACCACAACAGCAACATAGCGACTGACAAAGAGTAACAGGTAACTTTCAACGTTGAAGGAAATAAACAGCTAAATCAATGAAAAGACAGTATGACATTTACCTGGATAGATTCAGGATAGCAATACAATAGTATTTTTTACATAAACGAGGTTATAATGACTGCTTTCTTGATTACGTTTCAACAATGAAATGAAATGATCGAATAGCACTGTTCCAGGAGGCCCCATGTGGGGAAGTTCGGCCACCGTATTGCAAGTCCTCTTTAGTTGACGCCACTTCGGCGACTTGCGAGTCAGTAATGATGAAATAGTGATGAAGAACAACACAACACCCAGTCATCACGAGGCAGGGAAAATCCCTGACCCCGTCGGGAATCAAACCCGGAATCCCGTGCGCGGGAAGCGAGAACGCTACCGCAACACGTCGAGCAGCTGACGTTTAAACAATGAGTAATAGGTAAATGGCCGGCTGGTGTGGCCGAGCGGTTCTAGGCGCTTCAGTCTGGAACGGCGCGACCGCTACGGTCGCAGGTTCGAATCCTGCCTCGGACATGGATGTGTGTGATGTCCTTAAGTTAGTTAGGTTTAAGTAGTTCTAAGTTCTAGGGGACTGATGACCTCACATGCAAGTCCCATAGCGCTCAGAGCGATTTGATCCAAGAGCTAAATAATGCGTAACGAGAGAGTTGACATTAATAGTCTGTTAATTATGTTATCTTTCGAAGGCCTTATCATATCACCAGTCTTTAATCTAGGCTCTAATGAAAGCAACCAGGTGCTATTACAATTTTTCTGGTCGTGCTCTGTGAATTCTCCTCGGGAGCTCAGCTTCTGATTTCCATGTTTATACACTCACTAAATTTTCTAATGAATGCAACTACTAATTTCTTATCGCATATAATGTAGCTCTTCCCTACAACTAGAGGTGACTGTTACTTCCTGTTAACGTAAAGCAGATACAGAACAAAGGAAAAACAAAGAGAACTATTAAAATAAGATGCGCTATTGCAGTGCCTGTGTTGTTCAGAAATACGATGCAATGCACCTAATGACGTACATGAATGTCCAAAAGAACATTGCATCGTACTTCAACAACACTGGCATTGCAAGGTCGTATTTATCTGCTGACACTTGGCAAGCGGCTTTCAATTAACGTGCCCCCTTTGTACGGGAACGTACATAATGGATATACGAGTGCAGGTTGTAGACACATGGTTGACAACATATGGGACCTGGTCGTGGGGCGTTCTCGGATGGCCTAATGTCAAGGCGACCGCTTGCGGTAAGGGGGAAATCCGGCTTCGAGTCCCAGTCCAGCACCAATTTTCATTGTTGTAATTCCATTACGCAGCTGACGGTTGTCCATATTCGCAAATGCGAATATATTTCATATATTAAAATAGGAATTCCACTCCTTGAAAGTTAAGAAAAGGACAATTATTTAAAAACATCTATTTCAAAATCAGTCAATGCAAGTAGCCAGAAATAGACATAGGGCGAGTACATGCTTTCCTAACGTTCTTGTTCCTACCAACGTGGGCTTCCATAAGGCGCTATGGATAAGAGGATTTTCTCTTGGTGGACGACACGCCTATTTGGCTGTGGTTCTTTTATTTTTCTGTAGCTCAGTCGATAAAAACGGACCCCTAACAGGATAAATTCATAGTCTGTCTGTCCATCTGTCCGACTGTTAAGAAGCTTTCTTCTCAGGAACAGATTGAGGTACTTACTTGAAATTTATTTCACACCCTAAGGTCTACGGAAACATTACGCTGAAAGATATTTAAGTTTCCAAGACAATGGAACCTAAAGTTGCGGCCATTTCTGTAGCATATTTTGATTTTTGCAGATTCACTCATATAAACCTACAGATGAACTGTCTACCATCTACCATCACGGGCAGTCTTCCCACTGGTTTTGGTTTGAAACCAGCCACGAGTTCCTCTCCTGCGCTAACATTTTCATGTCAAAGTAGCATAGTAGCACTTGCACCCTACTTTGTCAATTATTTGTTAGATGCATCCCAATCTCTGTTTTCCTTTTTTGGTTTTTTCCCCACTATAGTTTCCTCTAATATCGTGGAAGTTATTCCCTGGTGTCTTAACACATGTATTATTATCCTTCCCTTGTTCTTGTCAGTGTCTTAGATATCTTCCTTTCATCGCCAATTTGGGGAGAACTTCCTCATTCCTTACCCTATCGCCCACATAACTTTCACCACTCTTCTGTAGCACCACATCTGAAACCCTTAGATTCTGTTCTGCTCATGATTCACTCCCATTCAGTGCTGTTCTCTGATTGAACACTTGCAGAAACTTATCACACAAATTGATAGCAGCCAGTTTCTCTTGGCCGGAAGTGCTTTCTTTGCCTGTGTTACCTGTTCTGCTTCGTGATGGGTTATTTTGCTTCTAATACAGCAGAACTTCTCAACTTCATCTACTTCGTGATTACTAATTTTGATGTTTCTCACTATTCTCACTTCTCCTACGTATCATCACTATTGTCTTTTTCCGGGCACTCCCAACACGTTTTACTGTTATTAACACCAACTATGTTTTCTCCCTTTGACCTACACCATGATTACCGAAGGCAGCCTGGCCTACAACGAAATACGAAACAGTGCCACCAAGTTTAGATATTCCCAAGTAACGAGTTAAATTCCTGGTACTGCTGTAATTTGGGCTTTCTCCCAGACTCAGTGAAGTTTTTCCCCAGCCCGTTTGTTGGAAAAGAGTTTTACGTCAACAGGAAAGTGTCTCATGGATGAGAAACCAATGATTCAAAGCAGGAAATTCTAAGGGACTTCAGCTAACAAAAGAAGAAAAGGAAAAAGAAAAAAAAAACATTCATATGTATTTCATTTAATACGTATTTAGTCCCACTTTTCCAACTAATTTATTCATTTCTTCGTAGGCCTTTGTTAACTAACCTAATATAACTACACCAAAAGCATTTTATTCTCGTATTATAATTAATGGTCAGATGATATAACACGAAGCGCCAGTAATGAAACTCAGGTACGAGTGGTGCTTTTCGTAGCCTCTAGTTCCATAAGGCTCGCTTTTAACATCAAACAGAGTTCTTCATTAATCACTTTGAAGTTTAACTCCAATACGTCTGTCATTACTGTAATATTTTAAGCTTCCAGGAACCGTTGGCATTTTGGTAAGTTATCCAAGCCTGTGTTTCTTGCAGTGTGTTTCAATTACAACATGTGGGCTTAAGTCATCTACACACTGCTGAACTTTGCTGACAAACATTAATGCAACATTGATCCCAGTCCACACAGCACCTCTAGCCCAATAGCTCAGACTTGTAAATTTAATCACATACTCTCCACGGTCGTCTGAATTTTTCCACTGTAATCTCTATAGCATAAAAGGAAATGTTCTGACTAACAGACAGACTCATCGTCGCCCAACCGAGGCCTATAAGGACAGAAAGCAGAAAATTTAGAGAGGATTTTGATCTTATACTGTAGGCATCGTTTAAGAAAGTATTTTTCGAAATTCCACCCGTAGGAGCGTAAAATCAGGGGATGAAAGGTTTTCTGAAACTATGTTGCTGTTAAGGCAGTTTTGGCGCCAGAACTGCAACAATTGGTATGAAGAATAAAAAAATATGTGTTTCAGCAATTTTGAAAATTTAACCCTTATGGGGGTGAAATAGTGGGTTAAAGTCCTTTTTTTTTATTAAATCATTATTAGAGAACTACTTAATCATTTTAAAAGCTACTTCGTTGAAAATTGTTATTTACCTTCTCGGCTAAAAAGAAAAGTTAGGTGTTTCAGTGCTATGGAAATTCCTATTCCAAACTCTGTCTTCCTCTACAGCCTTTACCCTCTATAGTACGCTCAACAGTTTTAAAAATTCCGATGGAATGTCGTCCATCACTTCTGCCTTATTTGACCTCAAATCTTCCAAAGCTCTCTTAATTTCTGATGCAAATACTAGAGTCCCTATCTCTTCCCTGTCGACTCCTGTTCCTTCCTCTATCACATCATCGGGTAAGTCTTCCCCCTCACATAGCAATTCAATGTACTCCTTCCACCCATCCGCCATCTCCTCTGTATTTTACAGTGGAATTTCCAATTCATTCTTAGTGTTACGGCGCAAGCTTTCAATCTCACTGAAGGTTTTTTTAACTTTCCTATATGTTGAGTCAATCTTTCGAAAATCAGTTCTTTCTCGTTTTTTACATTCGTCGTTCAGCCATTTCACCTTAGCTTCCCTGCCATGAATATTTCATTCATATGTGACTTGTATTTCTATATCCGTAAATTTCTCTGGACTTTTTTTGCTTTCTTCTTTCGTTGATCAACTGAAGTATTTCTTCTGTTAACCTGATATTCTTCGCAGTTACCTTCTTTGTACCTACGTTGTTGTTTCCAAGTCATCATTTTCAGGATGTCCATTCCTCTTCAACTGAACTTCTTACTGAGCTGTTTCTCGTCGCAGTATCGATAGCTTCAGGGAACTTTATTTCCTCATTCCTTAGTACTTCCGATTCCCATTTCTTTGCCCATTGATTCTTCCTGACTATCCTCTGAAACTTCAGTCTACTCTCCATCATTACTAAATTGCCCTCCTATATCTGCTTCTGGATATAACTTTAAATTCAGTATCTGATCTCTGAATCTCTGTCTAACCACGACGTATTCTAACTGGTATATTACCAGCTACCGACCTTTCCCAAGTACTGCTGCTCCTCTTGTGATTATTGAACGGGATATTCGCTATTACTAATTAATATTTAACTTAGAACTCAATTACTCTTTCACCTCGCTCATTCCTACTATCAAAACACATACTCTGCAGTAACGTTTTCTTCTACTCTGTCCCCTACAATCCCATTCCAGTCCCTCATGACTACTGGACTTTCCTCTCCCCTTACCTATGAAAATACCAGTTCAATATTAGTCCCCTTAAACATCCCAACAACAACAACAACAACAACCAGTTCAATATCCTCATATACTTCCTCTATCTCTTCATCTTCCGCTTGCGTCGTCGGCATGTATACCTGACTGCTGCCATTGGTGTTGATTTGCTGTCGATTCTGATGCGAACAACCCTGTCACTGAAATGTTCAGAATGACTTAGTCTCTGCGCTACTTTCCTATACATTATCCTGTAGTCGTCTCTCCAAAAATCCTTATCTTCTGTCCATTTCACTTCACTGGTCGTCACTACATTTAGACTGAGCCTCAGTATTACCCTTTCGAGATTTCCTAGCTTCCCTACCCCTTTCGAACTTCCGATATTCCATGACTCGTAGAACGTTATCCCTTCTTTGGTTATTCGGTCTTTTTCTCATGATCACCTCCCCATTGGCAGCCTCTCCCGAAGATCCGAATTGGGGACTAGTCCGAAATCTTTTGTTTGTGGAGAGATCACCATGCCACTTCTTCAGTTACAGGCCACAGGTCTTCTGGATACATATTATATGTCTTTAATGCAGGTTTTTCCCCTTACCTTCTGCATCCTCATGCTGTCGATAACTGCTGATTTTTCCGATTTTTAGGGGATAGTTTCCCACTCACAGTTCAAGAGAGTACCCTGAAACTCTGTCCACTCTTTCGCCCTGTTTGACAAGGCCTTTGGCGAAACAAAGATGACTTTTTATGCCGGAAGTCTTCGGCCATAATTGTTGGCGGTTTCTGCTCATAATATAAACAGTGGTGAGATTGGAACTCGGGACCGATGACGCTTCTCATGAAACAAACGATGAAGTATTTTATGAAAATCCTTTATTATGAAAGCATGTTTAAAGTTAAATCTACGAAAATTGTTATTTGGCTTCTCTGTTAGAAACAAAGTACGGGTTTCACTGTTTCGGGAAAATCAACTTGTAAAAGGGTAAAATAGTATCTGAATGATTCATCGACTCATCATGGATCAGCCCAAATTGCTAAGGTTAGGACTTTGAAAATTGGAGAGGATCTTGTACTGTAGACGCCGTTTAAGAAAGGACTGTTTGAAATTCTATTCCTAAGCTGGTGTGATAGGGGATGACAGGCTATTAGAAAATAAATTGCTATTAGACAGTTTTGAAAACAAAATTACGAAATCTGATATTTGTTTCCTCAGTCGGATATAAAAAAATACGTGTTTCAGAATTTTTGGGAATTCAACAACTAAGGGGGAATACTGTGTGTGAAAGTTTTTTTTAAGTGAATCATTCCCTCGTACACGATATAGAGGACACCGCTCGAGTGCTTCATTTCGTAGCAAACTTACATGGAACATAGAAACTTTCAAAGATGCCTACTGAGTTGTTTGCATTTTCTTATAACACCTACCGCTAGAAATAGAGATGTGGGCACTGAAACTGTAAAACTAGAGCAGGAAGAGTAAACTATTCACATTGTGCGCAAAGCCAACACGTACTGGTTTTAACAATGATCTCTTTCTTCATCCTCTCGTACCTGTTTGCAAAGGAGTCCGATTTGTAGGATGCTTTTCTGATGAAGCGATAAAAAATAAAGACAAAGGAATTAAATTGAAACGAATGTGGTTTCGTGAAAATTTTACAAGTACAAATGTTTTGTTCCCAACATCTGTACAGACAAAATTTTATCGAAATAAACCGTTTTTGTAGCTGCGTGTTGTTACGGAATATCTCACTGTTTTCCTTATTTTACAGTGATACTCCGTGATACTGTTTCACATCATGCGGAAACTCTGCAGCTCGTAGCACCGTCTGCTCACTGTGTAACTCAGTTAAGCGGCCCTCGCCCAAGCCTCCCATTAAACTTGCACCCTTTTTGTGCTGCCTTTCTGCTTCAGGTACTGCGGATATTGTGATCCTACTATAATATTCATGCTTGAGATATTCGGAAGAAAATTTCTGGCGTAGTCTATTATTTCTTACTGGAATTAAACACATTTACAGTCTACATCTACATCTACATTAGTACTCCGCAAGCAACCCAACAGTGTGTGGCGGAGGGTACTTTACGTGCCACTGTCATTACCTTCCTTTTCTGTTCCAGTCGCGTATGGTTCGCGGGGAGAACGACTGTCTGAAAGCCACCGTGCGCGCTCAGATCTCTCCAATTTTACATTCGTGATTTCCTCGGGAGGTATAAGTAGGGGGAAGCAATATATTCGATACCTCATCCAGAAACGCACTCTCTCGAAACCTGGACAGCAAGCTACACCGCGAAGCAGAGCGCCTCTCTTGCAGAGTCTGCCATTGAGTTTGCTAAACATCTCCGTAACGCTATGACAGTTACCAAATAACCCTGTGACGAAACGCGCCGCTCTTCTTTGGATCTTCTCTATCTCCTCCGTCAACCCGATCTGGTACGGATCCCACACTGATGAGCAATACTCAAGTATAGGTCGAACGAGTGTTTTGTAAGCCACCTCCTTTGTTGATGGACTACATTTTCTAAGGACTCTCCCAGTGAATCTCAACCTGGTACCCGCCTTACCTACAATTAATTTTATATGATCATTCCACTTCAAATCGTTCCGTACGCATACTCCCAGATATTTTACAGAAGTAACTGCTACCAGTGTTTGTTCCGCAACCATATAATCATACAATAAAGGATCCTTCTTTCTATGTATTCGCAATACATTACATTTGTCTATGTTAAAGGTCAGTTGCCACTCCCTGCACCATGTGCCTATCCGCTGCAGATCTTCCTGTATTTCGCTAAAATTTTCTAATGCTGCAACTTCTCTGTATACTACAACATCATCCGCGAAAAGCCGCATGGAACTTCCGACACTATCTACTAGGTTATTTATATATATTGTGAAAAGCAATGGTCCGATAACACTCCCCTGTGACACGCCAGAGGTTACGTTAACGTCTGTAGACGTCTCTCCATTGATAACAACATGCTGTGTTCTGTTTGCTAAAAACTCTTCAATCCAGCCACACAGCTGATCTGATATTCCGTATGCTCTTACTTTGTTTATCAGGCGACAGTGCGGAACTGTATCGAACGCCTTCCGGAAGTCAGGGAAAATAGCATCTACCTCGGAGCCTGTATCTAATATGCTGTTTCTTTCAGTCTTTCTTCATCACAAGAAATTTTAGTCCATAATACTTTGAGGATCTGTTAGATGGCGATCACTTTTCTTTAGGAAAGGTAAATTCACCAGAGAGGACGTTTGATAATGGAAGCAAAACTGAACAAAAAGCAAGATACGTTTATAGGACTTGTCGACCTGGAATAAGGGTTCGACAGTTTAAAACGCTACAAGATGTTCGAAATCCTGAGATAAATAGGGGTAGGCGCTAAGGAAACACGTGCATTATACAATACGTACAAGAATCAAGATGAAAAAATAAGAGTGGGGGCAAAGAAACGAATGCACGGGTTAAAAATTATGTCAGGCTTGGACGTAGTCTTTCGCCCCTGAAGTTCAATCTATAAATCCAAGATGCAATGACGGACATAAAAGAAATGTTTGAGAGTGGGATTAAAATTCCAGGTGAAAGGATGTCAGTTTCAGAAGGTTCACTGATGACTTAGAATGAAGAAGAATTAAAGATCTGTTGAATGGAATGAACAATCCAATGAATACAGAACAAAGATTCACAGTAAATTGAAGAAAGGCGAAAGGAATGGGAAGTAGTGTGAAACATAATTGCTGATCATGAAATAAATAAAGTTAAGGAATTCTGCTATCTGCTCAGCAAAATAACCAATGAGAGATGGAGAAACTAGGACATCGAAAGCAGACTAGCCCTGGAAAAAAGGGAATAAGTGTACTAGTATTAAAGAAGAAATTTCTGAGAATGTACGTTTGGAGCACAGCATTGTATGGCAGTGAGACAGGGACTGTGAAAGTACCGGACCAGAAGAGAATAGAAGCATCTGAGATATGCTGCTACAGAAGAATGTTGAAAATGAGTTAGACTGAAAAGGAGGTTCTCCGCAGAATCTGGGAGGAATATACGGAAAAGACTCACAATAAGAAGGGATAGAATGATAGAACATTTGTTAGAACATCAATAAATAACTTCAAGGGCTGCGTGGGTAAAAACTGTAGAGGCAGACAGAGATGGAATACACTCTGCAAATAATTGAGGACATATGTTGAAAATGCTACTGTGAGATGAAAAGGTTGGTAGGAGAGGAATTCTTGACAGGTCATATCAGACCACTCGGAAGTAGCCAAAAGTCTTTACGGATCATCCGTTAGTCAATGATTTTGTATTTAATTTTTATGGAAATGAAAATGGTACATGAATTATAGCTTCTTGTTATCGCAGTTCTCCTGCGTACAGTCTCTCACTAACCCTAATTTACAGTTTCTAAGTTGGTGGCCATTGGTTACTTTTACAGCTGTTCCCATCTACAACCTTGTTTCTTACACCAGAGGAGTCTAAGCAATGATCGTGTTGTAAAAGATCAATTTTTTTCTTCTTTTTCAAATGAAACTATAGGATTCCAGAGATCTTTTCAGGTATCAAGCACCTCTGAGTATATTACAGACTGAAGCGACGAATGAAAATTTGTACAAAGGATGGGATTCGACCCCAGGTCTTCTGCCCCTAACAATTAAGCCACACTGCATAGTATCTGTGCACAACTGCACGTACTACCCTAGCATGCCTCCCTGCTCAGTCCAGATTTCCATTCACGACACAGCCGACTTGGTATTCCCATAACTCTAGCAACATTGCAGAAGCTCTCCAACTGTACTGGAAAAGCATCTCATTTGGCATTTGAAACAAAGCCTCTTCACTATATTGGATCTATGACATACAATTTTGGTTTTCTTTTTACTTTTGTATATCTAGGCGACCATTTATTTTTCGATTTCTTCACATTTTTGCAGCAGTTCTTTTGTCTTGTTTCCCCTGTATTTCTGATTTATTTCATTCCCAAGTGACAAATACTGCTCTATTTCTTTCTTTTCCTGAACATTTTTGTATTTCAATCGTCTGTCTCTTAATTCAAGTATTTCCTCCATTTCTCAAGATTTCTTAGCAGTTATCTTCCTTGTACCTATTTTTGCTCTGACCAACTTCCTTTTTTACAATGTTCATTCGTTTTCAACTGAACTGCCTACAGCTGTATTACCTGCCACAGTATTTAATGCTTTAGGTAACTTCAAAAGCACATAATTATTCCTCATCAACTTCGCACCTCACGTCATTCCCAATGGTATTGAAAGGGGACTATCCTATTTACATGACGATTTTCAGATAGTTTTGACTGTAAACGTAAAGGAGGTTGGAATTTGATAAATGTACTCAACCTCAATTGTACGGATATAACAGCATTCTTTGCAAATCTGTTTGTGAGACCACAGATGTAAGTCAGAGATGTTACATCTTTTTCAATGAGTAGTAGGCAGTGTCTGTTGGACAGTCTGGCTATGTACTTGGTTTGAAATGGATAGAAGCTAGCTTGCCGTGTAGTGGATGCAGCATTACGAGAAAAAGATTTTGTAATAACATGTTTCGAGGAAAAATTTTTAGGAAATTGAATGACACGAATGTAAAAATGTCGAAACGGAAATTTATAAGGTAAGCCAGGTACTTCTTTCCTTTTAGATTTGCAGTTGTGTAGTTTTTTTATTGTTAGAGCATTGTGTATGGTTAAAGTTTACTGTAGAAGTTTTGTGGTGAAGCACATAGATTTGCCTGAGAGTTGAAACAAGTATCAAGGAAAGCAGTTGTACACAAAAGAGTTATTCAGAAATATTTTTGCTATATTGTCTAGGTCTGAGAACTATATGAAAGGTGTATGGTTGTTACGGGTTAACGATGCAGAGTTATAATTGGAGTCCCTGTTGTCTTTTATCAGTCGTTAATATTAGTTAGCCATTTTCATTTACTTTCATGTCTTTGTTTGCATACTGCGAGCTATGTACTGAGAAGCAATTTATGTAAATTGGTTAGAAACCGTCTTGCGTTCCAGGTCGCAAGTACGGCAAATGAAATTTGGTTTTGGACAGTCAGATCAATATTCTTGATAGTGACGAGTTGCAGAGCAGATGAGCGTTCGGTACACACAGGTATGTCAATGAATTTAATTACCATCAAAATTCATGTCCACTGTCAGGCACAGTGACTGTTAGAGTGTATCTCTGAAAATAATACCAGTATCAGTTCTCGGCCTTAATATAAGCAAAACTTTTCAGTAAGGTACTACCTTGTGAATTTTCAGGCAGTTTTATCAGATACTCCTACGAATTAATTTTATATTTGTTTGCTGTGTAATTACAGTGACAGTTCTGGTACAGTGATTGCTTGCGAGACCAAAGATAAAGATTAGCTGTGTTCAGGCCCAACGTTTTTAATCTGAATCATTTTGTTTTGCAGTCAGATGTCTTTTGTAAATTTCATTGATAATGGTTTGCTCTGTTGCAGACTAGTTATCTGATTTACCGGTACCGGCTAGTATGGATTTCACACCGCGTACCATGATATCCACCTCCTTCCGTTCAAAATTAATTTTTCGCATAGTTCTGTTTCCCTGCACTCGAAGTTCACTCGATATTAACTGGAGGGCTCGGCGCATGAGCCGAGTTACTTCATGCCGAGGTTAAGGGCTTAAAAATGGATGTTTTGGAAGAAATGCAGATCTTTAAGCATCTGCAACATGTTAAAGACAATATCCTTAACGAACAACTCCTACTAAGAAATAGAAAATTTTTTGAAGGTTTCCCGCCTTTACTTTGTTCTTCATACTTGTAAATCTGATAATCTGGGGATTACCACATGCGCGCGCTGATTGGCGAGCGCGGTTGGTCAAGCTGTTCATCTTCGTTCTTTTTAACCTCATTTTTCTTTTACGATGAAGGTGATTTTAGCCCATTCAACACTTGACGTTTTATCCCTATATCTTTATTACCACGACGTCTTTAGATTACGCGTGCCGCCCCCCCCCCCCCTCAGGCTAACTACTAGCTTTAGGTGTAGTTTTTAAGAGTTCCTCCTATTGTCATAGGTAGCTTCATATATAAGTTTCTTTACTAGCATAAGCAACCGTGTGCGGTTATTTTTAGGTTTCATCTCCTATTTAGCTCGTCTCTTGTTCTATCCATCCATTTTCTGATATACGTTGAGCCACGTTTGGGAATATATGGGCAATTTAGCCCCGACCCATGTATAGACTTTCTCGTATTCGTAGGCGCATGCGCATTCAAGTAACTTCCCTTGTCTTGCGCATATGTATAGATAGCGGGTCAGGCTTGTAAGTGAGCGACCGTTTGTAGCTGCAGTTTATGGCTGGTCATGGCCCATCGAACATAGGCCGGTGTGAGGTGAAGCGTACACCATTAGGTTAAGTAGTGGTTTTGACTTTGTACATATGTACTGTTTGTGTTTTCCTTTTCTTTTTCGTTTATAAATGTGTAGCTATGGTGTTCTTTTAACCATTGACAAAGGTGTTCTTAGGCACTTGTGGGTTTTATTGTTGTTCTGAAGAAGGTGTTGTTATCTACGCCGAAATCTGGGTTAACACTTAACACTGGGTGCTTTTTTCGCAATCTAGGCGGGTTTTTAGGTTTTTTAACAATTCGCACTTGGCTGTAACATCCAACGGGTGTGCATGTTTGCACACAGCGCGTGAATCACTCTCAATAACAGTGTGACCAACTGCCACACAAACAGATTTCTGTACTTATAAAAAAATAGGAGACCTTACTCTTGGGATTAGCCTCGTATTCCCATCTGTCTCTCCATTTGACGAATACTGACATGAGGGTTCATTGCAGCGGCTGCCACAACACCTGCCTGTGCTGTTTAATTTGCTATGCCTCTGCTCCGCATCCGCGTTCGTGGAGACAACCGCCCTGTAACACGAAGCCTTCTAACAATATTCATGAAGAGAGGGCGGATCGGATGATGTGTATTAGGGACCGCACGTATGCCATTTTGGTGACATTCTTCGTACAGTAATATCAAGTCAACCATTTCCTCATTTGTGAACAGCATCCCGAATGCCTAGAACGGATGTACAGATAAGCTAATATCACGATTATGACAGTGACACCAATTACAGCGTACATGTACTTGCACGTCCTCCTGCACGGAATAGCCTGCTTCGTGGTGAGCCGTTCCCACACACAGCGCCAGTTTCGGCTCGTTCCTGTACACAACTGCAGAGGCCAAAGGTTGACCTGGGCGTTGTAACGGGGCGACGTACACCGACCGATATTGTTCCGTAGTGTGTACGCAGATAAACACAACACACACGAGGGACAACATTATGCACATGTCAATGTTTGTTGCAGGAATCCCTATTATTACTTTTAGCTCTTGTGATAACAGTGAAAGTATGTCAATCATATAGCGAATACGAGCAACGTGCGGGTCACGCTAGCATGGCGGGAAGTGCGGTAGCGGCGTGTTCCGTCATTTCATGCGTCAACTTCGTTTACCAATTTCTCGGGATGTAATTGCCGTATTGCGGTGCAACCCATGCCATTGTTATTGCGATTTCTCATGATATTGACTGCGTATTGAATAGCATGGGGGTATCAATAAAAAGAGGCGTAAGTTTGAAACCAATATTTGCACACGGTTTAGAATGTCCCGTAGTATTTATTTTCGTGAGCCCCTGCCATACGTTCACACCTTGAAAGTCGTTTGTCGAGATCTGTTGTGGTTCCAGAGATATTCACGGTGAATAGAACGCACACCCTATATATACCACGATATTGTACTGGCGCAATTTAAGAAACCTGCTCCTATAATCAACTGTAAAACATGAATTTCTTTAAAAATGATGTGCTGAATTTTCGAATGCGTTTTTTAGCCTAAGTTATTAATCAAATTATTATTTTGTACTTCAATATGGCAACAGAGTAAGATAGTGGAGCACAGACAAACTTGGTTTAGCTGCAACAGAGTAAATTAATGGGTACCGAGGATTAAAGGAATCTGCACGTATATAAAATGTGCGAAGGCCAGAAATTAAGATGCATCTGAAATCCAAAACAAGGATATAAAATTTTTTGTCTGCGCATAAGTATTTTCCAATTCAGTCGAAAACGAAATGGAAGAGCACAGTACTGCAATTATCTCTCGTAAGAAAACTTCGACAGTGCAGAACAAAACGGATTGTCTCATAATTTCATACAAAAGAAGTTATGGCAGGCAAAATGTGGGATGAAGATGTCCACACAATAAATATCACCGCATCCGAAGGAAATGATACAGGCAACTCAAGTAATCAACAGACTAAGAGATAGACAGGAACGTTTTGGAGACTCTGCGAGGAAGCCATCATAGAAACCAAAGCGTAAAACAGAGGAATGGTATAGCGAGCTGTATGAGGAATATGAAATAGAAGAAGTGATCTCATGCACGAACTGCAAAATGTGGATTCATGCAAAGGGTGCATGTATGGTGACAGGACTGACAAAGTTCTATTACAGTGTTTGCAAATATTGAGGTCAAAACTACAGTAGGGAACATTTCCTTAATCTTAGTCTAGTACATATCTTTCAACTCAGGAATATAGTGGTAGAATTTATGCACGCACTGGTTCTTAGTTTCTACAACTTGTGGATATTGAGAAAATTAGGGATAGTATCCTTACTTTTCTCAGAATTTCTATCTCTTAAATAAGATACCAAGAACAATATCCGACTCATGAAGACAGCACTATTTAAATAATTCTGTAACTTACTGTTTAGGCTACAATAAACAAAATCCCAAAATTAGTACAATTTGGGCGACTCTTCTGTTGTGGAGGATCATATGACCACTTGGTACAAGTCTACAATCTCTACAGTTCCTCAGATCTACAAATATGCCCTTTTATTGGGGAGGGGAGGGGGGAGGCGAATTACGTTGCTGTGTAATTTACTAATAAACAGCACTCTCAGATAAGGAATTTGATTATATTGTCATCGTAAAGAAACAATCGTCTGAAAATCTGAATGAAAGCTGGAGAATACGTTACACAATTCTAAGACAGACGTAGACGTTCTGCATTTAACTTTACGTCCTCTTGAAGATGCTGTTCCTTTTTCCTCCGTCTGCCGGCTCCCGACTTCATTATGTTCACAAATACTTTCCGGGGTGGTTCCAACGCAATAATTCCAGCTTTCTCCTAAGCTTCTTATCAGAAGATCAATATGCTGTTACCAGTGACATTCCATTGTGGCATAAGAGGGGAACTTTTGCGGTGCGTCTAGCTCAGTGAATACAGAGGAATTTCAGACAAACATAATGGAACAGAGATAAAAAGAGAGATAATCCTTTTGTCGCATCTGGTCAACACCTGTTATAATACACATTTCCGTAATACAACATGTTTCCTACACTCGAGAGGATTACATTAATTTCTCTTATTAATTAATAGCTGCATCTCGATAAGTAAGGTACGCTGACAGGCGTGATCATTACAAGACAAGTGAGGAATTAATCTGTTATGTGGATGTTTAGCTCAGTTATACGTAAGATTTTATGCTGGTAAACTAAATACACCTATTTTTTTAAATACGGCACACTGATAATAACTTCTGCCGAATAACTCTCCACGCGAATTACTTGTATCACTCAGCCTGTCTGACAAATTTCCGTTAAAACATAATCACTCAGAATTTCTCAGCTCTTTCTGTACTTCGTTCTATCTCTCATCATTCTCTACCAACAGCCCCACACAAATTCTAACAACACTAAATAACGGAATTTTCAAAGTTCCATCTTTCCTAATAATCGGAAATACCTAAGGAAGCTGTTTCTCGGCCGTATTTGCTAATCTCTGTAGGTATCAGCCTGAAATGATTTTTAAAAAGAAACGTGGAGCATACACGTGTAGTTTTGCACAGCAAAATTTTAGTGTGTATTACAGAACATTTGTGCTATAAATGAAATACGAAATACATTTCTTTCAAACATCCACAGACGAGCGTACCATCTTTCAATTACTACTTACTTATTTGTATAGTAATTCGATTACGAATGTTGTCAACAACCATCTTAGATGTAAGTGAGATGTAATGTATGCCTCGTCCATACTTTTTTGTCATATTTATTTATTTATTAGCCTACCTCCTGTAGTTTCATGTACATATGCGTTTGACATATATACTGAAGACACGTCCTCCTCCATCTCACTGCGTCCACCTCTTCCTCCCTCTGTCAGTCCACGTCATTTTCACATCTCTATCTATCCTCCTCCCCACTCTGTATGTCTCTTTATCTCCTCCTCCCTCTCTCTTTGTCCATGCTGTCATACTAACCATGTTTTCCTCTCACCACACTTTGAACATAGCCTCCTTCTGTCTGTCTTTCACCGGCCGTTCTAGGCGCTTCAGTCCGGAACTGCGCGACTGCTACAGTCGCTGGTTCGAATCCTACCTCAGGCATGGCTGTGTGTGATGTCCTTAGCTTAGTTAGGTTTAAGTAGTTCTACGTTCTAGGGGACTGATGACCTCAGTTGTTAAGTCCCATAGTGCTCAGAGCCATTTCAACCATTTGTCTCTCTTTGCATCTCAGCCTCTCCGTCTTTCTTTTCCACCTGCTCATTACCCCTCTACACTCTTCACTTGCCTCATGGGTGTCCCTCTCTTCTCCACTACCTAATTGTTTTCTCCTACCCCTCCCTCTGTCCAGCCTCTCCTCTGTTCATCTCAACCTGTCCCCAGCCATGCTGACTGGCACGTGTACCCCTGCAGTACAGTTCAACAAAGCAGGCTGATACTACTCCCACAGCATACCTGTCATGCAGGGCAGGCTACACATCAGGGGCCTGAAATTCGTATATATGCCTCTGGCATACAGGCCATCATGCGAAGTATGTCGAAAAAGCAGTCCAATGCCATACCTGCTTATAATACCTGTATTCCATTGGAGCTACTGTTCTGTTCACACATCAAAGGAGCACTGACAGGAATAAAAGATAATTTCAGGAGTGAGATATAAATGGTGTGAGAGTGTGAATGATCAGATTCACTAATGATGTAGCTATCATCAGTGAAAGTGATAAGGAATTCAATGACCTGTTGAAAAAATGGAGACTCTAATGAATACAAAATGTGGGTTCACAGTAAAACAGAGAAAGACTAATGACGAGTAGCAGAGATGAATATACCAATAAACTTAACATAAAAATTAGTGAATAAAAAATGTGTGTAGTGACGGAAATAAAACATGACAGACGAAACAAGGAGGACATAACAAAGAGATTATTGCAGGTGACGTGAGCATTTCTGAGCAAAAGGAGTTTACTATTATCAAATATCAGCCTTAATTTGAGGAAGAAATGTCTGAGAATGTACTTTTGGATCATGTATCACAGACTGTGTCACAACCAGAAAAGAATAAAATCGCAACGTTTCACATGTGGTAACACACTAGGATATATAAAAATTAGGTGTATTGAGAGAATGGGAGGATTGTCGACAGAATCGCCGAGGAAAGGAATTTATGAAGAACTTTCACGTTAAGAAGACACGTCAAGGCATGGCACATGTCAAGATATCCTTGAATGACTTCGGTGGTTATAAACGGAGTTATAGAGGGTAAAAACGTAGTGGAAGGCAGAGATTGGAATGTATACAACAAATAATTGAGTTATGGAAGTGCTCAAAATCAAATGGCTCTGAGCACTACGGAACTTAACTTCTGAGGTCATCAGTCCCCTAGAACTTAGAACTACTTATACCTAACTAACCTAAGGACATCACACACATCCATGCACGAGGCAGGATTCAAACCTGCTACCTTAGCGGTCACTCGGTTCCAGACTGTAGCGCCTAGAACCGCTCGGCCACTCCGGCTGACATGGAGGTGCTACTCTGAAGTGAAAAAGTTGGTACAACAAAGCAAATCGTGTCAGGCCGCAGCAAGCCAGTCACAAGATTGTTGACAAAAAGGGATCACTAGTGAAAAACAGTGAGCACTTATCAGAAACAATAGCGTTGCTGCGTTCATGTTGTGTATCGAAGGTGGCCGCAATAGGAATATCACGTACAAAATTGGCTCATTGTCTTCCATCTGAAGGGTCCTGTTTACTCCTGGGTAAAAATAAGAACAGCTATTCTCTTGACAGGCTGCCTGATGGCTACATTGAACGGAATATGAAGGCATGCCCCTTTCGCATTAAAGAACGCGTAATGTTGAATGCAAGGCGAATCACTTCCGCTCTCGGTATTTGGATGCACGGCCTCACGTGTTGAAAGGCCGTAAGTTGCCCACAGAGCCGACGAAGATCGTAATTAATTTATTTATCTTCAATGACTGAGACTGTGCTGACGGATTTGGGAGTATTCCTGGAAACTGAATCTGATCACTATATGTACTACCCTGTCGCGTTAATTATTGCGATTAATACGCCTCGTATCATTAAGCACGTTGTCGACATCCACTACGAAGATGTTTTTCATCCGTTATTAGTCAGTAGGATTTTATTTTAGGTATTAACTTTTAATGGATGCCATCAGGAGACTGCTGCATTCACTAGACCGCAAACGTATGACTGATCCTCTGAAATGTTCCAACGGGACAACTTCTAATGGTATGTATGTCTGAGTGCGCTGCCCCGTTTCAAAGCGTTATCGCTGCTTTGTGTGGGGATTCGGAGAAGTCATGTGTTACACAGGCGCATGAGTTATAAATCTGAGTTCAGACCGGGCAAAACGCCACACAGACAGGTGCGGGACCGCCTTCCAGATAGAACCGTCCATCGAGTTTTCCTGTGTGAAGCTGGCGACGCGTGGGCGAGTGCTTTGCATTCGCCTGTTTCAGCGCTTCCGCGAAAACCATACGCCGTATGTTGCACGTCGCCGGGGGCTTTCTGTGTAGGAGTCAGGCACGTGCCACTGTCCTTTCATTCGCTCTGAGAGTGAAGTCTGTCCTAGGTAACGCTCTACATTCTGGGATATTCGCTGCTGGTGAAACCAGTGCACACATATGCAGAAGTGTACTGTGTACTCTCCCGCCATTAGCTTCCAATGAAATCAAACAGCTCTCGCACCAATATTGTTATTATTATTACATTTGTTTCCGGAGAGTTTCCACCTTGAGCAGAATACAATTTTATTTTTTCATCCATGTCACAGAACGGTTTCGCAGAATTTCAACATCATAAGTGGGCTTTTATTTCCTTTCTATTAAACAGCAAAATGCTCTTTACTACTTGTACGCATATAAATTTGAGTTTTTAAGACAGTACTTTCTTTTTGGAGCATACTTTTTGTATGTGTACCTTGACATCATATGCTGTAATTTTCCTGGTTTTTTATGCTTTTATTGCAGTTGTTTTCTTTGAGTTTGTCATCTGTAACCATACAGAAGTTACTGCAGAAACGTTGTTTACTTAATGATCTTACTCCTGGGACTATTATGGTGAGGTCTAATACTAAATAATTCTATGTCGAAGTGTATGTGTGGGTGGTGGGGGAGGGGTTGATGGGATGGTGAGTGTGTTTATGAGTTGGTGTTCATGAACGCAGAGAATAGAGTTCCCTTGCAGTGACCTGTGTATTCATTAATTATTTGTTTTCCTTCTACTACGGAGTTTCGTTTAACTATCTTTCTTCAAAGCAGAAACTTTAATACCATATACACAGAACACAGAAGAGCATTAAAAATGATGTGTGTCATTCCACTTTTGCTGAACACCTTATAGACATGAATCACAGCCCAACAGACATCAACATAGACTTGAAAATTCTCAAATACAGCAACAAAAATTAATAATAGAAGAAAAATATCATATACAGAAAGCCATAGTAGAAGAAAACAAATAATGAACGAATAAATAGATCTCTACAACATAACTATTTTCTGCCCTCAAAGAACTATTAGGCAACGCCAACAAATAGACATTCCCACCCAGCAACCCCCCATCACACACAGACAATCTTCCGCATACAATTACTTTATGTTAGGCCGAAACAAATGCAAAACAAAAATGGCTCTGAGCACTATGGGACTTAACTACTGAGGTCATCAGTCCCCTAGAACTTAGAACTACTTAAACCTAAGTAACCTAAGGACATGACGCACATCCATGCCCGAGGCAGGATTCGAACCTGCGACCGTAGCGGTCACGCGGTTCCAAGCTGACGCGCTTAGAACCGCACGGCCACACCGGCCGGCAAACAAATGCAGTAAACAACGTAAGACACCAGGAAAACCAGAGTTTGTGGTAACAAGGTACATACACTAAACATTGTCTGTTCTTCAGATTTCTAGATACTGTCTTAAAAACTCAAATTTATATGTACTATATAAGACAAGAAGTGTCTGGAGCAGTTATTAGAACGGTCACTGCTAGTACAATGACAGGTTATCAAGATTTAAGTGAGTTTGAACATGGTGTACAGTCGGCGCACGAGTGATGGAACACAGCATCTCCAAGGTAGCGTGTGAAGTGCGGATTTTCGTGTACGACCATTTCACGAGACAATTGTGAATATCAAGAATCCGGTACAACAGCAGATCTCCGACATCGCTGCGGTTGGAAAAAGATGATGCACGAACGCGAACAACGGCAATTGAAGAGAATCGTTCAATATGAAAGAAGTGCAACCCTTCCGCAAATTCTTGAAGATTTAATGCTGGGCCATTAACAAGTGTCAGCGTGTCAACCATTCAACGAAACATCATCGATATGGGCTTTCGGAGCCGAAGGCCCTCTAGTGTACCCTTGATGACTGCACGCCACGAAGGTTTACGCCTCGTCAGGGCCCGTCAACACCGACATTTGACTGTTGATGACTGGAGAAATGTTGCCTGGCCGGACGAGTCTCGTTTCAAATTGTATCTAGCGGATGGAAGTTTACGGGTACGGAGACAACCTCACGAATCCATAGACGCTGCATATCAGCAGGGGACTGTTGAACCTGGTGGAAGCTCTGTAATGGTGTGGGGCGTGTGCAGTTGGAGTAATATGGGGCCCCTATACGCCTAGACAACGACTCTTACAGGTGAGATGTACGTAACCATCTTGTCCGACCACCAGCATCCACTCATCTTCATTGCACATTCCGACGGACTTGGTCAATTCAAGCAAGACAATGCGATTCTCCACACTTCCAGAATTGCTACAGAGTGGCTCCACGAACACTCTTTTGAGTGTAAACACTTCCGCTGGTCACCAAACTCTCCAGACGGGAACATTATTGAGCATATTTGGGGTGTCTTGCAACATGCCGTTCAGAAGAGATCTCCACCGCTTCGTACTCTTACAGATTTATGGACAGCCCTGCAAGATTCATGGTGTCAATTCCCTCCAGCACTGCTTCAGGCGTTAGTCGAGTCCACGCCACGTCGTGTTGTGCGGAACTTCTCCGTGCTCAGGGGGGGGGGTCATGAAATTAGGGTACTTGTTTCTTTGGCTCTTCAGTGTATGTCATAGTGTAATAGAAACACAACAACACAAAACACACGAAATTGAAATACAAGATTGAAACGCTATACGAAAGTAAGTCGCGATTGCCTGTGCGTACGTGGGTGCTTATCTGCAAGCTATAAAGGCTAGAGGTACTTTAAAGGCGGAACCTCAGAAAAGCAATGGGTGCGATTCAAACAAAATAATATTGGAAAATAAGAAACAATGTAGAAGACTATCGAAATAAAAAATCGGAAACAGCAATGTGAACACTATTATTTTTTAGAAATATCTTCAGAAGCATTGAGGATAAGTACACAAATCAAATATTTCAGTATTTCAGTGTAAATAAGTCATAAGAAAGTGGAAATAAACAAAGAAAACAAGTGGAAAGAAATTACATTGAAATATCAGAAGCAGAAGTTAAAAGCTCTTTCTGATCCAGGTTCCTCAGACGAGTACAGTAGCAAAAAAGGGAAGACGAACAACACGAACAAATGAAAAAGTACGCAACATGAAGATAAAAAGGCGAAACAACGAGAAATGTAGCGGAACAGAAGCTGCTTCCTGGTCGTAACTGTTAAATACAGAAATAGATATAATACACTAAAAAGTATTAAAATTGCGAGGCTCGTTTGGTAAGTCTACCAACATATTTCTTTTCTCGGGAATTTAAGTTTAAGAAACGAGGAATTTTCTGTGGGACTTTGTGGAATATTCCCGCTTCAGCCCCTGTAGCCTCATGAAGTTCCGATTGGTGGTGGTGCTGCGCTAGCGTTCAAAATGACGTCTGTAAAGAAGTTGTTTTCCAAGCAGACAGGTGTCACTGAGTTTCTTTTGGTGGAAACCCAGAACATCGTAGATATTCAAAGGCGCTTACAGAGTGTCTGCTGAGACATAGCAGTGAATAAAAGCACGGTGAGTCACTGGGCGAGGCATGTGTCATCATAGCATAAAGGTCGCGCTAAGCTGTCCTCCCGTGTCGCGGCCTAACAGAAGACCATAAAGAACAACGAAGGAACATCTCTTTGTCCTAGTGAAGGAGCACAGCGCGGGAAGCAATACGTGGTTGATGGAAGGTTACTGATGCAGCAAGATGTTGGCTCCGAGGTCGACCAGTAGAGCGGTACCATGTGTGATACCGGCCTCCCCGCCGGCCTGAGTGGCTGACCGGTTCTAGGCGCTACAGTCTGGAAACGAGCGACCGCTACGGTCGCACGTTCGAATCCTGCCTCGGGCATGGATGTATGTGATGTCCTTAGGTTAGTTAGGTTTTAGTAGTTCTAAGTTCTAGGGGACTGATAATCTCAGAAGTTAAGTCCCATAGTGCTGAGAGCCATTTGAACCCGGCCTTCCCAGAAAGATGGCGTATGAACGGAGATCATGTTGAAAAATACGGTTTTGTAGCCAAAAGAGTGGGGAATAATATGGTGAATTGCAATCCTAAATAAAACCAATCTGCCTTCAGAAGAGAGATGTGATACTTTACTTATTGAACGCCCCTCATACTTCAGCGTGACAAAGTAAATGTGACTAAATTTAATGCTACATCATGGGTTAAGTAACCAACAGAACAGAAATGGTTATTAATTATATAGCTGTACATCTATAGTCGCAGTTTGAAAAATGAAGCCCCCGCCGTTTCTATATGGCTACTTGTTATTGCTAATCCCTAGAATCACTGTATGGATTTTTTCACTATTAGATGACTGACTAACGAGGAAGTTATTTGTATATCACTACATGTTATAAACAAGTTGGTATTTAATGGCGAGGTGGGATGATAGTTAAACACAACGGTTGACCTTGGTGGTCTAATGCGGGAACCGGAAGCGAATGGGTAACGGCAGTGCTTTCGAAGGTAAGTGTAAGAGTCGAGCACGTTCATAAACATACAAGTAATAGAGAAATCGCATGCACCGTATTAAACACCGCATCGTCAGCTTATAAGTTCCATTTAGCAGCAGCAAACGTTGCAGTAAAGCAGAGTTTTTTAAATATGACGTTATGCCTCTCTTCGGAGTACACCTTCTGATTTAATTTTAGCGGGCTATTTTGATTGTGTTTTAGTCGCAATGATCAAGTCCGTAATGTCTAATGAATTAGAATACTTTATTGGAAAGTTCATTTTGATTGAAATGGGAGCGCAAAAACGGCGATGCATCTGGCTGTACGTTTATCACGTCTTGGAAACGGAAATATGGCTCACCAACTTTACTCATCATGCTGCCTTTATATGTACAATTAACACGGAGAAACAGCACACGTATCGAGCTAAAGTTTACTGGAAACTAAACGTCCCACTCTTGCAAGATACCGAGTACCGCGAACGTTTCAGCAAAACATGGCAACAAACTGAATTTCGTGGCTTAAATGCGTGAAGCCGAATGTTGACTGTTATAGGAAAAATGTTTCTGGCACAAGAAAACAGCCAAATTTTCTTTGCAGTGCCAGCGTGACCTTTAAAAACTCGATGCATCTGCCATTTTATATCATGTTCCAGTTAAGAGAACGAAATCCTCAATTTTGACTTTGAAGCGGAAATAGTTAAATTCGTGCGAGAATGCTGGGTGCTGTTTTCCCGAAGAAACTTGATATTTCATGTTATACGGAAAGAAAGAGAGGACACAGGAAACCGATCACAGAAGTTAAAAGAACTGATGGAACTGTTCTTGAAACGAAGAACGGCATTAAAAAGAAAATTAATTAATTACGAAGCTCATGATGGCCTGTCACAAAATATTGTAGGGAGACACAACACTGCGGCATCTTGCTGTCTTATATAGCACGGAATGCTGATGACGATCTGTAGCTGCCATAGCGCAAAGCCCCAAAGATAAGTCGCCATGTCCTGATACCATTGCGACACGCTCGTACCAGGCTTCCACAGGCAAACGAAGTTTAAATTGCTCCCCATATGTAAAGAATTAATGAACCCTGCCACTGAAATTCCGAAGCAATAGCTAGAAGGCATAGTCGTATTTATCCACTAACACCCATGCAACGCGTCAGTGAAATCCTTCGACCTATTACTTTGCTCAACAGTGACTATAAAATTATGGCACGCCTTCTTGCTCGACAACTAAAAATGACCATCCATGAAGTAAGCAGCCTATATCAAACTAATGCAGGTAAGGACAGACCAGCTATTCAAACTGTGTGCTATAATGACACTAGACTTCGAAAAGGCTATAGAGTGAGCCATTCTATAGAACAACCTATCTAAAATCCACTGGTCAGCTAACAAGTAATCTCGATTTCACGAGTTCTGTGCGGCAGCGTTGACCAGTGTCGATGGCTTTGTTCACCTTAGCCACCGAACCCCTGCTGGCCACTCTGGAGAAACAACTCCAAGGGCAGAGCATACTCGGCCAGAATACGTAGGCCTCGGGATTACAAATGCTAGTGACGTTGAAATGTCGTTGTAGGTCATCGGTAAATACGAACTCGCATCATGCGCGAAGTTAAACAAGACTAAATCAATAAGTGTGAATATAGGGCGTAGTATATCTCTGGCTAACGTGTAGCAATTAAATGTGCTAATCCGTATGAAAATAGTAGGAATCGATTATAAGTCTAATATAAATCATACCACAGCTTCAGACTCCAGAAAATTCCTCGCAAGCGTGCGAACTACTATAAAAGAACACACGTGAGAAAATTTGATGAAACCCGAAAGGCAGCCTTAGCAAATCTGTACATGATTTCTAAAATGAACTGTGTGACACAAGTTTTACCCATACCACATGAAACAGCAGGAAGGAGTTTGTCGGCTTTGAGCTATTTCGTAAGTTGTGGTACTATTTTCAGAATCAAGTTTGACAAGTTGACCGTTTTCTCCGAAAATTGGGGGGCTAAAACTAACTGACGTTGCTGCGAAGTCGTGTGCTTTATTCGTGTGCACGACATGTAACTGTGGAAGAAAACAAAAGACAAGTCCCGTTTACTAGAAGAAATTATCTTGGCTGCTTTACACCCACCTAAAGATGTTCGGTACGTTTTTAATGACTTAATTTTTTAAAACAATCTTTGATAAAAATTAGCTGTATTCAAACCACGGGCCGTGCAACTTGAGGACAAGTTAAAGACATAACAGAAAATACTGGAAGCTAAAATCAGTGTCATTTAAAAAGAGTATCCTCTTTAGGACTGGAAAGTATTTGATAAAATATCTGTGTCAGTTACTTATCAACTATCGTGAAAGCCTCATGGTACATGGCAACCAAGTCGAAACTACACGCCAGTCATCTAGCGCATTCGCCATCGTGTGAGTCTTGCATCTTAATGCATACCGAAGAACAAAGATTTGTGTACACTACAATGAAGGAACTCTGGCAACTCATCACGCAGATGAAACTTCCTGACGGATTGAAACTGTGTGATGGACCGAGACTCGAACTCGGGACCTTTGCTTTTCCCAGACAGTGGTCTACCGTCTAAGCTACCCAAGCATGACTCATGACCCGTCCTCACTGCTTTAATTCCGCCAGTACCTCGTCTCCTACCTTCCAAACCTCACAGAAGCTCTCCTGCGAAATTTGCAGATCTAGCACTTGCAGATAGGATACTGCGGAGACATGGCTTAGACCCAACCTGGGGGATGTTTCCAGAATGAAATTATCACTCTGCAGCGGAGTGTGCGCAGATACGAAACTTTCTGGCCGATTAAAACCTTGTGCCGGACCGAGACTCGAACTCGAAACCTTTGATTTTCGCGGTCAAGTGCTCTACCGACTGAGCTACCCAATCACGACTCACTACCCGTCCTCACAACTCCACCAGTTGACGTTGTCCACTTACCCACTTACAATGGAGCTTCTCCAGGTGTAACTAAACGCTTTTCATGATATTTGGGGGGTATGAACAGAGGTCAAATTAATGTAATATATATATTTTCAGTTTTGCATAATTTCACTTTCAAGGGGCAGGACACTCACTAAAAGGTAAATGGCGTATTACGTTTGGAGGGAATATCTTCAAAACCATGGAACATAAAAACTGTGATATAAAAGTTGAAATGTAATTAGCCGTTTAACCAACATTTGTAAAAAATTGAAATTCTGTAAAATACCCACCAACATTGATTAATTCTGAAAAATGAAATTTTCTAATACAACATAAATTAAAGAATATTTCATGCCCTATCCATTCGTGTGTAATAAAGATGGTTTCTGAAATACCATTTTTCGAAAACATGCTGTACACAATGTGCTGTAGGAGTCTTTTCAACATACCTAATTAAAACATTTAATCGTTCATTATTATTATAATTTTTTGTTTCACTTGTTTTAATTTTATGTTTTGCTTTGTTAGTTTACGTTTTAAACTCATGAGTTTGATTTATTTTTTGTTTTTTTAGTTTATCGATTACATATATGTGAATTTAGTTAACCGAAAGTGGTAACTTCTTATTATGATACAAAATCGTTATAATTATGATTATCTGTAAAGGAATGCTTAAAACACAACGTTTTTTACATTATGGATATAAAATGAACGAAATTTCTTCACAAAACTAACACAAAATACAACGTATGTGAAACAAAATTCAGCAGGATTCTCAAATTATGGTGGATAAACCTCTAAATAATCTTAATTGTACAAGGCATAAAATACATGCGATGGTAAATCTTGCCGAAGTGGAGACTGGCATCATAATCATTCAGAAGCTCCAAATGTTCTTGTGATGGCACCAAAATCTGCTAAGCTAACGTCTAACTACATCAAAAGATATTTTACAGAAGTTTTCTTTCCCAGTGTGGGAGAAATTTCCCATAATTTAGGCTCTTGGGGTGGTCAGAGTGAAAGGCGTGTGCTGCGTGTCGTACCTGAGGTCGAGGAACTTTTTCATCTGATGTTCCTAAAGGCTCGATGCGACAGGTGTAGCCTTTGGACGTATGTGGCATTCAATCTTAGAAGTACTTTGTTATAACATCTTCGGATCTAGTTCTGATGAACTAACGAAAGTAATACTTCATGGGGAATGAGTAGGTTTTAGGAAAGGACGCTCTACGTTAGATGCAGTTTTTATTTTACAACAGATTATACAAAAATGGAGACAATATAATAAACAAACACATTACTTTTCTTTATCTTAAAAAATCTTTTGACAACGTCAGTAGACAGAAACATTGGAAGATAATGACGAATACCAGATATCGAAAACTTCTAATAAAATCGATAAAAAGTTTGCATCAGAAAAGGACTATCAGTCTAGACCTCAATGGCAAAATAGCTAATGAAATACCTATTAACAAAGAAGTACGGCAAGGCTGCTGTACCTCCCCAACTTTAACATTTAAATCCATGGAATAATGCAGGTACGGAAAACAGAGTTTCAGAAAGTTACAGACCTAGCCATACAATGGAGTAATCTTTGCAGATAAAGTGACAACCTGTAGAAAAGAACTTAAAGCTGATGGCTTGTGTAACTCTAACTGTTGGTTAGCAAAATTGGTGGCAAAATTCAACTGAGAGACTGCATAGGGAAATCCAACTGCAAATATTCTAAAATAATCGTGCCCTGTCTGAAATTTACTGTTATCGCAGTTTTGGTGATAAACTGATTACCTTGAAACTAAAGTTGGTCCCAGTGAAATTTCATTAAAGAAAGAGTCTATTTTCAACACTATTTCGCATGTCTGAGTGACACTGGATAACGCCCAACAAATAACTCTCATAACTACAGTGCGTCTTAATAATTGAGCTGCAAAATCCAACTACTGAGTTACGCAGAAGTGCTGTGTGTTCTCTAAAGAGATTACTGTCATTGTTGGTTCATAATTTTTGATGATGCTTTTAAATAAATGGAAAAGTAATTGACTCTTGGGACGCGGAAAAAGACTCAACAGCAATCTCACATCACATAACTTAATAACGCTTGATGAAATTTCAATAATATTTAAGCTTTCGCCGAAGTCATGTAACTATAATCCAAGAATTACAGCATTTACACAAATATAATATTTTCTTAAGCAAAATTCCAAAATCTAATTCTTAAGTTCATTTCTCCTACAATTATCGATAAATCCAAACCAAAAGATGAACAGCAAACAGATTCCTGATCTGGATATCTGGCGGATTAAGAAAACTGCGTTGTCAAACCGCTGCCGCAAATAAAACGAACTTAATCATTACATGTAATCCATTCTTCACTAATAGTATAACCGGAAGAAAGCAAAAATTAATTCTTTTTCTCTTCACAACATACGAGTAATTGGCCAAAATCTCTGTTGATTGCAGCCTACTGCTACTAAACCAAAACTCGACTGGTCATTTCTAACACCAAAGCGCGAACGTCTGTCTCCTCTCCCGTCCTCACGTTCTACAGACAAATCTGGCGCCCATCTTCGCAGAGCAAAGATCACTTGTTACTCATTTCTGTGCAGCACAGCTTCTCTGCCTTTGTTGTGCGTGCATGCAGAACCAATTCAAACCTTATAAGAGCACTTGCTGACATCCAGAACAAGAAAAACTTGTACGTAAATTTAGACACATACCTTTCAACATTGGAACCAAAATATTTACAGATCAGAAGGTTTTAAAACAAACAAACCACTTCAGTTACCTACGATGTGCGGTGACACATGGTGCACAAAGATACAACCTTAGTACACACAGCCACGTAGATGGAATAGTTAACGGATACCTTAATAACAAACTTATAAACGATCAATTAAACCATGCAAAACAGTTCCAGTCCCCACAGTGCTCCATGGAAGCGAAACATGAAGATTACCAAAAAGGAAGAAAGTCGTATTCAGGCACAAGAAATGAGAGACGAGCAAATGGAAGACATACTAAGGAATCAAGATATTAGAGAACTAAATATTTTTTCCTGAAAGATAACATTCTAGATTATTGGAGAAAATGGAAAGAACACGTAGAAAGAGTGTAGGGTGACAGGTTCCTCATAAAGGCTAGGAGTTTATCAAGGAAGAAAAGATAGAAGAAGACCTCACCAACAATGGATACCATAACAAGCAATTGCCCCCTCCCCCCCCCCCCACACACACACACAGAATTTTAGGATACTGTTGATAATCCTGCTGGTTTTTTGTTTTAAATATTGTGTAGCCTATCTTGTGTATTATGTGAAGAAATTTTGTTCACCCTGTGTGCCTGGTGTAAAAACGTTATATTTTCGCATTTCTTTACAGATAATCATTACTGTAATGATACTGTATCATAATAAAAAGTGATGTACTATTTTCAGTTAACAGAATACACGTACGTGGAAAGCTGAATTAACAAAACACCAAGAGAGTCATAAATTTAAAACGAAAAATACAAGTTTAAAACATTAACATATATAAACAAAATAAATAACTAGAACTATAATGAACACTTAGATACGTTAGTTAAGTATGTTGAACATATGCCGACAGTACATTGTGTACTTCTTATTTTCCAAAGGCAGTATTTACTACCTTTACTACACACAAGTGGATGTGGCGTGATAGCTTCAGTAATTTATGTTGTAACAAAGGTTTCCATTTTTCTAAATTGATTAACGGTGGTGGGATGTTTTGCAAAATTTCGAATTATTACAAAATATTTTCACAAACTTTCTAAGAACATTAATTCAATTTCAACTTTTAAATAAAGCACTCCGTCGTCAGGCCACGAGTGGCCTACCGGGACCATCCGACCGCCGTGTCATCCTCAGAGGAGGATTTGGACAGGAGGGACAAGGGTCAGCACACCGCTCTTTCGGTCGTTAAGATGGTATTCTTGACCGAAGCCGCAACTGTTCGGTCGAGTAGCTCCTCAATTGGCTTCACGAGGCTGAGTGCACCCCGAAAAATGGCAACAGCGCATGGCGGCTGGATGGTCACCCATCCAAGTGCCGGCCACGCTCAACAGTGCCTAACTTCGGTGATCTCACGGGAACCGGTGTATCCACTGCGGCAAAGCCGTTGCCTCAACTTTTAAATGAAACACTTTTTTTGTATATCAAGGTATCGAAGGTATTTCCTCTTAGCTAAATACGCTACATTACCTTTTGGGAAGATTTTTACCCCTGAAAAGTGAAATTGGGAAAAAACGAAAAAATTCGTATTGCATTATTTTGACCTCCTGCATACCTGCCAAGTTTTATCCAGCCCGTTTACTTACACCTAGGAACGTTCCCTTGTTAGTGTTGCAGCTGCGACCGTGCAGAAAACATCACGTGACTTCTTTGTGGGAAGACTGTTAGAAGCGGAGCAAAAACAAGTAACACACTGGGGAGGGCATTAAGGTATCAGTGGTGATAATAACTGTACCTACCCCTAACATACTACATTTAATGTTCCCAGTAATTTTTCGGCAGTTGTGTAATCAAACGATAGTTGTTCTTTAGCCCGTTTATGAGCAGTAAACTATATTTCATTACGTAGGTCAGCAGCCAATCCCTTTACCAAGCTAGATTCGTTTTCCGGTCCTACGTTTCGCTTCAACTTTCTGGCTTTGGACTTCCCTATGCACAAAACCATATCCTAAAATAAACTTATCGAGATTTCGACATTATCCACCGATGTAATTACATATATTATAACGAGTAATGGTCCTATAAAACGACCAAGGGGAATTCCCAAAACCACTTGGGCGCCAGCAGATATCTTTCCCTTAAGAATGCCGTGCTGTATTGCGTTTTCTAGAACTTCGTAAGTAAAATCACAATCCTAGTCAAATTTTCTAAAGTCTCCCATTTTAGTCACTAGACGGCAGTACGGACATTCGTCATCCTCCAGGAGTCAAGAAACACGGAATTAACCTCGGCGCCAGTATATACTGTCTTCAGAGTCTCGTGGACGAACAGGGAGAACTGCGCTTCACACGTTCGTTGCTTATAAAATCCAAGTTGACTCCTACAGAGTAGAATTTCGGTTTTCATCAAGGTCATAACATTGTTTCCTCGTAGTGGTACGGTGTAGCTCGCCACGTTGGTCTATCCCGTGAGATCCGTCTCTGAATAACTACTGCAATCTATTCCCATCTTAGCCTGCTTAATGCATTCATGACTCTCACTACAACTTTTACCCTCCTCAGCCGGCCGCGGTAGCCGAGCGGTTCTAGGAGCTTCAGTCCAGAACCGCGCGGATGCAACGGTCGCAGGATCGAATCTGGTCTCGGGCATGGATGTATGTGATGTCCTTAGGTTAGTTAGGTTTAAGTAGTTCTAAGTTCTAGGGGACTGATGAGCTCAGATGTTAAGTCCCATAGTGCTCAGAGCCATTTGAACCATTCTTTTTACCCTCCTCACTTCCTCCATCACAAACTGACTGTTCCTTGATGCGACATTTCCTCCTCCTTAGTTATTCGAGCTAACGTCTAATCTTCTACATTCTTCTATAGCACCATATTTCAAAAACTGCTGTTATTTTTTTTGTCTTAACTATTTCGCGTCCACGTTTCACTTATGGACAAGACCTACATAAAAGATATGCGAGCACTTAAATTTATATTAAACATTTATGATTTCCTTCTTTCTAGAAAAGCTGTCTTTTGGTACTGAGCGCCTGCATTTTGTGTCCTCTCTACTACGAGCATCGTCAGTTGTTTTGCTACACAAATAACTAAACTCATACTCTTACTTTTAATGTATCATATCTTAATCAAATTCCCTCTTTAACGCCTGATATAATACGACTATATTCCGTTACCCTCTTTCCTTTTATTACTTTTATGTTCCTCTTATTACCCTGCTCCACTCAGCTCCTCTGCAAAGCCCTTTCCCATCTCTAAAAAAATTCAATATCACCATAAAACTTGACAATTGGAATTTCTTCTACATGAACTTCAATTCACCTTCCTATTTCTCGCTGCTTTCCTTCACAGTTCGGTCAGTTTGCAGATTGAGCTACATCGAAGATTTTTGACAGTGTCTAATAGACCTCTATATGGACGATACAACACATGACCAACAGAGCAAGCGAGAGGCTCAGACAGCTCTACCGTATGCTCAACAGGCGTAGCACACTGAACAGAAGGGTGTCGAGGTCCATGTACATTACATTTATTCGACCCCTGATGACGTACGCAGACCCTGTCTGGGGATACGCTGCGCCCACACGCCTGCGCCGTATGCAGATCATACAAAACAAAGTACTGAAAATCATGAGCAATGCTCCATGACACACACGCATCACGGACCTTCACCGGGAATACCGACTTCAGAGTCTCACGGAGGTAGTCCACAAACTCACCACAAGAATATACAGAAACTCCAGACATTCGCAGAACCAGTTTGTTCTGAATCTGGGGAACTACGACCACAACCATAGATGGAAACATAAAAGACCAAAGGGCGTAAGGACCTTACATATATGGCCAAGTTCACGCAAACCCAACGGTACAGGTGAGCCCCTGTTAATCAGCCACCATTACTGGCTATCCAGCTGGAACACACTTGCCGAATAACTGGCACCACGCAGGGAAGCCGGTACCGTACACTACATGCAGACAAGCTCCACCCCCCCCCCCCAATCCCCGCCCCCTCACCCACACACAGTGAGATGATCTATGGCCGATCTCCCACTAATATATAACGATCCTGATTGTTCCAGGAATGCAGCAGCTGCAACAAACTCGGATACATCGCCATCGCCTGCCACGGTAATGATGCATTATATCCATACTAACAAACCCAACCCTGCATGAACTATCGCAGCTAGTAAGCCACTACTGCTCTTACTACCCATCCCACTGTCGCAGAGGTTTTCTTCCCACGGCACGAGCCTTGGCACTTTTTTCCCTCTGCTCTTCAAATTGCTACCCTCATTCGCGTTTCGTCCACTATCTATCACCTGATGGACCGAGTTAATGCGTAGTCTTACCCAGACCCACGGATAACATCACAGCCCATCATCCTGTGATCCACCTAGTAGATAACTAACATGTTGCCGGAGGTGATGGTAGAACTTTTCGTTTGGTCACCACGTTGGTGCGGGCATGGAGGAGCCCCATCTCTTATCAAGACGGTACTCGATTTCTAGCCACGTTCGCTGTAGCATAGCGTCAGCAATGGTGGCAATGGTAGTACGAATCCTTTGCTTCAAGCCAGCAAAGCCAGAAATGTCCCGTATCTGTGTTTGATACACGTTATCTTTTACATACCCCCATAAAAAAAGTCCAAGAGAGTGATATCTGGCGAACGGGCTGGCCAAGGAATTGGCCCATCCCTCCCAATCGATCTGCCTGGAAATATTTCATTGAGGTCCCGATGAACATGCAGTCCCAAATGCGGTGGTGCACCATCTTGCTGGAACATGATAGTTGGTTGTAAGTCAATCAATTGTGGTGCTACATATTCGGTCAGAAGGACGAGGTAAACATTTGCAGTAATTGTTGACTCGTTGAAGAAAAGTGGGACAATTATTCGGTTGCACATGATTACACACTACACATTCACTTTTAAACTGTCCCGGTGAAGCTCCCTAGTCACATGGAGGTGGTCAGGTCCACAGATTCTCACACTGTGTCTGTTTAATCTACCAGAAACATGAAAAGGTGCCTCGATACTGAAAAAAAAACTCGGTTGAGGAATGCATCATCCTCCGAAAGAAGTTCCAGCATGTTGAGTGCAAACTCTGTCCCTTCTGACTTGCCATTTGGCTCAAGTGTCTGTAACAGTAGCACTTTGTAAGCGTACAATCGTAAGTGGAGGGCCGTATGCACAGTTGAACGTGGTAGTTGCAGCTGTCTGGCAGAGGTGCGGATGGACTTCGTAGGTGAACGAGTGAAGACGTTTAAAGCGCGATCGATGTTTTCCTCGGATGTTCTTGATCGCCCACTCCTCCCTTTATCCAACACTGTCCCTGTCTCCATAATTTTTTTTTTCTTTTCTTGTGCCATGCACGGATTGAAGGGCGTGATGGTGGATCTCTTCCTTACTTCGTTCTGAAGTTTCGTTGCGTTTGAACATCTGATTTTGTCTCAATAAACTAGGACAGACATTGTGTCATTCCATAGAGGTTCAATTCCTTCCATCAACAGAACACAAAATTTTAGTATATATAAAGACTTTAGTAAACAGTGATTACAATAACAGAAATTTTGTTAAAATATTTCAACAACTACCGTTGTATTAAAATTTTTAAGTTGATATATGTGTGTGCGCGCCCATGTGTGTGTGTGTGTGATTGTGTGTGTGTGTGTGTGTGTGTGTGTGTGTGTGTCGGTTAATATATAACACAGCCGTGTCCAAGACTGCAGTGATAGTGTTTCACACCTTCAGGGTCTCCATAGTACAGTGTGAAGCAGAACCGAACCCATAGTATTGTACATGGCTTGACTGTTCGCTAGTGGAGATTTTTACCTTCCAATTACAGAACGACCAGTTTGTGGTTTCTGGACAAGGAAAGCTGACGCAGCGGCATGCAGACGGTGTCATAGCATCAATACAGGTATGACCATTGGCGTTTCCGTGCACCATCACCGAACCAACACTGAGAACACCGCTGATTAGTCCTCTACGGTCATGAGGTCACCCGGTGCTGTGGACGCTTTGCGTCGTCCAGTCACCACTCATAGCCTTTTCAGTCAATGATGTCACACACCACAGGTGCAGAGTTTCAGCACATGCGAACTGAAGTTAGGGAGAAGAAATTAAAGTAGAAATTTCATACAAATTTGGCGAAGCACTTAAATCTTGTTTCTATCACTGCTTTTAAAAGACATAACAAGGAGAGATATCTGCTGAAAATGGGCACGTCTGTGTGTCTTTTATTCGTCACTATGCCCAGAATCTGAGAGAATACCAGTCACTACACATTTTGAGAACTGTCGATATCACCATTTCAAGGCTTCTTTCAATTTTCATTTACAATTCGCCCCAAAATCTTGGCAGTATGCATACACTGTAGCAGAGGTATTCACTGCAAATGTAAGAAACCCGCAGAAATGGAACGGTCACATAGATAATGTCATCGAGAAGACAAACCAAAGACTGCGTTTTATAGGCAGAAAACTTAGAAAATGCAACAAATCCCCTAAAGAGCCAGCCTCCTCTTCCCTTGTGAATCGTCCGCTAGAGTACTGCTGTGAGGTATGGGTTACCTAACGTATAGGATTGACGGAGGACATCAGAAAAGTAATCGCGAAATAAATGGTAAAGTTTCACGGATATAAAATGGGCATTGGGTTTACAATCAATACAATAACAGCGATTTTCGTGGTTGCGAGAGCTCGAGCATTCTCCTCCCAACGAGAAAATATCGTGTTGACGTCCACTTGCATAGGGAAAAATTATCTTCGTAATAAACCAAGAGCAATCGGAGCTCGCACGGGAATATTTAAGAGTTTCCCGTGCGCTGTTCGAGAATGGAACAGTAGAGAAGTAGTCTGGGGGTTTTCCGGTGAATCTTCTGCCGGTCATTTAAGTGTGATTTGCAGAGTACTCGTGCAGCTGCAGAAATAGAATCTGAGATGACTTCTGTCATTACGAACAATACTATCAATAACCATATTTGTACAACTCCAACAGTTTTCTTTCACAATTAATAATATGTACGGGGACCGGGACCGAACCAATTACTTTGGAAGTATGTATCAAAATCTCACTACCGTCGCTACTGGAACACGTCACTATGAACTATTCTGAAGTATTATGAGCCTCATCAGCACTACAATCGATCATAATTTGCTTCAGGTGGCTGTTCTAGGAAAAAAAAGTGAACTATTACTCGTTTTGGATTATCCAACTTCGATTACACTACTCCTGGTCTTACAAACGTGAGAATAAATATATCTCAGCAACTTTACTTTACTTTTACTTTACTTTACTTCACACGTGGCTAAGGCCTTATCGACCATACATCTGCTCAACGAGCCTCTTCCAATTATTTCTATCCAGGGAAATTGTTGTCCAATCAGAGTTGATGCCCATCCTAGCTGCATCTTCCCGGATATTCTCCATCCACCTAATTCGAGGTCTTCCTCTTCTTCTCTTTCCTTCTAATTTCTTAGTGGATGCTATTTTGGGTAGTCTGTTGTCCGGTATCCTTGCTACATGACCAGCCCAGTTCAGTCTTCTCTTCTTTAACATTTCCACAATGGTACTATGTTTGTACAGCTCCCGTAGTTCTTCATTTTTCCTTATCCTCCACTCCATGACATTTTCATCGAAGATTGGTCCAAATATTTTTCTTAGTATTTTTCTTTCAAATATCAACAGTTTTTCTTCATCTTTTTTCCTGAATGTAATAGCTTCACATCCATATAATGCTACTGGTACAATAGTTGACTGATAAAAACGGATTTTGAATTCAGTACTAAGTGATCTCATCCTTAAAATTTTGATACAGCTGTAAAAAGTTCTATTAGCTGCTGCTAGACGGGCGTCTATATCTCAGCAACAGTAAAAAGAAATTTTATTCCTCAGTAAAAAGCAGATATTTCAATGTGTAAGGAGTGGTAGTTGCTAATTCAAGCATTTGAACTGTCCCGTAACAACATTTGTACTGAGTTATGTATAACTCATCATCCAAGGTGATATTTTCCAGATACAAAATTCAGAAGGTGAAATTGATCTGCCGCTCTTATCAAAACGTAACTGCTAACTTCGTGACGGAAAATCGAACGTAGAATGACATTAAAAGCGTGATATTTGTTAAGTTCCAAATATTGCTTCAAAGTTTTGAGGGAGAGAATTTAAGTATTACCGTACGATCTAATATCCTCATCATCGTCACCATTATCAGCGATCTCACCCTAGATCAGAATTCGAGCCTGAGTTGCTCCGACATTAGCGTGAGTCTAGCTACATCCCCTCCATGGGTCGACGTTTTCTTATTACCTTCCTCAATTTGCCTTTTCCTTCCATTGTAAATATAGAAACCAATATGGCGTACTTGATAAGATCTGGTACAGCACTTGAATCACGTTCTACACTTTCTTTGTGTCGTGTATTTAGGATGTAACTTTTTCCGATCACTCAAGATTACATAAACATCACAACGAAATAATACTATTAGCCATAAGATGCGTAATTTTAGTTAATATTTTAAAACATACAGCGATTCAATCTTTCTTTTCCTATTCTTCTTCGATATCCTTTAAAAGATTAAACAGTCAGATTTTCTTTGTAACTAATAACTGTTGACTGTATTAAGAGACCAACTTCTTATAGCGCGGAAATTAATATCTCAGATACATAAATAAAATGCCAACTGTCGACGATGAAGTAAATTGGAGACGTGATACAGCTGGTGTTCGTACAAAGGCACCCAAGCGGAGATTATCCAGAATGGAAGACGTGAGCTGGTAGTGTTGGGTTTCCTTTCACACACCGGCCACATTTTTTCGAGGCTCAGCTGGGGGAGATGATTATCACGGCACGGGCTTTCCGTCTCATGTGAGTGGATTTCTGTAACGTAGGGGACGGAAGAGATCCGATTGTTCTGCGGGCGGGAGAATGGACCACGGATTTCGACTCAGTCCTCGCGTTATTCGATATCGGTATTCGCATCTGACGGCGGTCAAACGACGACATTGTGATGTGGGGACACAGACACGCTGAAAATTAATATAATTCCGCTCCCCCCCCCCCTTTTGAAAACTACCTCTAAGATGAGTTTATCGATAGCAACTGAAGTAGTGAACCTAATTTCGGCCTACAGGACGAAAACTGACCTGTTATTCGCAAAGACAATGGCAGAGGGTTGCAACTTGCGTCATCGAAGCGGGAAATATATTAAAAACGGTAGATATATTGCAAGAGTAACACTACAAAAGTTATCTTTTACATTGTTAGCTTAATGGTACCAGTAAATATTACTACAAATAGACAATTTCTTAATTGTAAATTATTTTCTGAGAAACGTAGAACACCTTTCGATCAACGTCTGTTGTTTTGGAGCCATCAGTGTAAAAACGGAAATAATTTCTTGGGTTGTTCTCCGAAATCTGTGCTAAAACTGAATTATTAAACTGGGCATTGTTTTCCATACAACTTTTTCCACCAGTATTCTGTCTGATTTGATGCGGCCTGCCACAAATTCCTCTTCTCTGTCAACCTCTCTTCATGTCAGAGTAGAAACTACACCCTTCGACCTCAGTTATTTATTGAATGTTTTCGAAACTCTGTGTTCCCCGACAATTTTTATGCGCTACAGCTCCCTCTATCATGGAGGTTATTGCCTGATGTCTTACCATACGTGACGCTGTACTCATTCACCATGCGTCTTTTAAGGGGTCCGTTCGGGCCTGACTTAGTTTTTGTGAAAGACAATGTGTGGCGTAATTGAACAGAACAGGTGGAAAAACTCTTGGAACGGGAAGACGCCCGCTGAATGGACCGGCCTCTCCAAATGTACCGTATACACTAACGAGAAACGCTGCGAAAAGCTATGTATTACTACTGAAGCTGACCAGACTGATTAACGTATTTCCAATACTTTTTCCTTTTCGAAAATCCGCCTGGTGACTAGGCGACCACCACATCAAAACAAATTCGATCTAGTACTTTGTAAGACTATTGCCATCTTTTTACTAGTTGGTATGACGACACATTTCTTGATATTGCTTATTTTCAGACACTATTACTTATTTTCAGACACTATTCAGTTCACATCGTAGCGTACGTACGGATTAGATGCTGTTCCCCTTCAATGTCAGAAATGAAAGAATTGTTAGTGGATGCTGCGAGGAATAGGTGCAGCACAATGATTTACACTGAAGCGCCAACGAAACTGGTATAGGAATGCGTATTCAAATAGAGAGATATGTAAACAGTCAGAATACGGCCCTGCGATCGGCAAAGCCTGTATTAGACAACAAGTGTCTGGTGCAGTTTTTAGATCGGTTACTACTGCTACAGTCGTAGGTTATCAAGATTTAAGCGAGTCTGAACGTGGTGTTATTGTCGGCGCACGAGCCGTAGGACACAGCGTCCGAGGTAGCTCTGAAATGGGAACCTTCCCTTACGAGCGTTACACGAGTGTACCTTGAATATCAGGTATCTGGTAAAACCTCAAATCTGCAACATAGCTGCTGCCGCAAAAAGATCTTGCAAGAAACGGGCCAACGACGACTGAAGAGAATAGTTCAACGCGACAGAAGTGAAACACTTCCGCAAATTGCTGCAGATTTCAATTCTGGAACATCAACAAGTGTCAGTGAGCGGACCATTCAACGAAACATCATCGATATGGGCTTTCAGGGCCGAAGGCCCAACCGTGTACCCTTGATCTCTGCACAACAGAAAGCTTTACGCCTCGCGTGGGCCCGTCAACACCGATGGTGACTGGAAACACGTTACCTGGTCGGACGTGTATCGTTTCAAATTATATCGAGCGGATGGACACAACCGCATGAATCCATGGACCCTGCGTGTCAGCTGATGGAGGCTCTATAATGGCGTGGGACGTGTCCAAAAATGTTCAAATGTGTATGAATTCGTGAGGGACCAGACTGCTTAGGTCATAGACCTACATACTGGTTTAATTAATTTTAACTAGCTTATGCTAACAACAACACACACACACTAATGGCTGAGGGAGGAGTCGAACCTCCGGCTGGAGGGGCCGCGCAATCCGTGGCATGGCGCCGCAAACCACGCGGTCACTTCGCGCGGCGGGCGTGTTCAGTTGGAGAGATATGGGACCCCGCATACGTCTACATAAGACTCTGACAGGTGACACGTTCGTAAGCATCCTGTCTGATCACCTACATCCATTAATGTCCATTGTGGATTCCGACGGACTTGGACAATTCCAGCGGGACAATACGACACCCCACACGTCCAGAATTGCTGCGGAATGGTTCCAGGAACACTCCTTTGAGTTTAAACATTTCTGCTGGCTAACAATCTCCCCAGACACGAACATTATTGAGCATAACTGAGATGCCTTGGAACTTGCTGTACAGAAGAGACCTCCAACCTCTCCTACTCTTACATATTTATGGACAGCCCTGGAGGACTGATGGTGTCAATTCCGTCCAACACTACTTCTTACATTAGTCCAGTCCTTCCCACGTCGTGTTGCGGCAGTTATGTCTGCTCGCGGGGGCCCTACACGATATCAGGCAGGCGTACCAGTTTCTTTCGCTCTTCAGTGTACTTTTAACCATCTCTCGCGTACAGTGCACCGAGAGAAATGGGTTAATACATCTTTCCGGCGAATGACTGATCGCTCTAACTTCATAGATTTTTATCAGAAGAAAGCGAACACCTAAACTCACATGATTAATACTGAGCTGAGGAACATTTAGTCAGTTTATTGTATTACAACGGCGATTCATATGATAATGATAGTGAGATTGACAACATACCGGTTTATATTTTAGTGCATCATTCAATTCGATGCGATAATTTCCTCACGGTGGCGTCGAAATGCGTTGTGAATAAAGTTAATATTTTTGAAGTGTCTCTCGTTGTCTGTCTAAGAAATCTGATTTTTTAAATATATTCTGTCAGCTTCATAAGAATTTGAGGATCACGTGGCACAATCTGTGGTGTGCAAGAGACATGTACTTTTCTCCCGAAGTGTCATTAATTAACCGTAGTTAATTCCTTTCTCTTGATAAACACCGTTACGTAACTATACTGCCACGAACCAGGTTTTGAAGCCACTTCACGTTTTGTCTATGAACTCGTTTTGTAGAAACGTCGAAAAGCACCCTAGCTTTCTCACGGGACTTGCTTTTAAGGCGTTATACACTGAAGATTAGAATTTTTACACTCCAAAGAAACAAGAGCAATCAGGAGGACACGAAATCCGAATGTAGATACTGAGGAACTACGGAACACAAATAAATAACGCCACATGCCACACTGGTCGACACCTCGTACGCAAAGTCAGAGCTGCAAAAGTGATATAAGGTATAGAAACCAGTTATAGAGATTTTGTGTGAGTTGTAGTACCACAATATACAACGCCTCCGCATGAATATGTCATTCGTATGGATTATGGGGTTTTAAATATAAGTTTTATTTCTTATTATTCTTAGGCCAAATATTTTAACAAGTGATTTCCCAGCCCATTTTTTTCTTCATTGTTGTATTTCTACACCACGAGTTTTTCATTTCAACAGAGTTTAATACAAATCTACTTTCAGAGTCAAGAATTTTCGAAGACGTATCTTTTTTTAAGCTTGAAATCAAATTGCGTTATGTCATGTGGATTTTTATTATTGTTCTGTCCCTGTTCCAAGCAATTATGCAGTCGCAATGAAGACAAAATAGGAAAAAGGTTGGTTGCCGCCGACATCAAGTCCGATCCACTTATGTAAGCAGTAGATCGTACTTGTAATGGCTTCGAATTTTTTATTCTGCGCTCTACATCAGTTTATGTATTACATGTTATGCATATTATACGGTCGAGTTTCCCGCTTCGCTGACGCAAGTTGCCGTCCTGTGCCGGTAAAGGGTTCCGAATTGCGGCGTGTAAAATAGCGGTGTGTAACGTGACTACGCCGGTGAGTGAGAAACATGTGCTGCAATCGAGTTTCTAATCACAGAAAAACATGCATCAAACTGAAATCCGTAGAAGGATAAAAGCCGTGTACGATTATGGTTCAATCGACTTCAGTAAGATGTGACGTCGCGTTGTTCGTACTCGTAATGCAGGAAACGGTGGCGTGAATCTCATCGTGTGTGACAGAGCTTGGAGTGTTTCCAGAACTTCCAGGACTTCACTTTCATAGTAAAGAAGCGCTGCAAGCAGAGTTGAGGTTTGCCCCAGTCAGGAGAGTCAGACATTCTACAGCGACGATATCAACAAACTGGTTCCTCCTTGAGAGAAATGTGTTCGTTGTCAGGGTGACCATGTTGAGAAATGTATATATATTGCCAATAAAGATGTAGAATCTGTATAGAGTTTGTTTTATTTGAAAATCTAGGAGAGTTTTCCCAAAACATTCAGAGGTATTAGTTCTCAACACGCACTTGTACGTTCACTTTTAAAATATATTGCCTCGGTATTTAAACTTTCGGTTAGTCTTGCGTTTTAATACTATATACTCTTACGTCATCGAGCCCTGATAATCCGGATGCAGTAGTCGCTGAATAATTCATGCAGCCAGACGACGTTTACATTTCTCGACAGATGTATGCAAAACAATCTGAGTACATCATGCATACAGGAACGTACCTGAGGAATATTTACATTTTCTCGTCAGCACTGTCCTTTAAGTCTTTGTTTCATCTGAGCCCTTACGTGTAATCTACATTGTGATTCAGTCCTCTGTTGTTATAAGAGACGAAACTTTTCACTGAATTAGATTTCACATTGTTATATTAGTAGTTCTCTCACTGAACCAACCAGAATTTTCTCGCAGATTTACTTCAGGAATAATAAAAGGTTTATGACTTGGCAGACAATATTGGAAGTCGTTATAACAAATCATAAATTATTTTCCACATTCTGCAGTCGCGTGGTTATAAATAATAACTACAAACAATTTCATTTTTTTCCTCATTGTATTTTTAAAAGGTGTCGCAGGTAATTAGAAGATTGAGTCCCAGTCACTGTGCCGTAGGTACAAATGCAAATATTTTAGCAATGGAGAACGACTTAAACTTTTAGTTGAGAAATAGGTTTAGTTTCGTGTGCCCTTTGAACAACCCAAATCGAGGCTCAATAAAAGGTGCCACTTATAGTGTGTAGTTGGTGCAATGATGGTTGACAGAAGGCAGGAGAAAATGGGGGAAAGACTGGTGGAGGAGGCAGTGGAAAGGAAGTGGGAACAAGTAAATACACATCAGCTGGAGGCGTTCGTTCTGAAGAAGAAGTAGCAGGAAGATGATGTAACGAAAGGCCCCAAGGATATTATTTTTACTTCCCGTAATATTTGTCCTATCTCTACATATCTTACACATCTACAGCCTTACACGCCGTTTGAAAGTCGCTATGTACCAAAGTAAAAAGATTTGTTTTTAAACGAGGCAGCAGTATTAGTGGGACTGGATGCTTGGGCGCATTTATGTAAATGATACCATGTTTCGGCCTCGCCTCCGCGGTTGCGATGCACGGAACATGTTACTTGAAAGCAATTTCTGATGTGGTTGCAACCTGCCATCACAGATATGAATCACTCGTTTCACAGTTTGAAGGGCTGATAAGAAAATTTACTGTATGATCACTCCGGCCGTCAAAACGTACACCGCCGGTCATAAATCAAGAAAGGAAAATAAAAAGCTAGGACAAATAGACGTACTAACCTAAAAGGGAAAGCAACAACAAAAGCGCTTTAAAATTTGCGAGAAAGCCATCACATGTACCTTTCTCCGGTATGTTCTAGAACGTAAATTCTCATCAGGTTTTTAAAGTACCTTTATCCAACTGAAGTGTCGAATGCTTCATTACTGTCACCCGTACACTCTTATTCTTGCTTCAATTGTATTTGGAGCCACAGTTTCCTCATCCTCAGATGGTTTGTATCTATAAAAGCTTCGTTGTAGATACCTGGTGTAGCTAGTCGCTGTGCTCGTGACACTGGTGGAAATGTGCACGTAAGTAATTTAGGTTCTCACTGCTCCTTCTATAATTACTGGTGTAGCAGTCATGGCACTTCAAGGCGATCATTATTACAACTTAAGGAATTACATGACATGTAAGTAATAAAGCAGACTCCACAATATATGGGTATTCCAAGCATTTTCTCCAGCGCCACGACAGCAGCGAATACCTGGGCTGGTATAAAATATAAAGCGTGTGTAAGTGTCCAGCATCTGAGGATAAGTTTGAAGCGGCTCGACAGCTGGCTAATAGGACAATAAAAGTACATTAAGAAAAGCACTATTAAGTGTCTGCCGACAGCACCAATACAGCATTTGGTATCTTAACGACTGTCGTAGGTTCAACGTCTATAGTGAATAAGATACATTTCTGGCGCGTCAAAACATGCATTATGATGACATTATGATGACATATGCGTGATGAATATCCAGAAAACGATGTAAGTATGAAGAGAAATGTCCAAAATAAAGCCACGAGAGACAGGGTACATCCTAGGTTTGAAAATTACGGGAGAATAAATAGGTCGTGGCTTTAGAGAGAGAAACTACCAATTATTTGGGTATGTTCATTAAAGTACGAAACGTGGATCATAATTCGGCCTTCTCAGACTACCACGCTCCTAGTGCAAACGGTTTGGCTGCTTTATGCGCACCAGTTCTCCACTCACTATTCATTCGCTACTCAGGCAAAACATAAGCGTTATTAAAAAACTTAACATATTGTCAACTAGACGTATGCTACTTTTGTAAGTGTTTCTGTAATAATGTATTACGTCACGTTCGCTTGTATAATCACATTACCGTTTTCGGCAAATAGTCGCCATCTTCTGACAGAATCCATTACAAAGTAATATACAAATAAACACTGTCTCAGAAAAATCGCATCACAAAAAAATAATTAATTTAGGGTAATGAAAATTTGGGAATACATCTAACATATCTAAGGTAACATATGCAGTTCGTGGTCTTTCGGTACCGTTCTCGCTTCCCGCACACAGGGTCCCGGGTTCGATTCCCGGTGGGGTCAGGGATTTTCCCTGCCTCGAGACGACTGGGTGTTGTGTCGTCTTCATCATCATCATTGATACCCATTACAGTCGGAGGAAGGCAATGGGAAACCACCTTGCCTAGTCAGCGGTGCGGGTTCCCGCATCGTCCCCTACGCTCATCGGCGTCTGGGACCTCATCATCATCAAGGCAACATATTTAAGTGATGAACATTGTAAGATTAATGTAAGCGCGATACAGGCCATTGCCATTGTGAAATGCTGGTACGTTAATTACCGGTGTAACAACTAAAATGTTGAATGTATGCATGCAAATGTGTATGCATTAGAGGTACCGAAAGTCAGTTCTTGGGATGGAGTCCCGTGCCTGTTGCATTCTGTCGGGCAACACAGGGGCGGTTAATGCTGATTGTGGATGACGCTAGAGTTGTCGGTCTATAAAGTCCCGTATGTGCTCAATTGGAGATAGATCTGGTGATCGAGCAGACCAAGGCAACGTGTCAAGTTTCTGTAGAGCTTGTTGGCTACAACAGCAGTATGTGGCAGAGCGTTATCCCGTTGGGAAACACCTACTGGAATGCTATATGCTATGGGTGAAAGAAAGCGCAGCATGTCGAATCACCAGACTGACGTACAGTTTTTCACTCACTATATGTGTGATAACCGCGGGACTGCACCTGCTGTCATACGAAATCGGACCCCAGACCATAACTCCAGGTGTAGGTCCAGTGTATCAAGCATCCAGTGTATCTAGCACGCAGACAAGTTGGTTGCAAGCACTCAGCTGCCCTCCTCCTAATCAACACACGGCCATCAGTGGCATCGAGACAGAACTAGCTTTCTTCGCAAAACATAACAGACATCTATTTTCCATTCCGCTGAGCGCTCGCTTGACGCAACTGAGGTCGCAAACGGCGGCACTTTTGGGTCATCGGGATGCACGCTACATGGCGTCTGGCTCGGATCTGTCCTAGAAGTAACTGATTTGTAACAGTTCGCTGTGTCTCTGTGGTGCCAACTGCTGCTCCTGCTGCAGATGCGGTACTTTGTGCCAGAGCCATACGCCAAACACGATGGACTTCCCTCTCGGTAGTGCCACGTGGCCGTCCGGAGTCCAGTCTTCTTGCGACTGTCCATTCTCGTGATCACTGCTACCAGCAACTATCTACAATAATAAATTCCTGTAAAGTCTTTCTGCAATATTTCAGAAGACACTTTCAGCGTCTCGTAACCAAAACACACGACCTCTTTCAAACTCAGTTAGGTGTTGATATGGCGTTTATGTAGCGTTGGAGGCGTTTTTGGCTTAAATCAACTCACAACGTCCAATCTCAAAGGCACTGACGTTGAAAACCGTCACAGCGTGTATTTAAATCAAATTCTATTTAGTTGCTCGTTGTGGCGCTACTAGTGCCGCTCTTCATCGACTGGAATGATATTTTAGTACATATTATTTTAGAGACGTAGAAATACGCCTACCAACAATCCTTTATGTTGCAAAACTCATTCTTGGTTCTGCGTTTTTTTTTTCGTCATTGTGTAACAAATACAATTAGACGTCAACTAAAATATTCCGCTGAATGTGTATTATATTATAACATGGTAAAAAATACTGAAATTAAAATACCGCCCTCTGCTATTATATAAGAGCTTTAGGAGAAAGGGTTACGGGAAAATATGAGGTGCGGCGGGGGGGGGGGGGGGGGGGGGGGGGGCATGAAATGGAAGAGAGGAATAGGGTGAATATTTTAAAATCATAAATGAGAGCGGAAACATCTAAAGTTCTAAACGTTTTAATTTTTAAAAAAATGTTTCTTAACAAATGGTTAAGAATTAATTTGAAAAATTAAGAACTTCTGTACATTTCATCAACTGCCATACCCTAAAATCATAAAAAATACACGTAGATTTCTTATACTTACCTTCAGTAAATCTATAGTAAGTGCGTATTAAAATGTTGCCCGCAGCTCGTGGTTGTGCGGTAGCGTTCTCGCTTCCCGCACCCGGGTTCCCGGGTTCGATTCCCGGCGGGGTCAGGGATTTTCTCTGCCTCGTGATGGCTGGGTGTTCTGTGATGTCCTTAGGTTAGTTATGTTTAAGTAATTCTAAGTTCTAGGGGACTGATGACCATAGATGTTAAGTCCCATGGTGCTCAGAGCCATTTCAACCATATTAAAATGTTAAATTACATAAATGTTTATATATACTAAACGGATTGTAGACTCACAATCAGGTACATTTTGTAAATCATGTGTTCTTAATGAAAATACAGGTAGCAAGACTTATTATCAAAAGCACTTGCAAGTGTTATCGCAATGATAAAAAGAGTGCAATCCACCTCTATTAAAACTGTTGAAAGGAAATTACAATAAAATAAAATGACATTAAGGTAGAAGTGCCCTTTGATGGGCAGTTTGATAACGTTGTACTTCTGCAGAAACCGTCTTTTTTCTGTTTGTTTCTCTCTGACATGAAGGAATGAAAGGGAAGCAAATTCCTGAAAACCAAATACATCTCTAAGCGGTCGCCGCAAGACTCTGCCTGGAAACAATATTAGTTGGCATGAGCTAGTTGCTGGAAATAAGACTGTAAGTGCACTCTTAAAACTCAGTTTTACAGGATGGTTTGATGGGTCGAATTAAACACAAAAAGAATAAAAATTACTGGACTCTCTTTCTGCTGAGTTCATTCGTATCGCTATATTACCTAGTTTGTGTGCGGCCGTTTCGGCTTTACCGAATAAAATGACGCGACGTTAGCGTGCGTTTACAGACGATGAGCTGCTGAGTATTCTAAACCAAAGTTATGACGAGAACATCATCATGCCCAATCCAGCTGATTATGGGTGGACAGATAATGACGACGACGAGCTGGCAGATAAATCTGTCACCACAAATATAAAAATTATTTCTGACCCAACAAACGTTGAACTAGTAAATGCAGAGCCAGATTTTGATGTTATCTTCGATTCTTTCTCCGATTCCGAAGAAGAGCTTGAGCGCATGCCTAAAGAATCTCTTAAGATACACAAAACAGTTGATTTTAGATGGAAACACTCTGCTTTGGACCCTAAAGTGTATAATTTCGATAACAGTGGTTCCGGTTGCAAAATCGCCAATTTAGATGATTTATCTACTGTATACGACTGCTTCCAAGTTTTTTTAGCCACGAAATTGTGAGCTACATAGCTGAGCAATGCAATTTATATTATGAACACTTTTGCAATGATGCCAGCGAAAAATCAAGACTGCGACGTTGGAAAAACACAAACAGTGACGAAGTTTACTGTTTCCTTGCTGTAAATTTTCTGATGGCTCAAGTGAGAAAAAATGAAATAAACCGTTATTGGACCAATGATCAGTTCCTGTCTACTCCAATGTTTGCGCAAATCACGCCGAGAGATAGCTATCTTCTGTTACTTAGAATGTTACCTTTCGCTGATAACAGTAAGGACCCTGGAGATGACAAAATCCGAAAATTACGTCGAATTGTGGATCATTTTTTTTTTTTTGGTCATCAGTCTGCTGACTGGTTTGATGCGGCCCGCCACGAATTCCTTTCCTGTGCTAACATCTTCATCTCAGAGTAGCATTTGCAACCTACGTACTCAATTATTTGCTTGACGTATTCCAATCTCTGTCTTCCTCTACAGTTTTTGCCCTCTACAGCTCCCTCTAGTACCATGGAAGTCATTCCCTCATGTCTTAGCAGATGTCCTATCATCCTGTCCGTTCTCCTTATCAGTGTTTTCCACATATTCCTTTCCTCTCCGATTCTGCGTAGAACCTCCTCATTCCTTACCTTATCAGTCCACCTAATTTTCAACATTCGTCTATAGCACCACATCTCAAATGCTTCGATTCTCTTCTGTTCCGGTTTTCCCACAGTCCATGTTTCACTACCATACAATGCTGTATTCCAGACGTATATCCTCAGAAATTTCTTCCTCAAATTAAGGCTGGTATTTGATATTAATAGACTTCTCTTGGCCAGAAAGCCTTTTTTGCCATATCGAGTCTACTTTTGATGTCCTCCTTGCTCCGTCCGTCATTGGTTATTTCACTGCCTAGGTAGCAGAATTCCTTAACTTCATTGACTTCGTGACCATCAATCCTGATGTTAAGTTTCTCACTGTTCTCATTTCTACTACTACTCATTACCTTCGTCTTTCTCCGATTTACTCTCAAACCATACTGTGTACTCATTAGACTGTTCATTCCGTTCAGCAGATCATTTAATTCTTCTTCACTTTCACTCAGGATAGCAATGTCATCAGCGAATCGTATCATTGATATCCTCTCACCTTGTATTATAATTCCACTCCTGAACCTTTCTTTTATTTCCATCAATGCTTCCTCGATGTACAGATTGAAGAGTAGGGGCGAAAGGCTACAGCCTTGTCTTACACCCTTAGTAATACGGGCACTTCGTTCTTGATCGTCCACTCTTTTTATTCCCTCTTGGTTGTTGTACATATTGTATATGACCCGTCTCTCACTGTAGCTTACCCCTACTTTTTTACGAATCTCGAACAGCTTGAACCATTTTATATTGTCGAACGCTTTTTCCAGGTCAACAAATCCTATTAAAGTGTCTTGATTTTTCTTTAGTCTTGCTTCCATTATTAGCCGTAACGTCAGAATTGCCTCCCTTGTCCCTTTACTTTCATAAAGCCTAACTGATCGTCACCTAGCGCATTCTCAATTTTCTTTTCCATTCTTCTGTATATTATTCTTGTAAGCAGCTTCGATGCATGAGCTGTTAAGCTGACTATGCGATAATTCTCGCACTTGACAGCTCTTGCCGTCTTCAGAATTGTGTGGATGATGCTTTTCCGAAAGTCAGATGGTATATCGCCAGACTCATATTTTCTACACACCAACGTGAATAGTCGTTTTGTTGCCACTACGACCAATGATTTTAGAAATTCTGATGGAATTTTATCAATTCCTTCTGCCTTATTTGACCGTAAGTCCTCCAAATCTCTTTCAAATTCCGATTCTAATACTGGATCCACTATCTCTTCTAAATCGACTCCTGTTTCTTCTTCTATCACATCATACAAATATTCAACCTCATAGAGGCTTTCAATGTATTCTTTCCACCTATCTGCTCTCTCCTCTGCATTTAACAGTGGAATTCCCGTCGCACTCTTAATGTTACAACCGTTGCTTTTAATGTCACCAAAGGTTGTTTTGACTTTCCTGTATGCTGAGTCTGTCCTTCCGACAATCATATCTTTTTCGATGTCTTCACATTTTTCCTGCAGCCATTTCGTCTTAGCTTCCCTGCACTTCCTATTTATTTCATTCCTCAGCGACTTGTATTTCTGTATTCCTGATTTTCCCGGAACATGTTTGTACTTCCTCCTTTCATCAATCAACTGAAGTATTTCTTCTGTTACCCATGGTTTCTTCGCAGCTACATTTTTTGTATCTATGTTTTCCTTCCCAACTTCTGTGATGGCCCTTTTTAGAGATGTCCATTCCTCTTCAACTGTACTGCCTACTGCGCTATACCTTATTGCTGTAACTATAGCGATAGAGAACTTCAAACGTATCTCGTCATTCCTTAGTACTTCCGTATCCCACTTCTTTGCGTATTGATTCTTCCTGACTAATGTCTTGAATTTCAGCTCACTCTTCATCACTACTATAATGTGATCTGAGTCTATATCTGCTCCTGGGTACGCCTTACAATCCAGTATCTGATTTCGGAATCTCTGCCTGACCATGATGTAATCTAATTGAAATCTTCCCGTATCTCCCGGCCTTTTCCAAGTATACCTCCTCCTCTTGTGATTCTTGAACAGGGTATTCGCTATTACTAGCTGAAACTTGTTACAGAACTCAATTAGTGTTTCTCCTCTTTCATTCCTTGTCCCAAGCCCATATTCTCCTATAACCTTTTCTTCTACTCCTTCCCCTACTACTGCATTCCAGTCGCCCATGACTATTAGATTTTCGTCCCCCTTTACATACTGCATTACCCTTTCAATATCCTCATACACTTTCTCTGTCTGTTCATCTTCAGCTTGCGACGTCGGCATGTATACCTGAACTATCGCTGTCGGTGTTGGTCTGCTGTCGATTCTGATTAGAACAACCCGGTCACTAAACTGTTCACAGTAACACACCCTCTGCCCTACCTTCCTATTCATAACGAATCCTACACCTGTTATACCATTTTCTGCTGCTGTTGATATTACTCATCTGACTAGAAATCCTTGTCTTCCTTCCACTTCACTTCACTGACCCCTACTATATCTAGATTGAGCCTTTGCATTTCCCTTTTCAGATTTTCTAGTTTCCCTACCGCGTTCAAACTTCTGACATTCCTCGCCCCGACTCGTAGAACGATATCCTTTCGTTGATTATTTAATCTTTTTCTCATGATAACCTCCCCCTTGGCAGTCCCCTCCCGGAGATCCGAATGGGGGACTATTCCGGAATCTTTTGCCAATGGAGAGATCATCATGATACTTCTTCAATTACAGGCCACATGCCCTGTGGATACACGTTACGTGTCTTTAATGCAGTGGTTTCATTGCCTTCTGCATCCTCATGTCGTTGATCATTGGCGATTCTTCCGCCTTTTAGGGGCAATTTCCCACCCCTAGGACAAGAGAGTGCCCTGAACCTCTATGCGCTCCTCCGCCCTCTTTGACAAGGCCGTTGGCAGAATGAGGCTGACTTCTTATGCCGGAAGTCTTCGTCCGCCAATGCTGATTATTTATCCAAATTTAGGCAGTGGCGGGGATCGAACTCGGGGCCGGAGACGTTTTGATTATGAATCAAAGACGCTACCCCTAGACCACGGTTACCTGACTAATTATAATTTTTCATCGTTCACGGAATAGTTTACTTTGCATTTACAAACTGTACAGACTATGAAAATTTGTGGCATTGCCCGAGCTATATTCCACTTAAATGAGGTAGCTCCCCAAAGATTTTTCAGGACATTCTTGATTATCCTGAGCTTCGAGAGAATTTTGTGTTTCACTGTTTTTCCTGGTTTTATGCTCGTCTGAAACATGGAAATGTGATGAGCATAAATACACATGCTCTGGCTTAGTACTACTTTTAGTCTGTAACATATGGAAATAAAGTAAACACTTTTTACACGCTGAAGAGCCAAAGAAAGTGGTTCACCTGCCTAATATGGTGTAGGGCCCCCACGAGCAAGCATACGTGAGGCAACACGACGTGGCGTGGGCTCGACTAATGTCTGAAGTAGTGCTGAAGGGAACTGACCCCATGAATCCTGCAGGGCTGTCCATAAATCAGTAAGAGTACGAGGGGGTGGAGATCTCTTCTGAATAGCGCGTTTCAAGGCATTCCAGATGTGATCAATAATGTTCATGTCTGCGGAGTTTGGAGACCAGCGGAAGTGTTTAAACTCAGAAGAAGGCACTCTAGCAATTATGGACGTGTTGGGTGTCCTGCTGGAATTGCCCAAGTCAGTCGGACTGCATAATGGACATGAATAGATGCAGGTGATCAGAAGGGATGCTTACGTACGTGTCACTAGTCAAGAGTCGTATCTAGACGTATCAGCAGTCCAATGTAGAGCCTCCACCAGCTTGAAAAGTCCTCTGCTGACATGCAAGGTCCATGGAGTCACGAAATGGTCTGCATACCCGTACACGTCCATCCATTCGATACAGCTGGAAACGAGACTCGTCCGACCAGGTAACATGTTCCCAGTCATCAACAGACCAATGTCGGTGTTGACAGCTCAAGGCGAGGCGTAAATCTTTGTGTCGTACAGTCATCAAAGGTACACGAGTGGCCCTACGGCTCCGAGAGCCCATCTCGATGAAATTTCGTTGAATGGTTCATACGCTGACACTTGTTGATTGCCCAGCACTGAAATCTGCAGCAATTAGCGGAAAGGTTGCACTTCTGTCACGTTGAACGATTCTCTTCAGTCGTTCGTCCTGTTCTTGCAGGATCTTTTTCCAGCCGCAGCGATGTCAGAGGTTTGATGCTTTGTGAATGCCCGATATTCACGATACACTCGTGAAATAGTCATATAGGAAAATCCCCACCTCATCGGTACCTCGCAGATGCTGTGTCCCATCGCTCACGCGTCGAGTATAACACCACATTCAAACTCACTTAAGTCTTGATAAGATACCATTGTACCAGCAGTAACCGGTCTAGCTACTGCGCAAGTCACTTGTCGTGTATAGGCGTTGCCGACCGTAGCGCCCTATTCTACCTGTTTACATGTCTCTGTATTTGAATACGCATGCCTATAACACTTTCTTTGCCGCTTCACTGTAGAAGATTATGGAGTAGCTGAACGAGCAACGAAATAGAAGTTATAACAGTTATAATTAAGAGGGCGAATCAGAAGTCAGATATCGGGAGTGATACGATCATGCCCGGACCGCGTTGTGGCAGTGTCGAATACTTGTGGAATGATGCGAGCCGGGGGTGCAGTGTCGCGGTGACTTCCATTAGCAAGGAGGCGAAGGAACATAGCCACAGTAGTAGCGAACAAAAACTAAAAGGCAGTATCCATAGGCTTACACACCTCCACATTGAGAGAGACGGATTGGTCCAAACAAGGCCCTCTGCCCAGGTTAAAATATTTCTGCCGGTAAATTAACATAAAGCATTGAACGACGGTAAAAGTTATAATTCCGTAATTTGAGTGCTAGGGCGACAATAAGAACGAGTTCACCATGAGCAAGTTTAATTTCGTGGTGAAAATGGTGGCTGACGTCACAGACGCGCGGAGAGAAGGAAGAGCGGCAGAAACGCCAGTGTTAGCACTTGCAGTTCTGAGTGGCGAACGGGACGGATGGGCGTCAGTGTCGCTAGCCCAAATCTCGTAAATAAGCTCTACATGTTACACAGACAGGACCAGAGTGTTCAAATGGTTAAAATGGCTCTGAGCACTTTGGGACTCTACATCTGAGGTCATCACTCCCCTAGAACTACTTAAACCTAACTAACCTAAGGACATCACACACATCCATGCCCGAGACAGGATTCGAGCCTGCGGCGGCAAACCTTCACTTCCACACATTTGTCTTTAGTAGAGACAGATTTCGCAGCATGGTGAACAATGCATGAGTGAGAGCACTGCAGTTAAGGCAAACAGGGTACAGGTTGAGAAAATGCTGGAGCTGACTACACTGCTAATGGCCAGTTAAGTTATAGATAGGACCCGGAACGCTCCCCTACAAAGCTATTATTTAACGCACCAGTCGGTCAAGCTGGTCCACGTGCGTTGCTGTGTAGGGAGTGCCATTCACCGCTTCTCTTGCTGGGACGCCGACGCTAGTTCTTATTTTGTTTCTAGTTAACAAGCAGGAATAGGGTGTTCTCCTACAGAGACCATGCCGTGATGAACTGATTCACATTGTTTTGGAGCAGTGTCTTAGTCAGTTTTACGAGACATTACGTTTAGTTTGTTGGAAACTTATTCTTCGTCATTTTAATGCAGATTCCAATAAATCACTTATTAAACTCAGACCTGATTTTACTATCAGAACCAAACTGTGGTCCTGTAATTGATACTGCTAAGATGGCTTTCTAAAAACAAATACAGCCAGTTTATCTGCATTCATAAGCGTTTTGTCTCGTCGTGACGATGTTCAGTTTCAATACAGCGGCCAAACCTTCTTATGTTTCAGCTTATAAGCAGATATTGGGTTCGATTGCTTAGTTAAAGATCGAATCCACAATTTTCAGATATTCCTGCGTTTGGCACTAACAGTTGTAGCCTACATTCGTTTTGCCTTGAAGCGCTACACATTTTATGATACAAAATATATTAGTGACGCAATAATTTGCAATATTTGATGTCGATAAGTGTGTTCTGCCGCCATGCAGTGTGAATATAGGCCAAACGCATCCGTATCTAGAAAAATTTGCATGCAAAGGATACTATCAAATGTAAACCGAAATCAGACAAAAATCTTGTACGGTTGACATTTTTTGAAACGAAGTTCTTTTATAAGAATAAGCAAGCCAAAATTGTAAATACATGCATGTTCAGACAAAAATCAAAACACCTTGAACCACTAGAGACAGGACAGTCTTATCCACAAGACATGTACATTCGTATGTTCTGAAGAAATGATTAACATTTCAGTCACCTCCACTTGGCATGTGTCCTGTTGTCTAGCAGGTACAGGATCCGCCATGAGCCCTTATAACTTGTCCCACGCGTGACGGCATCGACGAGTACAAGGAGAGAATGGCGTCCTGTGGTACAGCCATCCACGCTGCACTCACCTGGTTCTAAAGTCCGTCTGTGGTGTCTTCCTGGAAAATGGTGCCTGGGGTGTGTAGAAAGGGTATGGCTACGGGTCGCAGAATGTCATTCACATAGGTTACACTGGTCACAGTGTCTGGACACGCACCAACTCTGATTTGTGATTGTATCCAATAGCATCGCACACCATAAGGCCTTGAGTTGGCGCTGTATGTCTTGTGCGAATAGATTCACAGTGATGCCACTCCCCCTGTCTGCGGTAAACCAAAACTCGGTCATCATTTTCAAACAAACAGAATCTGGATTCGTGAGAAAACACTATCTGATGCTATTCCTGTTACCAGTGACGTCTTTACACACACCATTGGCTTCTAGCATGTTTCTGTACATTGATCAAAGAAGTGGACACTGCGCACGTAACACATGTCATAAACGGCGACGAATCTTCACCGCTGATAGTGTACGATGCGTCACACTGGTCTACTCTTCCGCCAGAGCCGAGGGGGTCGCAGATCTGTCCACAAATGCCATTCGGATGAGGTGTCGATCTTCTGGGGGGATGGCCTGGGTGTTGCCACGTGACCCATCTCGTTGTTTTCTACGGCTTCCGTAAGCCATTCAGCACACACGCGTCGCACTGCCAAAACAATTCGTTGCGCACGAGCAGCAGTTTCCCGGATGGATGCATCACATTATTTCCTGCCAATAATGCGCCTCTTTCAAACTCACTGGTCTGACAGTACGGTTCAACCATACGCATGCGAGGCATCGTGCACGTTTGCTCAAGTCACTGATCCATTACTTTCGGTTCATAGTGATAACGAGACCCGCAGGCACATTTTACCGGTGGGTGGTCTTGCGCCGCGATATCGATGTTGACTTTGAATCCGCTGTCCGACATGGTTTAAATGCTAATCATTTCGGCAGAACATACTAAAGTGCATGTCTTGTGAATACGAACATCCTATCTCTAGTTATTTTGTGTTTTCTGTTTCATTCCAGACCACTGACGGTACTATGAAACGAAACACTACTGGTAAAGCACACTGCCTGACTAAAAATGCAAAGCACCAAGCAGAAAAGAAGAAAAGGTCGAACTTCAGTGTAACTTCGTACACATAGGTACCATTGGGTATGTGGATGATTACTGTGGCCCTTATATGTGGAAGTAGAATGATAGAGCATTAGTGGAGGGAAGAGGTGGGTATGAATGGCGGCATACAGTGAGTGGTGTCTATGAAGGCCACGGAAATGCCACTATTAGTGTGAGACAGTGTTATCAGCACCTGAAAGGGCCCTCATTGTGAATATCGATTTGGACATTTGCTCTAACTGTGCACCAACCAGGTTTGTGGGGCATTCGTATGTGACAGTGGTCCCGTGTTGAACGACATACATGTCAAGATTCCGACTGACAATGTGTGACAGCCACAAGGGGGGACCGCCGTACTAATATGGAAGCACATCGTAACTCCTTCACATTTGTGCCAGCATTCAGAAAGTAAGAAACGGAATGGACTTCCTGCAATGTTCTGTGTTATCCAGAGTCATAGGTTGGAGACTAGCAGCAGGCATCGCATGCGTAGGCAGCCACTGACAGCGCATTAAAAAAAAAATAATAAAAAAATTAAAAAAGCTGATTTTTGAGTGGGAAGCATGAACTGCTGATGAATGGCGTCGCACTATATTCCAGCAATGAATCGTTTTTCTACACCACTACGGTCCATTGTCGGCGAGTATGCCTGCCAGCGGTCTGGGGAGCGGTGCCATTCTTCCTGTATTTTGGAGAGGCACAGTGGTGTTACTTCTGACGTGATTTGCGTTGCAAGCCATCAGGTGTGACTTCATCCCAGGGTTGATAGTGAGTGAGTAAACAGCAGCACGGTACATCAAGGACATGCTTCCTCCTCAATACGTCTAATGCAGCATCGTAGTGGTGCCATAACGAGACAATGCTCGACCACACATGGCATGTGATTCTGTGGACAGTCTGCGAGATATTGAGGTACTCCCTAGGTCTGCAAGATACCCCAGCCTGTCCCTGATAAAACATGTGTGAGACTAGCGTGGATGTCAACTGTCTTAGTGCCAGTTATAACACTTGGTACCAGCTTATCCCTGGAGAAAAAACAACGGCCTTACAACACCCTCCCAGAATGAATCAGTGAATGTGGTGTGTAACGACGTCCTCATAAGTGGGCTGATACCGCCAAGTTCTTTGTAATCTTGAGTCGATTTTGTAATTACCGAAATAAAATCACGTACCTGTCTAGTTTCATTTCCTTTCCTCTTCCGCTTGTGGAAGTTTTACTTTTTTGTCCAGACATGAATTTTTTAGTAATTTCAAATACCTCTAATAAAATTCAAGCAGTTACTGACGCCACAACCGCACAAATGAAGAAATCGGTAATGGAGGAAGTTTAGTTGCGCGCATTTGAGCTCTTGGATCGTATCTATGCGCACCAAATCGACATGGATATTTCCGGTCAGCAACAATATATGGTGTGTAGACTGCAGTTGTGGCGTACAAAGAAATGTGCATTCGGTGCTGCGGTGTGAACGTCCTGATCGTTGGAATACCTGTGATTGCTGCGAATCAGTTCACCTGTTGCCCTGACATTGTCGCCTTTAGTCGACGTCAATGGCCCTTCTTCCCGATCAGCATAACCCAAGTCAGTGCGGCGGTGGTGAAGCTGTTGGCGCCGTTTCACTATGGCTAGACTCGACATTCGTTTGGCCCGTATATCGTCTGAAATACTAGACGAATATGTATGCAGTTTAGACGTTCTACCCACAAGTATCAACTATGGAGTAATTCCATTTGCTTCTTTACTCGTATTTTTAGGTACTTGGACTACGAAAAGCTCTATTTAGGAAACAATAAAAACAATAGCTCGATGTAGTCATAGGTTCGAGCTTCGCACATCTACTTTCATGCCCCGCAGCTAATTCTCTGCAAATAACAGTTGTAGCTGTGACCCAACAGACAAATAGTCTATCCATCGGTTAAATTTGTGGGATAATAAAATACGCAGAAACACATGCGAAAGTTAAATGAATAATTTAAAAACAAAGGCTCTATTCTAACGTCTGTAGTTTCTGTAGACTACACAGAATCATACCGAATAATTCTTATTCGAGGAAGTGTCCTAGGATATTCAGTTAAAACACAGGCAGAAAACACCCTTATCAAATGAAGTAAAGTTACGTTGAGAGTGATACGAGAATGGCAGCAAAATCCCCAAACTAAGTAGTCATCAAGGACTCACGAAAACTAAGTCCATTTCGTGATCACGATACACGAAAGATTCACCTGCTGGTTCAACATGATGATTCACAAATCAACACACACAATATGAAGAATAGTAACTCATACCCAGTCTGTTCTCAGTTCCGTAAATCAAGCGGCGAAAGTTAGAGCATTTTCAGACTTCTCGAAATACAAAGTCTCTTCAAAAGTTAGAGCACTCTAGCCTCCGTTTACCAAACAGAAACGATCACCTATATGACTGAATTGTGAACGGTACTCTAGCTAGGTCTGCCTTCTTCCAGAACTTTCCACTACGTGTCAGGAATCGCTCCCTTAAGCTCTTCACTCGAAAAGCCCAGTATGCACTTGAATTGCATAGTGTTCCCATATTGTTTGCTTTCCCATTGTCTGAAGGCCATCACCACCAAAAGTACATAGTTATTGCACTCTACGCTTTACACATCCACCTTGACCACTTCCTGGAGTAAACTAATATATTACAACAATATTTAAATAAATAAATGTCATTAACACTTGGTTGCACTCAGATCGTTTACAATAAACGCAAGTAACAGTTAGTTTATAAATAAATAAGCAAGTGTGCTCTCGCTTTATGACTACAGATTGTCCTTACATGTTATTTAAACAATTATTTAGGTCTGCTTGTCAGAAGCGTCTGTTTGTTCTCTGTTCAATTGTGGTGTCCACTAACACGTGCAACTGACCACCTTTAAATTGGCACAGATTATTAATAGCACTTTCAGTCAACATTAAAATGAAGTTATTGGCAAAATAGTAAACTGTTGATTAAGTAAATACACAATTATGAAAATTTTTGAGGTAATGATGCTGTATTCATTTTCTGTGCAAATGTGGTGAGTACGATGTGCTGACGAACATTTGCATAATGAGAAAGATATAATTGACGTCGTAAATCAATAAATTAAATAGATACAGATACGTGGCTTTCAGAGATGATAACAATAGTTCAATGCTATCATCAAAGATATGGTTTGTTTAAATCGCATGAAGCGTTTAAAAGTTGTTAATTCAGAGGTTCGTTGGGTAAATTTTTATTCTCTATGAAATATTAGCTTTCGTAGTTTTAAAGATATTGAAATATTGTTGTGTCATTAGATGCCTTCATTTTTCTGGCATAGCTGATGTTTTCATATTTGCATTAATATTTGTTTGGAAATTATTATAGACCCTCAGAGAGCTATAAGAATCCAGCTGTCGATTTCTCTCAAGGCCTGCCATTCCTGGGAGCTTTGATGGTCCTTATCAGCAATCAATGCATCTTTCAAATTCCCCATACCGAGATTTTACGGTTTCCTTTGTCGCACCCCTGGCTGGCCTGGTGCGTCTGCTGCAGCTCGCCCTGAGCCCTGGACCTACTAGCATTCAGCCGTCAATCAAATTTGCCTTACCACGTAGCGATTACAGGCGGCGATTAGCTCGCCGACATAGCTATTACGAACAGTATAGTGATCACATTATTGTAGTCAAGATTGACACGAACCCCACGCCTGCCACAGTAGTACAAGTTTATATGCCAATTAGCTCCGCAAATGACGAAGAGATTGAAGAAATTTATGACGAGATAAAAGAAATAATTCAGATAGTGAAGGGAGATGAAAATGTAATAGTCATGGCGGACTGGAATTCGATACAAGGAAAAGGAAGGGAAGAAAAAGTAGTAGGTGATTACGGAATGGTGGTAAGGAATGAAAGAGGAAGCCTCCTGGTAGAATTCTGCACAGACCATAACTTAATCATAGCTAACACTTGGCTGAAGAATCATGAAAGAATGTATACGTTGAAGATGCCTGGAGACACTGAAAGGTTCCAGACAGATTATATAATTGTAAGACAGAGATTTAGGAACCAGATTTTAAACTGTAAGACATTTCCAGGGCAAATGTGGACTGCGACCATGATCTATTGGTTATGAATTGTAGATTAAAACTGAATAAAATACAAAATGGGGGATATTTAAGGAGATTGGAGCTGGATAAACTGAAAGAACAAGAGGCTGTTGAGAGCTTCAGAGAGAGTGTTAGGGAAAGCTTCACAAGAACTGGGAAAACAATACAGTAGAAAAAGAATGGGTAGCTTTGAGAGATAAAACAGTGACGGCAGCAGAGGATCAAGTAGGAAAAAAAGACGAGAGCAAATAGAAGTCCCTGGGTAATAGAAGAGATATCGAATTTAATTAATTGAAGGAGAAAATATAAAAATGCTGTGAATGAAGCAGACAAAAAGGAAGAAAAAATGAGATCGACAGGAAGTGCAAAATGGCTCAGCAGGGATAGCTAGATGACAAATGTAAAGATGTAGAGACATACATCACTAGGGCTAATATAGATACTGCTTACAGGAAGATTAAAGAGATCTTTGGAAAAAAGAGAACCACATGTATGAATATCAAGAGCTCAGATGGAAAACCAGTTTCAAGCAAATAGGGGAAGGCAGAAAGGTGGAAGGAGTATATAGTGGGTCTACACAAGAGCGATGTACTTGAGAGCACTATTAGTGAAATGGAAGAGGACTTAGATGAAGATGAGATGGGAGATACGATACTGCATGAAGAATTTGACAGCACTGAAAGACCTAAGTCGAAATAAGGTTCCGGGAGTAGACAACATTCCCTTAGAACTACTGATAGCTTTGGTAGAGCCAGCCCTGTCGAAACTGTACCATCTGGTGAGCAAGATGTATGAGACAGGCGAAATACCCTCAGACTTCAAGAAGAATATATTAATTCCAATCCCAAAGAAAGCAAGTGTTTACAACTGTGAAAATTAACAAACTATAAGTTGAATAATTCACATCTGCAAAATGCTAACAAGAATTCTTTACAGACGAATGGAAAATCTTGTAGAAGCCGATCTCCGGCAAGATCAGTTAGGATTCTGTAGAAATGTTCGAACACGTGAGGCAATACGTGCTACTACTTATCTTAGATGATAGATCAAGTAAAGGCAAACCTACGTTTCTAATATTTTTATACTTAGAGAAAGTTTTTGACAATGTTGACTCTCTTTCAAATTCTGAAGGTGGCAGGGGTTAAATTTAGGGAGTGAAAGGCTATCTCTAATTTGTATAGAAACCAGATGTCAGTTATAAGAGTCGATGGGCACGAAAGGCAAACAGTGGTTGAAGAGGGAGTGAGACAGCGTTTTAGCCTATCTCCGATGTAATCTCTATACTGAGCAAGCAGTAACGGAAACAAAGGAAAAATTTGGAGTAGGAATTAAAATCCAGGGAGAAGAAATAAAAATTTTGAGGTTTGCCGACGACATTGTAATTCTGTCAGAGACAGCAAAGGATCTGGAAGAGCAGTTGAACGAAATGGACAGTGTGTTGAAAGGTGGATATAAGATGTACATCAACAAAAGCAAAACGAGGATAATAGAATGAATTAAATCGGATTATGATGAGGGAATTAGATTAGGAAACGAGGCACTTAAAGTAGTAAATGAGTTTTGCTATTTGGGAATAAAAATAACTGATGATGGTCGAAGTAGAGAGAATATAAAATGTAGACTGGCTATGACAAGGAAAGCGTTTCTGAAGAAGAGAAATTTGTTTACATCGAGTATAGATTTAAGTGTCAGGAAGTGTTGTCTAAAAGTATGTGTTTGGAGTGTAGCCATGTATGGAAGTGAAACGTGGACGATAAATAATTTAGACAAGAAGAGGATAGAACCTTTCGAAATGTAGTGCTATAGAAGAATGCTGAAGACTAGATGGGGAGATCACATAACTCATGAGGAGGTACTGAGTAGAATTGGGGAGAAATTTGTGGCACAAATTGACTAGAAGAAGGGATCGGTTGGTAGGACATATTCTAAGACATCAAGGGATCACCAATTTAGTATTGGAGGGCATAATGGAGGGTAAGAATCGTAGAGGGAGACCAAGGCATGAATACACTAAAAAGATTCAGAAGGATGTAGGCTGCAGTAGTTACTTGCAGATAAAGAAGTCTGCACAGGATAGAGTAAGATGGAGAACTGCATCATACCAGTCTCTGGACTGAAGACCACAACAACAACACAGACGTAACGTTACACACACTGCTTCAGGCATTGTGACACAACTGTTATCCACAGCGCAGCATATAACATTTACATGGATTGGAGAAAAATATGGGAACACGGTGAGAGATGCATGCTTGACCAATCCTACAGGTTGATCGGATGACCACGAACGACACCTGTGCATTGTTCTCAATACACTGCAAGTGCGAGTCGTGGTCAGAATGGAGCTCAGTGAATACGAACTTTGGAAAATTCTTGGTGCTCGTTTGGAGGTAGCTTCCATAACTGAGGGAGCCGAAGTGTATGGTGTTTCGAAAGACATCCTATCGAAGAATTCTACTGTATGAAGGGAAGCCAGAAAACATCAGCCACCAAATCACCACCGGGAACTAAATTGTATGTTTAGTGATCGTGGCAGACGGACATTTCACGCCCCGACTTGTAGAACGTTGTCCTTTCGATGTTTATTCAATCTTTTTCTCATGGTCACCTCCACCTTGGCATTCGCCTCTCGACGATCCGAATGGGGGACTACTCCAGAATCTTTTGATAACGGACAGATCATAGAGACACATTTTCAATTATAGGCCACACGTCCCATGGATGCATGTTATGTGCCTTTAATCCTGTAGTGTCCATTGCCTTCTGCATCCTCATGTTGACCATTGCTGATCCTTCTGCCTTTAGGGGCAGATTCCTACCCTCTGTCCGCTCCTCCTTCTTCTTTGATAAGGCCGTGGGTAGAACGAGGGTGACTTCTTATGCCGGAAGTCTTCGGCCACCGCCAATGCTCATGATTAATCAAAGTGTAAGTGGTGCTGGGTTTCAAACCCGGGACCGCAGATGTTCTGATTACTAATCGAGAAAGCTACTTGTAGACCACAGGTTAGGTTCCTATGCATGCGAGTGCCTCGAAGACGTCTCAAGTAAGAGAATGCACAGCGTTGCCCTTGACAGCGTGTGTTCATCAGAGCCAATGGCATAGTCTGAAAATGCGATATCACCGTTTTGTTATCTCGTGTACATGAATGACTTGACGGACGGGGTGAGCAGCAGTCTGTGGCAGTTTGCTGTGTTGTACGGAAATGTGTCGCCGTTGACTGATTGTACGAGGATACAAGAACACTTGAACAAAGTTTTTAGTTGGTGTGATTAATGCCAGTTCGTTCTAAATGTAGAAAAACGTAAGTTAAAGTAGAAAAAACAATCTCCTTATATTAGAATACAGCATTAGTAGGTAGCTGCTTGACACAGTCATGTCGATTAGGTTTATATGCGTAAAGTTACAAAGTGGTGTGAAATGGGAAGAGCAAGTGAGGTTTATTGAGGTGATCCTAGGAAAGTTATTTATGAAGGATAACGCGTATAGAGCATTAATGTGACCGATTCTTGAGTACTGCTAGGGGTATGGTACCTCCACCAAGTCGGATTAAAGGAAGAGGCTTGGAAACAGATGTGTTACTGGTAGGTTCGATCAGAACGCGAGTACTGCAGAGATGCTTCGTGAAATGAAATGGAGGGAAGACGATGTTGTTCTCACGAAGGGCTATTGGGAAAATCTAGAGAACCAGCATTTGAAACCGACTGCAGGACGATTCTGCTGCCAGAAACATACATTACACCTAAGGCAACAGAGATAAAAGTAGTCAGAACTTGAACTTAGTCATATAGACAGTCGTTTTTCCCCTCGCTCTACTAGCTAGTGGAACAGGAAACGACTAGTAATGATATGTAGCATCCTCCGTAACGCACCACACGGTGGCTCGTGGGGTTTTTGTGGATATAGGTGTAGATGTAGATACATATAAGTTCATTAGTTTGATTATCTCAACCTGTGACAGCCACGTGCTTTTGCTTCGTTTTCGGAATCCATACTGATTGCTTCAATAAAGAAGACAACATATTCGTGTTCTAATGATCCGGTCTTCCACCTCCAGTATCTGTGAGTAATTTATGGAGTAGTTAAGTGGGTTAGTTCGGTTGCCCTTCTTGCAACATAAATAACTGTTCTCAAACAGAATAAGGGAAACAGAGGAAGGAACGAGCCGCAGCTGGGAGAGCGGATACGGTGGCACGGCGTGTGTCCACCCACGCCACAAATCAGGGTAGGCAGACGCCGCCCCCTGGGTCCGCCGCGGCTGAGCGGTGCTCGCGCCTCATCTGCTGCCCCGTCACGTGGCCTGGCCGGCGCCGCCCACATCCGGTCACCACCCGTCCTTCCCTCGTTTACCGTCCGCCCACATGACAAGCTTCGAACGCGCTGTCTGGCGTCAGTGTGGGCCTTCCCTTATTCTACCGGTTCCAGCATAGGTCAAACAGAGGTCAGCGAAAAAGTGTTCGAGGGCTGATGAACAAAGGCCGAAACAGATTTTTTCCAGCATCTTCCGTGATAGTTTCCTATCTATACCATGAATGTTTAAAAACGTATGGCCATAAGCAGCAGCAGCACTCTCGTGCCAGTATGTTTACAGTAATTCTCTGTTATGTAGACACTTTTTGCATTTCACTTCGGGCGATGGAGGCGACGTGAAAGGAGCAGTGCGGCACAGTAAAATTCCGTGTTTGTTTAAACCAAGCAGGCAGTGAAACGTAAGAAAAGCTGTAGCAAATGTACAGTGAAGCTGCACTACCTCGTCTAACAGTATTTTGGTGGTTCAGAGATTTCAGGAGGCCGCCTTGCGTTAATCATAAAATGTCTGACGATGAGAGATCTATTTTTGCCAAGGGTGGAACTTTTACCTTTAGCACGCGAGTTGTGGCCGCGGAAGTGTAGAAGCAGGCACTCTTTGTGTGGACACGGTTAAACTGAAGAAACCCCTTTTGCAGCTATAAGAGTATTGTCTCGTGCAAAGGTTGCAAAAATTAATTTAGCTGAGGGTGAGAGGAATGCCATAAATGCCTGAATGTGGACGATAGTGTTAAAATTCTCTCCGTTGACAAGGGAAGTGCAATGGTTGTTTTTAATGTCACCGACTGTCATAACGAAATTAACGACTTACTAGAGCAGCAAGCATATAGGAAACTGAATGAAGACCCCCACTGACGAAGTGCGTAGAACTGTTACGCGATTGATAAAGAAGTCCTTATCGAAAACGGCGTTCAGAAAAGTCTGTTCAATTCAGCTGCGCTGCCACCAAGACTTTATGGATTGCAGAAGGCACGCTAAGAACGTGTTCCTCTAAGGCCTATAGCGAGTGCTATTGGTTCGCTCTCCTGTTCGAGTGCGAAGTTATTGACAACATTGTTACGACTGTATGTAGGCCGATCGTATATCAGTAATTCGGCACACTTTATCAGTAAATTAAACCGCATAGTAGTACAGCCGGAGGACATAGTCAGCCGGAGTGGCCGAGTGGTACTAGGCGCTACAGTCTGGAACTGCGCGACCGCTACGGTCGCAGGTTCGAATCCTGCCTCGGGCATGGATTTCTGTGATGGCCTTAGGTTTGTTAGGTTTAAGTAGGGGACCGATGACCACAGCAGTTAAGTCCCATAGTGCTCATAGCCATTTGAACCATTTCAACCGGGCGACATATTAGTTAGTTTTGATATGGTATCGCTATTCACTAAGGTTGTCGCAGAACTGTTTAAATATTGCATCACAAACAAGTATTTGAAATGAAGCGATGAGGTCTATGAAAAGACAAAATGGCTCTGAGCACTACGTTACTTAACGTCTGTGGTCATCAGTCCCCTAGAACTTAGAACTACTGAAACCTAACTAACCTAAGGACATCACACACATCCATGACCAAGGCAGGATTCGAACCTGCGATCGTAACAGTCGCGCCGTTCCGGACTGAGCGCCTAGAAGCGCGAGACCACCGCGGGCGGCCTATGAAAAGACAGATTGTGTCGTTATGGGGAGCTCCTTATACTCAGTTATAGCTAATTTCTTTATGGAAAAATTCGAGGAGCAGGCACTGGAAACTGCGAACAAGAAACCGAATATTTGGTTCCGGTAGGTGGAGATACGTTTTATACTGTCGGAAGGAACGAAACCGGTCGTTTTCACAAACATCTCAACTGGATCAAGATTAAGATTGCCATGAAGTAGAAGGCAGGTGAAAGATTAAATTTCCTCGATGTGCTAGTTTTCAAGAAAGAATGTGGTATCTGGGGCCACACGGTTTACGTAAAAGCCACGCACACATACCGTTGCCTACACAGGGATTCGAACCACTACCCATCAACAAAAACGAGGTATCATAAAAACGGTCGTGGGTGGAACACGGAAACTCTGCAAACCAGAGCTGCTGGACGCAGAATCAAACATGTCGCCAATGCATTGCTCAGGATCGGTTATTCGTTCGCCGAGGTGAAAAGAGCGTTAAGATAACCACGTAGAAATGAAAGCTATGCTCAAGCACCGGTGAAATCGAAAGTTTTCCTTACTTTCATTAGGGTCTTACTGACAGCATAGGAAAAATCTTGAAGAAGTGGAACTTCACGGTAATCTACAGGCCCACCCGGGAGCCACAAGATTACCTAAAATCGGCCAAGGATGCTCGACAACAGCTGGAAAAAGCTGGAATTCATAGGATGTCGCGTAGTTGTGGGAAAGTGTAGCTGGGTACTACAAAAGGAAAGGTCAAAAAATGTCTAAAAGAGAACAAGATCAATTGAAGAGAAAAGGAGACTGACCGGTCAGCTGTTGCGAAACATTTGAACCCGGAGATGTCCACATTCATTTTGGTAGGACTCAAGTACTGGCAGCCACAAGCGGATGCCATGAGAGGTTATACATTGCGAAACACCCCAGGGATTTCAGTAGGGAGGAGGAGGGCGTGAAATTGAATGGCATGTGGATTCCGGTGCTGAAGAAGATGTCTCCCAGTCTTCCACCATGGGGTGACAGCAACAGTGGACGACAGCAGTCGACAACGGCCAGTTGCACTCGCGTATTCAAAACATGTGACGTCACGCCGCTGCGCGGAAGCAGACCGAACCGAAATTTTTCTGTAATCAGTACCGAGCCAGCCTGTCAATCGGGCATTCAAAGAGGCTTTGATCCCCCTTGAAATTGTTCTCCGCAGATGTGGACGAAACCTGGGTTTTGTAGTGAAATCCATTCGACCACAGCATAATAGCCCGGAATATTTTAATAATTGTCGGAGTGTGTTAAGCAAGGCAGGCCTGGTGTTCCGACTTCTGTTGTGATATATCAATATCAACACAGCTGCTTTGATTTTAAGGATCGACGGACTACATTGTGTAACCTCAGTGAAGTTTTGAGAATTTTATATAGCAGTGTCTGAGCCGTATGCGGCTGGCGTTCTTGCCGTTCAAAGCTTGCTGTCGTGTAATAGCGGTAGTGGCATCTCGATTCCTTCTTGTGTTAATGGTGCCACTGAGTTGCTAGTATTGTTTGTCCGCGAGTGGCAGCAGTAGCGGTTATCCATAGAAAGTACTGTGATACCATCTTTGGTGCCATAGCTAGTATTCCGGGTCGTCATGTGTGTCTGGCGGTTCTGCTTCGGCCGGATCAGCGAGGAGGTGCGCAGCGCGAGGGCAGAGCAGGACCGCTGGTGGCGTGCAGACACTGTCGGACCGAGGGGCTGTAGCCGACGACCGAACCCAGGACGTTTGAAGTTGAGTGAACCGTGTCCAGTACTGAAACTTCCACTGTTTGAGATCTCGCTGTTGTTTGCGTGTTGCTGCTCCCAGGGTCTGTGAGACCAACTGCAATAAATGGAGACTGTCAGGTTGGCGGCAGCTATTAGCCGCCTGCTAGTCCTTTGCATTTAGTATTATTCTTATTAGTGTAGTGCAACCGGCGGTATGGCCGCGGTGGTCTTGCGGTTCTAGGCGCTGCAGTCCAGAACGGCGGGACTGCTACGGTCGCAGGTTCGAATCCTGCCTCGGGCATGGATGTGTGTGATGTCTTTAGGTTAGTTAGGTTTAAGTAGTTCTAAGTTCTAGGGGACTGATGACCTCAGCAATTAAGTCCCATAGTGCTCAGAGCCATTTGAACCATTTGAACCAGCCGGCGGTATTTTCTGCCATGTGGCCTCTAACGCCCCAGTTACCTGCCCTGGAAGTTAGTGTACTTTTCCCGCAGTTTACCTTTCCTCATTGTGTTGATGCTGTCCGACACGGCGTGTAGTTCGACAGCCTCTTGAACTGTACTGTGAATATAATTTTTCGGAGGTCTACCTTGGTTCTAGTGTTTCCTTCGGCCTGGGGTGTGTTTCTGAAGACGTGGTGCTGTCTGTCTCTTCGCCCTTGCCTAAAAATATTCCATCGTAGTACCGGTGATCGAAAGTTAGGCGGATTGGTTAGTCGGTCGGTCGGCGATTAAGCTACGTCTAGTGTGAGTTGTCATCCTGTCACGTGAGTACAACTCTTGGCTGCCTGTCTCACCGCTTACACAGCTGTAGTCACCTTCCTCAGGTCGATCCAGGGAGCACTATCTTTGGATCGCTCTGTCTTATTTGGACAAGTTGTCATAATTGTTTAAAATTCGCCCTAATGTTTTAACATCTTATTGCCTTCCCCACCTGTAATTCCGGCCTTCAGCCGTTAATTGGCTCTGAGCACTATGGGACTTAACTTCTGAGGTCATCAGTCCCCTACAACTTAGAACTACTTAAACCTAACTAACTTAAGGACATCACACACATCCACGCCCGAGGCCGGATTCGAACCTGCGACCGTAGCAGTCGCGCGGTTCCAAACTGAAGTGCTTAGAACCGCACGGCCACACCGGCCGGCAGCCGTTAATTGTTTGTAACAGTGCTTGTGGCCTTCAGCCAACAAATTATTATCAATTTTCTCTTAATAAGGCCTGCAGCGGTCACTATAGCCTGTTACAGTTTGTTACGATTGTTTTAGAAATGTTTTAGTGTTTTAACATGCAACTGCCTTCCTTACTTGTAATTCAGGCCTTCAACCGTTAAGTATTCTGAAAATTGCTTGTGGCCTTCAGCCCCCAATAAGTATTAATCCTTTCTGTACCAGGCCTTCAGCCATTAATTGTTTGTAACATTGCTGGTGGCCTTCAGCCGACAAATAATTTTCAATCCTTTTTTAGTGAGGCCTTCAGCTGTCACTAAAGCTTGTTACAACTTATTACGATTATTAGAAAGGGTTTTAGTACTTTTAAGATGTAATTTTCCACCTTATTTGTAATTGAGGCCTTCAGCCCCTGTGTATTCTGAAATTTTTTGTGGCCTTCAGCCCACGAATAATTTTCAACCTTCTTAATCCGGCCTTCAACCGTTACTATAGCTTGTTACCGTTTTGACTGCGGAGAAGAAAATATTTGTTAATGTGTAACTGCCTTCTTCACTTGTAATTCAGGCCTTCAGCCATTCTGCATTCTGAAATTGCTGCTGGCCTTCAGCTGTTAATTGTTTGTAACATTGCTTGTGGCCTTCAGCCGACAAATAGCTTCAGTTCTGTCTTGATAAGGCCTTCAGCCGTCACTATATCTTGTTACAGTTATTAAGATTGTTAAAAGGGTTTTTGGAATGTAGTTGTCCACCTTATTCGTAATTCAGGCCTTCAGCCGCTGTGTATTTTTGAAATTGCTTCTGGCCTTCAGCCTTCGAATAATTTGAACCTTCTCAATCAGGCTTTCAGCCGTTGATTGTGTGTAACATTGCTTGTGGCCTTCAGTAGACAATAACTTGCAATTCTTCTAATAAGGCTTTCAGCCGCCAGTGTAGAAAAATCTTTAAAAATGGTTGTTGATAGTTTTGTTTTTTAAAAATAAAGTGTGTGTGTTTTCTGTGCAACCAGTGGTAACTGATAAGGCCCCGTCCACACCTTTCCTGCTTTCCCTAAGTCCCACGTCTCAGTGTCATTACGATTATGCATTATTATTTCCATATGACCTGTGTTCGTCACCGTTAGGCGCCACATCAGTTGACTCCCAAACGAAAGGTTTTGCTAATGGAAGCAATGAGGCACTGTGTCCCTTTGCTAATGGAATCGATTATCAACGGTATGAGTCGTGGCTGCGTCATTACGATCCTGAGGGAAAACGAGCCAGTACAGTATGGTGGCAGAAGTTGTTACCGCTGCAGGGAAGGTGATGGCGATTTCATCATGATAATGCACTGCCTCGTGTCGCAAATCAGCTCATACATTTTCTCAGTTCAACATTACTTACGTACCGCGTCCTCCTAAGAGCCCCGATCATGCACCATGTGTTTTTTCTTTCTTCCCTTCACTAAAGGCAAATTATCGGGGTATTCGACTTGAGAGCTCTGTAGCAGTGCCCAAGAAAACTGAAGTGAGTCTCAAGGACCCGACCAACTAAGGCCTGCACCATGTGTTCGAGGACTGGCAGAGACGCCTTAAAATGTGATTTCAAGTAAGAGGGCAGTACTCTGAAAAAGGTCATGTAAACATTGAAAGGAGTAGTAAAAATTTGTGAAAAAAACAGCCTCAGTCCTCATTTGTCAGCTCTCGTATTTATTGTTGCGTCGAATTTTTTATTCTTTTTATTTATAAATTAATTCCAGGTAGCTGACGTTCATTCATTGCGATCGATTTCGAACCTCACATGGCTTCATCAGTAGTCACATTCCCTGACGATCAAAAGGCTGTCAGCCCCCAAGTATATGTCTGCACAATAATGGAATGCGGTTCCGTAAATAACAGGTCGCGAATAGAAATCTCAAGCTGCCTACTAGATAGAGAGAGCTTTAAATATAAAAGAATTAGGACAAACTGAGATCGTTTTCGTGCGTTCATTTCTTGTAACTGTGAGCTAGGACTAAAGAGGTAGTGAGGTTTATGAACTGGAAGTGATAATACAGCACATATATTTTATTCGGTGTTCTTTCTTTTTAATTTGGTAGTCACAGCTAGGCTCTTTCCATTGTTGAGACACTTAATTTCATGCACATTGTTGACACGCATAGCATTACAAGGTTTCTAACAGTTTTTCTCAGCTAAGAACCATTAAACGCTGCTTCAGAGCAGGCAGTACTTCTAAAGTTATCAACAAGGGTAGTTAATTTGATTCTAACATAACTACGGATAAAGCTGCACCGCAGCAATCTCTTTACAGTGAGTCAACCAGAACTCCACCGACAAACCTCCAGAGGACCAAAACCAGGGAAAAGAGATTTAGTAAACGTGTTCTCTGAAATTCATACCTTAAGAGCTGTGAGCACTTGTTCAGCTTCAATAATGTGAAACACATCTTTTCTATTGCAAACTGTTTGGGTTCCGTATTTCGGTAGAAAGTAATATGGACCAGAACCAGAACGAAATGTTCAGTATATTCGTACATGGGTTGTAAATAGCGCAACTTAAAAGGCACGAGCATTGCTTTATGTTCTCTTCAGTAAAACATACTCTCTTCTATCGAGCAAGTTCTCATAGCTCTTGAGGTATGCACTTTAGGACCCATGTCTACATACTTTTCTTGTTGTGCTCCTTACCACCATCTCTGAAAATATGGAAAGAGCGAAGATGAACAAGTGCTCATCAAGGAGGGAAAAAAAGGTAGGGAGATGGCATTACGTTATAGACTTGAAGCCATCTTAACTATCCAAAACATTGGGTTAACCGCATTCATTGCCCCATAGTTCAAGGCGGTGACACTTCCTCACGACGACACTATGATTTTGTCGTATTACTGGAGCAAGTATGTATTCAAGAACAGAACGTTCGAAATTGCCTTCCTTGCACTATGTTATTCATGGAAATAGAATAAGCGTTTGGCGTCATTGGCAGGGAGGCCCCTTATGGGGCAGGTCCGGCCGCCTTGGTGCAGGTCTTACTACATTCGGCGCCACATTGGGTGACCTGCGCGCCGGATGGCGATGAAACGATGATGAAGACAACACAACATGAAGACGAAACAACAACCAGTCCCTGAGCGGAGAAAATCCCCGACCCAGCAGGGAATCGAACCTGGGCCCCTTAGGACGGCAGTCCGTCACGCTGACCATTCAGCTATCAGGGCGGACTATGTTATTCATGAAACCCTATAATTTTTAGTATTTAAAACATTTATTGAGCGCACATGACAGAAACAATGAACAAGAAGTACTCGTAAACAGGAGTCTGCTAATATTTTGGACTACTTAAAATGGCGCCCACTCTGGCTTCAAAACGACGTACAGCGTAAGTCCGTGATGCCACCTCCATTCTTTTTTTTACTTTCATGGTGCTCATAGCCTTTGGGGCATGAATCTTAGAGCCCATCTTCACCAGACATTCTTTGATAAGAGCGGCGATGCGTCGTGGCAAGGAAGCATTGAAACCTCGGTCGGTCGCTGGAGCGACTTAACACCACAACTGCGTACACACGGGTTACCGAATTCACGTAAATTCCGAGCAGAGGGGCGATGAGCTCTGACGTTACGTTCAGTCAGACCGCAGATGTATTCGATTGGGTTCAAATATGGCGAGATGGGTGGCCAGCACATCAACTGGAACTCACTCCTGTGTTCCACGAACCACTCGATCACACTCCTGACCTTGTGACATGGCGCATTATTTTGTTGAAAAATGGCACTGCAGTTGGGAAACATGATAGTCATGAAGGGGTGTACGTTGTCTGCTACCAGCATACGGCACTCTCTAGTCGTCATGGTGCCTTGCACGAGCTCAACTCAACGTGGGATTCCATTCACATTGATTTCCACGTGAATGTTCCCGAGAGCGTAAGAAGCCGCCACCAGCTTGTCTCCGCCCCACAGTACATGTTTCAAGGAGCTGTTCCCATGGGGGACGATGGATTCCTGCCCTCCCATCGGCATGATGAAGAAAGTATTGTCCGGAACTGCGCTGCTGCTACGGTCGCAGGTTCGAATCCTACCTCGGACTTGGATGTGTATGATGTCCTTAGGTTTGTTAGGTTTAAGTAGTTCTGTCTCTAGGGGACAGATGACCGCAGATGTTAGGTCCCATAGTGCTTAGACTCATTTGAACCATTTGAAGAAAGTATCGGGATTCATCAGGTCACGCAACGCACTGCAGCAGGCCAAGTTGAATTCAAAAGAATAGTGTTGACAACAGTTGAGAGATTTATACCAAATATATTAACAAACGACGGAGCTGATCTCCCTTGGTGCACGAAAGAGGTCAGAACACTGTTGCAGTAACAACGAAAAAAGCAAGCCAGATTTCAACGAAGGCAAAATCATCAAGACTGGCGATCTTTTACAGAAGCTGCAAATTTATCGCGGACATCAATGCGAGATGCTTATAATGGTTTCCACAACGAAGCATTGTCTCGAAACTTGGCAGAAAATCCAAAGAGATTCTGGTCGTATGTGAAGTATGCTGGCGGCAAGACGCAGTCAATGCCTTCACTGTGGGATAACAATGGAAGCACTATCGATGACAGTGCTGCGAAAGCAGAATTACTAAACACAGCCTTCCGAAATTTCTTCACTAAGGAAGACGAAGAAAATAATCCAGAATTCGAATGAAGAACATCTGCCAACATATGTGACTTAGTAGCAGATATCCTTGGAGTAGTGAAGCGACTTAAATCACTTAATAAAAACAAGTCTTCTGGTCCAGACTGTATACTAGTTAGCTTCCTTTCAGCGTGTGCTGATGCAATAGCTCCATACTTAAGAATCGTGTACAACCGCTAGCTCGGCAAAGACTGGAAAGTTGCACAGGTCTCACCAATAATGAAGAAGGGTCGCAGGAGAAATCCACTAAATTACAGGCTCATATCATTAACGTCGATATGGTGCAGGATTTTGGAACATATATTGTGCTCGAACTTTATGAAGTACCTCGAAGAGAATGGATTTAGAAAATATCGTTCTTGTGAAACACAATTAGCTCTTTACACACACGAAGTGTTGAGTGCTATTGACAATGGATTGTAAATTGATTCGGTATTTTTAGATCTTCGAAAGGCCATTGACACTGTACCACACAAGCGGCTTATAGAGAAATTGCGTGCTTGTGGAATATCTTCTCAGTTACGTGCCTGGATTCGTGACTTCCTGTTAGAGAGGTCACAGTTCTTAGTAATTGACAGAAACTCATCGAGTAAAACATAAGTGATTTCTGACGTTCCCCAAGGTTGTGTTATACCCTCTGCTGTTCCTTATCTATGTAAGCGATTTAGGAGACAATCTGAGCAGATGTCTTAGGTTGTTTGCAGACGATGCAGTCGTTTATTATCTAGTAAACTCATCAGAAGTTCAAAACAAATTGCAAATCTAATTAGGTGAGGTATATGAACGGCGCTAAATTAGCAACTGACCTTAAATAATGAAAAGTGTAAGGTTATACACATGAGTGTTAGAAGGAAACCGTTAAATTTCGTTTACACGATAAATCAGTCAAAACTGAAGGCTGTAAATTCAACTAAAGACCTAAGAATTACAATTATGACAATTTAAATTGGAAAGATCACATAGAAAATGTTGTGAGGAAGGCTAACCACAGACTGCGTTTTATTCGCAACACATTTAAAAAGGTAACGGATCTACTAAAGAAACTACCTACACTACACTTGTCCCTCTCTTTTGGAGTACTACTGCGCGGTCTGGAATTCTTACCACATATGATTGACGGAGCGTCTGCAAAGTTCAAGAAGGAGCAGCACTTTCTGTATTATCGCGAAATAGGGAAGAGAGTGTGTCTGGTATGATACAGGATTTGGGGTGGACAGCACTAAACCAAAGGAGTTTTTCTTTGCAGCGGAATCTTCTCACGAAATATTAATAACCAACTTTTTCCTCGGAATGTGAAAATATTTTGTAGATGCCAACCTACATAGGAAGAAACCATCATCATAATAAAATAAGAGCTTGCAAGGAGAAGATATAGGTGTTCGAATTTTCCGCGCGCTGTTCAACATTGAAATAATAGAATTATTATGAAGGTGCATCGATGAACCCTCTGCCAGGCGCTTAAGTGTGATTTACAGAGTATCCACGTAGTTGTAGATGCAGAAGTCCACTGCCGATCGCCACGTGGCCATTTAAGTTGTAGCTGCCGATGTCGTGGTGGTAACATTGTCACATGCATGATTTGTCGATTACGAAGGCCTTTCATTAGGAGTGTGCAGACACATACATTATCCAGCATTAAAGTCTGATGTCAGCTCCGCCACAGTTCGCCACATGTCATGGATTGCCAGTCTGCCCAGCCAACAACATTCGACATCTGTAATGAGGGATGACCGCCCAAACCCACGACGACGGGACGTGGTTTCAGCCTGGTTTCGCTCATGTGTTGAAGATACTCACCACGGCAAGTCGTGCAGTTTCCAGAATGTTTGTGCCGAATCTTCTGCCATCACAATCTGCCCTCCGTCTAAGTCATATATATCTCGCAACTTCGTCATTCTACATGCGGGTAGCACACTGACTCATAGCATGCACCGTGTGTATATCTGACTAGCAGTCGTTCCTCGTGAGGGGAGGAAGCTATCGTCTGGACGGGTTTATATCGATAGTAGGTCGGTGGTCATAATTTTCTTGCTGATCAGTGTACATTTTTTTAGCAGAAGTTACGCTAAGACAATAGATTGTGCGAATAACCCTCGTAGATAAAGGAATTCGTCGGTAACACGTTGACATGACACCTACATCTGCTTATTCTCTCGTTCAAGTTTCCCAGTAAGATATTCGTCTTCAGATCTCTGAAGCATACATAACTCAATCTGCTATCAGCAGTCATTGACCACAATCAGAGTACCATATCGCAAAACTGTTTAGCCAAATGGAGGATTACAAATAGTTTCAGATAGAGGTGCAATCTTTCGCCCCTTGTTCAATCTATATGTAAAAGAAATAAAAGGATGTGTGGTATTAAAATTCAGGGAGAAAATATATTAAAGGAAATTTTTACTTGTGTCATTTCTATGCTCAGTGTTTAATCAGTGCAGAACATAAACTGAGAGTAAACGAGCGAAAGACGAAAGTAACGATACGTAGCAGAAATAAGATGAACGATAAACTCAACAGACAAATATCTGACCACGACGAAGACGAAGTCAGGCATTCTGCTATCCTGTAAGTAAAAAAACAGGTGACGGACGAACCGAGGACATAAAAAGTAGACTAGCACACCCAAAAAGAGCATTCCTGCCCAGAAGAAGTCCAATAATATCAAACACTGGCCGTAAACTGGGGAAGAACTTGCTGAGTAAGTACGTTTGGAGAACATCATTGTATGGCACTGAATCGTGTAACTTTGAGAAAATTAAAAAAGAAGAAAATCGAAGCATTTGAGATGTGATGCTAAAGAAGGATGCTGGAAATTTGGTAAACTGATAAGATAATGAATGAGGAGGTCCTCAGCAGAATCGGCGAAGGAAGGAACATATGGATAAATGTTGAGAAAGAGAAGGGACGGACACGATGTTCAGATTTGGTTAAGACATCAAGGAAAAACTTCCATCGTAATAGAGGGAGCTCTAGAGAATAAAAACTGCTGAGGAAAACCGAGATTGGAACACATCCAATATATGTCTGAGGACTCTGAGATAAAAAGTTTGGCAGAACAGTGGAATTCGTCTGTGGCTTCATGCACCAAACCTCCCGATACCATAAAGTATGTTCTCTTTAAGGTAGGGAGCTACTCCACAGGTACACGCTCTGTCACACAGACGGTGCCTACTTAAAAAGATCCTGTTGTTGTTAGTACGCAACAAAAATAGCGCAACCGAAATGACCCACATAACTACTCCATAAATTACTCAATATCGGAGTTGGAAGGCTAGATCTTTAGATGACGAATATCTTGTCTTCTTTACAAGATTAATGGTCCTCCATATAGCAAAATTTCGATAAATCTGATGAGTTATTTGAATATAAAAGACGCACAAAGATGCAACTGCAGTTATAATTAATGCGTATAGACGGTTTTCAAGACAGGACGATAGCTGGAGTCGTATGGAATCAGTACACGTGACTATTAAAGGCTGGTCAGATAATTTGGTTATGGTTCAGAGGCAGGTTGGAATGCGTTGGGAGCCCACCATATGCATCGTACAGAAACGGGTATAAGTTCAGGAAGGAGGGAATAGGCCTACGAGAGTCGCAGATATACGATGAAAACAGGTTCTCTATTGATTTCAATCCCCGAAATTGGAACATCGTGCTTCTGCCTGAATGCCCCTTATTAAATAACTTGACTCCGCTCTCTTAATTGCCAATTATCGACAGCACTGCGGACAGAGTGAGAATTTATTAGAACATCGTTATCAGGAAAAGAGCCGTAATTAGGTCGCTTCAGCGATTCATTAGCAAATGAAGCTGTTCTTGTTCTTCCTTTTCAGTTCCACCAGTTGCATTTCTTAGTAACCCGAAAACGATTTGAGATATATGGATGAACGATATATGTATCGAAATAATATGAATCGTTTTAGGAAAACTAAGTATGAACTGATAAGAAAGTGAATGACACTTGGGCCATGATGGGTCTTCTCTCTGTAATGTCCTCCTAGCTTCGTCTGTCGTGTGTTATTTTGAAACTTCCTGGCAGATTAAAACTGTGTGCCCTACCGAGACTCGAACTCGGGACCTTTGCCTTCCGCGGGCAAGTGCTCTACCATCTGAGCTACCGAAGCACGACTCACGCCCGGTGCTCACAGCTGTACTTCTGCCAGTATCTCGTCTCCTACCTTCCAAACTTTACAGAAGCTCTCCTGTGTTATTTTGCTTCAGTGTTGTAGAATTCCTAAGCTTCGTCGACATCGTCGTCAGTTTTTTTAATGGAGTGTTTATCGATAATGTTATTTCAGCGTGTACAAACTCCAGGGATTGATTGATGAGAGGATTCGGAAAATAAAAGGTCTAATGAACTTATGTCCGAAAATACATGTTTTCCATGCTAGAGACCATCGATTCAGTCATACTTTGTTACAGAGACTGCGGTGTAATACGCGCTGTACCATGCAGCCACAGTTATAGTAAGCATGGTTTCCTCCTGGAGGGTGGTACTATTCCTCATACGTCATGCCCCGCGCGTCCGATTCACTTTTCATGCTGAGTCACCTTGAAGTGGATGTGATACAGCATTGTACACAACGGTTCCGTATTCGAATCGAGAACTTGCCGACGGGGTATTTGCTTACGGAAAGGAAAATGGCATGGCCGGCGGGCAGCAAGGTTGTTATCAGGGGACGTATCCTCGCCGACAACCACCACAGCATTCAATGTCAGCAACAGGGTTTCGCCGTTTGTCTGAAACAGGACGCAGGATATCATGAAGGAGGGACGCGAAATATTCGGACACCACACTTGGAGGAAAATGTGATTAACACTGTGGAAGGCGGTCGACGTGTCAGTACCAGGCAATTGGCGCGCTAATGCAGGGTAAACCAGACAACCATGTGGAACATCCTCCATGACAATTGTTACTACGCTTATCATTTACAGTGTGTGCAAGGCTTACTAGCGACAGACTTTCCACAATGGGAGGAGTTTTGTCATTGGTTTGTTCACCAGGCAACCATGGTTCCGGGATTTGTGTCATCCAGCATATTCACGGATGAGGCCACCTTTATCCGGAGTGGTATCTTCAGCTTCCGTAACAGCCGTATGTGGGATAGTATACAGAACCCCAGTGGTATGGTGACGGCGAATCATCAGCATCGGTGCCGCCGGAATTTGTGGGCACGGATAATTTGCGACCGTATTTCGAGACCAGTCTTCCTTCCTTGTTTCCTAACAGATCAGAAATTTCAGCGTTTCTTGCGGGTGACTTTAACTCCCCTGCTGTAAGAGTGCCAGTGAAGATTCGAAGGGTTATGTAGCTGGTACATGATGGTGCTCCAGGCCACTTCACCGTTAATGTCTGGACGCATCTCAATCGTGTCTTCCCTGGTCGATAGATCGGGCGAGGTAGTCCAGTTTCATGGCCCGTCCGATTTCTGGTTGTGGGGCCATCCCAAAAGTATCGTGTATGCAGAGCCCATTCCAGATGTGCAGATATGGAAGAGCGTATTCATGCTGCCTTTGACACTGTTGTGATGCAGCCTGGCCGATGTGAACGTACGAGGCAGAACGTGCTAAGGCGGGTACACGCATGCTTTGAGGCACATGGAAACCATTTTCAACGCATGATGCAGCTGTGGATGAATGGTACAGCGCATATTAGACCGCAGACTTTGCAGCAATGTACGAGTGAATAAATGATCACTAGCATGGAAACCATGCATTTCCGGATGTAAGTTCATTAGACTCATTTTGCTCCACATCCTCTCATCGATCAAGTTCCAGAGTTTGTACACGGCAGAAGAAACCAATCTGTATTTACTCTAGTTTTTCTTCCGTTTACCTACAATTAATGTTCTATGCACATCAGATTGTTGAATCCATTCAACAGGTCTTGCAGTTCTCCCATACTTTCACCGAGTATCGCAATGTCATTAGCGAACATTACCATTGATATCCTTTCTCCTGAGTCCCACACAATCTTTTACTTCCTTAATGTATAGATTGAGCAATAAGGGCAAAAGTTTGAAACTATTTGTAATCCTCTATCCGGCAAAGAGACGTGAGATTTAATCAGCAATTGTGCGATTTGTACTCGCATTTTGGTCAATGACTGATGATAGCAGATTGAGTCAAGTACGCTTCAGCGGTTTGAAGACGAATATATTACCAGAAAAATTTAACGCGAGAATAACGCAGATGTCATTTCTGTTAATAAATGTACGTCGTTCGTAATAAATTCAGTAACACTGGACATAATTGCGACCAGTGAGAAACTAAGCAGCAGTGTCAGAATCACATGGATTGTGTGGATAGTATTTTTCCGAAAGTTTAATGGAATGTTTTCAGTCTTATTGATTCTACACACCAATCTGAAATGTCTTTTGGTTGTTACTTACAACAAAGATTTTAGAAAATCCAAAGAGACGTTATCAAACTCTACTGCCTAATTTGACCGCAAGTCTTTCGAAGCTCTCATAATTTCCAGTACCGGATGTCCTATGCCTTCCATATCGACTCCGATGTCTTCTATCATGGGAAATGCCCTCCCTGCCGCGTAGCCCTTCAGTGTACTCTTTCTGCTTAACCGCACTCTCATCTGAGTTCAACAACGCAATTAGAACTGCACTGTTAAAGCTGAGGCCCATGCTTCTCATTTCAACGAAGGTTCTTTTGACTTATCTATATGCTCAATCTGTCCGTCCTATGACTGCTACATTTTCGATTTCTTCTCATGTTTCCTACAGCCATTTCGCCTTAGCTTCCCTGCATTTCTTATTTATGCCCTTACCGACGAAGAACGTACAGAGGTTCAGGGAACTCTCTCCTCTTCGGCGTGGGAAACTGCCCCTAAAGGCGGAAGAATCAATAATGATGAGCGGCATGAGGATGCAGAAGGAAGTAGAAAACACTGCATTAAAGACACATAAAATCTATCTACAGAACATGTGGCCTATAATTGAAAATGTGTCATGATGATGTCTCCATTGGCAAAAAATTCCGGACTAGCGCCCATTCGTATCTCCGGGAGGGACTGCCAAAGTGGAGGTGACCATGTGAAAAATATCGAATAACCAACGAAAGGATTACGTTCTACGAGTCGGGCCGTGGAACGTCAGAAGCTTGAATATGGTAGGGAAGCTAGACAATCGGGAAAGGAAAATGCAAACTCTCAATCAAGATATACTAGGGGAAAGATGACAAGAATTTCTGCTCAGATGAGTATAGTGAAATATCAACAACAGCAGAAAGTGGTACAACGGGTGTAGGATTCTTTACGAATAGGAAGCAAGGACACAGAGTATGTTGAAGTGAACAGTTCTGTGATTGTTTTGTTCTTATCAGAATCGACACCAAACCAACACAGACAAAGATGGTTGAAGTATACATGGCGACGTTGCAAGCTGAAAATGAAGGGGTAGTGAGAGTATACGAGGATATTGAAAGGGTAATACAGTACTTAAAAGGAGATGAAAATCTAGTAGTCATGGAGGACTGGAATAGAAGAGAAGGAAGAAGTAGACGAAAATGTTATAGGAGATTTGGGCTTGGGACAAGGAATGAGAGAGAAGAAACACTAATTGAGTTCTGCAGTAAATTTCAGCTACTAATAGCGAATACTCTGTTCAAGAATCACAAGAGGAGGAAGTATACTTGGAAAAGACCGGGTGATAGCGGATCATTTAGTTAGATCACATCATAGTCCGACAGAGATACCGAAATCAAATACTGGATCGTAAGGCGTATCAAGGAGCAGATGTAGACATAGATCACAAAGTAGTGGTGTTGAAGAGTGGGCTGAAGTTCAAGCGACGAGTCAGAAAGAGTCAATACGCAAAGAAATTGGATACAGAAGTATTAAGGGATGACGAGACAAGCATGAACTTCTCCAAGGCTATAGATTCAGCAGTAAGTAATAGCTGAGTACATAGTACAATTGAATAAGTATGGACATCTCTAAAAAGCGTAATCATAGAAGTGGGAAACAAAAACATAGGCACAAAGAAGTTAACTGCGAAGAAACCATGGGTAACCGAAGAAATACTTCAGTTGATTGATGAAAGAAGGATATAAAAAATGTTCAGGGAAATTCAGGCATAAAAAAATACAAGGAAGCTAAGACGAAATGACTGCATGAAAATGTGAAGAAATCTAAAACGAAATCATAGTTGGAAGGGCTGAGTCAGCTTATAGGAAAGTCAAAACAACGTTCAGTGACACAAAAGCAAGGGTGGTAACATTAAGAATGCAACGGGAATTTTAGTTTTAAATGCAGATGAGAGAGCCGGTAAGTGGAAAGAGTACATTGAAGGCCTCTAGGACGGGGAAGATTAGTCAGATGTGCTACAAGAAGAAACAGAAGTCGATTTAGAAGAGATAGGGGATCCAGCATTAGATTCAGAATTTTAGAGAGCTTCGTAAGTCTTAAGATCAAATAAGGCAGGAGGGATCGATAAGATTCCATCAGAATTTCTAAAATCATTCAAGGAAGTAGCAACAAAACGACTGCTCACGTTGAAGTGTAGAATTTATGAGTCTGGGGACATACCATCGGACTTTCGGAAAATATCATCCACACAATTTCGAAGACAGCAAGAGCTGAAAGCGCGAGAATTATCGCACAATCAACTTAACACCTCATGCATCCAAGTTGCTGAGAAGAATAATATTTAGAAGAATGGAAAAGAAAATTCAGAATGTTCTAGATGACGATCAGTTTGGCTTTAGAAATGATAAAGGCACCAGAGTGGCAATTCTGACATTGCGTTTGAGAATGGAAGCAAGACTAAAGAAAAATCAAGGCACGTTCATAGGATTTGCCGACCTGGAAAAAGCTTTAGGCAATGTAAAATGGTGAAAGATGTTCGACATAGGGGTAAGTTACAGGAAGAGATGGGTAATGTACAGTATGTACAACAGACAAGAGGAAACAATAAGAGTGGATGACTAAGAAGGAAATGCTTGGATTAAAATGGTGTTAGACAGGGATGTAGTGTTTTCCCCCTGTTGTTCAGTCTGTACATAGAAGAAGCAATGATAGAAATAAAACAAAGCTTCAGAAGTGGAATTAAAATTCAAGGTGAAAGGATAACAATGATACGCTTCGCTGATGACATTGCTATCCTGAATGAAAGCGAAGAAGAATTACATGATATGCTGAATGGAATGAACAATCTAACGCGTACAGAATATGAACTGAGAGTAAATCGAAGAAAGATGAAAGTAATGAGAAGTAGCAGGAATGAGAACAACGTGAAACTTAGCATCAGGTTTGATGGTCACGAAGTAGATGAACGTAAGGAATTGTGCTTCCTAGTCAGCAAAATAACCAATGCCGAACGGAACAAGGAGGACATCAAAAGCTCACTAGCCCTGGTAAAAAGGGCATTTATGGTCAAAGGAAGTCTACTAGAATCAAACATAGGCCATAATTTCAGGAAGAAATTTCTGAGAGCACAGTATTGCATCATAGTGAAACGTGGACTGCGGGAATACTGGAACAGAAGAGACTCGATGCATTTGAGATGTGATGCTACAGACAAATGTCGAAAATTAGAATGATAAGTAAGGAATGAGGACGGTCTGCGCAGGATCGGAGACAAAACGAATATGTGGGACTGACAAGAAGAAGAAACAGCATGATAGGACATCGGTTAAGACATCAGGGAATGGCTTCCACGGTTCTAGAGGGAGCTGTAGAGATCGAAAGGTATATTGTAAGACAGAGATTGGAATACATACGGCAAGTAATTGGGGACGTAGGTTGCAAGTGTTACTCTGAGATGAAGAGGTTGGCACAAGAGAGAAATTCGTGACGAGTTGCGTCGAACTAGTCCGGAGTCTGATGACTCAGAAAAAAAGGAAAGTGACGTAATGCTGTGTTTCTGTCTTTCTCATCATTATTGTACTTCCTTCTTTCATCGATTAATTGAATTGCCTCTGCTGTTACCAAACGTCTCTTCTCGGTTACCTTCCAAGTACCTACATTTGTCTGTGTAAATTCTGTGATTGCTTGGTTTAGAGAAGTCTCTCAGTCTTCAACTGAACTGTCTACTCTGCTATCCACTATCGCATTGTCTGCAGCCTTAAGGAACCTTAAGCTCATCTACTCACTCCGCACTGTTTCATCATCCTATTTCCTTGACATTGACTCTTCCAGATGTTCACCCCTGGTAGCTGACTGGTGATTTTAACTGCATTCTGTATCCCAAAGATCAGATTCCCCAGTATACAACATGCCAGGAACTACGTATAGTGGTGCGAGACCTCCTGCTTCACGATACCTGGGAAGTTCAACACGGCGACCGTCCTGGCCATACCTTTCTTACCAGTCATTCCGCAAGACGACTAGACAGGATATATGTCTCACAAACTCTTAGATCTGCGATACGGGGCGCCGAACGCTGGCCGCTGGCCTTTTCTGACCATTGCGCTTACATCTGTACGGTCCTCCTTCCGCCGCAATCAGTATGGCGCAGCCGTGCATGGAAACTCAATACTTCACACTTGCATGACATGGCATGTCGCCAAAAAGTCACTGAAACGTGGACAGCCTGCATACGACGCCTTCCCTGCTACCACTCGACATTGACATGGTGGTTGGACTGCGCCAAGCCGGCTATCCGGAGGACATTGATGAGATACGGGAAGGACATGGCCGACTGGCATCGCAACACTGTTGACTTCTATTATGCGATTCTCCGAGATCTGGATGCTCAACCGCCAACCCCAAACAACCAGTTGGAACGGCAAAGAACTAAGGCAGATAATTGCGCTGGCACGCTGGAAATTGCAAGGGGTCGTGATACGGACGCGACGCCACGATCACGCGGATTTAGAAATTCCACCCATGCATCATATAGTGTCCGACGAACGACGGCGTCGTCGGCAGATCATCAGCACTCCGACCACGCCTCATGGCACGCTGGTGACCACTCAGAATGACATTCGTCGAGCACTACCGTCGTACTTATAGTGAAGAAGATGCTGAAACTGCTGCAGAATACTCCATTTTGCATTACGTCACGCTCACCCTGCCCCACACTGAGGCGGATGCTTTGGCAGTGGCGGTCACGCGAGACGAAGTCAACAACGCAATCGCCAAGGGTGCTGTCAACAGATCGCCCGGGATTGACGGCTTACCGATTGAGTTTTACCGCACCTTTCGGGACCTCATGGCACCACGGTGGACGACTATGTATCAAGAACTGATGACATCTGACCAAGCAATCCCACTCGCCTTCGCTGAGGGCATCATCATACCAGTCCAAAAACCAGGCCGTGGTTCGATGGTTACGAGTTACAGACCGCTCACCCTACTCAATGCCGATTACAAGATTTTCGCGCGCTTACTAGCAATGCGGGTCCGAACAATACCCTCTCATATCCTCTCGCCAGAGCAAATGACGCCTGGAGGACAGGTTAACATACAGACTGCCACAGGGGAATGACGCGACTTAATTGCGATGGCGGCGGCCTGCAGACTCCGTGCAACTGTCGTCGCTATAGATTTCGACAGCGCCTTCGATAAAGAGCGTCATCGTTTCCTGTTTTCGGTGGCAGCCCGAATGGGCATCCCCCCTCCGTTTCTCGACGTCATCCGGTATCTTTACGACAGTGCCAGTTCACGTGTCCAAGTCAATGGACGTTTAGCAGGGCCGGTATCTATCTGCCGTTCGATACGGCAGGGGTGCCCCCTCTGTATGCCATTGCCCTTGAGCCCCTCATTGGGGGCTTGGGGGCTTGACGACCAAGCTCTCTGGTCTCACTCTACGCCAACACACTTTTCGCTGTCGGGCATATGTTGATGACCTCCTCCTCCTCATTCGCTCCGGCTCTGAGATTCGAGAAGTCCTCGAATTGATTACCCGTTATGGGGCTGCCGCTGGCAGTGCCATGAATGTTGCCAAATCTTATGCAATGCACATTGGACGAGGCCTCCAGGAGGGTGAAGTGGCACCCCTGCCGCTTGCTCGGACTTCCCGGTACCTGGGTATTACCTTTACCCCCACGGTCACACGCACAGCAGCAACGAATTTCCGTCGCCTGTTACACGTCATCCGCAACGACGTCCGCCAGAACCTCTTGCGCCGCCAGGACACACTTCAACAGGTTGAGTTTTTTAATCTTTATTTGGCATCAAAATTGGTCCACATCGCGCAAGTTCTCCCTCTGCCAACTGCAACTGGGCGCAACCTTCAGGCGGCTTTTGGCTATTATCTCATGGCTGGATCCATGTTTAAAGTCTGTTATGAGACACTTACCCTGCCCTCGCGGGATGGTGGCGTCGGGTTCGTCAATGTCCGTATGTGAGTTGCAGCCTTGTACAGTCATACTCAAAAGTATCCAAACGACCTGAATTGCATTTCGCTTGATTGTCATGCAACCGGCATAACGCAACTGTCTAGCACGTCCTCTAATCGCTCCTTGGTACAGTCGTTTGACTGTTGTAAATGGTTACAAGTCACCACTAGAAAACACTGCTCTGTATCGCAGTAACTCATGATGTAAAGTAATACCACGATGCTACAATAATCAGGGAACACCTTATCACAGATAAGACTGTCCTTAAGGCTTGTAAGCTCACATTTATTACAATAAATGACATACCTGAAATGTTACCACTCTCATTATTACGACTGATAGGTAATGCACGTAGTAAGTTCGTCGTATTCATGATTTCCCCCTTCAAAGTAACATACAGTACTTATTATTTAACACAAAATGATATTAAAAATTTGAGTTATCCACGAGCAGCTAGTTGAGAATATGTATGGACTTAACTGACACGACGAAACGACTCGTTCTGCATATGGATTCAAACCCAGGTCAGGCAGACTTAGCAAATATTTCGTGACTGACGCAAACTAACAGTCATACCTGATTAGGCACACAGAGAGTGATATACATCGATTTTAGAAAGTATCAGTTAGCAAATATCAATTTAAAATTACATAACACAAACATTTTAACGGACGCGAATTCCTCCCCAGCATCTCTTGTCCCTGTTAACGAACTACGAGAGATGTTAAATACTGCTTCTTCACAAGTAACTTACTTGAAATGCCGTGAGGTAAAGCTTTGTGTTGGACAGGATTGTTCAAATGGTTCAAATGGCTCTGAGCACTATGCGACTTAACTGCTGAGGTCATAAGTCGCCTAGAACTTAGAACTAATTAAACCTAACTAACCCAAGGACATCACACACATCCTTGCCCGAGGCAGGATTCGAACCTGCGACCGTAGCAGTCCCGCGGTTCCGGACTGCAGCGCCAGAACCACACGGCCACCGCGGCCGGGGACAGGATTTGAACCCAGAACCTAATCGGATTGATATCGAAACACAACCAACTGTGACATATCGGATTTCCTTGCCGGTAGCTAGATGTTTTAACTGAAATGACGAGAAGAAACATTACTTTTTCCTTCCCAGGACTCCAACCCGGCACCTATCGCTGTTATATTCTAGAGAAAACGAACGTTAAATATGGGTTAGTTGCACCAGCAGCGGCATGTGAGCATGTTTGAACTAAAAATAATATGACGGAGAGTTCAGTGCTCACATATCGTTGTTGACTACACACGAAGACACGTCAGTTACCGAATTTTTCTCCACCAGCAGCTCGGAATAACACCTTGAACTTACAATGATGTCGCAAATAGTTCTGTGTCCCATTAGGAGTCAAAAACGACAGATATCGTTATGTTGACAACGAATGAAAAAACATAAAATATCAAAATTATTATCCACCAGCAGATAGGTGTTCTCATGCTAGAGCTTGATAATACATAATGATATCTTTAGTGCCGGGCCAGGATTCGAACCCATTCACACGTAATATGTGGAGATGTTGAGGAATCTGCTGTTTTGAACAAATAACAAATTGTAGCCGAGCTGTATTGCCACGAAGGGATCAAATTCTGCGTTAAGGGCAGTCGGAGTTGCATTCTCAGTTGAGAACCAATTTTATGGACATACAGAAGCTCAGATAACTCCTCTTTCCGCTGCTGACAAGCAAATTTTGGGTTTCTAGAAATACGTAACTATATTTATGAAATTCCACATTTGCATACCTCATCAATATGACACAACATACCAATTAAACACAGACCCAATCAAAATCTAAGTCAGTAGTATTTTACTAATTTGTGTCGATAGAGCATGCTTTTGTACAGATACTCAGTTTTATATGAAAACAGACTTTCGTCGTAAGGTTATCATGGGTAGTTTTATTTCATTTCTTATAATACAGTGCACAGTTTTCGTAAGGTTTCCTATACTGTTGTTGAAACAATAGTAAACATGAGAGCGAAATTAATCATCAACGATATATGCGAATTCTCTGATGTTACCTATAACAGTCTGACGATGCACATGCAGTTTATTGGTTACATGCATGTAGAAAACTAATTCTGAGTTAAAGCCGTCAAACAATGTTTGAAGAAGAATAAAATGCCACTACCACACGACAGCTAATGTAGAAAATACTTTTCTGACGTATTTGGGCACGATGCGCTCTCCCCATACATAATACAAAAGCTTCGAGATGCATCTGCTGCCTGGCTGTCTATTAAACCTGAAAACAACAAAATGTCACAGAAGTTAGCCCTTTTTCCTCATGCGACTATTTTGGGTGGAGAAGTGAAGGGATTTATGTTCAAAGTTCCATTAGAGAGGTAACTTCAGCAGACAGCAGAATTGCGTTTTAAAAAAATTTTGTAGTAAATGTATTCGAACTGGCGATATCTTATCTATGGTGCACGGCGCTTAACATTACGCTACTTGCTGACACATAGCTCTAATAGCTCCAGAGCTGAACAAAAATTCATCCAAAACTTCTGCATACCACAGCACTGCGAGATAATGCAAATGGCCGGGTCTAGACTTCTGACAATGAGAGAAACAGTTACAGCTCTTCTTTTGCACTGCACGACGTTTTTTACAAACAGATATGGCAATAGAATAGCTCAAGTGGAAAGGAACACTGCCTATTTAAATTTCTGCATCCTACGCTGTTGGCAGTTCTGTGTAGGTGGCAGTTACGTGATTTTATTTCGGTGATTATAAAATAGAGTCGAATGTATGCACTTGGTAGCCGAGGCAGCTAATTCACGGTGATTTGGTCAACCAAGTAAATGAATTTACTGAACATGCTGCAATTTACTACAGGGAGCCTGTGTGTCAGAATTCTCATCCAGTGTGGCGCAACGGCGTTACAATAGAAAAATGAGTCAGAAGAAAGAGGGTTTGGTGGTCTGTTGGACAGATGGTAGTGTTTTTTATACCCATGGTCTGGGTTCGATTCCCTCTTCTGTGAATGATTTTAGATAGGGAGAGAAAGATTCCATTCTCTTCTGACTACACCAAGTGAAGAAGACATAATAGCAGTGTGGTCTGAAATTCACATTAAAGATGATATTCCTTCTCTGCCAAGTAGACGTTAGGTTGAACCACAATAAAGTCTGGAGTGGCGACATGTAGAAACTCTATCACCAGTAACCTTTCTTATACTCGTTATTTATTTCTAGAGCGAAACAAACGCTATGTAGAGTCACAGGACACTTATTCCATCTTTTATCTGAGCTCCTGTATGTCGATAAAATTGGTTCTCAACTGAGAATGCAACTCAGACTGCCCTTAACGCGGAATTTGATCCCTTCGTGGCAATACAGCTCGGCTAGAATTTGTTGTTTGTTCAAAACAGCAAAAAAATGGTTCAAATGGCTCTGAGCACTATGGGACTCAACTGCTGAGGTCATCAGTCCCCTAGAACTTAGAACTAGTTAAACCTAACTAACCTAAGGACATCACAAACATCCATGCCCGAGGCAGGATTCGAACCTGCGATCGTAGCGGTCTTGCGGTTCCAGACTGCAGCGCCTTTAACCGCACGGCCACTTCGGCCGGCTCAAAACAGCAGATTCCTCAACATCTCCACATATTACGTGTGAATGGGTTCGAATCCTGGCCCGGCACTAAAGATTTCATTATGTATTATTAAGCTCTAGCATTAGAACACCTATCTGTTGGTGGATAATAATTTTGATTTTTTATGTTTTGTCATTCGTTGTCAACACTAACGATATCTGACGTTTTTGACTCCCAGTGGAACACAGAACTATTTGAGACATCACTGTAAGTTCAAGATGTTATTCCCAGCTGCCGGTGGAGAGAAATTTGGTAGCTGACGTCTCTTTGTGTGTAGTCAACAACGATATGTGTGGGGCTCTATTCCCAGTGAGCACTGAACTCTCCGTCATATTATTTTTAGTTCAAACACGCTCACATGCCGCTGCTGGTGCAACAAACCCATATTTAACGTTCGTTTTCTCTAGAATATAACAGCGATAGGTGCCGGGTTGGAGTCCTGGGAAGGAAAAAATTAATGTTTCTTCTCGTCATTTCAGTTAATACATCTAGCTACTGGCAAGGAAATCCGATATGTCACAGTTGGTTGTGTTTCGATATCAACCCGATTAGGTTCTGGGTTCAAATCCTGTCCAACACAAAGCTTTACCTCACGGCTTACTTGAAATAGTAAGTTAATTGTGAAGAAGCAATATTTAACATCTCTCGTAGTTCGTTAATAGGTACAAGAGATGCTGAGGAGGAATTCGCTTCCGTTAAAATGTTTGTGTTATGTAATTTTAAATTGATATTTGCTAACTGATAGTTTCTAAAATCGAGGTATATCACTCTCTGTATGCTTAATCAGGAATGACTGTTAGTTTACGTCAGTCACGAAATATTTGCTTAGTCTGCCTGACCTGGGTTTGAATCCATATGCAGAACGAGTCGTTTCGTCGTGTCATTTAAAGTTCATACATATTCTCAACTAGCTGTTCGTGGATAACTTAAATTTTTAATATCATTTTGTGTTAAATAATAAGTACTGTATGTTACTTTGAAGGGGGAAATCATGAATACGACGAACTTACTACGTGCATTACCTATCTGTCGTAATAATGAGAGTGGTAAGATTTCAGGTATGTCATTTATTGTAATAAATGTGAGCTTACAAGCCATAAGGACAGTCTTATCTGTGATAAGGTGTTCCCTGATATTTTTAGCATCGTGGTATTACTTTATATCATGAGTTACTGCGATACAGAGCAGTGTTTTCTAGTGGTGACTTGTAACCATTTACAACAGTCAAACGACTGTACCAAGGAGCGATTAGAGGACCTGCTAGACACCTGCGTTATGCTGGTTGCATGCGAATCAGGCGAAATTCAATTCAGGTCGTTTGGATACTTTTGAGTATGACTGTACATGAGTATCATGAGAAAACAGTGGATGGGCCAGGGTACATCACTAACACGCAGCTTGCTTGAGTTCCTCCTACCTGCTTCCACCTCACCACCGGTGTCTGTCAGCCATATCGTGCCTCATTTGCCTCATATTTCGACCTGTTTCGTCAACTACAGTTACATACATACCAGTCTCCCAGATACTCGCCCACCCAGGACTAAGAATTTTTGCAGCCTGCTGCTGCGCTGTGTTCCCCGGAATGTGATGGAGACCTAACATCCCTCCATCAAGTGGCCCATAGTGTGGACTATCGTCCACCAGAATTTCCTCCCTACGAACGTCTAGGCACTGTGGTATCACATAGTCAACAGGAAATTTCCCACGAAGCAGCGACTGCACAACATTGGATTGTCAGAATCCCCTCTTTGTCTGCTTTGCCAGCAACTGGACACTGATGAACACCGTCTGACATGCGCCTCATCGCAAGATGTATGGCGCTTCGTGCAGCAAATCATTGCCTGCTATCTCCGGGTGCCACCAGACACAACCGAACCTCGAATGTTCCTATACCCGGTGGACAGACATTTCCCCTACCCCAAATGTCGTGCTATTACGTGGGTCAAAGGGTGGGCGGTCGCTTATCTCTTTCATGAGGGACCTAAATCCCGCCTCGATTTCTGGACCTATTTACGAACAGCCCATGCAGCTCTCCAACACGCCACGTTACCGAAAATTATTTGCTAACTATCTTCGAGCGGTCTTTGATAGATCTCCATTGAGTTGGGGGGGTGCCTGGCTCAGAGGGCACCTACCCCTCCTCTCCCTGCGGTGACTGAGTTTAAACCGCCTATGATCGATTCTACTTCTGGCCTCCGCGGATGGGAGAGCGCGTCGCATATTGCGCAGATTTTATTTCTTTTTGCTTTTCCTTTTCCTTTACTTTTTCTTTACCCAGAATTTATATTTCTTTTTCTCTTTCATCGATGTATTCACATAATTTCATGATAATAGCGAATATTACAAAAAACACATGCAAATAAATAAATAACAACAACCTCTTCCACTACTGTTGATTCATTCCTGTGTCTCCCACTTCCCTAATCACCACAGGCTCGGAGGTGGTGAGGGGGACACTGTGACCAGGCCTCGGGTTTCGACCCCTGCCCACTTTGCCCCCCGAGCCCCCTCCGGTCCACTACCACAAAATATATATATATATATATATATATATATATATATATATATATATATATATATATATATATATATATATATATAAAAGAAAAAAAAAGAAAGAAAAAAGTGGTCAGCGCGACGGAATGTCATACCTAACGCTCCGGGTTCGATTGCCGGCTGGGTCGGAGATTTTCTCTTTTCAGGGACTGGGTGTTGTGTTGTCATCATCATCATTATTTGATCCCTATTGATACGCAAGTTGCCGAAATGGCGTCAACTCGAAAGACTTGCACCAGACGGACGGTCTACCCAACGGGAGGCCCTAGCCACACGGCATTTCCATTTTCCATTGACTCTTCCAGATGATTCTCTTAACTATCATCCTTCTCCTCGTTATCAGCAGATATTAGTAGATTGCCAACTTGCAGGGCTAGGTGCCACACGTTCTGGCGTGTGGAAGCTAGCCAGACACGTCACTAGAGAGCAACTCTGTACGGCCCTGCATACTCCGCGAAGCAGAAGGCTGATTTTATGGCCACAACACTTGCAGAGTCTTTCTTGTCGAATCTGGTTCCATTAGAGTCAGTATTCACAACTGAAACGGACCACTAGGTTACACTATTTGTAGTCCAGTCCACGAGCAGCGAGCTCAGACGCACTAGATCAAACTAAATCACATTGGCTATCAAGCAATCCAATGCTAAGGAAACCCCTGGTCCCGACGGCATTCAAAACCGTGCTCTCCAGGAGTTCACGAGTGGAGCTGTAGCGAATGCCATCTTACAAGACCAACACTTACCTGTTGGCAAGCGGCTAAGGCCCTGACTTTCAGGAAGCCAGGGAAAGACCACACCCTTCCACAAAATTACCTATCCGTCAGTCTGCTTCGCTCGCTCATCACGAGTGTCGAAAGATAATACCAAAATGCATCACTAGGCACTGCATCACCAACGACACTCTAAGGCCGGAGCAATTCGGCCTCAGCGTAGATGTGTAAAAACGCGTACAAAGCCACAGGGGCTGTATTCCTGGACATCGAAAAAGCGAATGTCTCTGGCACAACGGCCTCAAACGCAAACTAAGCGATGCTGGATTCCCCGACGGGCTCATACGTCTCATACACTCATATCTCAGCAACAGATGTTAATACTGACTTATAGGGCAAGCAATGGACACAGCACGGTATTCCGATGTAGACACGTAACAGTAAGTGCACACCCAACGCGTTTCCGAGAGAAAGTTAGATACCTCAATGTCTGGCTGGAGCGGAAACTTACATGGGAAGACCTCATAGAATACGTTGCCAACACAGCGCACGTGACCCTCAAACAAATCTACCCAATGTTCTACAGGGAACATAAGCTAAATATGAGGGTATCGAGGTCCGTATACATGACGCTCATCGATCACGTACGCAGCTCTGGGGCTATGCTGCTCCTACACTCCTGCGCCGCCTGCAGGTCATACAGAACAAAGTGTTACGCATCATTAGCAACGCTCCACGCTCTACTCGCAAAGCTGATCTTCAAAATGAATAACGTCTTGAAACAAGGAAGTATTCAGAAAACTCGCCACTCGATTATACAAAAACTCGACACACTCGCACAATCCTTTCGTCCTTACTCACAGCCATAGGTGGAAGCATAAGTGACCGAAGACACTGCGGCTACGCCTAAGCACCTACGGCGAGGTAACATACAATCACTAGCGTCAACATCGGAGAGCCCCTGCACATTAGCAATACTGACTGAACATGCCAGTTGCTATCGCAACCGATCAACAGGCAAAGCCGTTAAACACTAACGCACAAACTAAGCGCCTGCACTACCCTACGCTCTTAATCGGTATATGACCAACTGGACACTAACCGATGATGAACTCAACTGTTACAGGTATGCTGATGCTGGCCGAGAAGATAAACAACGGTACCCAGCCGCAGCCGCCAGTGACAACGGCTAGCGACGTCAAAGCTATCTGCCTGCATGATACCCACTACTACCTTACTTAACCCTTGCCTGATCTGTCGCAGATAGCAAGCAATCCGCTACTGCTCTTAGACCCGACAGGACTATCGCAGAGCTTTTTTTTCTTGGCTCTTGCCTTGGCACTTTTTTTCCTCTGTCCTTCAAACCTCTACCCTCCTTTAAATTTTCGACCCAATCTACAGTACTGGCCATTAAAATTGCTACACCACGAAGATGACGTGCTACAGACGTGTAATTTAACCGTCAGGAAGAAGATGCTGTTAAATGCAAATGATTAGCTTTTCAGAGCATTTACACAAGGTTGGCACCGGTGGCGACACCTACAAAGTGCTGACATGAGGAAAGTTTCCAACCGATTTCTCATACACAAACAGCAGTTGACCGGCGTTGCCTGGTGAAACGTTGTTGTGATACCTCGTGTAAGGAGGACAAATGTGTACCATCACGTTTCCAACTTTGATAAAGGTCGGATTGTAGCCTATCGCGACTGCGGTTTATCGTAGCGCGAAATTGCTACTCGCGTTGGTCGAGATCCAATGACTGTTAGCAGAATATGGAATCGGTGGGTTCAGGAGGGTAATACGGAACGCTGCGCTGGATCCCAACGGCCTCGTATCACTATCTTATCCGCATGGCTGTAACCGGTCGTGCATCCACGTCTCGATCCCCGAGCGTGTATTCGTCATCGCCATACTGGCGTATCACCCGGCGTGATGGTATGGGGTGCCATTGGTTACACGTCTCGGTCACATCTTGTTCGAATTGACGGCACTCTGAACAGTGGACGTTACAGAAACTTCCTGGCAGATTAAAACTGTATGCCCGACCGAGACTCGAACTCGGGACCTTTGCCTTTCGCGGTCAAGTGCTCTACCAACTGAGCTACCGAAGCACGACTCACGCCCAGTACTCACTGCTTTACTTCTGCCAGTACCTCGTCTCCTACCTTCCAAACTTAGTGGACGTTACATTTAAGATGTGTTACGACCCGTGGCTCCACCCGTCATTCCATCCCTGTGAAACCCTACATTTCAGCAGGATAATGCACGACCGCATGTTGCATTCTCCAGATCTCTCACCATCTGAAAACGTCTGGTCAATGGTGGCCGAGCAACTGGCTCGTCACAATACGCCAGTCACTATTCTGGATGAACAGTGTTATCCTGTTGAAGCTGCATGGGCAGCTGTACCTGTACACGCCATCCAAGCTCTGTTTGACTCAATGCTCAGGCGTATCAAGGCCGTTATTACGGCTAGAGTTCGTTGTTCTGGGTACTGATGTCTCAGGATCTATGCACCGAAATTGCGTGAAAATGTAATCACATGTCAGTTCTAGTATAATATATTTGTCCAATGAATACCCGTTTATCATCTGCATTTCTTCTTGGTGCAGCAATTTTAATGGCCTGTAGTGTATCTCCTGATGAGCACAAATTAATGGTCAATCATAACCAGACGTACCCAAACATCGCAGTACCCATATCCTGCGAAGACGTCACTTAGTGAGCACTAACCACTACACAGGGATGGCAGTAGAGCTTTTGTGTTGGCCATCATGCTGTGTGGGTGTGGAGGGGCCACACACTCTAAAAATTTGATTCTGTATCTACTCTTCGTCACGCCTTACTATTTAACACCTAATTTCTTAACCTCTGTCTGACCATGATGTAGTCGAATTGGAATCTTTCGGTGTCTCTGTGTCTCTTACAAGAAGTAATTTTTGAGCAATGTATTCGCTGTTACCGTGTGTAATATATTGCACAACTCAGGGAGTCTTTCTCATTTCTTCTAGCAAGCCCATATTATCCCGTAAATTTGTCTTCTATTCTTTCCCTATTACCGCATTGCAACCCCCATGATTATCATATTATCATCTACCTTTGCATACTTAATTAGCCTTTCAATATCGTCATATTCTTGCTTCATCTCTTTAACTCTCGCGTGTGCCTTCTGCGTTCATAGCTGAACTATTGTTGTCTATTGCTGTCTATCTGATGAGAACAACCTTACCAATGAATTGTTCATTCTCTACACATACCTCTTTCAGTATGAATTCTACTCCCGGTACACCGTTTTCTGCAGTTGTTGATATTACCCTGTATTTGTTCGACCAGAAATATTTATTTTCTTTACATTTCATTATCTCCACTAAATCTAGAATGAGCTTGAGCATTTCGATTTTCGTGATTTCTGTCTTCCCTGCCACGTTCGAACTTCTGACATCCCACAATCCGACGCGCAGAATGTTACCCTTTCGTCAGTTACACAATCTTTTTCTCATGGCTAGATCTGCCATGGTAGCTTGTTCCTGAAGATCCGACTTGGCTTAATGTAGTATCTTTTGCCAATGGAGAGATCATAACACTTTTTTAGTTAAAAGTCATATACCCTGTTGATACGCCTTATGCCTTTATTGCAAAGGTTTTTGTTGCAAGTGTCCAGTGATTAACATCGAAGTTATCTATCTCAATAGTTTTAATTTTAATACAATAATAAAGGTATTGCGACACAGCTTTTGTCCATTGCGTAGAAATTGATACTCGTGAATTCAAGGCAGAAATTTGGCTCGGTCATGTGAAAGGCTACCACTTTGATTGAGCTACTGATCACATAGAGAACTGTCATTCAGGCTTTCATTATAAGTTTATGACCGCTTTCATTACAGAATCTACGGCAGTAAGCACATATTTTGGCTAATGTTGTTCACTGTGACCGGTCGTCCGTCAAGTGGCATTGATTTCCATGAACGTAGCTTCAAAAGCTTTGAATATATTCTAACAGTTTAGGTGGATACCTAAAATAATCACACCATATTTGCATATTCGGCATTACTTACTAACAACAGTGGAAATAAAAACATGAAACATCATTGTAGCTGTTACTTACCGCAACATTCGTCGATGCCATCTTGCGTATTGCTGTCATAATGATACGCATTATCCGATATTCCATGTTATCAGTAGCGGTCGTTGGTGCTAAAGTATCTCCTATCTGGAAAGCACTGTTACCGTCTTTACGGCAAGGCGTATCCAGAAAGTTACTTGCGTGGTTTGGTAATCGCTAGGTACTTCAAAAATGGTTCAAATGGCTCTGAGCACTATGGGACTTAACATCTGTGCTCATCAGTCCCCTAGAACTTAGAACTACTGAAACCTAACTAACTTCAGGACATCACACACATCCATGCCCGAAGCAGGATTCGAACCAGCGACCGCAGCGGTCACGCGGTTCCAGACTGAACCGGCTAGAACCGCACAGCCACACCGGCCGGCCGCTAGGTACTCTCACGAAACTTAAATATCAAGAAGATTCTGGATTAAATATTGGATTTATGTCAAGTTCATTCTTACGTGCGGCTGAAGCTACAGACCAGAAAAACCAGCCACTTCCAGAGCAACGAAAATGAAACGGTGAGGATGCAGCAAATGATTTTGTTGAATTTAGACAGGCCAGGCGACACATGCGGAAGTTTCGTACTTTTATAGTTTTAAATAAAGGCAGCATCTGGAACAAGTGTAGTCGTTGGGATAAGGGTAGCTGGGGGAATGAAGAGAAAATACCTTTTACAATTAACCGAACTATGTGAAATAATAATAAGGAATTTATGGTACATCCTTATATACACGTTTCCATGTGTCCAAAAATGTGTTTTGGGATTGGAATGTTTATTCCGGCTTGTAAGAAGGGCAGAGATCAGGAATTTCAGTAGGGCAACATGACCTGTAACTTTAAATCGACAAACATTTTCAGTTACAGGAAGAACTTTAATCCGCAGTTGCAATAAATAATTCACAATTCAGGGTGACAGTGACAGGTATGTTTGTCGTATCGGAAAGCATATTCTCTTAGGAAAGTCAGTTTGGACGACGGTCAGAGATAATGGGCTACCGCAGTGGTCATGGTTATTATCTACAACCGATGCTCTACAACAAATTATCCAGTTAATAAGTACTTTAAAACAAATACTGTGGTAGTTGTAATGGGATAGTATGAAAAGAGAGTCTGTTAGTCGTGACTAATAAGTTAGCTTCATAAAAGTATTGGTATGAATCTGGGCGTTCGTGGTGTCTTTTTGCCTGTGACAGTTACAAGTTCCTTTCATGTAAAAATTTTAGACGGATAACAAAACCGGTGTGCAAGCCTGGTAAAAAGACTTTCGTAACGATACCTCATTCATCCCTATACTATCAGTATGTGTTGAGAAAGAGATATGTTAAGTTGAAAAGTAATATGTACGATTGTACACTGGGTATTCAGGCAATGAAAAGCTTCAGTGATCGACAAGTTGTAGTGCAGTAGACCGACATTAATAGCTCAAATGACTGATATTAATGCAAATTTTCAATATCAAGACAGGAGAGGACATTAATATGTTGAAATTCCGCTACGTAGCCAGCAAAATAAGGTGTGACGGGAGGAGCAAGGAGGACATGAAAAGCAGACTAGCACCGGCTAAAAGGGCAATCCTAACCAAGGGAAGTTTACTAGTGCTAAACACGGGCCTTAATTTGAGGAAGATATTTTTGAGAACGTACGTTTGGACCACAGTGTTGTATGGTAGTTAAAAATGGACTGTGGAAAATCTGAACAGAAGAGAATCGAGGCAGAGATGTGGTGTTACAGAATAAGGTTGAAAATTAGGTGGACTAAGAGGTCAGGAATGAGGAGTTTCTCCAGAGAATCGGCGACGAAAGAAATATATGGGAAACACAGATAAGAAGAACGGACAGGATAATGGGATGTCAGGAAAGAAGTTCCATGCAACTAGGGAGAGCTATGAAGGGCGAAAACTGTTGGGGAATACATCCAGCAAGTAAGTGGGGATGCAGAGTGCAACTGCTACTCGGAGATGAAGTGTTTGGTACATGTGAGAAATTGGTAGCGGGCAACATGAAACCAATCAGAAAACTCATGATTCAAAAAAATAAAAATAAAAAACTGACTGATCAAGACCAAGTGGGAACCATAATTTAACTCAGAGAGTCAGTTTTGAAGCAAGACTGGACTTTTGCTAGTCCGGCACTTGGACAGTCGTTAAGCCCTGTTCATCGTCGATCCAACAGTCACGTCATCGCTCCTAAACTTAATCTCCATCTTCCAGGACGAGGAGACAAAACACCCATTTTGCGATGATCCTATGTTGGTCAAGGTCAAGGTAGCAGGTTAGCTTCCTTGTGGTGGTACAAAATATTTTCAGTGTCTTTAGATTTCAATGTGGTGATAGGTGAAAGCATCTTGATATAATCAGTCCCTGGGACGAACATCTGTGCTAAATTACAGACATCTCCAAGTGTCACTAGGAATGAAGGCAAATGAAGAGCTAACTGCAGTTCTTCTTCGTCATCAACATCAAAAAAACAAATCCTAAGCTAGCGTCTACACACACTCATTTAGTCATGGACACTCGAGTCATTCGTGTGACACGAGGGATACGCAAGCGGTCGAAGTGGCTTCAAGTAAAAAAGTTTGCACTCTCTTATGAGGCACAGCAGACGTAAGAATATAAGTAGATAGTGTAAAACCACGTATGTGCACCCGTTGGACATCAGAAACTGAGTCCGAGTCTAATATTCGGTTTATATACTTCACAAATTTAAGCGCCGCTTCATGACCTGTCCCATTATTGAGATTAGCAGCTGTGAGATACTCTCCTGAGCGAGTGGGACATAATGAAACAGACTACACAACTGATGTTCCAAAAACTGTGTACACTCTCTGCCAGTGAGGCACAGTGAAATAACATTCGGTCCGAGTAACTGATTGTCCACTATAAAACAATGTAGTTACGCGAGAATTCTCAAATGAGAGCACGTGCCCGTTACGAGCGTTCACGATACCGGCATGGTTAAAGAGGCTGTCGTCCATAAAAAGTACCTGACAACTGAATAATGGATCATCAGTATGGCGCTCGAATAACCACTGACAAAACTTCTGATGTATGTGGTAGTTTACAGGTGTCATCTCCCGCACCTTCTGCTGATGAAATGGTTGAAATTGCTGTCTCTGAAGCAGGCGTCTTACAGTTAGTTTCAAAACCCCTACTGTAGCACTTACACGGTGTATATTGGTGGTCGGATCTCCATCTACCGTTTTCAGGATGTTCTCAATACCCACTCCATCCAATTAAGGCCGACAAAACCGTGTCGCAGCACGAATGCCATATTCCCTTAAATGGCTGTTCACAGCATTGACAGTCTGATGATTTGGTAATCGTCTGTTTGGAAACATTTCCATATGCCGTCCTCTTGCTGCTGTAGCATTGCCTTCTGTTAAGCCGTAAAGGAGGTGCATATCAGCGTATTCACCATCTGAGTACGCCTTCGTACCGTACGGCGGCAGTCTGTGAACTTTCGACAGAATGAATGTACGTAATTAGTCTGTTGCCGCCACAGCCACAGCACCATAGAGTACAAAGGACTACACCGAAGTGAACAAAGGCAGTTCGTGCTAGAATCAACCGAGCAGTGTAAAGGTGTGTACAAAGCAATATCAGTCGATATGCTAGCGAACACGACACGCCAAAAGCCTGTACTGGCCCATGATGTAATACGTCATAGCCAGGATGTAAGGCAATTACAGACAAAACTTCATACACATTTTACTATTTTTCTGATGCATACGTTGCACCCCTATAGTGTGAACAGTTGCTTTTGAATCACCCTGTAGAGTATGAGAAGCTCCCAATTCACGGACGTGACATCCTTTTGGCCTTAAAAAATCATGCTCTTTTCTCTATACTAGCACAGAAAATGTAATATTCATTTACGTTTAGTGCAGCTGGGATCACAGATTACGCATGTATGTTCACATTTGCAGTACAGACAGCCATATTTTACAGTGTCTACTGCAGATACTCTGTCCTGTAAAACTGAATGTGTCATAGCAAGCTAATACAGGTCTTAGTCCATATAAAAACAGTAAACTATTATCGTGATTCCAATGTACAGAAAAGGGGAGGGGCCTCATTTGTGGGGACTGTGGCCAGATGACGGCCACGCATTTTGCTGCAGTGTATCTGTTGTGCTGGAAATCTGAGTGCCAGGGTCTTGAACCGATCCCATTCCGCAGTTCGGTAAGTTCTGTATGAAGAAGCACAGAGAAAACAGTAGGGACTATTTCGGAGTTGTTCTGTTATTCTAAAGTGTCCCCTTTCAAAAATTAAGAATGACAGTGCTGGAAACTTCGAAGTTAGACAGTCTTCTCTTTACTTATTCTGATCATCACTAAACTGACACACATTTTTTTTTTAGCGCAAAGCAAACTGACTTTCAATGATCCCTACAAAAGAATGGCCCTGCCTAACAATAACCTATATCTTTCATGAATCGCATACCTCACAAAAATCTTCGTTACTCGAACTACTGCAATACAGTGAGCGCCAATACTGCCAGCTAAATTAAAGATTCTAACTATTCAAGGCACCAACTACTGATAGGCATAGTTAGCAAATGAAAAATTTTGGTAGGGAGCAAACAATGTATTTACCTTAATAGTGTTCGAAAGTCATCATACACTTCTGGAAATGGAAAAAAGAACACATTGACACCGGTGTGTCAGACCCACCATACTTGCTCCGGACACTGCGAGAGGGCTGTACAAGCAATGATCACACGCACGGCACAGCGGACACACCAGGAACCGCGGTGTTGGCCGTCGAATGGCGCTAGCTGCGCAGCATTTGTGCACCGCCGCCATCAGTGTCAGCCCGTTTGCCGTGGCATACGGAGCTCCATCGCAGTCTTTAACACTGGTAGCATGCCGCGACAGCGTGAACGTGAACCGTATGTGCAGTTGACGGACTTTGAGCGAGGGCGTATAGTGGGCATGCGGGAGGCCGGGTGGACGTACCGCCGAATTGCTCAACACGTGGGGCGTGAGGTCTCCACAGTACATCGATGTTGTCGCCAGTGGTCGGCGGAAGGTGCACGTGCCCGTCGACCTGGGACCGGACCGCAGCGACGCACGGATGCACGCCAAGACCGTAGGATCCTGCGCAGTGCCCTAGGGGACCGCACCGCCACTTCCCAGCAAATTAGGGACACTGTTGCTCCTGGGGTATCGGCGAGGACCATTCGCAACCGTCTCCATGAAGCTGGGCTACGGTCCCGCACACCGTTAGGCCATCTTCCGCTCACGCCCCAACATCGGGCAGCCCGCCTCCAGTGGTGTCGCGACAGGCGTGAATGGAGGGACGAATGGAGACGTGTCGTCTTCAGCGATGAGAGTCGCTTCTGCCTTGGTGCCAATGATGGTCGTATGCGTGTTTGGCGCCGTGCAGGTGAGCGCCACAATCAGGACTGCATACGACCGAGGCACACAGGGCCAACACCCGGCATCATGGTGTGGGGAGCGATCTCCTACACTGGCCGTACACCACTGGTGATCGTCGAGGGGACACTGAATAGTGCACGGTACATCCAAACCGTCATCGAACCCATCGTTCTACCATTCCTAGACCGGCAAGGGAACTTGCTGTTCCAACATGACAATGCACGTCCGCATGTATCCCGTGCCACCCAACGTGCTCTAGAAGGTGTAAGTCAACTACCCTGGCCAGCAAGATCTCCGGATCTGTCCCCCATTGAGCATGTTTGGGACTGGATGAAGCGTCGTCTCACGCGGTCTGCACGTCCAGCACGAACGCTGGTCCAACTGAGGCGCCAGGTGGAAATGGCATGGCAAGCCATTCCACAGGACTACATCCAGCATCTCTACGATCGTCTCCATGGGAGAATAGCAGCCTACATTGCTGCGAAAGGTGGATATACACTGTACTAGTGCCGACATTGTGCATGCTCTGTTGCCTGTGTCTATGTGCCTGTGGTTCTGTCAGTGTGATCATGTGATGTATCTGACCCCAGGAATGTGTCAATAAAGTTTCCCCTTCCTGGGACAATGAATTCACGGTGTTCTTATTTCAATTTCCAGGAGTGTATGTATATCAGTTCATGACATCCAGTCTTACAAATTTCCTTTTTCTGACGGACACCCGTCCAAATCGTTTGTTCTCAAAACTCTGGCATCTCTCTCTCCACATCCACCACTGCTGACGGCTCGCCTCCAACTGCAACTGCCGAACACTACACTAGCGAATATTCCAACAATGAGTCCAACCAGCCACAGTCTGCACACAGCGCACTCAGCGATTTTCATACAGAGCACTACGTGGCGTTTCCAACATAAAACCCTAAACAGCCTACTTACAATTCATCTTGACCGATTGCTGAAATCAACAGTATTGCCATCGCGCTCGACATCGTTGGAGCTCCAGTTCAGTAGGTTTGCAGATATTCATTGCTAGAAATGCATGAGGGTTTGTAATGAATAAGATGTGTATACCTCCAGCTCCCGAGAGAAGGCAACTATCCCCCCGGACCACCCCACTGCGCATGCCTGTGGCTGATAAGAGGAAAGACAGCTACACAAAAACAATGTATTACATTAGCTGAAGGTCTTACTTCTTGCCACTAAGCGCCCTGGCTGAGAAGAAGCTAGTTGACAGAGGCAGGGTTCCGAGGCACATCTGCTGTCGTGCGTGTTATTTCATCCACCAATGGTTCCACACGGCACTCTGATCTTTGTACTTTTTATGTTTGTGGTACGTCAAGTTGAGAACTTAAGCACCTATAACAAAAAGAAGTTCAATGCAGCTCTAAAAAATTCACGATAAAATCAACTTTGACGTTTTCCGACGGTCATTAAGAAACCAAAGCTTGGTCGACTTTCTTCCGTAATGCTGTGTGGCTGTGTGATAGAATTTACGATTACAACATGTTAGCTGCTGGTTCAGTTCCTAGCCCAACAGAATTTTAAACGAAGTTTTGTCTTACATGAACGTTTCCCTGAAACGAAAAGTACAGAAGAATGAACAAGAACTTAATGTTTTTTATAATATAAAAATATTTTGTAAAAGGCCAGTGTTTGATATTTGGAAAGGAAACTGGATTTTTGTTTGCGTTACGTAATTATAAATAAGATCATTTCCACAAATGGCTCTTAGCACTATCGAGCGGTCTAAGGCGCAGCATTCATGGACCGTGCGGCTGGTCCCGGCGGAGGTTTGAGTCCTCCCTCGGGCATGGGTGTGTGTGTTTGTCCTTAGGATAATTTAGGTTAAGTAGTGTGTAAGCTTAGGGACTGATGACCTCAGCAGTTAAGTCCCATAAGATTTCACACACATCTGAATATCTGAGCACTATGGGACTTAACTTCTGAGGTCATCAGTCCGCTAGAACTTAGAACTACTTAAACCTAACTAACCTAAGGACATCAAACACGCCCATGCCCGAGGCAGGATTCGAACCCGAGACCGTATCGGTCACGCGGTTCCAGACTGTAGCACCTAGAACCGCTCGGCCACCCCGGCCGGCGAAGACTTGCTTCTTTGATAAAAATAGAATGTATTTCAAGAACGTTTTATTTATACGACTTAGTCATTCCAACTAAGCGAAAAAAATGAAATGATAATGAGTGAAACAAGGTTCGAAGCAGAATTTACGAGTCTCGATCGGTATAGACTCTTTTCTTATTCTCATGTATAATAAACATAACGGAAGGGCTAGTAAAACATGAACACGCACCTCTGTTGAAAACTGTGCGTCAGCCTGGAATCGAACCTAAAACCCTCATATAGCACACGAACAAAATCAACCTTGCTTTAGCATTTTCACACAGCTGCATTGAAGAATTTGAGAATCTTAATATCTGAGTTTCGAACTTTACATATCATAAATATAAAAAGTTAAAAAATCATTTTGGTGTCAGGTCACCTTGTAAGACATATAGAGTTACTCTAGCGCTGAGGAAACGGTGGCCCACCTACTGCAGTGCTCCCATTATCGTTCAACCACGAAGAGTCGTTTTTCTGATCGTCATTACAAACCTCAGCTGCCCAAACAATCAGACAGACGAGGTAGCTGACTCCAGAAAATTACATAGTCCTTCACGGATAGGCCATTCTTTTTAATATGCCAAATCCCGCGATACTCATCGGACGGACAATGTGGCAGTGTTGTGTAGCCTACCGTACCTTCCTCGCCAAAGTAGTAGCGGAGGTTGCATGCAGAGTGATGGTGGCATCGACACTGTGCAGAGGGTTACGGTACCGTGACGGGGTGACGCCCAGCTGCGGGGTGATTGCAGCTCTGGAAATGTGGCGAGCAACGAGGCGGAAATATGCATGGCTTTTGTATTCGCCTCTGACTCCATAATAGGCTCTCTTATTTATTCACTTCACTAGGAACCACGCACGGTCTTAACTGAGAACAGATACTGTGCTGTACACAATTAATTGCATGGAAGAGGACGCTGTGACCTCTAATGTCATAATATCCGCTTCGAGTTAATGAAAGCAGTAACAAGATAAGAGGGTGGGGCTGGGTTCAACTCAGTGACCAACGAAGAACGGAAGGAACACCGGAGGGAGTGGCGTCAACAATGTGGTGACTAGAGCATTCAGTGCCTGGGCAACAAATTTCTTCAGTTCTTTACTGCTCAAATAACTAATCGCTACTACACCAAGCTACGCTAGTGCAAGTAGGTGTCGTCACGCTGCCTCAAAAAAATATGTTATACAGCATAAATGGTGACGATTCCATTCACCAAAAGAGACCAACATGAAGCAATTCACTGTCTCACTTACTACAGAACTAGGCTAAAAGATGTACAGGCTAAAAAATAAAATCCTAACAATCATGTTTCTCATCACCCAGAATTATCACGATTATACTAATATATTATACACTGCTGGTCATTAAAACTGCAACACCAAAATAGACCTATACTAACTGAGATGACAAAGTCATCGTATAGCGGTGTACTCTTCTACAGATGTCGGTAATATCGAGTACACAACATACAGAAGTGCAGTGCATTGTCGTAGCTGTAAATATAATTACTGACGCCCTCACCTAAAACAATAGCTAAGAGTGTATGCATGCGTTAGTAACAGTGCCACGTGCATAAACAGTTCTGCTATTGAAAGTACTGCAAATAAAATGCTTGGATTGGAAATGATCTTACGACATTTTATCGTGATAAAACATTCGTTGGATATCAGAAATTGGTTACGGATTCTGGTGTGCCATTTGATTAAATAACTAGCTCTAAAATTCTCTTTTTATAGTGAACAAGTGTTGTTGTGACAGTGGTCAGTTAACACTGTCCTAAGCAATCATAACAGACGGCACATGCGAGACGTAACAGAAGCAGCAATGTGCTATATTATCGGTTTATCGCTGAAAGCTATTATACCCGCCTCTGTACGAAGTAGTCTAGCTTTCAGCAAGATTTCAAAGGAAGCAGCAGTACCGCTGCCTTATCGAACGCGCCTCTGTACGAAGTAGTCTAGCTTTCAGCAAGATTTCAAAGGAAGCAGCAGTACCGCTGCCTTATCGAACGCGATATGCCTGTTCTTGCTGACAGGTTGCAACAATGTTCAGATACTGGCCACGTACAAATTAATGTTCAGCCATGTGGCCATGATGCCCGAACTGCTCAACGCAAATCTGCGAGTGTAAGCGCTTCGATGCATCGGTAAATAATGAATATTGTGGCTTGGATAGAAATTGTTCTCTGGTTTCTTCTTCATCTGCATCGTACGATATCGTTTCCATTGTTACGGTGGTGATTACTAGTGGAAATGAATGAATCGGTACTCCCCTAATGCAGCATAAGCTGTCTAGGCTATCTTAGTCCTTCTACGTCTCGATTTTTCACTTCTTCGCTTTGGTTCGTCACCTTCTTTCTTCAGCAGTGGTTTGAATTTCTGGTGCTCTTCTTCTCTTTCACTATGAATCTAGCGCACTTCGATTAGCCTAACTGTATCAAATCTCTGATCTCTTCACGTTTAACGTAAGCTTCTTGGTACTCTCTTGTCGGATCTGGTTCAAGTGCAGTGGCAGTGGTTAATTAGTTCCCTTGTTCGATTACTTTTTCCATCGTATTTTTCTGTTAATCAATTTTCTGTGCCTTGGTATAAATGTCTCGTGTTAAACAGCCTTTAGCTCTGTCCATATACTCCGACATCATCTCTGCTTTCGTGTTAAAGTCTTGCCCATGTTCATTTGTTTTCTTTGTAATCTCTTTCTTCACCTCAGTAACTTGGCGATTAGTATTTTTGTTTAACGATTTAATTTCTATTTAGCATGTCTTCACGTGTTTGTCAGGTTTCTGGTTTGGGCCGTGCGCGTTGGCTTCGCGACCAGAGTAGTGCCCCTATGGTTATTGATGGTCGTCCGTGGTTTCGTCGACCTATCGGAGACACTCGTCCGAGGGTCTTTGACTGCAAGACTATTTAAGTGCGAGTGGTGTGTCGGTCGCTTTCGAGTCATTCAAGTTCGGTTCTTCGGTGCTACAAAGATACTCCACGACGTGGGGGTCACGCGGCTGCTGGCACAGTGAGAGAGAAAGTGGACGGTGTGGTGATTAGCGTGCTGTCCACTGTGATCGTGCGGAGCCGGCGTGGTCGCTGAGTATGACTCCCACAAGATTAGTGTACTCGAGTCTGAGGGTACAGTTTGCACTGGTATTCACAAACAGCATGACTTTTTGTTGGTTTCGTTAGTTTGGGGCTTAAAAGTCTGTTTAAAGCATTAGTGCGTCCCAAATCCTGGTTACAGTAGGAGTTCGAATACAGTGACGGTATTATATAGTATAACAAGCCGGCAGCATAATTACAGAAATCAGAACCTGTATATTAGAAGTATTGACCCTGGCTGTTGAGATACTTGTCCCATTGTGACAGAAGGCCGGGAATGGGTGCCTCATAAAATTCCTGGGGCTGCGATGTTAACCGGTTCCGCACTTGCAGCTGGACGTCGTCGTCCGAGGTGAATCGTTTGCCCCTTAGAGCCTTTTTAAGGGGACCAAAATGGCGTAATCGAAGGAAGAGAGGTCCGGACTACACGGAGAGTGGCCGAGAACGTTCCGTTTGAATTTCTCCAGGAGTGCCGTGACTGTGTGGGCCGTATGAGGCTTTGAATAGTCGTGAAGCAGAATGACCCCACGGGTGAGATTGCCTGGTCGTTTTGATTTGATCGCTTGGCGAAGGGTGGTCGAGGTTAGCAAGTAAAGCTGGGAATTCACTGTTGTCCCGTGCTGCAGGAAGTAAATCAGATGTGGCCCATCTTGGTCAAAGAAGAACGTCAGCATAACCTTTCCTTCACTCGTGTGGATGAACTTGGCTCTTCTTGGCGGTGGTGACCCTGGAGACTTGGTCGTTTTGATTCTGGTCCGGTGGTGACACCATGACTCATCTCCAGCCACCAATCCTGCTAGGAACGCATTCCCTTCCCGAGCATAGAGCTGCAGGTGAGCGAGACAGTGGGCCATTCGACATGCTTTCTGGTGTGGTTGATGACTGTCGGGCACCCATTGCGCACACACTTCGCGCATGTGAAGTCGTTCCTTCATGATGGTGTGAACACTTTCGACGCTCCATCCGACCACGGCGGCTATTGCTTTCACTGTTACTCGGCGTTCCTGGATAACGAGTGCATCCACCAGTAGGACAATGTCATCTGTAATGCAATGCATCATGGGCTAACGACACCCGTCCTTCCCAGAAGCGCTTGTGCCACGCCTTGACTCTTGCAAGGGACACGCAGTGTTAGCCGTACACTTGTGACATTCGTCGATGGATGTCCGTTCCTCCTACTCCTTCCCCTGTCAGAAGACGAACAACACCTCTTTGCCCTTCTTTTGACGCCTCCATGTCACTGTTGGCGATGCGACTGGCAGCGTTGGACGATTGATGCGTGCTGCTGCTAGCTCTGTATAGTCACGTAACGTGCACGCGTGCCCTCTAGCGACGGGCCGTGAACTTCCACGCTCTGGCCGGGATCACACCTCGCTACACACGCCACGATATTACCCTTCTGACACCGGTTTGTTCATTCCAGACTCCGGCTCGTTTCTTTTTGAACGCCCTTTATATTCTGTGATAGGACTGCCTACTGAGCCTTTGTGTTATGAAACAGCTTGTTGGCCTAAGTGATATGATAGTAGTAATTGGCCCACGTTGTACTATTCAAGTTTTTTTCCGCCCGTTGAGAAATGTCGTAACTTCAGCTGACTGTTATTTACTACAGTGTACATGTTTAAATAACTATCATGTGCTGTTGTTGATGTTTTACAATACCTTAGCTAAATTGTGCTTTAAAGGGAGTTCCTTTCAGCCAACCGTTACGTAAAGGTTAGCGGGATGGATGATCGCTGAATTGTTTCTAATTCTAGCACAATTAAGTGTGCTAGACCTGATGCTTCTCGTAAACCGAGGTGATGTTTGTGAACAAGTTTTTGTCTTACTGAGTGCTTTTGGAATACGCAATCAGTCTCCACTGTAGTTGACCCCCCCTCCTATATAGTACTGTGAAAGCCTGCATGCCATGTCCTCGGCTCCTTGGGCATCGCCGTGCCGGGCTTCACTACAAGTCACCTGTCTCAAATTCACAGCTCTCCTCACTTCCAAAGCTCGCCCACAAAAGCGTTTTGATGCAGACAGTACCAAGTTAGACTACAGAATGTTGAAAAGTAGAAATGAAATTGGCCCATACGATCACTGTAATCTCATTACTCCAATTAACAACTCCACTCCAGTCGCAATATTAACGATAAATAAATGAAAAGAGATGAGCCATAGGGCTTGCTGCTTTTCTGCATGTGCCTGTGTTATTGGTTTGTTCACCAAAACGTTCATACGCATCTCTGTTATTAGAGATATGTACGTGAAGACATCGAAAAAGATATGATTGCCGGAAGGACAGACTCATCATACAGGAAAGTCAATACAACCTTTGGTGACATTAAAAGCAACGGTGGTAACATTAAGAGTGCAACGGGAATTCCACTGTTAAATGCAGAGGAGAGAGCATACAGGTGGAAAGAATACATTGAAAGCCTCTATGAGGGTGAAGATTTGTCTGATGTGATAGAAGAAGAAACAGGAGTCGATTTAGAAGAGATAGGGGATCCAGTATTAGAATCGGAATTTAAAAGAGCTTTGGAGGACTTACGGTCAAATAAGGCAGAAGGGATAGATAACATTCCATCAGAATTTCTAAAATCATTGGTGGAAGTGACAACAAAACGACTATTCACGTTGGTGTGTAGAATATAGGAGTCTGGCGATATACCATCTGACTTTCGGAAAAGCATCATCCACACAATTCCGAAGACGGCAAGAGCTGACAAGTGCGAGAATTGTCGCACAATCAGCTTAACAGCTCATGCATCGAAGCTGCTTCCAAGAATAATATACAGAAGAATGGAAAAGAAAATTGAGAATGCGCTAGGTGACGATCAGTTTGGCTTTAGGAAAAGTAGAGGGACGAGAGAGGCAATTCTGACGTTACGGCTAATAATGGAAGCAATGCTAAAGAAAAATCAAACACTTTCTTAGGATTTGTCGACCTGGAAAAAGCAATATAAAATGGTGCAAGCTGTTCGAGATTCTGAAAAAAGTAGGGGTAAGCTATAGGGAGAGACGGGTCATATACAATATGTATAACAACCAAGAGGGAATAATAAGAGTGGACGATCAAGAACGAAGTGCTCGTATTAAGAAGGGTGTAAGACAAGGCTGTAGCCTTTCGCCTCTACTCTTCAATCTGTACATCGAGGAAGCAATGATGGAAATAAAAGAAAGGTTGAGGAGTGGAATTAAAATTCAAGGTGAAAGGATAACGATGATACGATTCGCTGATGACATTGCTATCCTGAGTGAAAGTGAAGAAGAATTAAATGATCTGCTGAACGGAATGAACAGTCTAATGAGTACACAGTTTAGTTTGAGAGTAAATCGGAGAAAGACGAAGGTAATGAGAAGTAATAGAAATGAGAACAGCGAGAAATTTAACATCAGGATTGATGGTCACGTAGTCAATGAAGTTAAGGAATTCTGCTACCTAGGCAGTAAAATAACCAATGACGGACGGAGCAAGGAGGACATCAAAAGCAGACTCGCTATGCCAAAAAAGGCATTTCTGGCCAAGAGAAGTCTACTAATATCAAACACCGGCCTTAATTTGAGGAAGAAATTTCTGAGGATGTACGGCTGGAGTACAGTATTGTATGGTAGTGAAACATGGACTTTGGGAAAACCGGAACAGAAAAGAATCGAAGCATTTGTGATGTGGTGCTATAGACGAATGTTGAAAATTAGGTGGACTGATAAGGTAAGCAATGAGGAGGTTCTACGCAGAATCGGAGAGGAAAGGAATATGTGGAAAACACTGATAAGGAGAAGGGACAGGATGATAGGACATCTGCTAAGACATGAGGGAATGACTTCCATGGTATTAGAGGGAGCTGTAGAGGGCAAAAACTGTAGAGGAAGACAGAGATTGGAATACGTCAAGCAAATAATTGAGGACGTAGGTTGCAAGTGCTACTCTGAGATGAAGAGGTTAGCACAGGAAAGGAATTCGTGGCGGGCCGCATCAAACCAGTCAGTAGACTGATGACAAAAAAAAAAAAAAAAAGGCGTATTACCACCTCTGTCTTCCAATTTCAGAAGCGGAATGTATGGCTGTGACGTATCCTCCCTTTTATGTCTTCCCAGGAAACGCGAAGAAAACTGAGGCGTTAACAGCTCTGTGTACAGCGCCTCTTTCGCACACAGGCCAGCTTTCGGCGCTTTCAGCAAGTTACTGCCTGTGGAAGACGGCCAGAAGAAGCGGCGCGGCCACCTCGACGCCTGGGGTAACTTAATATCCGGCCATTACGTGGGCCCCCGCCTGCGGCCTGGCTCCCGTATCAAAGGGGGCTCGCTTATACCGCCGCACGTCCACGGCCGCCGCCAACGACGCTCTGTCCCGCGGCAGACATGGAGCCGTCTGCATGCACAAACTATGCAGCCACTCGTCTGCTTCATTCATAGCACGCCAACACACTGAACTAATGACGGACATTTGGTTTACTTATAACGGAGAGTTTGGTACCATTCTAGCTATACCGATTTGGCCACAACATCCTCTAGCATTTTTGGAAGTAATTAGACGGTAACTGTGTCACAATCTGGACATTCTCAGATTTGAAATTTCTTCCTAGTTGCGGTACTACACTAATTTGTCACGGGTGTGACATGTTACTTTCTTTTTCTCAATCAAGTGTTATTATACTTACTTATCGCCGTCCTTTATGTTAATCCACTGGATATTTTTCCATCAACTGCAACCAGTATTCTCGAGAATATGTTTTGCATGTTCTAAAATTACTTGCAAGCACAGTTCCTCCACTGAAGAGATCTTTATGTCAATGCCTACGCCCTGGTAACATGTGCTTGTAACGACTTTCACTAAATATTTTCTCTCGTCTATTCTTCTTAACATTTCTGCCTACCACACTTCATTTGACCACAAAATCCTTTACATCCTACTGAAAGTCGACTGTTGTTAGACACTTTTCATGCCATGCATCTAAATGCGCACTGATGAACACTTCATCCCTCAAGTAACCTTAGTTACTCACAACTCTGCCAGAGTAGCATATCGTAACTCTACGGCATGCGTTTACAGATCAGTCTTTCACTTTTTAAATTCTTCAGTTGCCTCTGCTTAAGTTACCTACGATACATTTTCTGTGCCACACTCTGTATCTGGAGCTTTTCCTTCCCCTTTTGGTAACGTTGCTCCCTTTTTTCGATCCCAGCGGGGTAGCGCAGTGATTAGCACACTAGTCTCGCAGTCGGGAGGATGACGGATCAAACCCGTGTTCGGCCATTCTGATTTAGGTTTTCCGTGATTTCTCTAAACCGCCTAAGGTTAATGCCGGGACAATTTCTTCGATATAGCACGGGCGCTTGTGAGCATACAAGCTGTGGCAGGAGATAAGAACGGCAGTTTCCCGCCGCAGAGCACGTGGCTGGCGCTTAAAGCGCTGCTGTAGCGTGCGGTTAGCGTGTACGCGGCGTTGGGAAACCGCGAGTGGACGCTTGGTAGGGGCGCGTATGGCCGTATTTCCGCTCTTGGTGAAATTTATGTGCTACAGAAAAATAAAAACAGAACTACGAGTGACACGGATGTGCGAGTTGGCACTCATGGACAGAAAAATATGCAAAGCTAAATTACCAAGACGCGCCACAAAAATATATAATAGAATAAAAGTTATTGTTGTCTTAAAAATTGTAAATTTATGAAAGTTCAAAAGCTAATATCTCGTCAATGCTTTGGCCGATTAATATGAACAAAGTGTCTTCGGATGTGGCTAGCAGAGATGCATCGAGAAATCATAGCCCATTTAGCAAAACATGTTCCAATTTTGAATTAGAAGTCGGAATATGGGATTCATCTGAGAATAAATTTAAAGAGACGAAACTAGCGGCAGCCTTCCAAAGTTTAAAGAGGTAGATAAGTAATTAAGTACCTATGTTTATTTGTTTATTGATGTTAATTATCAAAAATCCGTGAAAAGCAATATCACGCCACAAGAACATTATTTGTGAAAAAACAGTGGCAGATACAAAAAATTGGACTTTAAATTGTTATTGGCCGGAAATATATCAAATGTGTTTTTGTGTTTACTTTTAGAATATTCGTAATTTTTGTCAAACCTTGTTTTGAGTTAGGCAGTCGTTTCGAGGGTTGGATACGGCGGCCATCATTGATTACAGGGTAGCTGGGTTTGAGCGACGTTAAGAGACGGACGTGCGGCGCATCTTGGGGTAGCAATGGATAGGTTATATTTTATTTCAGCTTAAAAACTAAGTTTACGACAGGTATGACAGGTACGACAGGTATGAAGAAAAACGTGCCACACGCTGAGACCAGCCACATCTCTGCGCCACTCAATTAAACTGAGTGTAACAAATATATATTTTTTCTTGCCATAGCACATGGGGGCTCGAGCCAAACTATTCAGCTACATAGGTAGTACCCAGTACGGTCGTGCGCTTTCCTTTTCCATCCTTCCCTAATCCGAGCTTGTCGATGGGACATTAAACACTAATCCCTCCTGCCCCTCCAATTCGTTATTCGAAGAGTACCCTTTCGGTCTGCCATTGACAGACGCTCTTCGACAGCCAGTTCTCCGCAGTACCAACGTAGATTCATATCTTTAAGGAGCGAAGATTCGCAATAGTCTGCTACAGTTGTGTTGTACCCGAAGAGTGGAGTACACATGCTGTAAATCGGCGTTCCTGAGTTATCTCAGGAATTCAAACAATGGACGTAGTCGTGTGTCATGTAGATCATTCATGGTGGCCCAAGTGAAACCGTGTTCTACGTAAGTTAAGCGTAGGCTGGACGGCTCTACCTCGAAAATTACATTTTTCATAGTCCTTATCACTGTCGAGCTATTGTGGTTTCCACTCTCGTTTTGTGCGTGAAATTAAAACCGGCCACATAGTTTCCAAGTCAGTGAGTGCTTTATATGTTGCGACAGTCCTCATAAATATCCAATAGTTTATATTGCCAGGTACAATAAAAGCTGTTTACAGTCGTAAAAATATTGATACCACTACCACATATCGAATCTGATCCCACTACAAGATTCCAGAGACCTTGTCAAGTCTCACTCTTCTATGATGTATAAATGCAGACTGAAGTGTAGAATGAAAATTTGTACGATAGCTGGGATTCAAAACCTGATCTCCTGCACAGTAGCCAAGTGTTGTAACCATTAAACCACTCAGGCGTAGTGGTTTTGAACAACTGTTCAGACTCCCTCTTCAGTCCAAATTCCCATTCACACCTCAACTCAGCTGGAACTCTCCCTAGACTGGAACAGTTCCTCAGCATCGAACGAAATGAGGGATCCTGACCTAGTCTGGCATAGGCATTTCGTTCGTTGTTGAGATGCTGTTCCAATACAGTTTGAGAGCCTCTGCAATGCTGTACAAGTTTGCGTGGAATGCCATGTGAGCTGAAGTGTGAATGAGAATTTGGATTCAGGGGGGGGGGGGGGGGGGTGACGTGCTAGGATAGTCCGTGCAGGTGTGTTAAGTCATTGTGCCAGGGTGGCGTAGTGGTTAGCACATCTGCCTAACGAGCAGAAGACTCGGGTTAGAACCCCAACCTTGGTAAAATTTTCATTCGTCACTTCAATCCGCATATATACGTTTTCTCTATATCGAAGATCATACGTGGCGCGGCGATATGTTGTCAGCTAGGTAGTGGGGTGAATAGGAAACATGTTTCGTGAAATATTTATTCTAACAACAAGTAATATAGAGCCTTCCGAATCCATATATTTTGTGTTTGCAACGATGATCGAATTGAGTTTAAATAAGCAATATCGGCAGACATAACAGGATACTGTAGGGAACAGGCGAAGATGTCACAGAGAAGTACCAACTAAACCGTCGGCGGAATGAGATCTGGTAAAGACAATGGGAAGTAGCTGATAAGGAACGTCACGTCTACTACTTCTTCCTCCGTATCCGGAAACGGATAAGGCTGAACATGTTGATCCAATGCGTGGAATGGTTCATTTTCTCATCGGCCATTGCCCATTCGTAGCACATTTACAATGTTTTATGTAATCCAAATAGACACGCATACATGGGGCGAACCTGTATCCCCTGAGCATGTAACATTATATTGCAATACATACACACATACACAACCAAACCAAGGACTGAGTATGGACAAATTATACAACAAGCAGGTAACTGTTGTGTACTGGACTACTTATATATTCGACGAAGTGTCACGAACTTTATAGGAGGCTTGCATACAGGAACGACCATACGGAAAAATTAGAGTGGACACCCAACCAGCACGACAGCATAGCACATGGAATGGCACAGGCACAAACACAGGCACGGACTCGCATGCCAAAGCAGGCACAGACAACGACATAAGAGTACCTATGCTGATGTAGACATAAGATGGCATTAACAATCAGAGATTTATAAGAATCGTTATTATTTCTGTATAACAACCGCATGGATAACCGTTGTACTCGAACACGTATAAGAGAAAAGATACAATCAGATTTGTTCAACATACAATTCAAACGCCGGCCGGGGTGGCCGTGCGGTTCTAGGCATTACAGTCTCGAACCGCAGGACCACTACGGTCGCAGGTTCGAATCCTGCCTCGGGCATGGATGTGTGTGATGTCCTTAGGTTAGTTAGGTTTTAGTTCTAAGTTCTAGGGGACTGATGACATCAGAAGTTAAGTCCCATAGTGCTCAAAGGCATTCGAACCATTTGAACAACTCAAACGGTACACACAAACAACGTATAAACCTAACTTTAGTTATAGCAAAACGAACATTGACATGGCTAGATTGCTATACAGTTGTCTTCAGTCGTACAACACGATACCCCTGTTGTTCTTTTAATATTTTGTAACACTGGTAATGCACATTTTTTTGTTTGTGAACTCACTGATTTATTTCAGTGTTTGGGGTCCCATAATTTCTATGTAATTTTTATTTATATTATTTTACTATAAAATACTATCCACAATAAAATGATTATTCAATCCAAACTAAATACGGTTATTATTATACACAGAATATGCTAATTATGTTTAAAAACTGTGTTCAAAAACCGATATGTGTTATACTCTACAAGTTATCGATGTAAAGGTTATATATCTTTGGTGTATGTTTCCTCGGACTAGTAGCAGTAGTCAAGTGTTGGTTGCAAGCTGTGGTAGAGAGAACTCGTTTCTGATGTACGATTGTAGGATATACATATTGTACGATATACGTACTTTTAATGTTTCAGAAAACGTGAAAATTTTGACTTGCAGTTACTTAAATGTAAATGATACGTACTAAGTGATTAATATTGGTGTTACACTTTACAGACGTTATATCGGTGTTTCACTTTACACAAGTTATGTCTTACGTCGTATTCAGTACAAAACAGAAATGCATTACTGAAGAGAGAAATTTCTCCACAATACGCACAGTGGTCAGAAGACTAACATGTTGTTTGTAAACACTTTCAAGATTCAGGAAACCTCTCGCCTAAATCATAACCTCTTTAATTTTGATGACAACGAGTACCAGCAACAAGCACAGCAGCAACAACTATTGTGTCGATTAAAAAATTGTGTATTGTTCTTAAGTAATGACTTTCATGACTTCTGTTGTTAATAGAAATCCGTTCTACGCTCCCTGCCATGCAATTAATTTTCATCAGTTCTGTGTTTGGTATGAACCGACAGGGTCAGGACTGTGCTTTTATTACGATAGTTAACTAATAGTATTTCGACTGTAGGCTGTAAAGGATTGTATTAGATTGTACCCCAGATGTAAGTCTCTTTCGGTAACGCTTTTAAATTGTATTTTTTGATGCATAAAAATGTTTAGAATCCATACCTGCAACGGTTTTTCCGAATACAGGACGGAAATGTTTGAACAAAAAAATACACCTGCCTGAAATCGGCCTTTTTCACGCATCAGTTTTTTTCTTTCGGAGGACGAATTATTGTACCGGTGCTTCGGATGAAACACACAAAATTCAAATGAAAGTTTGAACGCGTGTGTTTGGAAATTAGACCCTCCCAAGCATTTGCATTCTGGTGCGAAGACTGTGGAGACTGCGACTTTCCTGGAAGTGAGCAGCTTCAACGAAGGGTGTTCAGCAATTCTGAAGAGCATGACAACGATGGTTGTCACCCTATTCGACGCAGTTCGCCAAGCATTCGGACGACCACCGAATTCAAGCGGACGAAAACCGCTTGTCACCGGCCGTATGAGAGGCTCTGGCGCAGCGCAGGATGGCCCAGATCGAGCAGAAAGCCCTCTATGGGAAAGAGGAAGGACTATTTTATGAACCCGGAATAGCAGATTGAACGTAAGTTGCATAATGTTGCATTTATATGTAGTCAAAACTTCAAACTCGTTTTTCTCGAAATTACTTTTTTTTATCGCGCGGTATGGTATCTTCAAATCTACTGAACCGATTGGCAAGTTCGTTGTTTCCAACGAAGCTAAATAAATTGTCTAGGAGTTGTACCACTCAGATCCATCAACTATAAATATTTTTACTTGGCCGACGGATTCCAAAAATCAAAGAAAAAACCCTATTTTTTTAACTGGCCGCCATTGTGTTTCCTATGGTCCAAATAACTTAAGCGAGGTACAACTCCTAAAGTACCTTATATACTTCACTAACGTCAACTCAATTTTGATTTCAGACGAGCCGGCTGACCGCGAGTGGAGGTGTACATCGAAATTTTGTTTTGTTCCGACGGGACTTCCGCCTTTGCTCTTCGACATTTCCAGTCAAAAAAATTCCAGTTCGTAAAGAAAATATCAATAAAAATTTTGACTACATTTTACATTGAAATCTATAACACATACCGAGAAAAAATTATCAAAGAACATGATTTTTACGGGCCGAAGATAATAAACGTCCCCTTAAGGTAAACCGATACTGAAACAAAACAAGAGAAAACCATAAAAAAAAGCACTGCGTCTTCAGGCCACAAGTGGCCCATCGGAACCATCCGACCCCGTGTATCCTCAGGTGAGGATACGGAGAGGAGGGGCGTGTGGTCAGCACACCGTTCTCCCGGTCGTTAGGATGGTTTTCTTTGACCGTAGCCGCTACTATTCGATCGAGTAGCTCCTGAATTGGCATCATGAGGCTGAGAGCACCCCGAAAAATGGCAGCAGTGCATGGCGGATGGATGGTTACCCATCCAAATACAGGCCCTCCCAACAGCGCTAAACTTCGGTGATCTCACTTGAACCGGTGTATCCACTGCGGCAAGGCCGTTGCCTAAGAGTAAACCATAGGTCAACCGAGATTGCAGTAAAACAGAATCGCCGGAAGAACCAGATATCTTACACAGTACATGAATTGTTATTCCTGTGTAAATATTTACGGACATTCATGGTTTAAGGCACAGCAGGTTGTTGGCAGCTGTTCTGAGAGCAGAAAACATTATAGCGCAGAATAACTGTTACTCTCGCCGCCATCTGGCCGTCGTAGGATCACAGTGGCATCCAGTGTTCCATATGGAATGATAGACGACAAATTTTTACCTCCTCCTCTTTTTTCCCCAGGCGGCGTTCCACCGGACAAATTATTCACGAAATTCGTTTTGACTCTTTTCCCCCGGAGCGCGGTGTCACAGCCCCGCGGCCTGTCCGCCGCGTAGTGTTCCCTAGGCCCCTAGCTGAGCGCTCGGCACCCCCGGGGCGTCATTTATCAAAGCGGCGCCGTAGCCCCACCGCCCAGCCGATCCGCGTGCGAGATGTGCCGGAAAATTTGGCGCCGCCTGACGGCGTGCCGCCCGTGTTTTATTTATGAGGCGGCGCTCTCCGGGGCAAGTGCTGCCGCCCACACTCAGCTCCCGCCGCGGCAGAGTGCCCGGCCGAGGCGGCGTCTTAATGAGAGCCGCGTCCTGCGAGTCTCGCACCCTGCCTCTGCAGCCTGGACCCACGGGTACTCGTGGCGGATGAGATGCAGCGACTGCAACAGACGAAACAACTGCTACCCCATTGTTATGAAACGAGAACATTCTCGCTTCTCGGGGACGTGCATCGACGTTGAGCTATAGACCGCAAGGCAAGGGAAGAACAGTGATGTGGCTGGGATAAACCGACTAGCTAAAACCGATGTCGGTATTTTAGTTCTGAACAATCGGTTACAACAGGACCTTTTTATTTTTTACTAATAACCGGGCAAAAAAAGAAAAAAATATAAATACCAGTTAGCCATAGAAACAGTGCTAAAATTAAGTTTCTAATTTTTTAAAAGAGTAATTTTTGCTAGTAGCTAGGATGATTGCAGGTACTAGTAGATGGGAACAATGGCAGGAGGGTGTCCACAATGAGGAAATCAAAGAAAAACTGGGAATGAACTGTATAGATGTAGCAGTCAGGGCGAAGAGGCTTAGATGGTGGGGTCATGTTACACGCATGGGAGAAGCAAGGTTACCCAAGAGACTCATGGATTCAGCAGTAGAGGGTAGGAGGAGTCGGGGCAGACCGAGGAGAAGGTACCTGGATTCGGTTAAGAATGATTTTGAAGTAATAGGTTTAACATCAGAAGAGGCACCAATATTAGCACTGAATAGGGGATCATGGAGGAACTGTATAAGGGGGACTATGCTCCAGACTGAACGCTGAAAGGCATAATCAGTCTTAAATGATGATGACGATGAGTAATTTTTGCTCGTAAAATTTTCTTTGGTTGGAAATACTGAATTGTACTACCAAATGGGAAATGCGATCAGTGGTATTTTAATAACAAAGTTGGCGGAAACGAGCAACAACCACATGGTATAAGAGTTGGTACAGCGTTGCTGAGAGAAAAATGTACCTGTTGCCACGTGGAGCGGCTTATTAGACTGTACTCGTATACATGGAGTGTGCAAGACTTGGTAGTTTCTCATGTCGTCGACGGAGTTCTATTACAGAATGACACCATCCCTAGTCAGGAAGCATTTTACGAAGTGAGCTGTCAATGGAGCGCCATCCTCCATATGCATTAAAAGATTAAAAACGGGAAGAGCCATAACCGACATGGGGCATTACATGAGGAGAAAACTTCAAATTAACCATTCATTCATAGTTTATCATAAAAACAGAAAGAAGCTGATCTGCTGTAGCCGGCCGCGTTGGCCGAGCGGTTCTAGGCGCTTCAGTCCGGAACCGAGCGACTGCTACGGTCGCAAGTTCGAATCCTGCCTCGGCCATGGATGTGTGTGATGTCCTTAGGTTAGTTAGGTTTAAGTAGTTCTAAGTTCTAGGGGACTGATGACGTCAGATGTTAAGTCCCATAGTGCTCAGAGCCATTTGAACCATTTGATCTCCTGCAAGTCTCTACGTTAACATGCCTATATCTGTTTGTATCCCTTGAAAACAGACATGTTAACACTAAGAATAGAGTTCTTCAACCTCAGTTTTCACCCTTTAGCCAAACTGCTCGTAATGCCCGAACAGTGGTATGATCTTTGATTACAACATGATTTTTCAGCAATTTCAAAAAATTAGAATCGATAAGAGAATGCTGGTGAGTATTTGTAGTATTCAGCCACTTACCACTTGTCGAGAAAAGCAGCGAACTGTTGACTGACAAAGTTTTCTTTTATTTGCCTATTTAATTTAATATTTTGATTGTATGTATCTCGAAACTGAGGGAGTCAAACTTGGTCGACTCCTACGTTTACAACGGGAAATTACAGGAAAAAGAATAAAAATTGCTTATTTCAGAAACCGTGTTTCTGTCAGGTTAAACTAGCGCTGAAAAATAACGATATAACAGGATACTTCTTGTTCCAGCGATAACCGTCATTTCTTATCCGTGACAGTTACTGTGAATTATAAGCAACTGCTTCGCAAGTGTACCAAGACCATTCACGTTACACCATCTATTAACGTTTCTACGGCAACGCCTGAGTGTAGCCGCCGCTCTAATTCACTACACTGCCTGGCAGGAAAAGAGAAGCACCAACAACGGGAGGAGGAAATGAAATGACTCTTCGTAGCTTGAGAGCAGATGTGATGATATTTCAAGCATTACAAATTTACAAATAACTTGTAAATTTACAAATTTACAAAGAATTTGGCAGTAATAGCCCACTTATCAGTATAACGTTGCAGCCGTTCTATCCAGGAAGCATACACTGATTCGGTTGGAAAGGGTGTCATAATGCGGTAGTATCCTCTGCAGAGGCAAGTTTGCTCACAGCTGTTGTAATTGATTGGACCTTGATATCCTGGATAATGGCAAAGTGACGGAGTTGACATCCGACGTGGTCCCATACGTTTTCCATCGGTGACAGATCTATAAATTTAACATAATTCTCGTTTACTGTTCCGTCTCAGATGCACATGTTTTTATTAAAAGTTTCGGTCACGCAGGATCATCTTCATGGAAACAAAATAAAACCAAGTAGACTAACGTGTGAAGTAGTGATGGAGGAAACTGACACCATGAATCCAGAAGGGTTGTCCAAAAATCCGGAAGAGTACGAGGGGTGCGCATCTCTTCCGAACAGCACTTTGCAAGGCCTCCCAGATATGCTCAACATATTCAAGTCTGGGAAGTTTGGTGGCCACCTTAAGTGTTTAAACTCAGCAGAGTGTTCCTGGAGCCGCTGTGTAGCATTTCTGGACGTGTGGGGTGTCACATTTTTCTCCTGGAATTGCCTAAGTCCGTCGGAATGCAGAATGGACATGAATGGTTGCAGGTGATCAGACAAGATGCTCACGTACGTGTCACCTGTCAGAGTCGTATTCAGATGTCTTGAGGATCCCATATCACCCCAACAGCACACGCCCGACACCATTACAGAGCCTCCAATCAGATTGAACAGTCCTCTGCTGACATGCACGGTCCATGGATTCATGAATTCGGAGATGTTGTGTCCCATCGCCTGTGCGCCGACTATAACATCAAGTTTAGACTCGCTTAAATTTTGCTAACATGCCACTGTAGTAGCAATAAGCGACCTAACAACTCCGCCAGACTTTTCTCTTATATAGGTGTTGTCGACCGCAGCGCCGTATCCAGCCTGTTTACATATCTCTGTATTTGAATACGAATGCCTATACCAATTTCTTTTGCGCATCAGTGTAGTTGCTGTATCTATCAAACGTATACGTCGGTTATAGTGAGATATGGGAATCTTACTAGCCATGAGATTCTACGTCACGCAGACAGTTCATACAGCCACGTGCCACGTGTGAACGAGCATCGTCCTGTTGAAAAATGGTACCACTATACTGTCACATGAAAGGTATCTCTTGAGCATGCAGGATGTATCGTTGCGCCATCAGAGATCCCTCTCAAACATTACCACTCGAGACCCGAAGTCATACCCGATTGCTACCCACACAATGTTGCCGGCAATAGCACCGCTGTGACTCTCCATAACACTGGAAAAAAGCGACCTCTTCCCTGTCGACTCTGACAGTTGTCAGAACTGGTGCAGAACCGCGATTCAAAAAATAGCTCTGAGCACTATGGGACTTAACTTCTGTGGTCATCAGTCCCCTAGAACTTAGAACTACTTAAACCTATCTAAACCTAAGGACTTCACACGCATCCATGCCCGAGGCAGGATTCGAACCTGCGACCGTAGCGGTAACGCGGTTCCAGACTGTAGCGCCTAGAACCGCACGGCCACTCCGGCCGGCCCGCGATTCATGCCGGAAGTCTAGGCGACACTATTCATCAATGGTCAATGGTTCCTAGTCATGGAAACACACTAAACGCATTTTTTATGTTGTGGTGTTAACGGCAGCTTGATCATGGGGCTGTGATTCCTTTGTCCGGTTACCGTTGCTCTCCGAACAATGGTCCAGAATGACGCACAATGTTGCAGGGAGCCTATTAGTGTTCTCGGATGTCGAGTACAGATGTGAATGGGCTACAAGGTGCTTGATGCACACTAGCGCCACCCTCCCTTGGGATGATCACACTTAGTCGACCAGAACCTTGACTACGGATATACCTGGCCTTATGTTCCCGTGCAATACGACATTGGGCCACTGTCAAATCGGAAAGCCCCAGAAATCTGGCTATTGCACGATTCGACCAGCCTGTCAAATGGATCCTCACAGTAACACCCGCTGCAGACTCTCAGGTGCTCATAATGCTGTCTCATATGAATATGCAGCATCTCCGTATCCGTCACAGTGATCACTCAACATATGAAGCTCTTCACATGTCTTATACACCACAGCAGGCCTGCGGCCGACGCTTAACATGAACAACATTTATGCACTCTGGTGACCGCTCTACCTGTCAGAGTGCATTGCAGCTCTAATCGTTTACATACCCGCCGTTAGCGCGCAGATGTGTGAAGTTACACTGTCTGCTGAATTCTTAAATTTTTTCGTTAAGGCAGTGTACGTTTATCAGAAAATACTTACAGCACCCTCCTACATTCCACGGTTCTAAACCTGTAACAGAGTAGCCAGCTTCTCTTGCCGTGTGGAAAACGAGAGGTAGACTTATCCACTCAAGCATCGCAATTAATTTACTCCCCTTTCTCTTCTCCGTATTTGTTTGGATTCCTAACTCGGACAGAGAAGAATATCCCCGCACCGCCACCTATTTTGTGTGCGTATGATGCCTAGATTACTCACCTCAGCACATCTGAATAAGCGAAAATTGTGCACGCACGCTATGACTCCTGCCCACTGCCAGTCACTGAACCGTGACGGCACCTACGAGCGTCGTCGGAAACATACAGACTGACGTTGATTAGGTTACCAAATGGTTCAAATGGCTCTGAGCACTATGGGACTTAACAACTGTGGTCATCAGTCCCCTAGAACTTAGAACTACTTAAACCTAACTAACCTAAGGACATCACACACATCCATGCCCGAGGTAGGATTCGAATCTGCGACCGTAGCAGTCGCGCGGTTCCGGACTGAGCGCCTTCACCGCGGGACCACCGCGGCCGGCGATTAGGTTACCGTTGGCTTATCCCGCTGCTGCAAATCTACGTGTTGTCTTCGGCTCCTATTTTAAATTTTTTGGCAATAGAATTTCCCGTTTGAGACCACCTCTTTATGCGAGGTACTAAACACACTTTTCTACAAACAAAGGACAGATTTATTTTCTATGATCTCATTAACCTTCCACCACTACAGCCTACAAAAATTTACGAAATCATTTTTTTTCTGTGTTAATCAGTATTCGAGTACCACAGAGAAATGGGGGAAAGTCGCCATAAGTGGAAGTTCTGAATCCACTGAAGAGGAGTGACTGGATAACAATGGACTGGGATCCGTGTTCAATCCCAGTCGGTAGTTCAGTCTTAACTTGTTGCACTTAATTGAGTTTACTTCATTTATTTTGAGAATTCCGCAGAAAAAGGCCCCTAATCAGATTCTGATACGGCTCTGCGTGATGATTTACAAGTTGGCGGTATTTAATGTTAATGTTTGATTGCCACAGGGTCCTGCTGAACCGTCACTTTTACCTTAGAAAAGATAAAAGCATTAAAAAGCACGCCAGAAATCAATCTAATTTCAGAATTAGACTTCCGTGCACAAAAATCCACTGTATTTAGAGTACCGTATCATGCTACGAAGGTACTGTCAATATTAATTCTTTCAACAGGATATGGAATTTACGAATAAATATGTTCTAAAAGTAAAAAAAAAAAAAAGACAAATGATTGAATCTATATGTGGGAGAGTAAAATTGATGAAAGAGGTATAAGTCGTCCTTAGACGTTCTGTTACGTCAGCACCGTTTGATTGTTTGCCCACACTCTGTATAATATATATAACGTATGTAGTACGTTACGTAAGTACAAAACAAATATGGAGCTGTTGTTCTTCCATTCTCATCATATTTAACAGTTTAAGGAATGCTATATATTACCATACGCAAGTATCTATAACCATTTTTTTGTCGTACAAGTGATTTCACAATGAGATACACTGTAATTTCTTTAAGTTAATAATTCAATTAAAGTGGAACTGATTAATGTTTTAAATGACTAAAGCCCTAAGATTATTGAACTAAATGATATCGCATAATACGTTGACCGCATTTCTTGAAATGTTGCCTGGATGGTCGTCCATCTTTTAGTTTTTTATTCCCTCTCTCCCGCGTACTCCCGTAATGTTTTCTCTCTATTTCTAGCTTACGACATCCTACACAGATTTACATCTCTCTGCAGAGACAACATATAATAAATCCTTGCAAACTGCAAATACTTTGTGGCATTCAGTCTACTAAATAGAATATAGTCCGTGCTGCTATAGGCTGGAGAAGATTAGCCAACGTTGCACTTATACGTGAATCGTAACACCGATATGCTTCGTATGCTTCTGTCTACAAGCTTGACACAAAATATTAAGAAGTTTTCATGCTATGTTAAATCAATTGACGGATCGAAGCTATCTGTCCAAAACCTCTGCGGGGTGGCCGAGCGGTTCTAGGCGCTACATTCTGGAACCGCGCTTCCACTACGGTCGCAGGTTCGAATCCTGCCTCGGGCATGGATGTTTGTGATGTCCTTAGGTTAGTTAGGTTTAAGTAGTTCTACGTTCTGGGGGACTGATGACCTCAGAAGCTAAGTCCCATAGTGCTAAGAGCCATTTGAACCATTTTTTGAAAACCTCTGCGGCCATAAATAAATTCGATATGGAAGTTGACGGAGAGAAGGCGAAAACACTTAATACGTTTCCCCAAAAATTTTTGACTGAGGAAGACTGCACAAAACTTCCTCTTTCAAATCGCCACACGAATGTCAAAATGGCAGTTATCGAAATGGGTGACCACAGGATAGAAAAAGCAAGTGAAATTACATATCAGAAGGAAGACCACAGGATCTGACGGGATAATAATATGGTTCCATATGAAGTATGCGAAAGAACTTGCTCCTCTTTGACCACTTGTGAACTGAAGGTCTTCGGAGGAGCGAAGGAAGGAATAGAAAAATATCGTAGGTCACTTCCGTTTTCAAGAAGGGTCGTCGAACAAACGTGAGACCAAAGGCCTCTGTCTCTTAGGTAGGTCTGTTGCAGAATTTTTGAACAGGTGTTATGTTGCCTTGTATAACATGTCTAGGACCATGCGTAAGGAAACACTTAAATTGGAACGATCACGTAACACTTGTGGCAGGTAAGGCAGATGCCAGAGTGAGATTCATTGGAGGAATCCTCATGAAGCGCAGCCACACAAAACCTATCTTACGAAACCCTCGTTCGACCCGTACTTTACTGATCCGTACAAAATTTGATTGATAGTGCAATCTAGATCCAAAGAAAAGTAGCACGTTTTGTTACACGCGAAAACGTCACGGGGATTCTCACCCAACTCCAGTGGGAGAAGCTGCAATAGCGTCGTTCTGTATTAAGGTGTGGATTACTGTTAAAGTTTCGAGAGGGTACGTTCCTAGATGAGTCAGCCAACATACGAGTATTGCTCTGCCGTAAAGACGATGAAGATAAAATGAGATTAGAGTTGACACGGAAGGTTACGAACAATAGTCACTTCCGTGAACCATTGGTGACTGGAAAAGGTATAAGGCGAAGCGTCAGTGGTGCACAAAGTGATGTGGATGATGATGTTTTTTTTTTGTGGGGCGCTCAATTGCGCGGTCATCATCGCCCGTACAATGCCCCATTCCTTACACAGTGCAATCTATCCACTTTCACGAATGATTATGATGATGAAATGATGTGAGTAACACAAACACACAGTTCTCGGACAGAGAAAATCCCCAACCCGGCCGTGAATTCAACCCGTGACCCCGTGATCCAGAAGCAGCAACGCTAACTAATAGACCACGAGCTACGGACTGGTGCACAAAGTACCCTCCGGCACAAACTGTAAGGTGCCTTGTGGAGTGTAGATGTAGATGTAGACGCGAATGAATGTAGCCAAAGGCTGCTGGCGGCTAAACGAGTTACGCGACTGAAAACAATTGTCGGGTATACAGCTTTGGTAACAACGAGTCGTTGCATGGAGAAGTATACAGAATCACGCTACGTGTATACTCGTGTAGATGAGTATGCAGGTTGACTTTCAATTATTGGCACCACGTAGCTTATAAGAGCACGATTATCAAAAACTGCTTGGGTGGGAGCTTTATCCATGCATGAATTCTGTTTTTTCTTCGTTGTTAATGAAACTACGCAATAATGACTTGTACATAGTTCATCTTCTGACTTTTGAACACTGTCGTTCCGATCGTAACTACTAGCTTCTGAGAAACCGGTACTTCATCAACTGTAGCTAACAGGCAGATAACGATTACAAGAAAGTCTTTATATTTTAAAAAAGTAAGTATACTTTCTTAACTATAAAGACTTTCTTGTAATCATTATCCTCCTGTTAGCTACAGCTGATGAAGTACTGATTTCTCAGAAGCTAGTAATTACGATCGAAACTATAGTGTCCGTAAGTCATTTTGAACGTCAGTCCCCATGTCCGCCATCGCTGGATGCTCACCAAGTACATGCCGATAATTTTGTTTATAAGCGATACGTCGTCACACTTGATTTGTTGAGCATTCAAAATGGAATTCTTGTTTTGGCAATATCCTAAAAAATAACGGCGCACGTTATGTATCTGAGGAAAGATTACGCATTTCTCATTCGTAACTGGTATATTAATTTTAGTTGTTTTGCGGGTTGGAGCCGCGTTGAGCGGCCGCTCGGTTAGAGACGCCGTGCCACATTGCGCGGCCCCTCCCGCCGGAGGTTCGAGTCCTCCCTCAGCCATGGCAGTGTGTGCTGTTCTTAGCTTAAGTTAGTTCAAGTAGTGTGTAAGTCTAGGGACCGATTACCCAGCAGTTTGGTCCATTAGGAATTCACACACATTTCAACATTTTTACGGGTTGGTCGTATGGTACCTCGTTTAAGAAGAAGAATTTTTAAATTTCAACATTGATAATTATTATCCTGTAATTCAACTTACGTGAATAGGCAGCAAGCCTCTATACATCGAATTGCATACAGAGCCACGAGCGCAAGACAAGAGCTAAGTAACAAGATCAGAAAGACAAGCGCTCAGAAAAAAACAACATGACGTCTTTCCTTTATATGGCAAATCATGGAATCTTTATACGTCACCGAGAAAACTGAAGTTTCAGTACACTACCTGTGATAAATATTCTTTATTAAGCGTATGTCACTGTAATAACTTTTAGCAGTAATTATAGGTGTCATATCAAGGACTTTCACTTGGTGGGGGACTCAACCGGGATGCACTCATCCCCGTCATTTCAGTATGTAGCTACTCGACCGAAAAGTAGCGGCTGCATGCCACGAAAACTGACAACGTCCGGGAGAGTGGTGTGCTGAGACCACACCCCTTCGAATGCTGTCACTCACAGAGGATGACGCTGCGGTCGATCGATACCAATGTGCCCATTTCTTCCTGCAACTTTAATGACAGGCAATGTAGATAATTTCACTTGTCTGAAGTAATCGCCGGACGGTGTGGCCAAGCGGTTCTAGGCGCTACAGTCTGGAACCGCGCGACCGCTACGATCGCAGGTTCGAATCCTGCCTCGGGCATGGATGTGTGTTATGTCCTTAGGTTAGTTAGGTTTAAGTACTTCTAAGTTGTAGGGAACTGGTGACCTCAGGAGTCCAATAGTGTTCAGAGCCTTTGAAGTAATCGCAGTTAGCCACCAGTATCTGTAAGTCCTACATTTCACGAATTCACGAATGTGTTCCTGGTCAGTTGTTAGCATTGGACGGATCTGTACGAGGGTCGCCCACAAAGTAATGCAGCGCATTTTTTTTCTCAGCTGAAAATTGCTACGAATGCGAAACGTTACAATGTATTATTTGAAGTCTCCTGAGTGAGCGCGCCAAGATCCCGTCACATCCGACAGATAGCGTAGCTGCAGGACAGTTTCAAAAGGGATCCTGCAGGTGATGTACATTTCAAGCAATGTGCCGTTATTGAATTTCTCATGGCAGAGAAAGATACTGTGGGGAATATTCACAAACGCTAGTGCAAAGTCTATGGAGCATATGCTGTCGACAGAAGTACAATTAGTCGCTGTGAACGGAGGGTGAGGTCATCACAAGGCGGTTCGGCGGAGCCCCTCGATTTGCAGCGGTCGGGGAGACCATCCACGGCTGTCACACCTGACAGGTTGCAGCAAGTGATTTTGTCCTTCGCGAGGACGGACGCATTACGACTCGTCAGTTGGCGCTGCATCTGTCATTCAGCAAAGGAAGTTCACACGGTGAAGCACTGGCTCCTCCACAAGAACAAGGACTGGTACCTTCAGGGCGTACACAACCTTGTTCCGCGCTGTATAAAGGCCATAGAACGGGTTGGAGATTACGTGGAAAAGTAGAGTGAGTAGATAAAACACCATTTTTGTGTGTATTATTCTCATTATGTTTAATAATGAACTGTTGAAGAAAAAAATGCGGTGCATTACTTTACGGGCAACCCTCGCAGTTTTTTGCAACAGAACTATGGTTTCATACATGCTATTGGTTTACATAGCTGTTCTCGAACAATACTGCTGTGTACATAGTTGTCGTACCTCCAGAAACATGCTACAAAATGGCCTGCACATTATAGACGTTCGGTGCTGGGACTGGCAGTTGATTCTCAGCATAAACAGATTATGAATGTTACGCATAAATAGCAGGACACTTGTTTTATCATTTCAGACTTCCACAGGAACCATTAAGAACCGTAAAGTGTTTAGAACGGAGCTCTTTAAAGGGGGAAGATCATCCACACTAATTTTAGAGAAGGCTGCACTAGGCTGAGTCGTCGAAATGATCCTTAGAACATGTAATATATTCTTACAAAATTCTACCTTGCTTGTGATATGTATACCCCTAACGAGACAGGACATAAGGCGACAGAAGACTGAAAGATGAGGAAAGCATTTCGTCTCGAGTTCGTTCATGTAGTGTGAGAGTATCATGCAACTTACGCTTCAATACGAAGGTTAAATGTCACAATCGCAGCTTTAAGAACTGATTTACCTTTCGCGTATTCTAAATCTCCGACACTCGGCAAAGATGTTTCTGCACGGAGCAATCAATCTCGGAAAGCATAACTGTCGTTGACGGATCCAGTGGGAGTACACGAGGAAAAACTTTGGCGGGTGGTCGCTGCGGCCCATCAGGAGCGAGCGTGCCGAGTGGTCCACTGAGGAATGTTTTAAACGCACGAAGGGAGTACGAGTTCAGCTCTGTCTGTTTTGCAGTTCTCGTGTGCATGTGTTGGTGTGCACAGAAACTGGATAACGTTTAAGCAGATCTGCAATCTGTTTGTGTTGTTCCATCTCAGATCTCGAGCTTCGAGTGTTTGCTGAGGTTCTGGCTTTTAAGGCAAAGCTTGGTAGTGGTATTTACAGAATTTTCAGGTGTTTAACCAGAACCTGCCCGTGTTGAAACGATACTAGAAGTGGTTTGTCGAGGTGGTCAGTTTTCGAAGCACCGTATGGAATCTTGTTTACATTAGAGTATCCGATTCACAAGTGACATGAATTCATCAAACCCTCGATCATAAACATTCTGGTGCATATGAAACGCCTTTTGTTTAGCTCTTTCATTTGTGGTGATTCATTGCACAACGTATTACACACAAAAATACGTGTCATATTGTGCCAATAACTATACTTTAAATGCAATTATATTTCTATATATACATTTGTGGAAAAGAGGGTAACGACTTCTAGACCCTTATTTCAACGCGAATACACAAATATCGACCGAAAGTTTACTGGAATCATAATATGCGAATAGAGAGCTTATGATCAAGGGACGCTGGGTTACAGTGTGCGGTAAGTTGGACACGTGACTCTCTCGGGACGGTGTCCAGATGGCCAAAGCTACAAGTTTATCAGTATATACTACAGCATCGTGAATAACAAATATTCCTGTTTCTCCTACTTTCCTGTACCCGACAGGATTTCACTTTTACAATCAATTCTAATTTCTTGATCAAGTATTCTTAGATTTGTTTGTGATATCTTGTCACTGATTTAAGATTATTAAAAGTTTTGGCTGGTTTCGTTGTCTATGGGCTGGGATACGTAGTTGCCGCATTACAAGCCAAATACAGCTCAGTCTACAGTACACAATATGAGAATACACATGAATCGAATGGTCGAAGGTTCCTATCACTCTGCAATTGCGAATTTTGAACGTAATGTAGACGTTTATAAATGAAAGATTGCAATTAAATAAAATCTGCAGGTACTATCTTAAAGACTTTAAATGATGAGTATGATAGTAGAAGTACTTTTGACAATGCGGTATATTTCTGCAAAACACTTATTGGTGTCGATGATCCAGCAATTGAGTAAAATATAAGTTGAATAACAGGAAAACAATAGATTCCTACTGCATGTAATTAGTCATGAGCAACAACTTAGGTCACGAGATATCCACTTCTAAATACACACTACGTCTTCACCGTAGAAGCCACGGAAATCTTACAAGTGCACAAGTTGGCACTCCGAAGTATTTCTATCTGCCATGACCATGCGCAAACCGCTGCACACTCTCCAAGTCTGTGCCGCGAACGTGCACCCATCGTGCCGTCACGTGCCACACTCTCCCCATGTCCTGTGCGACCGTCCCTCACGCATCACTGTTCGGAACTCCTCTCCCGCTTACATCCAGTCTCCTCATTCACGAGCGCTGTGATTGGCTAGAGTGCTCGCACCATGTCTTCGAGCCAACGCACCCACACAAACGTAATGAAACACATTCGAAATATTGGATTTACATTTAAATAACTTGAAATTAAATAAATATTCCTACGGCTGGATCATAAACACGCTCTAACACCATTGTTAGATACATAAGTAAATTGAATAAACAAATATCAAAGGAATAGAACAAAAGGTAGGCCACTTGGCTAATGTCTCTGTGCTTTCTAAAACACAGTAAATATTTGACCAATTTCTTCACGAATAGTATATATCGTATATATGCAAAGACACAGACAAAAATGTATTTATTAGCATGCTGCTACAATTTTTCGTGTAACTGTGGAGTGCTTATGGCCTGACGCGATAGATAGTAATCAGCCACATTGACCTCCAACAACTCATGTACTATTCAAGATACATGCCTGTAATTTATACCAATTTTGGTTTACACTAATAGCTTTCTAAAGACATGTCGATCGACAAAATTGGATGAACCGTTTAGATTTTGTAAATTCGTTGTTGGGTGCTACTTGTATAATTCACAGTCAGATACTAAACTTTAAGCTAATAAAGATATTGAAAATCTGATTACACCATGATGCAAATAATGTTAATGTACATGTTTCTTTCTGAGGTATCATGATTAATCTGGCTACTACACTCCTGGAAATGGAAAAAAGAACACATTGACACCGGTGTGTCAGACCCACCATACTTGCTCCGGACACTGCGAGAGGGCTGTACAAGCAATGATCACACGCACGGCACAGCGGACACACCAGGAACCGCGGTGTTGGCCGTCGAATGGCGCTAGCTGCGCAGCATTTGTGCACCGCCGCCGTCAGTGCCAGCCAGTTTGCCGTGGCATACGGAGCTCCATCGCAGTCTTTAACACTGGTAGCATGCCGCGACAGCGTGGACGTGAACCGTATGTGCAGTTGACGGACTTTGAGCGAGGGCGTATAGTGGGCATGCGGGAGGCCGGCTGGACGTACCGCCGAATTGCTCAACACGTGGGGCGTGAGGTCTCCACAGTACATCGATGTTGTCGCCAGTGGTCGGCGGAAGGTGCACGTGCCCGTCGACCTGGGACCGGACCGCAGCGACGCACGGATGCACGCCAAGACCGTAGGATCCTACGCAGTGCCGTAGGGGACCGCACCGCCACTTCCCAGCAAATTAGGGACACTGTTGCTCCTGGGGTATCGGCGAGGACCATTCGCAACCGTCTCCATGAAGCTGGGCTACGGTCCCGCACACCGTTAGGCCGTCTTCCGCTCACGCCCCAACATCGTGCAGCCCGCCTCCAGTGGTGTCGCGACAGGCGTGAATGGAGGGACGAATGGAGACGTGTCGTCTTCAGCGATGATAGTCGCTTCTGCCTTGGTGCCAATGATGGTCGTATGCGTGTTTGGCGCCGTGCAGGTGAGCGCCACAATCAGGACTGCATACGACCGAGGCACACAGGGCCAACACCCGGCATCATGGTGTGGGGAGCGATCTCCTACACTGGCCGTACACCACTGGTGATCGTCGAGGGGACACTGAATAGTGCACGGTACATCCAAACCGTCATCGAACCCATCATTCTACCATTCCTAGACCGGCAAGGGAACTTGCTGTTCCAACAGGACAATGCACGTCCACATGTATCCCGTGCCACCCAACGTGCTTTAGAAGGTATAAGTCAACTACCCTGGCCAGCAAGATCTCCGGATCTGTCCCCCATTGAGCATGTTTGGGATGAAGCGTCGTCTCACGCGGTCTGCACGTCCAGCATGAACGCTGGTCCAACTGAGGCGCCAGGTGGGAATGGCATGGACAGCCGTTCCACAGGACTACATCCAGCATCTCTACGATCGTCTCCATGGGAGAATAGTAGCCTGAATTCCTGCGAAAGGTGGATATACACTGTACTAGTGCCGACATTGTGCATGCTCTGTTGCCTGTGTCTATGTGCCTGTGGTTCGGTCAGTGTGATCATGTGATGTATCTGACCCCAGGAATGTGTTAATAAAGTTTTCCCTTCCTGGGACAATGAATTCACGGTGTTCTTATTTCAATTTCCGGGAGTGTATTTATTTCTATACGAACTGTGAAATGTCTGTCTTTAAGGTTTCACAAAGTCCACCATCTTTGGTACTCCCGGCATGTCTCCTTCACCGACACAGCGTCACCATGGAATTCCCAGCCACGCAGTCCCCTGACCCCATTTAATGTTCGACACCAGGTGCCCGCCGACGCGCCGCGGCCCGACGAGATGCACCACCGTGGCCACACCAATTCAAAACTTAGAATATTTCCAGGGCTCCACAACTCGCCCGTTACCTCACACACCTTTGTCAATCTAGAATAAAATGGCAAAAACAGCTTTGAAACTGATTATATTATTTAACGTACTACGTAGGGATATTTAAGAAAATGGTTTTCAACAAAATGGGGATATTCTGAAACGAAAGTCAAATTATAGACAAGAAATTCATTATAAAAATTAAAATCAAACATCCTAAATACTGTAGTCGAATAAACACTGACTCACTAGTTACAGAAGAAGTATAACGTACTTTCGTGTTTTCCTTTTCATGCACAGAACACATTAACTATACTTACGGGAGTGATTTCCTTAATACGCCATGTTTGATATTTTGGTTTTTTCTTTAGCACTTGTGGAATAACATTTTCTTTGGGAAACAGACTCAATTCGTCATTATCTATACTCGATGGTGTTATGGAGAACAGTGTGCTAGATTGTGAAAAATATGTTGCTCCTGCTTTAATACAACACTTCCGTGTAACTCTTGTATCGTTTTTGTTGGAGTCAGTATTAATAATCTTCAGAAAGTTTGCAGGTAGACAATTAAAACTGTATGCAAGCATAACTTAAAGCTTTTCTTGGTCTTGAGATTCTGGCAGACTTACCAGTACACCAGTAGAAAAGCTACATAACATTGTCAAATAGCACACTCACTTGTTCTGTACGTTATTAGTTAGCTGACACCACATAGATGTGATTGGCAGAGAGTACAAGGAGCATGTTGTAAAAACTGCTTGTTAGAGTCTAGTACATTCAGACAGTCCACTCTTGCACCGCGTCGAACACACGATCCATTCTGTAGTTGTATATTCTAGCCTCCAGCCTGGGTAGGCAATGCTCCATAGCCAAAGAAGACACAAGAGTTTCTCGTAGTCGCTCGTATAGACATTTTACAAAATTTATAAGCTGGCCACCGATATCTTTGCCTAATTCTGGATTACTTATTTGACAAATAAAACTGTTACATATCTTTGCCCTGCATTTGGATCTCATCCACGTTAAACAGTCTGTTCCAGCAGCGTTATCGTTGTCCACAATAGCGTTGCTGTTTCCCTGGCAGTTTCCTACCATGCAGAAGCGTGTTTTCATGTTAGGTAGCCTCAAATCTCGATTTTGTTAAAAATTCCGACAAAGTCTTGTGTTATGTCTAAATCTAGAAGGTAATAGTAGTCTAAAAGTAGTTGTTGCGGTATTCCAGGCAGCTATTCCATTAATACATTCAGTTTGACGTCGGTGACTTACACTTTATACCGTTTAGTCGCAGGATTTTTATGTTTCTTCGAAATGGTTTCCAATGCTTCCTTGATGATTTTATCCAGTACTCCTCTTGCTGTCACACTGTCGTTCCCTTGTAGGAGAAATGGTAGCTTCGTCCTGACACCATGTCTTTCAGTGATGAACTTCGAGAATTTACTACATAGACAATTATTAAATGAGTCACACACCTTCTTTAACTTTGCAGATCGTCTCATGTCGGGATTGATCCTGACAGTGCGCTTGATTACAGGCTTCAACAACCATAATGTTACCATAAAACGGTCCGGAAGTAGGATTAAGCACCCTTAAATACTTTTTGTTAAGGAACGTACCATTTTTGGTTTAATTTATGTCAACAATGTCAGAAACATGATTCTCCAGATTCCTTACAAGGGAACCTCCCCATCGCACCCCCCTCAGATTCAGTTATAAGTTGGCACAGTGGATAGACCTTGAAAAACTGAACACAGATCAATCGAGAAAACAGGAAGAAGTTGTGTGGATCTATGAAAAAAATAAACAAAATATACAAACTGAGTACTCCATGCGTATGATAGGCAACATCAAGGAACGTCTGTGCTTAGTTGCGCTGTGGTCCCGTGGTTAGCGTGAGCAGCGACGGAACGAGGTGTCCTTGGTTCAAGTCTTCCCTCGAGTGAAAATTTTTACTTTCTTTATTTTCGCAAAGTTATGATCTGTCCGTTCGTTCATTGACGTCTCTGTTCACTGTAATAAGTTTACTGTCTGTGTTTTGCCACCGCACAGTACAAACCGTGCGATTAGTAGACGAAAGGACGTGCCTCTCCAATGGGAACAGAGAACATTTGATCGCAAGGTCATAGGTCAACCGATTCCTCCACAGGAAAACATTTCTAATATATTCTATACGACACTGGTGACGGCATGTGCGTCACATGAGAGGAATATGTTGTCGACCCACCTAACTTGTACACTTGGCGAATGGGTAAAAAGATTCTTCTGCCTTGCCCCATTTAGGTTTTCTTGAGGATGTGATAATCACTCCCAAAAAAGTGACGAAAACATAAGAGTTTGTCACATAAACTGCAGCAAATGAATGCAACAGTTTCACAGTCGCACAGTTTTCCCTGTGCTCTGTCAAAATATATGTTTTTAACGTTTTCAAATCTTTCCGTGTGTAGACCGTCAAATCCTGCATATGTCCAAGCAAATCTGAATATGTCCTGGAATCTTGGAGAGCGAAGTTGATTATGTGTGAGTGCCTGAACTTTGATAATTGTCTGAAAATAAAAAATTAAACTTTTCACTCGAGGGATGACTTGAATCAAGGACCTCTCGTTCCGCAGCTGCTCACGCTAACCACGGGACCACGGCGCCCCTAAGCTCAGTTTTTCATTCATGTTGCCTATCTTCCACATGGACTACTCAGTTCGTATATTTTGCTTATTTTTTTCATAGTTCCACACAACTTCTTCTTGTTGTCTCGATTGATCTGTGTTTAGTTTTTCAAGACCTATCCACTATGCCAACTTGTAACTGAATCTGAGGGGGGGTGCGATGGGGAAGTTCCCTTGTTAGTAACAATCATAAACCAAAGCGTTCGTCAGTACCTCTTGTCTTCCTCGCTAATAGCTGAGGAATATCGGGTACTATGGTAGAATACAGGTTGACACTTTCAGCTAGGACGGAAAACTGATCAGTTTTTGCTATCAGGCCTCCTTTTGTATTCTAAAGATCAAAGATGGTGGTACTTCTGATCACGTGATCATTTTGTCATGCATTCTAAATTTGGTCGTACTTGTTATACAATTGTAAACCCTTAGACCAATTGCGCTATTTTGTGTGCCAGGTGTCTGTGGCAGGGAGAGAGACTGTATTCGGTAATGTATCCCGCATAAACACAGCACAGAACCATGGAATGCTAATTTTTTTCCTAACGGATTTGAGCACATCTGCATTTGCAAACGATCTGTCCGGTAGGATAGCTAATTTGTTCTTCTTTATTCGCGAAGAGATTTTGCCCTTTCTTCTGTGGTTTCAGATACAGTGCTTTCACGATGATCACTGCTTTCATCATGTTGTTATGTCTTCTAGCTTCCTCTAGCTGCTTCTGAAAGTTTTGTGCATTCTTGACTGTTCTAGCAATAGCTGCAGCGTAACCAGCCAATGAATACATCGCTGACAGAGCTGCGAAGGCAAGAATGATGAAGGAGATAATTCCGCCTGATGTCTTGAATATCTGCAGAACCCGAGATGCTTTAACCGGTCCTCTATGCTTCGGGGCGCTTTTAGTTGCAAACATTAGTGTCAAGAGACAGTTTCACAGGAACACCTGCCCAAACTCCTTCTTCTTCTTCTTCAGTGCATGACGTGCGGCGTTCACTGCGTATGTAATGTTACGTTCCAAACACTCATTGTCAAGCAGGTCAATCCACATATCACCACGAGACAAACATTTTAGAGATTTGTACCAGGTCCTTAACAGCTATACCCAGGAAAATGAAATTCGACTCGAAGCTTGTCGAGAATAGAACCATGTCCTATAACATGTCTCCCGTCGTGCACATTATGCTACTGTGCTGTCTGTGGTCTGTGCATCCAATCATACAGCAAATAGTCAGCGTCAATCCAATTGTTTTGTGCTGCAGAAAACAAAGCCATTTAACAAGAGCTCTATTGGTTCAAATGGCTCTGAGCACTATGCGACTTAACTTCTGAGGTCATCAGTCGCCTAGAACTTAGAACTAATTAAACCTAACTAACCTAAGGACATCACACACATCCATGCCCGAGGCAGGATTCGAACCTGCGACCGTAGCGGTCACGCGGTTCCAGACTGAAGCGCCTTTAACCGCACGGACACACGGCCAAGAGCTCTATTCCCCCGACGTCTAATGACATGCTCTATGAGAAACACTTGTGGTTCTGAGCTATTCTGCATTTCCTTGATGTAAAAACATTCTGAAATTTCAGTCCGTTACTTATCTTCAACATATAAGTTCTGGGATATCTTCTCTGCACTTCGGAAACTATGAATATCTTACTCTACTAAATTGGGAGGTATGACTTCTCAAATGCTGTCTTGTCTTTTGAGATACACAACAAATCATCAACACTAAATTTCTGGTTACGAGGATCCACCATTTTGATACGATTATACCCCGTATCAGTGAGTCCATTATCACGAACATCGATTGGTCTTATGTTTCCTGTCGCATGTTTGGTTTGAATACACCGTGCAATTATTTCTGGGAGGATATCCGTCCATTTGTATGAGCTGAGAAGATTAAAATGTATCCTCATTTCACCTTTTGTTGTTCTGTTCAGACATTTCCACGATACTCGCCTTCAAGTGAGTGAATGTTGACTGGTGATGTATTCCATACCGTTGCATCATAGTCTTGGAATATCTATTGTAAAACTCTCTACCATGTTGGTTTGGTGGTTGTCCGTGCATTGATTTAGCCCAGTAGCAACAAACTTTCTAACACAGCCGCCACGTCTCTGCACATATTTGATTTTACAGGCAGTGCCCAATCAAATTTAGAGTATGCATTGGAATGTATTTGAATACATTATTCACATGTGAATGTTCCTGCACATTTTTAAGGTCAGCCTGCCATAAGTCACCCAAACCTTTAATCATAACGTACCTACGCGGGTACGTTTTGCGTGCTGGTTTGTGCAGTTGTCGAACTACTGGCTCCATATTTATTCAATTATACCTCCACAAGCTCGGAGATTATTGAAACAACCTCATTCGAACGAGAAGAATCAGTAACAGCAGTAGATGCCATGAGAAGTCGCAGTCGACCTATTAGCCCATTGGGATCGTCGTAGTATATATTCTGTGGGGAACGATTGCTGACTCTTTTACGCTGGATGTCAACACCATCACCAGTGCCATATCGAATATCTAACCTAGTTTTTATAAAGCTTCTGCATTTTGCACTGTGCCAGTTTCGCACTTTCCTACGTACACCACTCACTGCTGTGCTTCACCACACACCTCCAGATCTCTGGGTGAATAATTTACAGTTCATGAGGAATAGGAAAATGTGGTTCATTATACCAGAAGTTCTTTGAAATTGCGTATCACCTTCTGTGTAATTTTTTCTTTTAAACTTGTAGGTTGTGTGTCCAACATGTATGGTTTTTCACTACTGAGACCAAATGTTTCATGTATCCTAGCACCACTGTGACGTCGTCGTCATTATGTAATTCCATTGATAATCCATCGAGAGATTCAGTAACTAGTTTGAAAGTTTCTCTCGTTGTCTGCTTTCGATCCAAATGTCCTACCTTTATCATCCATAACTTCTCTCAAGCAGCCTTCAGTGCTTAGTCAATATCTTGTTGTATGCTAATAGGACAACTTTTCTTGGTGCACCTTATACACATTCAGCCCAATTCCAGCAACGTTTACGGTTATTTCATGCTTCTGGTAAATGTGTTTTAAATTTAGTTTGTCTAGTTTGAAAGGTATAATGAGATTTCCATTATCACTCACCAAATGTTTCGGGATTCTACAATACATCAGCTCCCATATGACGGCCAAACGAGAAACATCGTAGAATTTGATCCTTGTATTCCACGGGAATATCGTCAGAAATGAACACGGTGTTTGGCTTCAGTTTATCTGGCGGAGAGATTTGAATGCTTTCACTGAACATTGTGTACATTGCACCACTGATTCCATGCAGTACCTTTTGCAGTAAATGGTACTTGAGCTGAAACAGAGCTGAAACAGAGTTTTTGAAAATACATTTCCACACTAGAATCAGACTCCATCCGGGTGTGTTAGCAGTGACTTGAGAATATATGCCTTACCGCAGATGGATGGACTTGCAATTATTGCTCGTATATTATCGAGTATGGATATCCCATTCTTCTCCTTGCGGTCACTGAAGGCCTTCACCAAGGGTAAGTCTTGTCTGATGACAATACAGAAGAAGAAACAGGAGTGAACTGGAAAAAGATCGGGAATTCGGTATTACAATCAGAATTTGAAAGAGCTTTGAAAGACGTAAAATTAAATAAGGCAGAAGGAATAGCTAGTATTCAGTCAGAATTTCTAAAATCATTGGGGGAAGTGGCAACAAAACGACTTTTACGTAGGTTCAAAATGGTTCAAATGGCTCTGAGCACTATGGGACTTAACACCTAGGATCATCAGTCCCCTAGAACTTAGAACTACTTAAACTTAACTAACCTAAGGACATCACACACATCCATGCCCGAGGTAGGATTCGAACCTGCGACCGTAGCAGTCGCGCGGCTCCGGACTGAGCGCCTAGAACCGCTAGGCCACCACGGCCGGTTTTACGTAAGTGTGTAGAATGTATGAGTGTGGCGATATACCATCTGACTTTCGGAAAAACATTATACACGTATTTCCAAAGACCAAAGACCCCAGAAGAATAATACACAGAAGAATGGAAAAAAAATTGAAGACGTGTTAGATGACGATCAGTTTGGCTTTAGGGAAGGTAGAGGCACTGAAGAGGCTGATAATGGAACCAAGATGGAAGAAAAATCAGTTCGCGTTCATTGGATTTGACGACGTTGAAAAACTCTCGACAATGTCAGATGGTGCAAATTCTGAGAAAAATACGGGTAAGCTACAGGAAAAAAGGGGTAATATACAATATTTAGAAGAACCAAGAGGGAACATTGGAATGGGGGAACAAGAACGAAGTGCTCGGATTAAAAAGGGTGTAAGACAGGGGTGTGTTTGTTGCCCCTACAGTTCAAACTATATATTGAAGCAGCAATGAGCATAATTTAAAAAAAAAGAAGTTCAAGTGTGGAATTGAAATTGGGTATAAAGGATATCAATGAGAAGATCATCTGACGAAATTGCTATCTTCAGTGAGAGTGAAGAAAAATTACAAGATGTGTTGAATGGAATGAACAGTCTAATGAATATGGAACATGAATTAAGCGTAAATTGAAGAAAGATTAAAGTATGAGAAGTAGCATTAATGAGAGCAGCGAGAAAGTTAACATCAGAATTGGGGATCACGAAGTAGATGGAAGTTCTGCTACAGTGGCAGCAAAATAACACATGATGGAGGGATCAAGGACGACATAAATAGTAGACTAGCACTGGCAAAAAAGGCATTACTAGCCTTGAGAAGCCTCCTGCTATCGAAAACATGGCTTAATCTGAACGTGGACAGTGGGATAAACGGAACGGAAGAGAAGCCTGTGAGATATGGCGCCACAGAAAAACACTGGTAATATGAGATAAGGACAGGAAAGGTACTCCGAAAAACCGACGAGGAAAGGAATATATGAAACACACTAAGAAGAAAAATTAATAGGACAGTTGGATATGTGTTAAGACATCTTCCAATAACTTCCATGATAAGAGAGGGAGCTGTAGAAGGTAAAAGGTGTAGAAGAGAGCAGAGATTGGAATACAACTAGCAAATAACTGAGGACGTGGGCTGTAATTACTATTCTGACATGGAAAGGTTGGCACAGGAGAGGAATTTCTGGCGGGCCTCATCAAACCAGTCAGAAGAAGGATGACTAAAAAAAAGGAAATGAGCAATCATATACGTCAGAACTCTATGCAGTAAATCGTGATTTTAACATTTTTAACTTTTACAGCTCACTTTATATGAATTAATCTTGAAAATAGACTCTGTAAGGAAAATTTTAAGCCAATAAAAAAGTGAGGCTAAATAAACTTCCTACCTTGGTCTACCCCTTCAGCAGATACAAATTTTTCTGTTATTACAATCACTATGTAATATCTTTCTTAAAACTGCAGTCAGCAGTATGCTTCGTCTCTGCATTTTTTTTCATATCACAAGGTAAATGAGGAGTTGGAGATGCAGAGAGAGCTAACGGTTCATCACTTTGTATACGACATGTTTACTTCGTGTTTTTAAATTCCAGATTTTTATGTAGAAAAGCTAGGTGAGCAGAATGAGTCAAGCACGGTCACGGCACGTAACTTATCTATAATCGGGTTTATTTGCATGCCACTGTAGCAAGGCCTTGGGCTTGTCACAAATTAATCAACACGTAAAATTTAGTCAAATGTTCATTTATCCCTATTAATAGGCCGGCCGCTGTGTCAGAACACTTATATGCGCTTCTGTCCGGAACCACGCTGCTGTTACGGTCGCAGGTTCGAATCCTGCCTCGGGTATGGATGTGTGTGATGTCCTTAGGTTAGTTAGGTTTAAGTAGTTCTAAGTCTAGGGGAGTGATGACCTCAGATGTTAAGTCCCGTACTGCTTAGAGCCATTTGGACCATTCCCATTAATATCACTTTGCGCAAGGTAAGCTACTATCCTTCTCTTGTGCTACTCATTTTAAAAACAGTGTTCAAATAACGTTAACATGTTATTTCAGGAGTCTAAACTTTATGTAGAAGAGGACATTTTTGTTCAGGGCGTGTTTCAGTATAGATTAGCAAATAATCCGAATTTAAAGAAGAGAGGGGAAATTTTACAAGTATTAGTTTCTACAAGATAGACGTTAGGCACCATGCGAGGGACACTGACAAATCTCAGAGATCCAAATACCAAGCAGAGTGGAACAGTATGTTACTTACTCACAATTCATCGTAAGGAATAACAACGTCGGCAATGTTGGAGAAAATCGGAGTTTATCGTGCAATTCAATTCTTAATATCAGAGTAATTAAAGACATATGGTAACCTAGGGAAAACAGACATTTGTTTTACTTTGCTGCAAAACGTTGTGTCGATGACGATAAGCAACGACGTGTCTATCCCATACATCCATACCGCTCGCTGTGTTGTATACCTGTGTCAGCTGCTACGTTAGCGCTTCTCCATCATACTGAAGTGCAATGCTGCTGCTGTTCTCGGGACATTCATCGCTGCTTGGGGTCGACTGTTCATGACAAGTGTTCCACTAAAACCAAAGTGGCCATCACTCAGTGTAAGTGTCCGACCGACACGGGCAGGGCGCTGTTAGCGATCAAAATGGACGCATTCAACGGTTCACTGCCACCAACGGCACAAACGGCATGGGTCATACCCACAGTTATTCCCGAAGGTGACGTGAGATTGCTAGACCAAATTTACGAGAGGTGTCACGCTAAAAGAAACTGGGATACTGCTAGGCAAAAGAGGATGACAACAAGTGCGCAGCCTATACGGCTGTCGAATTATGGTTATCTTTCTACAAGGAGCAACAGAACGTTTGTGTTTCTTTATACAGCTAACAAACCTAATTGTTCTGTTAAAAATGAAGCGGGTTAGTTCCAGTGAATAAAGAAACGTCGTGTGTAAAATAACAGCCGTACTGCGGCTGCTTAGCGGTGTCCCTGAAGGGGGATGAAAGAAAAAAGATTCTTTGATCTATTTTCACAAGGTCCCTAAAGAGTTTCAAAATCGTTAATTGGTTGCAATCAGCAATTTTAGCTTGTTCCAAGACGATAAACTACTGTTTATTATTGATCATAATGTTTCATTAATGAGCCATTCTCAGTAAAGCGAAGATGTTGCAATCGTTCGTCCACAAATTTCATTTGGTTGCAGCAGTTCGTTTTTAATAAAAGACAGTTTTTAGTAAATATCTGATAAAACTTTACTCGAGAATTTTATTTTGAAAGAAGAATGAAACACTTGTCGAAATCTTAAGTGGTAACAGTTGACTGTTCCAACGTAATCACTGATCTTTCAAGTATTATTAATCCACTGGGCGATAAAAGTTGACGTTTAGATCGAGTAGCACGCAAAGGGACGGGATGATAGAACATGTGTTAAGACATCAAGGAATGACTGTCATGGTACTAGAGGGAGCAGTAGAGGGCAAAAACTGCAAAGGAAGGCATAGAGTAGAATACATCCAGCAACTAATTGAGGACGTAGGCTGCAAGTGCTACGCTGAGATGAAAAGGATGGCACAGCAAAGGAATTCGTGGCGGGCCGCATCAAACCAGTCAGGAGACAGATGACTAAAAAAATAAAAAAACACGAAAGCAACCGGCTGCCTGCTTTCCTTCTAGAAATGTTATTTCTGTGTTAACCGGGAAGATTACCGCTTACTGCAAATTCGAAGTATTTTATTGCTTTTTGCACGGTGTTCGTAACATGTCTAAACTTACTTCTAGTTCAGTGTTACGAAGTTCTAGCCAATTCCAGGTTTAGTGAAAGAGGAGGCTTACTGTTATTATTATTATTGTTAAAATTATTATTATTATTATATCCATGTCCAGGACGGCACGGTACACTTGTACAGAAATACAAATATATACATAAAATTTTGTAAATTTCAAATTGATTTTGAAGCCCAGAATTCGACATTCTTGATTGCTGGAACATTTGCTCAAACCAGATCGGCCAACGTGCACGCTTCAGGCAATTTTGGACAGACCAAGATGTGTTGCACATCCTGAAGCTCAGCACATTGACAGGTTGCATCTCCAGTAATGTAACTCCACAGCTTCAAGTTCTGTGTAATCAGCCGAACAAAATTAATATCCCAACATACTTCTGTAAGATGGGGCACGAATACCTTGTAAAGGAAACTTCGAGATCATCCGGAGGAGCGAAGGTTATGTCCACACTACTGTTACAGTTAGGCTACGGCCGTCTCTGAATGCGTCATTAAGTAAAACCTATCCTTGAAGCGAAAGCCTACTGAGAGATTCTTCCTCGAATCAGTTAATTTAGGGAATCATTAAAATAACGTCATTGCAATCAAGAGCTACGGAGAACTAGGAGCTACACATGGACAACATCAAAATTTTACTCCCTTTGATCAACGACCAGGCAGTTTGTGAGAAAACTCGTACAACGTAAGTTGAAGAACGTAAGGACATGCCATTCAGTATCGCAACAGCACAAACCAAACCTACAGTTAGAACTGAAGCCTTAAAACAGGAATGTGAGAAGCTCAGGAAGCCCGAGATAACCGACAACTCGATTCTACGTCATGTGAAAGAGACTCAGTCCAGGGTGATTATATATAAAGATATTACAGTACAACAGGAACAAGTTTTTCATTAAATATATTAAAGCAGTTGGAAGAAGTGTCATCAAGTATGTAAATACGATACAAGAAGAAATATAATTTATAAATGTAAAAACAATAAGACCTCTATTAGCAATTCATGTAACTAGTCATGAATATAGAGGTAAGATACATTTATAAATCAAAGCTTAATAAGGTCTTACTGTGTACGCCTTCCAAATTTCGGCCTTCCGTACCAAACATTCGTACTGAATTAGCTTTGACGGTAGGAAAAATACTGTTGTCATATATAGGCGTAAGGGATTTAAACATCATTCGTAAGGAAGAGATCTTCTGTGACTTCATACTGACTTTAATAAGAGGTCGATGAGGTTAGCAACAGCACTTCTGAATTAATAAAACGGCTGTTAATGAAAATCAGGCTGTATCACAGTAGCCTACGGCCTTCAGGGATTTATTTGATGACAAATATTGCACTTCGGAAAAGCTCGTTTGTGGATAGTACCGTTGTGCAGGCAACATTCTTGAATGGGAAGATTGTCCCAAAAGGAAATTAGCTGCTGTGTATACACCAACCAAACCAACGGTGTACAAAAAACGCTACTCAGGGGATGGAATGCGAGGTATGCAAATTACTACAATACAGGCGAAGTCAGCGTACAATCTATCGCTCCCAGACCATCCAACATCACGGTAGATCTCTGCAGCGTAAACATGAAACATCAACCTCTTGCTAAGAATACGATGGTTCAGACTAAAGCGATACCTGATCTCCGGGTTCTGCTCTTTTCATGAAATTAATACGGTTCACTAGTGTCATTCCCGAAGCCGAGAAGTGTTTCCTGGGAGAGAATCAGGAAAAAAATATATGAACAGTTCTGCCCTTCCAATCAATCAAGCACAACATGAGCAATATGTGAAAACGTCTCCGAGTATTAAATGTCATTTATTCTACAGACATGTATGGCGATTTTCAGGATGACAATTAGATGAAACCGAATGCAGAAAAACGCCGAAATTTCTATAATTCTGGACCTGGAAGATATCGAATCATTAATGTCGGCACATTGATACATTCCCACTTGTGAGAATGTGCCAAAGATTCAGCTGACGCTGATGTGTCTCCAAATTAGAAACCTGAACAAATACAACGAGCAATTTAATTGAACATATGAGCATTGTATGACTGTCTGGCGCCGTCTTGCGTCAGATGACTTTACTTGAAGGTGGTTGGAGCCACGACCAGCGATGACCACCGCTTCGATTCCACCAGTATCAGTTCCTGCCTCGAGATTCCCTATGATCGCGTCCACGCTCACTAATTCATCCTGCTCCCTCCTTTGTTCCCAAGGCCACCTCTGACTCCGTCATTTTCATTACCGCCGCTTCCACCTTAAAGGATTGATTTACTACTCTGCACACCAGCTTCTGCTGACGAATGTAGCTAGTCATCCTGATATTTTACTGCTTGTGGCTCCGTGCGGTGGCGTGTACCAAACAGCGGTCTAGTGAAACCATTTGCCTAGTAGGTAGATGAGGGGCCGCCCAGACAGTGAACCTAGATCATGTTTCTCAGCTGTATTTTCCACTTGGCTGCGGGATAGCCCGTATACTATAATTTGGGGTTACCCCACAGGATGTAGACACTGTTTAACTATTCATGACAGAATCGCTTTTGTTATAACACGCCGAAATCATGATTGTAGTATTAAGTGCCTACTTAACACGTCGCACAGCTTCAACAATGTAGCACTCTCTTAGCAGAGGTCTATGCGATGAAAACTGATGATTCATGATGTATAGAACCTAGTCGAGGTGATGAGCTTCGCTCTGATCTGTGTGCTGTAGCCGTGCACATCGTCAGCAAGCAGAGGGAGACTTGAGTACAATATTTGTAATTAATTTATCTGAGAGTACTCTACAAATAACGCAGCTAACAGATAGCAAGCTCATTGTGGTAAAATTTTGGCAAAGTGCGTCTCGTCAATAACCATACTTGGCCGACGAGATCATGGAAACTGTAGTCATGGGGCTGTTACGTAGCACCATGTAGGGTACTGCATGGCAGGTGCCACTCAAGACATTGAAAGCGACAGGAACCTATCCAAAGCCATAAAAGCTCAACCATTGTCTGCAGTGCACGGAGATAAGCCGGAATTGGGTAGAAAAAGAACATATATAATTCAGTGACGTTCAAGATGTGCCAATAGGACTGGGGTCACATGAGAAAATGATGGTCCTACTTGGAACTTAAGGGAAAAAGGAAGATAATCGTTTCAGTCCGGAACCGCGCTGCTGCCAGGGTCGCAGGTTCGAATCCTGCCTCGGGCATGGATGTGTGAGATGTCTTTAGGTTACTTAGGTATAAGTAGTTCTAAGTCTAGGGGACCGAAGAACTCAGATGTTAAGTCCCATAGTACTCAGAGCCATTTGAACCCTTTGAAAGATAACCAAAAACGCCAATGTCAGAAAGCTTTCTTCTAACGAAAGCAATGAATTGCAAGAAAACAAACTCAGGAGATTACTATTAATTATTTAGCAGACGACTACAAAGATATGACCGTCCAACATTAATCTTAAGGGATAAAAATAATAAGATGGCCCATAGCAGCACAAAGATACAGAGATTTTGGAATAAACAGTTTAAAAATTAATAAATTGTGAAGTTCCTACAGAACTACTACAGCTAAAGACAGGTACTCCTATTAAAACCCCTGCTGAAAGTACAAATCCATCCGCAATTCATGAAACCTACAAAGCTATGAAAGAGCTCAAAAACAACAAAGCAAATGGAGATCAAGCATTTGTGGAACTTTGGTAATATGCAGCAGAACCAGTGGAAATATCATTACACTAACGCATAGTGAAAATTTAGAAGAAAGAACAACTACCATAATATTGAACTACGGCCATTATCCATTCACTTCACAAAAAAGGAGACAAATCAAATCCAAACAACTATTAAGAAATTTCCCTTTTGGATATCACATAGGTTTAAAGTCACTTTAAGAATTCTATACAATCGTTATAAATATCAGGTGGAACTAGAACTAGGAGAAGATTGATGTAGACTTTGGAGAAGCTGGCAAGAACAGATTAGCACTTCTAAGTTTCTTAACGGATTACTACAACAGAAAACAAAAACAACAACAAATGATTTTTGCAGTCTTCAAATAAGCTTATGATAGTATCTGTAGATCTTCAATAATTAAGACATGAAGGAATTTCGGTCTCCTGTCCCAATTAATAATAATGATTAACTTAATTGTAAGAAACACAAAATCTGAAGTAAAGTTCAGAGAAGAAATATCTGAGCCATTTACGATTACAAAAGCTTTAAGACAGGAAGAGTGTCTGTCGCCCTTACTTTTCAACAGTACAATCGAGCACATGATGTGGGAATGGTGCAAGGAAAATCCTAAAAACATGAAAGATCAAATAAATCTAAATTGCCAGGGATTTGCAGATGACCTAGCATTGTCAGCTAATAACATTCAAGAAGCCAAAATTCAAATAGCAAGCGCCGGCAGTGGTGGCCGAGCGGTTTTAGGCGCTACAGTCAGGAACCGCGCGACCACTACGGTCTCAGGTTCGAATCCTGCCTGGGGCATGGATGTGTGTGTTGTCCTTAGGTTCGTTAGGTTTAAGTAGTTCTAAGTTCTAGGGGACTTATGACCTCAGAAGTTAAGTCCCATAGTGCACAGAGCCATTTCAAATAACAAGCCTACAAATACAGCACAAAAAGGACTAGGTATCATTCGAAAAGACGCAGATTATGGTAGCAGAACCACTAACAATCAAGCATGTAATAGTACGTCACATTGGACAACAGAAGAAATATTGAATTTAACTGATGAAACGAGAAAATATAAAATGCAGTAAATGAAGCAGGCAAAAAGGAATACAAACGTCTCAAAAATGAGATCGACAGGAAGTGCAGGGTTGGCTGGAGGACAAATGTAAGGATGTAGGGTCTTATGTCACTAGTGGTAAGATAGATACTGCCTACAGGAAAATTAAAGAGACTTTTGGAGAGAAAAGAGCCACATGTATGAATATCAAGAGCTCAGGTGGAAACCCAGTTCTAAGCAAAGAAGAGAAAGCAGAACGGTGGAAGGAGTAAATAGAAGGTCTATGCCAGGCCGATGTACTTGAGGACAATATTATGGAAATGGAAGAGGATGTAGATGAAAATGAAATGGGAGATACGATACTGCGTGAAAAGTTTGACAGAGCACTGAAAGACCTGAGTCGAAACAAGGCCCCGGGAGTAGACAACATTCCATTAGAACTACTGACGGCCTTGGGAGAGCCAGTCATGACAGACCTCTACCATCTGGTGAGCAAGATGCGTCAGACAGGCGAAATACCCTCAGACTTCAAGAAGAATATAATTCCAATCCCAAAGAAAGCAGGTGTTGACAGATGTGAAAATTAACGAACTGTTAGTTTAATAAGTCACAGTTGCAAAATACTAACACGAATTCTTTACAGACGAATGGAAAACCTGGTAGAAGCCGACCTCGTGGAAGATCAGTTTGGATTCCGTAGAAATATTGGAACGTGAGGCAATACTGACCTTTCGACACATCTTAAAAGAAAGATGAAGGAAAGGCAAACCTACGTTTCTAGCATTTGTACACTTAGAAAAAGCTTTGGCAATGTTGACTGGAATACTCCCTTTCAACTTCTAAAGGTGGCAGGGGAAAAATACAGGGAGCGAAAGGCTATTTACAATTTGTACAGAAACCAGATGGCAGTTATAAGAGTCGAGGGGCATCAAAGGGAAGCAGTGGTTGGGAAGGGAGTGAGACAGGGTTGTAGCCTCTCCCCGATGTTTTTCAATCTGTATATTGAGCAAGCAGTAAAGGAAACAAAAGAAAAATTCGGAGTAGGTATTAAAAACCACGGAGAAGAAATAAAAACTTTTAGGTTCGCCGATGACATTGTAATTCTGCCAGAGACACAAAGGACTTGGAAGAGCAGTTGAACGGAATGGACACTGTCTTGAAAGGAGGATATAAGATGAACATCAACAAAAGCAAAACGAGGATAATGGAATGTAGTCGAATTAAGTCGGGTGGTGCTGAGGGAATTAGATTAGGAAATGAGTCACTTAAAGTAGTAAAGCAGTTTTGCTATTTGGGGGGCAAAATAACTGATGATGGTCGAAGTAGAGAGGATATAAGATGTAGACTGGCAATGGCAAGGAAAGCGTTTCTGAAGAAGAGAAATTTGTTAACAACGAGTATAGATTTAAGTGTTAGGAAGTCGTTTCCGAAAGTATTTGTATGGAGTGTAGCCATGTATGGAAGTGAAACATGGACGATAAACAGTATGGACAAGAAGAGAATAAAAGCTTTCGAAATGTGGAGCTACAGAAGAATACTGAAGATTAGATGGGTAGATCACATAACTAATAGGAGGTACTGAATAGAAATGGCGAGAAGAGGAGTTTGTGGCAGAAGTTGACAAGAAGAATGGACCGGTTGGTAGGACATGTTCTGAGGCATCAAGGGTTCACAAATTTAACATTGGAGGGCAGCGTGGAGGGTAAAAATCGTAGAGGGAGACCAAGAGATGAATACACAAAGCAGATTTAGAAGGATGTAGGATGCAGTACGTACTGGGAGATGAAGAAGCTTGCACAGGATAGGGTAGCATGGAGAGCTGCATCAAACCAGTCTCAGGACTGAAGACCACAACAACAACAACAAAAACATAAAAATAAGATTTAACCCAAATATAGACAAGCTATAAAACACAGTATTTACAGATGCGGAACGACAAAAAAGATCTGAACGAATTGAGAGATACTGAGAAATTCGACAAGAAAACCTACTGAAGAAGATGACCAGAAATTTATTGACCTATTCCAATGAAGGCATAAAAGCAGAAGAAGAAGAAGAAGAAGAAAATTAAGTGACGGTGTACGGTGTTGCTGAAGGTGAGGTTCAATTGTAGAGTGCTGAAGGCGAACGAATGTCTTCTTCCCACGACGTGGGTGACTTGAACATGGCAATAACGCAGTTTCTGAATAACTCCTATTAAGCTCTACCCTATTGTACCTTTGGCACTTTTCAGACTTTCGCCTCTATTCAGCAGTGAAACAGACGTTTAATATGCTTCCTTATTCCATTTTGAAATGGTAACATTCACTTTTTATGTGCTAGAGACTTTTGCTGAAATTACAAAATTACCCCGGAAATTAAGATTCTTCCACATGAAATAACATGTTCCAAGGTACAAGATGCTCATGCACCTAGGAAAAATCATGCGACTGAAATTTAAAAGCGTTGCAGTGGAGGAAGTCTTTTCAATAGTGTATTTAGCAGTCTATCTGTAGCGTTATTAGTACATTATTACCGATAACCACTAAGTAAAATCAAATTTACCGGAAATATTAAAGAGTTACATGTAACATACATTCAGAAAAGGAATCTATCAGAAACTAACAAAACTTTCCACTTTCAATACACGTAAAATTGTTAAGACATCATAGGAACTCTGTTCATTTATACAGACGACAAATGATGGCTTAACTGTGTGCATATTACACAATCATTTCTAAAAATATGCAGCTTTTTACTCAGCATAAACTTCCGTACCTATAGAATTAATTACATATTACAAGTAGCTATAATATACAGGGTGTATCAAAAAGAATCATCCGATTTTAAAAAAATCGTAACTATTACGTTATTTGTGATACGTGCATGAACAACATACTGTTGGAAAGAGTAACTCTCGAGTTTTATATGCTTCCCGCTAGGCGGCAGCAGCGTGCGCCCACTTCAGTTCTTGTAATAAATGGTGTCGGGACAACAGATAGCGTTTTGTGCTCTGCGTTTTGCGCTGTGCAGGTCAGTAATAATTCTTCAGTGTGACTTACATGCTAGGTATGGTGTGGATCCTTCTGCAGCAGAGAGCATTAGACGATGGCATGAACAGTTCCGAGAAACAAGTTGTTTATGTAAAGGCAAATCGCGGGGCCGTCCTCGAGTGTCTGACGCAGACATCAAGTGCATCCGACAGTTTCACAAGGAATCCGTAGAAATCCGTTCGCCATGCAGGTCGTAGCTCAACGTGCCCCCGATGTCCGTCTGGAGCGTGTTACGCCAACGTTTACACATGAAACCATACAGAATTCAGTTACTGCACGCTCTTCTTGAATGTGACAACCAACAATCTGTGCGGTTCTGTAATTTTGTTGTTGGCAAGATGGAGGATGACAGTTTTCTTCCACGCTTAGTGTTTAGTGATGAGGCAACATTCCATTTAAATAGAAAGGTGAATCGTCATAATGTGAGAATACGGGGTACGGAAAAACCACGTGAAGTTGTACAACATGAGAGGGACACTCCAAAATTAAATGTGTTTTGTGCAGTCTCACGGGAAAAGGTGTATGGTTTATTTTCTTTGGCGAGAACACATATCTCGATATGCTTGAGAACTTTATCTTCCACAGTTGGAGGCTGATTCGAACGACTTCATTTACCAACAGGATGGGGCACCGCAACACTGGCACCTGGAAGTGAAGGAATTTTTAAGTTAAAGGATTACTGAACGATGGATCAGTTGCAATGGAGCAAATGATTCAGCCATACGTCACTAGCCTCCAAGGTCACTAGACCTCACTGTAGGTGATTATCTCTTTTGGAAGTTTATGAAAGACTCTGTTTATGTGTCCCTGTTACCAACAACAATGAATGAACTGAGACATCGCATAACAGCAACTGTCGAAGCTGTAACTCGAGACATGCTCGCTGCAGTGTGAGAACATTCTGAATACCAGATTGACATATGCCGTGCATCTCAAGAGGGGCATATTGAACAGCTATGGAAAGGTATGAAAACAAACTTTTTGAGATTCCCATTCATCAGAAAACAAAATTCATTGAATAATTTTATTAGTTTCGGAAATATAGGTGTGCCAAATCGGATGATTATTTCTGATACATCCTGTATTATAAAACGATCAAACGTGTAGAACTTGAAAGAATTACAAAGGCTCAATAGAACACAGTGGAAACAGTTCTTGGTAGAATGAGATTTTCACTCTGCAGCGGAGTGTGCGCTGATATGAAACTTCCTGGCAGATTAAAACTGTGTGCCCGAGCGAGACTCAACCTCGGGACCTTTGCCTTTCGCGGGCAAGTGCTCTACCATCCGAGCTACCGAAGCACGACTCACGCCCGGTACTCACAGCTTTATTTCTGCCAGTATCTCGTCTCCTACCTTCCAAACTTTACAGAAGCTCTCCTGCGAACCTTGCAGAACTAGCACTCCTGAAAGAAAGGAGTCTCATGGACAGAGCACTATGTAAACACATACACTTAAACCACAATGCATTCCATAGCAGTTCCAATGCTTCGATGTCAGACACTGCAGGAAGTTCCGTAGGCCAGTTGTCTTCACAACCCACACCTCCCAGCATCCAAAAGCAGTCCTACCTGAATGCTCAGAGCCCAGAAATACTGCCATTGTTACCGCCAAGCAGTTAAATGATCAATTTGCATTTGGAGGGGGGGGGGGGGAATAACTGTCCAGCGCAAACACTCACAATATTGAATCTTCTCACACAACAAGCAATCGCAAAGGCTGCCCAACACAACTGAGTATTGGTTCACCATTCATCTACCCAGAGGGCATATTTGTACCACAGTTGAACAGTTTGAGAACCTCAACAGTGGCTCACGCGTTAAGCTGGGGATGTCCATTCGTTCCAGCCATCACCTACCTTCACCACACGCCTAGACACAAAGCGGAGTCGTCCTACGAAAGCAGCTGCATATTTATAAGTGTAATTACAATTAAATATTATAATCCCAGCGTAAATCTGGATACATTCGATAATGGCCTAAATTTCGGTTATACCTCCTCAAGACGACTGTGGCTATGGAAATATCAATTTTCCACATAAATCTATAACCTCCTTATGAGTGGACATAATTTTCTGTTAAAATCCTTCATGCCCATTATGGCTAGTGACGTGCTGAAATCACAATTTTCCATGTCAGATCTCTATCTCCTTTACAGTCAGGTATAGTTCCACCCACATCATTTTCTTTGCACATGTCGGAACACTGACCACAGTAACTCTACACTCAAACACACGCACATTTCAGACAAGCAGGGCAATCGTCGTTTATTTGCGTATATCGTCCGAAAAAATTAAGGTATGTCCATATTCACTCTAGGAAATTATTTTACATTTAGGTCTTCCAGCCAATCAGATTCGAGAACAGATTAGAAATTTTCAATCAGCGCATTTGGTCAGGGCTGCATTCCGCTAAGACTCTGCCAGACAGCTGTTGGAAAACACAGGCTCCTGGTAGTATGCTTTGATCAACAGCACTCTTTCGGATTAAAGGTTTTGAAAGATACCACCAATGTGGACTGGTTTATTGTAATAAACATGCTGGTGATAGTGAGACAATGAACATGTGAGGCTCTGCTTAGGGAAGACGATAAGAGGACGTTCTGAGTATCTATGATGTTACAACTTTGCTGCCTCCCCTGTTTGTACACTATAGCAGATCCAGTTGAACTGTTGTATTGTTACATTCTGCAGGTATTTGCGAAATGAATCTATCATCCCTTTTCGTCGGATATAGTCGTCAACACGTTGAAATCACAATTCCCCACGTCAGTTTTATCCTCCCATTGTTGATAGACTTACGTAAATTTTTGCAGGAATAGGAGTCTGATCAATTTCCACACATGTTGGTGACATGGCAGAATTAACCACAGTATGTTTACATACCAACTGCATAGCATTCCCGACAAGTAGCGTGATAATCATTTACAGGTATACAGCGTTCGAAAAATTATGTTATGTCCACACTCACACCAGCTGGATGTCGTTTTGCAAGGCCTACCATAGCTTCCCACTAGAAAAACCCTCCCACCACATCGTCGTTATCACATTTTTTGTCGAGGAATAAAGGGCGTAATTACAATGAGAAAGCTCTAGCCTCTTTTATTTATGTTACATGCATTCTTGCACGATAGTTGGCGAGTCCCAGAGCAGCTATCTGCATCAGTGTAATTACGCGTGGTGAGTGTTTTATGTTGACATCGATTTCAAGACGGTATTCCTTGCGCGATTGAGAAAGAGCAAACTATGTATTTTACAAGGTCTGCAGCCTCCAAAATGAAATAAACAGCAGATAATGAGCTTTTCATGCCAAATAGAGTAATCCAACCCCTGTGAACTGATATGCAAACTGAAATTTATGAATAATCTATATACTATTATGCTTTGAATTTTCTGTCATCGGATCCTTCCAGTCCACCAATTTTTTCTATGAGATTTGGGGAGAGAGGGGACAAAGTGTTTGTGTGTGTGTGTGGGGGGGGGGGGGGGGAACAGGTTGGAATGTCCACAGGTGGTGGCATTGTGCAGCAGCCGTAGCTCAGTCAGTCCTTGCATGTCAAGGTGAGCATTTCCATGAAAATTTTTCAAGAATACAACACCTCCGATTTGCAGTAGTGTAATTATGTAATTAGGACATTTAGTTGCTGGATGTGAACTTCCCCCCCCCCCCCAAAGAAAGAGATCAAGCCTCTGAAAATTGAGTTTTATAAATAAACAGTGTATCCTCTGCTATGCAACTTACATTGAATTCAGTTTCGTATCGAGAGATCCTTTCTCTACAGTGCTGACTGAATCTTTTCGGTGCCAGTTTCCAAATGGTGAGGTGGTAAGAGGGGGAGTGTGGGTTACTCACAGCAGGAGGGATTAATTAGTTGAACAATTTAATTAATTTGTCAGTTAATTTGATGTCAAAAGTGTACTTGTGTGAGCATGTAATGGGGTGAGGCTTGGGGATTTCCTGAGCGTTGAGGAGTAGAAGGAGAAAGGGGAGGGCTGGGGGTTTCTCAGAAGAACAGATTGTCCCTATGGGGCCATAAATCAATCCCCAGGGGTATCATAAATCAATTAACAGATCAATAAATATGCCGCTGATTGTATGCTTGCCTCTGAATATATGCAACCCACACAAACAAAATGGCTCAGAACTAATATTACCCTACAACTCAAGTCTACCTATGTAGTGTTGACAGGCAGTTTATATTCCAACTGACAGAATTAGTAATTTACTTGCACGCAAAATAAGAAATAATAAATACGTCAGGATGCACATCGACAGGAGACAATTTTTCTATCGCTGCCTGCTGTGGAAAAGTTATTAGAGTCACAAGATGGTCGTCACAAAAAAATTATAAACATTAGTATTAAGAATTAGCGTTGCTATAGCGTATTGTGATGGTAGAGTATGGCCATAGAGATTAAGGCTAGCGAAAGTGTGACCTTCACTGATGGTGCAATCTTAATTTCTGTGACGTTGCCTAGGTACAGCGATTTCATCAGGCATTATAATGCAGGTTATACTGCCTAGTGATCTTAGAGAAGAAGCCACTACTTATATGAGTCAGCACGTCCGGCAACAAACGCCAATGAAACGCTTGAGACTCGCCACGCAATGCGTATGAATGAAGCATTTTATGGGTTCGTGATAAGAGAGAGATGGGACTTCTCTGTCACTGAAATTAAAACTTATTGCTTGTCTACAAATGGTATGAAGCCATTTCAAACGGTTCAGTCATAAGCAATACCTGGTCACGTCCGCTGTTTGACGAGGCCTGGACTCCTGCATTAAGGAAACGACACAGCTGCATCTTTGGGCCAACTGGCACAGTGTGGGTCCATCAGTCTGCACATAAAGTATAGTTTCTGCTTGTGTAAGATGGTCAAAACGTTAGTAGCTTTAGTAAATGGGGAATTCTTCAGCCCAGGAAAACATTACGCAAACATACTGTAGGTGGGACAGTCTTAGAACGTATTGTATATTCATTTATCCACATGCGCAATCAATTCACACAGTCATTACATAGATTAACATAAATATGCATATGGGCTTACGATTTTCCGTGCGTTCAAATTAGATGTTCACTATTGAGAAATATATTTTTTCAGTACCTTAACAATCACGACAAGAAGCTTAGCTTACTTTAACATGTTGCTAAGAAATAATTTTTGGGAGAATCTCCCGTGTTTCGTCGGTCAGTGTCTTATCAGAACTCACAGTTGTGTATACCTTTTGTAATATTACCTGATATGAATTATATAACGTCCTTCCCTCCCGTAATACTAAGTGCAATATTATATTAATTATAAGCAATAACTGTAAACTTATTTCCTCTGAAAGCCGTTGGCTCCATAATGTAGTATAAATTTAATGAAGTTGACAATGTTCTTGTATACGTTTAATATTTAAGACAATTACAAAATTTGTTTGTAGATGATAAGATATTTCCATTTTTCCAATTGTTCCTCATACTTCAACTAATTTCCACTTAATCTGTAGAATGAGCATTAAATCCAAGACTATTAATTTACGAATTAATACTCTAATTATTTTTGCTTTCCTAAACACAAGGGTCTCCTTACTATGGGGTTAGAGGCAGGAACTACGAATCTAAATGAAATTCGTTAAGCAGCTAAGCTAATATCTTTGAAATGACTGAAACTTTCTCGGTAGAATTTCCGCTCTTCCCACATATTTTCCGTGCTTTTATTGCCCTAAAATAACATATTACATTTGATTTCATTTACACAGCAGACAATGTATATCCTAAAAACCTAGTAGACAACACTATCGAAAATACGTGCAGCAGAGCAACCGACATTTAGGGGAAAATATCATAAAACTAAGTTAATGTTAGCCAGTGTTTATAGCTAATGATAAAGCTTTACTTGATATTAACATTCCAATAAACATTTATGAAGAACAGAATAAACCATCAGAACCAGAGGGCAATTACCTCGACAATTTTCGCATTTCTCTTCAGTAAATAACATTTACTCTGAGACAAAGGATACGAATAAAACGTCAACTTTTCCTTCAGCTCCGCTGCATATTACCAACAAATTAGCTTTTGCTTCTGCGAGCGGCTTTAAATAACCGAGATGGAAGGGAGGAAGTTAAATTCCAGTCCCGCGTACAATATGTGAAGTATTTATGCAAATCCTTTTAACTAGTATCAGAACAAGTAGTATGCCCAGCGTGTAGAAGTGAATACCCCATGCATGAAACGTGATTTATTCAGTACATACACTATTGTTCGTTCCACACAAAGAGCTTACGAAGTTTGCGAAGGAGCTAAATGGGGCCAGTGTAGAGAGATTTTATAATGAAAATGCCTCTTAAAGTTCACCTTAAACCAACAGACTATGGTACCTGGAGCTGCATGTTTAAATATCTAGTAAGTTTGGCTTTTGTAAATTTTAAACGACGGTATGCATAGTAAGTTATCTAGCTTTAGTCACTTACGGCGTGCTTCTAGTGCCAAAGTAAAAATGGCTTTAAAAGCAAATGGTACTACTGAAGCCCAGTACAGACGTGGCAATTATAATTGCGCATTCCCTTACAATAAAGCGTCTCTGAGAGATAAAATAGGAGCTCTCACCTAGAGATTTACCTTAACCTCTTAATCTGTTCTGCTTTGTAGTAACAAAACACTGAAATACTGAAGTACGCTGTATGAAATCCCGAACTGTTTTGCACAAGCGAAGCCACCTCATTACTAATCTCTCACCATCGTTGCTTGTCTGATGCTGTGTAGCCGTAAAGTCGAAAAATGATTTCGTCTAGAAACATGAGACTATACATAGTAAACTAGTCTTTATATTCACTACTTAAAGATAGATTCATCTAGCATTTATTTCTCGATTTAAAGTAGAATTACAGTTTCAGCATATCTAGCTATGTTGCCAATGAATCTTACAAAGAGAAAAATTCATAAAATGCAAGTAACCATGTCAGGCTGTTCTTAGAAGGAAAGTCTCTCGGCGCGAACTTATATTCGGTGTTCCAGTTGTATTTAGAAACTTTAAATATCACTGTGACTTTGGATGGTAAAAGCATTCGAGTGTGTCACTGTTAGTTTGCCCACTATCGGACATTTGAAATGTGCATTATGTTTCTCAACAAAATTCGTGAAACATTATGCAGAATCACAATAGCTACATATGGCGAGAACAATATCTGGAGAATCCTAAGAATCACATTCTCAAACTGCAAAATAAAATTCCATTTGAATCACATCTTTGAATTCAGCAACATTTGCGGGAGAATTGTACCCAGGCGCTTGCCAGGAATATGAAGCATGGTCCGGTACACTGGAGCATACATCTGGTTATGAATGATAAAATGCATTTTCAGTACGAAAATTCTGTTTCCTAATTTAGTGTTGCTGCCACTGCAGGAAGTCTTTGTAGAGTTTGTTATACTTGTTGCATATATTTTACATTGTCGGAAGACTTATACATACAAAGGCTGTATGTATTTTATTGTTTTCGGCGAGATGTTCATGCAGTCAGTGTGTCAACCCTTAAATGAATCACATACTATTGTCCATGTGAGAGCTCCAAAAATTACAAAGTATTATACACTTCTCGTTATTTGCGTCTTTGTCACAGACAACATTCACGAAAAAGGAATGTAAGTGATCTTTTGACCTCACACTTGTCCTAGCCCCCAATTACATGCTACGTCAAATTGGAATATAATGTGTTGCTTTATATCCAGTTCTTTGATAGCCTTGTTCCCTCAATATGAATGTTCATTACATTTTTTCTCCATATAATCAAGTATTACTTTAATGTTCTGCGTGTTGTTTACAGAGGGATCTGTCTTCAGTAACGTGGTGTAGGTCGTAATTTTACGTGGTGGTGTACGATAATCATCACAAATACGTTCAAAACGTTCTTACGAAAATATGGGTTTCTTTCCTGGTGGAGGTTCTTAGCCACCAGGACTGTTAGATTCTCTTTGAGGAGTACTGTTTCTGCCACTGTCACTAGCATTACAACAGCGAATATTATTAATCAAGTTATTGTCCGTAATGTCGTTTTCTTCTTCATCCATTGTAGCTTCAGTTGAGCATTCAAATGAATATTCATGTATCGGAATAATCAGATCCACTAAAAACATTACGAAATTGTCATCATCTAGCTCAATACCGTCTTCCGTTAGATAACGACTTCTTAACTTGGGTACCACAACGTTCCGCACATTAATGGTTTCGTTAATTTTTGCTGTTTGTGTATGGCAATACTAACGCACCTAAGCTAAAGACCTCAATTACTTGTTGAGGTAATCGACTGATTGGCGTGTTATACACCCCCCCCCCCCCCGTCTGAAAGCGTTGTTTAGTACAAATCAAGAGTAATACAATCACACGCTGCCGCAGGCGTGGTTAGAAATGTGAGATGGATATGTGTACACAAGTTTAAACACAAATTTCCGCTCGTGCCGAGGTTCTTCCCTTGTCTGCAGACTTTACAGCTGGGATAGCAGAACTTTTATCTAGAAATATGAAGTCAAAGGGTCTGTAATGAAACTGTGGCATATTGACTAATACCCATACTGCTACGTAGATGAATTTCGGTTTTATTGAACAGTCGAGCATGTGAAGTACCGTGATATCTCAGCCGTAGAGTGGTGCTCTCAAGCGAGAGGCGCATGATCTCCCTCATAATGTTCCCACGATCGTGTACAGCGAGTCCAGTTCGTCTGCAGAGATGTTTTTAAGTTACGATGCAGAAAAATTATTTTCGTAACTGATAAACGTTTCGAAGATAATGTTTGAAAAAAAAAACGAAATAATTATTAGAAATATACACTAACGATTAAAAACATCCAGTTTACAAAGTAAAGGTCTTAGATTGTTGAATATTGCCCGATTTTTGGCTACAGATAAAGTTGGTTCTTTTGTTACGTTCTGACGTCCAAGAGGGCATATCGAGCAGTATGGAATATTTGGCAAAATGTGAGCCCACCTTGCCGGTGCATGTGCTGACCACGATGACTACCTGTGTGATTTATGCACGTGGATGAATGTAAAACGAATCACCTCTGCTACATAGACCAACAACTGCTTCAGAATTTTGTTTTGAATCAGTAAACTTGATAGTTTTTCTATTACTGTTGAGTAATTTTTTTTATGAGTTTAAAATGAGTGCAATCTCAGAACTGTATTTTGCGTACATCAAGTATATTATTTCCCAAATTTACGTTTCAGCATTTTACAACCCTAATTCCAGATTCCCGGACTATTAGTCTACATATTAGACTCCAAGTGCAACTCCTTTTTAAAACTCTTTTTTTCGTGCTCAGATCTTTAAATTTTACCAAGAGAAACACAAATACTTATGGTCAAATTGTTGACATTTATGTTAAAGTGTGTTTGAGAGCTAATAATGATTGCAATTTGGAGATGCAGTTACAAAAGTAAATGGTATCGGTTCGCATGCAGCGGTATGCTTACAAATCTATTCCAAAGGGCAGCGCATAAAAACGGGACTTTTTAGGTGCTCATACCTCGGTGTTCGTTGTTGGCATAAAGGGAGGGCAAAGTAGTTTGGATTGCACTTGGGCTAGGGACAATTTGTATACACAGCAGAAGGATCGCCTTAGGGTCACTATCCTACAGTCCTTGATGTGGTGTACGGTGGGGCTGAGGGAGTTTATGGGAACCCCATTACTTCACGGGTCCAGCCGCTTGTTCCAAGACGTCTACGCACAGCAAATCGCTGCAATTTTTTCGGTGTATGCCGACGATCCCTATCCAACACAGTCTTGAAAATGACCTTGATATCTTTATCCATTTCCTTGATCAGAGGTTGAGAGTTACCCTAATTGTGCACTTACAATACGCACATAAAATCAGGTGTTAGGCAGAAACGTAGTTTATACGGTGATGTATCACGGAGAAATATGTTGTAAAGTATCTGCTTTATCATCAGAAGAGTTCTGGGAACCACGTGTTGTATGAGTGAAGCATCTGCAAAATTGTTTTTGTCATAACATCTGGTCTGAGTTACAAAATTTGTTTTCCGTTATTTCAGCTTCACGTGAATAAAGTACCAAATTTTATTGTCCAATACATTTAAGTACGTATGAATGCCATACCCTGCTGCAGCAGAGAAATGGAGAGAGCCAGCGGAAGAATGCTCCTATTAGAGCACAAAAAATACAAATACGTTCCTATTTATGTAAAAGACTCTGACGGCAAAGTGGATTACTAGTTGCCTCATTTTACCTTCCTAGGCATGTTTTAAATATTCCCAAAAATTTTGGGACGCCAACATAGACGTACTTTTTTATGCTGAGAGAGAAGGCGACACTGACACTGTGAAAGAGACGGAAAATAAATAAATACTGGAAGATAATATACGGTAGTTTGTAACACCATAACTCTAATTCTCTGCTAATTTATTTTGCATTTTGCTTAGATTTAATGTTTTAACATTGAGTATCTCTAAATGTGTTTGAATCGATAACATAAAATTGTGTACTCCTTTCTTTGTTAAAAGTTTGATGTCATGGTTTATTCTGTGCAATGTAGTATATCTGTCATTTAAATTCTTTGTCCCATTTGGAAGGAACAAATCGTACTATATATAATTGTAATTTCTGTGTGAATAATTTTTTGTAGAAATGTCAATATGTGCAATTGTTCTGTTTTATTTAATGTATTTGGTTACTGTTATGTAAACTGCTGATCCTCGCTTAGGGTTCTTAGTTATTCTGTATATAAAAGCTGTTGTGGTTCCCCTTGGGACGGAACTGTGTAGCGCGCGCAAATTGTTCTGGAATTGATATTCATCATCAACACCAAGAAGGGCCAGAGTCCAGCAATTCCGCCTGCGAATCCACCTACCAACATGCAGTTGCTATCATATTGCGCAATCACTGTAACGGAATACGATAATGATGTACAGTGAAGGACCATCTTACTGGATGTTTTAGTGTGCACAAATATAAGGTAACTTATAACTGAACTTATGTACCTACCTTGTTTTTTTCCTATCACAACACCTCTCAGGTTCCTCTCCATCTGAACTACGATTAACGAATGTCCTATTTTGTGGAAAAAATTAAAGCCTCAAAGCTAGACGGTTAATTCCATAATGTTGTTTGATCTTTGATGAGAAGATAATATTCAGGTTTACTGTGGATTTAGTGAAATTGTGGGAAGCAGTAAATGTAGTTTTGTGAAGTTTCAAAGTCACCTATTTAATCATTTACTTGAAAGTAGAAGACTGTAATAAAAACAATTTGCTGTTTCTTTTATAAATTAAAGTTCTTAAAATTGAGGCTTATTAAGTTTTGCTTATTAATGATCATAGTGCTACCTGTAGTAAATTTTAAAAGGTGAGTCAGTTTCTTGCAATTTTGTCAGCATTGTGTTTCACTGTAGTAAAAGTGGAAAACTGCAATAGTAGAAAATTATATGTTCATGATTGCTAAGTGTTTGTCTCTCTTGTGTATTGGAAATCCATATCAATAGTATAAAAGGATCCACAGTTTGTCTATTGTGCTAATGCTAGGTAACAAGTAACAGGAAGACCATTATTTATGAAAAACATAATTCCTTTATTCAAAAGATAGTGAGAAGCAACCTGTTAGTTGATTCCAATTAACTCTCATTTTAAATAGTAAAGTATTTAACTGAAAGAGACTTAACCTATGTCCAATTTATGATCCTGCAGTGAATATTAATAGTAGTGTTATAAAGACCATTCAGTTTGAACAAGCCCTGAAAGTAATAGTGTGTTCCGGTATCTGTTATATTTTGCCAACAGTTTGTGCTGCTCTAGCTGTTAGCTCCAATCTTACCGTAAACATATGTTTATGTCAAAGTTCATTGCACTCGCGTGTGACAAAGTATAGGTTGTGTTTATCCGTTAAAGTTACTAATAACTACTTTCTTGGACAAGAATGTTAATCAAAAAAATGGTTGAAATGGTTCTAAGCACTGTGGGACTTAACGTCTGAGGTCATCAGTCCCCTAGAACTTAGAACTACTTAAACCTAACTAACTTAAGGACATCACGCACATCCATGCCCGAGGCAGGATTCGAACCTGCGACCGTTGCGGTAGCGCGGTTCCAGAATGTAGCGCCTAGAACCGCTCGGCCACTCCGGCCGGCCAAGAATGTTAATCATTCTCTTGCCTAATTAGGCTGGCGACCGTTTTCTTTAGCCGTTAAACAGTGTAGATAAGCAAAAATTTTGTTTATTACTGTTCAAATATTTACGTAATTCTGACTTTCATTTCCGATAAGCCAATCCCGTTAGGTACAACTCGGTCAACAAACCAAAATTCCTCTCAGAGGGTAACACTGCTCTGTTGCTTTATACCATAATTGTTTTGACTAGATAGTTTTAATTCACGACCTGCCTCCTACCTTAAGGTTATGGTATAGCTGTAGCAGACGGTAATGTTATACGTGGCATTTCCGTGACAGGACTACTTGTTCTGTTGGGGCATAGTACGTAAACCAAATTCGGTATTTCATAGTACAAGCTACGTAAATGCTGTTACAGTAGTGTTGTACGTGGCGTCGCGTGACAGGACGTTGTTCAATTTGTAGCTACAGACGGAAAAAAATTATAAGTAGTTAGCCTTTTTAAACATAGAGTGAACATAAAGCGTCCAACGGCACGAACCTGTACATTATTTGACAGAACGGATAGTGAAAGTTCAACTTAAATTGAAAATTAAAGATATCAATACTTAATAGCAAACTGAAATGGACAGGAAACTAGAAATGAATATAGATCCGCGAGAGCAGAATGCAATCGTGAGTAGTTCATGCAGCACACCAACAGATTGCACTATGCGCGAGTTAAATTACGTACGATACCACGCCAATGTCAATAAACAGATAGAAGCTATGTATGTCGCGCGTACTAAGCAAGACAATAAGGGCGATGTTGTCGAAGACAGTGGCTATGCAAATGAAGCGAGAGATATGTTTGAATCATCAAGAACAGAAAGGGGTGTAGGATTTGAACACGAAAATGCAGTAGAATCTAAAAGCGTAAAAGACACTTGACCTGACTGACATGCTTATAATTCTGTCTGAACAAAATGACAATATTCAAGGCCCGCATCTCGTGGTCGTGCGGTAGCGTTCTCGCTTCCCACGCCCGGGTTCCCGGGTTCGATTCCCGGCGGGGTCAGGGATTTTCTCTGCCTCGTGATGGCTGGGTGTTGTGTGCTGTCCTTAGGTTAGTTAGGTTTAAGTAGTTCTAAGTTCTAGGGGACTTATGACCACAGCAGTTGAGTCCCATAGTGCTCAGAGCCATTTTTTGACAATATTCAGGCACAAATCGCAGCACAGGGTAGTGATATCAACCGACAAATGCAAGCACAAAGCAAGAATCTTAGTGAACAAATCGAGAAGGTTGATGTAAAAGTAGACATGGTGAGTAATGAAATTAAAAATCTTAAAAGCGAAATTACTGTCATCAATGGCAATATTGCCAACATACGAGGACAGATTGATGACATTAACGAAAGATTTGACACTGAAGTAATTAAAATATTCAAGATCAAATAGAACCCTTAGTTTGTACTAAAGTGGATGAAAAGGTATTCGGTATTAAATCCGAAATACAAACAGAATGTAACGTGGAATCTGCACAGATTAAACAATCTGTAACAGAAACAAGTAGAGAACTAACCAAACAGATTGTTACTTGTTAAAAGAAGTGTGAACATAACACTTCACAAATCCAAGGCAAAATGTATGACTTGGAAAGAAAAATACAAACAGGACCTACACATTTTACGGAAAGAATGCCTTTCAGTAAAATCTTAGAAGTCAAGGAAATATTCGACCCTGCAAAGAGACCGGATGGAACCCAGCTGATTTTGTAAAGAATTACGAAAGGAACTTTCCTGAATATTTGTCTGACCAAGAAAAAATTAATGTTGTAATCAGTGCATTAACAGGAGAAACAAAAAGGTGGGGGTTGAATTTGGATGCTAACCATATGTCTTTTGAAAACTTTAAACAAAAATTTATTGACGAGTGCTGGTCAGAACAAAAACAAGACCAGTTGTGGCGTGAGTTTCTAATGGCCAGACTGTATGATATCAGAGGTAGGCAAACCAAGAAAGAGTTTTGCGAATCATGGTACAGAAAGTTGATACATCTGAAGGCTAGGAGAACTGAAGCCGAGATCGTTTGGGTTCTTTGGCAGAAACTGGCTGAGGATTTTAAACGATATGTTTGGAGTATCCGCAGAAGTTTGTCTGCGTTTTTGGAAAGGATAGAGGATGAAGATCACTGGCGAAGAAATCGCGAGTCTCGCCCCCGTAATAACAACAATTATTCGCGAGAAAGCAATGACCAAAACGAACGACCTGAAAACGAAAGATTTCGTGTAAACACGATTCAAAGAGGTCGTGCGAGAGGTAGAGGAAATTATACGACGCGCGGCAGAGGACACATGGCGCGGAATTTTCAAACTAGAGACGAAATGGAAAACTGAAAACCGCGTGTGTTACGGGCCGGATTCACGCGGAAACTGGTTTTGGACCCAAAGAAAAGATGTCAAATAATAAAGTTGAGAAGGAAAGATGTAAACTACAGGGCAGGAAGGTTAAGGACGCGCCTATAGGAGACGGGCGCGTAGTGATACATTGTGGCGTTCCCAGTGCGAAGTCACGTTACCGTTTGTGCTCCGGGCAGTGCTTGCTGGAGCACCGTACATTGCACTTGGCAGCACACACAAATGGCAGGCGCCAGAACAAGATGGCTGCCGAAGAGAGAAACAGAAGAGGCGGGATTGGACACTTCCGTTGGCCAGTTTCAGTAATAGATAAATGTAAAAATGAAAATAAAGTTGGTATGTCATATGATAAAGATAACTCAATATCGGAATCGTGTGAAAAGGCAGCATTAAAGAATAGAAGAGAGCCAGAGAAGGCGAGTGAAAAGGAGATTACTTGTACTGTTGCTGACGTATATGAGGTGAAAGACATAGATGTGGGAGACGTTATGATGAATAAAGAGGAAAGGAAGGTAGAATATGCCACGCAAAAAACTTGTGCACAATACGTGAAAATGATGTAGAGGAGGACGTTAGTAAACATGACATTATAAGCAGTGCAAATGAAATTGTTGTTGATGGAAAGGTGTTTTTTGGTTCTGATGCAGAAGGGTCTAGTAGGAATTTTGCACGATTGTGTGAGGATGATAGCATGGAAGAAAATGAAATGAAGGTTATCGAAGTATATGACGATTATACTAAGGATGAAGTTAAGGCTGAAATTGTTCAAAGTGATACAACAGAAGTACCTGAGTGTCCAAACGATGTACATTGTGTAGAATATGAGTCGAAAAACGAAGTGGCTGAAACATCTAGTGATAATCTGCTCCACTGTCTAAAAGTTGTTTTCCTGCTCGAATCTGATAACGAAAATGAGATCAGTGATAGTTCAGATGATGTAGGGTATATGAATACAGGTAAGAATGAATATACTAACTTTCCATATTGTTCAAAAGTCAAGTACTTAATGGAATCTGATAGTGAGGAAGAGAGTAGTGATGACTGCTGTGAAGATGATTTTTCAGGTGTAAACGAAAGTGAATATACTTTTACTGAAAGAGGCTATGAAAAAATTAGTGATATTTTTCCAAAGCTAGATACAGAAAGTGAAATTGGGCATAAACCGAAGGAATTATTCAGTAATGTAACACAGGGGCATGATTTGCAGGAACCTCCAGATGATACCATACTGGGGCAAGCCTTAGCAAATGTTTTTTGAAAGAATGTGAATTACAGGAACAAAAAGAACCACCTGATAAAATAATAGCAGAACAGGTGATGTTGTACCTTGCTAAAGACGTTGAAATTCCAAAACCTAAAAAGCCACCTGATGAAACAAAACGTTGGCAAGATCTGAATAGCTTAGTGAAAGATGTAGAAGATAGGAGGCCTAAAAAGCCACCAGACTTAAGTGACTGTTTTATGAACCATAAAAGACTGCCTTGTTAATAAAGAGACTTGGAGGCAAGATGTATGTATATATATTGTTGATATAATGCATGTCTTTATTATTATTGTATTTGAGTGTTACCTGAAAGTGGATTATTGTTTTGTTGACATTTAGGCCTGTGGCAGTTTGTTGCTTATTTCCTGTAGTGTACTGTATGACTTTGCTTAGGAACTGTTTATTTTCAATTGAATGGTTATTGTAGACAGCCTCATTATGAAAATAGGGCCATGTAGTGTGAGAAACCTGAAAAGTTAATGAATTATGATGCTTATGGTAACTTTATGAAAGTGCAAAGAACTCCACAAGATAATAATTAATTTCTATTGTACTTAAAGAACAGAAAGGGCTTATGTTTGCACCATGTTGTGTATTTAAAGGTACATGTCCTCAGATGAGGGTTTTAAACCATCAGGGGACAATGCACTCTTTGCATTGTCAGGTGTCTGACGAGCACCAAGTACCCAGTCGTTGGCAGCATTACTTCCGATTCTTTTCATGCTGCCAACCTTCCTCTTCATCATTCAGAACTTTTACTATTTTCTTTCCTTCTTCTCTATCAAATTAAACTGAATAGTGTAGAAATAATGTAAGATGCTGTGTATTGTTTGTGAACAAGTAAATGAAAAATTGGGTACACTAGAAAATGACCAAGAATAATGAAAGTATAGTGGGTTTTGTAAAGGAAAAATGTAATGGAAAAGTAATTGGAAAGAGAAATATGAATGAGAAAAGTAATAATACTGAAAACAAGGTAAATGAACACTATAATGTGACTGGATGTAAATGTTTTTTTTGAAAATAGGGATAATTATGATGTTGAAAAACTGTGTGTTAAAAACTGAGGAGATGAACCTGACTAATGTGTGTAAGATAGATATGAGATGTATTGTGCCACAAAAGGTGGCAGAAATCACTTGCAATAGGATATAAAATTATTGTCCTGATCTTGATGTATGTAATGACCTAACAGTGTGTGAAAAAGCAATGACAAATGAAAAGTAAAAATACTTTATCCTAACTTGATCCCGAATATGACATTTTAATTTTTCTTGATTAAGGATTTGTGTGTTACCTGATGTTGTCATAGTGTAAATGAATGTTTATTATTACCAGTGACTAATTGCTATTTCAAAGTTGCAGGTTTTATGTTTTATACCATTAATGCAAATTTTACCAAAGAGGTGACATAATGATAAAAAACTTAAAGATGATGACTATAAACTGCTCAAAAATATGTTGTTGGGCAGCAAAATAAGACAAAAAAATAAAAATACTGTAGACCTGAAGTTGAGGACTACCAAATATGCTATGTGAGCAGTAGCCAAAGGACTTGCCATTGTGGGGCAAGGAGTTGATAAATGGTCACAAACTGCCAAACCTAGAGGATGGGGCAGTGTGTTAATTTAAAAATGTGTCTTTTAATGTCTTAATCTAAATTTTTTTTATGCCTAAATGTTTACATACAAAGATTGCCAGACCTATAATAGGCAGAATGAGTAACATGGACTGCTAGTGCTGAGGCAAGCAGTGAAGTAAGTTAGGTTTATTGATCAATGTGTTATGGACTTCCTGTTATTATTGGAGTCAGTGAAAAGTTATTATAAAATATATAAGGAATCTTATTCAAATAGTTGTATATGTTTCCAGACTAGGTTTTCTGGTGTAACTTAAAAAATTGGAGTGTCTTGCTTTAAAACACAGCAGTGATAATTAAAGATAGGTTCTGAATTTGTTAGTGTGTTTATGTGCAACAAACATTTTGGACTGCTGTTAATGAAGAGAAGCCTTAAAGTTATTTATTTTGAAAAAACCTTGCAAAGTTGGTTTAGCATTTGAAAAGTCAGTTGGAAAAGGTTTTCATAGCTGTTTTGTGTAAATATTTGTGCATATGTGGATGCAAACTGAAATTTTCAATATTTCATAAATTGCTGAACCTTGTGAAATGTGCTATTATCATTAACATGCTTGTGTGTCTGTGAATATTTACATCCTGTAAAAATATGGAAAGACAAATTTCCTCTTTGTTAAGCTGAAATGTTCTGAGCTATTGTATATGTGTATTAATTTTCTTTACTTTATTTTATTTCGAAGGTTATACCTATGCTACTAATATGTAGGTTAGTTTGAGTACTGTTTGTCTATTATTAGAACTTTATGTGTATAAAATGAATATGCTTGAAGATATCTTGTGTAATGATGAAAATTAGTCTCCTTAAACATGTGTGGGCATGAAAATTACTGTAAATGTCTTATTTTTGAAAATGTTTTGGAAGAAATGTATGAAATTTCTTAGTGTATATACTGTATGTATGTAATATGTGTTTTTTTTTCAACTGAAGTTGGATGGAATAATTTTTTTTTCTGTAACCAACCCCACTTAGGAGTTAGAGATGTTTCCTTGAAGTATCCCTTACAGGAAACTTCAATGGAATATGGGGCATGTATAACACCATAACTCAAATGCTCTGCTGATTTATTTTGCATTTTGCTTTGGTTTAATGTTATAACACTGAGTATCTGTAAATGTGTTTTAATCGATAACATAAAATTGTGTACTCCTTTCTTTGTTAAAAATTTGATGTCGTGGTTTGATTCTGTGCAATGTACTATATCTGTCATTTAAATTCTTTGTCCCATTTGCAGGGAACAAAACATACTACATATAATAGTAATTTCTGTGTGAATAATTTTTTGTAGAAATGTAAATATGTGCAATTGTCCTGTTTTATTTAATGTATTACGTTACTGTTATGTAAACTGCTGATCCTCGCTTAGGGTTCTTAGTTATTCTATATGTAAAAGTTGTGGTTCCCCTTGGGAATGGAACTGTGTAGCGCACGCAAATTGTGGTTGGGCTAGGTAGAAAAGGTGGAACAAGAGTCAGTCAGGGATGAGCTACCAAACTGTGCACTGCCATGTAAAAATTGCATATTGGGCTGGTTCAGAGAGAGGCTTTTTTTGCTACTTTCCAATGAATCAGATGGATGGATAAATAGATGGAACGATTCTGGAATTGATATTCATCATCGCCACCAAGAAGGGCCAGAGTCCAGCAATTCCACCTGCGAATCCACCTACCAATATGCAGTTGCCACCATATTGCGCAATCACTGTAATGGAATACTATAATGATGTACAATGAAGGATCAGCTTACTGGATGTTTTAGTGTGCACAAATATAAGGTAACTTATAACTGAATTTATGTACCTATCTTGTTTTTGTTCCTATCACAACACCTCTCAGGTTCCTCTCCATCTGAAATATGATTACTGAGTGTCCTATATTGCGGAAAAAATGAAAGCCTCAAAGTTAGACGGTTAATTACATAATGTTGTTTCATCTTTGATGACAATGAAGTATTCAGGTTTACTGTGGTTTTAGTGAAATTGTGGGAAGGAGTAAATGTAGTTTTGCGAAGTTTCTAAGTCACCTATTTAATCATTTACTTGAAACTAGAAGACTGTAGTAATAAAAACAATTTGCTGTTTCTGTTATAAATTAAAGTTTCTTGCAATTTTGTCAACATTGTTTTTCACTGTAGTAAAAGTGGAAAACAGCAATAGTAGAAAATTATATGTTCGTCATTGCTAAGTTTCGGTTTCTCTTGTGTATTGGAAGTGCATATTAATAGTGTAAAAGGATCCACAGTTTGTCTATTGTGCTAATTCTAGGTAACTAGTAACAGGAAGATCATTATTTATGAAAACCATAATTCCTTTATTCAAAAGATAGTGAGAAGCAACCTGTTAGTGGATTCCAATTAACTCTCATTTTAAATAGTAAAGTATTTAACTGACAGAGACTTAACCTATGTCCAATTTATGATCCTGCAGTGAATATTAATAGTAGTTTTATAAAGACCATTCAGTTTCAACAAGCCCTGAAAGTAATAGTGTGTTCCGGTATCTGTTATATTTTGCCAATAGTTTGTGCTGCTCTAGCTGTTAGCTTCAATCTTACCGTAAACATATGTCCATGTCAGAGTTCATTGCACTCGCGTGTGACGAAGTATAGGCTGTGTTTATCCGTTAAAGTTACTAATAACTATTTTCTTGGACAAGAATGTTAATCATTCTCTTGCCTAATTAGGCTGGCGACCGTTTTCTTTATCCCTTAAACAGTACAGATAAGCAAAAATTTTGTTTATTACTGTTCAAATATTTACGTAATTCTGAGTTTCATTTCCGATAAGCCAACCACGTTATGTACAACTCGGTCAACACAACAAAAATCCTCTCAGAGGGTAACACAGCTCTGTTGCTTTATACCATAATTGTTTTGACTAGATAGTTTTATTTCACGACCTGCCTCCTACCTTAAGGTTATGGTATAGCAGTAGCAGACGGTAGTGTTATACGTGGCTTTTCCGTGACAGGACTACTTGTTCTGTTGGGGCATAGTACGTAAACCAAACTTGGTATTTCATAGTACAAGCTACGTAAATGCTGTTACAAGTGTTGTAAGTTGTGATATAGGAAGAGCGAAGTAGAGAATGACGTTGTGGGAGAAAGAGAAGGGTACTGTGGCAGTCGAAAATTGTGACAGAACAGTGCTAGGAAAATAGTGAAAGAAACAGAGCCAGTGGAAGAGGAATTAAGAGAAGGAGAAAGTAAATGTGGCTGAGAGCCAGTGACAATTAGAGACTACGAAAATGACATCGAGGAAGACAGAGCTAGTGACAGCGAGAAGAGGCAGCACCAGTGGCAATGAATTAATGAGATACTAATAGTAACAGACAGCAAGAGAGAGACAGTTTCAGTGAGGGGAAACTGTAGTAGTAGGACAGACCGAGGGATACTGTGGCTGTGACACAACAGTGAAAGAGAGACAGAGATACATAATCACAATGAGTTGTGTTGAATGAGTGAGGGAGGAAGAGGGAAGTGGGAATGAATGGGAATGAGTTGAGCTGCATGTTAAGAAAAAGTGCGATTATGTTGATACGCGAAAACTTTTGAGAAAAATTTTAAATGTATTTAGGAAGATAGAACGAGGCAGCTGGTACCCTACCTTTTAGAGTCTTTTAAATAATCAGGAGCATATTAGTATTTTTTGTGCTGCGATAGGAGACTTTTTTCGCTGGTTCCGTAATACCACAACTTCATCTACACAACGAACACATTCTGTTTTCAGTTTTCGATGTTACTTGTTTTTAACGTGTTGCTCATATTTCCTTCTACTGCGATACGTCAGATACATTCTGCAGCCTTTTTCTACTGGAGTGAACTATCGGTTGTAGCAACTGTTGATTGGACAAAGCACTATATTTATTTTCCTGGTGATATGGATGTCAACGTGAAGCGTTACTTGCAACAGTGGGACTGTTACCCAAACCACAAAAAGGGAACAACACATAATTTTCGTATTTAATGATTTCTTTCTCCATATCTTTATTTTTATTTACATCATGGTCATTGAGTTACGTTCAGTAAGGTTTTATTTTTCTTATTCCCTCTCATATTCCAATTAAACAACTCTTTACAACACTCTTCACAGTACAGGTACCTTCTTTGTTTTATTTACCTCACATTCTCATGATTCAAAAGCTTTTTCCTCCTACTTGTTAGTCATTTTTACTTTTGTTTCACTTCTATATAAAGCGAACTAATACCGTTGTACTACTAGAGAGAGTAAATGTTTATGTTATCCCAAATAATCAATATTTCAATATTCTATGAGTCCCAAAATCAGTCTATGTCAAGACAAACAGTTTTCGAATATTTTGAGGCACTTTTAACATCGCTGAGTCAATATTTTGACTGCAGTTTGGTTTCCTGGGAGTAACGGTGGATTCTGATATTCCCACACACATTCAAAGGTGCTGTTAATTGGAAGTTGCGTTTCACAAACACATCTTTCAGAACTGATTTTTCTGCCGCAAGTGACGGATCGCCTAGTGATACGGAGAATATTCGTGTTTAATCCTCAAAATTATTGTAACTATTGAAGTTTACTGTCCATCAGTACTACTGAGCGGACACGTTTACTACAAGTGGTGGGAATTTATTTGTGCTAGTGGTTGCTAAATTTCTGTATTTGACGGAGCCATGCACTTTTTGATGATGCTGGTGGAGAGAAAAATTGCTGGCTCCTAACACCATGAGCCATGACAGCCGCCTCAGCTGAAGAAAATAAAATATAATATACTGTATAACACATGAATGCTCAGTTCGTGTTTGGACCGTATTCAGGAACGGTTGGTGCGCCAGGCCAAGCTGATAGTTAACACTTTGCCGACCGCGCGTCTCATACAATTCGATTCGCTTGGCGCCGGCACCGCTAGTTCGGATTACTGGCTTGTCGCCGGCCGCTTGTCACCTTTCCGTTGGTGACAAGCTTCAAACACATTGACTTTTGCGCGCCTTAATTTTCCTGAAATTATCTTTTTGCCGTGTCGTTCCACAAACTCGAATGTTCTTTTCAAGTAACTTCTCTGCAAGTTCTACACTGTTATAATAATCATCGATGCAGAAGTGATGACAATTTCCAAAACAAGGTCTCAGTAGTTCCATCATTGTTTATGCTAAAGGCTCTCCAGCGCCGGAATATATCTTGAATGAGGAAATGTATCCCATACTCGAATCACAGTGTATCCGAATGAGTTTGCCGTATTTCGTAATTTTCGACGAATTGCAAACTTTAAAAATTAATCGACCACGCTACCGTATCATTCCTTCAATTTGAGATGTTTCGACTTAGATTAAACGTTTCTTTAAACTTATTGGAAAAGTAATCTATTACTAATTGCACTTTGACAAGCCATTCGGCATTACCCAGTTTATTGTTGCTGTCGGAAAAATGTAAAAATGATAATATTTGTCTGAATCGGTTGCGGGACATCGTTTTGCGAAACTTCGGTATGTCTATCAACGGATTCGTTGACCAAAATCATCGATCGAATTTTTTCAGTTCCCATAAGGATAGCAAGCAAAGATCATTTTCTAAGTTCGGGTCCCGTAACGTCGACAAATTTGGCATTTTTTAAATCCAGTTTCCTTCTATTGCAATTTTGACTGTAGTACTTGTTGGTTTCGTTGCTAATATATTCAATTAGATCGTTCCCAATTTATAATTCTACGATATCTTCCACGCTCTTTGTATCTTTGGGAAATATGTTTGGACCCGGGGATCCTTCAAATTTATTACTGGTCCTCGGTAAATAGTCTGACCACTGTGCACCCTCTTCTTCGTCTGATTCAGCCCAATAAGTTGGCAACCGTAGCGTTCGCCGAATACTCCTTGGACGTATTTCAATATCTTCCTACGCTTCTGCTTCACTTTCATTCTTTTGATATCTAATGTCTTCTTCCCAATCGGCCAAGTAGCCCCGAACGTCAGACGAAACGTCCGCTCATTCTTCGTAAATAATCCTATTGTCTCTTTCGTCCGCCACGATGAAAGGGCACAAGTACTTATAAAAACAAAAAACTTGTTGTCGTGTGTAACTTATTGTTACCTAAACAAAACAACACATGCAAATTATACTAAAGTGCTGTCGCCGGCCACTGCTCGATACTGTGCTCACGAAACCACTGTGCTGTCGCCGGCCACTGATCGATACTATGCAGACGACATCACTGTGGTGTCGCCGGCCGTTGACCGTTATTTCGCGCACGACACCACTATGGTGTTGCCGGTCGGCATAGTGTTAATGCTGAATGAATTAGTTGACGTTCGTGGAGTCACGACACCTGCTCGGGTCAGCGCCACCGCCTACCATCACGCAATAAATGGTCTAAAATTGGTCACATTCTGATGTTGCGTGTCTGCTTGTTTCGAGTTGCAGAGGCACTGCTATTGTTGAGTAATGTATAAAGACGAACTGAAGTCACTAACTGTTGATCATTCTCAGATTTTGCGTACAAATGTTTGGCGAGACTCTGCATTGCATCACGCAGATCGATGTAATAGTTTTAGTGCCATTCTCAGATATATACTGTCCATCTTAAAATTTGTTGTTCAGTAACACGGACAGTTTTCGATGCATAGTACAGGACCGGGTTCATATGAGTCTACCCTATTACTACGGCTGTTTAATTCGTCACACCATCGTGAGGTAGAATGTTTCATCATCTTCTGATGCATACGAAATTCTTGCTTGTTCAGTTCTTCCTTTTATGGCGATCTATTATATCACCTTTTCATACACGAACAGTTATTTGCTATATTGTCGCGACACACGTGCTTTACCTAAAGTAATAACACTTTGAACCAAAGTTTATGAGGTTCATCCGTAATCCGTTGTCACTGATTAAAAAAAAATTGCAACCAGATAGCGCTATAATATAATTTCTTGGGTTTAAACTTAATGTAGAAGAAAGCAATAACTCAACGAATGTTTCAAGCTACATATCTGCATGTAATACAAAAGTTCCGGAAAAATGTAGGCACCGTACAAAGTCCTTTGACTTATGTTCTGCCTCTTTCAAACACAATTTGTATGTCTTCTCGTAGGAGCTTTTGGTCTCGAATCAACGACACGCCACTCATCGCACAGTTATTTCTTCCAATGTAGAGTCTAAACCAGGATATTAATTATTCGCCAGTACAACATGCCATACATATCAAATGTCTAATGAATAGTAATGCGACATTTTTTAATCAGGATATCGTAAGGTTATGAAGATTTTCTTCATAGGAATCATTAACCAGGGGTCTAGAACGCGCCAAAACAACAGTGCATATAGGACGGAGCTTCAGTCTGCTTATCAAGTGAAAAGATCCTTTTAGTGACGCTGTACAGTCCCCATTTACTTTCTTCAGATGAGTTTGTATCACAGCCATAGTTAACGTATCTTAAAAATGTTTCTTTATGGCAAGACAATTTGCACCTAAGGAAAGTTGTGGGAAGTAGCTGGAACAATAGATAGCAAATATATTATAACGTAAATTCATATCGTGTTTTATTTTCCTATATAACTACCAGTACTTCTGTGTAACTGGCTCCATATGTGTATCGTGCCACGGAACTAGTTCATAACATCGTCGTCTAAAGTAGCTGGGCGTCTGCATTAATAGCCATTAGTGGTTCTGAGACAGTCTGCTGTGGGCTCGATATCGAGTGTCATACCTTAATTAGATTTTACGTAGGCTATCATTATCTTGATGTTGGCAGAGGCCACTCTGGTGGCGCCGCCGTGGGTTTAGACGAGGCTTCTTCTAGTCGGGAGATATGGCGTTCGCGAGGAGTCGACGCGTGAAGCTTAACTGTGAAGCTCTGTCCAAAGGTTGTCAATTGCTGTTGGAGTCAGTCAATGTTTGTCTGTGAAGAGTGTGCGCTCAGCTATAGTAACGCTGACGTCCTAGTCTGCTAGGTGCAAGGGGCAAACCTTATTCTTACACACTACGAGCACTCTGTGTATCCTCGTTCCCGCTATGGTGTCCTGGTAGAGTTTAGTCATTTGTTGGGGGTCAAACGCACTTGGATATTTTGGGACGAGGTGTGTCCTGGTATACTCTGCAGTATGATGGCCGCAGTTGACGGGGTTGTTTGTGGAAACAGTTGACCCAAACTGCTGGACACATCGTTTGGCGGACTGCTGTTTGCAAAATGTGAGTATCGCGTGTGTTCGATGCATGAGCTGTTTGCCTGAAAACGAACTGTTTGACTGGGCCTCCTTCTCCGCGTGTTATTGTTGTAAGTACTCACCTTGAATATCATTTGCATATTTTATTGTGGTTTTATTTATCAATCACTAATGGCCATTTTGCTCTCTGCTTGGCTTCTAAGTTGTTGAACACTAATCTTGCCGTGAACTACATGTTGTAGAACTCAGATATCATGACAGTAGATCAATAGTACGTAGGCTGTTTGATATAAATCATTTATCATCTGTGGTACGTTTAGGTTGTCGGAAGTGCATCGCTGTAAAATTAAATTTGAAGTGTCCTTCATTTTATGAAATGCTAAATTTGGTGATGAAATGTTGCCCTGTCTATTCATTTATTCACTTGTGATGGATCTATCAAATAATCCTAAGGATCAATAAATATTTTCATAGCCTATACGCTTAACGCTCAACCTAAAGTCTCGCTCCAAACTTCTGCATTATCATGGAAACGTAAACATCATCTTTATGAAGCAACCCTGCTCTGTAATCCATCGTACTCATTTTCATGGTCAGCCACCTCGTTTTTATCATTGTCGCATCCTAAAGTAGATGCCTGCCAGTGAACCATTTATCCAGTCGTTGTCTCGACCTCGTTAATCTCTCTGGTGTGACGGTCGGTGTCTGCTGGTGCTGAATATCACGCGTGCCATGCCTCTGCCCACATCACTCTTTCAGAGCAACTTCATTTGTTTTCTTTCTGATAATAAAGTGCTAGCCCACACGCAGAACCCATTAGTAAATGCAATTCGTATATATTCCTAGCACAAGCAATAAGTGTGAAAAGGACTCCGCATCTCAGCTTCGCCAATTTTAAAAGATGCTTTGCTTCCGGTTGGTCTGTTTCGAAAAAAAAAAAAAAACATATTTTTTTAGACCCAGTATATGTAACAATGGTTCGTGACGAACATGACAAATAGCGATGTTCAAGACGTGTGTTTATCTTTTACAGAAAGTATTTCATGTAGTGAATGAATACTTCACTATGTAGTGGCATGTACCCCATTGGAAATGAGGAACACAGTTTTAATCCGTCACGAAATAACAAAGTATATCTTGTTACCATTTATGTTACGAAGTTGTAACGTTGTGTTAGCAGCGCAATACTGTAAGTGACTGGGAAGTTGTGAGGGCGCAGCCATATTTTAATAACTGTAAATTTACTATTGAAACCTTTTTCCGCGGTTCACAAGCAAATATAAAGTGAAACAATACCAAAAGATTGATATCAAAATGAGCTCATCTTACAAACCACTATCATAAAATCATAAAATAATCACGTAAACTTTCATTGACTCCATTTTAACTAAATTCTTAGATTAATTGTGCACAATCTTACGCGACTGAATGACAAATACTTATAACTGAGTTAATAGCAGAATATAATCACACTTCAGATGTACGTTACAAAAATTGCGTAAAATAACTGAGCTCCAACTTCTCGAACTGCCCAAAAGAAAATAAAGAAAACGAAACTAAAATGAAATCACTGTGCTTAGTAACTTGGTTGAACAGAAACACACACTGCACTCGTGAATAATGACACGTTAAATTACTGGGTGCGACATTAAAGCAATTGCCTAACCAGCGGAGCAGAGGGCTATCACTTTGAGGTATCACTTGGGGAGTCCGACATAGGGGGCGTACAGCACACGGCGCTGTCATCATGGCCGGTCAGTCTTCCGTGTAATCTGCGCCGCTATTTGTCTGCTGCCCTCCCGCTCAGCTGCCAGTCACAGTCATCCTCTTTGGCCGTTGCTCCAGATGTCTGTGAGTTCAGCTCCTCCCAGCTTGACAGATCATGGCCGCCCTGGTTATACCCGTCGACACTGGCGTCGCTTAAAGGGGCTCCTCAATCGCTGCTCCCTCTTGCCGCAGTGCGAACTCTCCAGCTTTGACGGCACCTGCCGTTCTGGGAAGAAATCACAACACAATCTCTTATACCTAAATTTGTTGCCAACTTCTCCTTTTTTCCCTAGAGGCACGATCGTCTCACTGTAAGGCAAATACGTCAGATTTCAGTTTCATACATCTATAAACCTTTATCCTACACACATCAAAAAAGTTTTGCATCACGGTGGTTTCCAGAACTCTTGAAGATACACGTTGACTGTGGCTATTGTATCACAGACACAGTCCCTTTGACTGTTCAGATATGTCACTAAACCCGCCCAAGGATGTAAACAACCATGCATGAGCAGCGCTTATTAGAAGGAGGGGGTCCGACAACCCATCAATGCCAGTCATTCCACCACGAAGGAGATACTCGGCTCGTGTTGTCTGTAGTTCAACCATGCCGAGACGGTCAGTACCGCGGTTCGATAGCATCCGCATTGTTACTTTGTGCTACTAAGGGCTCTCAACAAGGCAAACGTCCAGGCGTCTCGGAGTGAACCAAAGCGATGTTGTTCGGACATGGAGGAGATACAGAGAGACAGGAACTGTCGATGACATTCCTCGCTCAGGCCGCCGGCTGCTACTGCAGTGGATGACCGCTACCTACGGATTGTGGTTCGGAGGTACACTGACAGCAAGCCACCATGTTGAATAATGCTTTTCGTGCAGCCACAGGACGTCGAGTTACGACTCAAACTTCGCACAATAGGCTGCACGATGCGCAGCTTCACTCCCGACGTCCATGGCGAGGTCCATCTTTGCAAGCACGACACAATGCAGCGTGGTACAGCTGGGCCTAAAAACATGCCGAATGGACCGCTCAGGATTGGCATCACGTTCTCTTCACCGATTAGTGTCTTCAACTAGACAATCGTCGGAGACGTGTTTGGAGGCAACCTGGTCAGGCTGAAGACCTTAGACACACTGTCCGGCGAGTGCAGCAAAGTATAGGTTCCCCGCTGTTTTGGGGTGGCCGTATGTGAGGCGACGTGCGCCGCTGGTGGTCATGGAAGGCACCATAACGGCTGTACGGATGCCATCCTCCGAGTGATAGTGCAACAATATCGGCAGCGTATTGGCAAGGTATTGGTCTTCATGGACGACAGTTCGCGCCCCCATTGTGCGCATATTGTGAATGACTTCCTTCAGGATAACGCCATCGCTCGACTAGAGTGGCCATCACGTTCTCCAGACATGAACCTTGTCGAACATGCCTAGGATAGATTGAAAAGGGCTGTTTACGGACGACGTGGCCCACCAACCACTCTGAGGGATCTACGCCGAATCGCCGTTGAGGAGTGGGACAATCTGGACCAACAGTGCCTTGATGACTTGATGAACTTGTGGATAGTATGCCACGACGAATACAGGCATGCTTCAATGCCAGAGGACGTGCCACTGGGTGTTAGAGGTATCGGTGTGTACAGCAATATGGATCACCACTCCTGAAGGTTTCTCTGTATGACGGTGTAACATGCAGTGTGTGGTTTTCATGAGCAATAAAAAGGGAGGAAATGATGTTTCTGTTGATCTCCATTCCAATTTTCCGTACAGTTTCCGTTATTCTCGGAATCGAGTTGATGCAAAACTGTTTTTGATCTGTGTATATGTGCTGAACAGGGATAAGTTTACAAAAATGCCAACAAGGAGTGCACACAAATTCTTAGTATTAACCTTACTCGCACAATGAAGTGGGATTATCTGTGAATAATTAAACAGGATCCGGCTTCATTTGATGCCACTCACCCACAGCTTTGTGTGAAGCGAACCAACCCTCTGCAGAGACGGTCACAGAACTACCAACGACTAAAGGGCGCCACCCCTCTCGTTATTAGTCCAGTTCCGCTATTGAGCCAGAGACCCTCTACCCCAGCCCAGGGCTACGGTAGATCCATTAATTCGAAATGCGTCCTAGCAGTACCGTCACATAAATTCTCAATTATCCCATTTCTTTTGCGGACAATCATGTCTAAATTGTCTTTGGCTTCCAAAAGCAAAACAGCTGTCCTTTCTCATGCCATAAATCCAATCAAACTCCTGGATGTTTCGATTAACATGATACCCGACCTTCCCTCTTTAATGTTCGACAATACACCACGTCAAATATATGAAGGACTCAAGGCCGTTGCTAGAGTTTTATTCTAGTCATATACTCACCAAAAGGTTCCCCACCTTGTCCACAACTATATGTCACTGGAACGTCACATTGTCCTAACACTGATTACCTGCTAGCAAAAATATGAAAATACTCAACTGTTTTCCGCAATACTATAGCGCCAGGCCACTCGCTGAACTATCCACTACACACGGGTTCTACATGTGTAAGATAGAATTTCGCTACCCGTTGCGAAAACACATAATTCTGCGCCTTGAGTGACACCAAAAAATAACATTACGCAATACTGTCCTAAGCAGTATTACTACTCAGGACACGTATTGGTTGAAAGCACCGATGATGCCTGTTAATCAGTTGAAATCGATTTGCAAAAGTGAATAAATAAAACATGATTTTGCGACTGGTTGCTGCATATTTGGTAATTTTATAACATACAGAACTGTATCGACCGCATAGTTGTTCCTTCTTGCATCATTCCGAACAGAAGATGGGGCAACCTTGAAAACTGTTTGTCCCAATGGTTAGCACCTACGCGAGAACTTTCTAATCCCTGAACCTGCCAGCCTGTACCATTCTGCTCCATGTTTGCCATAACCCTTGAGCCGTTCCGCTATCGATATCCTAATATACCGAGAATGTGTCCCTACGTAACGCTTATGTCGACGTTTAGCTTGGCGGCGGCAGAGTCGAACTGCATGAGGCTATAAAGCGCTTTACGTAGACCGGTTCATCGTCTTGTCGCATCCACCGAACGAAAGTGTTAGTAAGCCATGTGGGACAGCGGGACAGCTTTTTGCATGTGGAGTTAATGCCACGTGGACGGCACAGTGTTACCTTGGAAGAAATCTCGTTGACATCATTTACAGTATATGTGTCAACTGAAAGTAAAGTGGCATTTAAAATTATGTTTTGAGTCTGAACCGACCACTGGTGTGGAAGTGGTACGCTTGGTGTGGCAGCTACTGTTTCGTCGTGTTTGCGAGCTGTTTGCGTACTGCTGAATGTGCTGTCTCGCTTATGTAAAGGTCAACAGGCGCAACAAGTACAGCATGAGTCATTTGCTAATTTGCCTTGATTTCGCCGTATTACTTGTGCATTTTCATAACATGAAAATAAGGAAGAACGCATATCAATAAACGGTGAGCTTTACAGTTTAGTACGCAAACATTTGTCAGTTGCTGGTGTTAACGTACGCCAATGATTAGCTTTAATACTTTGATGGTATTTGTGAGCATTTGCGCTGACGTTTCGTACTGCGACTGGTACGCTGTATTGTCAGGCTGTTCATAGACCTCGTCAGTATTTAATTTTGACTGAATGCCGTTAAGCGTTTTTATTACTCAGTTTAGTGGTAACTGTTGCATTGTTTTAAAACTATGCATAATCAGGCAGCTTTTTTGCTAAATATTCATAAATAATTTAAATAGTTTTCTTTTGGAAAGGAAATCTATTTTCATAGCTTTGCTCTTGGTTAAGATTAATAATCTACTGTATTTTTGGAGAGATTTTGATTAGCTTGTAACTAATTTCACTCTACATGACTTTGAAAAGTTTCTTAGTTTTGGTCTCTAGTATTGATGAAGCTAAAATTTAAAGCTTAAAACGGTCTTGATCGCAACTTTTTATTTTTATTGGAGTAACCGGTTTCGATTTTATTTAAGAACCATCTCCAGACTCTGAAAAAAATATATTACCAGATAGAGGGATCGTTATAATAGTAATTATATATAGCAAACTGTAGAACTAATAAATAAATATACCCAGAACAGTGGGTAGATTCCGTAGAGCAAGTTGCGCCGACCCTCGACGCTGGAATGACTCAGACAAGGAGGAACGGTTGTTAAATAGGCTTGGTCACGCCCACCGTCCTGAGTGTGACATAACTGCTAGCCAATCAGAAAGACGTCTATGATTAGGTAAACACAAGAAGTAGATTAAAAAGTTCGTTATAATTAAATTACATCGTAACATCATTATAAATGATTATACGTCATAAAATATAAACTGTAAAGGATCCTTGGATTATAATCAGCTAAAAGTATGCTGCCCCCTAACTTCTATTGTACGAAGATGCACCAAAGGTTGCTAAATCGACAGGGAGACGCTACTAACGAAGATAAAATCGAGGGTTGCCGTGGAAAATGCATCCTATTCCGATGTGGCAGTCTACAGTGCTGTCAAAGATTACAATAGGCGAGGACCAACAGCCTCTGTCAATATAAAATGTTAGAGATAACTAGAAAGTGAATTATAGTTACATTACATCGTAACATTACATAAGTCTCATTATTCATCTCATAAACTGTAAAGGTTAAAGATTTGAGATCAGTTAAAAGTACGCTGTCCTCTAATGTCAATTCTGTAAAAGATGCACCAAAGGTGCTATATCGATAGTGAGACGCTGCTAGCGAGGTACATCGAGAGTTGCCGTGGAATCGGCGTCCTGTTCCGATGCAGCAGCTTACAGAGCTGTCGAAGATTGTAAAAGATGCACCAAAGGTGCTATATCGATAGTGAGACGCTGCTAGCGAGGTACATCGAGAGTTGCCGTGGAATCGGCGTCCTGTTCCGATGCAGCAGCTTACAGAGCTGTCGAAGATTGCTGTAGGTGAAGACCAATTTCCTCTGTCGATATAACTTGTTGGAGATAACTTCATGTGATGGTGGTTTTAACAGTCATTACAAATGAGTGCGTGAGGAGGCAGTCTATACATTAGTGCATAGTGAAAGACATAGATATCATAGAGTAGCATAAAGTTATTATATGCAGATTCTATTCTATCTAGTATTGATTACGAAAAAGTTAAAAAGTAGAATCTTGATGCTAATAGGTAGAATGGTGGCAATATTCGTGTACACTGAGGGAAATAATCTCGTAATGGGAGGTAGTTGGCACTAATATGTGACATAAACGTTACATTACGTCTAGTATTTAGAGGATGGAAACTCTACAACCAGGAGACCATTAGCAATGTAGGAAAATGCGCTATTATATCCTAGAATTGGCATATAGCAAATCCAAGTTCTATCATGAACGTAATAAGACAACAATAATGGTTATATCAAGTTATAAAATATGAAATATGTAAAAAGTATGAAAATAAAATTATGTCCTTGATCATAAAAGCGTTAATGATAGAATCAAGAGTCAACTTGATTTATAAAAAGCAAGGCTATAACGTATTTGAGAACGAAAGAGCAGTATTGCTTATAATACGTCTTCAAAACGATCAAAGAAAAATTTTTCTCTGAAGCAAAGCAGCTCGTTGAGTAAGGCTAGAGGCTTGTTTTTATAATGTGCATAAATTTCTGTTTCTTCCAACGAATTTAATAAAGCTCCTTTTGAAGCAATATGAAGAATTTTTAAGTCATTTTGAATTGATCCTTCTGAATGACCACAGTCATTCAAATGTTGGCCAAATAACATTTTGATGTTACCCTGTACGCATCTGAGCAGAAATGCTTTTCTCCTCTCCACTTCGCTTCACTGACTCCCACTATAGTATCTGCAGCAGACCAGTAGTGGGAAGACGAGATGCTCCCAAATTTTATTCTACAGTATAGGTACAACACACGACGACTTAGTGCAGTCATTACTACAATGAATTAAGCAGCAGCAGTAGGTGAGGAGTGTACATCATATGGCCTTCTGGGGGCGACAATACATGTTTGAGGTCTTACGCTTCTATTATCAAAACCTTCTCTACTGTGTCAAAATAACAGAGTATCAGGTGTGAACTGCACGTCTTCTGTGATTGGAAACTGGAAATCCTTACTCTGTTTTTTTTTTCCTCGCTCCTGTACCAATATTTTAATCTGTGTAGCAATTGCAACCTACGTCCTCAATTATTTGCTGAATATACTCCTATGTGTGTCTTCCTCTACAGTTTCCACCCTGTATCGCAGAAGTTATTCCACGCCGATTTAACAGAGGGCCTATCATCATATCCCTCCTTCTTACCAGAGTTTTCCATACATTCCTTTTGTCGTCGATTCTGCGAATAATCTCCTCGTTTCTTACCTCAGCACTCCACTTAATTTTCAACATTCTTCAGTAGCACCACATCTGAAATGCTTCGATACTCTTCTGTTCCAGTTTTCTCTCAGCCTGTGTCTCACCACTATGCAATGCTGACACTAGTAGGCTTCTCTGGGCCAGGAATGCTCTTTTTGCCATTGCTAGGCTGCTTTTGATATCCTCCTTGCTCCATCCATCACGGGTTATTTTGCTGCCTAGGTAGCAGAATTGCTGAATTTCGTACACTACGTGATCCCCCAATCTTATGTCAAGTTTCTCGCTGTTCTCATTTCGCTACTTGTCAGTACTTCCGTCTGTCTTCGACTGGCTCTCCACATTCTGTATTCATTAGGCTGCTCATTCCACTCAGCAGATCCTGTAATTCTTGTCCACTTTCACCCAGGATTCAACAGTCATCAGCGGATCTCATCACTGACACCCTTTCGCGTTGACTTTTAATCCCACTCTTGCACCTTTCTTTTACTTCCGTCATTATCTCTGCGAAGTATGGACTGAACAATAGGGGCGAAAGACTACATCCTTGCCTTACACCCTTTTTAATACGAGCGCTTCAAAAAAATAGTTCAAATGGCTCTGAGCACTATGGGACATAACTTCTGAGGTCATCAGTCCCCTAGAACTTAGAACTACTTAAACCTAACTAACATAAGGACATCACACACATCCATGCCCGAGGCAGGAGTCGAACCTGTGACCGTAGCAATGGCGCGGTTCCGGACTGAAGCGCCTAGAACCGCTCGGCCACACCGGCCGGCACGCGCGCTTCGTTCCAGGCTTTACACTTTTATTGGTTCCTCTGGATTCTTGTTCGTAGTTTATATTACGCATCTTTCCCTATATCTTACCACTATTTTACGATGAATTTTGAATATCTTGAAGCACCATTTGATATCGTCGAACGCCCTTTCCAAATCCACGAGTCCTATTAATATGTCTTGATTTTCTACAGTCTTGCTTCCATTATCACCTGAAAGGTCAAAATTGCCTCTCTAACAATAAAAGGAAATTACATTTCCAACACAGATTTCAAAAAATGCGTGGAACAACTTAGCTGAAGCTCGAACTTTTTTAAATCATCAGCAGGGAAGCATTGAGCATATCTGGGATTCCTTGCAACGTGCTGTTTAGAAGAGATCTCCATTCCCTCATACTCTCACGGATTCGTAGACAGACCTGCAGAAAAAATAATGGTTCAAATGGCTCTAAGCACTATGGAACCTAACATCTGAGTCCCCTAGACTTAGAACTAATTAGACCTATCTAACGTAAGGACATCAGACACATCCATGCCCGAGGCAGAATTCGAACCTGCGATCGTAGCAGCAGCGGGGTTCCGGACTGAAGCTCCTAGAACCGCTTGGCCACAGCGGCCGGCCCCTGCAGAATTCATGGTGTCAATTCCCTCCAGCACTACTTCAGACATCAGGTGCGTTCATTCCACGTCGTGTTGCGGCACGTCTGAGTGCTCGCGGGGGCCATGCACGGTATTAGACACGTGTACCAGTTTCTTTGGCTCCACAGTGTGTTTGGTTTTATGAATATCTGACGTAGGTGTTGACACATCAGTCTGATTCTTTGAAAATGTAGAACAAGACGACTGAGTGTTCGATCTAGACGTAGGTTCCGGGTTTACTACAACCGCTGCTGGAGTGGTCCCCATCACCATCTTTTGCTGCTGTCAGGACGGCGTGGCTGCGTCCTGCACGTAAGTTTCGCGATAGAATGGCAGTCGTGAAGGGCCAAAGCCGCCTTTGCAGACGCCACCAGCTGTTTTAAACCATTTCATTAACGGTAGGATAGCAGATACAGTTGCCAAAGACTTGCACGTATGTCCAGCGGCTACAGTCTGGCTCACACAAAGCGAGGCTGTGGTGTGACAGCCGACCCTGTTTGCGGAGGCAGCGATGCTATGCCAGACCCTAATTGCTCTGAGTCGATGGAGATGGAGGTGGCTGGCCTATCGAGGCCCTGCGGCTAGACCTACGTTCCAACTGAACGTGCTGGGAGGCAGAGAGCTTCGATCCCCTAGCCTTGTGTACGCGCGGCAACTGGCGGTCAAGAACGGTCGCCCAGTGTGTACTGGATGAATAGACGATCCAGCCTTTGGCTGCACTGCAAGAAGCATGGCAGCCGCTCTGCGCTGTGTAGGTGGATGGAGAGTTGCCTTGACGTCTGTTTATTTCGTTGTTTCTGACACCAGCATCGCTCATTAATGTTGACGCTACGCGGACTTGACACGCTGGATGCTGTGTTGCTACAAGGGTGTTGCATGTAATACAAGCGATGGTATGTGATCTGGTAAAGTCGTCAAGTTCGAGGTAACTCCCGCAACAAGTGCAACAGGTGTGTCATGCGGGCTTGGAACATCGCAAAAGCGTAATGCTTACTCATCCCTGCCTTTAATGCATAGTTCCACATGCCTGAAAATAAAACTAAGGTGTATAATGCAGCAAAAGAAGGGGAGCAGACAATGATAAGCATGACTTGCTGCCACAGAAATTTCTCCTTTCACTTCCACACGATAGGCGTCAAAGCCTTACCAAATTATTCACGCAATGTCAGAATGTGAGAAACACTGCTATACAAGAACACGTGGGGAGGCATTGTCAAAAATTACAGAAAGCTTAGGTAATACGAGCTCACAGCAAGAGTTTTGATCAGGAGGCTGGCATACAAAGTAAAACGGAAAAATTAAATGAAGCTGCAGAGATTAAATATCATTCTTTCTCTGTTGTAGTGCAGTTGGTTGTCCCTGAGCTTCTGGACATGCCTGGCAATAAGGACGTGTCGGAAGTGCGATCTTTTTTTAATGCCTATGTTGGACCAAGTGCGTTCAGTGTCATTAGCTGTAAGGAAATATTCGTCATTTAGAAAATCATCATCCTTTGAATGATTACAAAAGAAATGCAAATGTGTTATCCACCCAAAGATTAGATACAACCTTGCCTCTCATACCTAAGGTTGTATATGGGGAACACCACAAAACAGAGACCCTTTGCAATCAGAAGTCTGATGGCAGAGTTGTTTTTAAAAATTATCTCCACTGTCAAGCAGTGGATTAATTTGTAAGGACTGTCCATCAAGTAAGAAGGGAAACTGAAAATGGATAGAACGGGCTAGAAACTTATGTGTGTACGTGTTGAGAAACGCTACATATACCTCTTGGATTGGCAAAACTCCTGTGGTGTCAGAATACTGAGACCGGCCGACAGTACTCACAGTTATAACTACCAAAGCAACTGTTCCGCGTCGTGTTCGGCCTCCCAGAATGAGCTAATGTGAATCAGTAATACTATTTACCACAAAAGAGAGCTTTCAAGTGCCAGTGACTTGTAGCGAGAGTGAGAACATGCGTTCGGTCATCGCGTTTCCGCATAATCAACGATCAGCCGCGCCTCGAAGGTTACACGCACGCTCGTGCAAGTGAGAACTGTAATTTAACTTTATGAACAGTATTACATTATTACAAGTGTCAAGAAGGCCTGGTACCAGATATCTGTGTGTACGCGACGAGGGTTAAGAACTTTCGTTCGATCATTCGGCTTCCGCGTCATTAACAATTTCTCGCGTCGTGTCGGTTACGGTAACGTCGTCCAACTCATATTGTGGAATGATAATCATCAAGGATGTTAACTGGCATCAACACTTACGACTTAGAGTGTAAACAGTGCCACCTGCGATTTCCTTATCTTCTCAGAAGATAATTATTCGTACCAGACGTAGGACAGTGTTGTGTTTTATGTTGAGTGATTCCCCCAAACCCGCTTCAATATTTAGATACATAATTTCAGTCAAGCCAGCAGCATTGTGGAGCAGAGCAGTACGACCGCCGCGTGAGTATCAGGTACGTGGTGTTGACAGGGTGCACGCTCAAGGCTATACCAGTTTAAGGAACTCCTACCATTTGTACCCCCGGGCGTGTTACAAAGTCAGACACAAATGATCCGGGGTGTGAAGCTGGTAAGTTTACTGTGTCGAGTGTGTGATTATAAAAAGTAAACAATGAAGTTTAACTGGAACTAATGTAATTTATCATGTGTATGCTTTATGTATGAAATTGTATGCCATATCTGTAGTTACTCACTTCTCTGGCTTAATGTTAAATGACAAAGTCCAATAAAAAAAAAAATTACCCCATGTGGACAAGACGGCCATCTTGCGGTGTGGTCACCTTGAATTCCCAGTCCTTACAACAAGCAGTCTTCTTCTACCACCCGGTTCTTCAAACACAAATCATAGTCGTGGCCGCTTACGCAGTGTGTGCCAAACTGTCACGATTTGAAAAACCAGTTTCCCAGCGTGGATAACTGGATTGAGTTTGAACTCACATGCTGATAGTGAACGCTCGAACATCAAGCCACAAGATCACGAATTTTACGTTTCTACTTCGTTTAACAGCTCTCGCTTCCTTGAGCGTTGCGATATATTGTTTTCTGGTCACATGGACAAGGATGTTATAACGGCAGTATCTACAAATGTTCTGTGTAGTCCCTAAATTTGAATTTATTCTGGTCGTACTTTCTGGGTGCAACAGTTGTACATACAGTATTCAATGTGTAATTTTATCCGATATCTGTATGCTATCTGCAGTCTATTAACAGTGCCGTAACGACCTATCCGCATGTTAGCCAGGTTACTTCTAAATTAACAATTTGTATCCCATTACGTAACACTTCTTACACAGCCGTGAGATGGCTGAAGAAAAGACGGCCATTTATAGTAGTCACTAGAAATTACGAAGTCGCTCCCGGAGTTGGAGGTACTGTGCCGGTAAGTAGGGCGACCGCAGCTGTCGCCGTGACATCAGCGGCTGGCGTGTCGCCGGCTTGCTACCTCGCCTAATGAGCGTCGCCGGTGTGCCGCGGCGCCTGCGCAGTGCCGTACTGCGCAGGTGACAAATGCGAACCGCCGCTATTGTGCGCGTGCGGCAATTTACGTTGTCCCGGCAACGGACAAATGGCGAGTTGCAGCAAGTTGCCTTTTTGCCAGCTCGATTTAATGCAGAGTACAGGAAGCTCTGCGTTCTCACCCCCTCCCTAGGAAAAAATAAATCCGACAAATAGACTCCACGAGACATGCCTCGGAGGAAAGCAAAATAAAAGCATTTGTTTCTCGCCAGAACAGCGCCGCGTTCGTCCGATATACGTGCTCAGGGAGGATAAAAAACGCGGCGATTATTCTGTCATCTGTGACAAAAATTGTCTCCAAAACGCTGTACATATGGAATGTTATTAAGGGATTTGTACGATACAAGCCTTTAGAAAGATGTATAAACTGCTGAGAAAATTTTTGCTGTGCTGAAGCCTTTAGTATAATTTAGCTGTGTATAGAGTAAAACAGTAAAAACTTTACGGATATCTAATTGAGACTGATAGTGATTGAAGCATCAAAGCATCTGGAAGGAATTTATCGAAACATTCATTCCTCTTAAAAAATTGGAAGTAGCTCATTGTTTTTCGCATACAAATACAAACAAAAACTGCTGATGACTTAAATATACTGAATCAATAATTATTACATTTTATGCATTTAGTTAATGTATGCAACCGACTGCCGCACCACCACTTGAATACAAAGAATGTGATTATATATACCAGCGACAATGAATGCACTTCCATAATAAACAGTCTGATAATCAAGTTCATATATTTAATACGTATGCTAAAAAAATACATATAAGTCCCGAAGATGGCGATGGACGAAGTTTTCGAAAGTTTGAGACTACATGCAGGTACGACGCTGCAAGAAATCCGTGAAACAATTATCCAAGAACGTCGCTGCGAAAAACTATGTTCACATAGTCAGTGATTTCTGTAAGGCTAAGTAGTTCTTGCAGATCACCAGTCAAATAAACTGGGATATACTGATCAAAGATTTTGGAGGTAGAGAATTTTTTAGTATCAGAGTGATGCAATGCACTTGTCAAAGAAGATGGACTGTTGCAACATCCACTCTTTCCCTTAGATTTGATGTCGTCCGTCTCTCACCTATTCCAACATCTCGAGAAATTAATGCCTGGTCAATGTTCTGTGTGAAATGAGAGGACTATGCTAGACACAAACGATTTCCGCAGGCCCTCAAGAATCGCTCTTTGGGAATGAGTCCTACTCTTCATTAAATATGTTTAACAAAGTTCTGTAAGCGAAAAATACGATATGTCAAAAATTATTATAGTTTTAACCCAAAAAACATCAGGCCCTCGCTGCCGCAACTAGATATTAACTACTCTCGCTCATAAAATACGAAGCGACTAATGGTGACGAACTCCCATGCTCCTTCGTACAGTCATAGCACTAAAACTTCTATGGCTGAGCTCATAGTGATAATATGCCTCAGTCAAAATTCTAAGTTAGTGAAAACAAGAGAGAACTCTTTATTGCAATTTCGTTATTAGAGTGACTCATCTCTAAAACTAGGAGCTAAGAAACATAGTACGCAACGCGGAGCCAGGCGTTCGATAAACCAAGACAAGTTAGTATGAATTTCATAAATTAAATGAGAAAGAAATAAAATTACTATGTCATCAGTGACTCAGAAATATTTGTCCAATGTCAGGTTCCCTGTTAGATTGGGTCTTTTAGAAGCACTTGCTCTCTTACAACTATTACCCAACTCGGTAGTCGCATTTATTTCTCGTTGACTGAGCTGTAGTAAAAGTTTTACCTCTTCTATAAAACTGGCTTCGTTTTCATTTAAGGAAACATGATTTTTTTTCGCTTCTTCACATCACAGAACTGCAACCTGAGATGTTTGTTATATTGAAGTGTGCGATACACAACCGCCATGGTGCCACACTTATAGGCGCATTTCCAAATATCGCAGTGCAAAAATATGTAGTATTTCTCAGTTCTGTGACTTCATTATAACTATTGTCTTTCAATAATAGTGTCCTTTTGTTACGTATTTGTTTCAGTCTCTTTCTGTACTATACAGCAGCATTTCCTTCTATGTGTGTTACAGATTTCATCGCGCTATGTTACTTGGCAGGACCGAACAAGGTGAAGCTACTTTCGTCCTACACCATGTATGCCCTACTTCAGCTAAGTCAGAAAAGTTAAAAAGAAAATATTCAGATGTAATTTAAGGCGACCTATCAGGTACCATCCGAACCAGAATCACAGCAAGTGCTGATATTTGAAAATATAAGCAGTTAGCAAAAATCAGAATCTGCATTCATTACTCTGCAGATATCTGCCTCTCCGTATCTCTTCATAAAATTATAGAACCAAAACCAGCTCTCTGCTGTGATATACATTTTTCTTGTTGTATCTTATGGTTTCCCTCGGTTTGGATACTTAGCGTCTTTCATATTTCGGTCTGATTTTCATGAGCACAAAATATTTAGGTATATTTCCGGTTAGCTTCCTCAATTTCAGTTACGGATTATTTTTCACAGTGGTATTACATGATACATGTTCCTTGGTTTGTGGATTATTCGCAGTAATATGATTTTACAAACTCACACCATGCGTGTTAAAGATGTTAGAAATGTCCACAAGGTAAGATAGTTGTAGTTACACTGTTTCAGTTACCGCGCTGGTCCTACTACAGGACGTAGCCCACACCTATTGAGGCGGAATCCTCTTGCGAGATCGAGTGTCAATGAGATTTTGAAGGTGTACCTGAAGGCAGGGCGGGATCACCGTGCTGCACCTTTTCTTACAACTACATCAAAATGACAGGCATCCACCGTGCACTGGAGTACAGCACCTACAAGCGGCCGATCGCTACAGGGTAGGTTGCACTCACAAGTCAGCGATGAGTCAGTTTCCTGTTTAACACTACTGACAGCTCTGTGAACACATCCTATAAGATGGCCTGTTTTATTATGTTGCCCAACGACTGATTTCTAGGTCAGTAGTTAGGTCGAGCCTACCCCGTCATCCGGCCGTCACACCACCTAATAACTGGAAAAAATTACGTAGTAGAATTCATCAAAGACAAAATGTCTTGCCTCATAAGTAAAATCTTCCCTGAAGAAGAAGTAAGTTTGACATAACGTCTTCTTATGTTTGTAAAAAAGCTTCTTAAACTAAACTTTTATTGCTCAAATCAGAGTAGATACATATCCTGATTAACCATTTCAGCAAAATTATATTGCCATCTTCAGATCTGTAAGTGTTACAGATACATTACAAGGTTTTATAATTATCATATGTAATTTCGAAGCACTGGCAATGGCAAGGAAAGAATTTCTGAAGAAGAGATATTTGTTAACATCGAGTATAGGTTTAAGTGTCAGGAAGTCGTCTCTGAAAGTATTTGTATGGAGTGTAGCCATGTATGGAAGTGAAAAATGGACGATAAATAGTTTGGACAAGAAGAGAATAGAAGCTTTCGAAATGTGGTGCTACAGAAGAATGCTGAAGATTAGATGGGTAGATCACATAACTAATGAGGAAGTATTGAATAAGATTGGGGAGAAGAGAAGTTTGTGGCACAACTTGACTGGAAGAAGGGATCAGTTGGTAGGACATGTTCTCAGGCACCAAGGGATCACCAATTTAGTATTGGAGGGCAGCGTGGAGGGTAAAGATCGTAGAGGGAGATCAAGAGATGAATACACTAAGCAGATTCAGAAGGATGTAGGTTGCAGTAGGTACTGGGAGATGAGGAAGCTTGCACAGGATAGAGTAGCATGGAGAGCTGCATCAAACCAGTCTCAGGACTGAAGACCACAACAACAACAACAATTTCGAAACAACGTTAACTCAGTTTTACATACCATTGAACACGCGAATTATGAGCCGCCTATGTGTGGCACACTGTCATTTGGCCACTGAAAACGTGTAGGTAAACTGTGAAATTAAAAATGTTGTGTAAAACGAAGCTCTTAAAAGGTTCATACTGACTCCACCTTCATAGACTATAATAATGTTTACCTAAAGAAGAACACTTTCATGCAACACTAATTACATTAAAATAAAAGCCATAACTGAAAACTGAATCAGCCAGGCACGTATCTGATGGTATGTGAAACTGCGTTAACGTTTTTTTCAATAGTACGTATTGTAATTGCAAAACCTTGTAACATATATGTAACACTCAGAGATCTGAAGTCGTCATAATACGAGAGTTGTCCAGAAAGTAAGTTCCTTTCGGTCGCTAAATGGAAACCACAGTGAAAATCAGAAACATTTTGTTTGTAAGAATTACACTTTCCAGCTACATCACCACATAGTCGCCGCTCCGACTTAGACATTTGTCGGGGCGTTATACCAGATTTCCTACACCATTGTCATAGAAGGCAGCCGCCAGTACTTTCCGATAATTCTAGAGCGCGTAGCCTGCGCCCAAGTGTCGTCTTCGTATGCAGCGTTTCATGTGAACAGAGATGATACTCAGGACGAGCCAATTAGGTCTGTCTTGTGATTAATCGAACACTTCCCATCGAAAAGGCTGCAGGAGCGTCTTCACTGCTCCTGCAGAGTGCGCCTGGCTATTGCCATGAGGAAGGAAGTGCGTAGCAGTTGTGTTAGTTGGGTTGCATTCATTAAGGCGCAGCCTCTCAGAAGGTTCTCCTGCTTGGCGGGACACATCGTTGTTCTAGGCACCTTTACTCGCTCACAGTGCGCTTACAACTGAAAAGAGCGTCTTGGTGCGATCGACGGTCCTACTAAAGACACTGCCCAACACATCTGTGCAAAGCTTCACTGTGGTGTCCATTTCGCGACTTTCTGGACAACCCTCGTCTTTCTCCTGCAACTTGTAGGACATGTAACAACTGCGATCTGGACAATAACACTTCTAATTTGGAATCTTTTTACACCGATATGATTTACTCTCCTTTTGACAATGCCAGGTAATTAACCTTTATATATGTTTCCCAAATAACCAACGCAGCTCATTTCGGGAAGGAACACCAAGATAAAATATTCGATTATCTTAAAACCTAGAGCGAGTCGCCTCTTGCTGTCCGGATCGATTTTTCAACGGAATAGCCGTAAGGCATCTCCAAGTGATCCTGTACAGCTATCTGTCGTCGCACTACTTTTTGGTTTTCTTTACTTATTTGACACATGCATCACGGTGGTAGTCACTACGCAGCCACACTTCTTATTGGTAGCGCCTTCAACGCCAACGGTGTGAAACGCAGATGTCAGACGGGTTGCCTCACGCCGTTGGCGCAGGCGTACTCCGTAGTCCTCGACTGGAGCAGACAGCTTGTAAGATGGATATGCATATTTTATCCAACTGGTACAATTCGTTGCATTTCGTATTTTACCATCATTAAAATATTCATGGGTTTTTTGATAACAGAGCCCCAAAAGAATGTTTCTGATGGCAAAAATTACTGCATAATTTTTAAGTCTTGGCATCCGTATAGTTGGTAAGTAACATAATTCTAATAATGCTTTTACCACGTTTCTTGGGATTTGATATGTTCTGTTTAGCTCACACCATAATGGACAGATATACCAAATTCATCCATCCACAATAAGAAATTTTCCCTCACCAGCCCAAGAAAGACTGTACCGTGATCACTGGTGTGAGAATGTTCACGCTACATACGGTACTACACTGATTTCATCCATAGGTTTGAAGTGTGCTGACGAAACAACTTAAACCGTTTAGTTAACTTTTATGTGGTTTCAGCTTTTACAAGGCTCCCACTCTCAGAACTCTGGCCCATATCAGGGATTTAGAGCGAAAATAATTTTGTTTCGGTATGCTGTTTCTTCAACCTTTGCTGTGTCTAAACACAAGTCATTTTTAACAGCTTCGCTGGCTTGCCGTGGAGAGATATCGTTTTGTCTCGACGGGTTCATTTTACGGAACACTTTCAGGAGCGAACTGTGATTTCAGTATCCTTGCCATGTCTGAATTTTTTAATACTTTTAGTGACAGTCATGTTTAACGCTTTTTACGACACTATCCATTCCGTTCAACTGTCGTTCTAAGTACTTTGTTGTCACCTACAGAATTGTAATGACATCAACAAATGTCAGAGTTTTTATTTATCCCCCTTGAACTTCGAATCCCGTTGCAGCTATTAGGCTGCGTTCGTTGCGTTTCTGTTTTGCACTTTAGTATTCCCCCTGCTATACTTTATTTACCGATTGTCATTTTTCATTCGTAGTTCACTGTTGGTATTTGAGTCAACATATTGTTATTTTCTCATTTGGAGATAGTGAGTAGAGCTGTGGGCGCTAGAAAATAGAGTGTCTTGAGCAAAACTTTCGGACATATTCTTCCGTTCGCATTCAGTAGATTCGTAACAGCAGCGAAGGCGGCCATAAACATATACGCCATTTGACAGAGCGCGGTAACCAAACGGTTTTCTCGTTTTAAGGAGAATCGGTTTTACATTAGGAGGACCTTCGGAGGTTGATGAAGGTCGCTGTAACGCATTATCTACAATGATCCACGTCAGTGTACACGAGACCTGCAAAATGTGATGAACTGTGATCGTTCCACAATCGTGCGGCATTTCCATGCAGTGGGGAAGGTTAAAAAATCGTTTGTATGGTTACAGCATACTCTAAGCCACAATCGAAAAGTCAGTTAGTGGCCATATGTGCACCTGTGCTTGTTCTTTATCAATTGGGTTGTAAACAAAAACGACTATTCCTATGCTGTATCGTTACTGGTGACGAGAAATGATGTATTTACACTAACATAAGGAAAAGAAAGAAATAGTTGAGTCCAAACAAAGCAGCAACTCCCGTACAAAGCCCTGCGCACACCTACCATAATTAATGTATGCATCTGGTGGAACAACGATGGTATGATATAATACGAATATCTTCCTCTGCCTCTCTCATAAATCTTCAATACCAGGTGTAATAATTTTGGAATAATTTATCCTCCAGAGTAACTCAGTAATTTTGAGGGAATATCGCCTACTCCTCCTTCAGTGCTTTGTCATTTCCTTCTCGCAGTACAACATCTCCTAGTTCGTGCAAATCTATTTTCTCTTCACTTTCTCTAACATCGTCTTCGAAGTGCATTTCCTTTGTATGGCCATTTACGTGTGTGTTTCACATTTAAGCTTCCCCTTCTTTGCTTAGTGAAACTTTACCGACTGGATTCCTAAATATCACACAGCAACCTGCCTTTTCTTCAAAGATCTCTTAATTTTATTATAGGTGGCATCTATTTTTCACATTTTTTTTCTCCATTAAATGCAATTTTTTGTTTGTTATCCACGGATTTATACTGCAGATTGTATTTTTATCTGTTTGTCCCCATGTCGGCTTCACTACATCGTTTATAGAAACTACCTACAGTCTTTGATATCTTCTCTAGCACTTTTTAAATTTTCTCCTTTAGTAAATTAAACTCAACATCTTATATGTGACCCACCTATATCTTCCGGATTTCGTATTTTTATATATTGGATCCTTTTTTGCCCTCATTATTTCATCTCTCGAAACTACCCATTAGTCTTTCGTTGTTCTTTCGTGTTCTTTCAATTCTTCCAGATACCACCTCATTAACTTCTTGTCTTTCTGTACTTTCTTCATTTTTTACCTGCAGTTCATAAATTAGGGCCTGAATTCACATGTACCTCTTCAAATGGTTTAAAATCAACTTCCGATGTCTGTCAAATCGTTGTATAATTGATTTTAAACTTTCCGGTGTGTCTAGGTCACATCCACGTATACAAACTTCTTCCAGAAATTTTAAATCTCTGTATCAGCTATGGCTAATTTATACTTTGTGCAAAACTCCACCATTTGGCTTCCTATTACATTTATTTCTTCCGTCCATGTTCTCCTACTATTTTCCCTCTCTTCGTTTCCATACTGTTGAATTATACATCAATTAAAATTTCGTTTCGCTTAGTCATCTGAATAATTTTGTCTCGTTGCACATTCTTTCAGTCTGCGTATTACTGGGCTAACACACTTATATTACTGAGTTGGGTATTGGTTTCGGCCTGTCATAGGTATGGTAATGCGTTCACTATGTTGTTCGTAGCAGCCTACCAGAATTATTTTTATTGTTTATTCTGAGACCTACTCTTGCGTCACCTCTAAATGTTTCAGTATTTATGAACTTCTACTTATATGACCTGCAGTCTTGTTCTTCCTACCACCACACTTCACCAAATTTGACTATCGCTAACTTTAATGTGGCACTTTAATCTGACACCAAATGGCAGACCACCTCCTAAGTAGTCTCGCGTGGAGCTCCGAAAGGGAGATTATATTTTTATCTACGAAATATTTTACTCAAGAACGTCCAATTGTCATTAAACCATACAGTAGACGTAAATCCTGTAGGGAAATATGACTGCAGTAGTTTCGCGTTGGTTTCAACCGTAGGCTATATTTGCATCGCAAAGCAAATTTCGACTAATGTTACAAGGGCTGATCAGTCAATCATCTTAACAGCTGTCCCTGCAACGGCTGAAAATGTTGCTTCTCCTCTTCAGGAATCCACTGGTTACTTTGGTGTATCCACAGATACACTTCCATTGTGGTTGCAGACACACTATTGTGGCTTTTTTTTATCGGTGACATACGTAAGCCAGCCCATGTCGATAAATCTATGGTTCGTAGAGGATACATAAGTTAGAAACCATAAATCTGCCCTATCAGCTTTCAGCAATTGCAGTAGGGCACGCCTAAGACCACGGTGAGCTGCAACACACTTTCGCAGTGCTACCCGCGGGTAGCGTGGGTACTGTTAATACGATACTGACCTATGAGAGCAAATAAATAGAACAATGTGGAGAACCTATTTTAGTCGACGGTGTACCTTGATCATACTGGCGGATGTTCGGTTTATTGATCCCGTTTCCGTAAAATGAATGTGGCTGTGGCAGACGACAGTTGTACATGAGCATTTCGACAGTACCATCGACGTCAGTGTCCTCGACTGCTTCCTTCAATGGTCCAAGCAAATTAATAACGCACGGCTGTCCACATTGTAGGGAGAATGTTCTAATACAGTCCAAAGCAATTCCTGATTTGTTGTTGAGTTCGGGCAGCTGTGTGGGTTCGGGCTTTATCATGAAGCACGTTCACATCTCGGATAGGAAATGCGCGCCTTTTCTGACGATATGCACGTTTTGTCTGGTTCAAAAGTTGGCAATAGTATGCAGCGTTCATGGTACGAGATCAGTGGAAAAATATCAGTACAAGAACTCCTTTAAAATAAAAGCAGACAGTTGTAATAACCTTCCCCGCAGAGACACGGATTTTGGATGTGACGGAGTGCAGATCCGTCCTTCTTGCGCCATTCCATGCTGCTTGTTTTCGATTGCGGGCTATAACGATGCCCTCACGTTTCGTCGCAGGGCACAATATGGTGTAAAAAATATTCCACTTCAGTTTGGTAGAGTGTCAATAGCCGCTTTGCACCCCTCGAGACGATGAAGTTTGGATGAATGTAGTCAAGGCTACACTTCGTTTTCGAAGTACTGTTGAAATGCTCATGCGCGTTTTACGAAAACGGGCTCAATAACATGAACATCCGCCAGTATTCTCCAGGTTCACCGTCGACTAACATAGGTTCTTCACATCGCTCTATCTATTGGCGTCCAGTATGCAATGCGCTCATCCTTCAGTATCGTATTAACAAGTCTATCGTCAGGACACACACTATCCGCGGGTAGCACTGCGAAAGTGTGTTGCAGCTAACCACGGTCTTTGGCGTGTACTAGATCCATTGCTTAAAGTTGATAGTGCAGATTTATGGTTTATTACTGGTGTAACCTCTACGAACGATACTCATCGAAATGGGCGGCTTACGTGTCTCAACGTCAAAAAAAGCCATAATAGTGTGTCAGCAACGACAATGGAGGTGTATCCGTGGATTCGCCACCTAGGTAGATGGTTCTTACCACCAAGACATCCTTACCAGACAGTAATATGTGTACCAAGTTCAGTTGAAATCGGTCTGTTGTTGTAGGAGTAGACGTGGAACATCCATACACACATACATACATACATTTTTATCATACGTTTCAATATGTATAACCTACCCCCACCCCCCCTCATTCCAGCGAATCTTAAGTGCTAGTAAGAGGCTTTGTTACTATGTAACTTTATTGTAGATCTGATAGTGTTTCGATAACGTTTAGCTATTCAAGGGTCATTTGAGTTTCTCAAGACTAATGACTAAAACCTAAAGAGATACTATACCAGGATGTATGCAAACAGACAGTATAGGTCTACAACTTGTTCTTTGTCTACGTGCTCTAGTGAATCCGTCAGCGTACTTTCACGATTGTACTTTCAGACAAATACTTTTGAATTCCTGTTTGAATCTAAAATAATTTGTCCAGTCCTTCTTGTTCTTTGAAACGACCTACGTCACACTACATAAAATTTGTCTATCGGTATTTGATTTAGCGTTAGTCATGCGTTTTGTGGCAACAGAGTAATGTAAGTGAGGATAAAGTCTTAACCTGCTTACAAAAGAAATATTTCTGTAGATATAATTCTACGTGTGCTCTTACAGCATCAGTTTTAAGAATTTCAATCGTGAGCAGTGTTTGAAGAATATGGTCCACGACACACAGTGAGTTATTTGTTATCAGTTCTTGGGTGAATATTTTCCAGAGAGACAGATCGGTAGAGACACGTTCAACATCGTTTCCCCCACATTCCTCAGGTATAGTCCCAGTTGACTTCTTGTGAAATTTCTTAACGGATAAAGCGTTCAGTTCGCTAATTCCTCATGAGAAAAACTCTTACGGCACGAATACGAGATAATGGCTAATATATGGAGAGAAATTGAGTTCCACCCATACTTCCTACGGTAAAGAGAAGTAGCGCATGTAGAAGTGTATCCACAAAAAGCTTTGAGTTAAGCTACAATTCTCAGAAAACGGCATAGCTGTATCTAGCATAGCTCCATAAAAATAAATTTCTGTAAACAGGGAAAGACTTAGTGCTCTGCAAGAATGTCGTTTCCCGAGCTCGACAACGTAATGAATAACTAGTCGAGTAAGCCACAGCACTTGTAGATTATTGTATTCTGCTGGAGAAGTAAACGACGACTGGCAGAATTCCCTGATTTTATTATCGTGTCAGATGTATAGTGTATATTATCAACAAACGGAAATCGATCATTCACATCAGTTTATACATTGGTTGACCAAAAACCGGTCAAGTCGCGTGCACTCGGTGTCGAACTCATCTGGTCTCTCATGACGGCTGGAGATGAAGAATGTATTAGATGGTTGTTAATCTGCGCAGCCCCACTGTCCAAAAACTGACTCCACAGGAAGGCCATAATCATGCATGTTTTGCTTACATCCCGTGGTACTAGAGCGTAGTCTGTTGAGAACCTTCCATGTTGTCCACTTCTTAGAATGAGCGACAAGGAGCTTATTGTTCAGAACCTTCTATTTCTACAAAAGTTTATATTTGCTCCAGAATGTTGACAAAATTGCTTGCTATGGCGTTCCTGTAAGAGTTTCAGTTGTTGCCAAGATGTTATTTCTTGATATTAGCCGAGGACATGTCGGCTGACGGCAGTATAAAGTGTAGGCTTCCGCAGTCATAGTCTTCCTTTTCTGGCATCTAGCAGCTACCCAGCGTCTTATTTCAGGATGGGCTACGACTGAAAGACAGTTTAGTTTATCTACGGGCGTAGGTATTAAACAACCCATGATAATGTGCCAGGTCTCATTAAGCGTCACATCTATGTTTCGGGCATTGCTGGGCTTCTACCATGCCGAAAGTGGATATTCATCACTTGACGTGAGTTTTCTTTAAATCTATCTGAGTTGGCTAAGTCGACGTACACTATAATTCCAAAATATTATGACCACGGCCAACCGCGTGACTGAATGCCGCCTGACAGTTTTGCGGGTACCTGACGCGGTAAAGAAATTGCACAAGTGGAGCCGATGCTGGTCGCAAATGGGGAAATCCATTGACTTAAGTGACTTCGGCAAAATACAGATTGTAGGGTCCAGTGCCTGCGGACAAGTGTCTCGGAACCAGCGAAGCGGCTGTTTAAGAGCTGCATGCACCGCGTCACGGACGCAGGTCTCCGGGGGCTGTGTTATACTTTTGATAACATTCACCTGGGCTTCCAAAGGACCGATGATAATAATCGAAGATATCACGACAGCTGTAGAGTACCTGAACGTTTTTTCGGACCAAATGTGTCGATTTATGCTTGTTGTAATAGACGACAGCGGTGATACTGTTCATCAGGATAACTGTCAAGAACAGCACCACAGTGGTTTGAGGTGCAAGATAGCCAATTCATTTTGATGTCGTATGATCTGCTCCCTCTACAATGCAGTCCGCGGTGGTTTCCAGAGTATGACTCTAGATGTAGTTCTGGACCCAATAGAATGCTTTGAGGGTGCTATTGGGCGCCAGTTCCAATCAAATAAAGCATTTGCTCGTAATTAATGGGAATTGAGCAGTCTGTGCACAGTTGTATCTGGTTCACCTACCTCCGAAAACACACCAAGAACTTCAGCAACCTAGCATGCACACAATCGCTGTTATATTGCTATCCGAAGTGCGCCAACACCCTGTTAAACAGGCGGTCATAGCGTTCTGCCTCATCATTGAGCCATTCAGGCTCCTATCGCTTTTGTTTGTCGACAGTAGTCGTTATGTTTGACTGAGTGTCACGCCGGGGTTACTAGAGGGCGTGCGCTGAGCGCTCTGCTAGCTGTGATCCGACAGTCTCGGAGCGGCCAGCGGGACAACCTTGATGGCACAGTTAGGCGCCAGGAAGTGAGCCGCTACAGAGACTGCAGTTGCGACGACCCAGGGCCAGCTTTTGACGAGTGGCTGTACGTGTGGATTTTCGGTGTGGATCTTATACGAGACAGTTATTTGGATGTGCCGTGCGGTATGTGGTGAACCGCCTGGCTCTGAGATACAGGTACTTTGATGTCAATCTTCTGTGCTGGTAATGTGCATATACTGTCAGTTCCGCAAGAAAGCATACGCCACTATGTGAAACGTAATGTCCGCAGCAACATCACTAGTAGTGATCTCGGACATGTACTCAATGCACTTTTGCACAGTGTATAGATAAACAGTGTGAGTGTTGAATGTTTTGTTTTGACGGTTGCACTTTCGGCTATTTGCACTTATTTACAACCAATTTAAATCCTGAAAAAATGTGCAGTATGTATCAAAAATGCCTTCTGAGTTCCGTTAAGAAGGTAGTTGGTTCCAACGAGGCAAACAGGTTACTTTAAGAGGATGATGATCCGAAACATCGCAGTCGACAAACAGCATAGAAACAAGACAATGGGGTGTCCACGATGGATTGGCCTGCAGTGTGTTCGCATGCAAATCCGATCGGAAATGTTCAGTCGAATATTAATATGAAGCTCAAAGTGAAGCCAATATGTACTTTGAAGCAGCTGTCATATAAAATCAGGACGATACGGAGATCATTACTGAGAGAATATGCTGAAAGTTTCGTAAAAACCATGCCAAAAGGTGCAAAGCTGTAATCTATAATGGCGGCGATTGGATTAACTCTTAGGTAATTGGGCAATTAGTTGTTTGTTGTTGTGTCTTCAGTTCAGAGACTAGTTTGATGCAGCTCTCCATGTGCAAGCTTCTTCATCTCCCAGTACCTACTGCAAACTACATCCTTCTGAATCTCTTTAGTGTATTCATCTCTTGGTCTCCCTCTACGATTTTTACCCTCCACGCTGCCCTCCAATACTAAATTGGTGATCCCTTGATGCCTCAGAATGTGCCCTACCAACCGATCCCATCTTCTAGTCAAGTTGTGCCACAAATTTCTCTTCTCTACAATTTTATTCAATACCTCCTAATTAGTTATGTGATATGTCCATCTAATCTTCAGCATTCTTCTGTAGCACCACATTTCGAAAGCTTCTATTCTCTTCTTGTCTACACTATTTATCGTCCACGTTTCACTTCCATACATGGTTACACTCCATACAAATACTTTCAGAAACGACTTCCTGACACTTAAATCTATACTCGATGTTAACAAATTTCTCTTCTTCTACCATTGCCAGTCTACATTTTATATCCTCTCCACTTCGACCATCATCAGTTATTTTGCTGCCCAAATAGAAGAACTCATTTACTACTTTAAGCCTCCCATTTCCTAAGCTAATTTCCGCAGCATCGCCCGATTTAATTCGACTAAATTCCATCATCCACGTTTTGCTTTTGTTCATGTTCATCTTATATCCTCCTTTAAAGAACTGTCCATTTCGTTCAGCTGCTCTTCCAGGTCCTTTGCTATCTTTGACAGAATTACAATGTCATCGACGAATTAGTAATAACATGTAATTTCATGTAAAATATATTTATAATAGTGTCTTTATTTCATACAGATAAGGGCGTACACTTTCTTGTGGATTTGCCTATACTAACCCACCTGGCCGTTTTGTCCAGACGAAAATTATTTCGGTGGGCATTTTTGTGCGTTTTTACCGTGGCGCTCCAACACTTACGTGGTGTGCTGGCATGTGACTCAGTTTTATAAACTGACTGTAAATTCTACAAAAGTATGTTGTTCAACTGTATTGTGGTAAGTGCTAAGAATGGTAATTGATTCTGCTCGTATTTGCGCTGTGGCGCAAGTTGTTTTTGTGTAAATACAACGCAGGTTTGTCCTCCGTGGCCAACGATTAAATATGTTTTGCGACCAATACGTCCAGTGAACTTAGAGTTTGTTTTCAGATTTAATTGTGCTTAATAAAAGCAGTAAAATATATTGGTTTATATTACAGCATAACTGTGTCAACATTCAGTTACCGTTAATTTTAGGACATATATAGTTTCCCCATATTGGGCAATATGTCAAGAAGGGCTTGTCAGCCTAGAAAAGTTTACGTGCTTCTTACGTTGTACAGCTACTGTGCAGTGTGAAACAGATTTTGAGCCATTACGGTGCGTTGTACTGGTGATTTAATGCCTGTTGCATTGGGCAGTTTAATCCGTACACGGCTAGTGGCCGCTGGAACACTGGCATACGGCATTAGTCTCACTGACTTGTGGTTAACCAACTCAGTATAAGTTTTACTGCACAGAGGACCGTTGCTGTTTTGAATTCCTTGTAGTTATTAAACTACAGAGAGGCATTTATTCACAAGTTTGCTCATTTTTAATTACTTGTAATATATTCATTATTGCTAGAACTGTTCAAACTATAGTCCTCATGGAATTGTATTGGAATTTTCTGAAAGTGAGTAAGTTTCAAAAATTTCAAGGCCACAATTATTTATGGCTGTTATATCAGTCGAAAATTTTAATATATACGAGTGCGTGACTTTTCTGATGTGCCATGGTATAAGACTTTAAGGCTTTTCAGTTTTCTCGTTAAAAACTAAAGAAGTCAGAGACTTTTTTGTATTTCTTTATGTTTGCAATATAATATTGGTTTTTAGTCTATTGTCGTGATTTATTTGTAACTGCTCTTCCACATGTGTATCTGGGTCCTCTTGGGTTATCCTGTTGTTGTGGCTGGGTCCGCCGGCTTGTGACCGTCTGTGATGGTGTCTGTTTAAAAATTCTTGTTCAGTGTTTGATACTGCATTCCTTTTGGAAACGTTTATAACCAACGTGGAAAATAATTTCATTCCAAAGTAGAATGACGTTTTAAAACAAATGTTTGTTGAAATTTGTTATTTAATTGTGAGTGGCGTTTGAAAAAAATACTTTCTTACACTTGTTGCGGCCTGGCCCTCCCAAACAACAGCTAATTATGCTGGCGGCAAAGCTGCATGACACTCAGTTATTGTGTAACCAACTGCAAAGTAATTTTTTTGAAACACGTGTACAGCTCTTATCTACGGCAGCTTTTATCTCTGTGACAGGGCTTTCTGAGTAATTGTCGAACGTTACGGCAGGCGGACTTCGCGACAGAGGAGCTCGGCAGCTAGTAGCGACCGCCGCCTGTTAATCCGGCCCTCACTAACCTTCCCCTTCCTCCGCCGTCCGAGCCCTCTCCAACACCCACGCAAGCGGCTGCAGGCGTCTGACGAGCGGCGAATCGTCGGGACGGGCTCTGAGGTACTGTGGCCCCTCTCTTTGCTACTCGGACTAATCTCCGGGAGTGGCCCAGGCGGTCATAGGAACCGCTACCGTATGCCACAGCAACCACGGCAGGGCGAATCAGTCTCCGACGGCAAACCGCCTGCTAGCATCTCCCGTCTCGTGCCGTGTTTCTGGCACTCCCTTGCTTCGTGTTGTAGTGGGTAACAGACAACTACCGCTAGCAGATAAAAATTTCTCAAGCAATACCTCTATACAGCTATTACAATACTGGCCATTAAAATTGCTACTCCACGAAGATGACGTGCTACACACGCGAAATTTAGCCGACAGGAAGAAAATGCTATGATAAACAAATGACTAGCTTTTCAGGGCATTCACACAAGGTTGGCGCCGGTGGCGACGCCTACAACGTGCCGACATTAGAAAAGTTTCCAACCGATTTCTCATACACAAACAGCATTGGAGCGGCGTTGCCTGGTGGAACGTTGTTCTGATGCCTCGTGTAAGGAGGATAAATGCGTACCATCACGTTTCCGACCTTTATAAAGGTCGGATTGCAGCCTATTGCGGTTTATCGTATCGCGACATTGCTGCTCGCGTTTGTCGAGATCCAATGACTGTTAGCAGAATATGGAATCGGTGGCTTCTGGAGAGTAATACGGAACACAGTTCTGGATCCCAACGGCCTCGTATCATTAGCAGTCGAGATGACAGGCTGTAACGCCGGAAATGCATATCCTCCTATTTCCATCTATTGTACTATAAATTTGTTTTCCTTATTTTTGTTACCTGAATATATGACATTTCTGTCTCTTTATATATTGTGATTGTTGTACTGTTTGTATATATATATATTTATGCATTTATGTCGATGTATAATTGGTTGTTTCGTAAATATTATTTGTATTTTTACGCTGGGTCTTGCCTAGGCAAAACTGCTATCGAACGATTACATCGATAGGCCGTGTGAAGAATCAAAGTGTTAAGAATCTTTGGTAGTGTTAACTCTGTCGCGTAGAGCGCGGGCAGAGAGAGTCTGGCTGGAGTAGCGAGTGGAGTAGGTATGTTGTGTGAAGCTCCCGCGAGTTGCCGCGCTTTCGGGGTTTGGCAGCATGTAATTGCGCTCGACTTGCGATGATAGTTTCTGACACGGTGTCGCGGACGGGAAGCATTAGCTGGCGCACATCAAGAGCCCGTTTCGCCTGGTGACCGTGTCGAGAAGAAGGCGCGCCAACATCCAGCTTCTGCAACAGCGACGGCCGACAATGAGTGACTGTCGCCACCTCCTCGATCGACGGCTTCAAACCTTCAATCAACCAACAAGGAAGACTGGAAGCACGTAAAGTTTTAGAACTGTATGGCAGACCTCAGCCTTTCAAACTTTTAAAATTGTTGCATCACAAAATTACAGCTACTTAGCATGAACCTTTGTTGCTCATTGTCCCAATTGCATTACCAAGCAGGGTCCCTTCCTTTTCCGAAATGAGCCCAAGTGTCGTTGAAATTCAAACGCCAGCATCATTTTATTTCACTGCTTTAATTTCAAAGTTCAGTTAAGGTATTCATAGCTGGCTACAATATTTAGATTGCACAAGCACAAATTAAGAGTGCGAGTTTTGTTACCGTATTTTAGTTACCTGTGACTGCAGCTCAGCTTGGTACGTACTAAATTTTACTATTGTTTATTGTTCAGAATCATTAAATTCAAGTTCAAAGTTAAATCTCTTATTTCTAAATTGCGTAGATTCAAGTAGCTTTTGAAATGATTGTTGAGGTAGTCCAAGACTAAACGTATTTTACTGAATTTCGATGTGCTTCAGAAAGAAAGCTCACTATTAACTTCAGTCACTAAATTAACTTTCCATTTTCCGGTTTTATTAATTCTTTTGCTAAATTAAGTCAGAGTGTAGCGAAATTTATTACTTCTGACAAACTTTCAGTTTTCACATTACACTTGTCAACCTTCAGTTGCCACGCTTCTAGTGCTAATTACATGTGTAATATTCTTTCTTTTTCAGTTACTATAGTAATTGTCCTTAGGACTGGCGCCCGTAATTTCCCCCAAATCTCAAATATCTAATTACCGCTAGTTGATTGTTAACGTAACAGCCGCACATTTACTTACTTTATTAACTTTACCACTTTTCAAAATTAATTTCCACCAGTTTCATTAGCATTTTTCCTTTCATTTAGATGTAACCCTATCCTTCCTCTTTACCGACAAATTAACCTCGGTGACGATTGCTTTTCCCAAATTTCCATTAGGTACACGCGGTTTAATTTTTCACTGTCATTAAGGTCGATAAGTGTGGGGGAGGTTACAAGGCGTCTTATCCGCATGGCTGCAATGGATCGTGCAGCCACGTCTTGATCCCCGAGTCAACAGATGGGGACGTTTGCAAGACAGCAACCATCTGCACGAACAGTTGGACGACGTTTGCAGCAGCATGGACTGTCACCTCGGAGACCATGGCTGCGGTTACCCTAAACGCTGCATTACAGACAGGAGCGCCAACGATGGTGTACTCAACGAAGAACCTAGGTGCACGAATGGCAAAACGTCATTTTTCCGGATGAATCCAGGTTCTGTTCACAGTATCATGATGGTCGCATCCGTGTTTGGCGACATCGCGGTGAACGCACATTGGAAGCGTGTATTCGTCACCCGCCGTGATGGCATGGGGTGCCATTGGTTACACGTCTCGGTCACCTCTTGTTCGAACTGACGGCACTTTAAACAGTGGACGTAACATTTCAGATGTGTTACGACCCGTGGCTCTACCCTTCATCGATCCCTACATTTCAGCAGGATAATGCACGACCGCATGTTGCAGTTCCTGTACGGGCCTTTCTGGATACAGAAAATGTCGAATGCTGCCCTGGCCATCACATTCTCCAGATCTCTCACCAACTGAAAATGTCTGGTCAACGGTGACCGAGCAACTGGCTCGTCACAATATGTCAGTCACTACTCCTGATGAACTTTGGTATCGCGTTGAAGCTGCATGGGCAGCTGTACCTACACGCCATCCAAGCTCTGTTTGACTCAATGCCCAGGCGTACCAAGGCCGCCAAGGCGTACCAAGGCCGTTATAACGGCCAGAGATGGTTGTTCTGGGTACTGATTTCTCAGGATCTATGCACCCAAATTGCGTGAAAATGTAATCACATGTCAGTTCTAGTATAATATATTTGTCCAATGAATACCTGTTTATCATCTGCATTTCTTCTTGGTGTAGCAATTTTAATGGCCTGTAGTGTACTAAGCAACTTCACGGTACAAACTGTACAGTATCTAACAGCTTGTCGTAGCAAGAAAATATGATTTTCGAGATTCCTCGTGATTATTGATCGAATTTAAAACGCTGTTATAACCTGTTCATTAAAAAGGATAATCTTTTGTTAAAAGTGTAATACAATAAGACAAGTACTGCTATTAGAAACCGCGTCTTCAGGCAGCGCACCCGACGGCGCGCAAACACCCGCACCTTATTCATTCGGTATTTCAGAGCTCCGAGCACTTAGCGACTTTCAACAAATTTTACACACAGTTTAAACCTTTACGACTCTTCTCTCCGCTGACACTTATACAATGTGCTGAAAGCAATAAAGTTTATTGCTTACTACATTACAGCTGTGCATACATTAAAACTTCATCATCTGACGTGACGTTGCTTCTTTACTACCGACTTTTTGCAACACAGCTTTCAGACAATACCCACATACGAGACTAAGCACAACTATATCATTTTATGACACATAGTTCAAGACACATGACGGTAAAACATTGAGGTACGTGAAAAACTTGCTTTTGTTTCAGACAGAGCGTAAATTACCCAGAATATATTCATCCATTGTTTCATAATGACGGCAACTTAGCGCCTTCCAATAAAATTTAAGCATAATTTGAAATCTTCTCTAACCGCTCTTCTCGATTACGTACTTGACGTTAAATATTTAACACGTCAACTCATTTCCGAAGTAATTATTCTATGATTCGGAGCATGGAATGTGAGAAGTCTGAACGTAGTAGGAAAATTAAAAGCTCTGAAAATGGAAATCCAAAGGCTCAAAAAGATGAAGTGAGTGTTATTGAGGTGAAACTCAGGGAAGTTAAGGGTTCCTCAACAGTCGTATATAGTACAATATCAACAGCAGCAGAAACGGAAGTAGGAATCGTCATAATAAGAAGGTAGGTCACAGAGTGAGTTACTGTGAACAGTTCGGTCATAGGATTGTTCTCACCACATTCGACAGCAAATCAACGCCGACAAAGATAGTTGAGATAAACATCCCATCGCCGCAAGTAGCAGATGTCGAAATAGAGAAAGTATTTGAGGATACTTAACGGCTAATTCAATATGTAAATGAACGTGAAAATATAGTAATCGTGGCGGATTGGAACGAGGCTGTAGGGAAGGAATAATAGAAAGGTATTCGGGAGAAAACGGGCATGGTAGTAGGAATGAGGGAGAAGAAAGACTGACTGAGTTCTACATTAAATTTCGGATGTTAATAACGAATACTGTTGAGAAATCACAAGAGAAGAGGTATACTTGGAAAGTACCCGGAGATACGGGAATGTTCCACCTGGAGTACAACGTGTTCAGAGATCCGGAAATAAATATTAGATTGAAAGGCGTACACAGATGCAGATAGAGACTCAAATCAAATTCAGTGATGATTAAGAAGAGACTGAAGATTAAAAGAATCGTCCGGAAGAATCAGTCTGGAGGGAAGTAGGGTACTGTAGTACAGATGAATGATTAGTTGTATTTAAAATTCGTTAAGAATGTGAATACTACGGTAAGGAGTACCAGAGTCGGCAGTTCGGTTGAAGAGAAGTGACCTTCTCCAAAATGAGCTTCGACAGGAAAATATAGGCACAAGAAATGTAACTATGAAGAAACCTTCGTTAACAGGTGAAACACTTAAAATGACCGACGAAAGAGCGAAGCACAAAAATGTTCAGGGAAAGGAACGAAACCAGTAATATAAATACCTTAAGAATAAATTAATCAGGAAGAGAAGGGCAGCCAAGATTAAATGGCTGCAGGAAAGACGTGAAGATACCGAAAAAGAAATTCCTGTCGGTAGGCTGAATCAGCATTTAGAAAAGTCAAAACAGTCCATCAGTGAAATTAAAAGGGATGGTGATAACATGAAGAGTGCAATGAGAATTCTACTGTTAAACGCAGAAGAGAGATCTCATAGGCGGAGAGAGTACAATGAAGGCATCAGTGAGAAGGTAGAGTTGTCTGATGACGTGATAGAAGAAAAAAGAGTCGATATAGAAGACAAGAACCCAATATCAGTCAGAATTTAAAAGATCTCTTGGAGACATGATATCAAATAAGGCAGAAAGGATACTAACATATCATCATAGCTTCTAAAATCACTTTGGAAAGTGGCAACCAAATAGGACTGATGACCCTGTAGTTTGGTCCGTTTACTCTCTTTATCATTCAGGTTGGGTGTAGAATCTATGAGACTGGTGATGTACCATCAGACTTTCCGATGAAATTTATCCACACAGTCGCGAAGACTTCAAGGGCAGATAATGGCGAAAACTATGGCACTTAACAGTTCATGCATTCAAGCTACTGACAAGAACAGTAAGCGCAAGAAAGGAAAACAAAAAAGGTTCAGTTTGATTCCTCTTCTGTGTCAACTTCTTCATCTTAGACCAACACTTGCAATCTACGTCCTCAGTTATTTGCAGGATGTATTCCAATCTCTGTCTTCCTCCACAGTTTATGCCCTCTACGGATCCCTCTAGTACCATGAAAGTCATTCCCTCATATCTTAATAAATGTCCTGTGGTCCTGTCCCTTCTTCTAGTCAGTATTTTCAACAGATTCCTTTCCTCTCCGATTCTGCGCAGAACCTCCTCATTCCTTACCTTATCAGTCCACCGAATTTTCATTCGCCTCTAGCACCACATCTCAAATGCTTCGCTTATATTCTGTTCCCACAGTCCACATTCCACTACCATAGAATGCTGTGCTCGAAACGTACAGTCTCAAAAATTTATCCTCAAATTAACGCCTATGTTTGATACTAGCAGACTTCTCTTGGACAGGAACGCCCTTTTCGACCGTGCTAGTCCTCCTTGCTCCATCCGACAGTAGTTATTTTGCTGCCCAGGTATCAGAATTCTTTAATTTCATCTACTCCGTGACAATCAGTCCTGATGTTAAATTTCCCGCTGTTCTCATTTACGCTGTTTCTCATCACTTTCATCTCTCTCTGATTTACACACAATCCATATTCTGTACTCATTAGATTGTTCATTCCGTTTAGTTTATCATGTAATTCTTCTTCTCTTTCACTCAGGATAGCAGTGTCATTAACGAATCGTATCATTGAGATCCTTTCACCTTGTAATTTCTCTCACAAACCTTTCTTGTATTTCCATAATTGCTTCTTCAATGTACAGATTGAACAGTAGGGGCGAAAGACTACATCCCTGTCTTACACCTTCTTTAATTCGAGCACTCCGTTCTTGGTAGTCCACTCCTATTATTCCCTCTTGACTCTTGTAGGTATTGTATATTACCCGTCTCTCCCTATAGCTTACTCCTACTTTTCACAGAATTTCTAACACCTTGCACCATTTTATATTGTCGAACACTTTTTCCAGGTCGACAGATCCTATGAACGTGTCTTAATTTTTCTATAGTCTTGCTTCCATTATCAACCGCAACGTCAGAATTGCTTCTCTCGTGCCTTTACTTTTCCAAAATTCAAATTGTTCTTCATCTAACACATCCTCAATTTTCTTTTTGATTCTTCCGTATATTATTCTTGTCAGCAACTAGTTTACATGACCTGTTAAGCTGATTGTGCGATAATTCTTGCATTTTTCAATCTTTGCAGTCTTCTGAGTTATATGGATGATATTTTTCCGAAAGTCAGATGGTATGTGTCCAGACTCATATATTCTACACACCAACGTCAATAGTCGTTTTGTTGCCACTTCCCCAATGATTTTAGAAATTCTAATTGAATGTTATCCATCCTTTCTGCCTTATCTGATATTAAGTCCTTTAAAACTCTTTTAAATTCTAGTATTGGTTTCCCCAAATCTTCTAAATTGACTGCTGTTTCTTCTTCTATCACATCAGACAAATCTTTCCCCTCATAGAGGCCTTCAGTGTACTCTTTTTACATATTCGCCCTCTCCTCTGTTTTTGACAGAGGAATTTCAGTTACACTCTTAATGTTACCACTCTTGCTTTTAATTTCACCCAAAGATGTTGAGTCAGTCCTTCCGACAAAGATTTCTTCTTCATTTTCTTCGCATTTTTCATGCAGCCATTTCGTCTTAGCTTCCCTGCATTTCCTATTTATTTTACCCTCAGTTACTTGTATCTCTGTACACCTGAATTTCCGCGAAAAAAATTGTGCTTACTTCTTTCGCAAATGAATTGAAGTATTTCTCCTGTTACCCACGCTTTCTTCGCAGTTCCTTCTTTGTACCCATGTTTTTCTTTCCAACTTCCGTGACTGCCTGTTTTAGAGATGTCCATTCTTTTTCATCTATACTTCCTACTATGCTATTCCCTAATTCTGTATATATAACCTTCGACAACTTCAAACGTATGTAGTCATTCCTTAGCACTTCTGTAACGCACTTCTTTGGATATGGATTCTTCCTTACTTCCTTAAGCCTCAGCCTACTCTTAATCACTACTACATTGTGATCAGAGTCTTATATCTGCTACTGGGTACGCCTTAAATCTAGTATCTGATTTCGGAATCTCTGTATGACCGTGAGGTAATCTTTCTGAAATATTCCCGTATCACCTCCTCGTCTTGTGATCCTTGAACAGAATATTCGCTAATACTAGTCTAAATTTATTACATAACTCAATTAATCTTCCACCTTTCTCATTCCTTGTCCCAAAGCTATATTCTCCTGTAACCTCTTCTTCTACTCCTTCCCCTACAACTGCATTCCAGTATCCCATGACTATTAGATTTTCGTCTCCCTTTATATACTGTAATACCCTTTCTATATCTTCATATACTCTCCCTATTTCTTTTTCTTCACCTTGCGACGTGAGCATGTACACGTAAACTATCGTTTCGGTGTCGTTTTACTGTCGATTATTATAAGAAAAAACCTATCACCGAACTGTTCACAATAACACTCTGCTCTGCCTTACTATTCATAACGAATTCTACTCCTGTTATACCATTTTCTGCTGTTGTTTATAATATCAACTGACAAGAAATCCTTGTATTCTTCCCATTTCACTTCATTGATCCTTACTATATCTAGATCGAGCCTTTGAATTTCCATTTTCATATTTTCTACCTTCCTTACCAAGTTCAAGCTTCTAACATTTCACGCCCCGACTCGTAGGAAGTTATTCATTCGTTGATTATTTGATCTTTTTATCGTGATCGCCTACCCACTGGCAGTCCCCACCCAGAGTTCCGAATGGTGATCCATTCCTCAAGGTTTTGCCAATGGAGAGATCATAATGACACTTTTTCAACAGTGGTTTGCATTGCCTTCTTCATCCTCATGCCGTCGATCATTGCCTTTTCTTCCGCCTTTAGGAGCAGTTTCCCTCCCCAAGAACAAGATAGTGCCCTGAACCTCTGTCCGCTCCTCCGCCCTCTTTGATAAGGTCGTTGTTAGAATGTGGGTAAATTCTTATGCCGGAAGCCTTCGGCTGCCAATGCAGTAGCGGGTTTCGAACCCAGGACCGAGGACGTTTTGACTACTGATCAAAGACACTACCCCTAGACCACGGCTGATGATTTTAGAGGAAATAAAGACACCATGGGGGCAGTTCTCAGGTTGCGCTTCATAACAGGAGCAAGGCTGAAGAAAAATCAAGACACGCTGATAGGGTTAGTTGACGTAGAAAAGAGACAAGTCGCTGTTCAACATTGATACCAAAAACTTCGAAAGTTTTTTTTTCAGAGTACTACACGATACTCTAACAATCCTCCAGACGGATAAATATATATTTTAACATCTATACTATGTTTTAAGGGTAAGTCAATGTTTAACATTGTTAGCAAAAATCTCGCAAACATTTGGACAGATTTAATTCAACTTTTGACACGATGCTCTATTAAGCGTTCGGATGGACATAGGCTGCATACCTTTTTAACACACACACTCACACACACACACACACACACACACACACACACTAAATGGTCGGACGTCCACGACTTATCACAGAATGGTGAGTTTGGAAGCTTGTCTGCTTTGTAAAATAGGATAGATAGTGATCTGTGGCCTCTGTGCCGAAAGAGCACAATCCTGGTGCACGCACAAGTGTTTCGGAACACACCGTTCATCGTACAGCAGTATTATGTCGTGGGAGACATTCTCCTGCGCTCGCATGAGACCTGTGGTAGTAATCGAAGACACGCTGACAGCTGCGAGTCACCTGCATCCCTTCATGCTTGATGTCTTCCCCAGCCGGCCAGGGTGGACGAGCGGTTCTAGGCGCTCTAGTCTGGAACCGCGCGACCGCTACGGTCGCAGGTTCGAATCCTGCCTCGGGCATGGTTGTGTGTGGTGTCCTTAGATTAGTTAGGTTTAATTAGTTCTAAGTTCTAGGGGACTGATGACCTTAGAAGTTAAGTCCCATAGTGCTCAGAGCCATTTGAACCATTTTCCGTCTTCCCCAACGATGATGTCACTTTTCAGCAGTATAACTGTTCTTATCTCGGAGCCAGAACCGTGGTACAGTGGTTTGAGGAGAATGTTGATGTCTCGGCGACAATATTCGCCAGAAAACACCCTACTACATGACTATGGCAATGGCACTAGTGCAGCAAGCGTAATAGACCTTTAGAACAGAAAAAAACAGTCTTGGTTGCACAAGACAGATGTATTTAATATTCACAAGCGACGCATTCGCTTGTTACAGGCATTATCAGACAGTCTGGGGAAATTACAAACCGGTATAAGTGTGAATTGCTATTAAATGCAGTAATAAATGAATAAATTAAAAATACCTAGAGGAAAAGATACACTGATGGGAGTATGGAGCGCAGGGCCACATTTGTGTTCCAGCGGGTGCAAAGGGTATACATTTCAACTCATAAAATATTGCACTATAACTGAGCTTACCGATGAAAATTCTTGCCAATCGTAACCGAGGCGTCGAAAGTAATTAAGATTTCCATGGAAATGTCCAATGCTTTTATCGGTGACGTAAGGAACCATTGACAATGGCTGTCTGGCTGTTACGTCGCAGTTCTATGGGACACTTAATTCCGTTCGACGTCTCGGTTATGATTAGGAAGAATTTATATCGGTAAGCTCGGTTGCGGAGTCATATTTTATGAGCTGAAATTTATACCCTTCAACATCCCCCCCCCCCCCACCCCCGAAATAGAAACGTGGCCCTGTGCTCCATAGTCCAGTCGGTGTATGTTTTCCTTCTGTGATTTTTAATTTATCCATTTATTATTGCTTTAAATAGCAATTTATTCTTATACCAGTTTGTAATTTTCCAAGACTGTCCGACGATACCTAGAACAAGCGAAACGGGTCACGGGTGAAAATTAAATAAACCTGCCTTGTGCAACAAAGACTGTATTTGGGTTCTGAATTCGCTTGATGTAAATACTGTGAAGTACATCTGAGTCGCTATCAACCGCCATCACCGCTTACGCAAAGCAGCCGCCCGTTATTTTCTTTTATTTTCCTTTTGGGTCATCAGTCTTGTGACTGGTTTGATGCGACCCGCCACGAATTCCTCTCCTTTGGTAGCCTTTTCATCTCGGAGTAGCACTTGCATCCTACGTCCTCATTTAATTGCTGAATGTATTTCAGTCTTCCTCTACAGTTTTTGCCCTCTACAGCTCCGTCTAGTAACAAGGAAGTCATTTCCTGATGTCTTAACAGATATCCTTACCTTATCAGTCCACTTAATTTTTAACATTCGTCTGTAGCACTACATATTAAATGCTTCGCTTCTCTTCTGTTCCGATTTTCCCTCAGTCCATGTTTCACTACTATACAATGCTGTGCTCCAAACGTACACTTTCAGTAACGTCTTCCGTAAATTAATGCCTGTGTTTTATACTAGTAGGCTTCTCTTGGCCAGGAATGCCCTTTTCGGCAGTGCTAGTGTGCTTTTGATGTCCTCCTTGCTCCATCCGTCATTAGTTATTTTGCTGCCTAAGTAGCTGAAATCCTTAACTTCGTGATAATCAATCCTGATGTTACGTTTCTCGCTTTTCTCACTTATTCTGCATCCCATTACTTTCGCTTTCTCTGATTTACTCACAATCCATGTTCTGTACTCATTACATTGTTCATTCCATTCAGCAGATCATTTAATTCGTCTTCAGTTTCCCTCAGGATAGCTATGTCATCAGCAAATCGAATCAGTGATATCCTTTCGCCTTGAATTTTAACTCCACCTTCTGAACCTTTCTTTTAATTCCATCACAGTTTCTTTGATGTACAAAATCAACGATAGGGGCTGAAGACTACATCACTGTCCCACACCCTTCTTAACACGTGCACTTAGTTCTTGATCGCCCACTCTTATTAATCTCTCTTGGCTCTTGTACGTTTTGTATATTATACGTCTTTCCCTACAGTCCACCTCTATTTTGCTCAGAATTTCTAACACCTTTCACCTTTTATATTGTTGAATGCTTTTTCCAGGTCGATAGATCTTATGAAAGTGTCTTAATTTTCGTTTAGTCTTGCTTCCATTATCAGCATCAACGTCAAAATTGCCTCTCTGGTGGCTTTACCTTTGCTAAGGCCAAACCGATCGTCATCTAGCACATCTTCAATTTTCTTTCGATTCTTCTGTATATTATTCTTGTCAGCAACTTGGAGCTGTTAAGCTGACTGTGCAATAACTGTCGCACTTGTCAGCTCTTGCAGTCTTCTGAATTGTGTGGGTGGTATTGGTGGTGAGATGCAGCATAAATGTGTGTACAGAGATACTGAACATCAAAATCTGTGATCACGAAGTAGACGAAGTCAAGGAATTCTACTGCCTTGTAAACAAAGTAACCTAACACGGGCAAAGCAAGGTGGACACAAACAGGAGACGGGCACAGGCTAAGTGGGCATTCCTCACGAGAAGTAATTTACTGGTATCAAACATAGACTTTAATTTGAGGAAGATATTTCTGAGAATGTACCTGTGGAACACAGCAGTGTACACCAGTGACTCAAGAACGATGGGAAAAACGAGTAGTGGAAAAAAAGAGAATCTAATGGGGTGAGATATGGAGTTAGAGAAGAATGTTGAATGAGGTGGAAGATAAGATACAGAATGAGTTTCCCTGCAGAATCAGAGAACAAAGGAACATATCCAAACACTGACAAGAAGAAGGGACAGAATGATAGCACCTGTGTTACGCCAGCAGGTAATAATCTCAATGGTACTAGAAGAGCTGTGGAGGGTAAAATGTCTGGGAGGAAAACAATAAGTTTGGAGCTTTATTGTACATGGGTGTTCAATCCTTTACAGAATCGGAGGTCTGATCGGTGCTGTTTTTACGCTGTCGAGGGCACGGTCCACAGTTTGTACTCAGTGTTAAGCCGTCCGTGAGTTGCAGTTAATGTGAGTCCAGAAACAGTTACTACTGTCTACAGCGTATCCACGCTAGAGCCACTTTAAGGTTGCCGTAGCATGTTGTATTTTCTATCGAAGGTGTTAGTGCTACATGATTTCTAACGTTTCATAGGAAAGGTATAGTGTCAGTAACCCTAAGAAGTGAGACTATCTCTAACATCTCAGTTAGGAAGGCAAGTGCAAGAAGGTTCAGATTGTTCAGAAGTTTCATCTTTGGTAATATCCTTGCTGCTTCCATGCACTATGTTACTTTCTACCCTGGTTTCCCCAATATTACTAGGTGCTTTTTATCACCAACATCACTATCGTACCTCTTGTTCAGAAAATCGTGCTTCTAAAGACAGTGCTGCACAAATACTAGTACGTACCCTCGTTAACATGTATAACAATGCAGAGATTGGACACCTAACGGTGATTAGCAAAAGAAAGAACTTTTAAGGGGAGGTGGGAAACTTCTCCGCTTTCCTTTAATTATGATTTTGTCTTTATAGTAAAAGAAGGTGTATGAAAACGAAATTAGCGTATAATGTCGGTCAGAAAAAGAAGACTTAATGAGAGCAATATCTAAAGAGACAAAACTGCGAAGTAGTAATCACCTGCAATATGCCTACCCTAAAAGTTTCTGCCACAGTTTCTCATATTTGCCATGTACTGCTACTGCCCTATCTTATTCAAAACAGGTGTTTTTTTTTTTTTACACAACATATATGAGCTTCTGGTGTATGTCGTAGATTCTGGAAAATAGTATATCTATTAGAAGGAAAATATTGCTCATAAGCTCGATACGATTCCCACAATTTCAGAGGAAACTAAACTTTCCAAAAATAAATGGCACATTTGGGCAGCTTGTGGCATGTAAGATGCTTACGTTGTCGGGTTACATTTGGTAACAAAATGTGAAGGCACGTAGTTGATTCTTAGTTTCAGGTAATACAGTTTACATTAAAATTCCAGAGAACTGGTCTCTCCCCTCAGTCCCTCTATTTAGGATTTTACTTAGCTGCATGACTGACAGACCCATTTATGGGTTATTCAGAAATAAATCCACACACCATCCAAGAAATGATTTCAATCTGAGATTGGTAAAAATGTCTCGGATTACGAGGAAAAACTACATCAAATGTTACAATGCAATGGATGGATTATTGTCTAACTGAAATTCTTATTCACCTCAGTAGTAATTCATTGGTATTCTGTGCAAACTGTTACACATGATGTCATACTTTAGTATTATTAAATTTCACTGTGTATGTACAGGTTTCATGCAACAACTTTTTAATCCCTTGTTACTTCCACTGTGTTGTAAATGAACCTTTACGTGCGGATTTCTTGTGCAGTTACCACTAAGCGTTTTGTTTACATGAATTATGTCACTCAGTAAAATTAGCGCGTCCACAATTAACTGTGTAATCCAGTAGTCACCAAAGATTACTTTTGAATCTATTTTTTTATCTCTTGTTTCGCGTACCTTTCTTTGTGGAGACTTATGGCACAAATTACTGTGGCAGTCGTCTGTCAATTTAACTACAGTGGTTTAACTATTGAAACAAATTCTTCAACTTTTTGTTAGTATCGATGTGGTAAAGGTGTACCTTGCAGCGAACCCATTCTAGTTCGGTTCAGAAAATCTGATGTTATCCTTAAACTGGTATTCCGCCTTTACTACTTCGACGTCACATGTTCGTCTATCTCCAGACATGCTAAGCAGATCAATCATACATGCTACTACCTATGACCCCAATGATTCACAAATCAAGGTTGCACAATGAAAATGCTTTTGGTGGACGTCATGAACGATAAATGGTTCGACAAAACATTTTCGAGAATGAGTCACGAAATGAAATATGTTAAATTCATAAATAGAGAAGGTAAGTCATTGATCACATCGGGATTCAATGTGGCAGACAAGTTGTTCTTTATTTACGTGAACGATGAAAGTCTCTAAAAACTGGGTAAACATCAGTTACAATGCCTTCACGTATAATGTTACACTGCTCTCTAAAGCGCTCTACGGCGATTCCCCAGCCAGCAACCTTATTTCATCGAACCAGTAAAATTCCACGGATGCTGTTTCACGTTTCTGCTGCCTTTGTTCGGCGCCAGATTCTTGGAGCCCTCCAGACACATTTCCGACTCGCTTACGGAAATTGGATTCCAACGGCACAGCGGACCGCTTGCGGTTACCAATAGTCCCTGCAAAATACGCTGAGGCAACGAGCATCGTACTACTCTCTTTATTTGTACATTGGATTAATTGTATTTCTTCCTGTGGTTCTATCAAAATCTTGGTCAGACTTTGCATACCACTCGTAAATCATTATGTCGACTATAACGATAAAAACGTAGAAACGTTGCTGGTTTTTGATAGGAATAGTATGAATAACGAAATAGATGAAATTTTTAGGAGCTGGTTTAAAAAATAGACAATGAAATTACCTCCTGAGAAACGGAATGGAAACTGCTAATGGGTATATCAGAAAATACGATAATGCAAGTTTTTCTGCGTTTTAAGTCAGTGTAAATTTACTTATCTCTGAGAGAGCTCCAATCAAATTTCTTGCATAAGGGGCACTTGCATGAAGATCTCCGTGAACATTTGTTACACATGTGCAGGTCAGTAGCCGATGCTGACACTTAAGCCCCCGTAGATGCTATCTTTTTATGACACTTTCACCTCAGCCTACTAGTCACGACAGCTGAATCCTTAGGACATATTCTAATATAATTTGCAACCATGGTTACCCTCCACTCTCGTATTATTCATCGAATGAATCTTAGCCAGACCTCTGCTTTCCAACAGCTGGATGCATTAGATCATTCCACTTCGAAGACAGTTTCATCTGCGCTTGCAGAGTGACGTGTGCGAGCAGCAGTAGCAGAAACTAGTCGTATATTCAGTTTTTCGTATTAGTTCCGCAAGTTTAATTCAAACTACTTTGTGTGTTTGTGTGCTTGCGTGGTGAAATTTTTCGGATCTTTGCGTATTTTCGAATTAAAAAGGGGTAGTATCAAATTTTAATAACGGTAGAGTGTAACATCGCGTAGACGGTTCTCATTTGTACTAAGACAGGGGTAGGATCGCGTTGTAATATCCGTATAGTGGCGTAGTCGGTGGTCACTTGATTGCTTAGTTCGTAAGTAATTGTTCATATATCAAAGCTTAATCTGGCGCTGTTGACGCAACTGTGCAGTCGCATATTGCTGTTTTATTTGTCGCAACTCTATACGTCCAGATATTAGCAGTAGGATGGATAGGGGGTGTGCGTGCTGTGTGCGGGCGCAGGAGGAGCTGGCCGCGGTTCGCGAGCAGCTGTGCGTGCTGTTGCCCACGGTCAGCACCTTCAGGCTGCTGCCTCGAGGTGCAGCGACGGCGAAGGGTCTGGCGCGTCGCTTGAGACACCCCAGGTGTCGCTTGCTGCGTCCGCTGACTCAGCCGCCGAGGCACCTTCTAGTGTACCCGGCGCGTTGGGGCCGCCCTCACCTCAGGGTGAGTGGCGGACTGCAACGCGTTCGCGTCGCTCGAGGCGGAGGGTCAATATGGAGGCTGGCCGACTGGCCTCGCCCGTTCATCCTGTCAGTAGGCAGGTGGCCGCTCCCTCAGCAGGGCCCGAGCAGGCACACGGTGAAAGACGTGTACATTGCCGGCGATGGGCGAGGCATGACAGAATCTCTGACCAGAGAGTAGTTTATCGTCAGCTGTTGCTAGTCTGCGCTTGACCGCGCGAGTCGACAGTAGTAGTTGTCTGTCGACAGCAGTCGACAGTAGCCGTCAGTCCGTGCTAGTCCGTGCTAGTCGGCGGGAGTCGGCATGCGTCGGCTGTGTGCTCTGCTCGCGACTCTGGTCAGGACTCCGGAGGATGAGTGTTGTTGTAGAAGGTAAAGAAGCAGCCTTGCGCATATTTAATAATGTATGTTAATTGTAATTTAATTTGTTCAAAGAAATGCCCCAATAATAATTTTATAATATAAAGCAACTCTTTTAAAGAAAAGCATTCATTTCAATTTAAAGAATATTTCAAATGTATCATCATTCCTTCCCATAATCAAAAAAATATATATATATATACGCCAGCATTGCATGAAGCTGTGTCGAGAAATTCCAACTTAAGAGCAGATGTAATTGCGGTTTTTATTGCGATAAGAATTATTGGTTTTTTATTCAGAATACAGTGCCGAAGGGCAGCGCTGCTGTCCTCATAAAATTCATCAGGTTACAAAACTTTTTTATTATTTTGCTGTTTAGGAATTTTTCTGTTTCGAATTTGATATTAAATGAGAAAAGAATTTTGTGGGAACATTAAATGTGAATGCATTTTTGTGCACAGACTATAAATGAGAGCCAATTTTGTTCAGAGGTTACATTAAAACTAATTTTGCTCAGAGGTTACAATCTTAAAAAAATTATTTAGTGATTATTTTTGTGGGAGGTTACATTTGGCTCATTGTCATTTAATTATTATAAATATTCTGCGGGGAGGTTGGCGACATCCGGCCACGATCGTATTTCTTTGTGAATCTTCTGATAAGTAGTCATATATCTGCTCTTATTTACTTAAACGTAGTTTGCATCTGGCGCAACGTATTTACTAATTTCTCACTCTTTCTTTCACAGATCATCGGCAATTTGTTGCTCTTTGTTGTAATTGTGTTTGTTGCATTTTGCATTGTGCTTGTTTCAACTGTGAATAATTCTGATTTGTGAAAAATGCCGCGAAAAACTGTTAAAAGTACATCTCGATGTGTAGTGAGTGAAATAGCCGACTCTAATAATTTGACCGATAGTATTTGCGACACTCAGTGTAATGATGACAATCTCCTAATTGTAGACAATCAGTGCGTACCGACCACTAGTAATGATTTTGATCGTAATGATGAACAAATAAATTCAGTTGTGTCCTCTGTTAATTTCACGACAATTGATGACGCGGGACGTTCTGTTACAATGAACGCTGCCCAGCTTGACACACCCGGTTTGCAAAATTTACGTAATGAACAGATAAATTTTTCTAACAAAAATGAGCAGTGTATTCAGAGTACGTCATATGTATGTAATTCCAATGTAGTGAATAACAGTGGACATCCAAGTGGCGAAGCTTTTCAAGAATCACAGAATAACCAAATGGTTACACAAAACGTGACAATTGCAGGTACGCCATCACACAGCACAGAGAATAGAGTAGGTAATACTGGCTTGGATCAAGTTGTGGCATTAATACTACAAATCATTGAAAAACTAGACAACAATTCCAAACAACTTGATGAAAGTCTCAAACAGCGGAATGAAATGCTAGATAACCATTACAAACAACTTAATGAATCGTACAAACAACTCAATGAAAAATATGACAGGTCGATCGAAATAATTAATGAAAGTTTCAAACAGTCAAATGAAAAACACGACAACCTTAACGAACATAACAAACAACTTAGTGAACGTATTACAGCCGTTACCCTGCAACGTGATGATACTAAAGAACAATTACGTGACGAAATTGAGGTTTGTGTTAAGAACAATAGTGAAGAAACTAGATCTGTTGCGCAAGAATTAAGTAATAGTCATGTAGGCACAACAGAATCAATTAAAGATGAAATTAATGTAGTCACTGAACAATGTTCAGAAAACGCAACACAGATACGCGACGAGTTTAATTTAATGTCACCAGAACTTTCACACACTCTGGATACGGAAGTCATTAAGAAATTTGAACAACAGATCAGCCAAATTGACGAACGTATTAAAGTAACAGAAATGAAAATTGTTTCAGTCACTAACACGTCACAACATACGGCACATTCCGAACATTTCTCACACTCACATAGTCAGTATAACTTAAGTAATTTACAGAGACTACACAACTTAAAATCCGAAAAGATACAGACAAACAGATTCTTATGTAATCGTGAACCTGTTCACACATTAAGAGACGAGAACGTTGATTATAAGCAATTTGTATGTGTAAAAAAATCTAAGGTATTTGAAATTGACAGAGCACAGGTACACGCATTGAACTGGATACGACAATGTATTTTTGTACTTTCACCAGCTTGGGCTGTAATACAGAAATTAGAATTAGCATGGATACAGCAATTTGTTTTTGAATTTTCACCGGCATTGCCTGTAACGCAAAAGCTAAAATTTATTTGCAGCGAGTAATAGACCTCAGTGGATTCATTACGCTTCGATGAATATGTGCCGTAGCGTGCACAGGCCCCGAGCCGTAGTAGTGCTGTTTCATCTTTAGTTTTCTGCACTGCTGCCTTCTCTTCTACTATCCTTTATATCTATCAAAACAGCTCTTTAACTATCTAGGATTAAGAAACGTATCAAGAAAACCGGATATGACAAATTTTACCGAAAGTGACGATTTTCATTAGGCACTCCAGAACTACCAGCGTAATTTTAATATCACAAATAAATTTTAATCATCAGTATGTACAACATTTTCAGCAATCGTCAAAATTATCAGCAACCGCATTTTTGTAACAATAGGGGTTTTTCTCCGCAACAGCATGAAAGTCAGCCGGTTAGCATACCTAACCAACAATGTAATGTACAAGGTCAACCAAGCTTTAATTTTTCGCCGCGTGCACCTATAGCATCAGCCCCAACAAATAGCAACGCTCAGCAACAAGGAAATAACTACGTACAGAAAACACACCATTTCAGTTCCTATCGCAATGCACCGTATAGAAATGACTATCATGACAGACGTAAAAATAATGAGCACAATTTTCAGCGTACATTTAATAACAGTCGAGCTTATCAGCAGCAAGAACATCAGCAACAACATACACTCCTGGAAATGGAAAAAAGAACACATTGACACCGGTGTGTCAGACCCACCATACTTGCTCCGGACACTGCGAGAGGGCTGTACAAGCAATGATCACACGCACGGCACAGCGGACACACCAGGAACCGCGGTGTTGGCCGTCGAATGGCGCTAGCTGCGCAGCATTTGTGCACCGCCGCCGTCAGTGTCAGCCAGTTTGCCGTGGCATACGGAGCTCCATCGCAGTCTTTAACACTGGTAGCATGCCGCGACAGCGTGGACGTGAACCGTATGTGCAGTTGACGGACTTTGAGCGAGGGCGTATAGTGGGCATGCGGGAGGCCGGGTGGACGTACCGCTGAATTGCTCAACACGTGGGGCGTGAGGTCTCCACAGTACATCGATGTTGTCGCCAGTGGTCGGTGGAAGGTGCACGTGCCCGTCGACCTGGGACCGGACCGCAGCGACGCATGGATGCACGCCAAGACCGTAGGATCCTACGCAGTGCCGTAGGGGACCGCACCGCCACTTCCCAGCAAATTAGGGACACTGTTGCTCCTGGGGTATCGGCGAGGACCATTCGCAACCGTCTCCATGAAGCTGGGCTACGGTTCCGCACACCGTTAGGCCATCTTCCACTCACGCCCCAACATCGTGCAGCCCGCCTCCAGTGGTGTCGCGACAGGCGTGAATGGAGGGACGAATGGAGACGTGTCGTCTTCAGCGATGAGAGTCGCTTCTGCCTTGGTGCCAATGATGGTCGTATGCATGTTTGGCGCCGTGCAGGTGAGCGCCACAATCAGGACTGCATACGACCGAGGCACACAGGGCCAACACCCGGCATCATGGTGTGGGGAGCGATCTCCTACACTGGCCGTACACCACTGGTGATCGTCGAGGGGACACTGAATAGTGCACGGTACATCCACGGTACATCGAACCCATCGTTCTACCATTCCTAGACCGGCAAGGGAACTTGCTGTTCCAACAGGACAATGCACGTCCGCATGTATCCCGTGCCACCCAATGTGCTCTAGAAGGTGTAAGTCAACTACCCTGGCCAGCAAGATCTCCGGATCTGTCCCCCATTGAGCATGTTTGGGACTGGATGAAGCGTCGTCTCACGCGGTCTGCACATCCAGCACGAACGCTGGTCCAACTGAGGTGCCAGGTGGAAATGGCATGGCAAGCCATTCCACAGGACTACATCCAGCATCTCTACGGTCGTCTCCATGTGACAATAGCAGCCTGCATTGCTGCGAAAGGTGGATATACACTGTACTAGTGCCGACATTGTGCATGCTCTGTTGCCTGTGTCTATGTGCCTGTGGTTCTGTCAGTGTGATCATGTGATGTATCTGACCCCAGGAATGTGTCAATAAAGTTTCCCCTTCCTGGGACAATGAATTCACGGTGTTCTTATTTCAATTTCCAGGAGTGTATTATCATGAATGAACCAGACAGTAGGTATCATCCAGAGCGTAATACGTCTGGAAGAAGTAATAGAACAGTACAAATTGTGGAAATGCCACAGCATCCTCCTGAAAATAATAACACGTCTGATAGAATTTGACTAGATACAGTACAGGTTGCATTTTCCAGCAACGCAAGCACTACTTTTGACACACAGAATGTTGTTCATGTAAATGTTATTACTTTTGACGACATGCGAGAGTCTTTTGCAGGAAAGACTAGTTGTTCAAAAAACCATTTCACACCCTGTTATCGAAGTAAAAATAGGATCATCGAAATTTTCGGCAGTAATCGATTCTGGATTACCTATGTCAGTTATAAATGAAGAAATTTTCAACGAGTGTAACAAAGAGAATACCTAACCTACGTTACCATTAGGCAAAACGAAAGTAAAAGGAGCAGTATCTCGTAAAGGAGTAGATGTAAAATTACAGACACATTTATCATTTTGTATTGCAGGTCATACATTTCACTCAAATTTTTGGATTATTCCGTTATTGACGACAGACATTATTTTAGGTACGAATTTTCTGGTACAACACGATGCCATTATTGACTTTCAAAATTCCTATTTAATGTTGAAGGATGAAAATGTACAACTAGCTTTAGAATTTCAGCACTCTTTATCTGCAGAAGAACAAACAATTAATCGTACAGAGGTCATTTCCGCATCACGTAACATAGACTGTAATTCCACATTGTTCACAGATACGTACTTACACAACTATAATACTCCAGACGAAACCGACTATGACGTTATACAGACGATTTCTGATAAAGTTAAACAGACCAGTACAAATACAGGCGACGAACGCACGCAACTACGCAAAATTCTTTTACAACAAGCTCCAGTTTTTGACAACATTCCTGATACTATGTCCGGTTTTATGTATGAATTTTATGTTAAGCAGCACGACACATTTAAAGCCAAGCATTATCCCATTCCATATATTCATAGAGAACAAGTTAAGAAAGAACTGCAAGCTATGCTTGAGCAAGGAATTACTGAACCGGCAGTTAGCCCGTACATAAACCCGCTCCATATTGTTAAGAAAATAGATGGTTCACTTCGCCTCGTACTTGATTCGCGTCACATCAATGACATTATTATTGAAACTTCCTGGCAGATTAAAACTGTGTGCCCGACCGAGACTCGAACTCGGGACCTTTGCCTTTCGCGGGCAAGTGCTCTACCAACTTTTTTTTTTTCCATCTTGGAATAATGCAGAAAACAAAGTATTAAATTTCAACTAGATTTTTAAAAAAAATAAGAACGGTTTCTAAATCCGTGTAACAGCTTCCGCGGCTGATTCAAATGGCTCTCAGCACTATGAGACCTAACATCTATGGTCATCAGTCCCCTTTTTTTTTTTTATTGAACAAACGGAGGTTACATATATATATACACAAAGCAAAAGTTCTTCAAGGTACCAATTAAACATATACAAATGAGTGTTAGGTAAACAAATTATTAGAATAACATGAAATACAACAAAATAGAAAATATCCTGTTTTCCTTTTTTTTGTTTTTGTTTAAAAATTTGTATTGAACAAAATAAAAGTACATATATATTCACTATGCAAGAGTTCTTCAAGGTACCATTTAAAAACATACAAATGACTGTTAGTTAAACAAAAAAAATATTAAAATAGAAAAACATTAAATACAACAAAATATAACATATTCTGTCTTCTTCCTTGGTTTTTTTTTTAAATTGTGTTTATTTTTGGTCGATGCATGAGAACGTGGATAAGGGTGTTGCATCATGTGACAGGTAGGCATGGTACACCCCAACTTTGAGGGGGGTCAAGGAAGACGCTGCGGAGATAACCGGCAAAAGTTTGTCGGTAAGATGGTTTTCGGGTGAGGGTGCTATGCGCGGTCACAACTTTGTACCAGAAGTCAAGGACTGTATGCGGACCACTCTGAAAGAGATATTCTAAAGCCTGTCCTCGAAACCAGATTAGGGTATGGTGCTTAGCAAGAGGGTAGTGAAATGTCTGGGGCAACAACAGGAAATCCGGGGTTACCGTCGTTGGCGGGGCACGGAGGTAAAAGCCCACGATTCTTTGGATGAGGAGCCATACGTTTTGTTTCAGGGGGCACGTAAGACGGTGCTCGTCGGTGTCTTCGAGCTGACAGTCAGGGCAGAGTGGGGAGGTGGCCAGTCCTATGCGATAAAGTCGACTATTAGTCGGGAATTTTCCATAGACTAAAACATACCAGAGTGCAGACACAGACGACGGTAAAAAGGGTGCATGCACACACCCCCAAACCGTGCGCCAGTTAATGTCAGGATGCTGTAGCACCATGGGGTCGCAAGGGTTGGACAGCATAAACAAACGATAGTAATCTTTTGTACGGGGAGGACGGGTGACTGGAAGATCGGCCCGAACGTAGCTGAGTTCTATGAAACAATTGGCGACGTAGTACAATAATGGAGAAATAGGTGCCACATTGATCGGTGGATCGAGAGAAGCTGGTCGGAGGATATCTAAGAGACTGCGTGTTAAGGACGGGACCGGCCCCTGCCAGTGCCGCAACAGAGTGTGGACAAAGAGTGCAGAAGAGCGTGCCCGCACGTTGATGAGTCCGAGGCCACCTTTTGCAGGAGGCAGTGTTAGAGTGTTGTAGCGGACTTTGAAAAGTGCCCCTGCTGACACGAAATATCCAAAGGCTGATTGGATGCGGCGGCCAAGGAGTAACGGCATTGGGAGGATCTGGGCGACGTGTACCAGTTTAGGGGCGACATAGATGTTGAGATAGGACACACGTTGGAGTTGGTTTAAGTTACGGTGCACTTGACCGCGGACATGGTGCCGAATCGACTGCAAAAGCCGCCGGTAAGCCAGGGCCACTGTGCGGCGTGTGGAGCTCGTAAATTCGATACCCAAGTAACGAAGGGTGGCACTGACTGGGAGTGGGGTCGGCACCATAGCCGGGAGGCCGCGCCCAATGTGGATCATAGTCGATTTACGGACATTAAGAATGCTACCAGAAAGACGTCCATACTGGTGGATCCATTGGATGGCGTCATTGAGTTCCGTGGAGGAGCAGGTGAGAAAGAGGAGATCGTCCGCATAAGCCCTACAGTAAAAGGTGTGGTCACGCAGGCCCTGCAGTCTAGAGGTAAGTCCAGTGATGAGGGGCTCAAGTGCAATGGCATATAGTAAAGTAGACATAGGGCATCCTTGACGCACAGAGCGGCGTATAGGAATCGGTCCTAAAAGCCTCCCATTGACTTGTACCATCGAGACCGCGGGAAGTAGTAACCGGCGAATGGCATCGACAAAAAGCAATGGGAACCCCATACGTGTCGCCACCATGAGGAGGAATGGGTGTCGAACGCGATCAAAGGCACTCGCGAAATCGACGGATACCAGTGCTGCACGAAGGCGACAAACCGACGCCAGTGCAATGAGGTCACGGCATTCCCCTAGGGCTGTTTGTAAGGTGGCCCCACAACCACGTGCAGTCTGCTCAGGTGAAAGGACCGTAGGTAAGACGGTGCGTATGCGCGCTGCTAAGAGGCGTGCATAGATTTTATAGTCTGCATTCAGTAGTGTAAGGGGGCGATATGCAGAGACATGAGACCCTCCCTTCGGTTTAGGCACAGGTAGAAGAATGCCAGTGACGAATTCAGGCGGAATTGGGAAGGACGGAGTAAAGAGTTCCTGAATCATTTCCGTCCAGCGAGGAAGCATTAACGTGGTGAACGCCCGGTAAAACTCCACTGGGAGACCATCTGGTCCGGGTGATTTGTTCTTGGCCCCTTTGTTGATCGCATCTACCACCTCTTCTGCGGTGATTGCAGACATCATGGACGTTGACTCCGCTACGGTGAGGGTCCGAGCAGGGGAAGGACGGAGATCATCAGGAATGGGCGTCGCCATCGGTTCATCGTCATAAAATTGGCGATAATGTTCAGCAAAGGCGGACACGTCTGCCGCCTGTGTTGTGTGGTGAACACCATCGGAGGTCGTGATGTTGGGGACGAAAAGCCGACGTCGACGACTATGGTCGGATGCGGCATGGATTGTGGATGGGGTTTCGTCGTGGAGGAGGTCTTGTCGTCGGGAACGTACCACGACCCCATGCAGTCGTGCACGCTGAAGAGAGAGGAGACGAGCTTTAGTACGTTGTCGTTCCCTGTGGGTGTCAAGTGATGGAGGGAGCGCATCGAGCTCACGGAGGACGGCGTAGTGAAAATTTGTGGTATCTCGATGCCATGCTGCTGCTTCCTTGCCACATTGTATGAAGGCCTTTCTGATCGCAGGTTTGGCACATTTGAGCCACCAATGGAACGTGGATGTGTACTGCGGAAGGCGTCTTTCGCAAGACGCCCATGTAGTGGCAATACATTGTCGGCAGTGTGGATCATTAAGGAGGGAGGTATTAAGCTTCCAGTAACCTCTGCTGCGCCACACTGATTGAGGTGGCAGAGCCAGGGAGCAAATGACGGCGCAATGGTCCGAAAATGCAAGGGGCCATCGTTCAGCTTGGGCGACTTCATTGCCGAGGTGAGCAGAGACATAAAACCGGTCCAGTCTGCTCGCAGAATGTGCTGTGTAATGGGTAAAACCGGGGGTATTGCCATGAATTTTCTCCCAAACGTCCACTAGATGAAATTCTTCGATTAAGGTGAGCAGCGCCGGGCATGGCGAATAACCAGGCACTTGGTCCTGCGGATGGAGGACACAGTTGAAATCGCCTCCCATGATAAGGCGATCATAGCGTCCAGAAAACAGGGGCGCCACGTCATGTCCGAAGAAAGTGGACCGCTGCCGACGGTTCGTGGAGCCAGACGGAGCGTAGATATTGATGACGCGCGTGTCGAAGATGGTAACAGCCATGCCTCTTCCACAGGGAAGGATTGTCGTGTCCGTGAGTGGGATTCCTTCGCGTATGTAGAAAGCCACTCCACGCCCTGGTTGATCACATGTGGACGTGTATGAGTCGTAGCCGTAGACTGGTGGTAGTGTGGCAACGCGTACTTCCTGAAGAAGGGCGACGTCGACGTCGGAGGCCCGAAGCATGTCACATAGGAGTTGCAGCTTGGGTGCAGTGCCGATCATGTTGATGTTCAGTGTGGCAAACCGGTATGTTTGTTTCAGTGGTGGTGGACGCGCATCTACCATCACCAAGGGAAGTAAGAGGAGGGCATCGACCGGAAGTCCCGTCCCATCAGCTGCAATGCCTCGCTTTTGATGTTAACAGGCAGCCTCGTCCGGCGGAGGTAACTCATCCGGAGGAGGGGGCGTACCTTCCTCAATGTCGTCGGCCCATGCTCCTGTGCCGTGGGTCTGTCCAATGTCCATGGGAATTGCGTCGTGGTGAGAGAGATCTGGAGTTGTCGGCGGGGAGACAGGCGTCTCAACCGGCGCACCGACCGTTACATTGTGCGTGGCGACCTCCATGGTGGTCCCGTCCTGCGAAACGTCTTGTTCAGCGTGAAAGTTGTCCGCCGACCTCTGCGTGGAAATGTCGGCTGCTTGGGTGTCGTCTTCGTCGTCGCGGGAGGCGACGCTTTGAGAGCCCGTGGGTGAACGGCGACGGCGTTCGCGCCTACGTGGCGAGCGTTGTTTGCGCACGTGTTCCTCAGTATCGGACGACGGCAAGGAGGAGCGTCGACCTGGTTCGAAGGCGTCGGTGGGTACAATGAAATTATCAAACAGGTGTTGTGAAGATGTACTGGTCTCCTCAGCGTCCGGTGCGGGAGCCTGTTCGGCGGCAACGTTGTCAGGTGGGACGTCTGCACCGTCCGTTGGTGACTGGGACGGTGGGACGTGCCGATCGGAAGGACCGGGCGACGGACTGGACGAAACTGTAGACGTGGCGAGAGCCGCTGCGTAAGTGACCGGTAGGGCGGTCATCGTGCGTGTGACGGACGCTTCCGACAACGGGAGCTGCGCGACACGTCGTTGAATGCATTCGGACCGTAGGTGACCTTCTTTCCCGCAACCGGAACAGGTCCGAGGTTGGCCGTCGTACATTATAATGGCACGGCAGCCTCCGATACGTAGATAGGAAGGCACGTGTTTCTGCAACTCGATGCGGACCTGTCTAACACCGTTTAAAACTGGATAGGTCTGAAATTGGACCCATCGTTCGGCAACATGTTCCAGAACGTTGCCATAGGGACGGAGCGCCTCGATGACGACGTCTGCAGGTAGTTCGAACGGCAGTTCGAAGATCCTTATCGTCCGTGTGCCGAGACCTGCGTGATCGACGGTAACGGGTCCGACGTTGCCGTCGGAATGACAGAAGCGCAGTCCACGTTTTGCCTCTCGAAGCACCTTGTCGCACGCCGCATCGTTGATCATTTTGACATAGACGGTACTGCTAACTATGGACAAGTGGATACCAATTAGATCCGTTGGTGGTATTTTAACTTCATCGCGTATAAATCGTTCTACCTCCAGGGCCTTGGGTCGGGCGAAGTCGGAACAAAAGTTGAAACGTAATGTCTTCTTCCGATAGTTGTGCGCCATGGTGGTCGAGAAGGAAAACGGCACTTACAGCGGCCGAAGTAAACACAAACACACCGTGCGCGCCTCGCCCGCAGCGCTCTGGCGCGTGACCGCCTCGCAGCACTGCCGGCGGCAGACTGACTTTTTCACTCTGCAGCGGAGTGAAAATCTCATTCTGGAAACATCCCCCAGGCTGTGGCTAAGCCATGTCTCCGCTATATCCTTTCTTTCAGGAGTGCTAGTTCTGCAAGGTTCGCAGGAGAGCTCCTGTAAAGTTTGGAAGGTAGGAGACGAGATACTGGCAGAAGTAAAGTTGTGAGTACCGGGCGTGAGTCGTGCTTCGGTAGCTCAGTTGGTAGAGCACTTGCCCGCGAAAGGCAAAGGTCCCGAGTTCGAGTCTCGGTCGGGCACACAGTTTTAATCTGCCAGGAAGTTTCATATCAGCGCACACTCCGCTGCAGAGTGAAAATCTCATTCTGGGACATTATTATTAATGAAACAGATCGCCCACAGACACTAGAAGAACTTCTACAGAAATTTCATGGTACTGCTATTTATTCAACATTAGATTTGAAATCGGGATTTTGGCAAATTCAGCTCCATCCGAATTGCAGAAAGTACACGGCTTTTCTTTTATTTGGTGACTGTTATCAATTTTGTACATTACCATTCGGTTTAACTATTTCTTCAGCAGCTTTTATTCGCGGTTTGAATACAATACTTCCGACAGAACGTAAAGACAGAATCACAACGTACGTAGACGACATTCTTATTGCAGAAGCCAACTGGTCTGAACACAATCTGATTCTTGAACGACTGTTGCAAACGTTTCGTGCACAAGGACTCACAGTTAATCTCAGTAAATCGCACTTTGGCCAAACCTCTATAAAATTTCTTGGACATGTAATTTCAGCAGAGGACATTACGCCTGACCCGGAAAAACTTCAAGCCTTACGTGACATTACTGTTCCTACGACGAAGAAACAACTACGTAGCTTTTTGGGTTTAATTAACTTTTTTCGTAAATTTATTCATTTCTCTGCTTTAGACACCCCTAGATTATGTCAATTGACAGGTAAAAACACTATTTGGTCCTGGGATAGGCAAGCACATTCTGAATTTGTGAACCTGAAAGAAGCCTTGTTGAATGCACCACTTTTATCACACCCAGATCTTACTAGAAATTTTTCCATTGCCACCGACAGTTCTAACACCGCTTTAGGCGTACATATTTTTCAGGATATTGAAGAAGATGGTTGTACAGTAATTAAAAACATGGCTTTTGCAAGTCGCAATTTGTCACCTGCTGAACGAAATTATTCTGTTATAGAACTGGAAACATGATGTGTTGTTTGGGCATTTACGAGATTTCGGCATTTTCTTTATGGAAGACACACTACCGTTTACACAGATCATAGAGCGATACAGTTTTTACTTTCGGCTAAATTTACACACTACAGTTTAAGTAGATGGAAACTTTATTTGCAGGAATTTAATTTTACAATTGTTCACATTCCCGGCACACAAAATATTGTAGCAGACGCACTATCACGTTCTCTCAGCAACAATCAGCAAGACATCGCAACCAACTTCTGCAAAGCAAATTTCAGCGTCATGTACGTACATTCAACTAGTTGCATTTGAAAATTTCATTTCGTCGTCATTACAAGACATAGCACAGGAGCAGAGTAAAGACAACGTATGGAAAGAGATTAAACAGCTTTGGCAAGATAAGAATAATGTTACCATTACAAACCATTACACTGTACGCAATAATACTCTGTTTCGCCGCTCTCAACCTGACAGCAACAATTGGTTATTATGCATTCCTGACGAACTTGTTAACAAATTAATTTGGTATACTCATTTAAGTTACGCACATTACGGAGCAAGAAAATGTTTTCTTATACTGAGACAGAACTGTTACTTTACCAACATGGAGAAACGTATACGACGAGTTTTAGCGTCATGTAAAATCGGCCAGAAAGCTAAATCAGACACAACGTCACATGTTCCTCCATTATATCCCATTGTACCTGTTAAATTGAGACATATGGCCGCTGTAGATACTTTTAGTCCGATTCCCAGAACTAACAGAGGTTTTTCCTACATCTTTGTCGCTGTTGAACTCACTTCAAAATTTGTTACCTTCACTCTGCTACGCAAAGCTACTGCTAAAACTGTTTCGAAAGAATTTGTAAAACATTTTCTATTTCATGTAGGGCATCTGTTTAAAGTAATTTCCGACAATGGATCACAGTTTCGATCTGCTATATGGACACGTATGTTACGAGCTAGAAACATTTCTCCGATCTACACTCCAGGAAATTGAAATAAGAACACCGTGAATTCATTGTCCCAGGAAGGGGAAACTTTATTGACACATTCCAAGGGTCAGATACATCACATGATCACACTGACAGAACCACAGGCACATAGACACAGGCAACAGAGCATGCATAATGTCGGCACTAGTACAGTGTATATCCACCTTTCGCAGCAATGCAGGCTGCTATTCTCCCATGGAGACGATCGTAGAGATGCTGGATGTAGTCCTGTGGAACGGCTTGCCATGCCATTTCCACCTGGCGCCTCAGTTGGACCAGCGTTCGTGCTGGACGTGCAGACCGCGTGAGACGACGCTTCATCCAGTCCCAAACATGCTCAATGGGGGACAGATCCGGAGATCTTGCTGGCCAGGGTAGTTGACTTACACCTTCTAGAGCACGTTGGGTGGCACGGGATACATGCGGACGTGCATTGTCCTGTTGGAACAGCAAGTTCCCTTGCCGGTCTAGGAATGGTAGAACGATGGGTTCGATGACGGTTTGGATGTACCGTGCACTATTCAGTGTCCCCTCGACGATCACCAGTGGTATACGGCCAGTGTAGGAGATCGCTCCCCACACCATGATGCCGGGTGTTGGCCCTGTGTGCCTCGGTCGTATGCAGTCCTGATTGTGGCGCTCACCTGCACGGCGCCAAACACGCATACGACCATCATTGGCACCAAGGCAGAAGCGACTCTCATCGCTGAAGACGACACGTCTCCATTCGTCCCTCCATTCACGCCTGTCGCGACACCACTGGAGGCGGGCTGCACGATGTTGGGGCGTGAGCGGAAGACGGCCTAACGGTGTGCGGGACCGTAGCCCAGCTTCATGGAGACGGTTGCGAATGGTCCTCGCCGATACCCCAGGAGCAACAGTGTCCCTAATTTGCTGGGAAGTGGCGGTGCGGTCCCCTATGGCACTGCGTAAGATCCTACGGTCTTGGCGTGCATCCGTGCGTCGCTGCGGTCCGGTCCCAGGTCGACGGGCACGTGCACCTTCCGCCGACCACTGGCGACAACATCGATGTACTGTGGAGACCTCACGCCCCACGTGTTGAGCAATTCGGCGGTACGTCCACCCGGCCTCCCGCATGCCCACTATACGCCCTCGCTCAAAGTCCGTCAACTGCACATACGGTTCACGTCCACGCTGTCGCGGCATGCTACCAGTGTTAAAGACTGCGATGGAGCTCCGTATGCCACGGCAAACTGGCTGACACTGACGGCGGCGGTGCACAAATGCTGCGCAGCTAGCGCCATTCGACGGCCAACACCGCGGTTCCTGGTGTGTCCGCTGTGCCGTGCGTGTGATCATTGCTTGTACAGCCCTCTCGCAGTGTCCGGAGCAAGTATGGTGGGTCTGACACACCGGTGTCAATGTGTTCTTTTTTCCATTTCCAGGAGTGTATATATCCAGGTACCATGCTTCTTCGAACCTTTGTGAACGATTAATGAAAGAAATTGGTAAACTGTGTAGAATATACTGCCATAAAAGACATATTGATTGGGACACACACATACTCTCATTTCAGGATGTAATTAATTCCATACCAAATGAATCTACTATGCTATCTCCGTCTGTTATACTGAAAAATGTTGAACCACCTAACAAAATTAAAGAATTAGTAACCTTTCCTACTTCGCGTCGACTATGAGACCATGAAATAATTGACATTGCGTTGAACAACATCAAACGTGCCGCAGAGTGCCGATGAAGACAGCAAAAACAGGTTTATACACGTCGTGACTTTCACATTGGACAGAAGATATTAGTACGTACACACTATTTATCCAACAGAGGAAAGAGTAGATGCAGTAAGTTTGAGCTTCTATACGCAGGTCCATATCGTATTCGCAGCATTCCTCACCCCAATGTAGTACACGTCGAAACTTTGAGAACCAGAAAAACCAAAGGGAACCACCACGTGTTATGCAATTACATTCACATGAACGCTTACTGATGATTAACGTATTTTTTCTTGGCAAGTGCCCGGCAAGGTAAAGTTACCAGGTCGCTTTTCTTGTCGTTACACATCAGACCGTGCACATTTTTCCAGATAAACTTACGTATCTTATGAATAATTATGCAATTTTATCTAGTGACATATTAATTTTATTAAATTCTCTCTCCATTAAAGTCTTCAATTCTCGCCTCTATTAACTACATAACATACAAGCTGAACACAAAGAAGGTCACATTTCTGGTCATCATATATCACACCGTGCATATTTTCCATTTTTTATGTATGTATGATTGTTTTCCTGTTTTGTTTGTATGCACTATGAAATATTTAAGATATAACAAACACCAGTTGACTTTAACATTTTTGCCCTATGATATCTAAACATCGTGACTATTTTACATTTTTCTTTTGCTGCTACATTGTGATACACTGTGTAAATTTTTGCCTCTGAACACTGTCTATGTTTTTGACATATTACGTTTTCTGTCATGCTGTGCTGTATGCTCAATTATGTTACCATAAACCAGTTTTTATTTAGTGGATATGTGATTTAAATGCAAGACATTAATCTTTGTTCATCATTTTCAGAAAGCAATAGCGTGTGAGGAAGAGTAATTGGATCACAATTAACAAGCATTAACAAGAATATACTATACACATCGTAGAATAGCAGTCTTAACTAATTTTTTCTTTCAGAATACGAGGCGATTGATGCAGGCTGTCAGACAGAACTACACATCTTAGTTTTAGTGATGAAATATGCTAGAAATAAGTAATAGTTGTATAATGAATAATGAAGTGACTTTTTTGCAGATGATAATGAATGATGATGAATAGTGATGAAGAGTATGTTACTATGGTTAATGAAGTTTTCTTTGCAGATGAGGATAATGTTGAAGTTTAGATGATAGAGTTATGATGAAATGGATAATGAAGTTTTTCTTTACAGGTGATGTTAATAATGGAGTTATGATAATATGGATAACGAAGTTTTTTCTTTACAGATGAGGATTATGTTGAAGTTTATGTATTTTTGCTATGTAGTTATTTAAGTATTTGTTGCAGTTCGTTTTGACAGTATGTCTTATATTGCATAGTATGACGACTGAAGGTTTTGGAAAGGACAGCTAGAGAATATATATATATATATATATATATATATATATATATATATATATATATATATATATATATATATATAATACACATTTCACTGCCTGTTAATTCGAAGTTCACTACCTTTCAGCATAATATGCGTTTCTTCTTACAGTTTAATAATCCATTTTTCTATATTTTGCAGGAGAAATTATTCATGAAATTAATGTGCTATAAGCAGTTGTTCATTAAACCTATGTCATTTATGAATGTGATCACATGTACTCTACTTGTTTCATAACCTTGCTACAGCTGACTCATGACGAATGACGTTACACATCTTCATTTGCAGCAATAACTCAAACGCAAATATTGTTATTAATTATCGATCCCAACGCAATGCATTGCAAGCACCAAAAAAAATGCTTTGTAGCTGGCCAATGAATGCCACTGATTATTGTAATAAGATGACCTGTGATGCCAATGATTATTATAATTAGATTAATTATTTACAAATGCTGTGCCAATAATTAACTCATTTTGAATGATGACTTCTGATGGTTTGTAGCTGGGCAATGAGTGCCAATGTTCTCTGTAAACAAACGAATATGAACATTATTCTGTAATACTATGCCATTTATTAGCTCCTGTTTTGAATGATGACTTCTAATGGTTTGTAGCTGGACAATGAGTGCCAATGTTCTGTGTAAACAAACGATTTATGAACATTATTCTGTAATATTATGTCATTTATTAGCTCCTGTTTTGAATGATGACCTCTGATGGTTTGTAGCTGGGCAATGAGTGCCAATGTTCTCTGTAAACAAACGATTTATGAACATTATTCTATAATACTATGCCATTTATTAGCTCCTGTTTTGAATGATGACTTCTAATGGTTTGTAGCTGGACAATGAGTGCCAATTTTCTCTGTAAACAAACGATTTATGAACATTATTCTGTAATACTACATACATGGTACATAAATGTTCAGTAACTGGGCGATGAGTGCCACCAATTACCCATATCTGTTGTTAGACTAGTGTAATTCTCAATGAAGACTAGTATGTGACTTAATGTCCTTCACCTTCTGACATAATTACCTGAAATTACTGCAATATCCGTTTGTCCTGTGTATCCTCATGATCATGGAGCACTATATTTGGTTTTTGCACTAATTCTACGTTGGTGTACTTTACAAGAACGTGGTGTTGACACGACATGCTGTTCACCACCTTGAGCGATGGAGATGCTATAATAGTCCCACCGTTTGGTGTACCTAATGTACTACCACAATGATAACATGAACATTACTACGACAGTTCAGTGTCTTGGCAACACTGATTAATACTTCAGGGAAAAGAACTGCAGATTGTCTCACTTGGTGTTGTGCTTCGGTAGAAAGATATGGACTTTCAGTGCAGCTGCGTGCAACCTAAAGTGCTACAACCATGATGCAATCCTTCCCTTTCCTATCCTAATTCTTGTAACATAGTAAAAAAAAAGGTATATACAGTGCATGTGCACTTTTGTCATTTTGTTAACATAATTTGTATTCATTGCATATACCTTTTTGTGATTTGCTGATATGTTCTGAACTACAGTGTATGTGCACTTTATGTCATTTCTTAATATGATTTGTACTCATTCTGTATACATTTTGTCATTGCTTGATATGTTCCGTACTCAGTGCATGTGCACTATATTTTATTTCATGTTCTGCACCTATATATACGTATATATTCTGTGATTGTAAAGTTAGTTAACTAAGAAAAATTTGTTGCTCGTAGCAAGTCCAATTGACTCACCATCGCTGCCAAATTTCCCCCCCCCCCCCCCCCCCAGTGGAGGGTTATGAAAGACGTATACATTGCCGGCGATGGGCGAAGCATGACAGAATCTCTGACCAGAGAGTAGTTTATCGTCAGCTGTTGCTAGTCTGCGCTTGACCGCGCGAGTCGACAGTAGTCGTCAGTCCGTGCTAGTCCGTGATAGTCGGCGGGAGTCGGCATGCGTCGGCTGTGTGCTCTGCTCGCGACTCTGGTCAGGACTCTGGAGGATGAGTACTGTTGTAGAAGGTAAAGAAGCAGCCTTGCGCATATTTAATAATGTATGTTAATTGTAATTTAATTTGTTCAATGAAATGCCCCAATAATAATTTTATAATATAAAGCAACTCTTTTAAAGAAAAGCATTCATTTCAATTTAAAGAATATTTCAAATATATGATCATTCCTTCCAATAATCAAAAAATATATATATGTACGCCAGCATTGCACGAAGCTGTGTCGAGAAATTCTAACTTAAGAGCAGATGTAATTGCGGTTTTTATTGAGGTAAGAATTTTTGCTTTTTTGTTCAGAATACAGGGCTGAAGGGCAGCGCTGCTGTCCTCATAAAATTCATCAGGTTACAAAACTTTTTTATTATTTTGCTGTTTAGGAATTTTTCTGTTTCGAACTTGATATTAAATGAGAAAAGAATTTTGTGGGAACATTAAATGTGAATGCATTTTTGCGCACAGACTATAAATGAGAGCCAATTTTGTTCAGAGGTTACATTAAAACTAATTTTGCTCAGAGGTTACAATCTTAAAAAATTTATTTAATGATTATTTTTATGGGAGGTTACACTTGGCTCATTGTCATTTAATTATTACAAATATTCTGCGGGGAAGTTACAACGGGGGCAAAAGTTTGCTGGTTATTGGGAGCTCCAACGTTAGGCAGGTGATGGAGCCCCTTAGGGAAATAGCGTACAGAGCTGGAAAGAATTCCAATGTGCACTCGGTTTGTCTGCCGGGGGCCTTGCCTGCGGCTATCGAGCGTACGAGATGCAGTCGTCTGCAAGTAGTTGCTCACGTCGGCACCAATGATGCCTGTCGCTTCGGTACTGAGACGATCCTCAGTTCGTAGAGGCGGCTGGCGGATTTGGTGAAGACCGCTGGCCTCGCACACGGGGTGCAAGCAGAGCTCTCTATTTGCAGCATCGTTCCCAGAGTGGATTGGGGTCCTTTGGTTTGGAGCCGAGTGGAGGGTCTCAACCAGAGGCTTCGTCGACTCTGTGACAGTCTTGGCTGCACATTTCTAGACTTGCGCTACTGAGTGGGGAATTGTAGGACGGCCCTAGATGGGTCAGGGTTGCACTACACAAAGGAAGCGGCTACTCGGGTAGCAGAGTACTTGTGGTGTGCGCGTGGGTGTTTTTTAGGCTAGGCAGTAGTGCGAGGTGTCCTGATGAACAATCACCAGTCTACGTGCAGGCAGGGAAATCAGGACGCGCTCAGTGTAAAGACACTTCAGCTATCAAGATATTAGCAGTAAATTTTCAGAGTGTTCGGAATAAAGTTCCTGAATTTCTTGCCTTACAGGAAGCGAGTGGCGCGCAAATTATTCTCGGGACTGAGACCTGGCTGAACCCTGAGATAAGAAGTTCTAAAATATTTAGTGAGGTTTGGCACGTGTATCGGAAAGACAGATTAGACACCGTAGGAGGTGGCGTTTTCATTGCAGTTGACAAAAATATTTTGTCTGCTGAGGTCGAAGTAGAGCGTGATTGTGAAGTTATCTGGACACGTTTAACAGGGCTATGAGAAATAAAGTTAATTTTTGGGTGTTATTACCGGCCACCAGGTTTCACTGTGACAGTTCTAGAATCATTCAAAGGGAGTCTACACTTGTATCGCAGAAGTACCAGGATAATGCTATATTAGTCGGAGGCGACTTCAACCTACCTAGTATATACTGGGATGTCTATGGATTCATTACAGGTGGTACAGACAAGCCATCGTGTGAATTACTTTTGAACACATTATCCGAAAACTCTTGAGCAGCTAAATCGACAGCCAACGCGTAATGGAAATATTTTAGATCTGGTAGCCACGAACAGACTAGACCTCATCGACGGCGTCAGTGTTGAGATAGGGATTAGTGATCATGATGTTGTCATTACGACTATGGTTACGAAAGTTAAAAAGTCGGTCAAGAAGGCTAGGAGAGTATTCTTGCTAGAAAGAGCAGATAAGCAGTTGCTGGCATCCCACTTAGTAAATGAATCGACTTCATTTACTTCCTGTACGATGGACGTGGAAGAATTATGGGCAAATTTTAAACACATTGTAAATCACGCATTGGAGAAGGATTTGCCGAAAAAGTGGGTTACTGACGGAAAAGACCCACCGTGGTTTAACAGCGCAATTCGGAGAATGCTCAGGAAGCAAAGACAGTTGTACTCGTGGTACAAGAAAGATCGGGAGAATGAGGACAGGCGAAAGTTAGTAGAGATTCGTGCTGCTGTATGAAGAGCGATGCGCGAAGCGTACAACCACTACCACCGTATTACCTTAGCAAAAGATCTTGCTGAAAACCCAAGGAAATTCTGGTCTTACGTAAAATCGGTAAGCGGGTCGAAGGCTTCCATCCTGTCACTCACTGATCAGTCTGGCCGGCAACGGAAGACAGCAAAACGAAAGCTGAAATTTTAAATTTAGCATTTGAGAAATCTTTCACGCAGGAGGATCGTACAAACGGACCGCCGTTTGAGTCTCGTACAGATTCCCGTGTGGAGGACGTAGTGATAGACATCCCTGGGGTTGTGAAGCAGTTGAATGGGTTGAAAATAAATAAATCGCCAGGTCCTGATGGGATTCAACTTCGGTTTTACAGAGAGTACTCGACTGCATTTGCTCCTTACTTAGCCTGCATTTATCGCGAAACTCTTGCCCAGCGTAAAGTCCCGAGCGACTGGAAAAAAGCGCAGGTGACGCCTGTATATAAGAAGGGTAGATGGACGGATCCTCAGCATTACAAACCAATATTCTTAACATAGGTTTCTTGCAAGATTCTCGAACATATTCTCAGTTCGAATATAATGAATTGCCTTGAGACAGAGAAGTTGCTGTCCATGCATCAGCACGGCTTTAGAGAGCATCGCTCCCTCGAAACGCAACTCGCCCTTTCTTCACATAATATCTTGCGAACCATGGATGAAGGGTATCAGACGGATGCCATATTCCTTGACTTCCGGAAAGCGTTTGACTCGGTGCCCCATTGCAGACTCCTAAGGTACGAGCATATGGCAATGGTTCCCAAACATGTGAGTGGCTCGAAGACTTCTTAGGTAATAGAACCCAGTGCGTTGTCCTCGATGGTGAGTGTTCATCGGAGGTGAGGGCATCATCTGGTGTGCCCCAGGGAAGTGTGGTAGGTCCGCTGTTGTTTTCTGTCTACATAAATGATCTTTTGGATATGGTGGATAGCAATGTGCGGCTGTTTGCTGGTGATAATGTGGTGTACGGGAAGGTGTCGTCGTTACGTGACTGTAGGAGGATACTTGATGGCTTAGACAGGATTTGTGATTGGTGTAAAGAATGGCAGCTAACTCTAAATATACACTCCTTGAAATGGAAAAAAGAACACATTGACACCGGTGTGTCAGACCCACCATACTTGCTCCGGACACTGCGAGAGGGCTGTACAAGCAATGATCACACGCACGGCACAGCGGACACACCAGAAACCGCGGTGTTGGCCGTCGAATGGCGCTAGCTGCGCAGCATTTGTGCACCGCCGCCGTCAGTGTCAGCCAGTTTGCCGTGGCATACGGAGCTCCATCGCAGTCTTTAACACTGGTAGCATGCCGCGACAGCGTGGACGTGAACCGTATGTGCAGTTGAAATGTAAGTGCGTTTACAGACTTTGAGTGACATCTAATGACAAGAGTTACAAGTTGAAACATACGGGATGTACTGCGTATAAGTGTGGATATTTCTATTGGTGACTGAGTACGGTGTACTAAACAACATTACATGATATACAGACTAATAATTATAGGAACTACAAGTATTATATTTTTAGATTGTTTAGTACATGAGGCAACAGCAGTCCATCAATGTTCTTTTTCTCTGGGCAGCAGATCATGAGTTGACGTGTGGACACATGAATGTAAAATCGTCAGTCTATACAGACAGGCGTGATCCAGTTATGACCTTGCAGAAAACGTCAGGTAGTAAATTACCTAACGTGTCTGTGGCAAGACCGTTACACACATAGAAAAAACAACTAATACACTGATTTTTAGTACATTATAAGGTACCATATATAGTAATATCTGCTCTTATACTCCTTAAAGCCTGTATAAACGGAAGAATAATTAAAAGGAATAAAACTGGCCGGTGGAGATGATTATTTAGATAAGTGTAAAACTTCCTGGCAGATTAAAATTGTGTGCCGGACCGAGACTCGAACTCGGGTCCTGTGCCTTTCACGGGCATTTGCATTCTAGACAAAAGTATTCCAGAAATTTCGTTACTCTACATTAATTTTATTTTATTTATTTTTCTTTCTTTTTTGGTGCTACGATTTTTTTCCGTCAGTGTAGTTTGAAAATGGTTCTCTGTACCGTCCGCCAGACACTTAGGCTTGTCGGCAGAGTATCGTGTAGTAGATGTGGTCATTCTCATATTATTTACTGTCATTGAAATAGCGGATGGAAAGAAGGAAAATTGGGTTTAGTGTCCTTTAAACATCGAGGTCATCAGACTTGGCGTCGGGATTGTCTGACTCTTACTGGAATGGTAATTTCGGTAGCCATATGGCAATGATTGAAATTGGCATGAGATAAAGATAACGTTGACTTGTAGTATCCAACTATAATCTGAGTTCGGCTTCCGTCTTTGTCAACCTTTCATCTTAGCAGTGGCACTACTTCATGTAAATAGAAGAAATAGTGTTGTTTGATGCTACAGTATTTATTTGACATTGTTGTTACTATGACCCTAAATTAATATTTGTTTTTTAATGCATCTATTTCTTCGAACAGAAAGTCTGCACCTGACTTTGTTGCTACAACGACATTATCTCTTTGTATCGAAACTCTGACGCAAACAAATCTTCTGCATTGCATATTCGACTGTGAAACTTACTAAAACAGTTAGTTGCTACATACAAGCTATGTAGCATTGCTTGATATTGTAGTTGTAGCCCTTGAAGTTGAATATGAGCAATCTGTAACAAAAGAACTGGCTACACAAAAATGCCAAAATTCTGTATTAACATCTTTAAGGATTAATAACAAATTTGCTTGTACCCTGTACGGGATACTGTGACTGTCTGGAATAATTACATATTTGTATTTTCTGTGATGTTCAGTTTAACATTTTGCAATGTGTTTTGAGCATGTTCTGCTTATCTTACCGCGTTTATATACACTGAAAGTTGTTATTTCAAATTAAAATGTCTTAAGCTCAATTGGCGTAGGACCTATTGCTTGTTGTTAACCGCTGGTGTGGTTGACGGGAGAGGGAGTGGTTGCCCAGACATTAATGACCAATGATGTCTTCCGCTTGTGTGAAGTTATCTCTCATTGTTTGTTATGACAGTTTTTAGAGACTTTCGTCGCTCACGTAAATAAAGAACAACTTGTCTGCCACATTGAATCCCGACGTGATCAATGACTTACCTTCCTTTATGAATTTAACGTACTTCGAGACTCATTCTCGAAAATGTTTTGTCGAACCGTTTATCGCTCTTGACCTTCCACCAAAAGCATTTTCATTGTGCAACCCTGATTTGTGAATCTTTGGGGTCACAGGTAGCAGCATGTATGATTGAAAAAGCATCTAATCTACTTGTTGTGTTTGATACTGGTAGATTTGCAACGGATTTTAACAGTTTAGCATCAGTTCTTATTTTTAAGCAACGTTTATCTCCGTGTATAAAGATGAGCAGAACACGCTAGAAACGCGTCGCACTATGTTAAACATAAAATAAATAAAAGTGAGTGGTAGTAGGATATACAAATGACTAATAACAATATTGTTTCACTTAGTACATGAACAGTTGGTTATGAATCATGAGATATCAGTGTGTCGTTTGTGGTCATGCGGGAAATATTTAGTGGAAACGTACGAGTAACATTAGAACCGACTGCGTACAGTCCGTCGTTCAGCATACGCGTTCTCAGACGTCAAAATTCAGATTGTAGATGGTCTGGAGGATAAAGCTGCGACGAGCAGCTCTGCGAAGTAGTCCGTGACGTATTAAACGATCCTTCACCTGCATCCGGAAGCTGATGGCCTGGTTGTCCTAATTCGTTAATGTGTGTTGTCAGGGACATAAGGAAAGTCTGTTTAATGTTACGATCGGACTGTGCTAGTCTCACGAATGTGTAATAGATTCGAAATATTATCACCGCAATTCCTTCCGGGACGAGAAACGCTATTTACCAGTAGAAAGGACGACCAAATCGAATACCCGCTTTCTAGCCAAAAATCAATTATTTTGCACTCCTAGCGCTATTCAGCGGAAGGCAACATGTTTAAATACTACTGAGTAATCTGGGAATCTGTCAACAGCACTACTGGCTACAGGAGACAAACTCGTGAGACCTCTGGGACGGAACTGATGTTCTAAACTGGTATGAGTTGTTGAAGTCAACAGATAGATCTCCAAGGTAGTCTTTGAGCTGACAAAACATTCCAGGATTTCACGAATGCATTTCAAGCTCACGGAAGTGATTTTCGTTTTTTTATGGTTGCAGTCAATCGAAATAGAGGAAGCCTTTCTTGACATAAACCACGGTAACGTATTGCGCTTCCGTGCGCTAAATGATTAATTATTATTACATAACACAGTTCACCATAAGTTATTCGAAATAGTCCCAACGACCCAGTTTCTAGTAGAGTGCGTTGTCTTCATCTACATCTACATACATACTCCGCAATCCACCATACGGTGCGTGGCGGAGGGTACCACGTACCACAACTAGCATCTTCTCTCCCTGTTCCACTCCCAAACAGAACGAGGGAAAAATGACTACCTATATGCCTCTGTACGAGCACTAATCGTATCTTTGTGGTCTTTCCTCGAAATATAAGTTGGCGGCAGTAAAATTTTACTGCAGTCAGCCTCAAATGCTGGTTCTCTAAATTTCCTCAGTAGCAATTCACGAAAAGAACGCCTCCTTTTCTCCAGAGACTCCCACCCGAGCTCCTGAAGCATTTCCGTAACACTCGCGTGATGATCAAAATTACCAGTAACAAAACCAGCAGCCCACCACTGAATTGCTTCCATGTCCTCCCTCAATCCGACCTGATAGGGATCCCAAACGCTCGAGCAGTACTCAAGATTAGGTCGTATTAGTGTTTTTTAAGCGGTCTCCTTTAAATATGACACACATCTACCCAAAATTCTACCAATGAACCAAAGGCGACTATCCGCCTTCCCCACAACTGCCATTACATGCTTGTCCCACTTCATATCGCTCTGCAATGTTACGACCAAATATTTAATCGACGTGACTGTGCCAAGGTTACGCTACTAATGGAGTATTCAAACATTACGTGATTCTTTTCCTATTCATCTGCATTAATTTCCATTTATCTACACTCCTGGAAATTGAAATAAGAACACCGTGAATTCATTGTCCCAGGAAGGGGAAACTTTATTGACACATTCCTGGGGTCAGATACATCACATGATCACACTGACAGAACCACAGGCACATAGACACAGGCAACAGAGCATGCACAATGTCGGCACTAGTACAGTGTATATCCACCTTTCGCAGCAATGCAGGCTGCTATTCTCCCATGGAGACGATTGTAGAGATGCTGGATGTAGTCCTGTGGAACGGCTTGCCATGCCATTTCCACCTGGCGCCTCAGTTGGACCAGCGTTCGTGCTGGACGTGCAGACCGCGTGAGACGACGCTTCATACAGTCCCAAACATGCTCAATGGGGGACAGATCCGGAGATCTTGCTGGCCAGGGTAGTTGACTTACACCTTCCAAAGCACGTTGGGTGGCACGGGATACATGCGGACGTGCATTGTCCTGTTGGAACAGCAAGTTCCCTTGCCGGTCTAGGAATGGTAGAACGATGGGTTCGATGACGGTTTGGATGTACCGTGCACTATTCAGTGTCCCCTCGATGATCACCAGTGGTGTACGGCCAGTGTAGGAGATCGCTCCCCACACCATGATGCCGGGTGTTGGCCCTGTGTGCCTCGGTCGTATGCAGTCCTGATTGTGGCGCTCACCTGCACGGCGCCAAACACGCATACGACCATCATTGGCACCAAGGCAGAAGCGACTCTCATCGCTGAAGACGACACGTCTCCATTCGTCCCTCCATTCACGCCTGTCGCGACACCACTGGAGGCGGGCTGCACGATGTTGGGGCGTGGGCGGAAGACGGCCTAACGGTGTGCGGGACCGTAGCCCAGCTTCATGGAGACGGTTGCGAATGGTCCTCGCCGATACCCCAGGAGCAACAGTGTCCCTAATTTGCTGGGAAGTGGCGGTGCGGTCCCCTACGGCACTGCGTAGGATCCTACGGTCTTGGCGTGCATCCGTGCGTTGCTGCGGTCCGGTCCCAGGTCGACGGGCACGTGCACCTTCCGCCGACCACTGGCGACAACATCGATGTACTGTGGAGACCTCACGCCCCACGTGTTGAGCAATTCGGCGGTACGTCCACCCGGCCTACCGCATGCCCACTATACTCTACAAACGGACGGAAAAAGCTCACCATTGTAATAAATGTTTTTATGTAAACAAGTGTGTTTCAATCTGAAACTTTCAAAAAAAAATTTCGCTCTGAGATCGCTGTTCTTCCAATGAAGTTTACAGAAATAATTAAAAGTTATTGACGTTTAAAAACTGTTTTTATAAAATACGCGGCTGTCAGTCTGTTTTGATTGAAGACAGTGGATTTTAGTCCAACATCAGACCACCTCCAGGTTCCAGATGCAAGCCATCTACGCATTCTCAAAGTTCGAATATCTATTGTACCTAATAGACTGTTCCTTTAATTGTATTAACTGTCTACGCGCTACCTTTATCTTCCGAAAACTATTTCTGATTCAGTTCAAAATATGACAACACGGCGCACACTGCCGTATTTGATGTTGACAGGACATAAAGGTTACGCATAAACAGTTAATAATAGTAATGGCTCTGAGCACTATGGGACTCAACATCTTAGGTCATAAGTCCCCTAGAACTTAGAACTACTTAAACCTAACTAACCTAAGGACATCACACACACCCATGCCCGAGGCAGGATTCGAACCTGCGACCGTAGCAGTCCCGCGGTTCCGGACTGCAGCGCCAGAACCGCTAGACCACCGCGGCCGGCATAATAGTAATGGAACAGTCTATAAATTACAGTACGTGTTCCAATTGTGAGAATGCTTAGATGAGTTTCTTGTGACAGCCGAAGGTGGTCTAATGCTGAAACGAAATCAATTGTCTCCGATAAAAAATAGTTGTACAGCTATGTATTTTATATTGCAATTAGTAACCTTCGTAAGAGCTGTTTAACACCGACTACACGAAATATTTCTCAGTGAGCTGTTTCTCGGTATTTCGTAGGGTATCCTTTTCACTTAATCAGAGCCTCCATTCCGCATGTAAAAATGTCAGAGATCTTCTGGGTTGATCACTTTGAGCAGTGATCTGAAAATACATAGCTGTAACTCTGTTTTTGATTGAAGACAGTGGATTTCAGATCAACATCAGACCATGTTCAGGTCCCAGAAGGCCAGGCCAAGTCAGCACGCAAATTCCATCTGAGTGAAGCATTTCTTATTGATTCTGGTGCGTTGAGATGCCTCACTGTCTTGCTGAGTGGTGCACTGATCGTTGTTACTTAGAAACAAATCACACAGAGGGCAGACCTATAACAATACATTACTACTTGTTCCGTAGACCATGAATACAACACTTCATAATAATGTGGCTCGTACCAGTTTAACATAAATTTTCATTACACAATATATAATTTAGTTACTATTTCATACCTAAAAATTCATCTGTCGAATAGAAGGAGTTGTCATTCAGATATTCTTTTGGCACGTTTTTAAATGTTGGTAACGCTATTTGGCAAATGACCGAAGATCTTTGTGGGAGCATAATTGACCCCTTTCTGTGCCAAAGTCACATTTCAGCATTAAGACATCTTTGTTGTTTATGCTTTATCGTTGACCTGTAACCCCCGGGATCTCTTGCCGTGACACTGCTGGAAAGCTGTACAGTGGCAGTGGTGCACTCAGGGAAGAAGTCTTCGTCTAGTCGACGACGGGTGAGCTCAGTTCCGTCGCTTCCAAAGATGCTGAGTGCCACCACTCAACCTTTTTGCTATTTGTGCTTACGTATAACCTTGTTCACAGTGTTACAGCTTCACTCCTTTTACTCGGTGACGAGTCGGTACTTTTCACTACAGCAGACCAGGTTTTCAACACTGTCTTCCATCTTAATTCATCTCAATTTAAAGAAATCGTATACTATTAAAACTCTACAGTACTGCTGACCACTTAAGTTAGAACAGTGAGCGGATCGATTTTTCTCAGTGGAGAAAGCAATTATATGAGGGCAAATTCCTGTAACCTCCGATCGATCGAGAAATTAAAACTACAGTAAAAACTTGGTGAATATTTGCCCAGATGTGACGCGCAGTGTCTGTAGTATGTTCGTGTGCCCCGACGTGTCGCACTTTTTCACTCTGAGCGCACAGTAAGCACGTAAACAGCCTAGAAAACAGTTTCTCCCGCAAAGTGTGGCGTTGCTGCTCAGAGGTTTCGCCTGATTTCATGCCGTCTACGTAACGTTTCTGTCATTTGTTTCTTTCTTCATGATAATCCTCTGCCGTACACTGCAGAAGCAACGGCGATGCGCTTGCAGCGTTTACGATGGCAAGTGTCTCTCGTACACCATACATGGCACCAGACATGGCACCCTCTGATTTTCATCTCTTCGCTCGTATGAACCGCTATGAGTACAGCATTTAGGGGCAGACAGCGTAGGAAATTGGCGAAAATCATTGGTGGCTGCTTTCTATGACGAGGTTATTGTAAAGTAGGTAATGTGATACGACAAATGTCAAATTCGGACGGCGAGTATGTAGAGAAATAACCGAAAGGAGCAGCTAAATGTTGAATATAAAACATTTTTTTATTTTCACTGCAATTTCCATTTCGAGACCGAGTGAATGTTGAAGAAAAATAGCCATTCTCATATGCATCGATTGTTCGATTTGTTGGAACGAAGCAAAGAATTAACTTGCATATCAGCTGCACAACTGAAGTTTTTAAATCGTTATCAGTTAAAATTTAACTATTTATTTTAATAAAATAGTAACATCTCTCAATTTCTAAAAATATTAAATAATTAGAGTACATATCGTAAACAAAAAATAGAAGTACAAGTCATTCATTTAATAAACAACAAATTACTTACTTCTAGTGATTTTGAAATGAATGAACATTTCAGTGGAGTGTCCAGAATTAATGCTACCACTAAGGGTGTAATTATCCCACTCGAGAAATCGGCGACATAAAAACTTAATCGGTTAGTCTATTCTGAATAAAGGAGTATCCTTCATAGTCTAGTTTGCTATTATTGTGCTCCAAGAGCAGTATCGAGTCAGTTGGTCATCAGCATTTGACAGGAACCGGAGAAGAAGATAAGGCCTACAGATACGAGTCGTCTTCTGCGTAATCGAGGAAGTCCCAAATTAGTATGCAGCTTTTAGTGCATTTGAGCCTCTCCCTTTTCTCATTTTCAACGCTAACGTAGAAACACTAGATTGTGCTATAGAAATGCAAGAATCACACATCCGATACATATGGCTTTTAGCATCTAATGGGTATAAATCTGTATCGATTGCGACTACAAATTATGCCACACATTTTAAAATAATAATTTTAAGCAGAATTTTGCACCCGGCTGGATAGACCATTGGTTGCCTCATAGTACAAAACCCCAAATAATACACATGTTTAGACCACCTGTATAAGGAACTTCCTGTAGGAAAATTTTAGAAAGTTCACAAGAGGAGCTTCTCGTTCACTGTAGAGGTGCATTAAATATTATTCTACAGCCGCTTCTTAATGCTGTAATGAAGTGAGATACTAACCGTTGTTCAACTGTTCTGAAATCTAACGTAATCGTAAGTTACAATACATGACACTGTAGTAATCGAAACAAGAAACACAAGAAGGATAAACTTTTGAGGCGAACTGAGTACGGAGATGGAATTATAAATAATAGTGGATCAGAAATGAAAGTTTTCATATTTCCGAATGTACGTAATAGATGTAAGACAAATGAAGCTATATTAGAAACTAATTCAAGGAAGGAGAAACTCTATTAATCTAAATCTGTCTGAAAAGTATATTGCATAAATATTATTGTTCACAAATATTCAGCAATTACGTACTGATATTAGCATATTTCTTGATTGGCTTAGTCACTTTAATATTCAACTTTTTTGTGTACTAATTTCTTATCTTATCTTTCTGTCAAGGTATCTGAAAATACCCAAAGGCCGAAACTGTTCAATAGTATAACATATAAAGTAAAACTAGCATTACCAGACGGGGTAGAACCATTGCCATAGTATACATATGTCTGTAAATGGTCTGCATTAGTGACAAAAAAATTTTTATCTTCTGATGAAAAACATCGTTCAAAGAATATAAAGATAATTAAAGTGGAATGGTTTGTTTGTTCCGTCATAAGCAAAAGAATAACAGCCGTGAAATAATAACTGGTAATTCTTGAACGTTATCTTTGCAGATGACTTTGAGGAAAATGTTTCACCAAATGGAAGATATTTCTAAATTAATTGAAATTTCACGTTTAAGCTTGACGAAATTTATGACCAACTCTGGGGTCTTGTGTCGATAATTGCTCACAGTAATTAGGCTGCCTTCGAGTCAAAGAACGAGATGTTATTAATTGTCTGAAGGGAAATACGTTCCGGAATTAATTAATTAATTAAAAGTTGTGGCTTTAATTTCAGTTCGATGCCGCTGTCTGCGGAACTGTGCTGCATCAATCCTACCACTTCAGCTGAGGCTCCCTCTTATCAATGGTCTCGAGAATACAACCAAGTTAACCGTCAGTGCGACTGAAACACAATATTTGGAAAGAAATCGGATAGCGCTGTACCTGACAAGACAGTAGTATAATTTGTATGTATCCGTCTCGCCTCTCAGCGTAGGGCGTACGCAAACCAGAAAGGCCCCAAAATTTCCATGCAATAGTGGTCTCGAGTGTGGACAACATCTACGGGGTTGGGGAAGAAGGAAAACCCGCAAAATCGTTGTTTATACCTTACAAATTTATTAGTCTAAACTAGTTGCAAGGGAGACATTAAGTGGGTCTCTAAGACATTCTGGGCAGTAGGTCACACATTCTCTTCCGACGTGAAAACACGATGCCAAATCCCCCACACACATACACACACATTATGTCACATCCTTATACATATTTTGTCGTACGTCAGGCACTAGTGTTGCCATGGATTGTTACCTCAGCTCAGTTTGAATGAATATGAGTTGCTGGAAGGTAAGAGAAAATTTTATTATTATTACACGGAGTACAATACGGGTGGCCAGCAACGCAGTCTTTTTCCTACAATCTTTGCTAACAGCAGGATTTGTAGAACTACGGCCTAGACGGGTAACCGCGCTTTGTATAGTGAAAATTTAGTCTGTGTTATATGTCTGCATGGTTACACCTTACATACATATGTTTTCTGTAGGAATTTTTTGTTTTCTGTTTCCTTTTAGGTAGTGAATATGCGTTAATTCCAAAGATACCACTGTCGGCGATGCCATTTTGTGTAACTGAACGTTCTATATCATCCTTGTAAACTTAATAAATTTGTGGATAGCTCCTGAACGTGAGTGATCAGTTCTATTATCCGCTTCACATCATTCTTACAGCAAGTCGGTATTAACTACGAACGGTTAAACTGGAACCATCACATACCTAAGTTTGTGTGGAAGCGAACCAAGGAATGCATTTCACTGGAAGAACGCTTAGAAGCTGTAACAAACTCTTCTGGAATATTGCTCCGCAGCATGGGATCCTAAACAGAGAAAATTAACGGAGGATATCGAAAATGATCAAAGAATGGCATCTCGTTCTGTATTGTACTGACCTACAGAGATCATGTAGATGTAGAAACAGCAGAAGAATGTCACGGATAAGATAGCCGAGTTGCAGTGACAATCAGTACAGCGAAGATGTTTTTAGTTGTGGCAAAATTACAATCTCGAACTTTCTCCTCCCACTGCCAAAACACTTTCACTCTCACTTTCAATGGAAGAAATGATCATCGTGATAAGAGATAAGAAATCAAAGCCCGCTCGGGAAGATTTTCCAACTCGTTTTTTGAGAGGAGAGCGGTAAAGCAACACACTGACGGGCAAAAAAATCGCGACATAAACGAAAGTTGGTACCCGTGTTTCTACATCTGAAAGATGATGTCTATTCAGATTTCGCGCCAGTGACATAAGAGTGCCGATAGTAGCGCTACTATGAGGATGCAAATCAGGTCTGACGTAACGGTCATGAGCGTTAATTACCTTTGAGATTAGACGTAACGAGTCGATGGAAGGGCAAGAACGCTTTTAAAACGACAAAGGCGGCACAATCAACAACTGACTGAGTTTGAACGAGGTTGTGTAATAGGGCTACGATAAGCCGCTTGTTCCTTCTGCGATACTGTAGGAAAACTTGGCAGGAATGTAGCCGGCGTACGTGACTGCTGGCAGCGGTGGTCACGAGAACGTACATCGCAAGAAGCCCGGGCTCCGGATAGCCACTTGTCACAACCGAGACGGAGGAGTATCGCGCTCCATCTGCAGCAGCAATGTGAGTAACAGTTGCCACCACAGTGACACAACGAAGGGTTGCAAATTGGTTACTTCAAGGACTAGTCCGGACCAGACGCCCTGTAGCGTGCATTCCACTGACCCCAAACCACCGCTATTTGCGACTAAAGTTGTATCAAGCGAAAGCTCACTCGTGAACAAGGCGGATGTACACTTCTGGAAATTGAAATAAGAACACCGTGAATTCATTGTCCCAGGAAGGGGAAACTTTATTGACACATTCCTGGGGTCAGATACATCACATGATCACACTGACAGAACCACAGGCACATAGACACAGGCAACAGAGCATGCACAATGTCGGCACTAGTACAGTGTATATCCACCTTTCGCAGCAATGCAGGCTGCTATTCTCCCATGGAGACGATCGTAGAGATGCTGGATGTAGTCCTGTGGAACGGCTTGCCATGCCATTTCCACCTGGCGCCTCAGGTGGACCAGCGTTCGTGCTGGACGTGCAGACCGCGTGAGACGACGCTTCATCCAGTCCCAAACATACTCAGTGGGGGACAGATCCGGAGATCTTGCTGGCCAGGGTAGTTGACTTACACCTTCTAGAGCACGTTGGGTGGCACGGGATACATGCGGACGTGCATTGTCCTGTTGGAACAGCAAGTTCCCTTGCCGGTCTAGGAATGGTAGAACGATGGGTTCGATGACGGTTTGGATGTACCGTGCACTATTCAGTGTTCCCTCGACGATCACCAGTGGTGTACGGCCAGTGTAGGAGATCGCTCCCCACACCATGATGCCGGGTGTTGGCCCTGTGTGCCTCGGTCGTATGCAGTCCTGATTGTGGCGCTCACCTGCACGGCGCCAAACACGCATACGACCATCATTGGCACCAAGGCAGAAGCGACTCATATCGCTGAAGACGACACGTCTCCATTCGTCCCACCATTCACGCCTGTCGCGACACCACTGGAGGCGGGCTGCACGATGTTGGGGCGTGAGCGGAAGACGGCCTAACGGTGTGCGGGACCGTAGCCCAGTTTCATGGAGACGGTTGCGAATGGTCCTCGCCGATACCCCAGGAGCAACAGTGTCCCTAATTTGCTGGGAAGTGGCGGTGCGGTCCCCTACGGCACTGCGTAGGATCCTACGGTCTTGGCGTGCATCCGTGCGTCGCTGCGGTCCGGTCCCAGGTCGACGGGCCCGTGCACCTTCCGCCGACCACTGGCGACAACATCGATGTACTGTGGAGACCTCACGCCCCACGTGTTGAGCAATTCGGCGGTACGTCCACCCGGCCTCCCGCATGCCCACTATACGCCCTCGCTCAAAGTCCGTCAACTGCACATACGGTTCACGTCCACGCTGTCGCGGCATGCTACCAGTGTTAAAGACTGCGATGGAGCTCCGTATGCCACGGCAAACTGGCTGACACTGACGGCGGCGGTGCACAAATGCTGCGCAGCTAGCGCCATTCGACGGCCAACACCGCGGTTCCTGGTGTGTCCGCTGTGCCGTGCATGTGATCATTGCTTGTACAGCCCTCTCGCAGTGTCCGGAGCAAGTATGGTGGGTCTGACACACCGGTGTAAATGTGTACTTTTTTCATTTTCCAGGAGTGTATTTCGCGTTTTCTGATGAAAGCTGGTTCCGCCTCGGTGCCAATGACGGCCGTGTGTTGGTTAGGAGGAGGCCAGTCGATGACTTGCAACCAACCTGTCTGCACGCTAGACCTACACCTCGAGTTATAGTCTGGGGTGCCATTTCGTATGGCAGCAGGAGCAAGTGGTTATTCCACGCATCCATACTGCAAATTAGTACGTCTGTCTGGTGACTGTGCTGCCATTCATGAACAACATTCGAAGGGGTGTTTCCCAATAGGATAACGCTCTCGGACATACTGCTGCTGAATCCCAATATGCTCTACAGAGTGTCGACATGTTGCCTTGGCCCGCTCGATCACCATATGAGTCTCCAATCGAGCACATAGGAGACATCATCGGATGACAAATCCAGCGTCATCCACAACCAGGATTAAGAATCCCTGTGTTGACCGACCGAGTGCAACAGGCATGGAACTCCATGCCGCAAACTGACATCTGACTGCTGTACAACAAAGTACATGCACTCAGCGTTCCAGCATCAGACTGTCCAAACCAGTCATCTTGGAATAATTAAAGTGTCTATACTGCGATCGCGGTGCATGAAGTAGATTCATTTTAGACTATATGTATTAAGTGTATTCGTTTTCGACTATCTGTATGAAGTGTATTCATTTTCGACTATGCCAATCGCCCACAGCACATGTGTACATGTATTCATAAATGGCTTCTTTGTTTTATGTAAGATAATCGTCACGGAGCCGGCCGAAGTGGCCGTGCGGTTAAAGGCGCTGCAGTCTGGAACCGCAAGACCGCTACGGTCGCAGGTTCGAATCCTGCCTCGGGCATGGATGTTTGTGATGTCCTTTGGTTAGTTAGGTTTAACTAGTTCTAAGTTCTAGGGGACTAATGACCTCAGCAGTTGAGTCCCATAGTGCTCAAAGCCATTTGAACCATTTTTAGCCAATCGTCACGGAAAATAATCGTTCCTAAGTTGAGTTCTATAAGGGCACTGCGAGAGCAGGGCAAACACAGAGACAAAAGTTTGACGCATTCAGCAACTCTACTGCTCAACGCAAAACGCCTCCTTGGGTCGCAGGACGGCGAGCGCAAGGCAGCGAGGAGTAAGAAAAGGCCGAAGGAAGTGGAGGCGGCTCTAGTGCGGGGGCGTTATCTGCCGCGGGCGATAGTGGCCACGCACGCCGCCAGAGAGAGGCGTCCAGAAGCACAATGGCTGCTAATGACGGAGCCAGATACGCCTGCCGGTCTGACGCCTCCCCGGACGCGACCCCCTCATTCCACCGCGCGACCTAACATTCGCTGCGAGTTCTCCGCGCTCCTGCGGAAGCTATCTCCATGATATTACCCGATGAGCAGCTACTGCACGCTCCTACAATGGCCATCAGCACCCACAATTGCTGCAGTTCGGAGCGCCACCGCTCTAGTATAATATCGCATATTACCTATACCGGTTCAGCACCATCCAGGTGTGTTTTGCTCTGTCTGTCTGCTGGTTTATTCTGTTTGCTTGTATTGTATTGTGAGGAACGTCATTATGCAACTATTGCAACTATTCAGACAATAATGAAGACTTAATTAGCTCACAGATATAATTAGCTACACGACAGCTGATAAAACAGAGTATTGAAAAAATTAAAGAAAATCAAGTACCTGATACAGAACAACGCATCGCGCAGAGAGCAGCACAATGAGACTCATCCTGTATGAGGTACTAAAATTATTTGCAGGTCTCAAAATGGTTGAAATGGCTCTGAGCACTATGGGACTTAACTTCTGAGGTCATAAGTCCCCTAGAACATAGAACTACTTAAACCTAACTAATGACATCACATACATCCATGCCAGAGCACGATTCGAACCAGCGACCGTAGCGGTAGCGCGGTTCCAGACTGAAGCGCCTAGAACCGCTCGACCACCTCGGCCGGCTGTAGGTTTCATATTTTGAACTTGGCCACAAAATCTCTGAGTTCTTGCACTGTCACCTTAGTAGTGGCATATTTTAGATCAATCCTAAAAGCGAAATTTTCTGATTGTCTTGTTTTTTCAGCCCCTCTGCACCAGTTTTACGCCATTTATTTCAGTCATACTCCCATGTCTGTGTGTACACAGCATATCACCCTCTGCCATATGCCACAGACGTTGCGTTCAATCACGTAACACATTCCCCTTCCAGTTTTTTCTCCCGTATCTACCGACGAGAAATTTGCCACAGTCTACTTCCAAACTCTCTTCAAGGATACTTTCAAGACCCAGTATACTGCTGATCGCTCAAAATGCAATAACACTTAAGCATTAAAGAGCAGACGTCAAAGCCGATTGAAGAGTATTACTTTTTAGGATTAGGGCAGGCGCTTCCGTGTAACCTCAGAAAGAAGGTAAGAGTATCTTCATATACGTTTTGTACACTCCGAGAGGATATGTAACAAATTTTTCATTCTCAAAACGTGTTTCAGTATTGGTTGTTCCTGAGAATATCACGTTATGCACAGTACAACAAGCAATTAGTTCTACGAGAACAAGTTGGAATTCCACAGATGTAGGAATGAGTCATATCCAAATTGAACTCACGTTGCTCGGAATCCCTCGACCGTCACATGAATATGTTTCTATTTATGTTCAGGAGGATAACCCTCAACGCGGTGCAAGCTTTTAGCACTCTGTGCGCACGGCACAAGGAACAGCTGTTGCTGCATGCAAGCAACACTGGGCGGACGTCCCTTTACACAATAGGAATCAACGCCACCGCACTCCACCACTCGCCCTTCACGGCCCGACTTCTGCGACCGTCTCGCGCCCTGATCAGTCCAAGACTCCCCCTGCCCGTTTGTCTGTCAGCCATAGACTCGTCCGGCTAATGTCTGGTCGTCACCCAGAGACACCTGCTCGTCTCTTCAGCAGTCCCAGACCGGCCAGCGGAGGCACTGCCCGCAGGGTGCAACGATCTAGCCGCCTCCTCTAGGCGACCGTGTCGTCACCAATCAATCGACATGCCCAGCATCGGCAGAGGGAAATTGCACAGCTTCTACGCTAGCTCAAATGGACTGGGGTTTGAGGGTGGTCATTCATAGTCAACACTGTGGCATGGAGGTCAATGATTTTAAAAGAATAGGAATTATCCACTCTAGAAAAAGAGATGAGTCCTAATTACCCACTGCCACTAACTCGCCCTTCACTTCTTCCATCTGACAATCCATCTGTGTAAGATTCGTGTATTTTTGACCAATACGGTGGGATCAGACACAAATACCATTCCGTAGTCACATCATTTATTGACAACTCCATTGTGTTGTTGCTGTCCTTGTTGTTTTAGTCTTCTGTTCGAAGACTGGGTTGATGCAGGTCTCCACGCTATTCTTGTGGTATTCACGTCTTTATTTCCATCTACAATTTTTATCCCGCCTCCTCCTCCGGCCATAATCGCCCTCAGTACTAAACCGATGATCCTTTGGTGTCTCGCAATATGTCTTACCATCGAACATTTCAGTGAATTTGCGCCACAGATATCTTTTCTCCCCAATTATTTTCAGTAATTCGTCATTAGCTACTCGTTGTATGTTTCTAATCTTAACCATTCCTCTACTGCACCACTTTTCAGAGACTTCTATTCCCTTCTTGACTGTACCGCTTATCGTCCATGTTTCACATCCCTACAGGGCTACACTATAAATGTCTTCAGTAAATACTTCCTAACACTTAAACATATTTTCAGTGTCAACAAATTTCTCTTCTTCTGTTAACATTTTTCTTGTCATTACGTGTCTACATGCTATATCCTCTCTACTTCGGCCTCTGTCAATTATTTTGCTGTCCAAATTACGAAGCTCATCTGATACTTTTAGAAACTCATTTCCTGAACTAGTTCCGTCAGCATTAACTGATTTAATTCGAATACATCCCATTATCCATGCTTTTCTTTTCTTAATGTTCATCTTACATCCTTCTTTCAACGAACTGTCCATTCCATTCAACTCCTTTTCCAAATTCAAAAATGGTTCAAGTGGCTCTGAGCACTATGGGACTTAACTTCTGAGGTCATCAGTCCCCTAGAACTTAGCACTACTTAAACGTAACTAACCTAAGGACATCACACACATCCATTCCCGAGGCAGGATTCGAACCTGCGACCGCAGCGATCGCGCAGTTCCAGATTGTAGCGCCTAGAACCACTCGGTCACCCAGGCCGGGTTTTCCAAGTTCTTTGCTGTCTCTGACAGAAGTACACAGTCATCACCAAACCTTAAAAACTTTATTTCTTTTCCCTGAACTTTAATTCCGTTTTTTCAATTTCTTTAGTGCTTGTAGATTGAAAACACCCGGGATAAGCTACAAACCTTTCTCATTCTCTTCTCGATCACTACTTCCCTTTCGTGCCCTTCGACTCTTACAACTGGCGTTTAGTTTTTTAACAAGTTGTAAATAACTTTTCGCTCCCTGTATTGTAGCCCAGCTACCTTCAGAACTTGTAAGACTTTATTCCAGTCAACTTCATCAAAATTTCGCTCTATGTCTACAAGGCCTACAAAGGGAGATTCGCCTTCCCTTAACAGATCTAGGATAAGTTGTAGCGTCAACATTCCCTCGTATGTTACAACATGTTTCCCGAACCCAAATTGATTTTGCCTGTGGTTGGCTTCTACCTTTTATTTCCATTATTCCGTAAATAATTGTATCACTGTGAAGCAGCTATGACTTATTAAACTGAGAGTTCTGTAACATTCACATAGGCCAGCACCTGCCGTCTTTGGAATCGGAATTATTACATTATTCTTGAGCTCTGAGGCGTATTTCATATGTCTCACACATCTTGCACGCCAGGTAGAATAAGTTTTGTCATGACTTACTGTCCTAAGGATATCAGTTCTCCTGAAGGAATGTTGTCTGCTCCAGGGGATTTGTCTCGACTTTTTCAGTGCTCTGTCAAATTGTTATTTTAGTATCCCTACTCATATCTGATCTTCATCGTTTTCCTCTTCTCTTTCTACAATATTGCCTTCAAGTTCGTGTCCCTTCTATACAAGCTCTATACACTCCTTCAAACTTTCAGCAATCCTTTCTTTGCTTCGTATGTTTTTTCGTGTGAGCTTTTGAGATTCTTATTGCTACTTCTCTTTTCTCCATACTTCTCTTTAACTTTTCTATGGCCGGTATTTGTCTTTCCCCGTGTTATATATGCTTTATAGGCTTCTATGGACTTACATTTGTCCTCTACCCTTTCCTGCGTTTCCATTTTGCACTTTTCTTCAGTCTCTTTTTGTTTAGGCGTTTTTACGCTTGGTCACTTCCTGCAACTTTGGATTTTTTCCTTTCGTCAATTAAATTCAGTATCCACAGTGATTTCGAAGGGTTTCAGCTATGCATAATCTTCTTACCTGCTTGATCCTTCGCTTTGTCATCCTTCAAAGCCACCCATTTGTATTCTAATATATCCCAATCCCCTGATTCAGTAAATCGTTGACTAAAGCTTCTTTTGAAACTCTCATCAACCTCTGGTTCACTCATCTTATCTAGATTCCACCTTGGTTAGTTTCTTCAGTTTTAATCTACTGGTTACAAGCAGGAAGTTAGGATAACTGCCCATATCCGCCACTGAGAATGTCTTATAGACCAAAATTTCTGTGTTGCTATTATACAATCAGTCTGATAACTTAGTGTCTCCAGGTCTCTTTCACGTATACAACGTTTTTTCAAGATTCTTAAACCATGTGTTAGCTATGATTCGTTTTCTTTGAAAAGCACGAACAGTTTCTTTATGTTAGTTACATCATTAGTTTAAGTCACTTATAACATGGCACCGGACGGCAATAATAAACTTTTACCTCTATCCCTAGGATATCATTGTATATGTTCAACAAGGCTGCAACTTCCACTCGATTACGGCAAAAAAATCGCCTTCGTATAGATAATAACCTCGCGAAGTATGGAGGAATTGAACAGGTGAAGTACGACAGCAAGACTGAAGAATAAATACAGTGAAATGAAAACTATGCGTGGAGGAGGGTTGACGAACAAATAGAGTAAAATTAAAACTATGTGCGGTCAATATGTCGGTGGGAAACTGGTAATGATGAATGATGGAAGTTGTAGAAACAGTTTGCTGTACTTGGGACATCTGAAAATGATAAGCAAATAGACACTTCCAGAAATAAAAGGGGGTAAACCGAACGATATGGTAAGAAACGAAAGGCCAATGTGTCACAAGGGGAATGTCAACCACCAGCGCATATTGTCAGTACTAACTTACGAAAGTGAAAAACGTCTTTAGGTGCACAAACAGTAAAAAAACTGAGAGTTGCCTAGCGAGCACAGCAACGATACATGTTGGGTATACGAAGAAGAGACAAAAAATGAAATGTATGGGAGAAAGGACGGTATTCGGTGACATGACAGTGTTATGAAACTAAAATAGTGGAAATAGGACTATGGAGAATCTCTGTTGGACTACACCATGACAAGAACAGACCTAGAGGAAATCCCAATGGAAGGTGTACTGACAACAAAAATAAAGAAACAGCGCAGACGCGTATGAGAAAAGCTGAAGGTCTGGAAAAGGCCTGTCTAGATAATAAACGGCTGATGGTAATGAACTTTTTCCTCATAACATCCGCCACGCTCTACAATATGCAAGCCACTACCAAGCCGTCAATATATACAGGGTTTGTCATAACATATAGCGTAAATAAAAATAAGTGCATGTATGCGACAACAGAAACAAGAACGTCCCAGTAAATCGGAGTTCGCAGTCGCGCCTTTTACAATATGGCTGTGAAAGTGTATTTACGTGGTGCCTCTGCCGTTCTGTTTGATGTATTTCCCTAGTTAGAACCAAATTATTTCGAATTTAAAACTTTAGATTAAAGCCCTATCTAATTAGGCCGATAACCTTGCCTTTGAGTGACTGTAAACTTCTAATTAGGCTCAGATGTCCCCCATGACCAAGGGTTGGGTACATGATAAATGCATTATGTGGTAACCAAGCATTTAGCAGCTGATGTAAGACTACGTCTATCATGCCAGTAGGTTTGAAGGAGGATTACTCGACTAGGGATTGTACCTTGGCCTCTGAGAACACCTGCTCTGGTTTTTCTGTTTGGGACCATCTTGTCTTGTCCACAGAGAAAAATGGCCAAGACTTGCAAAGAAAACGTAAGTCGGATTCAATACATTAGCGGGAATCGTCAGGGTTCCAGACGCTCTCGACGGCGAGTACACAGCCGGCGCCATTGTGGCGGAAACCACTGTATCGAAGTGAACACAGCAGCATTACACTGTGTCGTTGCCAAGCACACTCAGTCCACTCCTAGTCCAAAATAAGGTAACAAAGTTTTCCGAAGTCACAGCGAGCACAGGGCTAGAAGACGACAGAGAAGGGAACCTATATATCATATACATATCAGGCTGGAAAGGAAATACAGGGTGAGTCACCTAACGTTACCGCTGGATATATTTCGTAAACCACATCAAATACTGACGAATCGATTCCACAGACCGAACGTGAGGAGAGGGGATAGTGCCATTGCTTAATACTAACCATAAAAAAATGCACGGAAGTATGTTTTTTAACACAAACCTACGTTTTATTAAATGGAACCCAGTTAGTTTAGTTAGAACATCTGAACATATAAACAAATACGTAATCAGTGCCGTTTGTTGCATTGTAAAATGTTAATTACATCCGGAGATATTGTAACCTAAAGTTGACGCTTGAGTACCATTCCTCCGCTGTTCGATCGTGTGTATCGGAGAGCACCGAATTACGTTAGGATCCAAAGGGAACGGTGATGGACCTTAGTTACAGAAGAGACTGGAACAGCACATTACTTCCACATGCTAACACCTTTTTATTGGTCTTTTTCACTGACGCACATGTACATTACCATGAGGGGTGAGGTACACGTACACACGTGGTTTCCGTTTTCAATTACGGAGTGGAATAGAGTGTGTCCCGACATGTCAGGCCAATAGACGTTCAATGTGGTGGCCAGTATTTGCTGCACACAATTGCAATCTCTGGCGTAATGAATGTCGTACACGCCGCAGTACATCTGGTGTAATGTCGCCGCAGGCTGCCACAATACGTTGTTTCATATCCTCTGGGGTTGTAGGCACATCACGGTACACATTCTCCTTTAACGTACCCCACAGAAAGAAGTCCAGAGGTGTAAGATCAGGAGAACGGGCTGGCCAATTTGTGCGTCCTCCACGTCCTATGAAACGCCCGTCGAACGTGTACCTCACCCCTCATGGTAATGTACATGTGCGTCAGTGAAAAAGACCAATAAAAAGGTGTTAGCATGTGGAAGTAATGTGCTGTTCCAGTCTCTTCTGTACCTAATGTCCATCACCGTTCCCTTTGGATCCCTACGTAATTCGCTGCTCTCCGATACACACGATCGAACAGCGGAGGAATGGTACTCAAGCGTCAACTTTAGGTTACAGTATCTCCGGATGTAATTAACATTTTAGAATGCAACAAACGGCACTGATTACGTATTTGGTGATATCTTCAGATGTGCTAACAAAACTAACTGGGTTCCATTTAAAAAAAAACGTAGGTTTGTGTTAAAAAACATACTTCCGTGCATGTTTTATGGTTTGTATTAACAAATTACACTATCCCCTCTCCTCACGTTCGGTTTGTGGAATCGATTCGTCAGTATTTGATATGGTGTACGAAATATATCCAGCGGTAACGTTAGGTGACTCACCCTGTATATGGTGAGGCTCATCTCCCCCTCTACCCAGACTATGGAATGTTACTAAGGACGAGTAGAAACTAGAACCTAGGAGAGGGCAGCATCCCTTCAGTATCACGGCATGTCAGAGACAGACTGGATGAAAGGGCAAGGCTCAACAAAACTAGGGAGACTATGATGATTTATGAGAAGACGAGAGAAATAGAGAAGAGGCAGTGCTGCTGGAAGCTCTAAAAGGGCTAGCACTGAGGAACTTGGTTTGTCGTAGAGTTGTTACGATACCAGTTAACAGTGATATGCAGTGTAGGCGGAACAACGCCATCAAATCACCGTATCTGTATAAAGACGGTATATTTTTGTGTACGGAGCCCATCCAGTAACAATAGCAGAAGAGAAACAGGAGATAAACTAGGAACTGCGAACTTCTCTTTGACATCATTTCAAACTAACTCTCAGCCTTATCCTATTTCACAAGGAGGAATAACTTGTTAAAGACTCCCTCTCACATACGCCAATCGGATAATTCACTCCTAGCGAGTCCTTGTCGCTCAAATCCTAACAGTACTCACATTGCTGACCCGACAATTTCAAAAATAATGTGTACAACTCTCCTGTTGATGCGTTTGGGGCAACGACTTTTGCTGTCTTATCAGGATTTCAGAGAGGATATGTGAATGTCTGAAAGAATACGTAACGGTTTGCAGAGATAAGTGCAGTACTGCATTCAATTGCGGGGACAACACGTAAAACACCTCCTTTTACAGGTACCAGTGCACAATAAATTGTAGCATCTAAGCACTAATGTGGTATTGTGTCTCTTATTAAGGTAAGCCATGGGTGAAATGTGAGCACAATTACATATGAATATAATGGAAAAGTTTAAATTTCGAGTTTATGCCATCGGGGGAAATAATTATTACTGAAGTCAGTGACGAATGGTTTGTCGTCTCTTATTTATCTGAACCATTTTACTTATATTTCGGTATATTTTCACCCGTGTCGGTTTCCTCTATTAATCGTCATACACTCCACCTAGAGGTTGCAACCGGTGGTAACTGAGGGGTTAGATGATCCGTGACCAGAATGACATCCAACAGGGCTTCGAAGTAGTACGGGCAATTGTTTACTTGCAGGTCTCTTCTTCGGAACCAACATCTACATCTACATGGATACTCTGCAGATTGCACTAAAGTGCCTGACAGAGGCTTCATCGAACCACTTCCTCAGTATGCAATAAAACAATACCAATCACCGTTATTTAGGTTTTATTTTTAAAGCTACCAGTTTCGAAGATACTCTACATCATCTTCAGGCCTGCTTCAATCGAGTTACCTTCGTGTTACAAAATACAGCAGCACTTTAAACTGGTTTCGTAACGGTTATTACGGGCATGCGTGCTCCTTGGACAAGGATCGTCGAAACTGGTAGCCTTAAAAATAAAACCTAAATAACGGCGATTGGTATTGTTTTGTTGGATGTTGACCAGCCGCAGTCCCATACTCCAGACAGAAGATGGAGTTTCATTCACCTCCTCAATAATGCTCTATTATTCCACTCCCGAACAGCGCGCGAGAAAAGCGAAATCTTATGTCTTCCCGTGCGAAATCTGATTTCCCCTATTTTATTATGATGATCGTTTCGTCAGAAGATCCTGCCACAACAAAAACGCCTTTTTTTAATTGTCCTCCTCAAATCCTGTATGATGTCCGTAATACACTCTCCGCTGTTTGTCGACAATACAAAACGTGCTGCCGCGCGGAGTGGCCGTGCAGTTTAGGGCGCAATGTCACTGATTGCGCGGCCCCTCCCACCGGAGGTTCGAATCCTCCCTCGGGCATGGGTGTGTGTGCGTTGTTCTTAGCATAAGTTAGTTTAACTTAGCTTAAGTAGTGTGTAAGCCTGGGGACTGATAACCTCAAAACTTTGGTCCCTTAGGAATTCACACACATTTGAACATTTGAACAAAACTTGCTGCCTTTCTTTGAACTTTCTCGATGGTACTCCATTAATCATATCTGGCAAGGGTGCCACGCCGCGCAGCAGAACCCCAATAAAAGACGGATAAGCATAGTGTGGACAAACTCTTTGGTAGATTCGTTGCATCTTCTGTTTTGCCAATAAAACGCAGTCTTTAGTTCGCCTTCCCCACATCATTTTCTGCGTGTTCTTTCTAATTTAATCTGTCAGTAATTGTAATTCTTAGGTATTTAGTTGAGTTAGATTCGATTTATTTATCATGTAATCGACATTTAACCGATTAATTATAATACTCATATGTATGACCACACACTTTTCGTTACTTAGGGTCAGCTGCCAATTTTCGCACTATACAGATATCTTTTCTAAATCGTTTTCATCTTCTGATGACGTTACTACACAGTAAACGGCGGCATCATCTGCAGACAGCCTGCTAGGGCTGCTCAGATTCTCTACGAAATCGTTTAGATAGATAGGGACAGCAGTGGGCCTGTAAGACACCTTATGGAACGTCAGAAATCATATCTTTTACTCGATAACTTCAGGTCTTTTGAGAAATGTGAGGTTTTACGCTGACTCTGGCCCTTTGTGACAACGGCTACTTACGGTTAATATCGTTTTAAGTCAAATCAGCCTGTTAGCTCAACTGGTTGAGTTGCCTAGTCTGAGTCACTCGCGTGACTGGAACTGGACGGCTTCGCTCTTCTCGCCTGTTCGAAGTGGGACCTGCGTGACGTCACTGAATGAATATTTCGAGGATGGGAGACGCTGAGAGTGAAAGACGGGGTTAGTTTTTGGAGGGAGGGCACCGAGGCTTTAAAAATTTTGTCGCCAGGTTCCTCGGGGCCGGTCTGTCCGTCACAGCCTCGTGGATGTCGGGCTGTCGCAGCCTCGTGGTCGGTCTGTCTGGTTTTTGAAGTCTGCCTGTCGGTATGAGATGTGGCCCGCAACTACTCACGGTTTTGAAAATATAAGAATTGTGTGCAGTTTCCTACTTAGTTTTTGGTACAGTCGCAGAACTCAGAATTACTCTGATTCAGTTTAGAGTCTGAAAATTTTTTCTCTGAGCTATAGAAGTTAGTGGAAACTTTGTTTAAATTCCGTACCTACTCAACATGCAAGACGAAGAGTGAGGATATTTTATCGTAATTTGTAATTGTGGAGACGGAATGTTGTTTTACCACGTAATTTATTCAATTATTAATTTATGATGCGTTGGTACCCGTCTTTGGGGGCTCAAGTCGCTTCATTCATTGCTGCATGGTAGCTTGTGTTGATCATCAGATAGTACAAACCGTGTTCATTGGGCAATAATTATGATTTGTGAAAATTTAAATTTCTTGTAGCTCCGTAACTAATTTAGAACCTGGACCTAAGTTTCAACCTAGCAGATGATGGAATTCTAATCATTTTTTAGTGTCCATTCTACAGTTTTATTGTATATTAAGGTGACACTTTATACATAAACAAATCTGCCCGTAGACGGTGAGAAGCAGAGCCCGATTTTATTAAGAAATTTTAATTTAGCACCCGTAGCGTCAAAATTTTCATGTTTCACTAATATGTAGGCTAGCTTATTCGAATTCAGACAGGCCTTATGTGCAAACAGAAATTATTTACACTGAAGCGACAAAGAAACTGGTATAGGCATGCATTTCAAATACAGAGATTTGTAAACAGACAAAATACGGTGCTGCGGTCGGCAACGCCTATATAAGACAACAAGTGTCTGGCGCAGTTGTTAGATCGGTTACTGGTGCTAGAATGGCACCTTATCTAGATTTAAGTTAATTTGAACGTAGTGTTACAGTCGGCGCACGAGCGATGGCTCACAGCATCTCCGAGGTAGCACTGAAGTCGGGTTTCTCCCGTACGACCATTTCACGAATGTACCGAGAATATCGAGAAACTCTTAGAACATCAAATCTCCTATATCGCTGTGGCCGGAAAAATATCCTGCAGAACGGCGCCAACGACGACTGAAAAGAATGATTCATCGTGACAGAAGTGCAACCCTTCCTAAAATGGCTGCAGATTTCATTGTTGGACCATCAACAAGTGTCAGCGTGCGAGCCATTCAACCAAACTTCATCAATATGGGCTTTCGGTACCCAATGCCCCTCGTGTATCCTTAATGACTGCACGACATGAAGCTTTTTGCCTCGCCTTGGCCCGTCAACACCGACACTGGATTGCTGATGACTGGAAACATTTTGCCTGGTCTGACGAGTCTTGTTTCAAATTGCATCAAGCGGAAGCACGTGTACGGGTATGGACACAACCTCACGAATCCATGAACCCTGCATGTCAGCTAGTGACAGTTCAAGCTGGTGGAGGCTGTGTAACAGTGTGGGGTGCGTGCAGGTTATGGAACCCCTCATACATCTAGATACGACTCTGACAGGTGACACATACGTAAGCATCCTGTTTGATCATCAGCAACCATATATGTCCATTGTGCATTGCGACGGATATGGGCAATTCAAGCAGGACAATGCCACACCCCACACGTCCAGAATTGCTAGAGGGTAGCTCTATAAATACTCTTCTGAGTTTAAACAGAACCCCTGCCCACCAAACTCCCCAGACATGAACATTATTGAGCATATCTGGGATACCATGCAACGTTTCGTTCAGAAGAGATCTCCACCCCCTCGTACTCTTACGGATTTACAGATAGCCCTGCAGGATTCATGGTGTCAATTCTCTCCAGCACTACTTCAGACATCAGTGGATGCTGTGTACATAGTTCCGCGTAGGCAGCGCGTACACAATTTCCCAATAGAGCGCGCCCTGCTAACCACAACAGAGCAGGCGCAGCGCTCGTCCGTCTCCGCACTACGAGATGGCGCTGTCTTAGAGACGGACCAAATTCTGCTTCCGCCGATCCGCGTATTATTATGTAACGCAGCCAATGAGATTGCTGCTAATGATGAACCTTTTCTCCTCGTGTATCACACTCGCGCAGTGATAACTGAATGCTCGAAGTATTATAACGAGTGTACAGACCTCCGATTAGTCAGTCTGCATCAGTATGCATTAGTCTGTACCAGTCTATACTCAAGTTTCAGTCTGCAGCTAAGAAGATTATCATATTCCTGTACATAGCCATGAAGAGAAATGTATAGACACTTTGTCAAGTATCAGAGATATGTGAGAATATGATTAACGTACCAAGACCAAAGGAACTTCAGCTTGTCCATTGTAAACAGCATCCAGAATCAAGTTACGTAATATTTATACCTTTTTATTATTTTAATAAATGTGTGTCAAAATTAATCAAGTCCTGTTTAAAGTTGGTCACCGTCAATCTGCTACTCTAAGCGTGCAAGTGGCATTTCTATCGTCTGACCTAACGGCAGAACATAAACACGCTACGATAAGACCACGAGACATATTGCTGACACTCGCCTACTTCGTTAGAGTGACAAGTCAAATAATCTGATGGTGTGTGTACCGAAGGTCTTACAGATCGCACACCACAGTGGAGTCTATGCCAGATCGTGTTGCGGCACTTCTGCATGCTCGCGAGGGCTCTGCTCGATATTAGGCAGGTGTACCAGTTTTTTTGGTAATTTTCTGTGTATTGTCCAGCAACAATTTTGCACTTTCTGCCAACTTTAGTGAGAGATTTTCTTGAGACCCGTATAATTACACCCACTGATGATGGCACAAATGTGACGAAACATGTAAAGCCCTTAAAAATAACATTTTTTTGTGTAATAGTTGCACCTGATTTCCCATAATTTAAACTGCTATCACAGCTGCTGTTCTTCTAAAGCATAAGTTAATGTAGGCTACGTTTGTTCTGTCGTAAGTTGATAATTTTACAAGAAACTCTCCGATGGCGTTTGAATTCAGATAGTTCTGCTGTTTTTCCATGTGAGCCAGTCATTTCTCACACACAATTTCTGAATTAATATTGCCTAAAGCTGATTATGACGACAGGAAGACAAACAACATGTCAAGTTGTCCTGAATTACCTCGGGTGGATAGTGAGTTCAGAATGGTTTCAGTGAGTAGATCATCAGTCTGTCATGGCGGAGGACCCCTGAAAAGGCAGCCCCTGATTGCAATGCGGGAGTGTTTATTCGCCCTTTGGCGAGGAGCGCACTCGTGTGGGACGAGCGTGATAAATGTTGCGGTTATTTACGACCGCAGCAGTGTTCGCGTTATCGCTCCTCCATGACGTATGATGAAGGCTCAGCTCATCCGTCTGAACTCTTGGCGAGACCAGAAAGTGTATATTTCACGCGGCTCGTACCCTTGAATATCTCGAACGGCGGAGCAGCGGAAACGAAGTGTCGCCATTTAGAGCAACCTTGTGCCAACCGGGCCATCCTTTATCCCGCAGAGAAGGGGCGGCGTAATATTTTTGCGCCTGCAGAGAATACGAAGTTTCGGGACATTTGCAACGGGAATTCAGATCTACGCGCGACCCAGTTTCAGTTAAATGAGCTGGAGCTGTAGGTTGTGCATGCGAAGAAAAAGCGTACTATCTCCCGCAGCTGCTTGATGACCACACCTAGCAGACGATATAAAAAAACATTCAGCAGAAAACACCCTGCAGGATACTCATTTTTAACTTAGGCGAGGAAGACGCTGGTCTACTACAATACGTTTGCTGCTCTGATCGTGTGCAATTCTTCATACTATCACTGTTCCGTTTATAAGACTTAATTTAGAGCGAAGATGCAGTCAAATGCTATCCAAACGACACAAACAAAGTGTAATTAAAGAAGGCGCAGCAACATAACGTTTTTAATAATTAAATAGTTATTGATCCATCAGATACCCTTCAAGCCTCAGCAAGAAATCCTCAAGGATGAGACTTACAGTGTATACAAAGTGTAGATTAGCGTTGAGGTTCGTAGTCCTGGTGAGAACAAAACATTTAAATGGAACCTACTTCGAACATAGGCACAAAAAACTTGATTCAGAATGGTTATTATTAGTTTTGCCTCTTAGAAACGATAAACGCCTGTGGCATAATTTCTAGAGGTAATGTACTTCGCCATTTGCTGGTTTGTCCCTGTATTGCCATACTTTATTGAAAAGCAGGCTGGGGCCAATACGAGTGGGCAAACATGAAGTTTTACTTATCGCCTCGTAAAAAGAAAATGGCGTAATTAATACTTCATTTGTTGCAGATACGTGTAGTCCCCCGCAGACACTGGAATCTTCCTTCCACGGTACTACAGCACATCCCTAGAAGGGCCAAAGCAAACTGGCACAGCCTATTGTTTTGATTCGGGTCCTCTAGCAACGTGCTACAATACTGTCCACAGGAATTTCAGGGTGTAACAAGACTGCAGGCATATACCTACAAAACAGAAAAAAACGTAGTTAGAGAATTTAATTTTTTGAAGTTATGATTAAAATTTTGTGATTGCTCCGCGTGTTATATAGTTTTCACTTACACTTGTTGCTCTCGAACATTTCCATCGCCATTCTCCATTAATTTAGAAATGGCACTCCCTTACTCACCTCTATGAAACCATGTACAAATATGTTCTCATTTGGAAGATACGTGGTATAATACGTATTCCAACACAATTTATATAGTCGATGTAAGAAGCAACAGCATAAATATCTTAGCAGGGCAGCTTGTTATACCTTGGAACACTTTTAGGACCCTGTTGTAGATGTTTAATAAACTAAGGGATAAAAAATCGCAACGCCAAAAAACTATTAAGTCATAGTAATGAAATTCTGGGAACACTTTTCTCTAGGTAACATATTTAAGTGATTAACATTGCAAGGTCACAGGCTAATAGAAGAGCGCTTCAACTCATTGCAGATGTGAAATACCGGTACACTAATAACCGCTGCACTGACAGAAAGTTGAACGCAAACCGGCAAACGTGCATGCGTTGTGTTGTACAGGTGCCGATTGTCAGTTTGTGCGATGGAGATTCATGCCTGTCACCCTTGGTCTTGAATAAAGGGACGGGTAACGCTGTTTGTTGATTACACTACAGCTGTCGTACGATAATGTCATATATGTGCTCGATTCGTGACACACATGGTGATCGAGCAAGCCAAGGCATGTTGTCGATGCTCTGTAGAGCATGTTGGGTTTCAGCAGCAGTATGTGGGTGAGCGCTATCCTGTTGGAAAACATCCTCTAGAACGATGTTCATGAATTGTAGCACAACAGGTAGAGTCATCGGATTTATGCAAAAATTTACAGTCAGCGTGAGTGGGATAACCACGAGAACCACGAGAGTGCCTCTGCTCTCATATGAAATCTCAACCCAGACCACAACTCCACGTGAAGGGCCTGTGTGTCTAGGTCGCAAACAGGTTGGTTGCAGGCGTTCACCTGTCCGCCTTCTTACCAACACAATGCCATCACTGGCACCGAGGCAGTATGAGTTTTCATCAAAAAACACAACAGTCTATCATCCTGTCATCCACTGAGTTGTCGCCTGACACCACGTAAGTGGCAAGTGGTGGTGGTTTGGAGTCAATGGAACGCACGCCACAGGGCCTCTAGCTCGGAGGTGTACTTGAAGGAACCGATTTGCAGCAGTTCGATGTGTCACTGCGGTGCCAACTGCTGCTGAAATTGCTGCTTCAGAAGCAGTGCGATGCGACAGAGCCATACGCCAAACGCAATGTTCTTCCCCTCGACAGCCTGTGGCCGTCCGGAGCCCGGTCTTCTTGCGACTGTACTTTCTCTTGATCATCGCTGCCAGCCATCAAGTACAGTGGCTGCCTTCCTGCCAAGTCTATTTGCAATACCGCCTAAGGAACATCCAGCCTCTCGTAGCCCTGTTACACGACCTGTTAACGAAAACATACAAGGAAGAATAAATATCAGCCTATAAGAAAGCGAGATGACAGACCGATAAACGTGCAGTGTTCTAAGTGACATGGCAAAGAACCAAGATCGTGTCATAGGAAGTAGGTACATAAGTTTCACATGGATGACATTCTGGTCTTGTGATATCTGCCACTTCGACTTTCAACTTTCGGTCGTTCCGGTGCAGTTCGGTACTACAACAATAAGTTAACGAAAGTTGAAGTATTTTTCTACGAAATGCCATCTTCACCACATGTCTGAGTCATCTCAACAAAATTATATACGCAAGTGAAGTTGTACGGTCCTTTTAGAATCACCTTACTAACAGTAACGCGCACGATCTTTAATCAGCATAGTGAACAGTATAAGCATGAAAAGTTAGTACAAAAGAGGTCAATGTGGAAATGGATACACACATTAACAGAACTAGGATATATATTTAAAGCTTGATTCGCTGTTATGCCAAGTGCATTACACATATCGTACTGAGAGATGAATGTGCTGTAGATTAATGGTCTCATCTGTGGTATTAGCTGTTGATTCCATTTTTATGCACAATATTCTGGCTACCGATACAGTCGTCTTCTTCGGCTGCTGTGGATGCCGCCATTATGCGGAATCACTGCCTGGACTCCAGCCAAAGTTGTTGAAGTATATGCAGCGAGTACGCATGACAACACAGCTCGCAGTAGCCTGTGGTGTGGAATCACCAAAACGTATAACATAAAAGACATAGTAAATGCAACATTCGTCCGCAGCTCGTGGTCGTGCGGTAGCGTTCTCGCTTCCCACGCCCGGGCTCCCGGGTTCGATTCCCGGCGGGGTCAGGGATTTTCTCTGCCCCGTGATGACTGGGTGTTGTGTGCTGTCCTTAGTTAGGTTTAAGTAGTTCTAATTTCTAGGGGACTGATGACCATAGCTGTTAAGTCCCATAGTGCTCAGAGCCATTTGAACCATTTTTGCAACATTCCACGGGTGTAAAAGTATTCCGATGTGGTTTCCATAACTGTCAGAACAACTGAACACATCGTCTTAGCGCTACCGTTTCGTTATCTAGTGTGAAGCCAAGCAAGAGATGCAAACCAATAAATTCTTCATCGACTAACCCATGAATATTGTTATGTATAATTATTAATGTACAAGTAACACTACCAAAAAACAAGCACTATTATGTGCAAGCTTGAGAGCGAAGTGAGGATTGCCGGCCGGTATGGCCGAGCGGCTCTAGGCGCTTCAGTCTGGAACCGAGCGACCGCTACTGTCGCAGGTTCGAATCCTGCTTCGGGCATGGATGTTTGTGATGTCCTTAGGTTAGTTAGGTTTAAGTAGTTTTAAGTTCTAGGGGACTGATGACCTCAGATGTTAAGTCCCATAGGGCTCAGAGCCATTTGAACCATTTTTTTAAAGTAGGATTACTGTTGTCAACAGCAAGTACCGTGAGTGAATAGAACTAATTTTTTCAAACAAAATGCACAGCCCATAACGTCAACATTTGTAGTGCTGAGCAGATATTTTCAGTGCAATTCAGGTACAAAATTAATCGAAGTAGGAAATCAAACTAATGAAATAACGCCGTAATACTCCAACAGAGACCACAGTCTGTTACATCGAAATACTCAGGAAATATCCAGATCAGTGGCTTTAATTATGTCGACGGAGTTTGGGTATAGTCAGTATAAAAAAACTTTCTCTCCATATGAATCAGAGGATCTCTTAGATGGACGAATCCGTAGTTTTCGTTCAAAAAATTGAGGATTTTGGTGGCAAAATGTAAAACATGTGTTAACGGTATATTGGCAGAAGACTCACAGAACACAGAAAAACTATGAATAAGACATGAAGGAAAAGTATTAACAATAAATAAATAAACAATAAATTACGAATAATTTCTATATGTCGTCTCAGACATGGTGATATTCTAGTACAAAAGAATAAAAACAATAATTTTCAAGGTGGATGAAATATTTTATATTATATAGAATGAAGGAAATAAACGACAAGGAAGATGGTGGTGTGGACTTAAGAAAGCCTTTGTAACACAGATTGCTTTGTAAGACATATGGACGTGGTAGATAACGTCACACGACATATTAAAAACTTAGTGAAGGTGAGTGAAAGTGCGGGGGCATTTTGCCTGAAGACCCCCAGTGGTCCACAGGAAGTCTGACGTCACATGGCCTGTCAGCGTGACTATAACGTAAAATGAGGCTCCACGCTCTACACGAAGCAGATGAAGAAACTGGGAAAGACAGTGTGTGTGTCAACCTGTGAGCAGTTATGGTGCTCTGCGGTGGTATTCTTGTTTACAATACGGCTCGGAGACAGTATCTGGATCACTTAACACGAGGAGGAGTCATAAGGAAACTGGGAGAAGGACGAAGAGTGGCGAGTGTAGGCCAGGCGATTGGTATTGATCACAGCACTGTTTCACGCGCACTGGTAACGTTCAGAACGGCACACACTGCAGCCCGAAAAACACAAAGTGGTCGACCACGGTGAAAATCACCAACACAGCACGCAAGAAGAAATCCACGGCAAAACAGCAGGTGTAACTCAACCACATTTAACAGGAGACACGCCATCTCACGCTCCACAGTAGCACGGTCATTGCATCAGGATGGTCTCTTTGACCGACGGCCGTTACGTTGTGTTCCGTTGACACCCACACGGCTGCACCTTTCCCAGTAGTGTCAAGAGGAGAGGGACTGTACCTATGAGGAGTGGGGCTGTGCTCTCTTCTCAGATGAGAGCTCATTCATTATCGATTGTGATTTGGGGCGTATCCTCATGTAGTGAGGTACAGGGACACGTGATACAACCAGGAACACAAAAAAAAAATGCAAAAATGGCTCTGTGCACTATGGGACTTAACATCTGTGGTCATCATTCCCCTAGAACTTAGAACTACTTAAACCTAACTAACCTAAGGACATCACACACATCCATGCCCGAGGCAGGATTCGAACCTGCGACCGTAGAAGTCGCGCCGTTCCGGACTGAAGCGCCTAGGACCGCTCGGTCACCGCGGCCGGCACCAGGAACACAGCTGAACGTGACCGTTCATCTACATCTACATCTACATTTATACTCCGCAAGCCACCCAACGGTGTGTGGCGGAGGGCACTTTACGTGCCACTGTCAGTATCTCTCTTTCCTGTTCCAGTCGCGTATGGTTCGCGGGAAGAACGACTGTCTGAAAGCCTCTGTGCGCGCTCTAATCTCTCTAATTTTACATTCGTGATCTCATCGGGAGGTATAAGTAGGGGGAAGCAGTATATTCGATACCTCATCCAGAAACTCACCTTCTCGAAACCTGGACAGGAAGCTACACCGCGATGCAGAGCGCCTCTCTTGCAGAGTCTGCCACTTGAGTTTGTTAAACATCTCCGTAACGCTATCACGGTTACCAAATAACCCTGTGACGAAACGCGCCGCTCTTCTTTGGATCTTCTCTATCTCCTCCGTCAACCCGATCTGGTACGGATCCCACACTGATGAGCAATACTCAAGTACAGGTCGAACGAGTGTTTTGTAAGCCACCTCCTTTGTTGATGGACTACATTTTCTAAGGACTCTCCCAATGAATCTCAACCTGGTACCCGCCTTACCAACTATTAATTTTATATGATCATTCCACTTCAAATCGTTCCGCACGCATACTCCCAGATATTTTACAGAAGTAACTGCTACCAGTGTTTGTTCCGCTATCATATAATCATAATAATCTAGTGGGTGCATGGCTGTATTGACCACCAAATATTTGAACACGGTACGCTCACCTCCTAACGTTACTGTCATACTCGGCTTCGTGTCCATGTGCGTCTTTTCAGAGGTGCACTCTGCCCTGACTTCATTTTTGTGGATGACTACTCGAATGCATCAAACAGTACAGGTGGAAGAGTTCTTGGAACGAGAGGGTATTCTGCGAATACACTGACCTGCCCACTCAGCAATTGTGGGATGCGTTGAGGAGACGTACTGTAGTCCGCCCACAAGCACCAACGAATATCCAGCAGTTGTTAATCGCGCTACAGGAGGAATGAAAGGCTCTACCATAACTCCTTCGCAAACTTGTGGCCACAGTGGGAGCGTGTTGAAGAGCATACGTACTGTCCCTGGTGATCAAACACCTTATAGAGAAGCATGTCGTACCTTTTCTGATGTCCAGTGAACCATCATAAATAGCCGTGGTTTCAGTATAATTATTGTCATTTTCTGCCATAGTGGCTATCTTTGTGAGCCGTGACTGTGTGAGATAATTATTAATTGTGACAGTGCCCCAGCAGTCAAATATGTAAAAATGCCATACCTTGGAATAGTATCTGACAAATTAGCAAGACTATTCAAAAGTAAATATCAGCTTCAGCACCAACAACAACCTAAGTAGGAAGCTTATTCACAATATAAAACCACCAGATGCAAGTCTTGATGCATCTGGCATTTACAAAATTACCTGAAGCCAATGTAATAAATATTATATAGGCCAAACAGGCAGAAATTTCAGTGCCCGTTCAAAGAACATTTAGACTGCTACAGGCTAGATAAATGTAACAAATCAGCAGTAGCAACTCACATTAAAGACACAGAGCACCCTTTGAAAATCGAAGACAACCTCGAAATTTTACACAAAATAGGAAAAAGTAAAAGAATGGATATCATAGACGAAATGGAAATTTTCATACATAATACAAAGCGTGGAGGTAGCATTCTTAATGAAATAACCGAATTCAAAAACTCAAAATTCTTCAGCAGTGTTATGCCAGTTCTAACTCAATTGATTCAAGATATGTCAATGTAAGTAATTGACCACAGATCTGTCAGGACCAAGAATATCGATACAAAACCTCGATAATCGATACAGATTCACGTGCTACAGTCCGCCATCTTGTGTTGTGTGCATAACGTCGAAGCAATTTGTGCAGTGAATTACGTTCGCAATCAGTGACAAAATACAATGTGCAACAGTGTAATGTCAACCAACAGCTCCGCCATTACACCAGTGATGCAAGTGAAGCAGCAAGATGATGAAATCGTAAGTGATCAACTGTCATGTAAGCCTTTCATACTATTTTCGTAACACATAACTGATGCAAATCTATCTGCATATTGTACAGGCCGTGATATCATACATAGTCAACCACAAGGAAGAAAACCAGCAGAAGACATCACTGATTTCGAATTCTAGCCACACACTGCCACCCTCCTCCCCCCAAAATACCATACCAGCCGCTACAATAACAAACAATGGACAAAGAGTTCTAGATTAATCTAGTTTAAGACTGTTTAACTTTAAGTAACATTTCTCTGTATATGTGTATGTAGTTATAAACGCCTGAAGACGAACAGAACATGTTCGAAACGCGTTGCATTATGTTAGATTAAATATAAAATAAAATACTGACTGGTAGCAGAAACTGGAAATAAATAATAATTATTGTCCTTGAATAAACGTGTTACTTGTGCCCTTGTCATTTCATATTTCTCTCACATACCTTCTGTACTACAGTGTCGCTGTTGTTTTATGTATGGTCCAAGTTTCATTGAGCTATGTTACTATGCAGTGGCATGTCATGCAAAAGTTACTTTTGTCCTAAGGTTCTGCACAACCGTGTACTACACAAATCAATGAATTCTGACGAAGTACTCAAAAAATTGTTAATAATCCGATGAAATGTTATGAAGGGGAATCTGTTGTTAATAACCTGGTAAGAATTATTTTCTCCCCAAATAAACTTCCACAACAAATAGAAAGCCTATTTAGCGTTTTTGAATGTTTTTTAAAGTTCTCTTTTAGGGTTCCGTACCTCAATACGTAAAAACGGAACTCTTGAGTCGCCTTGTTGTCCGTCTGTCTGTCTGTCCAACTGTTAAGAACACTTTTTTTCAGTAACGGGTTTTCGAATCAAGTTCAAATTCATGTCACCTACTTAGGTGTACGGTTTCTTCGCGGTTTAAGACGATTCAACTTCTAAGTCAGTGTAATCAATAGCTACGGCCCTTTAAGTCAGATAATTTGATACTTGTAAGATTACTCATCAAAGCTATAGAGAACTTCGCGTTGGCCTAAAATCATGTAATTCAGCAAAAAGCAAGTTTTGACAGTACTGTTAAAGAAAAAATCCACAAATTGTTAGTTCTACATCTACGTTATTATTCTGTTATTCACAATAAAGTGCCTGGCGGAGGGTTCAATGAACCACCCTGAAGCTGTCTCTCTACCATTCCACTCTCGAACGATACGCGAGAAAAACGAGCACTTAAATTTTTCTGTGAGAGTCCTGGTTGTTCTTATTTTGTCGTCATGATCATTTCTCCCTACGTAGGTGGTTGCCAACAGAATGTTTTCGAAATCGGAGGAGAAAACTGGTGACTGAAATTTCATGAGAAGATCCCGTCGCAAAGAAAACGCTTTTGTTTTAATGACTGCCACTCCAATTCACGTATCATGTCTGTGGCACTATCTCCCCTATTTCGCGATAATACAAAATGAGCTGCCCTTCATTGTACTTTTTCGATGTCATCCGTCAGTCCCACCTGATGCGGATTCCACAGCGCACAGCAGTATTCCAGAATAGGGCGGACAAGCGTAGTGTACGCAGTCTCTTTGGTAGACCTTTTGACGGTACGTCACATAAATATTGACATTTTTTATCGGTTGTAAACCGCAGTTAAGTGTAAAAGATATAGTTAATGTTCTTGAAACAACTGATATGCAGCGATAATTTTAGAGTAGCATCTTCATTTAATGTCTATGAAAATAAAAAAGGATCGAAAGAGACGCGATAGTACGGCCGAGCAAGGACCGAGGCGGAAGGACGTATTTTATGGTACACACACTGTTTTGTTTCGCGATACTGAAGGCAGCCATTGAGCGGCTACACATATTTAATGTAAATTATCCCTATTTCTACTAAAATAAACTTGTTATTATTATCACAAAATTAATTTCTTTGTAATAGTTGTCACCTCAAATGCTCGCAGTGGCTAATTATTTTTAATAAGCATTTTTTCACTAATTTGCGCTGCGAGAGGCTTATCTTCCGATGCAGCCTCTGGTCGGCCATTACGCTCCGAAGTATTAATTTATTAGTGTTATCAGTATCTGTAAATGCGAGAAATTTCGTTGTAAGAACTTTTTTAAACTGCAACAGATAATTAATTTACGTTAAGGTTCATTTCTTATATTATACAGATTCCATGAGGTCAGTGAGTTTTATCTTGGCCGCCCCACGGCAACAATCGAAATTCTCTCGAGCCTTGATTTGCAAACAATAAATGGAAATTAACAAAATTACATTCAATTCAGTTAACGGCAACTATATTTTAGTCATCACGTTCAAAATCTAAAGTTGGTACATGAATAACAGCGGCCCTTCAAGAACCCGTTTCATATTTACTTATGCACGTAAGTAAAAGTGATAAGAAAAGACAATATCCCTGAGAGAAAGAATCATGCACTAACAAAAGAACAATTCATGCTGATAAATTAAAAATAAAAATATATAAAATATATATGGAATTTCTTTTGTATATGACGAACAAATGGCCCCGACGTCACAACATGTTGCACCTTCTAAGTGTACTGCCAATGAATCGCAGTCTTTGGTTTGCTCTACCCACAATATTATCTATGTGATCGTACCAATTTAGGTTATTTGTAATTGTAATCCCTAAGTATTTAGTTTGTTATTGTATCACACGATTTCTTTCATTTGTTACCCGAACGTCTGTCTCTCCGTCTATCCGTTAAGATCCCTGTTCGTCGGGAACCGGCAGACACATCAAATTATAATCTATGTCACATTCTATGGTCTAAAGTCATTTTGCGCTGTAATAAATATAAGCTCCTGATTCAATGCAGTCAAAAGATATGGCCTTTGATGTCAGATGTTTTGATACTCGCAAAGTCACTCACCAAAACCTGCACTTAGCAAGAAGCCAGGATTCACAGGACAAGTAAAGGAAAAACAAATGAAAACTGTCAATTTCTAATTATATTATACTAAAAAATATTTCTTTGCCGTGTGTCTCCCGACAATCTGTCTGCCTGACAAGGGCTTTTTCTGATGAACAGGTAGATGTCTCGAGTTGAAAATTATGTCACATAGTAAGGTCTACTGTCCATCGGCGGTGTAAGAACATGGAGATCCCGGTCCGTCAGGAACGGGTACACACAGCAGGTAGATATTTATGTCACATACTAGAGTCTATAGTCATTTTCCGTTGTAATAAACATAAGCTTTTAAGTCGTTACATTCAAAAGATATCGCCATTTATGTCACAGATTTTGAAATTCAAAAAGTTACTGATCAAAATCTGTAGAGCACTTCCCGTGGACCTGGAATCAAGAACTTTAGCAAGAAGTAAGGTTTCGCAATACAGGTAAAGAAATAAATCAGAAATTTATTAATGTTTAGTCATAACACAGGAAAAATACTTCTCTTGTCGTTTGTTATCCGACTTCAAACATAAAACTACAACATTCTCGAAAGTCTTGCAATTATCGTGATCGATATCTTGTCAGTATCAGAGTCGGTAACAGGAAAAAACCGTTGAGATTCTCGATTCCCGGAGTACATAAAATAACTTCGTGCAGAACCCTCATCGCTCGATTCTACTCACACCTGGCCATTTGTTCTTTTTTTTTTTTTTTTCTTATTGTGATACCCGATCGCTTAGACTAACAGTACTACAGATTTAATGAAATATGTAGTCGTGGCTATTTGGTGCCCGTACAGGTAGCGACTGCCATATTGGTAGTGAAACTGCCCTGGCCTTTGTCTGCGGCGCTAGGTGTGCGCATCGCATCGCGTGCGTAACGCAGCGAACAGCGGCCTGTGTGCAAGGCAGTCCACCCGGAACGCCGCGTCACGAATGCCGCCCGTGGATACGGGCAGCCACGGACAAGAGGGACAGAGGGAGATAAGAGTAACAGAGAGAGAAACAGTGAGGCAAAGCGTAAGCTTACCAGCACGAGCTCATGTTACCGACGCGGAATTAGCTCCGCTCAGTGCTTAAAATATATAAAATAAAATGTTTCTCAGCAGCCACATATCGGCGATGAGCGGGCTTAGATTCAAAGCAAGAGGAGCGAATGAAAGTACAATTCGTGTCCGGCTTTTAAATATCCCATACATGAAAACAACGTAAAATAAAAATAAAACAATAGCCACAATAAAATGTGTCTGTTCTAAAGCTCACATCTCTGCACGTCAGTGAAATCGGAAGCTGAAGGGGATATGCAAACAACGCAGCGTTGCTCTAGTCTGTGAACTGTAACGTGACTGGATCTTGTTTGGCAATGTGTCCCCCCGGTAGCCGAGACTTTGTTACTGATGTCTGGCCAATCGTCCACGGCGGTCGTCGTCACAGTATACCATGTGTGAGGAAATTTCAACAACGGTGCATTACAGTTTATTACGGGTTCTAAGCGTGCTCACTTTGGTATCACGTCATCAGGTACCACAGGCAGTTCCATTTGGTTGGAGAGCCCCTTCTGGCTGAAGTGTTCGCCATTCAGTTGCGATGTACAATCGTGTTGCAAGACCAAACATATTATGGAACCGAACAATATATCGAAGAATCCACATCTGACACTGTACAAGCCTAAAATTTTCCATGGATAGTGAGGAGACGTGGCCGACAGCCTTGATGACACCAGCCTAAAGATGCGCAGACTGTTCAAGCTGTGGGGGAGGTACAAAACTTTTTTTGGGCAGGTTATGCATCAATAGCCGTCCCAAGTAGCGTGAGTGCTAGAGAGCGCTAGGCATTCCAATTCATAGATGGACAACTGAATGGCGTTATAAAAAAATATAGCTAATATCTCGAACTTTGTTATAGGGAATTCTAAGACCCAAAGTTTATATCTCTGGAGGGAAACGGTACCGCACTGTCGGCTAATACCAAACATAAGACCGAAAGTTCTTATTTTCTTAAGATGCGGCATGGTTCAGAGGATTGTTAACTGACAATAGGCAATATGTTGCTGTTATGGTCCTCGGTTAGTAAATAAGTTTGAGGGAGAAGTCCATGCCGGACTGTCCTGCTCACGTCTCTTCACCTCTGCATGAATACTGCATTCCACACCTGCTCACTATACATAGCCTGACCTTGGACCTCCCACTACACCTACTCCATAACGACCCTCCACGACCAAATTAATTACTCCTTGATATCTAAGGATGTGTTCCATCAACCTATCCTTTCCTTTAGTCAAGTTCTCAATTCAACGACTACCTTTTCATTGTTACTTCTCTTTTGCCATATTACGTATAATATTTTTCTCTCAGCATCTTCTCCTTCTTGGATTTAAAGGACGCAAAGATCCTATGTTGTCTTACATGTTGCCTACTAATGCATCAATCTTGTGCTATTTTCCGCCAATTATTTACGCCCTTCTTGTTGCATGCTATTTTATTTTATAGAACCATGTAGTCTTGGGTCTCCCCTTTGGTCTTTTACCAAATGATTAAACTTTGAATGTTCTTGAAACCACTCGATTCTCCTTCAATCTCGTCATATGGCCTACCTAAAGAAGTTATCTGCAATTTATTTTCCACATTAAAGTTGCTTGTTGTGATAAGATATGGATTTCTGTGCCCTTTCTTCTTGCAGGTTTGAGGTTCATTATCTCAGAATAAAACAACCACTGGCCTATAAACATCATTTCGAAAATTTGTGACTGGTGCTCTTCCTTTTCAGTCAAACTCTATGTTCTGCTCCATAGGTTAGGTTTGTTATGATGATTGTACTATAGAGCTTCATTTTAGTTTTCCTTCTCAGTAGTTTAGATCCTAGAAGTTTCTGTATGGAGATATAGGCTCTGTTGGCATTTTGCAGTCTTACTTTCACTTCTCTTTTTCAAAAATGGTTCGAATGGCTATGAGCACTATGGGACTTAACTGCTGAGATCATCAGTTCCCTAGAACTTAGAACTACTTGGACCTAACTGACCTAACGACATCACACACATCCATGCCCGAGGCAGGATTCGAACCTGCGGCAGTAGCGGTCGCGCGGTTCCATACTGTAGCGCCTAGGACAGCTCGGCCACCCCGGTCGGCACTTCTCCTTTTCTATGATTTTGTTCGTCTATCATTGTGCACAGTAATTTAAACTGTTCAACCCGTTCGAATTTTTGTTCGCTGATTATTAGACGCGATAGGTCGTCTTGCTGATGCATTTTCTTTCCTGAGTGTTTACTTTTAGGCGAAGTATCGATGTTTCTTTCATTTTCTTCGACTTACAAGGAGCCTATATCCACACGCATCATGATATACTGTACTTTTTATCGTCTTATAATCTTATAGTTTAGTTTCAACGCATACTATTTATAGTCGAGTAATAATAGCTGTTTAAGCCGTATCCAGCAATAATAAATTATCTTTACCTGCTGACAGTGATTCGTCAGTTATTATTGTTGTCGTGTGGTGTGCGCGCTAGAGGTCACATTTGAGTCAGTTACTTGGCCGGTTGCGTTCTTAAGATACAGACGCGTTTAGACGTTTGTGTTGCAACATAATTCGCATAAATACTCATCCATATCGAGAATATGTTCAGTGTAATTACTCGCTCCGCGTATCTGAAATTTCACTGTGAAAATGTTAATAATGACAGTGGCATATAGGAGTTTTGGGAATCAAAGTGTTGTTTGAATTGTTTTTTGAAGAAGAACGGTTCCAATAGTAAATAACACATTTTGTGCTCCAGCATAAATGTTGTCAATTAAATCGTTTACAGTTTGTTTCATAATAAGTTATGGAAGGAATGAGTGGCAGATTGGAAACGGATGTAGAGTAATATAGCACTTGCTAATGTCTTCATGGCAGTCTTACAGACTCGTAACTGAAGTCTGTTTTCTACATAAGCTGTAATACACTTTCAATCAATTTTTTTTTAAATCCATAATGGCTTTATAAATTCGAAGAGTTCGTTCCAGTCTACATCAGACGTTTGCTGTGACTCTCTAAATCCAATACATGTGCGTTCCTCCTTTCTTTATCTCCAAGGAAGGGTGACAGAGTCGATATTGCTTGGAACGTACCTAAATTGCTCTGGAAATAAAATATCCCGCGAAAGGTCTGTTTCTCTCAGCCGTTCCATCCTCTTGTAGACAATTCGTATTATAGTTTTGCAACCATAGCTTATTAAACTGAGGGTTCTCTAATATTCAAATCTGTCATCACCGGCATTCTTTACAATTTGATATATTTCATTCTTCTTTGAAGACATTTCACCTGCCTCACATATATTGCATACCTGACGGAACAAAGTTTTCCTGGCTTTTTCTCCAAAGGATGTTGGTAAGTCCGAGAAAATGTTGTCTACTACAGCTGCCGTGTTTCGATTTAAGTCTTTCAGTCATCTCTTAAATTGTTCTTAGTACCGCATCCGATAACTCGCCTACAAGCGTTGCCTATTCGCTTCCCATAATACGGTGTTCTCGTTTCTTTCTTTTGTATCAAGGAGTAGCAGGCCTCGGTGAGGTGTTCTGCTGCCTACTCGTAGAACTTTTACACGTGGGAGGGCTAGAGCGTAGCTTTTGGTAACTACTGGCCCGACCGCAAAGCATGTATGACAGTTTTTAATTATTTGATAGCACCTGAAGATAAAGCTCCAATGCTCTGAAACCGTTCATGCAGTCAAGAAAATAAATTCTCATTACAATTGAAGATTATTTCATATATCTTCCAACCTTTGGTTGCTTGCTTCGTACTTGGTTTCAATCTTAGCTCATTATGTTAATAGGGCTACTTTTCTTTGCTCTATATGTTCCTTCGTTTGGCTGTACACCGCACATACCTAGCCTGAGGTCATTCATAATTGAACAGCTTTGAATCTCTCCTCTATCCATTCTTGCTTTGCGCTTACCAACATCTGACCGTTTCACGTTTTCACCGTCTGAACTCGCTTCCACCTGCTTCATTTGTTGCATACGTTCCCTATTCATAATTTCACTTTCGTCTTTGATTATCCAAAGATTAATATTGGAGCTTTTCTGTTTTACTCGTTGTTTCTCTATTGACATCACTAATTTTTCTCTCTAAGCTATCCATTCATCTTCAGCTTTGTTTATTTCCTTGGCTTCTGTTAGTTGTTGTCAGATGCTCCCTTGGAAACTTTCTACAATCTCTGGTTGCTGCAACTTACGCAATTCGCATCTCCTTGATTTCCTATGTTACTGAAATTTCTTCAGCTATAATCTGCAGCTCAGAGGGAAAAAAAATGTTGTCAGAGGCGACATCTGCTCCTGCTAAGGTTTTGCTGTTTAAATTTATTTCATACATACTTGTGTTATCATTACACTGTGCTCATATAACCTGTCTGGAAACTTCCGGTGTCTCCAGTTCTCTATACACAATTTTCTTTCATTACTTTCAAACCTGCTGTTGAGTTCATTAAATTGTTCTCTGTGCAAAACAGTATCAGGAGGCTTCCTCTTTGATTCCTTTCCTCTTGTCCGTTTCTCCTATTAGTTAATCTTCTCTTCTTTTTCCTCCTTTCTAGTTCTAGTTCATTAATGCATTGAATTTTCATCTTCCTTAATATGCTGAATTAGTTTATCTCCTCATTCATTTTCTGAATTTCTTCTGTATCTGCAGAGCTAGCAGCACGTAAACTTGTAGTGCTGTCGCGGGTCTTAGTCTTCATGAGATAATGCGTCATCTACGGTGTTCAAAATTATTTTTCCGCATTCCTATATTCGTGTTCACTATTAAATCTGCTCCTATTTGAGCCATATTTGATTTTCTGCCTACAACTTTTACTCACCATCCCATAAGTTCTGTACATCCTGTCATTGAACTTCGCTAATATTCAATGTCAGTTTCCTTTTCAGGTTCTTTCACAAATTATCTCCTAGCAGCACCTGAGTGTTCTTGATGTTGGCCATCGTGAAGGCGAGCAGCGGTGTCCGGGGGGAGGTCTTCTGTTAATCCTAAGTGGGTCATGGAACGGGCTAGGTATGCTATTTTTACGAATGGGAGTTTCCCTCAGCACGGCCAGTTTTTTCCAATACCTGTTAGAAATCAACTTGAAAAGTCCTGTCAGGAAGTAACTATTGGTAAAAGAACAGGGAGGGACCAATAAAAATTCCTGCATTCGGCTTCTTAACTTGACTCTCAGAAAAGCGTGAACGTAAAATATTGTCGTGGAGTGGTTTAGAAGTCGTGAAATCTGGAGTGATTCTTGAGTCCTTGCGAGGTGTGGTACTGGATTCGAGGACCCCGTGGTACGAAATTGAGGTTTTAAGAGTTTGCGTGTATGAAGTCGGGAGTGCGTGACTCCCAGTAATCAATAAAGTTGTTCTTCTGTTACAGAAAACTGAAAGAGTTGCGAAGCGCGTTTCCCATGCTATGGGTGGACGGGCTCGGCTGTTTTTCGATTTTTGTGAACGAGGCTCTTGTCTCGCTGGAAGGCGGTGGACATCAAACCAGGGAGACATCACATAACTGGTGTTAGTGTTTGATAGCAGTGAGGCGAACTCGATGAGGTTCCGATGGAAACTAGAAGTTTATTGTTGTTGTATTTTACATTAGACTTTTGCCCACTTCCGTTTAGGGAAGTAATTATCTGCGATGTGATGCTTAAGATCAGTTTAAGACGATGTTGTCACTGCTTGCGGTGCACAATTCCCAATCCTCTGTTCGGATCTGAGAGTCTTTAGCAAGTAGTGGAACAGTACATTGATCAGTGGTACACAAGTACTGAATTTTAATCCTGGCTGATGGGCCAAAGAGAGGCCGGCAACTCTTATTTAGACAGCTTCTATTTGTGTTGTAACATTGCTGAGATTTAATTCGGGTCCTGTAATAAACGTTTCCGAGTAAACCGGTGGAGCAATATCGAGTAATTATTTGTGTCGTGCCAAGAGTCCGTTCAAATAGAGGAACCCCTTCATATTAACTCCTTAACTGTTGGTTTTTTTTGTCTAATTATGTAATACTTAAAACTCACAACGGGTCTCTCCTTAACTTCAGATTGCATTGTGTCTGATCAGAGTACACAAAGAAACCATCGCCATAGTCGAATAACAACTTAGATATACTACAAATTACATATTTTGTTCTTTGTGGGGAGTAAAAAATGTTCGAATCTGTGTGAATTCCTAAGGGACGAAACTGGTGAGGTCATCGGTCCCTAGACTTACACGCTACTTAAACTAACTTTATCTAACTTAATCTAAGAACAATACACACAAACATGCCTGAGGGAGGGCTGCAACCTCCGGGCGGGAGGGGCCGCGCAATCAGTCACATGGTGTCTCTAACCGGGCGGCCACTCTGCGGGGAGCATAGCTATGGAAATGTTGTTGGACAATAAAGAGACCTGAGTGAAACAGATATTTTTATTTGCTCTTTACAGTGCACGTAATTCACATAAAACTGAGAAAGAGCGAAGTTCTCTACAGCCTCAATAGAAATTACAAAAATCGACTTTGTGAGGAGGTAGCGGGAATTATAGTTAAACCGGCAATACAAGTTGCATGGCAAAACAAGGAAGTTGAGAGTTACTCAGAATAAGGAATGTGGTATCGCAATTGCGACACTATCGTTTCCTCAAAATCAGCTAGAGTGCGACAATCATCACAAGACAGCGGGTGGGAGACGAATAGCCCAGAAACTTAATTCTCCAGCCCGGTTATGAAACTTTAAAAAGCAACTCCACGTGGAGCGGACGACCAAATGCTGGTGCCAATGTGACGAAACGGAATATTGTGTATTTCACGAAAAAGAAGGGGAATGTAAAATAGGTAGGCAAGAGGTACCTTAAAAACCAGGAGGTAGGCAGTAGGACATAGCAGTGTCCCACTGACTGGGTGGCCTCTTCGTGCCAAGCACGGTCGCGTAAACTACTCATTTCACTGGGTAAACCAAAATTTTGGGGCGAAAGCAGTCGACTTTCCCACGCTGCTCATATGGTGCCACAGCTTCCCGTCCTTTGGCACCTGTACAAAAGAGGCAAAAATGTCGTGCTCAGTTACCTGCAGAGGGCAGCAAGCAGCAGCCGCACGCCGGCATCATTCCTCAGGGACGACACGCACCGGCTTTTGCCAACAAAAGCATGGAGAGGGCAGCAGCCCCATTTCCGCAAAACTTCTCAACTCCACTAGGATGATCGCTCTTCCTATTGACACACACTAAGTGACTTCTGCCGACAAATAGGAACAAGATACCAACTGGGAACGCACCTCCCCAACAAGAAAAATGCAAGTCTTCCCTTCCCAGCAAACATGCCCACCGTTGTTAATAAAGTAACCATGAGTGGCAGTAAACGAAACCTTATCGCATAGCAGTATGTGTCAGTCACGTCAGACACTGTATGTCAGAATTTAATTTTAATTTATTTTCGTACGACCAGTGATTAAAAAACTGTAATTCATGATTTGTTAATTAATATTTCCGTTTGTTAATATGTATTGAATTTCAATAAAGGTAAAAAATTTGCGATTGGTGACATTCGAACCAGTAACTGCTCGGTTACAAACTGCTACTCTATAAACTTGGTTACAGGTGACTACCTTTGAAATAATGTTGTACTCAGCAGAGTTCGGATAGCTTTCAATCTTCAGAGCATACACGTAGAATTTTTCGAGAATTATGGCTTATTGCTTTAGGGCATTTATGTATAGCCACTGCTCTTCAGAGCCTAAAAGTATGAACAAAATCGAAAAGGTTGGATCTGTAAGGTCTAGTCGCTAGATCAATGTAGTATCTACGTCAGACTGAAGTAGTAGAAAAAATTTTTAAATTCGAACTAGAAGTTGGTGATTTGAGAGAACGAAACAAATTACAAGGTCTCTATCATGTTCGACTGCCCTTTAATTCCTTCAAAAGAAAACCACTTATGCCTCTGAAGCTGAAAACTGAAAGTGGTGCAAGTAACTGTTTTCATAAATTCATTTCAAAATAAGAGCTGCAGCGAATCGGGACTTCTTCTATTTATTTAAATACGGAATTAGATACGAACCTATAGACTGACAGCTCTGGACGCTGCGAGACACACACGAAGAATTAAAAGGCGAGATTTCGAGTTTGAAATTAACAAGACCGGGTGAACGCAATAACGAAAGGAACTGCAACAGAACAAAGAACGGTGGAACTGGAACGAGGAACGAGTTGCGGCCCGGTAAAGAACGGGACGGATCGAACGAGATCGAGGCAGGAGCAGGAACGACCTCAAGGAAACGGCCAAAGATCAGGCTGGCGTACTATTTGCCTCCATAGTATTCTAACCAAGAGAATGACATCGTTATGAACCCTGAATTACCCGACGACATGCAGCTCTACTCAGAACAGTCAGCCACTATTAAGTACAAATGAAAGCAACATCGAGCTTCATGCAAGCTTACTAGGCAACTTTTGCTCTCATTATGCAGAAATGATTTATCAGATATGGGCCAATCCATGTTGTTTGTTGAGGCAGCAGTCGCCTACAAGGAAATGTCGTTGCTGAAAAACAGTACATAAATTTTGTACTTTACTCCATTCACCATAAGAATACCTCATGTAAACAATGTAAGTAGGCTGTTTAGGTTTTTATGTTGGTAACGACACGTAGTACTCTGTAAGAGTACTCTGAAAGAGTGAATCACTAAAGAAATATCATTAATGTACAGTGAGTAGAGTAATGGACCAAGGACGGAGCCTTGGGGAACTCCAGAGCGCAAGTTTTTCCATGATGGCTTTGCGACCCACAAATGACTTGTTGACTTCTGCTTTTGAGGTAGCTGTCGAACATGTGTATTGCGCAGTTTGAGAAATTCAGCTGTTTCATTTTAATTAGTAATATATCAAAGTCAACTGTACCAAAAGCCTTGCTAAAGTCAAGCAGTGTTAGGATGGTAGCTTCACGTCTGTCCATAGCATGTTTAATGTCATCAGTTACTTTGATTAATGCAGTTGCTGTACTATGGTGCTTTCGAAAGCCTGACTGATATTTGTCATGTATGTTATGAGTTTTGAGGTAATCCGTCAGCTGTTCATGGACGATGTATTCTAGGGCTTTAGATATTGCAAGTAGTATGCTGATCGGCCTGTAGTCACCTGGCGACTTACGGTTGTCAGTCTTGGGTAAAGGTTGAATTAAACTTTGCTTCCACTCAGTAGGATATGTACTACTGACAAGAGACAGGTTGAAGATGTCTGTGATAACTGGAATAATAGTGTCTACGACGTTCTTAATCATGCCAATGCTCACTCCATCATTTCCTACTGCCTCGGAAGAGATTCGCATAATTGCCTTGTGTACTGTGCCGGTAGTGACATGTTTTAGGAAAAACTTGTCTCTCGAGAGATTGATATCTTGGGGCTGGTAATTTGTCGCTGCGTGGCAGTTTACAGCTGTTGAGAAGAAATCGTTTAATTCTTCTGCAGACGCTTGATAAACAGCGTCAGATCTTCGCTTCCCTATACCGAAACTGCGCAGCTTTTTCCACAGTGCAGCAGGTTTTGATATGCCGCATACGACAGAGCGGGCATGTCTGATTTTGGCATTCCTCACGCTTTACTTGGTTCTATTTCGGAGTTTCGTATAAGCTTCGTACGCCTCTGGAGTTGGGTTACGCTTGAAGGCCCTATGTGCAGCATCACGTTTATTCATTAACTGGCGTAATGCAGTGGTGAGCCACGTTGCGGGAGCTCTCTTTACCTTGACAGTGCGTTGAGGAGCATGTTTATCATACAGTGCAATAATTTTGCGACATAATCCCCGAATTTTTCCGTCTAAAGTCGGTTCATTGCTTATAACATGCCAAGGGATGTCTGAGCAATCCTTTTGAAGAGCGTCATGGTTAACATTTTTTAGGTTTCTTTAGGTTACCGGGTGAGATTTTTCTTTGGTAGTATGCATTGAGTAATTTAAGAATATCACGTCATGAGCAGAGAGTCCCGGAGCGGAAGTCTGATTGGCGCGAATTATTTTATCTGTTCGCTTTGTTGCTATTATATCTATGAGTGTATGGCTGTGTGGCGTGTGATGAGTTTGGTCCAGCGGTGTTAAACTCATATCATTGGAGTGGAACAGTCTCCTTAGTTTTTCTGCAGAGGGAGATTTTAACTGTAAGTCAATGTTTGTGTCGCCCATAATGATTATGTGTTCATACTGTGTCACGAGCGAGGACAGGGCAGACTGAAAGGAGGACATGGCACCGACGTTTGGAGGTTTATAGATTACTCCAATTAGCAATTAAATGATTTAGATATTCAAACGGAACAAAAAACTTGTTGAAGCCAATGGGATTCGAACCACCGCCCACTAGCCCGCGAAGATTACAAATTCAGCTAAGTCTCTTATATTTAGTACGTCTCTCAATAAACGTCAAAGCTCATTTTCTCTGTAATGACGTGAAGAACATTAAGAACAACGCGTTTCTAGCCACTACGAAGCAGGAAGCATGTCATCCATTTCCGTGGTGCATTTTAACAGTGAGACAATGAGAGCACAAGTAGCTTTTACTGAGATTGTGATTGTACACGATTTTTGAAATAAAAATTACGTAGCTAAAGTATGATTGCGAAAAAGGTTGTTGGCTGTTAATATCAGAATCTCTTAAAGTTTCATTTACAGTGACATAGTAATAAATTATCTAATTCATAAGTTGGACCTACTTCCAAGAGCGGAACTACACGAGTGTTCGCGAGCTACGGCTGCCGACCAATTATCGCGTTTGTGTTTGTTTACATCACGTTCATTCTTATGATGAGCGGGGTATAGTTAGTGTTCCATCCGGTAAATGACAGCGCAGTTAAATATACCTTTGGAGCCTGCTATGTCGTTTAAATATCTGTGATTAATACAGATAAATGATATAAAATGCAACAAACAACTGAAATCAATAACATGGAACCCAAACCGAATGCAAGAGTATGTTGGCAAGCTTCTGGAAATATGTGATGCAACAGGTAGGGTGACTGAATATCAGACCATACCGTGATTATTTCCGTTCATCTCCTACATTTACGATCCTCATGGAATGAGCTGACGAAGAAGAAATTCACAAGCGCAGAAATACAGTCGCAATAAATTGTGTAACTCGTATGAAAGTGTAACAGAAATTTTCAGAAAAAATATTCAAGGAGCCCCAATAGACATTGAAATGAAAAAATGGTTTAAATAACAATTGCACTCAGTCATTATCATAGCTCAAATGCATATCTCACGAATGTTTAATAAGATTAGGAGGAAATAGCTGCAGATTTATATGGAAGTATTTTCCATTCCACACTGGTGAAAGGAGTAGATTGGCAGTGATTATATATTAACACAAACAACCCACTGACGCAGTCTGTACAGTGGCTTGCTTGGTATGTTTGTGGTCTTCGCAGAGGATCGGGTGACAGAAATACAAACACATTTACAAAGGAAATTCTCCCACAACGTAGAGCGGGGCTCGGAATTTTTCCATTTCCGCTGACACAACATCCGCAGCGAGGAGACTGAAATTCTCATTTGTCAGTTCGTCTGCTGCGCGGGACAATATACTGCCACACGTACTAGAACCCTCGTATTTTCTCTTTCATTTCGTAAATTTAAGAGAACTGCGGTAAAAATTAGAGTTACTCTTGTGTGAGTAACATGCATGAAGTTTCGTTTGTCGGTGCTTTTTCTGCCTGTGAGCTGGGATAATGGTTCTCATATCCCATTGTTCATTGTACCGGCTGTTAAGGACTTTTAAATGATACTCGTTAACAGAAAAACAGCAATTAGAACCGGGGCACACGTGCCCTCTTTAATATACACCGTTATTAATACTGTGTATAAAGTTTATATCGTATTTATATCGCTGGTACGATCCATGAAAGCGCATTTCTTGACAGGTAGCAATTTTTGCAGAATACAAGGCATCTAATTCCAGTGCAATAATGTAAAAACTGACGATGTGCCAATAAAGCGAAATTAATCGAGAAAACAGGTACCAGAGAAAAGAAAGGCTAACTTAATATTTTTTGTAAACAAGGAAGGGATCAAACAAAGCATTAAGTAATTTCAATAACATCTTAATCTTTAACTATACTTTTACATATAATTAACGATGTCGGTAATTACTGCCAGTAGTGGGGCTGAATCAATCATAGGTGTGTCTGCATTGGTGACATATATCCCCTTTACCGTTTGACGACATGTAACATTGCTAGGTTTTTCAACCTCCAAGCGTCCACACCTTTGACATAGCTCAATTGACCTATGTACAGAATGGTGGGAAATTCAAAAATTGATGAGAAATTCAAAACAGACTGGGATTTCTCACACCTTCGTGATGTCAGACCTAAGAGCCTGGAGTACAATGGAAAGAAATTCAAAAATGCAAGATGGGCAATTCAAAATCCCAAGATAGCTCGGTCAATGAGGGGTGAAAAATCTGGCATCCACGCAGATTTTATGAGAGCTGGTACAGCTCAACTGCTCGTTAACAGAAAAATTGCAATTAAAACCGGGGCACATTTTCCCTCTTTAACACACATCCTTACAAGGGAACCTCCCCATCGCACCACCCTTAGATTTAGTTATAATTTGGCAAATTGGATAGGCCTTGAAAAACTGAACACAGATCAATCGAGAAAACAGGAAGAAGTTGTGTGGATTTATGAAAAAATAAGCAAAATATACAGCTGTGGAACAAGAGGTCCTTGGTTCAAGTCCTCCCTCCAGTAAAAAGTTTAAATATTTATTTTCAGACAATTATCAGAGTTCAGGCACTCACACATACTCAATTTCGCTCTCCAAAATTCCAGAACATGTTCAGGTTTGCTTGGACATATGCAGGATTTGACGGTCTACACACGGAAAAATTTGAAAACGTTAAAAACATATGTCTTGACAGAGCACAGAGAAAACTGTGCGACTGTGAAACTGTTGCATTCATTTGTTGTAGTTTATGTGACACACTCTTATGTTTTCATCACTTTTTTGGGAGTGATTATCACATCCACAAGAAAACCTGAATCGGGCAAGGTAGAAGAATCTTTTTACCCATTCGCCAAGTGTGCAAGTTAGGTGGGTCGACAACATATTCCTGTCATGTGACGCACATGCCGTCACCCGTGTCGTATAGAATATATCAGACGTGTTTTCCTGGATCAAATGTTTTCGGTTCCCATTGGAGAGGCACGTCCTTTCGTCTACTAATCGCACGGTTTTGCGGTGCGGTCGCAAAACACAGACACTAAACTTATTACAATTTACAGAGACGTCAATGAACGAACGGACAGATCATAACTTGCAAAAATAAAGGAAGTAAACTTTTCACTCGAGGGTACGTTTGAACCAAGGACCTCTCGCTCCGCAGCTGTTCACGCTAACCACGAGACCACGGCGCTCCCGTACCCACATACCCTTTATATTGCCTATGTTGCCTATGGACTACTCAGCTTGTATATTTTGCTTATTTTTTCATAGTTCCACACAACTTCTTCCTGTTTTATCGACTGATCTGTGTTCAGTTTTTCAAGGCCTATCCACTGTGCCAAATTATAACTAAATCTGAGGGGGGTGCGATGGGGAGGTTCCCTAATTAGTAATATTGTCCTACGTTGCCATGTGTAATTAAGTTCAGATCAAGTGAACTAGATCGTCCTTGTACCACATAGTGGTTCCATGGTTCAAATTGCTCTGAGTACTATGGGACTAAAATCTGAGGTCATCAGTCCCCAAGAACTTAGACCTACTTAAACCTAACTAACCTAAGAACATCACACACATCCATGCCCGAGGCAGGATTCGAACCTGCGACCGTAGCAGTCGCGCAGTTCCGGACTGAAGAGCCTAGAACTGCCCGGCCACCGTTGCCGGCAGTGGTTCCATGAACAAGCGCTTTTGACAGACCATAAAATTTTTGTACAATGCATCTAATTCCATTGCAATAACGTAAAAACATGGGATACAATAATCGGAAATTTATAGAAGGAATGAGTGCCAGAGAAACGAGTGAATTATCTAATATTTAGTCAAAATGGAAGTGTCAGATAAAGCAATAAGTAACTGTGATAAAATCGTAGCTGTTACACAGCCTTTATCACCGATTTTAGCCGGCCGGGGTGGCAGAGAGGTTCTAGGCGCTACAGTCTGGAACCGCGCGACCACTGCGGTCGCAGGTTCGAATCCTGCCTCGGTCATGGATGTGTGTGATGTCCTTAGGTTAGTTAGGTGTAAGTAGTTCTAAGTTCTAGGGGACTGATGACCTTAGAAGTTAAGTCCCATAGTGCTCAGAGCCATTTAAACCGATTTTACACGCACTGATAGGTTTCGTTGCTTACTACCATTTTCATTTCTGACGAAAATTAATTGCAGTTATAATGCTTTGATCGAGAGAGATGGAACTATGGTACAGAAACTTGTAGTAAGGAAGATAGTTGCTCAAATCCCTGTCCAGTTATCGGTATTGATGTTTCCTGTGGCATCCTTAAATAGGTCCAGGAACATGCTGGGATGCTTTTTCTCCAAAAGGACTCGTCCGAATTCATTCCCCGTTCTTCCTCGGAATGTGATTGTGCCTCGTCTCCAATGACTCCATCACCGACAGGACATGAAGCAATTTACCTTCTTCCGTATCGCTTGAGCTTTCAATAACTGTCATAGTAAATGGAGATGCTGAGTACTCATGTCAACAGCTTTTAACGGTTACCTTAAACACAGAGTATTTTATTCAGCTACCGAACGCTGCGTTGATCCAGCTTAAAATTAGATAAAACTAAATTAAAAGGACCGGCAGTTTGGCTTAAAAGGTTTACAAGTCCTTGGTATATTAGGAAACGTAAATAGCATTCACTTTGTTAGTGCCTAAATCGTGTAGGGTCTCCGTAATGATCGACAGGTACACCCATAAGTCCCATACTCTATATATATATATATATATATATATACTTGTGTGTGTGTTTATTTCTGTGTCCTTGAACGAACGTGCTAAAACTGAAATCATTTTGAACACACGATACTCGATTTGTGGGGAGTCGTATCTATGAATTTCCTGAGTACCTCCTTAGTCTCTAAACAAGGGTGTTAATTCTTAGGTTTTAATTGTTTACAACCGTTCTCAGCTTCGAAATGTAATGCGTCCGAGACGAACTAGGAATTCTGTCTTCAAAAGTAGAACTGAGAGAGAATTTATTCTAATCATGACAGAGTGCGTCCTGTGACTTTTATCTTCCGAAGAACAAAAGTTCAGATTTTGCTACAAGAGATCGTGAGTTGAGGAAGTTTAGCAGTGTGTGAGCATCATCAAACCTCCTAGTGATCACTTCTGATTGTCTGCTAAACGATAATGCGTACAATTAATCAAGTATACGGTCAGGATAGGACGCTTTCAGTAGCACCCGCTACCTGCAATAACATGACCTACCTAGTACCTTGTACGCTAACATTATACGAAGCCGAACCTATTAGCAACAACTTATGTCTTGGTAAAGTATAAGTGTCAGTGTATTTGTCGCTAGCGTACGTGAGGGTTTTGTTTCCGATGCCAAGCTATTTCCTCGTTCGTCCCTTGTTTAAAATTGTTACTGCGTTTTGCTTTTATTGATTACAAAAGTGATGCTATGTGTCTTTTAAAAGTTGAAAAAGAATCTCTCGCTAGATTATAATTTAATTTGCGAGTTTTGTTACCATTTCCCTCTACTAAGGTTTAGTGCACTAGTTGCGCTAAGGCACTCTGAAAAGTTTAATACATTTCTAGCAAACTCATATAAATTTGGATTTATGTTTTTAGAATTGTGTGAAGATCGGAAACTCACTTGCAAATGTTTTTGGTGCCTACCAAGAAGAAAGATTTGTTTTTTTTTCTGTTGGCTTTTAAGATGTATCATCAACGATTGTGAGATCACAACTATAATGCGTAATATGCGGGTTGTTTATCAACAGGCGGTAATTTCAAATGTTTGTCCAGTAAAACAGTCGGGATGTCCCACTGCCCCGTCCACGGGCCTACTGTTTCAGTTTCTTATGTTTTCATTTTTTATTTTTACTTTTTAAATTTTTTATTTCTACTTCTTATGAGTAAGAAATTTAAAATCACGACTACGTGTCTTATTTCATGAATTTCAATTCATTGAAATTCACGACTACGTGTCTTATTTCTTATTTATGAATTCTTATTTATGAATTTCAATTGATTGAAATTCACGACTACGTGTCTTATTTCATGAATTTCAATTTCTCCATTTTTTTTGTTTTTTTTTGTAAAAAAGCCAGAGATTTAAACATCTTTAATCCCCCGTGTCATACAGAGGGAATCAGGAAGAAAGGTTATGCTTTGATGAGTGATAGTTTTGGTGATTCAAATGAAGATATGCCGTTTTCTTAACCCTTTACGAGAAAAAACCGCGTGGAAATCGCAGGCGTCAGTCGCATGTTGTCCTTCACCAGCACTAACATGCGAATAAAACGAAAGCGACATTGTGCTACGTAATGTGGTCTTTATTGACCGTTTAATGCGTGTTATGCGGCATTATTGACGTCCAGCTAATCAGTCCAGTTGTTTTAGATAACCATCTTAATGGAGTACAGTGTCTTGATTTCCTTCAAAATGTGTCGCCAGAGTACTTTGGGCATATTACTTTGACAACACGAGGTCTCATTTATTTTCAGCTCGACGGAGTTTCTTCGCATTCCGATCTGCCAGTAACACGCTACCTCACTGAAACTTGTCAGCTTGGATCGGTTTCCATGGAGTCATTTTTTGGCTACCGAAGTAACCCTTATATTGTAGTCTGCACTTGTCATGTTCTCCAATGTTTTCACTAGTGTCCTCCGAAACGGTTGAGAGCAGGACACTTGTTCATATGACTTTCTTTGTTCATAATCACTAACCCGCCTCAAAGCTTGTACGTTTCCTCCTGACACACACTGTGTAATTCTGTCTTTTAAGCTTTTGTCTCGATCTACGTATCTTTTTCTTCCTTTTTCGACGGACAGGCGAAAGGAATATTTTAATTTCAAATATAGCATTTACTGCTTCAGCCTGTTTCTAAGATATTACAAATTCGTAAGTTTTTTATTTAATGAAGAGTTTAGTTTCCTATGACAACCTTCAACAATATTCCTGGTCCTTTGCTGCTGATTAAAAACATTTCACATCTCAGTTGCTATACTAAGATTTTCCATCCACTCATTGACAACATACTCTGCGAACTGTGGATTTTATGATATTTTCTCCAGTGGGAATTTTGTCCATTATTACCATTCATGCTTCATCAACACTGTATGGTGGAAGATGTGGCACTGCAGCACACATACGGCAAAACAGTCGGTCTTCTCCTGCGTGGGTGTATTCATCCGTTAATCCCAGTTCTTTTATTTTCTTCTGCAGGTATTGACTGCAGAGAAAATTGCGACTTTTAATCCGTGCTACGGTATCTTGGATTAGTCCGGCTGATGTTTAAAGGAATCAGAAAATATAACTGTTTACAGGATTTTGATTCCTAACTCTGGTCGATCTATGGAGACTAAACAGATTTGCTGATAAGTAGGTATTTCGTTCGTGTGACACGGAGTAAACTTGATTGTATGATATTTTTTTCGAAAAATATTTATTAAATGATATCAGTAATTAACCCTCACTATCCCACAGTATAAAGTAAGTTTTTTCTGTTTTTTAGGTAAGTCGTTTCCGACTAGTTTCAGGTTACCTACCTCATTAAATTACAGGCTCTTTATGCATGGTGGAAAATGACCTAGGCGAAATCCAGCCACCTGTCTCACCACACTAAGAGTAAGTTTTATGAACACGTGACCGCAACAAAAACTTAATGTTGGGAAATGGGTTTAGTGAAAGTGTTTTTCTTGGCAAAATAGTTGACCTACCATTCTAAACTGATTGCATAAAGGTGGTCCCCTAGCGTAATGGCTGTCTCACAAAATAATTTACGCGTTATGTCCGGCCCCAAAAAGTCACAATGGAGGTAAGTAGTATTAGGTGTCCCCCTAGGTTCTTTATTGGTTCCCATACCCTTTTCATTGTACGTAAATGATGTATCATCATTTTTGTCCTACTGCAAACACCACATGTACGCTGAGTTGTCAATACCGACCAGTGAGCACTTTCAAAATTGGTCGCAGGATATTGGATAAAAGCTCAACCCATTCAAAACCTAAGCGTTACTGGTTGGTCATTCTAGGCTCATCAGCCCGCTATATCGGGAATCCCTACGATCCTTAACCCTAAATGGGACGAATGTCAGCTTCTTTCCCTCATAAGAGTCTAGAAGTAATAATAGATGAAAATCTATATCAGACTGAGCACATAACCGCAGTGTGGAAGCAGCCATCAGCATCTCTCTACACCCTACAAAAGTACAAAAAGCTCTTCCCTAATGACTTGGAAAAGAAACTTGTACAATCACTTACATGTCTAATAATTGATTACAGCGATATTATCCTGTAAGGCCTTTCTCAGGAACATCCACGGCGCCTGGAACTGGTTCTGAATGCCTGTGTTCGTTATATCAGTGATGTTTGATTCTTTGATCATGTTTCACCATCATACGCTCGGCTATCCACGCTTCTTGCAGACAAGCACAGAGATTTCCATACGCTCTGTCTTCTTAAAGTCTTACCAACGAACACTGTCCGTCATGTCTCTGCTCGACCCTAACGCTCTTGTCTCAACAACACGACAGAAATACCCCTGGCCATCAGAGAAAAATCCTTTTCTGTTCCACCCTATCGTTCAGCCGCTTTCTCGAATTCCTTGTCAGTAGCGGGATCCCGACTCTGGATTATCTCCCATGTTGTATTAGAGAACTGAATAACATATCCAGCTTTAGGAGACAATAACATATACTAAAGCAAGAATAAGGGTACAGTTAACCCTGTACGTCCCCATTTCCATCTAGATCTTCATCCTTTCCCAGTATTCTTGGCTCAAGCAGTACATTTCCTTTCTCCAGAACTTGTTACATCAGAAAAATTCTGTTTTGTACACCTATACATCTGCCTCTATCATTAGTATTATTATTGTAATTTTTATTGTCATTGCTATTATCACTATTAGCGGAAGCAGCCGCAGTAGTACAAGTAAGGCCAGTATTAATTTTCTCAGTTTATTGTCAGTGTAATTTACTCACACTGGTGCTTCAGACGCTCAAATCGTTTTAATACTACCTGTCGTATTAAAATTGTCATTTCTAGTATGTACTCGTATGTGTGAAACCCTGGATCGGTGTAAGAGAGAGCCTGATGAGACTAATCGTATCAAGTTAAATAGACATAGTGTCCCTGCGCGAGGTTTGCTTTTGCTTCAGCGGATGGAAAGAAACACTTGGCTTTCCCCAAGTGACGTTGTGGACATGTGACGTGTTACGTAAAGTACATACACGAAGCAGAGACCAATAAGATTTCATATTAGCGACGACAATGGCTGCAAATCGGGATATCACCTTTGGACTAAGTGAACATTGTTGCTGACCACCTGCATCCATCCGTCCTTGATTTTTCTACACCGTGAATGCGTTTTCTAACCGAAATTGTGTTACAGTGGTTTAGGAGCATCGTATGGAGCTCACACTGATGCCTTGGCCATCAAATGCGCCTGACCTGAACGCGATGGAAAATATAGGAAACGCTATAGAGCGTCATCTCCGCACTCAAAAGCCACCTACGCGTAATTCACGAGAATTTCCTGACCTGTGCGTCGACATTTGGTGCCAAATATCTGTAGAAAGCTACTAAGGACATGCACAATCCACGCTACGCAGAATCACTGCTGTATTTCTTTCTAAAACAGGACCAAGCTGTCATAATGCTTTGGTCCATCGCTGTAAATCCCCCATGCTTACACAGTGAGCGCTATGACAGAAAACCAGTTACGCAGCTCATCGATGTGATGATATATTTCTTTAACAAATAGATAATTACGTAACAGCCTTCACACGGCAAGGTTAAGAAAGAGATGGTTAGTATTTCTGTGTACCTACTGGACTGAAATTCTTCGCAGACAGAATGATATAGAAACTTGTGATAGGACAATTGGTACTCGTGTTATATATTCAAAAATTGTGATGGTATGCAGTCAGGTGTCTTAAGCTGCTGCGAAAAGTAATAATCAACTCTTGACCATATCAACTTTAACTCTTAAATGGAAGTAAGTGCTTGGGAGACACGCATGCATTTTTGTTTTGTTATGTCGACAACGACGTTTGCACTGTTGTCAGGAAAGCCTCTGATGGGTCATACCATTTGTTTAACAGTCTAGTGATGTGAGTCATTGTTGTGATAACGTTTAGATGTGCAGTAACAATTGCTGTCTAACATAGCATTGTGTCTGTGAAACACGTATTTCCGGTAACGTAAGTTTTGTTACGTGCCTATTGGAAACGTATTTCTAAAAGTGATACTTCTATTTCGGTTGAGCGGAACTAGATGCAGCTAACTGGCTGTTTTTGAGACATTAGTTACAAATCCTTTCATTTTTAAATGCATTATACAAGTGAGAAAAAGAAGACGAATCGACGTATTGAGAGGAGATGCTCCAACATTTGAATAAAAACTTGTTAAAATGCAGGAATAAGTGGATGGATGCAGAGGATTTATTTCCGACTATTCCTTCGTTTTCTCCTAAAAACGAAACCTCCAGGGCTTCCTCTGATGAACAACGCTCTGCACAAGTGACAAAGCAATTAACGACATTTTGTTTCCATTTGTTTGCACAGGGTAAAATGGATTTTATTGTAAATCTGAAGAAACAGACACACACACACACACACACACACACACACACACACACACACACACACACATACACAAACGCACACACAAATGCATACACGAACAGATCACAGATACTTCAATAATTACACTCGAAAGTTCGGCAATAACATTCGATCTTTGGCAAAAACATTTGACAGTCGGCAACACAAAGCAAAACATTGCATTGAAACAAGCGCTCAGTTCATAGTGCTGTGGAATGTGAGAAAAAAACTGCAAATTGGCATTCATAAGAAGAAGAACACCATAAATGCAACAGGAGCGTAATATGTAAGACATTGTCCACGCAACCTGTAACTACAGCTCAAAACATTACTACCTAATAGGAAATACCAACCACCAGAACTGTTTATAACCTATAGGCACAGTGACAAAAATGTAAATGAAATAGCTAACATATGTACATATTCCACGCCACTGATGATGCCTTGCAGATAATAAAGGCGAAACGCGTTTGGCACTAGAATTGTTTTATTCAGTTGCTGTCAGAAGGCCCATAAGTAAAAATTATCAATATACCGTAATTATCTGAGTCGTTCAAGGTGCCTTAACACCCGTTATGAGCCAAATTACATATATTCCTTGTATATTAGGTATTATATGTATTTACATATAATTACATATTATATTACATATAATCCTTGTATATTAGGTATCCCCCCCATGAACCATGGACCTTGCCGTTGGTGGGGAGGCTTGCGTGCCTCAGCGACACCGTAGGTCCAACCACAACGGAGGGGTATCTGTTGAGAGGCTAGACAAACGTGTGGTTCCTGAAGAGGGGCAGCAGCCTTTTCAGTAGTTGCAGGGGCAACAGGCTGGATGATTGACTGATCTGGCCTTGTAACACTAACCAAAACGGCCTTGCTGTGCTGGTACTGCGAACGGCTGAAAGCAAGGGGAAACTACGGCCGTAATTTTTCCCGAGGGCCTGGAGCTTTACTGTATGGTTAAATGATGATGGTGTCCTCTTGGGTAAAATATTCCGGAGGTAAAATAGTCTCCCATTCGGATCTCCAGGCGGGGACTACTCAAGAGGATGTCGTTATCAGGAGAAAGAAAACTGGCGTTCTACGGATTGGAGCGTAGAATATCTGATCTCTTAATCCGGCAGGTAGGTTAGAAAATTTAAAAAGGGAAATGGATAGGTTAAAGTTAGATATAGGGGGAATCAGTGAAGTTCGGTGGCAGGAGGAACAAGACTTTGGGTCAGGTAAATACAGGGTTATAAACACAAAATCAAATAGGGTTAATGCAGGAGTAGGTTTAATAATGAATAAAAAAATAGGAGTGCGGGTAAGCTACTACAAACATCATAGTGAACGTATTATAGTGGCCTAGATAGACACGAAGCCCATGCCTACTACAATAGTACAAGTTTATATGACAACTAGCTCTGCAGATGACGAAGAAATTGAAGAAATGTATGATGAGATAAAAGAAATTATTCAGGTAGTGAAGGGAGACGAAAATTTAATAGTCATGGGTGACTGGAATTCGACAGTAGGGAAAGGAAGAGAAGGAAACATAGTAGGTGATTATGGATTGGGGGTAAGAAATGAAAGAGGAAGCCGCCTGGTAGAATTTTGCACAGAGCACAACCTAATCATAGCTAACACTTGCTTCAAGAAACATGAAAGATGGTTGTATACATGGAAGAAGCCTGGAGATACTCACAGGTTTCACATAGATTATACACTCCTGGAAATTGAAATAAGAACACCGTGAATTCATTGTCCCAGGAAGGGGAAACTTTATTGACACATTCCTGGAGTCAGATTCATCACGTGATCACACTGACAGAACCACAGGCACATAGACACAGGCAACAGACCATGCACAATGTCGGCACTAGTACAGTGTATATCCACCTTTCGCAGCAATACAGGCTGCTATTCTCCCATGGAGACGATCGTAGAGATACTGGATGTAGTCCTGTGGAACGGCTTGCCATGCCATTTCCACCTGGCGCCTCAGTTGGACCAGCGTTCGTGCTGGACGTGCAGACCGCGTGAGACGACGCTTCATCCAGTCCCAAACATGCTCAATGGGGGACACATCCGGAGATCTTGCTGGCCAGGGTAGTTGACTTACACCTTCTAGAGCACGTTGGGTGGCACGGGATACATGCGGACGTGCATTGTCCTGTTGGAACAGCAAGTTCCCTTGCCGGTCTAGGAATGGTAGAACGACGGTTTCGATGACGGTTTGGATGTACCGTGCACTATTCAGTGTCCCCTCGACGATCACCAGTGGTGTACGGCCAGTGTAGGAGATCGCTCCCCACACCATGATGTCGGGTGTTGGCCCTGTGTGCCTCGGTCGTATGCAGTCCTGATTGTGGCGCTCACCTGCAAGGCGCCAAACACGCATACGACCATCATTGGCACCAAGGCAGAAGCGACTCTCATCGCTGAAGACGACACGTCTCCATTCGTCCCTCCATTCACGCCTGTCGCGACACCACTGGAGGCGGGCTGCACGATGTTGGGGCGTGAGCGGAAGACGGCCTAACGGTGTGCGGGACCGTAGCCCAGCTTCATGGAGACGGTTGCGAATGGTCCTCGCCGATACCCCAGGAGTAACAGTGTCCCTAATTTGCTGGGAAGTGGCGGTGCGGTCCCCTACGGCACTGCGTAGGATCCTACGGTCTTGGCGTGCATCCGTGCGTCGCTGCGGTCCGGTCCCAGGTCGACGGGCACGTGCACCTTCCGCCGACCACTGGCGACAACATCGATGTACTGTGGAGACCTCACGCCCCACGTGTTGAGCAATTCGGCGGTACGTCCACCCGGCCTCCCGCATGCCCACTATACGCCCTCGCTCAAAGTCCGTCAACTGCACATACGGTTCACGTCCACGCTGTCGCGGCATGCTACCAGTGTTAAAGACTGCGATGGAGCTCCGTATGCCACGGCAAACTGGCTGACACTGACGGCGGCGGTGCACAAATGCTGCGCAGCTAGCGCCATTCGACGGCCAACACCGCGGTTCCTGGTGTGTCCGCTGTGCCGTGCGTGTGATCATTGCTTGTACAGCCCTCTCGCAGTGTCCGGAGCAAGTATGGTGGGTCTGACACACCGGTGTCAATGTGTTCTTTTTTCCATTTCCAGGAGAGTATAATGGTAAGACAGAGATTTAGGAACCAGGTTATAAATTGTAAGACATTTCCAGGGTCGTATGTGGCCTCTGACCACAATCTATTGGTTACGAACTGTAGATTAAAACTGGAGAAACTGCAAAAAAGTGGGAATTTAAGGAGTGGGGACCTGGATAAACTGACTAAACCAGAGGTTGTACAGAGTTTCAGGGAGAGCATAAGGGAACAATTGACAGGAATGGGGGAAAGAAATACCGTTGAAGAAGAATGGGTAGCTTTGAGGGATGAAGTGGTGAAGGCAGCAGAGGATCAAATAGGTAAAAAGACGAGGACAAGTAGAAATTCTTCGGTACCAGAAGAAATATTGAATTCAATTGACGAAAGGAGAAAATATAAAAATGCAGTAAATTAAGCAGGCAAAAAGGAATACAAACGTCTTAAAAATGAGATCGACAGGAAGTGCAAAATTGCTAAGCAGGGATGGCTAGAGGACAAATTTAACGATGTAGAGACTTATCTCACTAGGGGTAAGATAGATACTGCCTACAGGAAAATTAAAGAGACCTTTGGAGAAAAGAGAACCACTTGTATGAATATCAAGAGCTCAGATGGAAACCCAGTTCTAAGCAAAGAAGGAAAAGCAGAAAGATGGAAGGAGTATATAGAGGGTCTATACAAGGGCGATGTACTTGAGGACAATATTATGGAAATGGAAGAGGATGTAGATGAAGATGAAATGGGAGATATGATACTGCGTGAAGAGTTTGTCAGAGCACTGAAAGACCTGAGTCGAAACATAGCTCCAGGAGTAGACAACATTCCATTAGAACTACTGACAGCCTTGGGAGAGCCAGTTCTGACAAAACTCTACCATCTGGTGAGCAAGATGTATGAGACAGGCGAAATACCTTCAGACTTCAAGAAGAATTTTATAATTCCAATCCCAAAGAAAGCAGGTGTTGACAGATGTGAAAATTGCCGAACTATCAGTTTAATAAGTCACGGCTGCAAAATACTAACGCGAATTGTTTACAGACGAATGGAAAAACTAGTAGAAGCCGACCTCGGGGAAGATCAGTTTGGATTCCGTAGAAATATCGGAACACGTGAGGAAATACTGACCCTACGACTTATCGTAGAAGCTAGATTAAGGAAAGGCAAACCTACGTTCCTAGCATTTGTAGACTTAGAGAAAGCTTTTGACAATGTTGACTGGATTACTCTCTTTCTAATTCTGAAGGTGGCAGGGGTAGCGAGCGAAAAGCTACTTACAATTTGTACAGACACCAGATGGCAGTTATAAGAGTCGAGGGACATGAAAGGGAAGCAGTGGTTGGGAAGGGAGTGAGACAGGGTTGTAGACTCTCCCCGATGTTATTCAACCTCTATATTGAGCAAGCAGTGAAGGAAACAAAAGAAAAATTTGGAGTAGGTATTAAAATCCATGGAGAAGAAATAAAAACTTTGTGGTTGGCCGACGACATTGTAATTCTGTCAGCGACAGCAAAGGGCCTTGGAAGAGCAGTTGAAAGAAATGGACAGTGTCTAGAAAGGAGGATATTAGATGAACATCAACAAAAGCAAAACAAGGATAATGGAATGTAGCCGAATTAAATCGGGTGATGCTGAAGGGATTAGTTTCGGAAATGAGAGACTTAAAGTAGTAAAGGAGTTTTGCTATTTGGGAAGCAAAATAACTGATGATGGTCGAAGTAGAGAGGATATAAAATGTAGACTGGCAATGGCAAGGAAAGTATTTCTGAAGAAGAGAAATTTGTTAACTTCGAGTATAGCTTTAAGTGTCCAGAAGTCGTTTCTGAAAGTACACTCCTGGAAATTGAAATAAGAACACCGTGAATTATTGTCCCAGGAAGGGGAAACTTTATTGACACATTCCTGGGGTCAGATACATCACATGATCACACTGACAGAACCACAGGCACATTGACACAGGCAACAGAGCATGCACAATGTCGGCACTAGTACAGTGTATATCCACCTTTCGCAGCAATGCAGGCTGCTTTTCTCCCATGGAGACGATCGTAGAGATGCTGAATGTAGTCCTGTGGAACGGCTTGCCATGCCATTTCCACCTGGCGCCTCAGTTGGATCAGCGTTCGTGCTGGACGTGCAGACCGCGCGAGACGACGCTTCATCCAGTCCCAAACATGCTCAATGGGGGACAGATCCGGAGATCTTGCTGGCCAGGGTAGTTGACTTATACCTTCTAGAGCACGTTGGGTGGCACGGGATACATGCGGACGTGCATTGTCCTGTTGGAACAACAAGTTCCCTTGCCGGTCTAGGAATGGTAGAACGATGGGTTCTATGACGGTTTGGATGTACCGTGCACTATTCAGTGTCCCCTCGACGATCACCAGTGGTGTACGGCCAGTGTAGGAGATCGCTCCCCACACCATGATGTCGGGTGTTGGCCCTGTGTGCCTCGGTCGTATGCAGTCCTGATTGTGGCGCTCACCTGCACGGCGCCAAACACGCATACGACCATCATTGGCACCAAGGCAGAAGCGACTCTCATCGCTGAAGACGACACGTCTCCATCCGTCCCTCCATTCACGCCTGTCGCGACACCACTGGAGGCGGGCTGCACGATGTTGGGGAGTGAGCGGAAGACGGCCTAACGGTGTGCGGGACCGTAGCCCAGCTTCATGGAGACGGTTGCGAATGGTCCTCGCCGATACCCCAGGAGCAACAGTGTCCCTAATTTGCTGGGAAGTGGTGGTGCGGTCCCCTACGGCACTGCGTAGGATCCTACGGTCTTGGCGTGCATCCGTGCGTCGCTGCGGTCCGGTCCCAGGTCGACGGGCACGTGCACCTTCCGCCGACCACTGGCGACAACATCGATGTACTGTGGAGACCTCACGCCCCACGTGTTGAGCAATTCGGCGGTACATCCACCCGGCCTCCCGCATGCCCACTATACGCCCTCGCTCAAAGTCCGTCAACTGCACATACGGTTGACGTCCACGCTGTCGCGGCATGCTACCAGTGTTAAAGACTGCGATGGAGCTCCGTATGCCACGGCAAACTGGCTGACTCTGACGGCGGCGGTGCACAAATGCTGCGCAGCTAGCGCCATTCGACGGCCAACACCGCGGTTCCTGGTGTGTCCGCTGTGCCGTGCGTGTGATCATTGCTTGTACAGCCCTCTCGCAGTGTCCGGAGCAAGTATGGTGGGTCTGACACACCGGTGTCAATGTGTTCTTTTTTCCATTTCCAGGAGTGTATTTGTATGGAGTGTAGCCATGTATGGAAGTGAAACATGGACGATAAATAGCTTAGACAAGAAGAGAATAGAAGCTTTCGAAATGTAGTGCTACAGAAGAATGCTGAAGATTAGATGGGTATATCGCATAACTAATGAGGAAGTATAGAATATGATTGGGGAGAAGAGAAGTTTGTGGCACAACTTGACTACAAGAAGGGATCGGTTGGTAGGACATGTTCTGAGGCATCAAGGGATCACCAGTTTAGTATTGTAAGGCAGCGTGGAGGGTAAAAATCGTAGAGGGAGACCAAGAGATGAATACACTAAGCAGATTCAGAAAGATGTAGGTTGCAGTAGGGAATGGGAGGTGAAGAAGCTTGCACAGGGTAGAGTAGCATGGAGAGCTGCATCAAACCAGTCTCAGGACTGAAGACCACAACATCAACAAACATATTAGGTATTTTATATCCGCAGCTGAGAAGCACTCATAATGTGTTACGTTGGCAATGTATATCCTTGATTCGTAGAAAGAAGATTAAACTGAGCATTACATAAAATAAGTGAGGTTTCTTTTTCGTGTTGCTGATGATGAAATGGAGGAGGAATTTTTCAATTCAGAATTCAGTTTTATATTAAGTGGTTAAATAGCGGTGCGCAAGATCGTCGCGAATGCTGAATTCGGCGATGGCCAATGACGGCCAGTAAAAACGAAGGTTAGCATTCTGGAACTACGACAATAGTTGGCTAAGAAATTACGTGATTTCGTCTGAACTCACGAAATGCTCAGGCATTCTCCAGACCTTCTTGGCGGAAAGAAGAAAATGGGACCTTCAACTGAGGGAGCTAACAGACAACTACCACAGGTGCTGGCCCTAAAAACGAACTATGCGAAATATTTAAATGATTTTTGAACTTTTATATCTTAGAAGTGCTAACCTTTGATGAGGTTTTAGAGGACGATGCAGAAATCTAGTGGGTTATGAAAGCATCTTATTAGGATTGTATGTTACCATTCCAGTGGTCGTATCCTGATGTTATCTTTGTGTAATTGATTTACTACTGGGAAATGATCATGTTCGATCAGTGTTGAAACTGTCTAACTCCATTTTTCTGGTAAAAGAGAGACTAGTGATAGTTATCAGAAACTGTTTAACTGTAAAGCACTGCAGCGAGTCTGGTCTGTCGATGAACGGATCCTTCATCGAACTAGACTAAAGCCCTCCGTAACAGGCCATGAAGGCCCAATGGTACCGACCGGCCGCTGTGTCACCCTCAGTCCGCAGCCGTCACTGGAGGCGGATATGGAGTAGCATGTGGTCAGCACACCGCTCTCCTGGCCGTATGTCAATTTCCGATACCGGGGCCGCTACTTCTCAGTCAAGTAGCTCCTCAGTTTGCCTCACAAGGGCATCCTTCAGCGAAATAAGTGCAATTATTTTGTGTTGCGGTATCACGTTTACGTACTATAGTGCGTTAATCGCGGCACGGATGGGCCTGTGCGAGTTGACAGTGTTCGGAAGGGCATAAGAGAATGACTTCAAGAATAAGATATTAGAATAGTGGTAGGATTATACTGAATATTAAGAAAAAATAGCATGGCAAAAGCATTTTACTATTCTCCGTGCTTGTATTTAGCTCAAAATTTAATTGAGTGAAAAAAGTCATCTGAAAGTTCCATTTCTTTGCCGCGTACATAGTCATATAGAAACAGAAACTGGCTGAAACCATCTAGCATATGGAAGGGAAGGAAGTTGAGTTATCAAACATATTTCTTTTTTGTGAAGTCAATCCGTGCCGGCTTGTTACAAATGAAACTAGCCAATCTGCAGGTCTACTCAGATAACACGGAAAATAGAAAGTCACTAGCACTGCAAGAATACAGTGTTTTGCAGAGAAAGATGTTTTCTTTTTTTACTTTATGATAAAAATGAGGTTTGTACTGTGGAAACTACACACATGAAAAAGGTATAGATGAAACTGTCACCGATTACAGTGAGATTTTGAAACAAGGAACACTGTACGTTTGCAGCTACTTCCACCAAATTTACGTGTATATTTCCAAATAATTTCATTATACGGAAGCTGTATTGAAAGGTCCTGTATAATTTACGTTACTGTCGGTTAATTATTAAACTAAGTCGACAGGTTTTTCAATAGAGTGTGGTTTATTTTACAGCTATTGTTGATCCTTAATTTCATTCTACGACGTGTACATTATGTACACTCAATGACCATACTTAAAGCATTACATTTTAGTATGATTTTGATACAAAATAAGGTATGAAGTTTAAAATATTGAAGAAGTAATCGTGCTTATGGTGCTATCCATGTGAGTTTTTTATCTTTCTGGTAGTAGAAAAGACGTTATTCGTCTTTATTCGTGATATACATGCTACCAATATCCCGTATTTATATTTGCTTAATTATTGGTGTATGTGTTTGTTTTCGTGCAATCCTTAAGGTAAACCTTGAAAGGTCTCTGTTGGATTCCTTTCATGTTTAATTTCTTAAATCTGTTGTCATTTACGGCATAAATTCCTCTTCTAAATTTACTGTGGCGTTTCTGACTATCTGGGAGGAGACTGAGTAGTGGAACGTGTTACTTTTACATATAAACAAGAACGATCTGTCACACTACTACACTTTAAAACACAGTTTATATGTAATTCATGTCACACAGTCTCATACGGAACCTACATCCGCTTTCTTTTACATACTGTATATGATAAGATACTGTCATCCCCATTCCCTTTTGTGTGAGAGGATGAATGAGCATATGTATTTCTAGTTGCATGCTTGAGGGTAGCAGACAAGCCTGTCTGCTAGAGAACAGTAGGACCAACGTCGGAACAGGTAGCTACGCTTTCTAAAAGCAAAGAGGTTTCTATCCTTAGTATGGTCCTGTCCGTCCGTTGTCATGTTGGTATAGGAAGCTGCCCCTCTGGTCACTTCCGTTTGTATTTGGGAAGCACGCTCGGTAGGAGCGCAGTGCAGTCGGTCCGTGGCGAGCGTCTGAAGTGGTAACTTCTCCGGCTAAGCCCGTGTCTGCTAAGTCCGTAGGACAATGGATTTCTTAAGTTCAGCCTAACTGAAAATTTAATCACCTTTATTTCAGGTTTAGCTCTAAAATATCTAATGTTATCTTAAATTGCAGCGCAGTGTAATTCTCGTGTGAAGTTCAGATTATTTTCCGGTAGTTGCTTTGTCACTACTTTGTGAGTAAAGTGGAACCACGTGTTGATCAGTAACTCTAACTAAGATCAATCTTAAATGCGAATGCTTGTGTGATTATAACGTCTCGTCTTGACAATATTTTTCAATATAGCAACTTTTCTTTATGTTCAACCCACGTGGGGTGTACTTTGCGAGACCAGTACCACGTGCTTATATAACTGTTGACCCGTCAGGTTAACAGTAAGACGTTAGTAACCAGTTCGAGGTTTTTCTTTTGTAAATTGCTTTTCGATCTAATTTATTTTAATTATCAAAATTATTGTGGAGTTACACTCTTTGTGTAAACCAAGTTGACCACGTGAAGCATGTGGTGTAATCATCAAAGTAGCCCTCAGCTATTCTTTTCGCGAAGATTTCACGAAGAGTTAATATGAATTTAGTATACCAGTGTGTGGTAATTACATGACGGACAGGATTGTGCTACGAACGTAATTTCTTTGGGTGAAAATTTGAATCTGTTGGTAGTGGTTAACTTTCTCTTGCATAGGTTTCAACGTTCTTTGTGTGTTGTTTTATGAATGCAGTGTTGTATGCAGTCTCCCAATCTTGACTTCATAATTGATGTGTTCCGTAAAATTGCAATCTTACACTTTCACAATCCTAAATAAGGCACCAGTTTAGTTAGGAATCAATTTTAATATGCTGAAATTTCAATGATCAATCTTAAAATAAATTTCCAAATATAAACTGATTTATTTCTTTTTATTTAAATTCTCTCTTTTATATATATATCACCGGTTGTCGTATGACTATTAAATGATTATAATTAATGTTCGTCTGGTTGGGAATTTGGTAAGCTAGACAGGATACCTGGTGAAACTGTTGCGCAGTAATGCAAGGTTAACTTCCCCAGACAGCTCACAGCTTTTAACCCGCTTTTATTGTCCATCAGTACCGCTTTCATCATAGCAAATTAAAGTAACAAACTTACAACCTCTCGACCATAACTCTGTGCTGCAGAAATTCTGTATAAGTACTGCTTATTTTGCTGTTAACTAGGTCCGGATGCTGATATTAAAACGTTTGAAATAATATAATTTTTATGTTCTGATATGGTTTAGAATTTTATGTTCGACAGTACACATTTAACCATAGGGAGACGTTACAGAACTTAACTTTTTATTTATCCACTGAGCAGAAGGTGTTCTTGAACTTTCTGCACAGATCTACATAATTTCCATAAATAGTATGAGAAAAGACAAACCAAATTAATTTTTGAGGACATACGCCAGTTAGCCCTTAGAGAAACTGGGCCAGTTGTGCGACGGCGGCGGTAACAAAGGTGCGGTTAGCAAGGGTGGCACGATTGGTACAATCCCTCTCCCGTTAGTGGGGCACAGTCGACAACAGATGGCCTGTCCTGCAGATTAAGAGCCCTAATCGCAGGGGGAGCTTTCCGCTATACGTCTGCCCGGCTACCTTTGCCCCTGCACGGCCACGGTCGCGTTCCACTACCTTGCTGTGTGGTCTAGCCAAGAATCTGTCCGCCATTTAGCGCATTTCTTCCCAGTGTGGTGCACACACAAAATGCAGTCAAAACGTACTTATTATACAGAACTTATCACGAGTGTGTCAAAAAGCCATCACATGTCCTCCGTCTATAATTTTTATATTTCTCAATAGTCTAACACTCCGTGAATAAATTAACTGCTGAGAATTTCGGATTGTGTGTGCGCAACAGTATGAAGGAATGGGTTAACGGGAGTCTTTTCCATTCTACTATAGTTCTTACAGCTGCGTCTGCGGACGACCGGCAGAAAATACGTGGTGTTAACAAACTTTTAACTTACGGATCGAAATTAAAAGTTTCCTTTGGAGAGAGTTCTAATTTGCTGGTTTATATGGTACACTGTAGAGGTCTCCTTGGTACAGCTTGCTCGTACGCTAGTTCGTTGCCAATGTGCATCGAGTCAAAATGGCGCTAATTCAGCAACACAAGATGTGTTGCGTTCTCCGTGTCAGTAGGTGTATCTTAGTTATAACAGCGAGACGTGATTTTCGTCGAGCGCACGGCACTTCATCTCCTACAGCCTAAAGTATTCGGCGGTAATACCAGCAGTTTCAAAACGTTAGTCGCTAATGGAAGTAAATTTTCTTCATGTAAAGAGATTTCACCGCGTGCCAGTTCAAAACATACAGTGCATCCAACAGAGTTTTGCACGTAGTATGCAGAGTCTAGCCGTTGTTGAAGCCGACAACATGTGTCTGTATGACAATTTTACGGCGGTGTTTGTGTTTCGAACTATACAGGATTGAGACGCAACACTTCCTTGACGATAAACAATAACATGAAGGATTTTTTGAATTCATTCTGGACATGGCGACAGATGATACGAATTGCCTTTCACGTTCAGTTATTACTGATGAGGCTCCCTTCGATTTAAGTGGCAAACAGAAGAATACTCGGAATACATCAGTCAAACAGCAAACGAGACGGACTGTCCAAAGCTTCATGTGTTTTGCGCTATTTACCGAAAAAGTATTAAAGGCGTGTTCCTTTTCACCGATATGGTGTTCACTGGAATAACATACATGGAAATTTTCAATACAAAGACTTTTCCACAATTCCGAGAACATGCCGAAAATTCAGTTTTTCTACCTGTTTTAAAAATGCACATGCATGTAAGGGCTTTTCTTAAGAATGATCTGCCTCAACTACGGATTTTTGGTAAGGAATGTTGCAATCTCTCGCAGCACCTTTGATCCACCTAAATCTCCGAATCTCTTTGTATAAGGGACTCAGTCTATGCGTCACCTTTCCCTTCAACTTTGGGTGAACAGCGACGCCGCATAGGAAATGGTGGTGAAATCAATAACTACTGATGTGTTGACAAAAGAATGGAACTATTCCACTATTGCCAGGTTCTTTGCCGTGCGTCCAGTGCAGGGAAGATTTAACGTTTGTGTAACTCAGATATGAACGTTATAGCTGGTCATAACTAAAAAAGTACCCAAGATTATCCGTGCAAACACATGAAAGAATGCCGTTGTAAAATCGTATAACTTTATTTTACAGGTCCATCTCGATCACACAAATTTTTACACTTCAGAATTACCGGTGTCGGCCACTGCCATCTTCAGATTTGACAACAAGAGGGTGTAACCAACTAAGTTAAGTTTGCTAACGCTAAATCTATAAGTATTTACATGATGTACCAACCGTACGTCAAATTGTACATGTAGGTGCATAGTAAGTGCTGGCGATGATCATGATGCCTCTGGTACGGCCGGCTGGTGTGGCCGTGCGGTTCTAGGCGCTTCAGTCTGGAACCGCGTGACCGCTACGGTCGCAGATTCGAATCCTGCTTCGGGCATGGGTGTGTGTGATGTCCTTAGGTTAGTTAGCTTTAAGTAGTTAGAAGTTCTAGGGGACTGATGACCACAGATCTTAAGTCCCATAGTGCTCAGAGCCGTTTGAACCATTTTGAACCTCTGGTACGTATACAAATAACGGAGGCCAGAAGACAGCACTATAGCTAGGGTACATGAGCAGCCATCGTATCGTAAATGTAATTATCAAAATGCAGTACGCATAGTCATTAATTAAAATTACTTCACATGGCAAAGTGAGCGTCTGACATTAAAGCATGTACTGATACGCAATACGTGGAATTAGATCCCTACTTAGAATCCCCACGAAAAGTGCAAATAATAATAATGTGAAGCTCCTAGCCTGGCAAAGTGAATCATACAGCTGTATAATAAAAATGGTTCAAATGGCTCTAACCACTGTGGGACTTAACATCTGAGGTCATCAATCCCCTAGACTTAGAACTACTTAAACCTGCCTAACCTAAGGACATGACACACATCCATGCCCGAGGCAGGATTCTAACCTGCGACCGTAGCAGCAACGCGGTTCCAGACCGAAGCAACTAGAACCGCTCGGCCACAGCGGCCGGCAGATGTATAATAGCCTGTATAAAATGTTTAAGAATCAAACGAAATCTTCTAGCAGACTTTATGTCTTCAACTGATCGTATAACAACGTTGAAAATAAAATTTCAGTTGTCGTGTACGTATCAGATATGAAGATGAATCTTTTTTGAAACACACTATATACTTTGTAGTCAAATATCTTCAAGCAGATGTTTAGATGGAGTGAATGTGATGAAAGGAGACATCTTCTGCGAATTTCGTCAAGCTAACAATCATCTGTACAGACATAACCGAAAGAACAGAAAAGACACTTTCATACAGTACTACTGATTCACTTAGTGCGGCAATCAGTTCACAATGTTCATTTACATTTGACCTCCAGTGGCAATCTAAAAATTAACGAGCATGGAGCACATAGCGGCGCTAGGTGGTAATGTGCGTCAGCTAGGGGGGGGGGAGGGGGGGCGGAGGGGGAAGAAGGAGGAGGGTGGGTGAGGGCGTTCCGAGGTTGTCCGTGCATTTGTGATAAACAACGTATCTGGCTTGTGCTGTCGTTAACGCAACTGCCTGATAAGCAGGAGATCCCAAGTTCGAGTCCCAGTCTGGCACTCATTTTCACTCATCGCCGCAAATACCCTAATGCAGTTGAAATCATTAGTTCCTTCCCTATCAATTCCTTTCTCCCTCTTTCAGATTTACAAAATATGTATCACAGCAGCGGATTCCTCGTGGTGTAGGTGCTTTCGGACATGTCAGATACTACCGACACCTCGCAGTCACATAAGGGATTAATGCAGCATTCGTGTCCTCCTTACAAGCATGCAGTAAATGCGGGCTGTGAACTATGGCTACATTATTACCTAATGCATCCTAACTAGTCCAACTTGCTGTTATTTTTTTTCCTTGGCTGCTGAAGTACAAACAACATTAGACATCCATCAGGGAACAAAGAATGCATATGTGGCAGCATGTTGGTTGAAAACCACCGCTGTGGAATTGTGCACCGAGTTCCTGAGGAATGGTGCACCAAGTTCCGCGCTCGGACGCCCGTCAGCCCTCGCAAATGTCTTAAGACAGAAGTGGAAGACACTCCAACATCCGCCCTATATTCCTGGTTTATACTCATGCTTGTATCATGGTTTTGGTTCCTTAAAAAAGCAAAACCAATCTCCAACTCATAACACAAAAGGAATAGGAAGAGTTATCCAAAAATTATTAAATGAGTACAAAGAAGAATATCTAGAAGAACGAGCAATGGAAGAAAAAGTTCATGAAAATGGTGAGATCCAGATTTTAAAAAGTGAGGTACTTCAGGCGTTGAGAACAGGAAAGAATGGTAAATCGCCAGGACCAGGCAATATCAGTCTGGAGTGCCTGAAATGTGGTGGTGACAAAATTGAGAAACTGATAACACAGCTCTTCAACAAAATGATACATGGAAATTCAATACCCAACGAGATGAAGCTAGGTTACATTAGTACCATATTAAAGAAAGGGGATCGCAAAATTTGTTCAAACTATCGAGGAATTTATGTTACAAACACATTAATGAGAATTTTTGCGAAAGTAATTAAAAACAAACTGGAAAAAAGTTTCAGAACCCAAGAAGAACAATGTAGATTCACGGCTGGGAGATCATGTGTAGACCACATTTTCACATTACGACAGATTTGGGAGAAACGTAGGGGAAAATAAAAAAATATATGATTAATTTTCATAGATCTAGAAAAAGCGTATGATACTGTTCCAAGAAAATTACTTTGGAGAGCACTACATATGGAAATCATAAACACTTCCTTGATTAAAATAATACAACAGATTATTTTTCACTTTGCCAAGTGAAATTTGGTAATAAACTTTCACAGAAATTTAGAACAAGCAAAGGCCTTTTACAGGGCGGCCCCATGTCACCATCATTATTTAAAATCTATATAGACATTAGCTTTAGAACATGGTCTCGTAAATGTAATAGCATGGGATTAGAAATAAGAGATGGAGTTTACCTACATCATTTATTGTTTGCTGGTAATCAAGTAGTCGTAACACAAGATGGGGAGGATGCTAACTATATGTGCAATCAACTAGCAGTAGCATACAAAACTTGGGGTTTGAAGATTAATTACCAAAAAACAGAACACTTGACTAATGATGCAGATGAGCTATACATTGAAGGAAAGAAAATCAAAAAGATAAACACTTTTTGTTATTTGGGATCCATTTTAGAAATCGAGGGAAAATCAGAGTCAGTAATCAGTAAAAGAATTAGTAGCGGACGAAAGGTCGTTGGGATGCTTAACTCAGTCTTATGGAGCAGGAATGTAATGAGCAGAACAAAAAATTAATATACAAATCCATATTAGAGAGTGTGGTTCTGTATGGAACGAAGACCTGGACAATTAACCTGAAGCACATTAAAGAATTACAAGCTCTATAGATGGACTTCTGGAGAAAGTCGGCAAGAATCTCCAGGAGAGAAAAGATAAGGAACATCGAAATAATAAGGAGAATGGAAATAAAAGAAAGAATATATGACGTAATGGGTAGGAAGAAATTACAGTGGTACAGGCATGTACGACGAATGAAGAAAACCAGAATACCAAAATTGATACTGCAGTGGGAACCGGAGGGGAGAAGAAGAATAGGACGACCTACGATCACCTGGCTCCAAAATGTATAGCACACAATGAGGAGAATGGGCGCAGAGGAAGAGGACACGCAAGATCGAAACACCTGGAGGAATATTTTGAAAATATAGTTTAAGAACGTTTATTCGTTGTATTGTAATTTCCCAGTAAATTATTATGATGGAGATGAGCCTCTGTAATGAGGAAAAGCTCAAATAATACACTATTGGCCATTAAAATTGCTACACCAAGAAGAAATGCAGATGATAAACGGGTATCCATAGGACAAATATATTATACTAGAACTGACATGTGATTACATTTTCACGCAATTTGGGTGCATAGATCCTGAGAAATCAGTACCCATAACAACTACCTCTGGCCGTAATAACTGCCTTGATACCCCTGGGCATTGAGTCAAACAGAGCTTGGATGGCATGTACAGGTACAGCTGCCCATGCAGCTTCAAGACGATACCACAGTTCATCAAGAGTAGAGATTGGCTTACTGTGACGAGCCAGTTGCTCGGCCACCATTGACCACACGTTTTCAATTGGTGAGAGTGATTGGTGAGAGTTCTGGAGAATGGGCTGGCCAGGGCAGCAGTCGAACATTTTCTGTATCCAGAAAGGCCCGTACAGGATCTGCAACATGCGGTCGTGCTTTATCCTGCTGTAATGCAGGGTTTCGCAGGGATCAAATGAAGGTTAGAGCCACGGGTCGTAACACATCTGAAATGTAACGTCCACTGTTCAATGTGCCGTCAATGCGAACAAGAGTTGACCGAGACTTGTAACCAATGCCACCCCATACCATGACGCCAGGTGCTAGGCCAGTATGGCGATGACGAATACACGCTTCCGATGTGCGTTTACCGCGATGTTGCCATACACGGATGCGACCATCATGATGCTGTAAGCTGTACCTGGATTCATCCGAAAAAATGAGGTTTTACCATTTGTGCACCCAGGTTCGTCGTTGAGTACACCATCACAGGCGCTCCTGTCTGTGATGCAGCGTCAAGGGTGACCGCTGCCATGATCTCCGAGCTGATAGTCTATGCTGCTGCAAACGTCATCGAACTGTTCGTGCACATGGTTGTTGTCTTGCAAACGTCCTCATCTGTTGACTCAGGGATGGAGACGTGGCTGCACGATCCGTTACAGCCATGCGGATGAGATGCCTGTCATCTCGACTGCTAGTGATACGAGGCCGTTTGGATCCAGCATGGCGTTCCGTATTACCCTCTTGAACCCACCGATTCCATATTCTGCTAACAGTCATTGGATCTCGATCAAAGCGACCAGCAATGTCGCGATACGATAAATCGCGATAGGCTACAATCCGATCTTTATCAAAGTCGGAAACGTGATGGTACGCATTTATCCTCTTTACACGAGGCATCACAACAACATTTCACCAGGCAACGCCGGTCAAGTGCTGTTTGTGTATGAGAAATCGGTTGGAAACTTTTCTCATGTCAGCATGTTGTAGGTGTTGCAACCGACGCCAACCTTGTGTGAATGCTCTGAAAAGCTAATCATTTGCATATCATAGCATCTTCTTCCTGTCGGTTAAATTTCGCGTCTGTAGCGCGTCACCTTCGTGTTGTGTAGCAATTTTAATGGCCAGTAGTGTTATATATATATATATATATATATATATATATATAAAATTCTGAAGTCTCGGCGATTGCTGTCGGACGAGGATGTGCAGCAAGCAGTTGAGGATTACTTCATACAGTACACGGTGTTTTACCAAACGGGTATCTTCAACCTGTTGCATGGGTTGGATCATTGCGCCAGTTCTCAAGGAGATTTTGGCTGTATGGCATACGAACAGCTGAAATGGCGTTTGGGCTACGGTTGAGTGCTAACTATGTTTTACAGTCAGAGAGTGACAAACGCCAGTTCAGTTTTTCATCTCGTCACGTAAAGACGATCATACAGAAAGCTGAACAACATCCTGCAAAAGTGCAGTACATGCCTACCATTCACGCTTTGAGCATAATAGTTCATTAGACAGCGCACTGACAAACTCCTCGCTAATAACCATTTCTTTCACACAGCCGGAAGGCTTTATTCAGCGATAGCTCCCCTCTTCTATTACAAACGACGTAAAACAGGACCATTCCCCGTTGTCAGATACTGTACAAATGTTTTCCAGCCGAATTCAGCTGCAGGGATTTTCCGGGCCCTGTACGGGAGTTAAATTTTCCGTTTTAATTTCGTTCTAACCGGGTAATGGGTTTAGCTGTTTCCACTGGAGAGATCCCGCCACTGAATCATAAAGCCGTTCCGGCGCTCTCGGATAAAGGGCAATTTTCGCGTAGCCGCACGCCGCCCGCTGTCTGCCTCCCCACTCTAATATTAAAGCCGGCGGACTGCCGGCCAGGCCGCCCCGCGCCGTTCTTTTGTTCGCAGAGGTGCGCCTCCCCCCGCCGCCAGCGCTCTCTTGCGACAGGAAATTGTCGCCGTCACAGACAAACGGCTGTCTGCCAGGTGGCGTCCGCAAGAGCGCTCCGCTTGCGTATAGCGGCTGACGACCTCCAGATGCTCAGCTCCAGAAAAGTAAAAGAGTGACAACATTACTTGCCTACAGTTGTGTTTCTCACGTAAATTACCATAGACTTTTATCATCAGCTTAGCACATAGAGTCTATTCATTTGTGGAGTGAGCATAGCCCACTCCGCATGATCTCAACATCAAACAGGATTAGTCAAGTGATTTTGGGACGCCGCTGCTTGTCTACAATTTAACGTAGCAGCGAAACTTGAATATTCTACGTATTCACCTTGTTTTATGTTCGTTTCTGCACGTTAGAGTTTTAGCAAAGCCTATCGTGTAGAATTGTCGCTGCTACCGATGTAGAAAAAAGTATGTGAAAGAAAGACATTTACTTTTCGTAAGTATACGCGAAATGTGTATAATTCTACATGTCATATAGATGTCAGCCACTTTATATGTTGAAATATATCGAGACACAGCACTGAAAGTCGTCTGCTGTAGAAATAACTTCTGCGATTTTATGGCCATAATGTGTGCGAGACAAATGTTAGACAACTCTGCAACTGTGTTTCACTAAACTGCAAGCTAATCTTTATGTAATGGTGCAATGTCCATATGCAGATAAAATTTATACATGACACTGTGATTTACCTCCTCCAGTTTAGGGAGCTGAAACTTTTGGTGTATTTAAGTATTTCCGTATGAGACGGTTCCATATGTATCACTGTAACGTAATTAATTGGAACATAGTCGACAATATGAATCAGTGCAGTAGAAAACGTAAAAAAATATTGTAGGCTGTTATTTCCTTTACTACTCAAAAAACGCGAGCATTGACCTTTCACATCTTTTTTTTTGTTTGTGTGTGCATCGTGAATCGTTTTACTTCCCTGACGAGCTGGTGAAAAAATGTTATAGATATTTTACTCATCTAGAAAAAGCGGAAGGGTAAACAGAGAAAAAATCAAAATAATAATAGACAAGCAAGTAATGCAAATCGCTTACCGTATACTCTGTAACCATTTCGCAATTCTGAAAGCGCAAATTTTTCGTGACACCTCGGCGCCGTCTACAGTGTCACTGTAACGTAATTACGTAGAACAAAAATTCGACATTTCGAATAACTACACTACTGGCCATTAAAATTGCTACACCAAGAAAAAATGCAGATGATAAACGGGTATTCAATGGACAAATATATTATGCTAGAACTGACATGTAATTACATTTTCACGCAGTTTGGGTGCATAGATCCTGAGAAATCAGTACCCAGAACAACCACCTCTGGCAATTACGGCCTTGATACCCCTGGGCATTGAGTCAAACAGAGCTTGGATGGCGTGTACAGGTACAGCTGCCCATGCAGCTTCAACACGATACGACAGTTCATCAAGAGTAGTGACTGGCGTATTGTGACGAGACAGTTGCTCAGCCACCATTGACCAGACGTTTTCAGTTGGTGAGAGGTCTGGAGAATGTCCTGGCCAGGCCAGCAGTCGAACATTTTCTGTATCCATAAAGGCCCGTACAGGACCTGCAACATGTGGTCGTGCATTGTCCTGCTGAAATGTAGGGTTTCGCAGGGATCGAATGAAGGTTAGAGCCACGGGTCGTAACTCATCTGAAATGTAACGTCCACTGTTCAAAGTGCCGTTAATGCGAACAAGAGTTGACCGAGACTTGTAACCAATGCCACCCCATACCATGACGCCGGGTGATAGGTCAGTATGGCGATGAGGAGTGGCCGTGCGTTTCTAGGCGCTACAGTCTGGAACCGCGTGACCGCTACGGTCGCAGGATCGAATCCTGCCTCGGGCATGGATGTGTGTGATGTCCTTAGGTTAGTTAGGTTTAAGTAGTTCTAAGTTCTAGGGGACTGATGACCACAGCAGTTCAGTCCCATAGTGCTCAGAGCCATTTGAACCATTTTTTTTTTTTTTTTTTGCGATGACGAATACACGCTTCCGATGTGCGTTCACCGCGATGTCCCCATACACGGATGCGACCATCATGATGCCGTAAAATGAACCTGGATTCATTCGAAAAAATGACGTTTTACCATTCGTGCACCCAGGTTTGTCGTTGAGTACACCATGGCAGGCGCTCCTGTCTGTGATGCAGCGGCGAGAGTAACCGCAGCCATGGTCTCCGAGCTGATAGTCCATGCTTCTGCAAACGTCATCGAACTGTTCTTGCAGATGGTTGTTGTCTTGCGAACGTCCCCATTTGATGACTCAGGGATCAAGACGTGGCTGCACCATCCATTACAGCCATGCGGATAAGGTGCCTGTCATCTCGACTGCTAGGGAGTGATAAGAGGCCGTTGGGATCCAGCAGGGCGTTCCGTATTACCCTCCTGAGCCCACCGATTCCATATTCTGCTATCAATCATTGGATCTCGACAAACGCGAGCAGCAATGTCGCGGTACGATAAACCGCAATCGCGATAGGCTACAATCCGATCTTTATCGAAGTCGGAAACGTGATGGTACACATTTCTCCTCTTTACACGAGGCATCACAACAACGTTTCACCAGGCAACGCCGGACAAATGCTGTTTGTGTATGAGAAATCGGTTGGAAACTTTCCTCATGTCAGCACGTTGTAGGTGTCGCCACCGGCGCCAACCTTGTGTGAATGCTCTGAAAAGCTAATCATTTGCATATCACAGCATCTTCTTCCAGTCGGTTACATTTCGCGTCTGTAGCACGTCATCTTCGTGGTGTAGCAATTTTAATGGCCAGTAGTGTACAATAGAAAACCGAAAAAATATTGTTGGCCCTGCTACGGAAAAATCGTGAATAAAGTGGAATCTGAGTTACGATATTGTGACGAAGAAAGATAATACCATTGCTCTTCAGATGTTTAAGACAACTTCAGTTTGTGGTATCAGATTGTTTAAAGGTCTGTAAAACGCCTATACAAAGTTTCACGGTACTAGTGCAGGTGATACATCTGTAGCAGTGAAGTAATAACACTCAAAATACGCTAACTGCTGCAATGTGTATAATCCGCCGCCCCAAAGTAACGTGACTTGAGCTGCAGCAGACATTGCGAACGGAATTCTCGTTCTGCTCATGTTAGGGCTCTCTCCATAAAACATTTTTACTCTATGGCTTCACATCGAAAATGTGTCCAGTTATCTACATCCACATACGTCCTAACATGAATTCTATAACAGCTTCACTTCGCAAATTTCACACCTATAAGACCGGTAGAATCAGCAACGTTACGTAAGTAAACCTGTGGATTCAAGATAAATCCTTAATCATTAAGACCGCAGATCTAATGTTATTGATTTTAGTTTCGGCCTATCTACAGCCATACTTAAATCTTAATAAAGTACAGTGATTAGTGAATAACTGCCAAAAGGCGGGACACATTGTCATAATTTGTGTCAGCAGGACCGTTGGTTATACAACTCGGTGGGTAACGCCAGAAGCAGTGTCTGTCATGGAAATTGTAGAACGAGATGATTGTTCCACACTAAACACTAACATGATTTTACCTATTGTTGCCACTGGTTCTTCCGTGGCTCTGTTGCTTTCGTTAAACAGAGAACAAACGCCTCCAGTCACAACTGCGATTTTATTTCAATGCACATTGTATTTCGATTACTGGGTTCATCTTAAGGTGCTTTGACAGTCTGCCCTTTTTTTCAAATTTAGATTGATTCTAGTCCAGATAAGATTGCAACGGTACATTACGAAGTGGTACGTTGTAAATTTATATTCACAATGTGCCACTTTGTAATATACCATCGCAGTCTTACCAGGACAAGAACTAACTTAAATCTGTAAAAAAAAGACTCTCAAAGCGACTGAAGATGAACCCCCAGGGCTCGAAGTGCTACGTGCATTGAAATAAAATCACGATTGTGACTGAAGACGGATATTCTTTATTTAATGCTGGATACTAGTACTATGCAACCCCCAAAAATGAACATGAACGTCATGTGTCGCACTTGACAGAAGCCTCGGTAGATAGGGAAGTGACCGTTGTGAGTCTTCTGCCTGCCGTAACAAGGGTGAAAAGCAGCGAAAAGAAATAGTACAAGATTCAAAAATAGTCGCACAATGATACGTTATAAGAAACAGTATTTTGATGGCTTAGGTTTACTTGTCTCCTTTTACTGTTCCGGTGCATTTACTTCAAGAGAAGTTTTTTTTTTTTCGAAAACAAAATCATTCCTCTTGGTTTCATAAACAGCCGTTGCTTTCACAACTATCATAAAAAGAAGCCTCCATCACTGCAATATCATCCTGTAGCACCACCATTGTCCTTATTGACTCTGAGCACTATGGGACTCAACTGCTGAGGTCATTAGTCCCCTAGAACTTAGAACTAGTTAGACCTAACTAACCTAAGGACATCACAAACATCCATGCCCGAGGCAGGATTCGAACCTGCGACCGTAGCGGTCTTGCGGTTCCAGACTGCAGCGCCTTTAACCGCACGGCCACTACGGCCGGCCTACCATTGTCCTTATTGTTGATGCTATTTTCGGTCCGAAGACTGTTATGATGCAGTACCATCTTCGATCAACTACGGCAACCGACATCTATTTGAACCTGCTTGTGTACACATGCCGTGTCTCCATTTGAATCTTTCAGCCCCCAGACTTCCTTCCAGTACTCATCTGTATGCTCCTAGATGACGAAAACTGTGTGCTATCAACATATTCCGTTTTTTTTAGTCAAGTTATGCGACAAATTCTTTTTAAACCTAGTTTTAATCAGTAACTACTCATTTGTTAGGTGGTATACCCACCTAATTTTCAGCATTCCTCTGCAGTACATCTCAAAAGCTATTACCCTGTCTTGCTTGACCTGCTAATTGTCTACGTTTCACTTCTGTACAAGGCTACACTCAAGATAAATGCCTTCAAAAAAGACTTCTCAACGCTAAAATTTACATCCAGTGTTAACTAGTTTCTCTTCTTCAGAAACACTTTTCTTGCCATTGCAGTCTACATTTTATATTCTCTTTACTTCGGCCATCATTTTACTTCTCGTACAGCAAGACTCACCAAATACTTTCTATGACGTGAGTTCCTGCTTACTTTACACGTTTGCATCAAACGGAGCCTTCCGGTTGTGAGCATTCCCCATTAAAGGATGGACACAGATGGCGTTCCGGTAGCTATGTCGCTACGCTGTCTGTTGGCGGACGACGCTGAAATTATCATCTATATCCCCTAGTATCCTCCAGGTGGCATATGCTGTCATCGGATCAAAATCAGTTTCGTCTTTCCCAGTGTACTAAATTTTTCCAGCAGTGTAGATCAAAATTCATTTCCTCTGATATTAAAGGAAGATCATTTATGTACACCTTGTGATCAAAAGTATCCGGACGTCTGGCTGAAAATGACTTACAAGTTCGTGGCGCCCTCCATCGGTAATGCTGGAATTCGATATGGTGTTGGCCCACTCTTAGCCTTGGTGACAGCTTCCACTCTCGCAGGCATACTTTCAGACAGGTGCTGGAGGATTTCTTGGGGAATGGCAACCCATGCTTCACGCAGTGCTGCACAGAGGTCGGTCGGTCGGTGAGGCCTGGCAGGAAGTCGGCGTACCAAAAGATCCCACAGGTGTTCTGTGGGATTCAGGTCATGATTCTGTGCAGGCCAGTCCTTTAGAGGGATGTTATTGCCCTGTAACCACTCCGCCACAGCCGTGCATTATGAACAGGTGCTCGATCGTGTTGAAAGATGCAGTCGCCATTTCCGAATTACTCTTCAATAGTGGGAAGCAAGAAGGTGCTTATAACATCAATGTAGGCCTGTGCTGTGATAGTGCCACGCAAATCAACAAGGGGTGCAAGCCCCCTCCATGAAAAACACAACGACATCATACACCACCACCTCCGAATTTTACCTTTGGCACTATACACGCTGGCAGATGACGTTCACCAGGCATTCGCCATACGCACGCCCTGCCATCGGATCACCACTTTGTGTGCTGTGATTCGTCACTCAACGCAACGTTTTCCCACTGTTCAATCGTCCAATGTTTGCGCTCCTTACACCAAGCGAGGCGTCTTTTGGCATTTACCGGCGTGATGTGTGGCATATGAACAGCCGCTCAACCATGAAATCCAGGTTTCCTCACCTTTCGCCTAACTGTCACAGTACTTGCACTGGATCCTGATGCAATTTGTAATTCCTGTGTGATGGTCTGGATAGATGTCTGCCTATTACACGTTACGACCCTCTTCAACTGTCGGCGGTCTCTGTCAGTCAACAGACGCATTTGTGCTGTATGTGTTCCAACACGTTTCCACTTCGCTGTCAAATCGGAAACGGTGGTCCTAGGGATGTTTAGGAGAGTGGAAATCTCACGTACAGACGTATGACACAAGTGACACCCAATCACCTAACCACGTTCGAAGTCCGTGAGTTCCGCGAAGTGCTCCATTCTGCTCTCTCACCATGTCTAATTACTACTGAGATCACTGATATGGAGTACTTGGCAGTAGGTGGCAGCACAATGCACCTAACGTGAAAAAATGTATGTTTTTGTTGGTGTCCGGATACTTTTAATCATATAGTGTATGTTAGAAATAGCAGGCGATCGAAAGTGGCACTTTGTGGTACTAGGTATCTAATATCTTCAAATTCCGACTTGTCTATTGTTACGTGACTGATGCTGAACAGAAATACATTCCCTCGTATCATGGAATTTTATGTCAAACAAGAAATTTTTTCTCTCAGTATCTGTCTATGGTAAACAAATGTGTACTCAGAAAACTTTTACCAAAATTTTTGGGTCGGCAGTATACTGCGCTGTTTACAGTTTTCGGCAACTGTACAGTTGTAGATGAACAACGGGAGAAAGTGGATGACACTTGATTACTTTACTTATATTTCATTTTCTCGTTATTATTAATATGAAATCATTACAATTATGTACTGACTGATTAGAACTGAAAATGGCATGGAATCCAGTTTTCTACAGTGACAAGTAAATATTTACGCGCTGTAGACTACCTTTCGTATTTTATGTGTAGTGACGTTTCATAATATGTGAAGTTGTGGGATTAAGTCAGCTGTCACTCGTCAATGTGCAGACAATTAATGTCAGTGACCCTCTGTTCTGATGTAATGAATTCAGTTATGAACTAATTAAATAAATATATGTTCAAAATTGCATCTACTAGTTTTCTTGTGTAAAGCAGGCTTCAGATGCGTATTCTAATGCAGGGATCTCACTAGAAAAAGACACACGGGTTAGATGGCCTGTGTTGGGGTAGGGGGAGGGGGGAGGGAGAGAGCGAGCAGGAGGAGATCAGGAATAGTGAGCGAGTGAGCGACTGTTTTACTCCTAGAGAGAGAGAGAGAGAGAGAGCAACGTTTATGACAAGGACATCGCTATCCGATTTTTTCGTTGTACCAAACGGCTTGGCACTCAGGGGTTGACACAGTTATAAGTTATCCCATTCCAACTGCAGTGTATCTCCCAATTTAACGAACCCTGTTTCAGTCCAGGACAACCAAGTGAAGTGGAAGTTTTCGGGATGTATCAAGACACACCTAACAACCCGATGTGCAGCCTCACCAGAAAGCACATCTGTCCTGTTATGAGAGCATTACCCGTGAAAGGCAAGGATACAGAACAGAATTTCGGCCCGATACAAATTGTAGTTTTAAAATGTGAATAGTTTTCCTACAGGGTACGCTATTACTGGGAGGTTAATTCATTCTAGATTCTTACACTATCTTGGACAAAATTCAGTTCTAACACTTAAACTGAGATTTTCGTCAGTTAGGGTGCTAAGCGAAACAGCCAGGTTATCAGAATTCGTTTACATTTACGTTAGTGATAATGTAACTCTTGCAAAATGATTTTCACATTTCTTTCACCAATTTAAGCCACTGTGTCTTTGCAACACTTTTGTCTACCAGATCTCAATGCGTGTTGTAAGGTGTCAGGCAAATCCAACACCTTCCATGAAAACTCTGACATGATAAGCAAATCCAGTAGTATGTCACATAGTTCCGAATAAATCGTGACATTAAATTAACCAAAGTAATACGAGTAACGAATGAGCAAATGGAATACCACAGACTAACACAAGAATGCCTAAATGCATGTCATACCTTCCCACCGTGAGACAGACGCAGTTCCGAGGGGAGAAACGAGAACAGAAGCCGAGAGCAGAACCGTGTTAAGCTAGGAGGCCCTACGATGAGGGACGGAAACGCCACGGCGCCAGCTAACCACCAGGACCACCCCCAGCCCATGTTAAAAGCAAGAGCCCTCCAGAAAAACAGTATAGATCTTACGATAACACTAAAAGGGCCACACCAGCCGTAAGTTTTAGCGTGAGACTGTTTCGTGTCTCTGTTACGTTGAAAACGTTAAAAACATTGCCCCACCACGAAAAGTAACCACAATGACCACCCCCCAGCCCATGTTAAAAGCTAGAGCCCTCCTGAAGAACAGTATAGATCTTACGATAACACTAAAAGGGCCACACCAGCTTCAAGTTTTAGCGTAAGACTTCCTCACGTCTCTGTTACGTTGCAAACTTTAAAAAAATTGCCCCACCACGAAAAGTATAACGTTTCTCATTGGATAGACAGAATTTTTGTAGGCGGAGCTTAAGCTTAACATCGAGACCCTGATTGGTCAGATGAAAACACAGTCAGGTAGTTTTTTTTAAAACCAACTTCGGTAAATTGTAGTAAGGAGAAGATAGAGAGGAGTTGCTTCCGAGACGGCGAGATGCATGGAGCTGCGCCGGCCGCCGCCCCCTGACGAACACCGACAAGGTAATGAACGCACGTGATGCCGCATTTTTAAGCGCATAAGGCTTCACTCAGAACTGCAGAAGTCTCATCTGTTACATCCCCTTTTTACGTAATACTATTGTCGATATCGTTAATTGAAGCTCATGGTATTCACATTTGCTACGTAAGTTAAATTCTGAACCGCGATGATTTTTTTGTTATATAATTATTGAGAAGCCACATCAGCCACTGTAATTTACGACAAGTTAGATAAGTAATTAAAGATAATTGAGAGTCACTGTAGACCATTTTGATAGTTTTCTCTTTTGTGAAACTTAATTTAAACCTAGATTATATACGTGATACGGATAGGTCATCCTTCGATCCATTGTAGAACTTGGAAACCCATTCAGGGAATATTCGTTCACATTTTTGTTGAACGCAGTTGGTTTTTATCATCCTGTATTAAAACATTTCCTTTTATCAATAGTGCAATTTATAAACAATGCTTTACGAGTAGAATAAAATTTCCAATGGTAAACTTAGCTGCTTTTTCGACGTTATTTTAGCAGCTAACTAAAAATTGGAAAGCCTTGAACCCCTTCCACTAAATTTAGTTAGTATTAAGATTCTTTTACAGGGAGTGCAGTGGAGCTGACACTGAAATCATTAGGTATTTGGTTATATCATCGCTAGTCTCACTGAACTCTACTGAACTCTACATGTCGTGTGGTCTGGCGTCTCCTTACCAGCAACAGGTCCCAGGTTCAAACTAGTCAAGTCCCTAAAAAAACACGCTCAGAGCGTCGTTGCGCGAAAGTGGTAGGGAGACACGACTTAGAACAAACAGACACCACGCAGAATGTCAGAGTGTCTGTAAAATTGTTGCATCTGTTTTAATGTGTAACTTCATTCGGGCTCGCCAACGTGTTGTTGGTGTCCCGTTGAAAATCGCGATTCTAGGTGCCATTTTTCACACATAAGCACAATGTAGATGAGGATTCGCCAACTGCTGTGTCATTTCGCTTTACTGTGGGCCTGGCGCGGCAGAATACGTCGTGAAATGTTTTATCTAGAAGTCTAAGCACTGTGAGTATGTAATACGGCACGTGCACATTTTAATGTCAGCTTCAACAAATCAAAATGGGTCAAATGGTTCTGAGCACTATGGGACTTAACATCTGTGGTCATCAGTCCCCTAGAACTTAGAACTACTTAAACCTAAGTAACCTAAGGACATCACACACATCCATGCCCGAGGCAGGATTCGAACCTGCGACCGTAGCGGTCACGCGGTTCCAGACTGGAGCGCCTAGAACCGCACAGCCACACCGGCCGGCCTCAGCAAATCATAAACAGTCTGCACAATTCAGTGATTGTAACAAATGGCATCTGTCAGTTGTTTTGTCGTTAGTACGAGTGATCGTAAAAAACTGAAGCAATGGTGGCCTTACGCTTCCCGCTTAGTGGAACCAAGAGATAGAAGACCCTGTTCATCGTCATTTTCAGTGCATACATAACCTAATTAGTTAGCGGTAGAAAATCTTTATTTCAGTTTATTGATGGAGAGACTTATACTTCCTTAGGACGATTTTTAGGAGCATAGCCAGGGACCAAGACAAAGATTAAATATCCTTAACTGTGGGAAGTGTGAGAAGTGGTATGACGAAAGCCAAAGAAACCGGTACACCCACTTAATATCGTGTAGGGCACCCGCGACCACGCGGAAGTGCCACAACATGACGTGGAATGGACTCAAGTAATGTCTAAAGAAGTCATGGAGGGAATTGACAGCATGAATCCTGCAGGGGTGTCCTTAAGTCTGTAAGAGTACGAGTGGGATGGGGAGCTCTTCGGAGCAGCAAGTTGCAAGGCATCCCAGATGTGGTCAATAACGTTCATGTCTGGGAAACGTTTGGTGGCCAGCGGGAGTGTTTAAACCCAGAAAAGTGTTCCTGGAGCTACTCTGCAGGAATTCTGGACGTATGGGGTGTCGCATTGTCCTTCTAGAATTGACCAAGTTCGTTGGAATGCACAATGGACATGAATGGATGCAGGTGATAAGACAGGATGCTTACTTACGTGTCACCTGTCAGTCGTATCTAGACATAAAGTGGTCCCATGTCACTACAACTGCAAGCGCCCAGCACCATTACAGAGCCTTCATCAGCTTGAACACTCCATAGCTGACATGCAGGGACCATGGACTCATGCGATTTTCTCCCACGTCCATTAACCCGATACAATTTGAAACGAGACTCATCGGACCAGGCAACATGTTTACAGTAATCAAGAGTTCAATGTCGGTGTTGACGACCCCGGGCGAGGTGTAAAGCTCTGTACCCTGAAGCTATCAGTGCACGAGTGGGCCTTCGGCTCCGAAAGCCCATACCGACAATGTTTCGTTGCTGATGACACAGCGCTGAAATCTGCAGAAATTTACGGAAGGGTTGTACTTCTGTCACGTTGAACGATTCTCTTCAGTAGTCGTTGGTCCCATTAATGCAGGATTTTTTTCCGGCCGCAGCGATGTCGGAGATTTGATGTTTTACAGCATTCCTGATATTTACGGTACAGTCGTGAAATGGTCGTACGAGAAAATCCCCACTTCATCGCTACCTCGGAGATGCTGTGTCCCATCACCCGCCGAGTGTAACACCACGTTCAAATTGACTTGAATCTTGATAAGCTGTCACTGTAGCATCAGTAGCCGATCTCACAACTGCACCTTTTTAATATTGTTCAATAGGTGGGAGCCCCTCCACGCTCGCACAAGCATGGTGACCAACTCAGTAGGTCTACGGTCACCTGTGCATTGTTGTAATTATAATCGAGGAGATCGCAGGAGCGAGGAACTGCGATGTTATCCGTACATCTGAGTAAGGTAACCCATTAATACGGGCGCATCTGGGTGATAGAAGTGGTCGAAAAAGCTTGAAAGAAGAGCGGTTTTTAAGGGCAAAGGGAAAAAAGTGCCAAGGGAAAAAAACCTCTGCGACAGTGTCAGGTTGGGTAGTAAGGGCAGTAGCGGTTTCTTGCTATCTGCGACAGATCGTGTAAGGTAAGGTTATGTTAGTGGTTGGGTATCATGCATAAATACCATGCCAGATTGTCACAGAATGATCAGTCCTGTCGAGGAGGTGAGCGTTGCTGCTGCTGGCGCCGATGTCGTCTCCTGGGCCAGCTGCTGCTGCTGCTGCTCCAATGTTGCTGCGTGTTCCGGTTGCTGCAGCTGGGCTCGTATGGATTCTCCTGGTCTTGCTGCAGTGGCTTCGTCCCTGTAACAAGGAAATTAGTGCGGCAACGCACGCTTTTCCATTACGCCTTCTGTTGCGCCGTGTCGTCAGTGACTTGGCACAGCTTCATCAGGCTGGTTGCTGAACAGCGGCAGCCTGCCGCCATTCGGCGTCGTCCTACAACTGCACCAGACACTGGTTGTCTTATATAGGCGTTGGCAAACGCAGCACCGTGATGTGCTTTTTTACATATCTCTGAATTTGAATACGCATGCCTTTACCAGTTTCTTTGGCGCAACAGTTTTACAACTGTCTATAAGGTAAAGAATAGTATCCTGTTCCGAAGGAGGAGCTTACGCTGTGATGACTGTGTGCTTTGAGTAGCAGATGGGTGTCAACAGACTTATTTGGTATGTGTAAGTGAGCCATGCTCACTACGTACCCATAAAATGTTGCAAGAAGCTAAAAGATTCAGGGTACCTTTGCAACATGGAGAAGAATGTTAGCGGCATTTTAGCGGTATGTAAGCGAGCTGTTGCTTAAGTTAATGAAATGAAATTCAAGGACGCCTATCCTTTAAATTGTATATGAAAGTAATAATTATAGGTTAAAAAAAACAAGAGAAAAGAGAATAGTATGTACAGTGCAATACGGGTCGCTCAGATCGTCAGTGTTACGGGCACCACGTGACATTAAACCGTCCCTGCATACGAACGTAAAGCAGTAGTATTCAGTTGTAGCTCTTTATTATACAAAACGAATGTGTGTGAAATGGTGTTGACAGACAAGAAGAGTAACACGGGCGAGAGGTGATAGGAATAGATGTTTTCGTGTTTGCCGTCGGGTGCTGTCCGTCTGCCCGAGGGGAGGTTGGGGCCGGTTTATCACGTGCTGATCACCAGCTCTGGGGCTGAGCCGGCGTTATCCGGGATTAGCGCAGCTACCTGCATTCTGCGGGTGACGTGTTGGATTAAGGCGTGAGGGCGGGGCAGACCTCCCGCGATAGGGGAGAGGCCGGCTAGCAGGCAGCAGGTAGAGGCGGAGCAAACACGGCGGCCTGGCGCAATTTTCCATGCACACCTGTCTGCCGCCGGCGCTGCCCCTGCTAATCCAGACGCCGGGCTGCACCTGCCTTAGGGAGATCGTGCATCCACATGCAAAGAGCTGAAGCGATTCGCTTTTACGTCGAAACTTATGCGCCATTTTACATGAAACAACCAGAACTTGGCCTTCGGTGCCACGTAGCCGTCGTACAAGTTGTCTAGTGAATCGCCGCTACTCGCTTTAAGCCCGGTTTTCACGAGCGACTTTCTGGAATCGAACACATCTAATCTACACGCCCACACGGCAAGCCACTGTACGGCTCATAGCGAAGAGTACCAAGGACCATTACTAGTCATTTCCTTTCCATTTCCGCTCACAAATAGAGTGAGGGAAAAAGACTGTGCTAAAAGTCTCCTTATGATCCCTAATTGCTCTCATCTGATATTCTTGGTACTTACGCGAAATGTACGTCGGCTGCCAATGGCAGTTTTCTTAATTTCCGGAGCACTGGCTCACGAAAAGAACTACGCTTCTTACCAGTGATTCCCATTCGAGGTCACGAAGCATCTTTGTAATACTTGCGTACTGATCGAACCTAACGGTAACAAACCTAGCCTCTGCATTGCTTCGATGTATTCCATTAATACAACCTTAGACTCATCCAAAACATTCGTACAGCACTCACTAATGGGTCGCACTAGCGTCCTATACGCCGTCTCCTGTATACATGTGCTACACTTTCCTAGAATTCACCCAATAAAACGAGGTCGAACAACCTAAAGTGCTCATTCCATTCCACACCGCTTTGCAACGTTACACCTACACATTTAATCGATGGCGACTGTGTCCAACAGCGCCCTACCAGTTGTGTATTGGAACGTTGCAGGCATGCTTTCCCTACGCATCTGCATCATTATCGTACATTTTTCTCCATTTATAAGCTGCCATTTATCACGCCAACTAGAAAATTTGTGTAAGTTGTCTTGTATCCTCCTACAGTCACGACATCTTTCCGCACACCATTGCGTCATCAGCAAACAGCAGTAAATTTCTGCTCGCTCAGTCCGTCACATCATTTATGCACAAGTGGCGATGAAAAAGTTTCCGTTCGATATCCGTGCCGTCCAGAATCGATAGGCCAATCAGGCAAAATTGCTGTTAGCGTTGAGACAGTCATCCCAGGTTGAAGATAGTCATTTGATGAAACACCGTGTCCTGCTGCGCCGCCGGACGCTGTGGCCGAGCGCTTCTAGACGCTACAGTCTGGAACCGCGCGATCGCTACGGTCGCAGGTTCGAATCGTGCCTCGGGCATAGATGTGTGTGATGTCCTTAGGTCAGTTAGGTTTAAGTAGTTCTAAGTTCTAGGGGACTGATGACCTCAGAAGCTAAGTCCCATAGTGCTCAGAGCCATTTGAACCTGCTGCGCCAAGAAGACCTTAACCACCTGCAGTACATCCTCGTTCGAGAGGGATCGTCCATTCTTAAGGGCCGAAGGCATTGGGAGGGATCAGGACTACAGGGCGAGTGCTCGAGTGTTTCCCATTTGAAATTGCGTAACTTCTGCGTTTTGACATTTGCCATATGGGGACGACCGTTATCATGCCAAGTTCCAGCACGGAGCTTGGCGCACCATTCCACAAAGGTCGTTTTCGACAGACAGGCTGCCACATACTCATTCTTCATTCTCACACTGATGTTTATCGATGTTTGTCGGTCGGCACCAAGAAATGAATAACAGTCCGTTGGTGCTCTTTGGACGAATTTGGTAATAGTATCAGCATAGTTCACGTTTCAGCATTTACCGTATGCACCTCGGAGAAACACAAATGCCGCTCCAATCCCTTGCCTACATGTCGGTGCTTGTATATCGCCATCGGTGTCGCACTATGTTGCATATAAACCGCAGCCACGCCATCAAACGAAAACTTTTGTTCACCCTTTTTATATCGAGAACAAGAGCAATCCTATGGTCCTTCTCTGATGAATTCGCTCGTCGAGGACAACGTAATGGGGTTTGTTATTTAAAAAGTCTTCGAGCCACTCACATATCTGGGAACCTAATCCGTAGGTTACCTGTTGCAATACAGCCATGGTTCGCAGGATTCCAGGAGAAGACGTCGAGCTGAGTTTCGCACGAACAATGGTTCCTATATCCGTGCTAATTTGTGGACAGCAGCTTTCCTAGAATGAGATTTTCACTCTGCAGCGGAAACATCCCCCAGGCTGTGGCTAAGCCATGTCTCCGCAATATCCTTTCTTTCAGGAGTGCTAGTTCTGCAAGGTTCGCAGGAGAGCTTCTGTAAAGTTTGGAAGGTAGGAGACGAGGTACTGGCAGAAGTAAAGCTGTGGGTAGCGGGCGTGAGTCGTGCTTCGGTAGCTCAGATGGTTCAGCACTTGCCCGCGAAAGGCAAAGGTCCCACGTTCGAGTCTCGGTCGGGCACACAGTTTTAATCTGCCAGGAAGTTTCACAGCAGCTTTTCTGTCTGAACAATATTTATTGTATTCGAACTCAGAATGTGGTTAAGTAAGCAGACCGATGATAAGGATATTGGCCTGCAACTTTGCAGTTCCGTTGTTTTACCTTTCTCATCGCTAGGGACTCTGCGCAGGGCGAGAGATTCACGACAAATGAAAGTTAAGTAAGTGGCCAAAGCCGCAGAGTACTCTACGTAAAGCCTGACTGAGATTCCATCGACTCGTTTGTTTTCAAATCTTTTAAGTAGCTTCTCTACGCCAGTGATATGTATTTCTGTGTCCTCCATGCGGGAGTTTGCATGACAGTCAAACGACCGTGAAATCCTACTGCGTGAATGATTTCTTAAACGTGAAATTGGAAACTTCAGCTTCCCTTTTGCTGTCTTCTGTTGACACCCGAGACTGGTCGACGAGTGACTGCATAGAAGCCTTCGTCTCGCTTGGTGATTTTGCGTATGACCAGTTCTCAGGTAGACCTTTCGAAAAGGTTTGAGTTTGGAAGCTTTACGCTTCGGCCATTGATTTTCTTGCAGATGCACGAAATTCTATTATGTTTGTCCTTTGAACATCCGGCTTTCTTTTTTGAACTGAAACTACAACAATTTGAGTTTCCTAAGCATCTTCCGAATTCGATTATTAATTCAGGAAGGATCATTTCTTTCCTTAGTCCACTTACTGGGCGCGTACGTCTCCAGAACGCGACTTACAATCAGTTTAAACCTTGTCTATAATTTCTCTACGCCGTTCATATTGGAGCTACATGACGTCCATTCATTGTCAAAGTGGGATGGTAACAACTGTTTGTTACAGGTATGCATCGGTACTTGCGTGTAAATCAGCCGTGAAGCACTCCGCGAGTAGCTCAGCGTCGTCAGTGATCGCATAACTGTGCTGAATGTGTTCTACAATCTTGGAACTGCTGCATATTGCGCATGTGCAGAAAATGGGGACCGTGGTGTCCTCTGATTACGTCGGAAGTTAGCCCAGTCTCGCCGAGCTTGCGTCTATTACGACAACAAACTTTTTGCTTTGGCGTCTTCTTAATCTTTGCTTTGTTGGTTACTTTGTCTTAATGACTCAGTGCAAAGGACGCACGAGGATCTATTTCTTTTCCTGTAAGTGTTATCCCATTGCTGTTGTTGTCATTGTTTTAGTCTTCAGTTCGGAGACTGGTTTGCTGCATATCTCCATGATACGTTCAAATGACTCTCAGCACTATGGGACTTAACATCTGAGGTCATCAGTCCCCTAGACTTAGAACTACTTAAACCTAACTAACCTAAGGAAATCACACACATCCATGCCCGAGGCAGGATTCGAACTTGTGACCGTAGCAGCAGCTCTGTTCCGGATTGAAGCGCCTAGAACCGCTCGGCCACAGCGGCCGCCCATGATACGTGTCCTATCAACTGTTCCCTTATTTTAGTTAAGTTGTGCCACAGATTTATTGTCTCCAAAATCCTGTTCGTTACGTCCTGAAGATTACGCCGTTTACTCATCTAAACTTCAACATTCTCCTGTAGCACCACATTTCCAAAGACTCTATTCTCCTACTGTCTAAACTGTTTGCCGTCCATGTTTTACTTCCATACACGGCTACACTCCAAATATCTTCCGAAGAGAACGAGACTCGTACATAAAGCCTCCGCCTACTGACAGAAGTAAAGCTGTGAGGACAGGTCGTCTGCTTGGGTAGCTCATACGATGGAGCACAAGAAATGTATTCGGAACTGCAAATATGAATAGACCCCAGCTGCACCATATATTTGTTACAGCGTAATTTTTTTGCCGAACAGTAACTCGAACCCGGATTTTCATATTTACACAAACGGTGGCCTCAACCGCATTTCTTTTCTTCTTTTTTTTTTTTAAACAGGAACAATAGATAACAAACAAACTGCCTTTTCGTTGGAATTAAAGCAGCACGTGAAATTAACATTGTAATAAGTAATAACCTTTGGAAAGTTAAACATACGTCAGAAATTGAAAAGCATAATAAAATTATGTTAGAAATAAATACTTCTCCAACTATGCTTCAAGTGTCAATGAATGTCTTTCATCAAAGCAAATACTGGTTAACATACGAATATAAAATTTAAGCGAAGTTAAATTTAGCCACAACCACTTCATTGTCATGCAACAAATAATATGTCTGTATTGCTTGAAAGCTATTAAGTAGAACATTATTCTCGCGTAACATATAGAAAGAAGCACACAGCACAATGGACAACCATTTTTCAAATTCCCCCCCCTCCCCTGCTCCGTTATTTGTGTATGTCTTCTCGTAGGCACATGATATCCGTCGACTCTTATCTTCTTTTTATTATTTTATCGCATCGATAATTTAACTTCAACCCTGGACTTTCCAGCTATGCGAGGGGTCTTGAAACGCACTCCATAGGAAGTCGCTATTTCGGATTGTTCACGATCTTCAGAAGTCGTTCCTGTGAAAAGGTCCAAAAGTCTATCACATTCTTTGTGACATCTCTGAACAAATACAGCACCGTCTGGCCTCGAAGCCATGTTCCGGCATTCGCTTTAGTACATGGGCAGTACGTCCCGGCCCCGGCTACGCCACCACGCCTCCAGGACCGATCCTAACTTCCATATGTCACCCTGTGTCGACGTCCTGTATTAGCACAATTGCTGTGGTCTTGTAATCGCATGAAATACTATAACGCAGCGCCTGTGTCTCACGACGTACTCTGCAGTGTCCTTCAGACATGCATGCATGTCGGAAATACTCAAATGCTACACATGTCGGTGCTTACATACCTGCATCGCTATGCATTGTAGAGAACATCGTAAAATACAGACACTACAATATAGCAGTAGCAGAGCACTTGCCCGAGGAAGGCGAAATTTCCAAGTTGGAGTCTCGGTCCGGCTCATAGATTTACTCTTCAAGTAAGTTTAACCTCAGTGCACACTCCGCAGTAGACTGAAAAATTGATTCTGGATCTTCAGAAAAGACTTCCTAACACTTAAATCTATATCTTATGTTAACAAATGTCTCTTTCTCAGAAGCGCTTTTCTTGTCATTGCCAGCCTCAATTTTATAGCCTCTCTATTTCGGCGAAAATCAGATAAATTGCTGTCTAAATAGCAAAACTCAGAAGTATCTCGTTTCCTAAACTAGCTGCCTCAGCACCACCTGATTTAAGTCGACTACATTCCATATTGCTCGTCTGCTTTTGTCGATGTTCATCTTTTATCCTTGTTCATTTCGTTCAAATTTCACTTTTAAGTCTTTTGCTGTCTCTGACACACTTACAATGTTATCGGCAAATCTCTGAGTTTTGATTTCTTCTCCCTGAACATTAATTCCAACCCCATTTTTTTTTTGTTTCCTTTAGTGTTTGGTCAATGGATAGATTGAATGACGAGGGATGGGCTACAACTTACCACTACAGCTTATCCAATAAGAGACAAAATATGTTAAAATGTGTGTGTGTGAATTCCTATGGGACCAAATTGCTGAGGTCATAGTTCCCTTAGACTTACACACTACTTAAACTAACTTACGCTAAGGACAACCCATCACGCATGCCCCACGGAAGACTCGAACCTCCGGCAGGAGGGGCCGGGCGATTCGAAGAGACAAAATATCGGGAAGCAAAATATCTTACAATAAAACAAGAAAGAAGCTTACATTATGTACAAAAAAGAAAGTAAATACATAATGGTTTCTTGTTGAAGTTGTTTTGACAATGAGGAAAATAATTTCCAATTTTCTGGCTAACCTTTAAAGTACTGTATGATATATATTTTCTCGAACAAATAAACTTAGATTTGAAATATGTGAAGGACACTTTTCCTCTTCTTTGAGTTATCAGGAATGTGGAGAATATATACCATACCATCTTCTCAAGAATATCAACTATTAAACAGCAAAAATTTTCTTTTGGTCGTTAATAAGCTATTATCACTGCTTGTTCCTTCAATATGTTAGAGACATAGCGGGGTAGAACAATGGTTAGCGCACTTGACTCGCTGTCGGGAGAACGACTGTTCATATTGTAACCTCCCCACAAAAATATTTTAAATGGATATGGAAATGGAGCCAAGTGTAACCTCGCCACAAAAAATATTATTTAAATGAATTAAATGTAACCTCTGAACAAAATTGGGTCCGATTTATAGTCTCTGTGCAAAGAATGCATTCACATTTAATATTCCCACAAAATTCTTTTCTCATTTAATGTCAAGTTCGAAATAGAAAAATTCCTAAACACCAAAATTATAAAAAAGTTCTGTAACGTGATAAATTTTATGAGGACAGCAGCGCTACCCTTCGGACCTGTATTCTGAATAAAAAAAAGCAAAAATTCTTACCTCAATAAAACTGCAATTATATCCGCTCTTAATTACTCATTTTTCGACACAGATTCGTGCAATGCTGGCACATCTTTTTTTTTTATTTTTGGATGCAATGATAATGCATTGGAAATTCTTTGAATTGAAATGAATGCTTTTCTTTAAAAGAGTTGCTTTATATTATAAAATTATTATTGGGGCATTTTTTCTGAACAAATTAAATTACAATTAACATACATTATTAAATTTGCGCAAGGCTGCTTCTTTACCTTCTACAACAATACTCATCCACCAGAGTCCTGACCAGAGTCGCGAGCAGAGCACACAGCCGACGCATGCCGACTCCCGCCGACTAGCACGGACTAGCACGGACTGACGACTACTACCGGACTGACTACTACTGTCGACTCGCGCGGTCAAGCGCAGACTAGCCACAGCTAACGATAAACTACTCTCTCGCCAGAGATTCTGTCATGCCTCGCCCATCACTGGCAATGTATACGTCTTTCATAACCCTCCACTGGGGGGGCAAAAATTTGGCAGCGATGGTGAGTCAATTCGACTTGCCATGAGCAACAAATTTTTCTTAATTAACCAAGTTTACAATCACAGATATATACATATATATAAGTGCAGAACATGAAATAGAATATAGTGCACATGCACTGATTACAGAACGTAACAGGAAATCACAAAATGTATACGGAATGAGTACAGATCATATTAACAAATGACATAAAGTGCACACGCACTGTAGTTCAGAACATATCAGCAAATCACAAAATGTATAAGCAATGAATAGAAATCATGTTAACTAATGACAAAAGTGCACACGTACTGTAGTACAGAACATATCAGCAAATCACAAAAATGTATATGCAATTAGTAGAAATCATGTTAACAAATGACATAAGTGCACATGCACTGCAGTTCAGAACATATCAGCAAATCAGAAATGTATATGCAATGAATACAAATCATGTTAACAAAATGACAAAAGTGCACACGCACTGTATATACTTTTCTTTACTATTTTACAAGAACTAGGATAGGAATGGGAAGGATTGCGTCATGGTTGTAGCACTTTAGGTTGCACGCAGCTGCACTGAAAGTCCATATCTTTCTACAGAAGCACAACACCAAGTGAGACAATCTGAAACTTTTTCCTTGAAGTATTAATCATTGTAGCCAAGACACTGAACTCCTGTAGTAATATTCATGTTATCATTTTGGTAGTACATTAGGTACACCAAACAGTGGGACTATTATAACATCTCCATCGCTCAAGGTGGTGGACAGCATGTCGTGTCAACTCCACGTTCTTGTAAGGTACACCAACGTAGAAGTAGTGCAAAAACCAAATATAGTGCTCCATGATCATGACGATACACAGGACAAACGGATATTGCAATAATTCCAGGTAATTAGGTCAAAAGGTGAAGGACATTAAGTCACATACTAGTCTTCATTGAGAATTACACTAGTCTAACAACTGATTTGAGTAATTGGTGGCACTCATCGCCCAGTTACTGAACATTTCTGTACCATGTATGTAGTATTACAGAATAATGTTCATAAATCGTTTGTTTACAAAGAACATTGGCACTCATTGCCCAGCTACAAACCATTAGAAGTCATCATTCAAAACAGGAGCTAATAAATGGCATAGTATTACAGAATAATGTTCATAAATTGTTTGTTTACAGAGAACATTGGCACTCATTGCCCAGCTACAAACCATCAGAAGTCATCATTCAAAACAGGAACTAATAAATGGCATAGTATTACAGAATAATGTTCAGAAATCGTTTGTTTACAGAGAACATTGGCACTCATTGCCCAGCTACAAACCATCAGAAGTCATCATTCAAAACAGGAACTAATAAATGGCATAGTATTAACATAATTCACTTAACTATAGTAATCATTGGTATCATAGGTCGTCTTATTACAGTAATCAGTGGCATTCATTGGCCAGCTTCAATGCATTTTTTTAATTATGTATTTTTCAGAAGTCATCATTCAAAATGAGTTAATTATTGGCATAGCATTTGTACATAATTAATCAAATTATAGTAATCATTGGCATCATAGGTCATCTTATTACAATAATCAGTGGCATTCATTGGCCAGTTACAAAGCATTTTTTTTGTGCTAGCAACGCATTGCGTTGGGATCGATAATTAATAACAATATTTGCTTTTGAGTTATTGCTGCAAATGAAGATGTGTAACGTCATTCGTCATGAGTCAGCTGTAGCAAGGTTATGAAACAAGTAGAGTATATGTGATCACATTCATAAATGACATAGGCTTAATGAACAACTGCTTATAGCACATTAATTTCATGAATAATTTCTCCTGCAAAATATACAAAAATGGATTATTAAACTGAAAGAAGAAACGCATATTATGCTGAAAAGTAGTGAACTTCGAATTAACAGGTAGTGAAATGTGTATAAAAAATATATGTGTTCTGTAGCTGTCCTTTCCAAAACCTTCAGTCATCATACTATGCGATATAAGACATACTGTCAAAACGAACTGCAACAAATACTTAAATAACTACATAGCATAAATACATAAACTTCAACATTATCCTCATCTGTAAAGAAAAAACTTCATTATCCATATTATCATAACTCCATTATTATCATCACTTGTACGAGTAAAGAAAAACTTCACTATCCATAGTAGCATATTCTTCATCATTATTCATCACCATTCATTATCATCTGCAAAAAAGTCACTTCATTATTCATTATACAACTATTCCTTATTTCTAGCATATTTCATCACTAAACCTAAGATGTGTAGTTCTGTCTGACAGCCTGCATCAATCGCCTCTATTCTGAAATAAAAAATTTGTTAAGACTCCTATTCTACGATGTGTATTGTATATTCTTGTTAATGCTTGTTAATTCTGATCCATTTACTCTTCCTCATGAGGTATTGCATCTTCTTTCGCTCATTCTGAAGGTGAAATTCCCATGTCTGTTTAATTTATATGTTTTTTGTTCACGTTATTGCTTTCTGAAAATGATGAACAAAGATTAATGTCTTGCATTTAAATCATATACCCACTAAATAAAAACTGGTTTATAGTAACATAATTGTGCATACAGCATAGCATGACAGAAAACGTAAAATGTCAAAAACATAGAGTTCAGAGGCAGTGTATCACAATGTAGCAGCGAAAAAAAGTAAAGTAGTCACGATGTTGAGATATCATGAGGCTAAATGTCAAAGTCAACTGGTGTTTGTTATATCTTGAATATTTCATAGTGCATACAAACAAAACAGGAAAACAATCATACATACATAAAAAAAATGGAAAATATGCACGGTGTGATATATGATGACCAGAAATGTGACCTTCTTTGTGTTCAGCTTGTATGTTGTGTAGTTAATAGAGGCGAGAATTGAAGACTTTAATGGAGAGAGAATTTAATAACATTAATATGTCACTAGATAAAATTGCATAATTATTCATAAGATACGTAAGTTTATCTGGAAAAATGTGCACGGTCTGATGTGTAACGACAAGAAAAGCGACCTGGTAACCTTACCTTGCCGGGCACTTGCCAAGAAAAAATACGTTAATCATCAGTAAGCGTTCATGTGAATGTAATTGCATAACACGTGATGGTTCCCTTTGGTTTTTCTGGTTCTCAAAGTTTCGACGTGTACTACATTGGGGTGAGGAATGCTGCGAATACGATATGGACCTGCGTATAGTAGCTCAAAATTACTGCATCTACTCTTTCCTCTGTTGGATAAATAGTGTGTACGTACTAATATCTTCTGTCCAATGTGAAAGTCACGACGTGTATAAACCTGTTTTTGTTGTCTTCATCGGCGCTCTGCGGCACGTTTGATGTTGTTCAGCGCAATGTCAATTATCTCATGGTGTCGTAGTCGACGAGATGTAGGAAGGGTTACTAATTCTTTAATACTGTTAATTGGTTCAACATTTTTCAGTATAACAGACGGAGCATCATGTCGTTTTTGGAAACTCAGAATCTACTATGTAGGAATCAACATGGATTCCGGAAACAGCGATCGTGTGAAACCCAACTCGCTTTATTTGTTCATGAGACCCAGAAAATATTAGATACAGGCTCCCAGGTAGATGCTATTTTTCTTGACTTCCGGAAGGCGTTCGATACAGTTCCGCACTGTCGCCTGATAAACAAAGTAAGAGCCTACGGAATATCAGACCAGCTGTGTGGCTGGATTGAAGAGTTTTTAGCAAACAGAACACAGCATGTTGTTATCAACGGAGAGACGTCTACAGACATTAAAGTAACCTCTGGCGTGCCACAGGGGAGTGTTATGGGACCATTGCTTTTCACAATATATATAAATGACCTAGTAGATAGTGTCGGAAGTTCCATGCGGCTTTTCGCGGATGATGCTGTATACAGAGAAGTTGCAGCATTAGAAAATTGTAGCGAAATGCAGGAAGTTCTGCAGCGGATAGGCACTTGGTGCAGGGAGTGGCAACTGACCCTTAACATAGACAAATGTAATGTATTGCGAATACATAGAAAGAAGGATCCTTTATTGTATGATTATATGATAGCGGAACAAACACTGGTAGCAGTTACTTCTGTAAAATATCTGGGAGTATGCGTGCGGAATGATTTGAAGTGGAATGATCATATAAAATTAATTGTTGGTAAGGCGGGTACCAGGTTGAGATTCATTGGGAGAGTCCTTAGAAAATGTAGTCCATCAACAAAGGAGGTGGCTTACAAAACACTCGTTCGACCTATACTTGAGTATTGCTCATCAGTGTGGGATCCGTACCAGATCGGGTTGACGGAGGAGATAGAGAAGATCCAAAGGAGAGCGGCGCGTTTCGTCACAGGGTTATTTGGTAACCGTGATAGCGTTACGGAGATGTTTAACAAACTCAAGTGGCAGACTCTGCAAGAGAGGCGCTCTGCATCGCGGTGTAGCTTGCTCGCCAGGTTTCGAGAGGGTGCGTTTCTGGATGAGGTATCGAATATACTGCTTCCCCCTACTTATACCTCCCGAGGAGATCACGAATGTAAAATTAGAGAGATTAGAGCGCGCACAGAGGCTTTCAGACAGTCGTTCTTCCCGCGAACCATACGCGACTGGAACAGGAAAGGGAGATAATGACAGTGGCACGTAAAGTGCCCTCCGCCACACACCGTTGGGTGGCTTGCGGAGTATAAATGTAGAAATGTAGATTGCATAGTAGACTCATTTGGTATGGAATTAATTACATCCTGGAATGAGAGTATGTGTGTGTCCCAATCAATATGTCTTTTATGGCAGTATATTCTACACAGTTTACCAATTTCTTTCCTTAATCGTTCACAAGGGTTCGAAGAAGCATGGTACCTGGATATATAGATCGGAGAAATGTTTCTTGCTCGTAACATACGTGTCCATACAGCAGATCGAAACTGTGGTCCATTGTCGGAAATTACTTTCAATACATGCTCTACATGAAATAAAATATGTTTTACAAATGCATTGGAAATCGATTTAGCAGTAGCTTTGCGTAACGGAATGAAGGTTACAAATTTCGAAGTGAGTTCAACAGCGACAAAAACGTAGCAAAAACCTCTATTAGTTCTGGGAATCGGACCAAAAATGTCTACGGCGGCCATGTGTCTCAATTTAGCGGGTACAATGGGATGTAACGGAGGAATATGTGAAGTCGTATCTGACTTAGCTTTCTGGCAGATTTTGCATGACGCTAAAACTCGTCGAATACGTTTCTCCATGTTGGCTAAATAACACTTCTGTCTCAGTATAAGAAAACATTTTCTTGCTCCGTAATGTGCGTAACAAATGAGTATACCAGATTAATTTGATATCAAGCTCGTCAGGAATGCATAATAACCAATTGCTGTCAAGATGAGAGCGGCGAAACAGCATGTCATTGCGTACAGTGTAATGGTTTCTAGTGGTAACAACATTCTTATCTTGCCACAGGTGTTTAATTTCTTTCCATACGTTGTCTTTACTCTGCTCTTGTGCTATGTCTCGTAATGACGACGAAATGAAATTCTCAAATGCAACTTGTTGAATGTACATGACGCTGAAATTTGCTTTGCAGAAGTTGGTTGCGATGTCTTGCTGATTGTTGTTAAGAGAACGGGATAGTGCGTCTGCTACAATATTTTGTTTACCGGGAATGTGAACAATTGTAAAATTAAATTCTTGTAAATAAAGTTTCCATCTGCTTAATCTGTCGTGTGTAAATTTAGCGGAAAGTAAAAACTGTATCGCTCTATGATCTGTGTAAACGGTAGTGTGTCTTCCATAAAGAAAATGCCTAAATCTGGTAAAAGCCCATACAACACATAATGTTTCAAGTTCTGTAACAGAATAATTTCGTTCAGCAGGTGACAGAATGCGACTTGCAAAGGCGATGTTTGTAATTGCTGTAGAGCCATCTTCTTCAATTTCCTGAAACATGTGTACGCCTAAAGCGGTGTTAGAACTGTCGGTGGCAATGGAAAAATTTCTAGTAAGATCTGGGTGCGATAAAAGTGGTGCATTCAACAAAGCATGTTTCAAATAACATTCTCTTGAACAAGATTCTGTGTGTCAAAGTATTGCTTTGCATACTGGAAAATGCAACCTCTACTGTATCTACTCAAATTCTATCAGACGTGTTATTATTTTCAGGAGGATGCTGTGCCATTTCAGCTATTTGTACTGTTCTGTTATTTCTTCCTGACGTATTACGTTCTGGATGATACCTATTGTTTGGTTCATTCATGATAATATGTTGTTGCTGATCTTCTTGCTGCTGATAAGATCGATTGTTATTAAATGTACACTGAAAATTGTGCTCATTATTTTTACGTCTGTCATAATAGTCATTTCTATACGGCGCATCGCGATAGGAATTGAAATGGTGTGTTTTCTGTACGTAGTTATTCCCTTGTTGCTATGCGTTACTATTCGTTGGAGCTGACGCTATATGTGCACGCGGCGAAACATTAAAGCTCGGTTGACCTTGTACATTACATTGTTGGTTAGGTATGCTAACCAGTTGGTTTTGTTGCTATTGCGGTGAAAAACGTCTATTGTTACCAAAATGTGGTTGCTGTTGCTGGTAATTTCACACATACCGATGATTAAATTTTTGTCAGGTATTAAATTTCTCGTGGTTGTCATTTCTGGAGCGTCTAATGATAACTGTCACTTTCGGTAAAACTTGTCTTATCAGGTTTTCTTTACTCATTCTTAATCCTAGATAGAGCGATAGTTAAAGAGCTGTTTTGATAGATATAAAGGATAGTAGAAGAGAAGGCAACAATGCAGAAAACTAAAGATGTAACAGCACTACTACGGCTCGGGGCTCTGTGCACGCTACGGCACATATTCATTAAAGCGTAATGAATCCCCTGAGGTCTATTACTCGGTGCAAATAAATTTTAGCTTTTGCATTACAGGCAAAGCCGGTGAAAATTCAAAAACAAATTGCTGTATCCATGCTAATTCTAGTTTCTGCATTACAGCCCAAGCTGGTGAAAGTACAAAAATACATTGTCCAGTTCAATGCGTGCACCTGTGCTTTGTCATTTTTTAATACCTTAGATTTTCTTACGGATAAAAATTGCTCGTAATCGTTATCGTCTCTGAATGTGTTAACAGGTTCACGATTGCATAAGAATCTGTTTGTCTGTGTCATTTCGGATTTTAAGTCACGTACTCTCTGTAAATTACATAAGTTACACTGGCTGTGTGAGTGTGACAAATGTTCGGAATGTGCCGTATGCTGTGACGTGTTATTGACTGAAATATTTTTCATCTCTATTACTTCTTGCTGTAAAGTTGATAATTTTCTACGTAATGTATTATTAGACGAATCTATCTCACTGATTGTCTGCTGTAGATTTTGGAATTCAGGTGTTTGATTAAACGCAATCGGTGAAGTATCGTCTGATTTGCTGTCATTATTACTTTCAATAACGTAAATACGACTGGCCAATTCATCATATTTTTCAGTCAGTATTTTTACCTGATCATCGTTTTTAGTGTCACAAGCATTAATTTCTTTTTGTATTTTACGTGTGGTTTCGCTCAATTTTTTAACGTCAGCTTTGATGACTTCGGAATTATGAATTAGTTCTAATTGTTCAAGTCTGTCGGTCATTGTCTGAAAGTCTACTGTGTGTGTGTGTCTGTTTTTGTTTTAAGATCGGAAATTTCATCACGCAATTCGGTGTTCAACTGTTTGATGGTATTAATTTCGTCTGATACTGTAGCAATATTGTTATCTACGTATGTTTTTGCTTTCGTAAACAATTTACGTTTATCTTCCTGTCTCTGTGCGGTAATTGTTTCCATGACTTATCGCTTTACTTTATTCTGTTCCTGTATAAATTTACGGAAACGCGTTTCATTGTTTTGCAGGTGATGATTAAAACGTCAATTCGACTGTTCTGTTGGTCGAATTTCGCGTCTACTTTTGCATCCAGTGTACGCGAAAGTTCTGCTGACATTAATTTAAACTCGTCGCGTAACTGTGTTGTGTTTTCAGAGCATTGTTTAGCGACTGCACTAATTTCGTCTCTAAGTGATTCTTTTGCAGCTGCTTGCTTATTCGTTAATTCTTGAGCAACAGATCTAATTTCTTCACTACTTTTCCTAGCACAAGCTTCAATTTCCTCACGTAATTGTTCTTTAGAATCATGACATTGCGCGTCAACGGCTGTAATCTGTTCACTAAGCTGTCTGGAATTGTTGTCTAATTTTTCATTCAACTGTTTGGAACTGTTGTCTAATTTTTCATTAAGTTATTTGTTCGGTTCACTAAGTTGTTTGGAATTGTTGTATAATTTTTCATTCAACTGTTTGGAATTGTTGTCTTGTTTTTTATTATGTTCATTTATTTGTAGCAACAATGCCATAATTTGATCCAAGCTAAGATTAGCAACTCGATTCTCTGTACTGTTTGATGGCATACCTGCAATTGTCACGTTTTCTGTAGCCATTTGGTCATTCTGTAATTCTTGAAAAGGTTTGTCAAGCGGATGTGCACTGTTACTCAGTAAATCTGAATCAAATAAATCTGACGTATTCTGATTACACTGTTCATTTTCGTTAGAAACGTTCTCTGTTCATTACGTAAATTTTGCAAACCGGGTGTGTCAAGCTGGGCAGCGTTCATTGTAACAGAACGTCCCACGTCTTCAATTGTCGTTAAATTAACAGAGGACACAATTGAATTTATTTGTTCATCATTAGGATCAAAATCGTTACTAGCGGTCGGTACGCACTGATTGTCTGTAAATGGACGATTGTCATCATTACACTAAGTGTTGCAAGTACTATCGGTCAAATTATTAGAGTTGGCTATTTCACTCATTACACATCGTGATGAACTATTAACAGTTTTTTGCGGCATTTTTCACAAATCAAAATTATTCACAAATGAAACAAGCGCAATGAAAAATGCAACAAACACCATCACAAGAAAGAGCAACAAATTGCCGATGATCTGTGAAAGAAAGAGTGACAAATTAGTAAATACACTGTGCCAGATGCAAACTACATTTAAGTAAATAAGAGCAGATATATGACTACTTCTCAGAAGATTCACAAAGGAATACGATCCTGGCAGGGTCGCCAAGTGTAACCTCCCCACAAAAATATTTTAAATGGTAATGGAAATGGAGCCAAGTGTAACCTCGCCACAAAAAATATTATTTAAATGAATTAAATGTAACCTCTGAACAAAATTGGCTCCGATTTGTAGTCTCTGTGCAAAGAATGCATTCACACTTAATATTCCCACAAAATTCTTTTCTCACTTAATGTCAAGTTTGAAATAGAAAAATTCCTAAACACCAAAATAATAAAAAAGTTCTGTAACCTGATAAATTTTATGAGGACAGCAGCGCTGACCTTCGGCCCTGTATTCTGAATAAAAAAAGCAAAAAATCTTACCTCAATAAAACTGCAATTATATCCGCTCTTAATTACTCATTTTTCAACACAGCTTCATGCAATTCTGGCATATATTTTTTTTATTATTTTTGGATGCAATGATAATGCATTGGAAATTCTTTAAATTGAAATGAATGCTTTTCTTTAAAAGAGTTGCTTTATATTATAAAATTATTATTGGGGAATTTCTTCTGAACAAATTAAATTACAATTAACATACATTATTAAATATGCACAAGGCTGCTTCTTTACCTTCTACAACTATACTCATCCACCAGAGTCCTGACCAGAGTCGCGAGCAGAGCACACAGCCGACGCATGCCGACTCCCGCCGACTAGCACGGACTAGCACGGACTGACGACTACTACCGGACTGACTACTACTGACGACTCGCGCGGTCGAGCGCAGACTAGCAACAGCTAACGATAAACTACTCTCTGGTCAGAGATTCTGTCATGCCTCGCCCATCGCTGGCAATGTATACGTCTTTCAATATCCCCCTCCTACCATCCTGATTTAGGTTTTCCGTGATTATTTAAGTCGCTTACGGCAAATGCTGGGACGTTTCCTTCAAAAAGGCACGGCCGATTTCCATCCTCTTCCTTACTAATGACCTCATCGTCAACGGAACGTGAAACAATGATCTTGCTTCCTTCATTCTTTTTGCACATTTCGATTTTTTCGTAAAAAAAGAGGGTCTCTCTCTCTCATAAACACACTTTCACAGATGACAGTTTTCACAACATATGCAGGCTTTGCGTTGACGTGTCAACGAAAACGAAAACTTCTGGCAATCGATGCTCATTAGTCTACGGGAATAAAACGTCATTTGCCGTGAGCAGTCGATTGATATAAGGAATTCGCAACGATTTTTGTGTTACTAACTTGACTGGGGACGTTCAATAAATAATGCAACTCCTTTTCTTCTCGGCCAGTCTCGGTTGAAAAAATGCAGAAATGTCGTGTGATATTGTGGAATATTCCCGCTTCAGTCTCTATAGTTTCCTCAAGTTTCGATTGGTGGCGGCGCTATACGTAGCCTTCAAACTGGTACCTGTAACGGAGGTGCGTTCCAAGCAGAGAACTGTCATTGAGTTGCTTTTGGCAGAAAGCCAGAGCATCGCAGGTATTCCTAGGAGCTTGTAGAATGTCTACGGAGACTTGGCACTGAACAAAAGCATGGTGAGTCGTTGAGCGAAGCGTCTGTCTTCATGACAACAAGGTCGCGCAAACCTGCGCGATCTCCCGCGTGCGGGCCGGCCGCACACAGTGGTGGCTCCTGCAACGTTGGGACGTGCAGACACTCTCTTTCGAAACGATCGGAGGATCACAACCAAATACTTCGCTGCTCTCCTGGGCGTCTCTGTTGGTAGCGCTGATACACTCTTCCACCAGTTGGAGTACTCAAAGGTGAGTATTCATTGGGTTTTTCGACGCCTATCAGAAGACCATAAAGAGCAACAAAGGGCCATCAACGCAGAATTGAAGGAAGCAGTAAGTTCATGATGGAGAGGTTACTGATACAGCAAGATTTTGGCTCCCACGTCGACCAGCAGAACCAGCAGAAATGTGCCATGTGTGCATACAGGCCCTCGCATTAAGGTAGCGAATGGCCATCGCATTGAATGGATCACATGTTAAAAAATTGGGTTTTGTAGCCAATTATACGGTGTATTGGAATCCTGAATAAAACCAACCTGCATCCAGAAAAAGAATTTATTACACTACTTATTGGACGCCTCTCGAATGTCCAATTTGAATACTGTAACACAGATAACACTTTGTAGCATTTTCATCACAGTAGTAACAAGGAGGCTTTAAACTGATATTGTTGAGATACTGAAGGTATAAAAATACGAACAATTAATCAAATCTTTTAATAAATTTGTAAACAAACTAAAGGAGATGTGGCAGTGTTTTGGACATTAAGGTATCTGACAGCGTTTTAGTTTACATAAATGTACTTTTTCCATTATCATGCATCAGTGTGTTTGCATACCCATGAGATCTTCAGAGATGCTGGGCCAATGGAAGCACGGCTTTTCAGTAACCACCTTTGCACCTTCTTCAGGACGTTAAAATTTGAATAATAACGTATAATTATCAAATGTTGCGATTCACTGTCTCCATCGTCGTCAACAATGAAACAGCCTAATTGGGCAGTCAGTGTGTGTCACTGTCACTTGGACGAACAGTCAACGATGTTCTCCGCATTCGTCTACTACCAGAGACAGTGATGTAGTGACGACAAAAATGTGATTACTAGCAAGGAGGAATAAAAGGAGGTACAGAATGCATCTTATGAAAGCAAATCAGCCACATAGCGGGTAGTTTCAACAATTCTATCAACAACCCAAAAAATACCCACATCTGTTGTCAAACAATTACGAATGTCGTACCTAACTTTTCAGTATTCTGTAAATATTACCGAACTAGAAATACCTAAACAATTCACCATTCAGATTAAAGTTTTTACTGAAATTTCTACTGAAGAGCGACCGTTACTCAGTGTCAGGTAATATTTCTTTGGTGAGGACTCCGGTTCTGATAATAAAACGCTAGTGTAAGTGTTTACACCAGTACTACATTATTTTGCTTTCAAACTCGGCTGAAGTAAGTGCGTGTTAAAAATCATCAGTTACATTTCACACTGCTGAAGTTATTACCTAAGCCCATAACGAATACTACTGCTGCCGTTTGTTGTAGTCATTGGAGAAATACTGGAAACTACAATCAGTCTATAAAGAATATTGCTTATAAAATAATCGTGTGACTCACCATAGAGTATTTTTAAAATGTGTGAAATGCACACCAAATAACATTACCAGTAGATATTGAACACAAACAAAGAAGAGCAGTATCGAAGGTCACCAATTTTTGTGGCCCGCGGACGAGCGACATGGAAATGATGAGCAGGCTGAAATGGCAACACTTGAGAATAGGCTCTATTCGGTGGCAGCCTAATTATGAAGTTTCAGGATCCAGTATTGAGGAAGGTTGTACAGCTCCTGTACTACTCTTGTAGGGATTATGAAGCCAAGGTTAGATTAATAACAGCAAACTGATATACGTACGTAATTATCTTTCTCCTGCTTTATATGTGACTTGAATGCATCTCAACATTTAGTAGAATTTCAAATACCCTCTTCAGTGCATCTCATAATGGCGTGCACTGTACTTTCGTAAATGTAGACGTAGTTCTACAGCGTGCTAGAAAGCGCCTAAGTGAGGAGTAATGATACAAAAGCACGACTAAAAGGTAGTTAAGACTAAACTTTCGGTACTTGAGTTAGTGTGGACGGAAAACTATTTACGGTACGGGTGCCTAACGTTACAGGAATGATGTTCAGACTGTGTGCTGCAGGAGTTTCGGTGTTAGTGGAGTTAATGTCACGACTTGCCGTTAGGCGCCGGCACTGGTTCGTCGATGTAGTGTTGAAACACAAGCATCATTGTGCATAAGAGTTGCAGATAGTAAACATGGGACTGGACACTGTGAGCAGGTCTTGACTCGTATCGAAACAACGCCAACACTGCTCCTAGTGATTAACTTCTCATCGTTGCGATTCACAGTCATACTAAATTTCTTAAAAGCCATCATATTCGCCGTTGACTGTATAAAATATTTATTATCACGACTGAATTTTCAAGTTACATTGCAAAAGTTACATTCTGTCAGAATATTAGACTATCTGACATGAGTACTTGTAGTCGTCAAAATGCAGCTTTTTGACTGTGAGAGTCCCACAAGATCCGATGAGTACGACACTTATTACATGGCAATACGTTGTTAAGTTAGTACTGAACTGTCAATGTTACCATCGTTCTAATTAGAACAATGGTAACATTGACAGTTCAGTACATATTTAACAACATATTACGAAGTAATAAATGTCATACTCATCGGATCTTGTGGGACTCTCACAGTCAAAGGCTGCAAAAGTTGCAGATTGTCCGATCTCCGGAAGACTACCGCCCTTCGATAGCTGCTAGTCATTTATCGAAGTGTTAGGTGTTCGCAGCAGCAGCAGCAGCAGATGTCCCAGCGGTGTAGCAGTCAAACAGGTCCAGTGGTCAAGCAGCCCGGCAGCCCCTGTGGTTGCCCTCCCGCTGGCAGCAGAGGAGAGGGGCTTCGGCCCCAGTCGGCGTCTTCGTCTGTCTTCGTACGTATTCGTCTCCGTGAGTTCCTTGTCTTCATCTCTCGTTTTATCCTGTCCTGTCCTGTCCTTTTCCGTCCTTTCCCTTTCTCACCTTGACTACACCCACCACCACGGCCATCGTCTATACCTCTCCGTCTGCCGCCGCCACAACGATTACGTGGTATGCCCAGTCATCGCCCCCGATTCCATCCGCCCACTTCTCACCCTCCCCTCTCCTGCACTCTTTGTCGCCCCGTCTCCGGCTCCCTCCCCCTTAGCCTCCTCCTCTGATCCCTTCCTTCCCCTCCCTCACCCTGATGCCACCATCCCTGCTGCACCCATCACGATAGTGGCCCACAGGGCCACGGCCTAAGCACAGCTGTCACTGTCGCCATCACCATCACCATCGCCTTCGCCATCACCTTCAGTGTCACTGTCACCATCACCGTCTCCAACACCAGCACCAGCACCCACACTGGGACCTGCCACCTCCCGCCATCTCCCAGTTGCTCCCGTCCCCCACCCTTCTGTCGCTGTTAAGTGCCTCAGCGGCAATCCCGCCTCCTCAGCTCCCAAAGAATCCCAACCTCTTCCTCCTCACCCCCCTGGATGCCATGGATGTCCCCCCACCTATCCCTTCTACCACCTCCTCTTCCTCCTCCTCCTCCTCCCCCTCCTCCTACAAATACCTCCTGTACCATCCTGATCCCTCACTCCTCAAGGCCCAGAACCTCACCCTGCTCTTCCGCCAACACTTTCCTGGAGCCCCCATCTCCCTCGACACTTCCCATTGGGACTCCATTCTCATCACCTCCCCTAGCCCCACCCTTCACTCCGACATCCTCTCCAGAATCCCCATCACCCGCTTTGGCCCCAAAGCTTCCCTCACCCCTGCACATTCCCTGTCCTCCTCCTGCCAACCCCAACCCCCACACAGCCAACCAACCCTCACCGCCTTGATCACTCAGCTTAGTCTGACGATCACAGAAGAGGAGGTGTTGGCAGTGCTTAAGGCGCACCCATGCCTGGAAATATGTGCAGTACGCCGGATTTTCAATCCTGCCGGCCCCACCCGCCTTAAGTGGGTGTTTTCTGAACACACCCCTTCCATCGACCTTCTCCTGAATGAGGATGCCCTTCTTTTCCATCACCGATACAAAGTTGACCCCTCCCATTCCCTTCCTCAATCCACCCACTGCCAGAGATGCCTGCACTATAACGCACACCCAACATCTGAGTGCTGCAAGGACCCGGTCTGCCCTCACTGCAGATAGGCTCACTACCTCAGGCAGTGTCACAATCTCCAGTCCCCTCCTTCCTGCAGCACCTGCAACCTCCTGCATCCTACCTACTCCCAGAAGTGCAAGGCCCCACCACCACTCCTGAACTCACTGTCCCCGTCCACCCTCTGGACACCCCACCTCTCCTGGCAACTCCATTCATCCCCCACCCCACTGCTGAGGACATCATGACGTTTGTCACGATCGTCCTCCAGAACGTCCAACCATTGCAGTGCCCCCACATCCCCCAGCAGATATCCTTCGCCACCCAATCAGTCTTCCACCTTAATACCTATGCCACCTATTCCCATAACCAAGCCCACTTCACCTTCTCCTGTCTAGACAGCCTTGTCTAAATTTCTGTCTAGGCGCGACAGCACCACATCTTGTTCAACATCTGCTCCCTTCCCACAAACAAGAACCCCCTCATGCACACCCTCACGACCCACCACGTAGATGCCTTCCTCCTCAACGAAACCTTTCTCAGCCACAGCACACCATACACTCATCCCCCTACCTCCTGCACCATTCTGATAATCCTCTCCCGATAGCGCGTGGTGGAGTCGCATTGGCCACCACTGCCAGATCCCTGTTTGCCTCCAACCCCTCCTTCCAAACAACACAGAACACCTGATCCTCAGTCTCTTCTTCCCTGGCCTTACCATTACCTGCGCCACCGTATATGTCCACCCAACTGCCTCTATTCCTTTTGACTTCCTTTCCCACATTGACCATACCTTCCCCTCCTACATGATTGCCACTGACCTCAAAATCCATAGTCGTTCTGACGCCCAGTTACGGTGGTGGCATCGGTTCCTCTCCACCCTCCAAGGTGACCTCCTTCCCCTTCCCCAGCACACTCACTCCTGATGTCGTCATCTCCTCCTCTAACCTCCTTGGCCACATAGCGGTGAATGTCCTTGACCCTATTGGCAGTGACCCTCTCCCTGTCCTCACCATTTCAGATGGTCGTCATCCCCATCCCAATCCTCACATCGACCCTCCCCCAAATTATATCCCTGAGTATTCCCATGTCGACTGGAATGCCTACTGGCAGTGCCTGGGTAGAGAGGGTCTCTACCCAGATTGATAGCCACCCCATTGCCTACCACCACCCTGAAGATGTTACCCATTCCACTTCCTTTCTCCAGCAGACCTTGTCTGAGGCTGTGGAGGCCCACGTCCCTACCATCGCCATCCATCCACACTGTCCCACTTTACCCCTACAGGCCGTCCTCCTCCTCCGCGAATCCCGCTGTCTCTGCTGTACCTTCCTTCAAATGCCTGACTGGGACACACTACTACGCCACTGGCAAGTAGAATCGCTGGACTGGCGACAGACATGCACCCATCTTAATGCTACTCTGCCTTTCAGCTCGTCTAAATACTGGTCAGCCTACCACTGCCCTACCAGATATAACCCCCCCCCTACTACCCTCTCCTTCATGATAACCACCCCTCCCCTGACAACCTTAGTAAGGCCAATCACTTTGCCTCCTACCTCTCTGATATCTTTGCCCTCCCTGACGATCCCCAGTTCAATTACTCCCTCTTCCTTGATGTCCGCGATCGAACTGATGCCGCTCCACTCACTCCTGGCTTCCAGTACTTGGACAACATTACACACAACGAACTCAATGCCCCCATCACTACTCAGGATATCATCTTTACACACTCTGCACAAAACACAACACCGCTCCCAGTCACGATCGTGTTACCCATCGCCACTTCCGCGAAGCTCCTGCCTCCTTCCTCTCCGCCCTAGCCAGCCTGTATAATGTGGTCATGTCCACCGACTACTACCCCGACCTGTGGAAAGCTTCCTGGATACTGATGTTCCTCAAACCTGATAAACCACCATCTGCTGTCTCCTCCTACCTCGGTCTTCAGCAAGGTCCTGGAATCCATCCTTACCCAACGCATGCACCAGCATCTCCACCAGCACCACCTCCTTCCCGTTACCCAGTGTGGCTTTCGACTGTCCTTCTCTGCTGATCACCTCCTTCACCTCACTCATCTCCTCTCTGAACAGCTCAACTCCTTTCGATCCACCAGCTTCCTCTGCCTCGACCTTGAAAGTGCTTACGACTGTGTATGGCATTCTGGTCTCCTCTTCAAGCTCCAAACCTTCACCCTTCCTGTCAACTATGTCTGCCTGATTGGGTTCTTTCTTTCCCAACGTCCTTCCTACACCTTCCATCCCTCTGCTGGTGTGCCGCAGGGTTCTGTCCTCTCCCCTCTTCTCTACCTTCTGTATACGGCAGACATGTTGCTGCCTTCATCCCCCATCCACCTTCTCCAGTGTGCCAATGACACCACCTTCCTTGCTCTCGCCCCCACTCTGCAACGCTCCCAACACCTTCTCCAATGCCATCTTGACCGGTTCACCACTTGGTGTAACCAGTGGTTGCTCAACGTCCATCCTTCCAAGACTGAGGAGTTCATTGTAGGCAAAACCACCTCTTCCTTCCATCTCCTCGACTTCTATATCACCATTTATGGCCGTCCTATCACCCTCACCTCCACCCTAAAGTACCTTGGCGTCACCCTTGACCATTGCCTCTCCTGGACCCCCCATCTCCGGACTATCCAAGCCAAGGCATGCTCCTGACTCCATTTCCTCAAGCTCCTTTCTGGCCACACATGGGGTCTGGACCCCTCCACCATCCTCCACACCTATAAATCCCTCATCCACCCTATCCTCTGCTGCGCCCACCCCGTTTGGATCTTTGCCCCTCCTACCTTTTACAAATCGCTACAAATCCCAGAAAGCCATTAGCTCCACTTCGCCTATCACATCCACCTCCTCTCTCCCACATGGATCCTGTATGACCTCATTCTTCCTTTTCCTTGAACGGATACAGATCCTCTACACCTCCTGTAAATTTGATTACCCTCACCCACTTGTCTCTCCCATCCACTCCCACCCCCGTCCACTACCGCACCTGTATTTCCACACCATGCGGGATTATCCGAGCGGTCTAATGCGCTGCAGTCATGGACTGTGTGGCTGGTCCCGGTGGAGGTTCGAGTCCCTCGGGCATGGGTGTGTGTGATGTACTTAGGATAATTTAGGTTAAGTAGTGTGTAAGCTTAGGGACTGATGACCTTAGCAGTTAAGTCCCATAAAATTTCACATACATTTGAACATTTTTTTTGTATTCCCACGTCCCACCTGCTCTCCACTCTTCATACTCTCACCCAAGGTGGCTTCCGCCATCTCCCCCTCCCTGATGATGCCCTCATCCCCTCCTACCAACTTTGATCCTCCCCTTCTACCCCCTGTGTCTCTTCCCAAAGGCACCCTCTCTCTCTTCTCTCCATCCTCCCTTCCTCCCTCCCTCCTCTCCTCCGGGTTTCCCCTGCCCCCACACCTTCTTTGCTCCCCCTCCCATCTCCTCTGCCACTGGCATCTACACCCTCCCCTCTCCCTCCTCCACCACATTTTCCCCTTTGGCAGGTCCCCGGACTCGTACACGTACAGTGAACATTCGCGCGCCAGAGATCATCGCCATCGGTTTTTTGTGTGCCATCGTGTTTGTGCTTTAGTGTTTCACCGCCCACACTTCATCGTTCACATGTGTCATTTCACTCGCCTATGTTCGTGTACCAGTGCTGAACGTTTTTTATTTTGCTACGCCTGTGAACGGCTCCATGTTTTTTACTTAGTGTGTCTATTATTTTTTGTCCATCATTTCCTATGTTCTACTTGTATTCTCTGTGGCCAAAGAGCGGCGTAGTATTGCCACTGCCGGCCTACCTTGTATTAGGTGCTAAAATGACAATAAAGAAAAAAAAGCAGATAGTCCTATATTCTGACAGAATGTAACTTTTTCAGTGTTACTTGAAAATGGCCATAAGGCAGAAATTCGAATCGTAATAATAAATATTTTATACAGTCAACAGCGACTATGATGTCTTTGAAGAAAAAAAAGTGCTCCTACTGTTCGCGAGTATCGACGCATTAAATTAAAACGGACAAATCCTCTTCCCACACGAATAAACCGAATCACAAGTTCGAATTTTCCAAACTGTCTGGCCGCCAAGATTAACATAGGTGTACCCGTGTGATTTCCGGGTGTGGAGTTACCTGAAAGACAGGATTTATCGATGGGGCACCAACACATGTTAGAGACGAGCGTAGCGAGGGACGTAGCCAACATCCCACTTGAGGTGTTTCGAGCAGCAGTAGAGCAACCTCTAGTGCTGTTCAAGGGGGTTACTCCAAACACTAACAAGCTTGTTAACCTTGTCTGGCGTGGTTCTTAGCGAGCAGCGTCTCGAGCAGTGATGTCCACGCTTAACGTGTCGGTAATGCTCAGTGGGCTTGTCTCATCTTACCCGGGCCACGCTGGAGTTGTGCGAGCAGCGGGGTGGCAGCATACTTTTACCGTCGTAGCAGAGTCTACGACAAACACTCGCGAAAGTCTATAGAGCAAAAAAATTGCAATCTTTCGACAGCAGAACAGATACTAGCGCTCGAAGTGGTTGCATGTAGTTACAGAACAATGACATATAAACTGAGTACTTGCAACTTTTAGTGCTACAGCTTCCACTACTATTTCATCAATTGATCGTGCTAATTTTCTGTCCTTAAAAGACAATAACCGTTTGTCATGTGTGCCAAATGCAACTAAAGCTGTTACAATTTATAGTGCAATAGTAAACTCTGAATTGCGAAATTTGCATTTCGAATGTGCTTTCGCAGTGTGTTTTCCTATAGGCGGTGCTGCAGTTGGGGAAGTTGCAGAAAAACTGTGGGCGTTTCGTGACTGGAGTCCAAGATTACGTAGAGATTAAAGCTGCCATCTGTCTGTATCCTGATGCCCCATGGGTCTGACGGCCAGGTTCGAGGGGAGAAGTTTTTTGTGTAAACATTTACCTGTCACCTAATGGAAATACACAAAATTGGGTAAAACTTAATAAATGCTAGTAATGAGAGAACCATGCAACTTGCCGTTAGTGGGGAGGTTTGCGTGCCTCGGCGATACAGATGGCAACCACAACGGATGGGTATCTGTTGAGAGGCCAGACAAACGTGTTTTACCTGAAGAGGGGCAGCAGCATTTTCAGTAGTTACAGGGGCAACAGTCTGGATGATTGACTGATCTGGCCTTGTAACACTAATCAAAACGGCCTTGCTGTGCTGCTACTGCGAACGGCTGAAAGCAAGGGAAAACACAGCCGTAATTTTTCCCGAGGGCATGCTGCTTTACTGTATGGTTAAATGATATGGCGTCCTCTTGGGTAAAATATTACGGAGGTAAAATTGTCCCCCTTTCGGATCTCCGGGCGGGGACTACTCAGGAGGACGTCGTTATCAGGAGAACGAAAACTGGCGTTCTACGGATCGGAGCGTGGAATGTCAGATCCCTTAATCAAGCAGGTAGGTTAGAAAATTTAAAAAGGGAAACGGATAGGCTAAAGTTAGATATAGTGGGAATTAGTGAAGTTCGGTGGCAGGAGGAACAAGACTTTTGGTCACGTGAATACAGGGTTATAAATACAAAATCAAATAGGGGTAATGCAGGAGTAGGTTTAATAATGAATAAAAAATTAGGAGTGCGCATAAGCTACTACTAACAGCATAGTGAACGCATTATTGTGGCCAAGATAGACACGAAGCCCACGCCTACTACAGTAGTACAAGTTTATATGCCAACTAGCTCTGCAGATGATGAAGAAATTGATAAAATGTATGATGAAATAAAAAGGAAATAATCAGGTAGCGAAGGGAGACGAAAATTTAAAGTCATGGGTGACTGGAATTCGAGAGTAGGAAAAGGGAGGGAAGAAAACATAGTAGGTGAATATGGATTGGGGGTAAGAAATGAAAGAGGATGCCGGCTGGTAGAATATTGCACAGGGCATAACCTAATCATAGCTAAAACTTTATTCAAGAATCATGAAAGAAGGTTGTATACATGGAAGAACCCTGGAGATACTAGAAGGTATCAGATAGATTATATAATGGTAGGACAGAGATTTAGGAACCAGGTTTTAAATTGTAAGACATTTCCAGGGGCAGATTTGGACTCTGACCACAATCTATTGGTTATGAACTGTAGATTAAAACTGAAGAAACAGCAAAAGGTGGGAATTTAAGGAGAGGGGACCTGGATAAACTGACTAAACCAGAGGCTGTAGAGAGTTTGAAGGACAGCATAAGGGAACAATTGTCAGGAATGGGGGAAAAATACAGTAGAAGAAGAATGGGTAGCTCTGAGGGATGAAGTAGTGAAGGCAGCACACAATCAAGTAGGTAAAAAGACAAGGGCTAGTAGAAATCCTTGGGCAACAGAAGAAATATTGAATTTAATTGATGAAAGGAGAAAATATATAAATGCAGTAAATGAAGCAGGCAAAAAGGAATACAAACGTCTGAAAAATGAGGTCGACAGGAAGTCCAAAATGGCTAAGCAGGGATCGCTAGACGACAAATGTAAGGATGTAGAGGCTTATTTCACTAGGGGTACGATAGATACTGCCTACAGGAAAATCAAAGAGACCTTTGGAGAAAAGAGAACCATTTGTTTGAATATCAAGTGCTCAGATGGAAACCCAGTTCTAAGCAAAGAAGGAAAGCAGAAAGGTGGAAGGAGTATATAGAGGGTCTATACAAGGGCAATGTACTTGAGGACAACATTATGGAAATGGAAGAGGATGTAGATGAAGATGCAATGGGAGATACAATACTGCGTGAAAATTTTGACAGAGCACTGAAAGACCTGATAGGAAACCAGGCCGCGGGAGTAGGCAACATTCCATTAGAACTACTGACAGCCTTGGGAGAGCCAGTCATGACAAAACTCTACCATATGGTGAGCAAGATGTATGAGACAGGCGAAATACCCTCAGACTTCAAGAAGAATATAATAATTCAAATCCCAAAGACGGCAGGTGTTGACAGATGTGAAAATTACCGAACTATCAGTTTAATAAGTCACAGCTGCAAAATACTAACGCGAAATCTTTACAGACGAATGGAAAAACTGGTAGAAGCCGACCTCGAGGAATATCAGTTAGGATTCCGTAGGCAATACTGACCTTACGCCTTAGCTTAGAAGGAAGATGCAATGGGAACCTACGTTTCTAGCATTTGTAGACTTAGAGAAAGCTTTTGACAATATTGACTGTAATACTCTCTTTCAAATTCTAAAGGTGGCAGGGGTAAAATACAGGGAGCGAAAGGCTATTTACAATTTGTACAGAAACCAGATGGCAGATATAAGAGTCGAGGGGCATGAAAGGGAAGCAGTGGTTGGGAAGGGTGTGAGACAGGGTTGTAGCCTCTCCCCGATGTTATTCAATGTGTATATTGAGCAAGCAGTGAAGGAAACAAAAGAAAAATTTGGAGTAGGTATTAAAATCCATTGAGAAGAAATAAAAACTTTGAGGTTTGCCGATGACATTGTAATTCTGTCAGGGACAGCAAAGGACTTGGAAGAGCAGTTGAACGGAATGGACAGTGTCTTGAAAGGAGGATATAAGATGAACATCAACTAAAGGTGAACGAGAACAATGGAATGTAGTCTAATTAAGTGTGGTGATGCTGAGGGAATTAGATTAGGAAATGAGACACTTAAAGTAGTAAAGGAGTTTTGCTATTTGGGGTGCAAAATAACTGATGATGGTCGAAGTAGAGAGGATATAAAATGTAGACTGGCAATGGCAAGGAAAGCGTTTCTGAAGAAGTGGATTTTGTAAACATCGAGTATAGATATAAGTGTCATGAAGTCGTTTCTGAAAGTATTTGTATGGAGTGTAGCCATGTATGGAAGTGAAACATGGACGATAAATAGTTTGGACAAGAAGAGAATAGAAGCTTTCGAAATGTGGTGCTATAGAAGAATGCTGAAGATTAGATGGGTAGATCACATAACTAATGAGGAGGTATTGAATGGAATAGGGGAGAAGAGGAATTTGTGGCACAACTTGACAAGTATAAGGGACCGGTTGGTAGGGCATGTTCTGAGGCATCAAGGGATCACAAATGTAGCATTGGAGGGCAGCGTGGAGGGTAAAAATCGTAGAGGGAGACTAAGAGATGAATACACTAAGTAGAATCAGAAGGATGTAGGTTGCAGTAAATACTGGGAGATGAAGAAGCTTGCACAGGATAGAGTAGCATGGAGAGCTGCATCAAACCACAACAACAACAATGACAGGAACTGAATTAAAGATAACAAGATCTAGCACATCTGTTGCTGCAGCGAATGACTTACTCTCACATATCAGTTGATTAGGATGTTGTCAGAAATTGCACTCCAGTGTAGCAGAGGTTCTGGACTTTTCACACCACCATATAAAGGACGCGAAGTGAATATTTCGTTTCGGGGAAATTTATCTGTGTCATAAAGATAAGCTGTGGACGAAGGAATGTTCCAAACGTTTCATTCACTATGTACCAGAATATTCATCGTTGGGAAACTTCTTGTCAGATTAAGATGTTGTGTTTGACCGGGACTCAAACTTGCGACTTTGTTAAGCGAGGTTCCACATTACGCGGTCGGTATGGATTGTTCTGGACTAGGACTCAAACCCGAGACCATGCTAAGCAAGGTGCCAGATTACTGTCCCGGAATGCCACATATTTTTGACCGTCTATGAAGTTTCAAGAATATGTTACTATTATCGTTGATTCTAAGATTGGGGAAATGAGTCACAGAGCCGCTTATTACACGCTAATTTAGCGCTGGACAGCAACATATGTTAGTAACCATTAAGGTGGCCTTTAGCTATACGTCACCTTCTGAAAAAAATGTTCTTCTGCCACCCCAACTTCTGTTCCAATTGAAAAACAAACACGTAAAAAAATTTCACCTCAGTCCAACAAATTCTAGCTGACTCCCAAACGCCTTGTAGTGGAAACATAGCAATTTGCAACGCCTATTTCCGTTATAACGCTTCCTATTTTCCCTTACCTCCTCTCAAAACTTGTCTTCCGTGAGAATAATGAATGTGAAGTATATGTAACACAATCAAGCAAACCCTGCAATTGCTTAAATCATTTGACTCTTTATAATGGAGGAGGAATTAAAAAAAGACAGAATATTTAACAAACATCAAGATTATTTTTGATCACGCACAATCTCAGAAACTTTTTTATTTACAATAAGCATTTTAGAACATTCAGTCCTGTAGAATCGAATGATAACGGGATTGAATGAACAGGAAACATTATTTTTCGGAAGCGAAGGTGTAGTAGCAGCTAGATATTTTTTATAATCTAAAGCAACAATCTGTAAAACAAATTGTTTCTCAGTTCCGGCTTTTGTGAGAATGTTATTGTAGTTCTTAAAATGTCTGCCGCCTCTTTCAGCAGCATCATACAAACAACGGTCTCCTCAGGTTTTTGAATTGCACTTTTGCAGCTAGAGTTATCTTTCCATGTTGAAGAGGCTCTGTAGGGAAAATGAGTACTGATAGAAAAACTCTTGAAGAAATTTTCATATCAGGTGCTGCAAAAGATGAAAAGTCAATATTCGTAAAAGAAGAAAGATCATTTTTGAACGAAATGTGTCATTTAATCTGACTTTTTTTCCACTTCCTCTTCATCACCGTTTCTTTTATTACAAAGTAAGTTTAGCTATATTTTTCTTGTAACTCTTCAGGCTTTCCCGGCGATCTAATGACATCTTGGGTTGTCGGGTGTTCTACCGGATATCAGCGTCGTACTTGCACGATATTTCGGTCACGTAGCTCGTGACCGAAATATCGTGCAAGTACGACGCTGATATCCGGCAGAACACCCGACAACCCAAGATGTTATAATTTTCTTGATCTTTGTCGGAACATTGTCGTCAAAGCTAATACCACAGTATTCAGACCTAAGTACCAGAGACGAATCGATTTTTTTTGGTTACAGCCTTACCCATTCCTGTATCAATGTTCTGCTAATTTATCAGCTGACTCGTGATTTGGAAATCATAAAGGAGTGCCTTAATTGCTTCTGTTGGCAGTAACAAGGCACGGACGTACACGCGTGCGAGAAAAATACATACCATTCTACTTGGGATGCAAAACAATATTCCAATGTTTGGAATGCCGCTAAGAAATATCACCGAAAATTCCAGCAGTTCTCGGTAATAACGTCGCGGTTTTTTCTACGTAGCAGGTTGATTTCCAAGAAATCCGAAAGTAAAAGACTACACATCATCAGGTTCTTCATTGCTACTGGTTTCGTTGCGTTCTTATCGAGTTTCGACCAAGTTACTCAAAAAGTTTTGGAGAAGTCTAACAATATTCAGACAGAACAGGTTAAATACAGTTGGTAGGTGAGTATGTATTACTGGCAGAATTAGTTTGCCTTGTAGTGCAATTGAAGTAGGTAGTTCCTGCGAAATAGTTTGGGTAGAGGTTATACCTGGCAATAGGACTAAACTATTGATTGGATTATTTTACCGACCCCCCCGACTCAGAAGATGTAGTTGCTGAACAGTTCAACGAAAACGTGAGTCTCATTTCAAATAGGTACCTCACTCATAAAATTTTAGTCGGTGGTGACTTAAATATACTCTCGCTATGCTGGAAAAATTAAACCTTTAAAGCCGGCGGCAGGCATAAAACGTCATCAGAAATTGTACTGAATGCTTTCTCAGAAAATTATTTTGAACTATTAGTTCATGAGCCCACTCGAAGCCTAAATGGTTGCGAAAGAATATTTGACCTCTTGGCAACAGATAATACTGCACAAATAGTGAGTATCTTGACGAATACAGGGATCAGCGACCACTAGGCAGTTGCTGCTAGGCTGAATACCGTAACACCTACAACCATAAAAAAGAAACGCAAAGAATATGTATTTAAAAAAAGCTGATGAAAATGCTCTTAAAGCCTTTTTAAGAGACAGTCTTCACTCGTTCTGATCTGATCATGTAAGCGTAGAAAAGTTGTGGAATGATTTCAAAGAGTTAGTATCGACAGCAATTGAGACATATATACCACATAAATTAATAAGTGATGGTACTGATCCCCCATAGTACACAAAACGGATCAGATCGCTGTTGCACAAGCAGTAAAAAAAGGATGCCAAATTTAAAAGAACGCAAATTCCCCAAGAATGGCAAAATTTGGCAGAAGTTCGAAATATAGCGGGTACTTCAATGCGAGATGCTTTTCCTCACTTCCACAGGGAAATTCTCTGGAAATCTGGCAGAATACCCACAGCGATTCTGGTCATACATAAAGCTCACCAGTGGCAAGACGCAATCAATATCTTCACTGCGCGATAACAACGGCGAGGTCACTGATGACAGTGTCACTAAAGCAGAGTCATTAAAAACGATTTTCCGAAACTCCTCCACCAAAGAAGACGAAGTAAATATTCCTGAATTCCAATCAAGAACTGCCAAGATGAGCAACATAGAAGTAGATATTCTCGGTGTAACAAAGCAGCTTAAATCACTTAATAAAGCCAAGGCCTCCGGTCCAGATTGCATACCGGTCAGATTCCTCTCAGAGTATGCTAATACAATAGCTCTATATTTAGTAATTATATACAACCGCTCGCTCACAGAAAGATCCGTACCTAAAGACTGGAAAATTGCTCAAGTCACACCAGTAACCAGTAAGGAAAGTGTGGGTATCCGCTGAATTAGAGGCCCATATCACTAACGTCGATTCGCAGTAGGGCTTTGGAACTTATACTGAATTCGAACATTATGAAATACCTCGAAGAAAACGATTTATTGACACATAGTCAGCACGGATACAGAAAAAATCGTTCTTGCAAATCACTTTATACTCATGACGTAATGAGTGCTATCGACAGGAGATATCAAATTCCATATTCCAGAAGATTTTCGACATCGTTGTCACAAGCGTCTTCTATCCAAACTGCATGCCTATGGAATACCGCTTCAGTTGTGCGACTGGATTCGTGATTTCCTGTCAGAAAGGTCACAGTTCGTTGTAATAGACGGAGAGTCATCGAGTAAAGAAGAAGTAATATTCTGCGTTCTCCAAGAAAGTATAAATAGTCCCTCTATTGTTCCTGACCTTTATTAAAGCCATAGGACACAATCTGAGTAGCTCTCTTAGATTGTTTGCAGATGATGCTGTCATTTAGCGACTAGTAAAGTCATCACATGACCAAATCGAATTGCTAAATGCTTTAGATAAGATATCTGTATGGTGAGCAAAGTGGCAATTGACCCTGAATAAGGAAAAGTGTGAAATTAATTACATGAGTACTAAAAGAAATCCGCTAAATTTCGATTACGCGGTAAGTCACACAAACCTTAAGGCTGTAAATTCAACTAAATACTTATGGATTACAATTACAAACAATTTAAATAGGAACGCTCACATAGATAATGTTGCGGGTAGAGCAAACCGAAGACTGCGGTTCATTGGCAGAACACTTAGAAGGTGCAATAGGTCTACTAAAGAGAGTGCTTACAACACGCTTGTCCGCCATATTCTGGAGTATTGCAGTACTGTGTGGGATCCGCATCAGGTGGGACTGACGGATGACATCGAAAAAGTACAAAGAAGGGCAGCTCGTTTTGTATTATGGCGAAATACGAGAGATAGTGCCACAGACATGATACATGAATTGGAGTGATAATCATGATCATCACGATAAAATAAGAGAAATCAGGGCTCAGACAGAAAAAATTAAGTTCTCGTTTTTCCCGCGCGCCTTTCGAGAGTGGAACGATAGAGAGACGGCATGAACGTGGTTCATTGAACCCCCTGCCAGTCACTTTATTGTGAATTGCAGAGTTATCACACGCATGTAGATGTAGAAGTTCCTTGTCTGACCAAAAGTCACCCTCATCAGCGAGTCGAAACAGATCTTCAACACCAATTCAATAGTATAATGATGGCAGGGGATGTATAAGAGGTGATGTCTGAACAAGTTTTCTGTGTTTCTACGGATTCTGTAATACTCACGTCGTATCACACCAAGAGTGCATGACTTTTGTTGGTTGTAACCAACTTCTCTACCGCATGGTAAACAGCCATGACTCCAGAAAATGTGAGGATTTCGGAGTCTCCCAGAAACTGTTCCTGGGGTAGAAAATTTATTAATATTGCCAGTCTGTCTATCTTTCAACACCTTCAAGCGCTGGGAGCATCTTTACGTCACAGTGCATCACTAATTCATGGCAATAATTTTGGTTAAATTTGTGCTGAATTTCTGCATGTTTCGCTTCCTTAAATTATTTATGAGATGATGAAAAGAAGTTCGATTTATAACCGGGTTTTCAACTTCATGCACGAAAGCCTCTGCAGCAGCCATTAATACGTAAACCCCATTTCTATCACTAATTTTGCACCTATTAAAACCTGTAGAGAGACGTGGAGTAGAAAACTGTAGTGAACTTCGAGTCTTTGCAATTCCTAAGGCTTTTACTCTTCGTGTTTTTTATTAAATAGCGGACGAGGAATTTTCGCCGCCGCCACTACTACCACTTCCTTTCCTTCTTGACGTTGATCACTTTCAGACGTAGTAATCTCGTAAGTAGCAAAATGTTGCTCCATTCCTTCACAGGTCCTTTTTCTTCTGGTAATGTGGATTGTAGTTCGCTTCCTTATGTTTTTATCCATGCGCTTTAAATCAACATCAACACCAGCCATGAAGCCAGGTCGCCCTTTTAGGAGCTGAAGTTTTAAAAATTTCTCATCTTCATTTTTCGTCTCTCCCAAAGCATCAGAATGAGATACTGGAGAGATCGTCCATGTAAACCACAAAAATATCTCTTTTTATTTTTCTTTGCCTGAAGTTTTACTCAAATTGTTCTGTAGATCTTCCCATTCATCATATTTCTCAATGTAGCGGTCTGTTCTGCCAGTAGGAATTCGTACATTTCGCCAAAAAATGGAAACTGCCTGAATCGCTAGTACACCATTTTGCCTCATTGTAGGACGTGCAACTTCTGAATTTCAGAAGAAAACAATTAGAACTTGCCTGACTGTAATTAGTTTGGGTCCTGTAATTTGATCGTAAATGAAACCAGCAAGAGGGAAATTTCAGCCGTTTCTTAACGCCCTTGAGGAAGAATGCGAAGAATTTGATGCCGTTTTTGTCTAGAAAGAACAGTATGACAGGAGAGTTAGTTTTCACCAACAGCACGAACCGTTCTCAAACAATAGTATAGAACTCAGTATGCTGGTCTTCTTCTCTGTATTCCTCAAAAAGCGTCACTTTCACTTATGTTTTCGTGGAAGAAGTTAAATACATTGCAAAAATATGGCCATTTTTTCATTACAAGCAACTTTCCGCCATACCCGAATGGACTCCATTAGGCCTGCGCTACTTGCTGTCTGGAAACGGAATCACATAACGCAAACATTTCCAAAAACGTAGGTGCGAAGGTTGGAATATTACGTTTGGCTAATACTGTAGCAGTTCATTATCTTATTATTTATTTTAATACAAAATGTTTTCCACTTACCGTTCCTCACAAACCTTACATCAAACATAGGAAAAACAATGAATGACACAGTAGCTGATTGCCCGGATCTGTCGCCAAGTAACAAGCTGACTATGCCAGAGCAGTCTTTTATTTTAAGTGTTCGTCGCTAGGCGGCAGCAATCACCAGATCGATAAAGAGAAAAAGCCACTTTTATTCCGACCAGGAAACTATATACCCGTCTATAGACCTACTCACAAGAATAATGTCTTACTGGTAATAACATTATGATATTATATATTACAACGTTAGACTTAAAGTCTTAAAAAGATCAGTTGAAAACGAGTAGGTATAATAGTGAGACTTTATATAGTAATAATAATAATAGTAATAATAAGAATAATAATGATGATGATAATAATAATGAGAAACTGTATAGGAAATCCACACAGGAAAAATTCGATATTTCGTGGTCAGTAAGGTTCGTCTTGTAGTTAACCGACTGAGCTAAAATTTTGTTGAATGGAACAAAAGTAGTGGGTTAGGAACCAGACTTCGTGAAAACTTAAAAATGAGGGACATCCTGGTGGCCATATCATGAAGAACCAACACTCCATAACGAGACTTTTCACCATACATCACAAGAAACACAGTTTCCCAGGAACGCGGGCACTGCACACTCGATGTTTGCAAAAAAGTCTCCAATCTCATGAGTCATCTACAGAAATTTGCCTCTACATCTGCGTTCTTTGCGGCAGCTGAGTTCACTCCTCTGTTCTGAAAGGGCACCCTCCTCAGTTAGCTGTTGTCTAGCGAGCTGTATCTTTTGTGTATTCTGGATGAAACATTTCTCTACCCACTTTCGCGCAGCCGATGGGCGATTCTCTATGCTGCAATAACACAGTGGTGCACATGCTGGCTGCTTTGCAGTTCTTGTCGAACGATTTCAGAGAATCTATTCAATAGAAAAATTATTCTCTCGAATGTCATAGCCTCATTCGTTGGTTTCGTGATGAACTCTCTTGCCATTTAGTTGTTGTTGTTGTTGTGGTCGTCAGTCCTGAGACTGGTTTGATGCAGCTCTCCACGCTACTCTATCCTGTGCAAGCTTCTTCATCTCCCAGTACCTACTGCAGCCTACATCCTTCTGAATCTGCTTAGTGTATTCATCTCTTGGTCTCCCTCTACGATTTTTACCCTCCACGCTGCCCTCCAATACTAAATTGGTGATCCCTTGATGTCTCAGAACATGTCCTACCAACCGATCCCTTCATTTAGTCAAGTTGTGCCACAAGCTATTTCGTTAACAGTCATAATTATTGTGATATTTCCTCATTAAGTAAGCTACTAAGCGAGATTCGATTAGTACGCACTACGCAGTAAAAAATAGTGGTCACTATGAGTCTGACTTTGACGCATGTAACTCAGACATTGATTCGTATAAAATGCAGCTGAAATACTGAATTTTTATTTGAACTTGGACGACATCTTTGTATATCTCCAATCTGGAGAAAAGGAATTGTATATAGCGCACTCAATTCTGTTCACACATGCAAACAATAAATGACAGGAGATATCGAAATGGCCGGCCGCGGTGGTCGTGCGGTTCTAGGCGCTCCAGTCCGGAGCCGCGCTGCTGCTACGGTCGCAGGTTCGAATCCTGCCTCGGGCATGGATGTGTGTGATGTCCTTAGGTTAGTTAGGTTTAATTAGTTCTAAGTTCTAGGGGGCTGATGACCACAGCAGTTGAGTTCCATAGTGCTCAGAGCCATTTGAACCATTTTTGAGATATCGAAATGAGTTTTTTGGTAAATGATATCACTCAAAGAGAAGAGTACTTTGCCACAAAGCAACATACGGAACTTTTTTGTTTACCTCGACATACGAGTGAGTCCAGTTTTTCATAAGCTATTGTAGTGATTCGCGAATTTCGATGTAAATTCTAGAACCACTCGGCCTTCTACCGTCTCTAACACACGATATTTTAGATGTGAGTGTGGGATGATAGAATGCTACCTACTGCGCGTCACATGTTTGTATGTGCAGGCTTGAAATTCAGTCGCGAGAAGAATGTAGACGCGGCGGTCAAAGGGCACCGAAAAGTACCTGTCGTGTGAAGTGCGTACGAGAGAACCATTGAGTATTTATGTAACCCTGTGACAATAGTGTCAGTGACTATTGTTAAGGAAAAAAAGAAAAGTTGAGAAAGTACTATAGAGAAAAACTTTAGTCTTAGCCTTGTTGAAGGGAAGACGTGTATTCTGATTCATGTTGAGAATGGACTTGGTGTTTAATCCACCTTTCTCTTATATGTAAATTAGTTTGTTTCTAACGTTTGGAGACACGAGAGGCTTACTAAACAGTATGTATTTAATGCGAAGAGTGGGTTTCGTAATATGTCTGAAATCTAAAAATACGTCGTTACTTATTGCAAAATCAAACTTTGTACGTCTACTTATTTTTATTAGCAGAAAGAGTCTTAAGAGATTCCTGTACCTAGCAGCATACTTCGTAGAAGAAGCGAAAGAGAGTTTGCAGCAGGAGGCTAGCCAGCAAGGAAGGTCGGCCAAGTGTATCAAGTAAGTCATCTCCTAAAGGAAGTGGAAATTTGTGTATCTACTTCACATTTAAATTGTCGTCCAAGCCGTTAGAACGTGGCGACCACTGAGAAAGGTCTGAAAAAACATGAATTCTAAGACCAAAAAACGAGAAAATAAAATGTTGTGGGTTGCCATAGCAACTGAACCAAATACGACAAAGAACCTCCTTCGGGACAACGGAACATGGTCAGGTATTTAAAGGAGCAAAAATTTTGAATTGAGAAATAGAGAAGAAGATTCCAGTGTGTTTTTCTACGAAGAAATACTCCTAGAACAGTACGGCTAAGGAGAGCGGGTGCGGGGAGCTTAGAGCTCTCATACACGTCGCGGGGACGCAGCCGCGGAAACCAGCACCCAACGCCGCCGGCACCGGCTGTTGTTCACCGTTGCTGACCTGCCTCCACATCCGCTCACCGACGCAGCGCAGATTCGCCGCCGGCTGTGCGTAAAACAGAACTTTATTGTTTTACTACAAAGTGGTACAAACTGTTGAGTGATCTCTATTAATGTAGTTATCATTCTTAAAGTTAGTTAAATCTACTTCACACTTAAATTGTCGTCCAAGCCCTTAGACTATTGACCTGACTTGTCCTCATTTGTTTGTTAAATGATGGATTGTTTCAGTATTCTGACCCAACTGAAACTATGCCAGCCTCTGTGGCCGAGCGGTTCTAGGCGCTTCAGTCCGGAACCGCGAGACCGCTACGGTCGCAGGATCGAATCCTGCCTCGGGCATGGATGTGTGTGATGTCCTTAGGTTAATTAGGTTTAAGTAGTTCTAAGTTCTAGGGGACTAATGACCTCAGCAGTTGAGTCCCATAGTGCTCAGAGCCATTTTTTGAACCAACTGAAGCTGCATTATACTGTTGTTGAGGTGGAATTGTGTAAATCTCGCAAAAGAGGATAATTGAAAGATGGCAACAAGAGAAAGAAAAAACGTTTATAAGTAAGGTGGAATTAAATAGTTTCTTCTGTTGCAGTGTAATCACTTAGTCCATTGTGTTTCTAACAAAAGAGAGTAGTCTTATTATAACCTGATAATAGATCGTCATTTAGATTCGCTAGTAGAAGCTTGCAAGTTCAGCGGCTTCACTGCACCATCTCCATCACGCGGTGGTCGCCTAAGTTGAATCGCACCATTATTGTTTTCCCCTCCCATACCACACTGTCTGCCCGGGCACGGGGCAAGGTACATTGTGTGTACCCTACACACGGCTGGCAGCGTTAAGCACGTCGAATACCACTTGCTATGCATCACAATTTTCTACTGGGTACAGTTCAGACAAGTAGTGGAGTGATTCTCTTGCCACCCACGTTTATATATTGTTGTGTTACGTGGGTAATCCCAAAAGTAAGGTCTCCTATTTTTTTATAAGTACATAGACCTGTTTATTTCTCCGATGGTTTACATCAGTTTACAGCTTAAACATTTAGCTATTTTTCGACATAATCACAATTTCTGTCGATAAATTTTTGTAGACGGTGTGGCAGTTTTTGTGTGCCCATGTCATACCAGCTCGCCGCTATGCTGTTCAGAAAATTATGAACCTCTTCTTTCACCTCGTCGTCGGAGCTGAATCGCTTTCTGGCCAATTGTTCTTTTAACCAAAGGAACAGGTGATAGTCACTGGGCTCCAAGTCAGGATTATAGGGTGGATGGGTGATTATGTTCCACTGAAACTGTTGCAGGAGAGGAACGGTTTGCCGAGCGATGTGTTGGCGAGCGTTGTCATGGACAATGTGTACGCCATTGCTTAACATTCCTCTTCTCCGTTCTGAATTGCCCGTTCGAATTTTTTCAGAATCTCACAGTACCTGTCACCATTAATTGTGGTCCCAGGGAACATAAAGTCGACCAACAATACCACTTAAAAAAAAAAAAACGGTTGTCATGACTTTACTGGCAAACTGTGTTTGTTTGAATTTCCGCGGCTTTGGCGAAGAAGGATGCCGCCACTGGCGTGATTGTTGCTTGGTCATAGGTGTAAAGTAGTATGCCCAGGTTTCGTCACATGTGACAATTGAGTCCCGAAAGTTGTCCTGTTCGGCTGCAAGGCGGTGATGAAATGCGCGGGAAACACCAACTCGTTGCCGCATGTGATCCTGTTAGCATGCGTGGCACCCATCTTGCGCACACCTTTCGGTAGTACAATGTTTCTGTTAAAATTCTGTGAGCGGTGCTTCGGGAAACCTCAGGAACCAAAGTGCAGAGATGATCCAGGGTGATCTGCTGATCTTCACGTATGCTTTGCTCAACCTTCAACACTGTCTCCTCAGAAATTGACGGTGTCCCTCTCCTTTGTACGTCGTGAATTTCGGTTCGACCAGCTGCGAACTCTCTACACCACTTACGAATATTTTTGACATCCACGCCCAACTCACCATACACTTCCGTCAATTGGCGATGGATTTCAATCGGTGCAGTGCCCGTTGCGTTCAAAAGCCTAATAACTGCGCGCAATTCGCACTTGGCGGTAACATCCAACAGGATAGCGCGTGAGCACTCTTCATAACGTGTAACCAATTGCCGCACGAAAAGAGTTTTGTACTTATAAAATAATAGGAGACCTTAGTTTTGGTATTACCCTCGTACATAGATCTACCATTAATTCGGATAGATTCCCTACACTGGAGATATCTTGACGAGCCTCTGCAGGTACTTCGCCATCACCATTGTCCCTAAAAGGAATCACTCCAGCAGAACTGGTCACAATACGTAAACATTAATAAACAACAATATCTCCAATGAAGCTGCAGAAACAAACTTCTTCATATCACATGTTTCGTGTTACTCGTGTAAAATATCATCAGTGGTCTGTAACATGGAATTAAAATACGTTTCATTCTTTCATTTATTTTTTCACATACGAAAATAGTTGCAATAAATTCTGTTTGCCTATCTTCCCTACTTTAGTTAGATACAGTTACGGCGTTGCTGGTAATACACTCCCCTGTGCGTGCTAAAGCAGCATAGTACTAAGTTGTACACATACACCGAATTAAAATCAATTTGATCAAGTTTTTTTCTCGGTGTAGTAATTGTCACGATCGTCATCGCAGTTTCCAGTGTTTGGGGCATTACTTCTTACTGCGTGCAGTATTAACTTTAAGCTTAATTCGTTCCAATCAGTCAGTTCAGTTAAAAAAATCAGTTCTTTTAGTAACACGCTATACTGTCAATTCACGGTTCAGTAGATGGCAGGAAAATTGCTCATGAGCCGTACAAATAATGCGAGGGCAACAGCAACGCACGACATTCAGATCAATGATGCGCCGTTAGCATAATGACCGGGTGTTTCATGTTTTGCAGTCAAATGCGTGATAAGCTTGCATTTGCAGAGGGCCCATTAACTTCTTCGGATCACTTCACTTTGCATAGAACTCATTCGGTGTAGATTGTCGGGTATATACAGCTACTAATTTAACGTAAACATATATGACTCACTGGCATACGCTCCCGACGTAATATAGGTAAACGACATGAGCGTTGGGGAAGAAAACTTGTTTGGAAATATTTCCAGGAAATTTACGTGTAATGGGACAGGCGACAATAACGAACTTCACGTAATGTATCGCTGTATACAGTGCTCATGTGGTCAGAAATGAATTTAGAAAAATCAACGGTGCCGTTCGACTAAAGTTTCATTTAAACATTGTGTGCGTCGAACACTGTAAATGTTCGTAGTCAGAGCTCATGGACGAACTGTCCGAGGCAAAAGTTCCAAACCTTTTACAGTCCCCTATAGCTAAAATGATCATACATAGATATGATCACAGAGGATCATAGTTTCAGCATCACCTGTAAGCCCCACTAAAGCTGTTCCTGGGTTGTGCTCCAAAAATGAACAGCATAAAGACAGAAGTGATGACCCTTTCTGCAGGATCTGTCCATCATTTTGCAGGACCATGCCCAAGCACGTACAGTGCAAGCTGTTACTGATATGTTTGACGGATGGGGCTGCTATGTGCTGTACCACCTACAGCAGACCCCTGATTTAAGCCCTCGTAAACTCAACTCGATTTCTAAACTGAAGGAAACACTTCACGGGATTCGCTTAAGAACTGCTACAAATTCGTCGGGCAGCAGACAGCGCCGCTCGAACTGTCAACACAACTGGCACTGTTAAGAGTATCCTACGACATCCACATCGCTGGCAACGGGTTATACACTATTCTGGTGACTACTTTCAAGGCCAGTAAAACTTTGAAACACGTATCTGTTTTGTACGAGCTGTAAATAAATAGTTGCCACTATTAAAGTTGCAACCCTCGTGTAAGAGTTGCGTTTTTACCGATTGAGGTACACGACTCTCAAAGAACAGCTACACAAGACACTGCTGGGCGATTTTTGTTTTAATGATATATCTGACGTTTCGCCATCACGAGTGAGTGTAAATGCCACAGATTGGCCTTGCATCGCTGTCTATGTCAGAAAAATCATCAGACAACATCGACTGAAGATCTCCTGATTGAAGCCAACAGGCGATACATCAACAAGTGGCAACTAAACCGTCATCAGTCACGTAATAAAACAATAGCCACACATTGATATTATCCTGAGACTAACAAAAGGTAGCACCAACAGGGCTGTGGAAGAACTATCACAAACCAATAAATAAATATTTCATACTCATAATATAAGAAAGGAAAAGACAATGTTAATGAGAATATCAACTTCTTTTTATTGAATACAAACATCGTTGACTGTCTGAAAGAAACAACATAAAACATTTCGAACAGGTGACTATGAAATTACTTTATTTAATGTTACTTCTCACATTAGGACTAGTTGTCAGTTACTACTGACTTAGCAGTGCCTTTCTAAAGTATCTGGTAACCCTGTTGCCTAGCACTCAAATACTAATTCATAACAATTTAATTTTCTGTTAGTTTTGGTTTAATAGCTTCAAACGCACACATAATGATCGGACATATTTTTGATAGTTCGTTGTTATTGTAGTGGTGTTAATGTTTTCCAATTTGCATTTACTTACGTTAGTCTATATCGGTCTCGTTAGAATTTACAGCTTATCGATCAAAACTGATGTACCGCATTTGCTGTAATTCCAACAGTGTGGTTGAACGAGCCGCGCAAACTGATGGACCATATAAAGCGCTCCTGGCCAACTTCTCCTGTCAGCGGCATTGCATTTTTATCAGCGCCGCTTGTTCAGTAGAAGTTTAAACAAACTGTTGGCGTGAGGCACGAAAACTTGCTAGACACGCACGGCTGAAGAATTGATGGGCCCAAGGGCGGCTGCCAGCAGTGCATCTGAGGCGATCCACTCCAAGACTAAAACTCTGCTATAAAAATACCGTCTATTTACGGAATTTATTTCATTACAAGTTTTCCTCTTCCATCAATATTTTATGGTATGATGTCACAAAAGCTATTGATTTCGTTATTCATAGGCTAAGTAAAGGGGTTTCTTTTCTGATACGGTTACTGTGAGTACCGCTAGGTTCTTATGAGAAAATAAGTTGAGATAATTTGTATATCATCATATTAAAGTAAAAACGAATAAATAGTAAAAAGTTGCTTGTGTTTTCGTCGATGCAATCGATATATTCTGCAGATTATGTACGTTTATGGACGGAAGAAACATAATAACATGTAAAGAGAACAGTAATAAAAACAGAATGGAAACGTAAAGTTTAAATCGCTGGCAGCAGACCTTTGTTAATGGGCAGCGAAACTTTAGTAGCTTCTACTTTTAACTAGATCACAAATTATTCTGCCTGCGCTCTTTTTAATAGCTGTTAGAACTCAGACTAGTTAGCGCTGCTCTGCCTGCTATGGGCGGATGTCGGTGAGCTCGAAAATCAAATGTGAACACAATTTTAATCTTCCACCTATAGTCTAAGTTTAGACTCTCATAACATCCATTACATCTACATCCACATTTAAACTCCGCAAGCCACCCAAGGGTGTGTGGCGGAGGGCACTTTCCGTGCCACTGTCATTACCTCCCTTTCCTGTTCCAGTCGCGTATGGTTCGCGGGAAGAACGACTGTCTGAAAGCCTCCGTGCGCACTCGAATCTCTCTGATTTTACATTCGTGATCTTCTGGGGAGGTATAAGTAGGGGGAAGCAATATATTCGATACCTCATCCAGAAACGCACCCTCTCGAAACCTGGCGAGCAAGCTACACCGCGATGCAGAGCGCCTCTCTTGCAGAGTCTGCCACTGGAGTTTGTTACACATCTCCGTAACGCTATCACGGTTACCAAATAACGTTGTGACGAAACGCGCCGCTCTTCTTTGGATCTTCTCTATCTCCTCCGTCAACCCGACCTGGTACGGATCCCACACTGATGAGCAATACTCAACTATAGGACGAACGAGTGTCTTGTAAGTCACCTCCTTTGTTGATGGACTACATTTTCTAAGGACTCTCCCAATGAATCTCAACCTGGTGCCCGCCTTACCAACAATTAATTTTATATGATCATTCCACTTCAAATCGTTCCGCACGAATACTCCCAAATATTTTACAGAAGTAACTGCTACCAGTGTTTGTTCCGCTATCATATAATCATACAATAAAGGATCCTTCTTTCTATGTATTCGCAATACATTACATTTGTCTATGTTAAGGGTCAGTTGCCCCTCCCTGGACCAAGTGCCTTTCCGCTGCAGATCTTCCTTCATTTCACTACAATTTTCTAATGCTGCAACTTCTCCAACGTCTCTGTATACTACGGCATCATCCACGAAAAGCCGCATGGAACTTCCGACACTATCTACCATGTCATTTATGTATATTGTGAAAAGCAATGGTCCCATAACACTCCCCTGTGGCACGCCAGAGGTTCCTTTAACGTCTGTAGACGTCTCTCCATTGATAACAACATGCTGTGTTCTGTTTGCTAAAAACTCTTCAATCCAGCCGCACAGCTGATCTGATATTCCGTAGGCTCTTACTTTGTTTATCAGGCGACAGTGCGGAACTGTATCGAACGCCTTCCGGAAGTCAAGAAAAATAGCATCTACCTGGGAGCCTGTATCTAATATTTTCTGGGTCTCATTAACAAATAAAGCGAGTTGGGTCTCACACGATCGCTGTTTCCGGAATCCATGTTGATTCCTACAGAGTAGATTCTGGGTTTCCAAAAACGACGTGATACTCGAGCAAAAAACATGTTCTAAAATTCTACAACAGATCGACGTCAGAGATATAGGTCTATAGTTTTGCGCATCTGCTCGACGACCCTTCTTGAAGACTGGGACTACCTGTGCTCTTTTTCAATCATTTGGAACCTTCCGTTCCTCTAGAGATTTGCGGTACACGGCTGTTAGAAGGGGGGCAAGCTCTTTCGCGTACTCTGTGTAGAATCGAATTGGTATCCCGTCAGGTCCAGTGGACTTTCCTCTGTTGAGTGATTCCAGTTGCTTTAGTATTCCTTAGACACTTATTTCGATGTCAGCCATTTTTCCGTTTGTGCGAGGATTTAGAGAAGGAACTGCAGTGCGGTCTTCCTCTGTGAAACAGCTTTGGAAAAAGGTATTCAGTATTTCAGCTTTACGCGTGTCATCCTCTGTTCCAATGCCTTCATCATCCCGGAGTGTCTGGATATGCTGTTTCGAGCCACTTACTGATATAACGTAAGACCAGAACTTCCTAGGATTTTCTGTCAAGTCGTTACATAGAATTTTACTTTCGAAATCACTGAAAGCTTCACGCATAGCCCTTCTTACGCTAACTTTGACATCGTTTAGCTTCTGTTTGTCTGAGAGGTTTTGACTGCGTTTAAACTTGGAGTGAAGCTCTCTTTGATTTCGCAGTAGTTTCCTAACTTTGTTGTTGTATCACGGTGGGTTTTTCCCGTCCCTCACAGTTTTACTCTGCACGTACCTGTCTAAAACGCATTTTACGATTGCCTTGAACTTTTTCCATAAACACTCAGCATTGTCAGTGTCGGAACAGAAATTTTCGTTTTGATCTGTTACGTAGTCTGAAAACTGCCTTCTATTACTCTTGCTAAACAGATAAACCTTCCTCCCTTTTTATATTCCTATTAACTTCCATATTCAGGGATGCTGCAACGGCCTTATGATCACTGATTCCCTGTTCTGCACTTAGAGTCGAAAAGTTCGGGTCTGTTTGTTGTCAGTAGGTCCAATATGTTATCTCCACGAAACGTTTCTCTGCTTAATTGCTCGAGGTAATTATCGGATAGTGCACTCAGTATACTGTCACTCGATGCTCTGTCCCTACTACTCGTCCTAAACATCTGAGTGTCCCAGACTTTATCTGGTAAATTGAAATCTCCACCTAAGACTACAACATGCTGAGAAAATTTATGTGAAATGTATTCCAAATTTTCTCTGAGTAGTTCTGCTACTAATGCTGCTGAGTCGGGAGGTCGGAATACAAAAAAGCTGCCTTGCCTTCCTTTAAGATTCCATCGAGATAATGAAGGCTACTATTACGAGTGCCCATAAATTGATAAAGTCGCGAAAAAACCTGGTTACAAAAATCAATTTTGTCCAGTGTCAATTGTTGCTACTGAACGGAAAAAATTAAATAAAATTAGTTGGATGGTTTATTACATCTTCCATCACTCAAACAATGAGAATACGTGTGAAAGAATGATCTCTCTAGTACAACTGCGCCCGAACCGACTTTCACTTCCGCTGATAGGCCAGTTTTCATTGGAAGTGTACTCTTTCCTGTATATAAGTAATAACAGAACCATGCGAAAAATCAGCATCACACAATATTCCTTCAAGTCCTGATACTCATAGTACGCTTGTGACGAATCGACTGTAATAAAGCATGATTAAAATTCAGAAACGGAAGTATCCCCGGCGCTGATTCATTCACCTTCTGCTATCGCTAAGAACAGAAATTTATCACGAACGATATATCTGCCCCCTCGCAGCACTTCCCAGGCAACACGCTCACTCATCTTGCATGGTAGATGTGCAAGGAACGCTCATCCATCAGAACACGATGCTGAAGGAATGAAAGTATCCTACCCTATACAAATGATAACGGGGCGACAAATTCTTGCAACAAGAACACGTGTTTGTTGTGAATCATTTTCAGACATATTCATCCCCTAGTATTCAGTGGGTCCATCTCTCATCAGAATTTATCTGGTGTCACGCGTACATTATTATCGTTAAAGGTAGAGGGAATGAAAGGATCAAGTGATAATTCAAGCAGATGTCTAGTTACATGTGCAATGGTGGAGAAAACATTGGTATTTTTAAGACTAATGCACCAAATCGATGTAATAGAAGACGTAATAAATGTTGAGAACTACAGAAAATTATGACCAATATAAGTAAATTATTCAGTTATGCCATTCAGTACAAAGAGACGAGAATCTAAGGAATGCATCATGAAGATAATCTACACAATCAAAAGAGAATTGTCGTGAAACAACTTCCTCCTCCTAATAACATACAGGCTTGATTGGTCATTTCGTTCACACTAAGGCACTTCGGTTTACTTTCCTTTTTTTCTCATTTCTATAGGATATGACGAAAAGGTATCGAATGGAGTACTGTATGTTTGGCAACGACATGTATGCACAGATTTCGGTGTGACGTGTTTGATATTTTTTGATGTATGGTGTACTCAAAAGCTGACATTACAATCCTGGAAGTAATAAACATAATTACAGCCAAATTACGAAAATATTGTGATTCAGGAACAAACGTAAGCGTTTCTGGATTATATGCAGTAGAATAAAACTATAGTGGTGTTGATGTGTTATTCCCAGAATTTTTTGAATAAGTAGACACAAATTTTCTGATACGGTAGCTTAATATTTACTTCACCTCTATCTAACCTTCACGAATGGTCTAACAAAACAAAGAAAACAGAAAAGATGCAAATACCTTTTTGAACTTCAAAATTCATCTCCGCCATAAAATAAATCAACATTAATTAAATGGCAGTGAAGGCTTCTTTCTGACTCAGTCGAAGCACTTAGCCACATTTTTTTAATGTAGGGTAAAATATGTTGAAGGGAACTGTCTGAAGCGGCTCTGGTGGTTAATGACCGTATTTAAAGTCGGACTGGTAGAATCAGGTGCGATCCTCCTCTGCTCGTCAGCAGAAAGTAACTCTTACAAAAAAATTACAGTAGTTTACATGCATGAGAGTTAATATCTAGACAAATTGGGCTTACCCTGACTTGTGTGAGTACAATTTTCAAGGACAATGACCACCTTTGTGTAAGTATCTGTTTCCCTTGTTGATGTTTTCTGTCGTTGCTTAGTCACAGTCGAGTCGAATGAGGCTCGCTATTCATAACTAGAGACCGGATTATATACATCACAAAACCATAAAATACGCATGCAAATATGAATGAAAAATTCTTAAAAAATGTATGAAAAGTGTAGAAATATGTAAGATCAAATAATAAAAAAAACATGGTAGTTACTGCGTGTATTATATCTCAAAGTTGATCCCTTGCATATCCATTACGAGGCAGAGCGCCGGCCACGCGAAAAATCCGTAGATTTAGAATGCTGATATTTTCTGAATACTGTCTGGTAGAGGTTAGGAAGGGGGCCTTTTTGCAATTATTTTCTAAATATTTGCAAAATGGCGACGCATACCGTGTTTCACGAATTGTTCCTTCTTTGCTATTGTTGTCAGTAAAAAGCGGATGCGATGCGAGTGAGTCGCAGCAAAACAGTCGATATGTACAGGACCAAATTCGAGATATATCTCACGCAGAGAGGCACGCTCAAAAACTCCGTAACATTTTTTAAAAAAACGTACAATCATGAATTTTTTGAATGCTATTAACTTTTAATTAATACTCTTGGACCAAAGCATCATTTACAATTATTTTTACATTTTTCTGCTATTGTAAGCATAAACGACCAAATACTGTTCGAATTGTTCGGTAGTAAGATTGTGTCTTCGATCACACAAAACATTTTTATAAGCAGAAAAGACCCGTTCTACATCAACAGAGGTAACTGAGCAGTATTTGTATTTTGGTGTTATGTTGGCACTTATTGTTTCTGCTAAAGGTTCACCAATCCCATTTATAAAACTATTAATTTGGCACAAGGGTTCAAAGCCCGAGTTATTGTTTAAAATGTTAAAAAAATTTCTTGAATTTTTCTTGGAAATACCTCTGGCAATGAGGAGTTCACTAGAATAATTTTGTTCATTAACTGCATAGATTCATTCAACGCCAAACCACGAGTTTCAAGCAGGTATATGGATAAACGAGTATTGATCACAGCAATGTATTTTTTAATACCGGAATCATTAAAAGCTTCTTTGCACTGGCAAACTGCCAAAGCCTCTGCACTATCGAAGTCGTTTACTACCCCTCTAATGGTCTCAAAATGTTTATCTTAAAATAACACAGCTTCGACCCACGTACTCAACGAGTTACCACTGGTTTGGGCCATAGAGACACATTTTGTAGTTTTTCTTTGTAGGTTTTGATGCGAGCAGGAGCCCTTAGATACACTTTCTTTGTGGATGAAATAAGTTTATTTACATTCCCAAACGAGGAGCGTACTTCTTCAGCAAGGCGATGTACTCCATGAGCAAAGCACGTCACATCAGTCAAATTGAGATAATTTTCCCGCTTTGATCATATAGGGAGCAGCATCTGAAACAAACCCTTTTGTCTACAGAAGATTCTGTAAATATTTTTCTATTACCGTCATTCACAAGTCTGGCGATCGTAGAATGAATTACTTCTTCAATTTCTTTGCAGGCCGCTAAATAGGAAGAAGAAGGCTCGGCTCTTCTTCTAAAGCACCAACAATTACATTTGCAATGTAATGGCCAAAAAATGTGTTTAGTTTCGTCAACTGCAATTCATATAATGCTGTCCTTGAGTTAATTGCGCATCCTTCCAGTACATGTACGTAAAGTGTCGGTACGTAATTTTTACGCAATGTTAATTCATCTCGTATATTTTGATTTAAGCAATATTTGCTCAAGAAGCCTTTAAGGATAGGGTTTGTAAGTTTGTTGAAGCATTCATTGCTTGCAATAAATGCTTCACATAGATCCGTGTTAAACCGCCTTTTAGGTTACCTTTGGACAAATTCCTACTACAGCAACTTGCTGTTGTCAGAAGTTGTTACAGTGCTGCACTCCTGCGATTTGCAGACTTGTCTTGACATGCTGGTGCATATGAAACTTTTTTGGCATGAAACTTTTTTTCTCGCAAACTCGACAATATAAAACAATTCCGTCATATGTAAGTGTTCCTGGGTTAAACAGAAACAATGATTGTGCGACTAAAAACTTGCGTAGTTTAATTTCTTGCCGACGCGTACTGTAAGAGGAGGGGATTAACGGGGCGTAGAAGCATTGACTCTGCCTGCCTGTTCCTGTTCCTCTTCTGTGATAGTTTCGCTAGGCACTGCACACAGTTCTGGTCGCGGTCAATCTGTGAGACATCGAAACTAGATCGAGCTAGAGACCCCCCGTATAAATTTTTAAAATATTGTAAACATAGAGGAACATTTGCATCGTCACTAGTTCTTAGTTAAAATATGCAGTAACCCGTGAAAGGGAGCCAAACATGCAAATGCATATGCAACATGCAAATGCATATAATCCGGTCTCAATTCATAACATACAACGATTAATGACGCTTTTACGAGTATTCAGCTGAGTTGTTCCCATTTATTATCCAACGATACAGATGCAGAGAGTACATTCTAAACAATGAACACGTACTGGCGATTATGTTGCCACCTACGGTTTCCGAGTACTACTACCAGACGTTCTCCTACGGTGTATTTGGGAATACCATCATTGGGGAAACGGATTCTGTGGAGAACTGTGGCTGCATTTCATTACAGGATGCCACTGCAGTTAACTCATTGGAGCTGCCAATCTTGCGGACTACTCGAGTCGCATGGGTACACTTCCCTTACTGTGGTCATAGCATTTAAGCCTATGATCAGCTGCTTCCTGAAATCCTTTACATAAAACAGAAAAGAGAAAGGACACATGGAAGTGTGGAACCATGAGAATTGTATGCTTTCTCTTTTGACAGTTCGCAGTTATTTACAGAACACGTTACACTAACAAACCGAATACAATATTAAATATGCCAAAGAAAGAGCAACAGGACGATCATTAATAAGATTTTTCTTTTTTTTACAGATAATCAGTTTAAGGCCCGAAGACATCAGTAACAGAAACAAAATTGCAAGATAACGAGGAAAGACGTTTCTTAATTAATACATTTTTGCCACGGAATAATTAAAATAATTGCTTTCCCAAAACGTCAGTAATAAATACAAAATTGCAAGATAAGAAAAAATATTATTTAATTAACGCAATTTTGCCACAAAATAATTTAAATATTTGCTCTCCAAAAACTTTAAGAACAAATCGCTACTTACAGCTGTTAAAAGGGCTTCAGACAATTTAAATTAATTTTAGTATTAATCAGACTAGCCTTTGAAAGCAGCTGCGATTAGTTATTACCAAATCACAAGTTCAAACATTGCAGTTTCAGAACAGATCAACCACGAAAGTTAAGTGAAGTGCCAGTTACGATGCAGCAAGATTTTCTTTTTTACATGCATGGAATGAATACAGTACGGAAATGAAGGCAAAATAATTAGAAAAACACGCTAAACACTGAGCACTACATAAAGTAAGCTCAAAGTATGCAAACATTATTACAATATTTACAGGCTGAAACAGTCTGATTTAGAAAGGCTGAAAGTTTATCATAAATCGGATGACATTACTCATTCCAGGAGAGACGTAAAATATTTGGTCAAATATATTAACATTTGAGTTCATAAACGAGAGTGCAGGTTAAATAAACTTAAAAAAACATGCTGCTATCGTGAACAGTGCCACCAAGGTGAAGTTAGGCAGCCAAAAACAATCCCAAATAACACCATGCCGGTGTATAACAGCAGCAACAGGTCCCCACGGCTAAGCGCCGCTCCAAACTGAGGACCTGCAACTCGTGAAACTAAGAACTGTTAACAAGCATCACTCGAGTGATACATAAGGTAAGACTTGAAGAAATTGTGCATAGCAAAAAACCGGTAAAGGGACTCCTTGCACTATCTGAGGGCATTGGTTGGCTTTACGAGATGTACAGGGAGCGATACCGCGCAATAAACTAGGTTTCGTTACGGGCAGTGGCGGGTTAGACCTAAACGGTTAGAGCTTCCCTGTCAAAAATCAAATCAAATCAACATCCGTTTGGGTAGCTACTGTCTACAAATACCAAGGATATACTCATGAAAGGTTCATCATTAATGATTTTTCTAACATAGTATTGACTGTAAATAAGTATTATATCACTTAACTCTAGGCAGTGGCTTCTCCAGGAAATCTGCAGAAACTGTGTGGTGAAAATAGGCATTGTCGATATAGCGGGAAATCATTTGGTGGTGTAGTTCTTACATAACATATTGTTTTGGTTAATAATGTCCGTGTCCTATCACTGATGTAAAACGAATTATGTAATTTTTTTCCTATTAGGAGAATATACCATGGCAAGCCTTAGATTTTATGTGATTTTCAGTAATTATATTGCTGCAATAAAGTCGTCGTTTCCATACCACTAACAATGTAGGAGGCAGATGGTAAAAACAGTAGCACAGCCATCACTCTCAACATGTCGATTCTCTTTAAATGATTTTGTGCGTTTTGTATGAAGAAAAGAGATTGTTTGTACGCTTAAGGTATGCTCACATTTGTTGCGGATTATTCGAACGGTACACCCATGTGCGTAGCTTGGATGATTTTGAGAGATTAAATAATCATTGCCGCGATGTATCATTTACCTCCCATACTCAAGAGTCTGTTTTCCGTTACGCTTTCGAAGGTTGACTGTTTTCGCCATACTAATTTTAGTCAGATGCGTGCCGGGCGTTCCGGAAAACGTCAGCAAGCAAATGGCATATAATACTTATCTAGGTTGATTTTAAAAAGCCAGCTGTTAGCTTTCAAAATTACTATTACTTGTGATACCCATTATAATGAGCTTTGCACAATACAGTCTCTATCCTTCCAGCACCGGACTGTGTATTCCTGGATGCCGTAGAAAGCGTTCCATTCTTGTGTCCATTTTTCTGGGAGATTTCTCTAACCTATTCTTTTAAGTATCTCACTGTCCCCCCTTTATATTGTGAGATGGCAGTTTAGTTTTTAATATTATGGAGGGACAATGAGGGAAATGGTGCTGCAGCCTTAGGCTGTTCGTGCTTTTGAAACTGGCACTGCCATGTTAGTCCATCCAAAACAACGATTGCATCTTGTTCTTAATTTTTGTTGTGTACTCGCAATAGTTATTTTAAATAGCTAATCTTACAGTGCTTTTGTGAGTAATACAGTATCAGGAGGAAATTATCGGGCGATTTTTTTGTCTGAAGAGACTATTTGACCCTGTTGTACGGCACATTTCGCCTCATTAAATTTTTGTTATGCGTTTCGAATAACCAAGAAGAGAAATATGCAATGAGGAAAGGGTGGTTTCATAATCGAGCATATTTCTTAATAAAAAATTTGCGGAATTGATGTTCGGTCAGTGTCCTCTGCTCGAAAATGCTGTGAACATATTTTTATATGTTTGGTTTGTTTCCAATGTTTTCTTCACACAACGTTCACAAGAAAACTTTTTGAGTTGGACTGATACGAAATTTAAAGTTAAATGAAACAAATAAAACCAGTTTAGTGAAAGTAACCAGCATAACAAAATAAGATAACACTTGTAGGGATCAACTTACAAATGAAATGTGATTTCTTCACACTTTGGACTATTATCAGTACGGCTAGTACACCTGTAACTGATGAAAGCAGGAATTTTTTGTGTCAAAAAAATTTCATCACAAGCTAATGTTTGGCGATACTAGCATGGTGGACGTTCGATTCAAGCTTGTGACGTCATGGCGACTACTCTTATTATATCTCCAATGTAATATTTGACACACAGAATGTCTTTGGATACCTGAACAGATGGGTGGTACGAAACTCCTCGGTTGAATCAGGAGCAAATGACGTCACTGTCGTTCCGCTGCGAGTAGCAGCCTGGTAGTCGGGATCGGTGAGTGAGTATACTGCGCTGATGGCTGACATGGTGGACACGGACGACCTTAGAGATGCTTCCCACTGCGACTGTATATGTGGAGTAAAGTAACACGGGCAAAGATCTTATTTGATGCGAACGCTAACTGTGATATTAACGCAAGCTGTTCTGAGTCACATTTAACCTTTCGCGAACTGTCGTAATTTAAAAACTGTAATTTTCATCAACTGTCTACTCTTTGGTATCCATTTCAAAATTACCAATAACGTGTTCTGGTTACTGACGATTATTTACCACCTCCCACCTTTAAAAGCATTTCAGAAGGAGGGTAACGTGAAAATTTTATGTGTGGACTTACCTTAAGTTTCTGCGTGTACTATTTTCATTGTTTGTAACAATACCTAAGGAGGACCATAGTTATCATGGAAATGTAATTCAGTTTCTGTGTGTAAAAGTCGCAATTTAGTTTTAGTTTGAAATGACCTTTTCATTTATTTGCCATCAGTTCGTTAAATTCTCCTCTTACCGTTGAAGGAAAAAAAAATCACTTTGCTAGCAAGCTTTGCACTATTGCGTGATTATCTAGCTGCATTCTGGGCAATATAAAACTCGTTATTGGCATACAATGAAAGTAAATTTGAAGGCTATAAATGGTTCAAATGGCTCTGAGCACTATGGGATTTAACATCTGAGGTCATCAGTCCCCTAGAACTTAGAACTACTTAAACCTAACTAACCTAAGGACATCACACACGTCCATGCCCGAGGCAGGCTTCGAACCTGCGACCGTAGCGGTCGCGCGGTTCCAGACTGTAGCCTCTAGAACCGCTCGGTCACTTCGGCCGGCCGAAGGCTATAAGCCGCATACTTAATTCTTACAGATACATGCAATTTAGTGTTTTATTTCAGCCTTTATAACACAGCAGAGTTGAGCAACGTTTTGCATTGCACAGGTTATATCGTAGGGCCAAGACCAATTATTGTGCGTTGTAATTTGGAACAGTGATCATCCTAAACAATACAAAAATTGTATTTTAAGACAGCAAGCAGATTTAACTGCGTAGGTTTCCGCTGCCAGATTCGTTGTTCAACCCTGTGGTGCACCACCGTTGCCTCGGCGCCAGTTTTGAATAGCGCCATTTTTCCATGCACGGTATTCTTTAACCATGGCGGCACGCGAACAGTTTACCAACTTAGCCGATTCGGAAGCGCTACCACCTTTGATCTGAAAGCGAATGATTATGTCCTTTTGGACGTCAGATAAATTGCTCCTTTTCCGCGTTATGAAAAAGACTGCACGTTTTCCGCGTTCGTGGGAAAATCCTTATATATCCTCCACTGATAGTGTTGCCATCTGCCGACTGTGAGTTGATATTGCATGTTGACATCGAAATTAGGCGGTGGTTATTTTAATGTGACTGGGGTGTATAGTTGTGTTGCTACAATATGTGTTGTACAGATGTGCGTTGTTCGTCTTATCTCGGTTTCTGAATCTGCATATGTGGCTGTAATACACTTTTGGCCATTAAAATTGCTACACCACGCAGATGACGTGCTACAGATGCGAAATTTAACCGACAGGAAGAAGATGCTGTGATATGCAAATGATCAGCTTTTCAGAGCATTCACACAAGGTTGGCGCCGGTGGCGACACCTACAAGGTGCTGACATGAGGACAGTTTCCAACCGATTTCTCATACACAAACAGCAGTTGACCGGCGTTGTCTGGTGAAACGTTGTTGTGATGCCGCTTGTAAGGAGAAGAAATGCGTACCATCGCGTTTCCGACTTTGATAAAGGTCGGATTGTAGCCTATCGCGATTGCGGTTTATCGTATCGTGACATTGCTGCTCGCGTTGGAGGAGATCCAATGACTGTTAGCACAATATGGAATCGGTGGGTTCAGGAGGGTAACACGGAACGCCATGCTGGATCCCAACGGCCTCGTATCACTGGCGGTCGAGATGACAGGCATCTTATCCGCACCTCTCGATCTCTGAGTCTTCAAATGGGAACGTTTGCAAGACTACAACAATCTGCATGAATAGTTCGACGACGTCTGCAGCAGCATGAACTATCAGCCCGGAGACCATGGCTGTGGTTACCCTTGACGCTGCATCACAGACAGGAGAGCCTGCGATGGTGTACTCAACGACGAACCTGAGTACACGAATGGCAAAACATCATTTTTTCGGATGAATCCAGGTTCTGTTTACAGCATCTTGATGGTCGCATCCGTGTTTGGCGACATCGCGGTGAACGCACATTGGAAGCGTGTATTAGTCATCGCCATACTGGCGTATCACCCGGCGTGATGGTATGTGGTGCCATTGGTTGCACGTCTCGGTCACCTCTTGTTCGCACTGACGGCACTTTGAACAGTGGACGTTACATTTCAGATGTGTTACGACCCGTGGCTGTACCCTTCATTCGATCCCTGCGAAAGGCCACATTTCAGCAGAATAATGCACGGCCGCTTGTTGCAGGTCCTGTACGGGCCTTTCCGGATACAAATAATAATCGACTGCTGCCCTGGCCAGCACATTCTCCAGATCTCTCACCAATTGAAAACGTCTGGTCAATGGTGGCCGAGCAACTTGCTCGTCACAATACTCCAGTCACTACTCTTGGTGAACTGTGGTATCGTGTTGAATCTGCATGGGCAGCTGTACCTGTGCACGGCATCCAAGCTCTGTTTGACTCAATGCCCAGGCGTATCAAGGCCGTTATTACGGCCAGAGGTGGTTGTTCTGGGTACTGATTTCTCTGGATATATGCATCCAAGTTGCGTGAAAATGTAATCACATGTCAGCTCAGGCAAAATATATTAGTCCAATGAATACCCGCTTATCATCTGCATTTATTCTTGGTGTAGCAATTTTAATGGCCAGTAGTGTAGTATTGGAGTAGATCCCAGGCTAATAATCTTAAACCTACGTGGAAGAGAAATACAAATTTATATAACATATAATACAGAGAACTATATGTTGACGTGAATTATAATTAATTAGTGCGAGAAGTAATTACACGTCCTATTAATGAAATATGTTTGCCTGTGTATCAGAATATACTTGTAAATTCTGTTAACGTCACTCGCGGCGGACGTACGACACAAAGCGGTGGGTATGATCTGCAGGAATGCCGACTGCTGTTTGTGACGTATTCGCGCACTGAGCAGCAAGTTTCAGCTGCGCAAAGTGAGCAGTGGGGAGTCGCTTGTTATTCGGGAGCAGCGGAGCGTGGCTGCGACGCCAGGAGGGGCCGGGGAGAGACGTGGGTCAGACCGATACGGCGCGGTACGGTTCGGTAAGGCAGGGCGGACAGCCGGCGAGGCTCTCTGCTCTGTGTGCCTGCTGGCCAGCCTTGTTAGAGCGCGAGAGATCACGCGGCCGCTTCTGCCCCAGCTGCTGCCGCTTCCTCACCACTCGTGCGGAAACTAAGGCTCTTTTGCTCCGCGCCAACTCTCTGCCTGCAGGGCGATTCTGAAGTAACGTTTCCACGGGAATAACCGGCATAACAATTGTGCACTGATTCGAGAAGTCTGACAAAGAGCTGTTCTTTCTACTTAAGTCGTCTTTTTCTTAGTCGCTCGAGTCGTTTGTTTGTGTCAGTTATACCCTTCAGGAACCCCTTTAAGGTACCCTAAAGCGGCACACATATTAAGAACCGACACGTTAACGAGACACAGCCTTAATTAGAAAGACATGATAGCAACATTGAACAAAATTTATGAGTCTTTTTTTCTTCCCTTCACATATCATTCAAATAAATTTTTTTGCAAGGACTGATCCGGGTTCGAGGCCCACTGTCGTACAAAGTTAGAATCAGTCAAATAGATCCAAACCGTCAAGCACTAATGAGTTTCTTTGAAAGAAAAAGAAATACAGGAATTGTAGAGAAGTAAGGATCTGAACGCCAGAGATGGAAACAGCAACCAGAGAAAAACAAGAACTATATAAATAATCAAACTAATGAAAAATTGATGAATGTAAAGAAAAAACAAATAATGTGAAATAAATAACTCGGAAAGCTCACGCGGAATTACATGACCGCTTTATCAACAACATAGAGCATGATTTACATGGCAAACAAACCACTGCCTATGAAGTGGTAAAATCACTCGTGTATTGGTAAGTATCGATAATACAGGAAAGAATGAATGGATAACACATAATAAAAAATAGTGGCACCATAATACTTTCATTCAGCCGTTACCTGAACTGAATGACACGAAATGCCTGGACGATATTGATACGAGAAAACTGAAGCTCTAAAAACTACAAAAAATGTAAAGGCCACTTATTTAGGTGGTATTAATATTTAACTGTTGAAATATAGCGGTTGTTCCTACATCGAAGATTTCTTCACATATTTAATCAATGATGGAGAAATAAGAAGGCACCAAAAGACTGGCCGAGAACCAAAGTAAGAGGAGAAAATACAAGGAATATGTAGACCGTATGGGTGGACACAGAGACCCGGTAAATGCTCTCGGTTATAAATGGGCTACAATAAGAAGCGTAGGAGAAGAAGACCATCAAACACTGTGCCGCTCAGTTGAAGAATTGTTCTTGAATTTTTATACTGAATTGCACGGTTGGATGCAGAACACATACATGTATCTAACCCATAACGAACTTCAACAAAAGCAAAAGAACAGCTTAGAAAATAAAAATACGACTTCAAGATATCTCTTTAAATGTAAGTGAATAACAGACAGTCAATCTGAATCATGCCGAAGTAAGATTGCGTACGTGTCTTTTATATGACAAGTATTAATTGGCCTTAGTTCAATCATTGTACTACATATTTTCAAAAGTTTGCACATATTGCTTAAATCTCTGCTCATAGTCCAGTAAAAATCAGACTAAAATTTTGGCACTCGAATTCGTAAAAATACTGTTGTTCTACTTCCGTCATAATTACAGTCTTCAAAAGTAGGTTAGTGACACATCCAGCATAAATCTGTGGAATCGAAAACAAATCGTTCTGGGAACGCGGTTCGACCCTTGCCAATTCTTAAATTTTGAATGAAAATCGTCAGCAATGGCGGTCGAAGAGTCCCCGCATTAGGAGTCACCGTCGTTCTCACAACGGCTCTGTCAAACAGGGTGGCGGAGGGGCTGAGCATCAGGAACAGAAGTCAACCGAGACCACTGCGTTAAAGACGAATACGTAATTTAGATCCACAGAATATCTCTGGAAATCCAAAGGCTGAGTCTAGGTATATTGGGCGTCAGCTAAATTTATTGGAAATAAGGTAACGAACAGAAGAATGTAAGGTAATATCAGCAGCAGAAAAGGTTACAACGACAGTAGAATTCGTAATGAATTGGAAGGCAGACAAGTGAGTGTTGTAATGGGACTCCTTCAGTGATGTTGTGGTTGTTCTTAGAATCGACAGAAAACCAGCAGCAACAACTCCAACGTATAACCAAAATGGTTCAAATAGCTCTAAGCACTATGGGACTTAACATCTGAGGTCATCGGTCCCCCTGACTTAGAACTACTTAACCTAACTAACCTAAGGACATAACACACATCCATGCCTGAGGCAGGATTCGAATCTGCGACCGTAGAAGAAGAGCGGTTCCGGACTGAAGCGCCTAGAACCGCCCGGCCACAGCGGCCGGCAACGTATAAACTATAACAATTCAAAGTATACTAGTGTTGTGTGGGAAATAGAAATGAAATACTTTATACAGAAAACTTGTGGTGTATCAAGCAGGGAGACAACCTAAAACTGGCCTACTAAAGGCACCTGAATTACAGCGCCGCGCCAACTTCTAAACATGCTCTCGTTCTCTTACGTCACGGGCTTGGTCGCTATTAACAGTTTTAAGCTCATTTATTTTTCTCGCTAATATCATCCTTGAATAATAACACACCTTATTCTTACACTTGCAGACGTAAAATAGACGCTCATCTAAATTCTGTATCAAATTTTTTTGAGTTTTAGAAGCGTAAAATTAGCAGTAAATTTGTTTTATTTCTTTGGCCTATTCACTCTGAGAAAAGGTATAGTTCAGTTATACAGGGTATCCCTCGTAAGAGTCGTCAGGCACATTTTCGTTGGCATTTCAGCGAAAATCTGCAATTTCGTTTTTGCAGTGTGTAGTTGGAGTGTGCCCAGACTAATGCTGCTCATGAAGTCACTCACGTGATGCCCACCATGGTTGGGAAGTGTCTGTTTCCCTGTACACACACATTTATTTTTAAAGCGGAGTTTTATGTGCCATTTGATAGAGCGGTCTATAATTAGTCTAGTGTGATAGTTGTTTTATCGGTCCGTATTAAAAGGGACAGTACAAAACTACGTTTAAGGAGTTCTCCAGCAGTGACTGAGTAGCGCTGCTCCATGGCGGTAGCAGTCAGAGCGAGCCAAGTCTGCAAGCGACCCGCGGCTGGTGTTCTGGTTACCTTTCCTGTTTTACTGTTCCCGCTAATACATGTCGAGAAAACAAATATCTCACTAGACGCGTTTGGATTGCTCTCTCGAACAGGCACGTAATATTCCGCTTGTGTTCCTAACGGGAAATAAATCGACAGATACAGTCGACGCTGGGCATCGCTTGAAAGAGTGAGTGATGAGCAGCGTTTGCTTTTGCAACACATTGCAAAAACAAAATTGCAGATATTTGCCAAAGCATCAGAAAAAATGCGCCTGATGACCCTTAGAAGCAACTCCGTATACATGCCGATGCTACAAGCAGTAGATGAAGAGACAGAAAATGAGGACATGGAACGTTTAATTCAGTGCACGAGGAGAGACGAAACTCTGATAACCTTGGGTAAATGGAAAGCTGTAGTAGGGAAAGGGACAACAGACCAGGAAACGAGAAAGACTAACTGAGAGATGAATCGAACGTCTGATAGAAGACAAACTGACTTGACATGATACTTGGAAAAGAAAATAAGCATAAAATAAAATAAAAGGAAAGACCGGCACTTAGCGTTCTGTGCGGCTGTGGACGTCACCCTCGATCCAGATGTTCTTGGCAGTAACCTCTACGGTGGATGGCGGAGGTCGGGTACGAGTGGTCAGGTAGGCCCTCTGCTTCCCAACCTGAGTGTAGTTATAGCGTTGTGGTGGGCTTGTATCGTCCTCTTGCCTAGACTATTTGTCGTCTACGTTTCACTGATACATACGGCATCTCTACTATCAAATAAATTGCTTATTAAATATGACAATGCACATATCCACACAGTAAGGCGATCCACACAAGTAAGTGTTGTAACGTTGTCATACAATCCCGTGTAATCACATTCCAATGTTCGTGTCAAGTTTGCCGGCCAGAGTGGCCAAGCGGTTCTAGGCGCTTCAGTCTCGAACCGCGCGACCGCTCCGGTCGCAGGTTCGAATCCTGCCTCGGGCATGGATATGTGTGATGTCCTTGAGTTAGTTAGGTTTAAGTAGTTCTAAGTTCTAGGGGACTGCTGACCTCAGAAGTTAAGTCCCATAGTGCTCAGAGCCATTTGAACCATTCCGTGTCAAGTTTGGTATTAACCCTTAAATTACAATATGTTTCAGATTATTCCCTTAGTCTACTTTTCTATCGTTTCATGTAGGATCTGTCTTGAATTTTTGAGGATCTTCTCAATATGAATCTGTAAAAAGAAAAAATATCTACTTATCTATCAATAACTTGCGTACCGAGAAAGGTAGCGGGGTTGTCAGCACTCTAGAATTACATTCAGGAGAACGACGGTTCGAATCCCCGTCAGCCATCCAGATTTAGATATTCCGTGGTTTCCGTAAATCGCCGCATACAAGTGCAGGAATAGATCTCTTCTTTCTTTGTTTCGTATTTCGAGCTTGTGTTCAGTCTCTAATGACCACGCTGTCAACAAGACATTACTCTTCTGTCCCATTCTTCTTTATACTAGGTTAAATGTGTTTACATGTACACCTTCGAAAGGTTTCGGAGGTATAATCAGATACCAAAATTAAGGATTCTGTGAATGTGAACACTCCATGTCAAAGTGTAAAGTTAATCAAAAATAAAATGTTAAGTGAGCAAAAATACTGATTTTTTCATGAGTGAAACCTGAAATCTTACTCTGAGCAAGTGTTTGAGAAATCAGAAGACGAATGAAACACATATTCCTATTCGAATTCCAGCAAAATAATGAATTATTTTAAAAAAGGTTTTAATTCGCCCGCTGGTCGTGACTTCTTGCATGGGCAGATCGTCATCTCGTTCAAATCTTCGCTTATCTTCAGGATCTTGAGGTCTGCCGGGAATCAAATGTAATTTCACAAGTTCTCTTTATATTCCGCGTTTAATATTTTTTCGCCTTCGATAACTCGTAATCCAATAAAGAATCGATCGTGGCCTTTTAATGTAGCTAACTATCCACATTCTCTCTCAATTAGACAACAGAAGTAAATCTTTAGACATGGAGCAGTAGTTCAGTTGGATGCGCATGGTGTACGTAACGTAAAACCACCTTTTAAAAATTGTGTAACATATTTAATTTGTAGGACAATATTGTTTCAGAAGGATTTTTGTTGTATTACCTGTTCGTAATTGTTAACTGACTCTGAATCGATCCGGTATTGAATAGAATACATCAAATCCTAATCGAATTCCGTGTACCAGACGTTTAAGATCGTAGTTTCGTGAACAGTCCATTACCTTATAAGGCGCAGGGCTGGCCGTTTATTCATTATGAGTTGACCACTTTGGGGAAACACCTGTGATCACCACTTTAGAGGATTACAAACAGTAGGTAAGGAAGCCACTACATCATGTTTCTCCAAAGTAACTGGCTCGGGATACAGCACCTGCTACTGGTAAATTCAGTGGCAGTCGATGCTACTCAGTGATAATTATACGGTGTATAATTTCTAATACTCATCCAGTGAAAGATACAGGGTCTTCCATAACGACAAACGAGCACAACGAAATTTGGAAAAAAAAAAGTGAAAGAGAGCCTCAGGCATTTTATCTCCACCTACATCCGTAAATTCGACGCTTACTATATTCCTCACTTTTATACAACGCTATGAAATCTGTGAACTGTAGGTTCTAGGTCTCCTTGATGGTTGTGTGATATTCCAAATCTCAGGAATAACGAAAACCGACGGTCGTTCGAACCTACGTCGTTATATCATCTTGTACTAAAGACATCCTATATCAAGATTTTCTTCCAACGACATACGCAGATCGTACTCTTAGATTTCAGTTACAGGGTTGTACGTCATTAACGACGTCGACACTGTTGTCGAACTACTACGAGGTATGCGCTTAAACTTTTAATAATCAGTTCCACATCTTGTTGACAGAAATTCCATTTCTCTTCTCCTGTTAAGAATGTTGGTGTAATTACTTTGCATTTAGAGGACCAGTAGTTAAATGACATTTTGTTTAGCCTTATCTTTCAGGCGCCATTTGAGTAAATCCCACGTGCATTTGGCCTACTGCTCATTGGTAGCTATATTTCATGTACTCGTACAGAACCTGGACGGCGGTTTTAAGAGTTGAGAGGTATGAAAGGGAAGCAGTGGTTGAGAGGGGAGTGAGTTAGGGTTGTAATGTATCCCCGATGGTATCCAATACATACATTTAACAAGAAGTAAAGGAAACCAAAGAAAAATTTCGAGTAGCGTTTAAAGTAGAGGAATAAGAAATAAAAATTTTTAAGATTGCAGATGACAATGTAGTTCCGTCAGAGACAGCAAAGGACTTGGAAGAGCAACTTAACAGAAATGAGGATATAAGACAAACATCAACAAAAGCAAAATATAATATATAATTATTTTACTCCTTAATGGGGAATAACTCGTGGTGGAAATGATACAGCAAAATGTTGTAGATAGAAGTTGAAGGTAGCGAAGAGGGTTACTCACTGGTACTAATGGCCGTGACTCTGAACGTAATTTTGAAGGTGAATTGGAGGTTAAGGTTATTCTTTTAATGGGAACCTTATTATTTGAGTCAAGACTTGAAAAGAGAGGCAAATTTTATGTATACTCTTATACGTTATTCAGGGTCAAGCCTACTGTAATGAAAGGCCAATAAGAAAGAAAGTTTTTAGTTCTAGTAGACATTAACTTAGAATAGAGGAAGGATACAGCAAAATGCAATGTTAGATAGAAATTAGAAGGGACATCCCGCGGAACAAGAGACGAAGGAACTCATTCGAATTGTAAATAAATGATCTATGGACCACAAGTTTAGTACTGGAACGACATGCAGAGGGTAAAATTCGTAGAGGGAGACGAAAAGATTAATACAGTTAGTAGTTTCGGGAGGACGTAGGTTGAAGTAGCTATCCGGATATGAATAGGCTTGTGAAGAATAGAGTAGGATGGGAGACTGCATCAAACTAGTCTTTGGACTGAAGACCACAACATCATTTCGTGGAAAGCAAAATCGCATAGAAAGGGGATCAGAACATTACTGTCCTTAAATTGGCATCACACTGGACAAAGATTTTATACTGTAATCAAGTCACCCGAAAAATATTGAAGATGTTGAACTAGGATGTTAACCTAATTCGGAGTTACAAAATATGACAAAAGTAGATCAGACAGTGCTAGGCATCACATTTGAACCAGTGTAGTGTCACATTAATATGAACCTAGAGGAACGAGCGTGTAAGTAGAAAGAGTACAATGGAGGGCTCGACGAGGGGGAGGAACCGACAGATGATGTGATTAAAAAAGTAATGGTAGTCGATGTAGAAAATATAGGGAGCCTATAATTAGTCAGGATGTAACTGAGCTTGGGAACACCAGAGTTCAAGAAAGGTGGAAGGCATGGTGTACTATTCCTTCGGAATTTCTAAAATCATAAGAAGAAGTGGCAACTAGACGAAAATTCAAGTCGATTTGTAGAATCTATGGGACTGGAGATATACCATGACACTTTCGAAAAATTATCCACATAATTCCGAAGAGAGTAAAGACAGATATGTGCCAGAACTATCTTACAATCAGCTTAAGACCTCAAGCGTCAAAGTTGGTAACTGAATAATTTCATAAGAATGGAAAATAAAATAGAGAATCTGTCATGTGACGATCACTTTCACTTTAGGTTAGCAAGGACACTAGAGTGGCAATTCTGGCATTGTGCTAACAACCAAAGGAACATTAATACGTGTCCTCAGACTTTACCGAGCAAGAAAAAGTTTTTGTCCTGAAAAAGGGTGTACTACGTTCGAAGTTCTAAGAAAATATGAGTAAGTACTGGGCAAAGCCGGATTACATACAATACATACTATGATCAAGTGGGAATTTTGAGGTGGAAGGATTAAGACGAGGTGCTCGGATTACATCGGGTTATAGACACCTTCGAAACTACTGTTCATCTGTACGCTGAAGAAGCAATGAATGAAGTAAAAAAAGATTCAGAAATGGGATTAATAAAATTCAGGGTAACACTGATAAGACTGAATGGTGACGTTGCTTTCCTCACTGAAAATAAAAAGATTAGAGGACCTGTTGAATGGAATGAAGAGTTTGCTGAGAAGTTTGAGGGTGAATCAAAGGAAGTCCAAAGTAATAAGGAGCAGCAGCAATGACATTGGTGTTGAACTTAACATCAGAATTGGTGACTGTGAATTAGATACGGTTAAGGAACTCTGCTTCTTTATAACCAAACTAACACATGACAAAAAAAGCAAGTAGAACATAAAGAGCAGATTCATACAGCCAAAGAGCGTTTTCTAGCGAAAAGAAATCTACTAGTATGTAGCTTCAGCTTTAATCTGATAATTTTCTGAGAATATAGGTTTGGAGAACAGCATTTTAAGGAAAGGAATCATGGCCAGTATTAAAAGCGTAAAAGAAAAGAATCGAGGGGCCTGAGAGATGGTGTCATAGTATGATGTTGTAAATTATGTGGAGCGATAAGATAAAAAAGGAGGAATTCCTTCGCAGAAGCAACACGAAAAAGACATTCAGAGGACATTGCAAAGAAGGGAAAGAGTTATGGGACATCTTTTAAGGCATCAGGCAATAGCATCCATCGCTCTAGATGGAGCTGTAAAATATAAGATTTATAGGACGTGTGTTAAGGTATCAGGGAATAGTTTCTATCCCTCAAAGGGAAGCTATGAAGGATAAACGTCTGTGGGAAAAGAGAGATTAGAATATATTTAACACATATTTCAGCACTTTCGGAGCCAGTTTTACGTTGAAATAAAGAGTTTGGCACAAGGGAAGATGCGAGCCGCATTAAACACGTCAGGAGACTCATGACCAAAAAAAATTGACGCTTTGTTCATGTCTGAAATACTAGAGACTCTTACTACACCAGCTATTCGTTCCCTCTATTGACGAACAGAATAATGGCAAGATTTGACATCAAAAGTTATGCAGAAAGGTTGCGGCAGTAGTTGTACGGAAAACTGAAGATATGACATCAATGGTATTAGGCTATCGCAACAGAAACCTATGCAGCGGACACAGAAAATAGTTTGGGTATACAATAATGATACATAAAACTGAGAGAAGGTAGTTAATGTAGAAATTGTGAAATAAGTCTTCCAAGTAGAAGGAAAGGTAGCATAAATCGACGTTAAGACGCATTCAGGACTATCGTCATTACTTGAAATACTGGAATGGCTACAAACGTTTTATGGCGTAGAGACGAAGTGAAACTCTCATCCGAGTCCCAGTCGCGAAATTTCATTTACTCTGATTTCCTTTGTGCAAAGCGCATTCAGTGCGTACCATGCCGCCTGTTTCAAAAATTATGAGACCGACTAGGCAGGCTGGCTCTTTTATTGCTGCAATGTCATTTCATGGAAAGCACTTTGTTTTTATTTCTTTTTTCGTCTTGCACGTCGCTACCAAATCGGTGGAGCGGATATTAAGTTTTCGACGGAAAGCGGCGAACAAATTTCCTCCCAATTTACTGCCCATATACATGCGCGAAATATTTTCAAATCTCCATTTCCCGCATCGGAATCGAGTAAAAGCGTGGACATGAAATATAGGCCAGTATTTTTATCGACAGACAAGCGCTTTAGAGTGCAATATATTATAATGAACATTCATTAGTGTAGATTTTCAAAGCTGATTTCATATATGGAGGGCACAATACTGTCACGTCGTAAGCATGCTCAAGTCCTAGTTCGTAAGCAGGACTGTGAATGAAGTACAACATTTAGCTCTGGAAGCGTGGGTATCAAGATCACCAACACACATGTTGAACGGAAATGAACTCTTGGACGGAGTGTCACGCTGTTTATTTAAACATCGAATATTCCCGAATATACAGCATTACAATTACCAGCGGTAAAATGCTCCTATCGAGCACAAAAAATGTGAATATGTTCCAGTTTGTTTAAAAGGTGTCATTCTAACCTCAGCATCTTTAAAAATTTGACATGAGAATATATTCGCACTATTATTAACACTTAATTCGCTACTAACTCCCACAAGCTCTTCTAACTGTAACTCGCAGACACTCAGCAGTCCATCACTGAAAATCACTCATACCCGTCCACTTTGGCCATTCTCACTCACTCAGTCAACCCAACTCTGTATCATTATCTCTTTGTGCCTCTCTGTCACTGTCCCGTGTGTCACAGCCATAGTCTCCACCGTTCTCTCCCTATCTCCCTTTTGCTCCCTCTTACTGCTGCTATATCTTTCCTTCCTTCCCACTGCTGCTATCTCTTCTCACTCTCACTATCTCTCTCTTCTTCGTTGTCACTGTCATAGACACTCTCATTATCACTGGCTCTCAACCACATCCATTTTCTCCTCCTTTTTATTCCTGTTCCACTGGCACTGCCTCCTTCACTGTTTTCCTAGCGCCCTTCTGTCACTGTCAGCTCAGTTCCAATGCCACATTGTCCTGCCGCTGTTTCCTTCACTCTTTCTAAACTACAAACACTGTCCAACCACAACTGCTGTCCACTATCTTCTAGTATTTGTTTCTTCTCCGTCTCTTTCCCACCGCCAATGTCTCCTTCTCCCTCACCATAAAAAGTGTGAATATATTTGCATGTCAATATTTATGGGAAATTTTTATGGGTGCTAAGGAACGTAGAATGAGGCATGTGTACCTCTCATTTCAGTCAGGGTTTTTTTAAATGAAGAGGAACGTATTCGCACTTTTTATGTTACGGTTGGAGAAAAGTGTATGTTACTTTCCTTCCCCTGCTGCAACAGAGTATATCAGTCATATGAAAAGAAATGTACAGGACAGTAAAATTTTAATGGTTTACTTATGTGAAATTGAAATAATGGGAAACTAATTTTAGACTGCAGACCAGATTGGACGTGCAAAACAAATTTCCGTACGCTTCAGTACTGCAACATGGGGTTCCCAGATATAATTGAGACAGTTCACAGAATCTTCGTCCGTGCTACGTCATTTATAACTGCTTTTCCGCCTCACACCGGATTATACGTGCGTATTTTACATGTATACGTAGGGTCAACTTGAACATCTGAATGAAATGGATAAAGATATCAAGAAAATTTTCAAGGTTATTTGAGAGCGGTATCTTAGGAATGCATCGGAAAAATTTGAGCCATTTTCTGTACATACCCGTCGTGGGGTCCCTGTTTCGGTTTTGGTACGAGAGCATTGTAATAGAACGCTTTTCTCAGGTTTTCTAAGGAACCTCCAGCAAACTGATGCCTCCATAAACCTACTAAGGCCTCTTGTAAACGACAACAAATGTAAATTGAAGCTACCGATTTGCTCCATTTGCAAAAGCTAGAGGAAGTGTGTAATATTTATTCTTTGGCCCTGGACTGTAGGAGAGTGATAGATGATCCTTCTGTATGCTATAGAAATGGTCCCTAGCCCAAGGGCTGCCCATAAAACTTGACTCTACGACTTTATCAATAAAACTCGAGGTATGAGCCCCGGAAAAATCCTGTTTTTACGCATGGTGTTTTGGAACAAATTCCAAATTCATAAGCATGCTGTTGCATGCGTACGGATAAGACATTTAGAGACTCCTTCAGAGATGATAAATACTAAATAAAAAAATCGATAGTGCCCGGCTTAGAACAATCAACCCGCAACACGCTAGCCAGAATGCTAACCACTTTTCCTTTTTTTACGCCGCTCCTACCGACTGTACGAGTGACAGGATAAGTGTGCCAACTACATGCTATACCAGCATACCTGGATCAGTTTTGAAGGCTTGTCAGTTATTTGTATCTGACAGTATTTCGTTAATCTTTATCATTTGTATTCATAGCAATAAGCGAACAGATTTATTCAAGTTTTTGCTACACCAATGATATGAAGGATGTTTCAAAAATACTTAACTGATTTTACAAGACTGTACGTTGTACATAACAGAAGATAGACGGTTATGGTGTAGTGGGGATCACTCTAGTGCAATCAGCTCGATCGCTCGCTTCTCACTAGCCCACGTGCGTCAAGTTGAGACGGTGATAACACAGCAACAGAAGACGTTTTGCCTTCTCCGTTTCAACAGGTACAGTTCACACGCAAATTTTCGCTGTGAGTTTCGTCGAGAGTACCGCTAGAGCAAAACTCTAAGCACTCGTCAGTGACACCACGAGTTTCAACGTTCGGATTGTTTACGTAGAGGCAAATCCTCAGGTCGTCACCGTGTGCTCGTTCGAGATGTAGAGCTAATTAAGCAGAGTTAAGCACATAGACCACAATAATCTGTTCGGAGTGCCAGTCGAGAGTTAGCTATTCAATTTGTGTTGCTGTGGCATGTTACGTAGCAACATGTATGTTTCAAACCATGCACGTTTCAGTTGCTGCATGGATTTCATGGAGGTGATAAACATAAATCTGTAGAACGTTGTCGGTTTATTCCGAGAATGGAGATGAAAGATAACAATTCCCTCTCATGTTTTGTGTTCAGTGGTGAATCTACATTCTGTTCAAGTGGAGTAGTACACACCAAGGTAACAAAGTGGGGATCACAGCAACCATATGCTGTAGTCGAACAGTAGATAGAGTCTCCAAAGCTTCATTCTCTGAGAAAAGATTTACGGGCGTTTATTTTTTGCGGAAAATACGGTTACAGGAATCACTTATCTGGATATGTTGGCGCTCTATCTTTTACCAAAATTTCGAGATGAAGAAAATTTCGAGAATGTGCAGAAAATTTTTATTTTTCAGGAGGAAAGAGGACCACCGTGCTGACACCTGCATGCACGAGCGTATATTAAAAGTGAGTGTCATCAACAGTGGAATATAAAAAAATAGATGTATTAAGAAGCCATATAGAAATAGGAGTGACTGCTGCAGTTCCAGACACGCTCGCATAAGTTTGTGAATGGTTGATGCAAACTTATCTAAAACGTAATTGTAAAATATACCGGGTGATCAAAAAGTCAGTATAAATTTGAAAACTGAATAAATCACGGAATAATGTAGATAAAGAGGTACAAATTGACACACATGCTTGGAATGACATGGGGTTGTATTAGAAGCACAAAAATATAAAAGTTCAAAAAATGTCCGACAAGTGGCGTCTCGTCTGATCAGAATAGCAATAATTAGCATAACAAAGTAAGACAAAGCAAAGATGATGTTCTTCACAGGAAATGCTCAATATATTCACCATCATTCCTCAACAATAGCTGTAGTCGAGGAATAATATTAAGAACAGCACTGTAAAGCATGTCCGGAGTTATGGCGAGGCATTGGCGTCGGATGTTGTCTTTCAGCATCCCTAGAGATGTCGGTCGATCACGATACACTTGCGACTTCAGGTAACCCCAAAGCCAATAATCGCACGGACTGAGGTCTGGGGACCTGGGAGGCCAAGCACGACGAAAGTGGCGGCTGAGCACAAGATCATCACCAAACGACGCGCGCAAGAGATCTTTCACGCGTCTAGCAATATGGGGTGGAGCGCCATCCTGCATAAACACCGTACGTTGAAGCAGGTGTTTATCAGCCAGGCTGGGGGTGATGCGATTCTGTAACATACCGGCGTACCTCTCACCCGTCACGGTAGCAGTTACAAAACCAGAATCACGCATTTCCTCGAAGAAAAAACCCGATAACGGTAGATGTGGTAAATCCAACCCATAGCGTGACTTTCTCGTTGTGCTATGGAGTTTCCACGACAGTTCTAGGATTTTCGGTAGCCCAAATTCTGCAGATGTGGGCATTGACAGACACTCGGAGCATGAAATGAGCTTCGTCGGTCCACAACACGCTACTCAACCAATCATCATCATCCACCATCTTTTAAACGCCCACACCGCAAATGCCCTCCGCTTCACTAAATCGCTAGGTAACAACAGTTCATGATGCCGATGGATTTTGTACGGATAGCATCGGAGGGTACGCCTAAGTGCCAACTAAACAGTAGTGTGTGGGATGCCGGTGCGACGTGCGACTGCACGAGCGCTGACTTCCCCGTGCATTGATGAACCCGCTACAGTCTCCATTTCTTCATGAACTGTCTCAGCAGCATTACGCCTTGTGCTCGGTCGGCCACTACAGGGTCTATCGTCTAAACAACACGTGGCTTCGAACTTCGAAAATGAAAACGTTTTGATCCTATACGTAAGTTGTAATGTACCGCTAAGTTCAGTATTCGCTTGTGTGTAAGATAATGTCTTGTGAGATACGATGGATCTTTCTGTAACGCCCTGTAGCTGCCTGTCAATCAATAGTGCTACGCGCGATCCGAGCCTGCCGCACTGTGACGGATCTTCAGTCCATTCCACTGACCAGAATAAGGCCCGCATCCTGGTTCAGAGTCAGCTTGATGAGTATTTTGGAATAATATTAACAGACCGCGTTTCACTGTTTCTTGCGACAGTGGTAACTACCTGCTTTCATTTTACATAACGAAATGAATGAACAGTCCGTTCTGCCCCAGACTTCACCGTTGTAGATGAAGATCGACCCATAAGCAACACAGAGCCATCAACAGTATACCTCGGTGAATCATCAATTTCCTTGGTAACAGTAAAGGTTCATATTTGTTTGTCAAGTTGTAGTTTATTCATAAATATTAATTGATGAGTTTTAATGGCTTGTAACATGAAAAGGTTTAATTGTATCCTCGAATGAGAGGAATCTGAATAATTATGTTGGTTACGTCACATCACACTAACAAGTTTCCAGTATCGACCCACGCATCTCAATCGTCTCACTCGAAATGAGTGCTCTTCAAGCGATTTCACTGATGTACCCAGGAGAGAAAATGCTTCACATGATTAAGGAATTACTCTTGCAGCGCTATATCCGGTAAAACGAGTAGTGTTCCTGCTGGGCATTAAGAAACATCGAAATTCAGTAAAATAAGGAAACTGGCTATTTAGCCAAGTTACCTGGTCCAAGGCGCACTAGCGAAACTGTGACAGTGAAATGTGTTTCTGCGCATGCTGCCGAGAAGAAAGGTCATAATCAATTGGGAGGCCAAGGGGCTAGAAGTATCGGGAAGTAAACTGTGTTTCGTCAATCCACCTGTCCGGCTGTGGCGACACTCCATCTGGTCACGCAGACGGTTTAAAGTGACACTGGCCCCTCTCCGAACGTCATTATCCACTTATTCCTGCCATATATTCTATTCAAGAAAAGAAGAATGTGATACTCGTTTTAAAATGTTAGGAATAGCCCAAGCACCAACCAGGACATTAGGATTGATGTTTTAGTGCTTTGTAGAGCTACTGGCGCACACATTTTTAGTTTAGGGATCAGTCAGTCATGTGTATATGCGATAATATGTTACCTCTATATCGGCGAGACCACCTTTCCTTTCTGTCACTAAGACTCTTAAGAAAATTTCATGTTTTTAGCTGTGTACAATATTTTCATACCTTTACCCAGTTTACTGCAGTCATTTCAAACTTCAGTATGGATACTAAAGACAATGACGTCGTGAGCCCAAAGACTTCTGTCATCGTCACCAGTTTCAGGTCGACTGTAATGGGCAAAAGTTTCAGAGCACTTTGATGCTACTTCCAAGACGGCACATTTCCAGATATGTCCGAAAGAAGGTCACGAGATGATGAAATAAACAGAATAAACTGAATCTGTTGTTTCAGGAAGGTTAACAGCTTACTGAACATAAAATACAAGGTGACACCGAATAACGGGAATGTTTGAAATGAGTAGTGGCAGCCATGGGCAGGTGACAGCACTGCGGTTTCGTGACAGTGAGAGAGTAAACAGTCCGCCATTTCAGAAATCATGGATCAGCGTGCGGTAGCCATAAATGTGTTATATAAAATCAATGATAGTTTGGTAACGGTGCAAAGGGAGTTAGGACGTTTTTATAATTTAGGACGTCATGATACCGTTCCGTCGAAACACGTGATAAGATGTTGGATTAATAACTGTAAAGAGACTGGATCTGCCCTGAAGAAGGAACCGACTGGACGACCAAGAAGTGTGCTTTCTCCAGCGAACATTGAAGTACGCGAGTCTGTCTTACGGAGACCATGGGGTTCAACTCGTAAGAAAGCAACAGTGGTTAGAATGTCTCGGAAGACTGTTCGCTAAATTCTTCATCTTGATTTAAAATTTCATCAATACAAACTGTAGATGATGCAACAATGGAAGGACAACGATTACCGGTTACTATTAGGATTCTGTCACCAAATGATATTAAAAATAAACAATGACGATGAATTTCTAAACAAGTTGTGGATGTCGGATGTGGCGCATTTTCATTTCAAGGTTATGTGAATAAACAAAACTACCGTTCCTGGGCAAACCCAAATCCTAAAGACGTTCATGAGGGCCCTTTACATGGTAGTAAAGTAACAGAATGGTGTGGTGTTTCATTACACGGGATTATCGGACTGCCGGCCGCGGTGGTCTAGCGGTTCTGGCGCTGCAGTCCGGAACCGCGGGACTGCTACGGTCGCAGGTTCGAATCCTGCCTCGGGCATGGGTGTGTGTGATGTCCTTAGGTTAGTTAGGTTTAAGTAGTTCTAAGTTCTAGGGGACTTATGACCTAAGATGTTGAGTCCCATAGTGCTCAGAGCCATTTGAACCATTTGATTATCGGACTGTATTTTTTCGCAAATGAACTGGGCAACACAATAACTGTCAGTGCCGATCTTTACGTGGAGATGATGTTACGAACTTTCGTTACACCTGCTCTGAACAACTCTCGAAACTTTAAAAAAGCCTGGTTTCAACAGGATGGAGCGACAACACACACTGCACGGCAGTCAATGGCATATGTGTGTGAATTGTTTGGCAACCGTGTGATCTCACGTTTCGGTAACATTCCCTGGTCCCCTAGATCACCAAATTTATCCATTTGTGATATTTTCTTATGGGGTTACCTCAAGTGCAAAGTCAGCACGACTCAACCAAGACCCTACATGAATTAAAACAGAGAATTCGAGATGCAATTCACAGTACCCTACCTGAGATGTTGCAGCTCTCAATGAGGAATGTCAACAGCAGAATTCAAGAATGTACTCGTACAGGAGGACGCCATCTAAAGGATGTAATTTAAAAAAAAATGATAAATGCCACTAATGTTTCGTAAATGACAAAGCTGTAAGGTTTCAATTACTATGTATGCAATTTCTTTCCTTCATCATTTCTAGTTTTGTATGATTGTGGAAATGTTCCCGTTTATCCGTGTCATCCTGTATCTCTAGATGGTTCAAATGGGTCTGAGCACTATGGGACTTAACTTCTGAGGTCATCAGTCCCCTAGAACTTAGAACTACTTAAACCTAACTACCGTAAGGACATCACACACATCCATGCCCGAGGCAGGATTTCGAACCTGCGACCGTAGCGATCGCGCGGTACCAGAGTGTAGCGCCTAGAACCGCTAGGCCACTCCGGCCGGCTGTATCTCTAGAACTTGGAAGTGATCGAAGCAGCTCGTTACAATAAAGTTTATGCAGATTACTAGGTAAGGAAATGAACTTCACAAAAAAGCCGTTCGGTGTGGCCGAGCACGGTACCTCAGCGTGGTCGGTCAGAAAGTCGGTCCGCCTCTGTAATAAAAAAAAAAAAAACTGAGTGGATGGATCAACAAACGAACTTCAACGGACGTCATGTGACGTCAGCAACGACCAAACAACGATGAATAACGAACGAAATTAAAAAAAAAGCGGTTCTAGGCGCTTCAACCTGGAACCGCTTGACCGCTACGGTCGCAGGTTCGAACCTCTACGGTCGCAGGTTCGAATTCTGCCTCGGACATAGATGTGTGTGATGTCCTTAGGATGTTAGTTAGGTTTAAGTAGTTCTACGTTCTAGAGCACTGATGACCTCAGATGTTAAGTCCCATAGTGCTCAGAGCCATTTGAACCTTTTTTTTCATAAAAAAGTAAATCATGAGGGTTATAGAATTATAGGCAATGTCTGACAAATCATTCTGTGAAGACGGCATGTTTCCTATAATTTTTATACACTGTCCATTCAAATTAATACGTCTACCTCACATAAATCAGGTTAACCATCCTTTTGCAGGGCGAGACGTACAGGACGTAAGTCAGTGAAATTGTCGAAGGTACCAACAACTATGTGGAGCCATGCCGACTGTAGCGCCATGGCCAGCGGCGCTCGATTATCCATTGTGCGAACAGCCCTATTGAGGTCGTCCCACAGATTCTACATTGGGATTAAATCTGAGGCGATTGGTGGGATACGGTCAACTCGTTCTAGTATTCTTCGAACCACTCATGTATACTGGAAGCTGTGTGACACGCTGTATTGTCCTGCTGGTAGATCCCATCGTTCCGACGAAAAATAAGTTGCATTTAAGGGTGGACATGATCCCCAAACAGAGATGCATACGTGTTGAGGCATTGTCCCGTCGAGAATGACGAGATCAGTCAGAGAATGCCACGAAAACATTCCACCGAACATAGCGCACGCTTTCAGACGTTTCACGACGTACACGCCACTGGCCATCTTTCCGATGGAGCATAAAACGTGATTCATCTTAAAAGTCCAACTGTCGCCACTAAGCTGACTTCCAGTTGCGGCACAGGCGTGTAAATTCCAGCCATCGTCGAAGATGAACAGCAGTCCGCATAGCTGCATGAACCAGGCGCCTGCTGTGGAAATCATGGTCCACGTGAGCGATTAGTTGCTCAACAGTTGCATGTTTATTCGCCCGTACACAATTCCGCAGCAAGAGTTCACGTTGTCATCAATGGCTCGTGGTGAACCACAGTTGCTTCGGCGTCGGTTTGCGTCACTTTGCACGGTGTAATTTAACCACGGTGTCACGTGAGCAGACTATAAATTTATCCGTTTCAGAAATGCTTCCACCTTGGACACGAAAGCCAATGATCACACCCTTTTGGACGTCAGATAAGTCGCTCTGTTCACATTACGACAACGCACGCACTGTTTTCTGATCCCCAGCCCCCTAACGTACCCGCTTTATACACTGAAGTGACAAAAGTCATTGGATACGCGCTAACATTACTGACCTCCCTTTGCCCGGCGTAGTGCAGCAGCTCGACGTGTCGTGGACCCAACAAATCGCGGTAAGTCCTCTGCAGAAATATTTAGCTGCCTGTACAGCTGTACATAATTGCGAAAGTGTTGTCGATGCAGGATTCATGTCAGGCGATCGTGTTGGCTCTCGAATTGAACAGCATGATCTTCAAACTAATCGCTAACAATTGTGGCTCGTTGGCGTGTTTGGGAAGGTGAAGTCCATGAATGGCAGAAAATGGACTCCAAGTAGCGGAACATAACGATTTCCAGTAAAGTATCGGTTCCGTATGTCTAGAGCAGCCAGTCCATTCTATGTAAACTCAGCCCACACCATTGTGCTGCCCCCAAAAGCTTGCGCAGTGCACTGTTGACTACTTGGATACATGGCTTCGTGGGCTCTGTGCCATACTCGAACCTTACCAGCAGCTCTCATCAATTGAAATCGGGACTCATCTGGCAAGATCACAGTTTTCCAGTCGTCTACTGCGCAACTGATGTGGTGACAGGCGCAGGAGAGACACTGCAGCTGTCGTGCTGTTAGCAAGGGCACTAGCGTCGGTCGTCTGCTGCCATAGCCTATTAGGCTGGCCGCAAGATAAGACGCAGGTCCGTGACGTGACGCAGAGTGACTCACGGTGAGTTTTTGCGAACCACACAACTGAATGGTCTTGCGCACGTTAGAGCGCAGCGTGACGTGGCGCAGCTCCTGCGCTTGGTGACCCTGCGGACCGCAGTCTCCTGTACGCAGTTTACTGCGAGGCTCACGGTGGTTCTGGCTGTTAGTAGTTCGAAATGAAGGAAAAGCTAATTGAAGTCGTACGTGTTCACAAAGTTCTGTATGATACAAGCCATGAAGATTACTTGAAAACGAAGCTGAAAGCTGAGAAATGGGAGGAAGTGGCCAAGGAAACGGACATACGAAATGGCAAGTTGCATTGTAATTCGTTGTTAACATTCTACATTGGCATTGTTAAAACTCTGTAGCAAATTTTCGTGATGTCCTCTGTCCTGGTTAAATGTTTATCAAAAAAGATGCCTAGGTTCCTTACAATATCATTTCTTACTAGCGTGTAGCCCTCCACATCTACCAGTGAAAACGGAATAGTTGGATTTAACCACGTCTTTGATATCAATGTAGAATCGAAACTGTCGTCCGAGTACATTTCTGATACACAGTAGAGCGTCGATTATCCGAACGTCGGTCAACCGAACGACCGCTTAACCGAACTGTGTACTCGTTCGCACCTGTTACTCTCCCACGATTTTCATGAAGTGGTTTCTGGACGTTTTCGTATCATCTGTAAAAGCTCATCAGCTAAAGAATGGGAAGAGGGAGAAAACACTACTTCTCCTTGACAATGCACCAACTCATCCGTCATGTGATATTTTAAACGAAAAAGACGAGTTCATAAAGGTAATATTTCTTCCATCTAACGTAACCTCCTTATTACAGCCCATGAAGGCGTTATTGAGACTTTCAAACAATATTACAGGAAAGGATTGTTGCGTAAGTTATTGTTAGAAAGAGAAGAGCATGGAGAAGAAAGTCTCTTAAGAAATCATAAGAATATTGACTTGAAAGACGCGTCCTACATGAACAGCGCAGAATGGAATAGTGTAAAGGAAGAGAATTTGAAGAAAGCCTGGAATAAAATTTTGGGCACACAAGAAAATTCACAAGGTACGATTGAAAATGACGAACAGGATGATATGTCCGAAATTCTCGGTATGCTAAAAGAAATAGATTGCCACGAATGTGATGAAGAAGACGTTCATGAATGGATGAATATCGATGATGCAGATCCAGGTCACCAAATCATGCAGGACAGCGAGATTGTAAACGTCGTCACTGATAAAGATGACGCCGCCAGCATCTCATCAATCAGTGCTCCAGAAAGTGAAGATGAAAGTATACCAACAGCTTTTGAGGCGTTCACTTGTTTAGATACTGCCTTGCGACGGTTTGAAGCCCAAGATGAAAGTAACCAGTTTCAGATATCTGTAATGAATAAAGTACGTGACTTAGCAGCTCGTAAGCGTGTAGGCTTGCTTAGACAGACCAAAATAAAAGGTTTTTTTAAACGTTAGATTTGTATACTGTATGTATTGTTCATGCAAAATGCGTATATATATATATATATATATATATATATATATATATATATATATTTGGTTAATAAACTTTGCCACATAGTATATTGTAAGTAGGCTGTTTATGTTTTCTTATTGGCAACGTTACGTAGCGCTCTATATGAAAATCACTGGCTGTGCTGTGTGCAGTCTGTGGCTAGTTTGCATTGTTGTCTGCCATTGTAGTGTTGGGCAGCGGCAGCTGGATGTGAACAGCGCGTAGCGTTGCGCAGTTAGAGGTGAGCCGCCAGCAGTGGTGGATGTGTGGAAGGAAATGGCGGAGTTTTGAAATTACATATATTATGACTTTTGATGATATTAAGGTAAATACAGTGTTTGTTCTCTATTAAAATCTTTCATTTGCTAACTATCCCAATCAGTAGTTAGTGCCTTCAGTAGTTTGAATCTTTTATTTAGCTGGCAGTAGTGGCGCTCGCGGTATTGCAGTAGTTCCAGTAACGAAGATTTTTGTGAGGTAAGTGATTTGTGAAAGTTATAGGTTAATGTTAGTCAGGGCCATTCTTTTGTAGGTGTAGGGATTTTTGAAAGTCAGATTGCGTTGCGCTAAATAATATTGTGTGTCAGGTTAAGCACAGTCGTGTATAAATTGTTCTAAGGGGACGTTTCATAATATATTCGTACTGAAGTTGCCTTTGTATGTCACTTTGTAATACTAAAAGAGGGGACGTTTCATATGTCGACCCTTAGCCTAGGATACCTTACTGGAATCTTCTGATTTTTTCTTGTAGTTTGTGTATTTAGTGTAGCTTTTGTTTATTGCTAGCGCGTAATTATAGAGAGAATTTCTTTGGTAGTTGTGGTTTTTCATTGTTGCACAGTAAAACAGTTGTGGCATGCATGTAGATTTGCACCAAGTATTTCGCAGCTGCGCTTGCAATTAACTAGATATTATTTTCAGTTCTATGTTAATGTGTTCTCTTATTTTTGCTCTTCAAATTGTGTTTTTTTTGTGTTGTCGTGTGAAATATTGTGACAATAATGGCGTGTGAAAAACGTAATACTAGGCTCCAAAGTAAACTGAGTAATGACAGTGATGACGAAAGCAGCGTGTTAGCGCCACCGAGTAATGAATTAACTAACGTTGAAAGTAGTAATTTGGTAATTGTACATAGGGAAATGGAGTGGGCTGCAAACAATGGTGTAGACAGTGAAACAATTAGAGAACAGGGAAGCATTATCGATCGATCGGTCGGCAACAGCTCCCCTCAGGAATCCGAAATGACAGAACACAATATTGCAAATACTGTAGACTTACGTTTTGGGTCCTCACCGTTTTCTCAAATAAGTCAAGACACATTTTCTGCTTGTCAAAATGTGAATGTTGCTGGTGCAAATGCACTGCCGAAAAGCGTACAGGAACAGATTCCAGACACTAATGCATTGTTATTACAATTAATGCAACAAATGGGAGAAAATCTTCAAAAGTTAGACACAATGGAACAAAATCAGAGACAAACACAGCAAAAGCTTCAAAAGTTAGACACAGTGGAACAAAATCTTAAAATGTTAGACACAGTGGAACAAAATCTTAAAAAGTTAGACACAATGGAACAAAATCTTCAAAAGTTAGACACCAGACTTGAACAAACAGGTGAAGATTTAACTACTGAGTTACATAACATCGAATAGAAATGTCAAAAAATCTGTAATGACGTAAAAACACAAATCTGTGAGCATTTCCAACCCATTTTTTCGCGTCATGAAAATGCATTACAGAATCACGAAGCAGCCATAAAAGAACTGCAAACTATTGTTCATGAAAATCATGAGACCTTGCAAGCTAAAATTGACTCAGTTGCATCTACCGATTCGGTTACACAACTTGCAAAAACTCAGGAAAATTTAAAGGACACAGTAGATACCAAGAAAATTGGTTCAGAAAGACACATGGAGGAAATAAGTACACTATTGGAGAAAGTAGCCGAACTTTCGGATCAGGTCACTAACTTATCTACAAAGGTAGATGATGATCTGAATGACACAAGACCTGTAGCCTTCACTGACTCAGAAGAGTATGAACAAATAAGAAAATTCAAACAAAATCAAAATCAAATCAATACACAGTACAAAAGAGAAATCCGGGAAGTACAAGATCAGTTGACACAGGTAATACAAGAATTACGTATTTCAGAGGACACTCGCGCCCCAATACAGGAAGAGGGACATAGAAATACGGAAAAGCCACAAAATAATAACACAGGGCATTTCGGTAATTATGAAAGGAATTGGCAAGGTACACCGAATTTTGAGATGGAACCGCCGACACGACGTAACAATGACCGATATGCTACTCGCCGACGCGATGATTTTGACTATAAGCTGTTCATTACTACACGTAAATTCAAACGTTTAAGAATTCTGCCAACGACATTCATCCACAAGCGTGGCTCCATCAATTCTCTCATTGTTTTCCTCCCAACTGGTCATTGGAGCACAGGTTAGAATTTATGTGTGGCTACTTAGAGAATGAACCAGCTGTAAGAATGCGATTGGTCATTCACGATTGCCACAGTGAAGGAGAATTTTACCATGAATTCCTCTCAGCATATTGGTCTCAAGCCACACAAGACCGAGAAAAACATGGCATCATAATGATGAAACATTTCGAACAATCTGAATTTTCCAGTCTTGTGAAATATTTTGAAGACATGTTGCACAAGAATCAGTACCTGTCAAACCCATACAGCCCCTCAGAACTCATCCGCATTTGCTTAATCAAACTGCCTGAACATTTACGACATATTATTTTAGCAGGACGTTGCAAAGACGACATTGAAGCTTTTGAGAGACTGTTACAAGAACTAGAAATTGACACTGACAATCGCGTAACGCGAAAACAGGAACACAACAATTACAGGTCACATCTGTCACAATTCTGCGATAACAGAAATAATAACTGGACACGACAAGGCTATTCTCACAACACAAATCGTGACCAAAACAGACACCACCCGTATGACAACCGTTGGCAGAGTAGTAATAATTACAGGGAAAGATCACCTCTCCGCGGTAATGACTACCACAGAGACAATCAGAGAAACAGACAATATGGGAACCAAAACAATTATTATCAAGGGAGACAGAATAACATTAGACGCAACGGTCCAGCGCGCAGTTACGACTCAGGGCGAAATTCTCCACCACGTGACCGACAAGAAAGAAACTATGGAAGCTACCGACATGACGACAGACGATATGATCGCAATGACAGACCTGAACTGCATCGGAACTGGCGGGATTCTCGTCACGGTGAATTTGTAGAAGTTAGGTCTCCAAATCCCAATAACGACGCGCGCCTGCAAAGAGACAACAGGCAATGACTCACACCGCTGGCAGCCACAAGACTTACTTATGAAACTGACGACACAGCTGCCGTAGCTAGTAATTACGTAAAAATGGAAGACATTAGGGACATCTTACTCCAGGAACACGACGTAAAACTTAACAACATTGCACATCCTGTGATTCACATTACAGTAAATGACGTAAAATTTATGGCAGTACTTGACTCTGACAGTCCCATTTTGGTAATTAGTGAAACAGCTTTTAGCAAATGCAACAAATCGAACGATTGCCCCACACTTCCGTTACATAAGATTAAATTACAAGGTGCAATCTTTGGAAAAAGTGTAGATGTACGCCAACAAACCAATTTAGAATTCTTTTGCCAAAGCCACAGCTTTTCTATGAACTTTCTTAATGTTCCATTATTGTCAACGGAAATTATACTGGGAGTAGACTTTTTGAATGAATACAAAGCAATTTTAAGCTTTCAAGATGCTGAAATAAGTTTAGAGAAAGAAGGTAAGTCAATAGCTTTGAAATTTGAAGACTGGCTCTCAAACCATGATGAGGAAATTAATCGGCTTTACCTTCTGTTAGACAACAGTTCGGAATTTTCTACGGAACTAGACACTAACAATCACTGTGGAAATACTGACAGGGATGGTATCGACGGCATATTTGAAACTAATGAGTTAATTCAGAATAAAATTCAAACAATTGAGAATTGTAATGACACTGATAGGCAGGACCTTTTTGAGATTTTACAAGCACATTCCACAGTTTTTACTCACAAAACAGGAACAATCAAGGGATTTGAATACCAATTTCGTGTTCGTGAGCATACTAAATTTTGTGTTAGACCATACGTAATACCAGCACATTATAGGGACCGTGTTAGAACAGAAATACAATCCATGCTTGACGAGGGCATTATTGAGCCTGCAGTAAGCTCATACAACAATCCGTTACATGTTGTTGAGAAGAAAAATGGATCGATCAGGCTTGTCTTAGATTCGAGACAAATCAATACTATCATTATTCCTGAAACAGACAGGCCGCAGACGATGGAAGAACTTCTTCAAAATTTTAATGGTGTAAAAGTGTTGTCTTCCATTGATCTCAGATCCAGCTTTTATCAGATCGAACTTCATCCAGAATGCAGAAAATACACAGCTTTCCTTTGTTTCGGCGTTTGTTATCAGTTTCGGAAACTTCCTTTTGGTTTGAACATTTCTTCGGCAGCATTCATTCGCGGGTTAAATTCCATATTACCTGAGTTCTTAAAACGTCACATCACCTTATATGTGGACGATATTCTAATAGCAGAATCTTCATGGGAACAACATAACCGCATCCTCAACAGTTTGTTACGTATTTTTGCAGAATCTGGAATTACAGTTAACTTAGAAAAGTCTGAATTCGGTAGGTCAAAGGTGAAGTTTTTGGGACATATTATTTCTTCTAGGCATTCAGCCGGATCCTGAAAAGTTAGAAGCAATCAGAGCCATTCCAGTTCCAGCCACAGAAAGGCAAGTCCGCAGTTTTCTAGGTTTCGTAAATTTTTCCCGTCGTTTTCTGAATACGCAAATTCTAGTTACACCAAAACTTTGTTCTCTCACTGGAAAAAATACTATTTGGAACTGGGACGAACAAGCACAGTTGGAATTCAATTCTTTGAAAGAAGCGTTACTTCACGCTTCAATACTAGCTCATCCAGATCTGTCACAAGATTTCTGCCTTATCACGGACTCTTCTAAAGTCGGTCTTGGTGCCCACTTATTTCAAGAAGCCATAGAAAATGACACTACTGTTCAGAAAACCATTGCTTTTGCTAGCCGAGTGCTAACAAAATCTGAAAAAAATTATTCCGTTACTGAATTAGAAGCTTTAGCTATCGTTTGGGCATTTAACAAATTCCGTTTCTTTCTTTCTGGTAAGCACGTAAAAGTATACAGTGATCATCGTGCATTACAATTTCTTATGTCTTCAAAATTAAATCATGACAGGTTAAAACGTTGGGCGTTGTTTCTGCAAGAATTCCGCTTCACAATAGTCTACATTCCCGGCAAGGAGAACATTGTTGCGGACGCATTGTCACGCGCACCGGCTGGGCTTGAGAAAAGTAACACAGAAGGCAACCTCGAGAAAAATTTCAGTATTCTTTACATTCAGAAAGTCGCCTTTGAAAACTTCATCACCACATCTTTAAAGGACATTGCTCATGAACAAGATAAAGATCCCATTTGGAAAGACATCAAAAGTAAATGGCATGAAAAGACACACACTCAGATTCGGCATTATTACCTGGTTAGAAACAACATACTCTTCAAACGCTGCACTGTTGATGACAAGCTATGGGTACTTTGCATTCCAGACGATTTTGTTAATAATCTCATTTGGTACATTCATCTCAGCTACGCACATTTTGGTCCACGAAAATGTTATCATATTGTTCGAACGACTTGTCATTTTAACAATATGGAAAAGCGATTTCGAAGAGTCTTGTCTATTTGTAAACTTTGTCAAAAGGCGAAACCATCTACTATCTCATATCGTGCTCCGTTGTTTCCTATTATTCCTTCTAAATTAAAAGAGATTGCTGCTGTTGATCTCTTGGGACCCCTTGTCAGAACAACGAATGGATTTTCGTACGTTCTAGTCGCTGTTGAACTTACTTCAAATTTTGTTTCTTTCACTCCGTTACGTAAAGCCACTGGACGGTCTGTATCCAACGCCTTTGTTAAAAATTTCTTACGTGAAGTTGGCCACGTTAGTAAAGTCATTTCAGATAACGGATCGCAATTCAGATCTGCCCTAGCTAATATGGTATTTGCTTATACAATTTTACACATCGGTACTATATTCCTCTAACACATAAATTAGATAGCTATCTGATCGTTTAACTGAGACAAACTTTTTTACTACAGCAGTGACAGATGTTTACGTAATTACACCGTTGGATAACTTCACACTTAGGAAATTGTATTTTGTCTGTAGTTTGTGAATTCTTCATATTTTTTCGGAACCATTGTGATACTATGAGAGCTTTGAATGATGTATTTGGTATGAGATCATGATTTTTAAAGTACGTTTGAGGCAGATGACACTTTTGACATAAGCAGAGAATTTTTTTAGGTTTTGAAATTATTGGAGGAAGCTACGGCAATTTTGAGAATTGACTGAGATGTTATGATATTTGTACGACGATGATGTGTATTACGCTGTAAGATTTTGCTTCTACACATTTGCAACGCTAATTCTTGACCTGTGAAATTTTTTATATGAGACTGCCACTGTAGCGGAAACTGCTGTCGTAAATACACTCCTGGAAATGGAAAAAAGAACATATTGACACCGGTGTGTCAGACCCACCATACTTGCTCCGGACACTGCGAGAGGGCTGTACAAGCAATGATCACACGCACGGCACAGCGGACACACCAGGAACCGCGGTGTTGGCCGTCGAATGGCGCTAGATGCGCAGCATTTGTGCATCGCCGCCGTCAGTGTCAGCCAGTTTGCCGTGGCATACGGAGCTCCATCGCAGTCTTTAACACTGGCAGCATGCCGCGACAGCGTGGACGTGAACCGTATGTGCAGTTGACGGACTTTGAGCGAGGGCGTATAGTGGGCATGCGGGAGGCCGGGTGGACGTACCGCCGAATTGCTCAACACGTGGGGCGTGAGGTCTCCACAGTACATCGATGTTGTCGCCAGTGGTCGGCGGAAGGTGCACGTGCCCGTCGACCTGGGACCGGACCACAGCGACGCACGGATGCACGCCAAGACCGTAGGATCCTACGCAGTGCTGTAGGGGACCGCACCGCCACTTCCCAGCAAATTAGGGACACTGTTGCTCCTGGGGTATCGGCGAGGACCATTCGCAACCGTCTCCATGAAGCTGGGCTACGGTCCCACACACCGTTAGGCCGTCTTCCGCTCACGCCCCAACATCGTGCAACCCGCCTCCAGTGGTGTCGCGACAGGCGTGAATGGAGGGACGAATGGAGACGTGTCGTTTTCAGCGATGAGAGTCGCTTCTGCGTTGGTGCCAATAATGGTCGTATGCATGTTTGGCGCCGTGCAGGTGAGCGCCACAATCAGGACTGCATACGACCGAGGCACACTGGGCTCACACCCAGCATCATGGTGTGGGGAGCGACCTCCTACACTGGCTGTACACCACTGGTGATTGTCGAGGAGACACTGAATAGTGCACGGTACATCCAAACCGTCATCGAACCCATTGTTCTACCATTCCTAGACCGGCAAGGGAACTTGCTGTTCCAACAGGACAATGCACGTCCGCATGTATCCCGTGCCACCCAACGTGCTCTAGAAGGTGTAAGTCAACTACCCTGGCCAGCAAGATCTCCAGATCTGTCCCCCATTGAGCATGTTTGGGACTGGTTGAAGCGTCGTCTCACGCGGTCTGCACGTCCAGCACGAACGCTAGTCCAACTGAGGCGCCAGGTGGAAATGGCATGGCAAGCCATTCCACAGGGCAACATCCAGCATCTCTACGATCGTCTCCATGGGAGAATAGCAGCCTGCATTGCTGCAAAAGGTGGATATACACTGTACTAGTGCCGACATCGTGCATGCTCTGTTGCCTGTGTCTATGTGCCTGAGGTTCTGTCAGTGTGATCATGTGATGTATCTGACCCCAGTAATGTGTCAATAAAGTTTCCCCTTCCTTGGGCAATGAATTCACGGTCTTCTTATTTCAATTTCCAGGAGTGTATTTCGTTAAGAAAGGTAAGTGATCTTCACGTAATGCGTTTTTGGCGCCCAGCTGAGAGGTAGTCGTCTGACAAAAGAAAGCCATTAGGTGGAGAAAAAAAAAAGAGGCCTATACCCCCTAATGACATTCCTTTGTAGAAAGCATCGCAAAAACGACATGGTCGAACTTTAAAATATATGATTGCACTGTGGAGCTCTTAATTTATGATATTTATTGACATGCCTAAGGAAATGACGAGAAATATTTTTATGTCTATAGACCTGATTATGACTACTGTCTCTCTAGTTGAGAGATTTTTCTACTAACTTATGAAATGCCTCATGACTACTGAATGATGTTCTTATGCTTTACTTTGTACATAGTTGCTTATTTCATTTGATATCTGGTTTCCAGCTGTGTTGCAGCATTGCTTTTATAAAATAAAATGCATTTGCTAATGTGAACACTTTCTGTCAACAGATCTATTAAATAATAATTTTGTAATCCATATTCTTTAAAAAAGGAGCACTTGGAAAGGAAAGAACAATAAGAAGGGACTAGTAACAGTAACTGGACACATAATTTTCTTTTCAAGTACATGGTAATATTTTTTTTACAATAAGTTGTTGTGGTGCACCACTTTAATTACATAGACATTAAGATGTGAATAGACATTTCCCTCATCTGCATTGTTGTCTTTAGTGTACTATTTTTCTGCTTGAGCTATGTCATGTTTCAGTTTAAGTTACTGCTGTTTGCCAGGCATAGTGTTACTGAATTTGACTGTGTTACTACTGTTTTATTTTTCTTGTTTGCTGCACAGTGCCTTATATTAGTTGTAGTACTGCAATTGCTTTGCCTATTTAAAATTTTTGTCCTTGATGTTTGTGTTAATTGTTTTATGCTGCTGCATTGCCCCGTCCCTTAGTTTAGCATCTGGCTCAGTAGATTTAAGTTAACTTAAGAGGGGGTAGACTATAAGAGAATGAGTTGCAATGAATTGGGAGAAATGCATTGAGAAGTTATACGAAAAAAGTACAGAAAGCAGGTATAGGTAGAATTTTCTTGGAAATCAATGATGAGGTAAGATAATGAAAAATAAATAATGACGTAAGAAAAATGTGAATATATAAATACAGAAAGCATGCTTGGATAGGATTTTTTTGGTGGAAACAAAGGTTGAAATAAGACGAAAGATGTACGGAATGAAGTTTTGGGTTGGACTGCAGTACCAAATGTTACACTGAAAACGAACCCTGTCCTTTCCTTTTGTGTTATCCCACTATGTGTTTGTGTACCCTTGTGTATTTGTTTTCTTCCTGTCTCTGTGTAGTTTCATAGAATTTTTTCTTGTAATATTAAGCTACATTCAGTATGATGAGGAATACTGTTCTCCTCAAATATAATTGGCATTAATAATATGTTATTTTCTTTGTAAAGATGCTTAGGCATTATTTATTCTGTTTTGTTTTAATGCTCATGTGTGAAGTTGATGTTTCAATAAGTATTCTGATCTTTTATGTATTTACTTATGTCATAATTCCTGTAACACTGATGTATATGTTTATTTCGATTCTTTTGTAAAGCCTGTACTACAAATGTTATCTGTATTGTTATGTTCTTTAATGATGTATTTTGTACCTTTGTAATTGTATTCTCATGTTATAACATTGTAATTGACACCAGTTCATCAAATTAAGTAACTTGTAAGCATTCATTTCAAAGCACACATTTCAGTTGGTCATAGTAATGCACAATATGTGAGAAGTTGGGACTGTTAGTGTTTGCACGTGTGTTACTAATTCAGCAAGGGACTGGATAACAGCATTGCTGGTTCTAAGGACAATTCCAAAAAACTTTGTGAGTGCACAAGTGGTGATTATGGACTTGCTATATTCTCTGCAAGACTTTTCGATGGTGACTGTGCACCCGCACAGTCACAACAGATGGCTGCTGGCCATCTCTACCAGGACTACATTATTTCTACAAGGACTACAGTGGGTCTACACCTTTGCTGACTCACCAGTACCATTATTTCTACGAGGACTGCAGTGGGTCTGCACCTCTGGTGGCCCGCCAATACCGTCACCTCTACCAGGACTACAGTGGGCCTGTCCACAATTTCTACAAGGACTGCAGTGGGTCTGCACCTCTGGTGGCCCACCAATACCGTAATCTCTACCAGGACTACAGTGGATCTACTCTGTGATGACCTACCTACCAATCTTCTTCAAAACATCGAATGACTCTGCTGTGGGTTTGCTCTGTTGTGGCCCATTACCTGTCAGCATGTCAAGAGTCAGCACTGTCTTTCAGTTGGAAGGACAACACTACTTCTTCAAGACTGCATGGAAATCCACTACTTCCGTGTGCATTCTCTTTTACTAATGAGACTTTGTGAAAAACAAAAACTGTAATTACTATTATGATGAATGATCAGGACTATCTTTATGGACTGTGAGAAAATTTTAGCTTTTGACCAACATTGTATTAATAAGTGTGTGCATTTGATATCTTTCTTACTGTAATTATGAAAAAAATTTCAAATCTGTATTGGCCACTGCCAAAAAAATTTTGTAAAATTTTTTGTGGGAGCGTGAGGGCTATGTAAGTAGGCTGTTTATGTTTTCTTATTGGCAACGTTACGTAGCGCTCTATATGAAAATCACTGGCTGTGCTGTGTGCAGTCTGTGGCTAGTTTGCATTGTTGTCTGCCATTGTAGTGTTGGGCAACGGCAGCTGGATGTGAACAGCGCGTAGCGTTGCGCAGTTAGAGGTGAGCCGCCAGCAGTGGTGGATGTGTGGAAGGAAATGGCGGAGTTTTGGAATTACATATATTATGACTTTTGATGATATTAAGGTAAATACAGTGTTTGTTCACTATTAAAATCATTCATTTGCTAACTATCCCAATCAGTAGTTAGTGTCTTCAGTAGTTTGAATCTTTTATTTAGCTGGCAGTAGTGGCGCTCGCTGTATTGCAGTAGTTCCAGTAACGAAGATTTTTGTGAGGTAAGTGATTTGTGAAAGGTATAGGTTTATGTTAGGGCCATTCTTTTGTAGGTGTAGGGATTTTTGAAAGTCAGATTGCGTTGCGCTAAATAATATTGTGTGTCAGGTTAAGCACAGTCGTGTATGAATTGTTCTAAGGGGACGTTTCATAATATATTCGTACTGAAGTTGCCTTTGTATGTCACTTTGTAATACTAAAAGAGATGCCTGTTTTTATGAATAAATTTACTGTACAGTACTTTTTTTTGCCAAATAAACATGTACATATATATATAGATATATATATATATAGGGTGTTACAAAAAGGTACGGCCAAACTTTCAGGAAACATTCCTCACACACAAATAAGAGGTTATGTGGACATGTGTCCGGAAACGCTTAATTTCCATGTTAGAGCTCATTTTAGTTTCGTCCACCTATGCTAAATGGAGCGCGTTATCATGATTTCATACGGGATACTCTACCTGAGCAGTTAGAACATGTGCCTTTACAAGTACGACACAACATGTGGTTCATGCACGATGGAGCTCCTGCATATTTCAGTCGAAGTGTTCGTACGCTTCTCAACAACAGATTCGGTGACCGATGGATTGGTAGAGGCGGACCAATCCCATGGCCTCCACGCTCTCCTGACCTCAACCCTCTTGACTTTCATTTATGGGGGCATTTGAAAGCTCTTGTCTACGCAACCCCGGTACCAAATGTAGAGATTCTTCGTGCTCGTATTGTGGACGGCTGTGATACAATACGCCATTCTCCAGGGCTGCATCAGCGCATCAGGGATTCCATCCGACAGAGGGTGGATGCATGTATCCTCGCTAACGGAGGACATTTTGAACATTTCCTGTAACAAAGTATTTGAAGTCAGGCTGGTACGTTCTGTTGCTGTGTGTTTCTATTCAACGACTAATGTGATTTGAAGAGAAGTAATAAAATGAGCTCTAACATGGAAAGTAAGTGTTTCCAGACACATATTTTCTTTCTTTGTGTGTGAGGAATGTTTCCTGAAAGTTTGCCCGTACCTTTTTGTAACACCCTGTATATATGAATGTATACAACTTTTATAACGGGGAAACACTGTTACAAAAAATCGTGAAAAATTACATGTATGTAGGTTATATATAATATATTAAAGAAGTAGGTACCTAAAAACCACCCTGTATTAGATTGCAACATTGTGTCAACATTTCAAAGCAATCGGTCAAGAGTTTTCGGAGGTTAGTGGCTATACGCAAACCAACAGAACATTTTTTTATATAGAGACATATGTTAATTATAATAGCTTACCTTAAAAACAAAGCTAGTTTCTCCTTGGTTCCAATCGACCATGTAGCGTTGCATCTCTGTCTGTCAATTTCATTCTTGATGAGACCATGCACTTCTTGGAATTTATCACGGTTTAATCTAAAATAGTTGGTGAATTTTTCATCACATTCCTTAGTTAAAACGAATTCCCCATGACTTGGTCTTTTCATGTACGCACTTTTTTCTGCTTTTTGTTTCATCAAAGCGATGTAACACACCGTTTCGGACTCAGAATCGGAATCCGATTCTGAACTTATATCTATTAACATAGCAGAGGTAGTCACCATCTCTGCCAGAGCCAAAGTTCCTCAGCAAACTGCGTATTGAAACTGCGATCCAACTTGCGATGATTGTCGCCGTGACTCACGCTGCCGTCAGGAATTTGGCGTGAGCCCCCCTGCGTCACCTCACGGGCCTCCGTCTCATCGTGAGGCCCGGCTTAATGCCACATTCCACCGCTCTGTCCTAAAGAATACGTTCGTCGTACGCCCCACAAGAATTTCTGCGGTTATTTCACTCAGGGTTGCTTGTCCGTTTGCACTGACAAGTTCACGCAAACGACATGCTCTCGGTCGTTAAGTGAAGGCCGTCGATCAACGCTTTGTCCAGGTGAGAGGCAATGCCTGAAATTTGGTATTATCGGCTCGCTCTTGATACTGTGGATCTCGGAATATTGAATTCCCTAACTATTTCCGAAACAGTACGTCTCAAGCGTCTAGCTCCAACTACTATTCCGCATTCAAAGTTCATCAATTCCAGTCGTGAGGACATAATCACATCGGACACCTTTCATTGAATCATCTGAGCATAAATGACAGCTCCGCCAATGCACTGCCCTTTCATGCCTTGTGCACACTCCTGCCATCCGTGTACTTGCACATCGCTATCCCATGGTTTTTGTCTGCTCAGTGTGTACCCCCCACTGCAAGTGCCCTCACTTACCGTTTGTGGGTGGTTATTGTAGGTTGACGTCGAAGCTGGACCGTTTAATTATAATAGGTAAAAGGCTTTCAAATTGAATCAAAACCTGTCAAGTTCTTTTTTGATTACTTGCTGGTGTATTCCAATATTTGTCTTCCTCTACAGTGTATGCCCTCTAAAGCTCCCTTTAGGACCTAGGAAGTCATTCCCTGATGTTTTAACAGATGACCTATCATCCAAACCCTTCTCCTTGTTAGTGTTTTCCACATATTACTTTAGTCTCAGATTCTGCGCAGAACATCGTCATTCCTTATCTTATCAGTCCACCCAATTTTCGACATTTGTCTGTAGCACCACATCTAAAATGCTTGGACTCTCTTCTGTTCCGATTTTCGCTTCAGTCCATGTTTCACTACCATATGATGCTGTGCTCCAAACGTACGTTCTCAGAAATTTCTTCCTCAAATGAAGGTATTTGTTTGATACTAGTGAACTTCTCTTGGCCAGGAATATCCTCTTTGCAAGTTATCCTTTTTATATCCTCCCTGCTCCGTCTGTCATAGGGTATTTTGCTGCATAGGTAATAGAATTCCTTAAGTTCATCTACTTCGTGACCATCAATCCTAATGTTAAGTTACTCGCTGTTATCATTTCTGCTACTTCTCATTACTTTCGTCTTTCTTCGATTTAATCTGTCCATGTTCTGTACTCTTTAGACTGTTCATTCCATTCAGCAGATCATGTAATTCTTCGTCACTTTTACTCAGGATAACAATGTCATCAGCGAATCGCATCGTTTCCATCATCGCTTCTTGGAGGTAGAGATTGAACAATATGGGCGAAAGACTACATCTCTCTCTTACATCCTTTTTAATCTGAGCACTTCAGTCTTGTTCATCCACTCTCATTATTCTCTCTAGGCTTTTGTACGTATTGTATATCACTCGTGTCTCCCTACAGCTTACCCCTATTTATCTCAGAAATTCGAACATCTTGCACCATTTTACATTGTTGAACGCTTTTACAAGACAACAAATTCCATGAACGTGTCCTGATATTTCTTTAGCCTTGCTTCCATTATCAACTGCAAGGTCATAATTCCATTTCTCGTGCCTTTACCTTTCTTAAAGCCGAAGTGTTCATCACCTAACACATCCTCGATATTCTTTTCCATTCTTCTGTATATTATTTGTGTCAACATAAGCTGTTAACCTAATTGTGCGATAATTCTCACACCTTTCAGCTCTTGCAGCCTGCGGAATTGTGTGGATGACCTTTTTCCGAAAGTCGCCAGACTCAGACATTCTACACACCAACGTTAATAATCGTTTTGTTCCCACTTCCCTCAATGGTTGTAGAAATTCTGATGGAATGTTATCAATACCTTCTGCCCTATTTGTTCTTAAGTCCTCCAAAGCTCTCTTAACTCTTGATTCAAATACCGGATCCCGTATCTCTTCTAAATCGACTCCTGTTTCTCCTTGTATCACATCAGACAAATCTCCCCTCTCAGAGGGCTTCAGTATGCCTTTTCCACCTATTCACTCTTTCCTCTACGTTTAACAGCGGAATTTCCGTTGCATTCTTAATGTTATCAGCATTGCTTTTAATTTCACCGAAAGTTGTTTTGACTTTCCTATATGCTGACTCAGTCCTTGCGACAATCATTAGTTTTTAGATTTCTTCACATTTTCATGCAGCCATTTCGTCTTAGCTTCCTTGTATTTTTTATGCCTGAATTTCCCTGTGCATTTTTTTACTTCCTTCTTTCATCGATCAACTGAAGTATTTCTTTTGTAACCCATGTTTTCTTCGCAGCTACCGTCTTTGTACCTATGTTTTTCTTTCCAACTTCAGTGATTGCCCTTTTTGGAGATGTTCATTCCCCTTCAACAGCACTGCCCCTGAGCTACTCCTTATTGCTGTATCAATAGCCTTAGAGAACTTCAAGCGTATCTCGTCATCCCTTAGTACTTTCGTATCCAATTTCTTTGCTTATCGACTCTTCCTGGCCAATCTCAAACTTCAGCTTACTCTTCATCACTACTTCATTGTCATCTGACTATCTCCTTGGTGCGCTTTAAAATCTAATATTTCATTTCGGATTCTCTTCCTGACTATCATGTAATGTGACCGAAATTTTCCCGTATCACTCGGTCTTTTCCAAGTATACCTCCTCCTCTGGTGATTCCTGAACAGAATATTTGCTATTACTAGAAAATATATTACAGTTAGTCCTTTTCCTCTCTCGTTCCTTGTCCCTAGACCATATTCTCCTGTAACCTTTCCTTCTTCCCCTACAACTACATTCCAGTCGCCCTTTCTATTAGATTTTCATCTCCCTTTGCGTACTGTATTACCCTTTCAATATCATTACACAGTTTCTCTCTCTTTTCCTCTTCGACTTGCGACGTCGGCACGTATACCTGAACTATCGTTGTCGGTGTTGGTTTGCTGTCGATTCTGATAAGAACGACCCTGTCACTGAACTGTTCACAGAAATACACTCTCTGCCCTACCTTCCTATTCATAACGATTTCTGCTCCTGTTATACAATTTTCTGTTGCTGTTGATATTACCCTGTACTTCTCCGTCCAGAAATCCTTGTCTTCTTTCCATTTCACTTCACTGACCCCTACCATAGCTAGATTGAGCCTTTGCATTTCCCTTTTCAGATTTTCTAGCTTCGCTACCATGATCAAGCTTCCGACATTCCACGCTCCAGGTCGTAGAACGTTTTCCTTTCGTTTGTTATTGAATCTTTTTCTCATTGTCACCACCCCCTTTGCAGTACCCTCCCGGAGATCTTAATGGCGGACTATTCAGTAATATTTTGCCAATGGAGGGACCATCATGACAAATTTTCAGTTATAGGCCTCATGTCCTGTGGATACACGTTATGTGTCTTTAATGCAGTGGTTTCCACTGCCTTCTGCATCCTCATGCCGTTGATCATTACTAATTCTTCCACATTTAGGGGAATCCCCCCCCCCAAGACAAGAGAGTGCCCAGAACCACTGTTCACTCCTCCGCCTTCCTTCACAAGGCCGTTGGCTGAATGAGGGCGACTTCTTACGCCGGAAGTCTTCGGCCGCCAATGCTGATTATTAATCAGAATGTAAGCGGTGGCTCGAACCAAGGAATTAGTAATCAAAGACGCTACCCCTAGACCACAGATACTTTCGTATGTTTGACTTTGATGTATATATATCTCACAATTGCACAGAGCACAGTACCTAGGGTGCAGTGTGATGTAATTTACAGTCTGTAGTGGTCTTCCGTAGTGCTTCGTATTTCTCTACACATGATCTATATACTGGCAATGTATATGACAATTTTCATTGAGGCTGCTATCAACTTCTCTAGAAAACCACATTGCCCAGTGTAAGCGATTCCCAGAAATAACTTGCCTCCGTTCAATCTCTACTTCGCTTCTTCTATGGTGTCCTAATTATGTTAGTCTAGCTACAAGTACTTTCAAATTATCTTTCGGCAACTTATTTACTACCAAATATTATCACTTATTTTGACCATCTGCGCAATTAGGTAAACTGAACGTTTACTTCTAATAAAAAACCGGAATTTCATTAATTTACATGAGTTTGAGATTTTTTACTTTTTTGGGAATCATAGTTTCGACACAGGATGGCTGCTTTTTATATAGACTCTGAAGCAGACATGCAATATAAACAGTATAGCAAAAACTATGTACACACATACAAAATGTATTTTAAGATAAGGAAAGTTAATAATGTGGTAAGGGAAATACTGTAAACAGCAAGAGCAACAAGGATGAAGGGAAACGAAGCACATTTTGTACGAAGGAGAAAGTGATGGCTTCATAAACTTGAGTTGTATCTGAGCAATGTTTGCTCTTTGTTAGATTATTTAGAACATTGGAAATCTACCTATGATAAAATTATTCCACTTAGTGCAGTATCAAGCATCAAGAAGAATGTAATAATTCCAACTACAAAGATCCCAGGACCTGACAGGTGTGACTATTACCGAACTATCAGTTTAGTAAGTGATGTTTGCAAAATACTGATACGAATTATTAACATAAAAATGGAAAAAGGCAGTAGTAGCCGACATCGCAGAAGATCAGTTGGCATTCTGCAGAAATATAGGAACGTGTGAGGCAATACTGACTCTACGATTTAGAAGATAGGGAAGAAAAGCCAAACATATGTTTGTAAAACTTGTATATTTGATGGAACCTTCTGAAAATGTTGACTGAAACACAGTCATTGAAATTCTGAAGGTATTAGGAATTAAATACAGGTCTCTAAAGGTTATTTAGAGCTTCTACAGAACGGAACTGGACCTGTAAGACATGAATTGGATGATAGAGGTTGAGAAGGGAATGAGATATCGGTGTAGCTTATCACAGATGTTATTCAGTCTGAACGTTGAGCAACAGGAGGAAACCAAGCAGAATTTTGGAAAGGGACTTAAAGTTCAGGGAGAAGAAATGTAATCTTAGAGATCTGCAGATAACGTAATTCCGTGAGAGACAGAAAAGGACGTAAAAGAGCAGTAGAATGGAATGGACAGTGTTCTGAAAAAGAGCGAAAAGATGAATATCAACAAAAGTAACAGAAGGGTAATATGTAGTCGAAGTAAATCAGGCGATGCAGAGCGAATTAGACGAGGAAATGTAATAGACGGGTTTTTGTGCTTAGGCAGTAAAACAGCTGACCATGGCCGAAGCAGAGATTGTATAAAAAAGCAGGCTATCAAAAATAGGAAAGTGACTCTGATAGACGGAAATTTGTCAACCTCTTATGTAAAGTTAAGTGTTAGGGTTTATTTTCTGAAGGTGTTTGTATGGAGTGTTGCGCTATGCGTAAGTGCAACGTGTATGATAAAATGTTAGGACGAGAAGAGCAATGAATCTGTTGAAATGTTGTGTTACATAACAATCCTGAAGCTTAAATGAGTAAACGAAACAGTTAATAACTAAATGCTGAACGGAATTGCGGAAAAAATAGTTTGTGGTCACAACCCGAGGCATCAAGGAATTGTTAATTTGCAATGAAGAAAAGTGTGGGGGCCTAAAATTATGGAAGGAAACCAAGGGATGAATACACTAAGCCGGTTGAAATAGGTGTAGGCTGCAGAAGTTTTTTAGAGATGACGAGTTTTCCACAGGATAAGCTAGCATGAAGAGCTTCAGACCACAATAACAGAGGAAACCAGCACGCAACATGCCGAAATAGCTGAAACCTGAATTATTCTTCCTGCTGCCCGGCCTGCACCGTCAGCGACAGTTTGCTCGCACGACGTGGGTGCCCCCACAGCCGGCGCGGCGGCCGGAACTCACCACCTGGCCTCCGCCATCTCCCGCCGGTAGTGCTGGACGCCTGGCAGGAAATTGCTCGGCAAACACTGCCCCTGTCTCCTGGCCAAACGGGTCAGCCGTCGACGAGAGGTGGCTGCGTCCCACTTTACTTTCCGAGCCGCCATCTTATCGGTAGGAAACACAAAAAAGCTGATGGTATTCACAACGGAACGGTGTTTTGCTTGGCGGAAAGGAGCACCATGTAAAACAGGAACCCAGAGAGAAGACAGAGGCTTCTGACTGGTTTGATCCGATCCACCACAAATTCATCTGTTGTCAGAACTTCTTCAGAGTAACACACACATCGTCTGCAGTTAGCTGTGGGATGTATGCCTTGTCTTTTACCCTTCTCGGCTCCCTCAAGTACCATGGAACTTACTTCTTGGTGTCTTAACGCATGTCCCATCATCCTCTCTCTTCTTCTTGTGTTACCTTCTCGGCGATTCTACAAAGCATCTTGTCATATCCCATCTTACGAGTTCACCTAATTTGCAAAACTTCTTGAGCTCCACACGTCTAACGTTTAGATTCTCTTTTTCTCCAGTTTTCTTACAGTCCATTGACTTTTGTACAAAAATGCTGCTCCAAACGTACATTCTCATGAATTTATTTGCCAATTAAGGCCGATGTTTGATATTAGCAGACTTCTTTCAGCCAGGTATATCCTCTGTCTATGGTAATTTTATGCCCTCCTCCCTTCGTCTATCATGTGATACTTTTCTTCCAAGGTAAAAGAACTTCTGCAGTTTACATGTTTAGTGGTCTACAATTTCGAACTTACGTTTGTCACTAATCTCGTTTCTATTACTCCTCTTTACTTTCAGTTTTCTTCGGCGTACTGTCAATGCGTGATGTGCGCTAATTAGACGGTTCAATCAGTTCAATGTATGCTTCAGTGAGCAATGATATCAACAGGTTTTATCATTTATATCTTCAAATTCTGCTACTGACGCTTCTTTTAAGTCCGCCGAGAATTTTACTTTAAATGTAAACTTGTTAAGGAAGAAGCGTCAGCGGTACTATTGCAGTCACTTCACTGAATCTTATAATTTAGCTAGAAATTCGCCGCGGCTTTGGTAATTCAGATGAATAATATACTGTATATACACAGGGTGAGTCGCGTAAGACGTAACACCCCCTTTATTCCGGGGGCGGTTGCACGTATCGGCATGCGGTTTTCGGCGAATCATAGCGGACTATGGGGAACATACGTTGGTACATGCACAATAATCACAACGTTTATATTGTCCGAGATAATGAGGCAAGTACATGTTTTTTAAATGGGACGCTATACTTTTTTTACCATTATTCGAACGCCCTGGAAAAGACGCGTATAGTGATGTAACGCATGTTCCTATTGTGATTCAAACTTTACTTGTCTATAACCGCGCGACTGCTACGGTCGTAGGTTCGAATCCAGCCCCGCGCATGGACGTGTGTGATGTCCTTAGGTTAGTTAGGTTTTTCACCTCGGTTTGGTAACTTGAAACAGTTGCTGAAAAGCAAAACCGCTACAATAGTTCACAGTATAAGACCCAACACGTGGTTGCTAAACGATATTAGCACTACATGAAAAGAGAAAGAAAATTTAGCTGCAGTCAATGGAATGAGGAAAATCTGAGTTTAGGACCATATCGGAAAATTTGAAAAATTGCAGAAGCAATTTCAATGTTCATAACTAAACACTAATGCATGGGGAAGTCTAGCAGAAGCTATCGTCCAGAAGAGGATATCAAACACCATATTATAATGATTTGATTCCATATGGAGAGAAAAAATTGGAAGATGTTTAACTCTGCATAGATAAAAAGCTCTCGATTAAGCAATTTTGTCGTCACATTATCACTATATGCTTTACTATAACACTGTCAGCCTAGTGTCAGTGGATGGAGAAACCAATAAGACTTGAGAGGCCACAGTTCCTATGTATTAGACATTTGTGATGGACGTTCTGAGGGTCACTAAGAAGCCGAAAATCACAGCTTCAGGAAAAAATGGCTCTAAGAACTATGGGATTTAACATATATGGTCATCAGTCCCCTAGAACTTAGAACTACTTATACTTAACGAACCTAAGGACATCACACAACACCCAGTCATCACGAGGCAGAGAAAATCCCTGACCCCGCCGGGAATCGAACCCGGAAAGCTTCAGGAAAGGATGAGAAAACCTGTGAGCATATTTATTTATTGGTATTAACATAATTTTGTCTCTGTATGCGAACTACGTTATGTGTTACTGTAGTCCTCGTAACAGTGGTAAGATCCAGTTAAATTCTTCGTGTTGTTTCTGATTTTCATACTTTCAAGAAAAACGAAAATCGCCAACTATCTGGAGCAATATTAACAAGACTTTTGTGTTCGAGGAGCATACAGAAGTCATCCTGCCTTACATTATCTCTTATGAAGCGCCAGAGGTGCCTGAACTCAACCATTTTTGGACTGGCCTGGTGGCAGCTTCCACTCATCGTCTATGTCAAGCGCTAGAAAGGCGACAACGGTTTTATGCGGTGCGTCGCTGGTGATTTTCTTAAATGTGAAGATTTGATTCTAATCGTAACCTCCACTACATTCATCATTTTTTAGTACACATAACGACTAAAATATTAATCTGAATTCAAGGCAAATATAAGCAAGAAATGATATTACAGCTGACAATTTCCGTTATACCTGTATCATTTTCACCACAACCTACCGGGCATCGTGAATCTATGTAGAAAAAATAGTTCTAAAGCTACCCTAAAGCTAGGAGTTGTAGGTTACATCGATTCTTGTATTTTATTAAAAGCGCGTCACGAGAGTGCACGTCATAGAAAATCGAATTTCATAATTTCCAAGATGACAACGGCAAAATTAAACCTACTTCTTGTCTGTAATTACCATATATTAATACCCACAACTAAAAATGTTGACCTTCACGCTGCAGCTAATTGATCCAAAAGCGCTATTTTATTAAAATAATGATATTCATACGATAGCATGCTTGGGCCTAATACTAAAACATGCAAAAAAGTATCACCCAAATATAACATAAATAATGCTGAAGGTTTGCAAATACTACGAAGAAATAATTGTGGTCATTCAAGGTCATATTCTGTAACCTTGAAAAAGTCTGGATACTAGTGAAAGAAACCGAGAACTGTATAGTACCAAACAGATTTCTCGAAACCATCTACTCACAAACGAAAAACGAATTTTTACTTCTTATTTATCGATAATGATAGAAAAACTATATTTCGCCTTAAGTGACATTCGGAGGATTTATTTGCTGCGACATCCGTCTGTGTTATGGTCTGATCGAAACCAGCTTGAGAACGAAGTTCTTTGCGACGGCACTGATACGTAAATCATTCTCGATTTTCTTGCCGCGTCAGTCAGGGATAAAAAACTCGAGCTTTCTACGATAGCCTCCATCGTCATCGTCAGGAACAACTCACTGTCTTCATTGCTGATGTGGTGGCCTTATATAGCCGGTGGACGGTTTCTAACTGGCCGGTTTGTGATTGATCCGCGATTGTTTACTGCTGTAGCAGACGGTGTCAATGTCTGCGCTGGTGGCGCTACCGCTTCCTTGGGAACGTAAACACTGCAAGGAATGTCACTAGTGCTTCTCTACATAGGGCGCTCGTTTCCATGCACCGATCAGATAATATCCGCTAACACTGTTCAAGTTCTTCTCGCTCATCTTATTTCAAAACAGTATTTTATGTTTGTTACTGAGGCTATGCTCCGCAATGGCAGATTTGTCTAGTTGTCTCTTTTTAATATGCCGTTGGTATGCTTCACAGAAAAAGTCATCACTTGATTTCGCAGAGGGGAGGGAAATCTTTCCGTCTGTGTTAAAATATTTGTCGCAGGTGACTTCGTACACAAGGCCTTTGGAATACTGTACAAGTATCAAACCAAGAAAATGACTTAGCGGAATTTAAATAGCGTTTCGTCAGCTAAAAGTATCAACTTTATAGAGCCGTAAATACAGTTCTTTCTTACCCGCAAATAACAGCAAAAACTTCGATGACTACATCCGCGAAAGAGCTCGGGGCTGTCTGTCGAGGTCAGGGCAGTTCTTGCTTGGGAATTTCCTCTCGGCGCGGTAGGCGACAGTCACCGGCCACTCGCTCCCTCACGTCAGGTGTCAACCGCTCAGGTCATCGCAAAGCTCTGTGCTGTGCACATTTGATGTATAGCGCACATTCCCGTACTCGCATTGGCAAGCAATGCATTATTAATTGCTGTGGTTTGGTTTTCTGTGATAAATATCTTCTATAATCTGAGCAGCCACAGTGCAGCATCAGCAGCTGAGCACAGCATACGACGCGAAAAATATTGCATGTAACCTACCACTGTCAACAAATTTTACCTGAAATAACTGAGTTGGTGCTTAAATTTATGGTGTTTGTGTTTGGCGTGCTGTAACGCATATTGCTATGAGTTTATGAATCTACTGTCATTACTGTATTTGAGGGTCTGCCGCTGTTTTACTGCTGACATATTGATATTCCATAATTGAAATTTGTGAAGAGTGTTGTTTAAACATCACAAAATGTAGTGTCAAACGAAAATGGGAATATCTAACATTTGGTATAACTTGTTCGCATTTTATATTGATAGAGAGGAGAGGGAAAGGAGCTGGGGGTGGAGTAGATGTAAGGAGTTCAATACCACATACAATGGGCAAGATTCAAAAGCTGCGGAGAAAAGAAGGCATGTAGATTATGATTTAACATTCCAAGCACTGTGAGATTATGCCAGAAGTTTCCTAAAGCAGCTTAGAGAAAAGACGGTAAATCTAAACCATTGAGACCAACGGTGACTTGCACCAACTGACTCTTGAACAAAGGTATAGGGGTACTGCGTGCTTTAAATCAAGGCGGCAACAATCGGTGAGCGACCATATATGCTTTTTTTGGGTGAACATTATTAATGCTTCATTGAGAATACCTATCGAATATTTAGACAGCTGCTGAAGTATGGTGGCTTTACGCTTAACGTATTAAAAGAAAGTACTAGTTGATCCCTAACCAAAAAATCGCTGGCAATGTCCTGTCTAAGTTCACTATTATTTATTTACGTATTTATTGCTTCCTTAGATTGACCATATCAGGGCCTCGAGGCCCCTTATTAAAAATGACCAGGAACAACACATAAAAAATATTGCATATTAACATAATAATGGTAATTCACATCATTCATAAAAAGAATTGGTATTAATAATAAAAATAACAGTAACGCTAATAGTAATGATAAAATAATGAAGGCACTAAGAAATCATTACATATTACATAACAAACCCATTACCAATAATTTGCAATGTTATTAAAATAATTGACAACAGTAACAATAGTAACATTAATAGTAACAATAAAATAGTGGACGTACTGAGAATTATATTCAATAGTTTAGCACTTTTTAAGCCTTATTTGGTACTAGAAGAACTGTAACAGATAATGAAAGAGGAGAAGATTGAAATGAGAGTGACAGTGAATTTCACCAGAGAACTAAGTGGAGAATGGGAGAGAAAAGTGGTGGGGCTGGGAGTATTGATGAGAGTTGGTCGCAAACAAGCGAACGGAAAAGATAGCTCTTGTGAGAGAAGTCGGGCCTGTAGCTTTCTTTTGAAGTTTGAAAGAGGTTCAATTTCTTCAATATTTTGAGGAAGATTGTTCCAGAATCTTTTTCTTGAGACAAATACTGATTTAGAGAACACAGCAGTGTTGTGTAGTGGTACAGAAAGGATTTTGATCTGTTGAGAATGATTATTTCTTCGTGTTGTTCAGATTGCAGTGTAAGGGTTGAAAGTAAATAAGTGCAATGGTTGAGAAGACGACACAGCAATCACAGGGTACGATAATCTCTAAACTTGTCTGCAGGTAGCCACGATAACCGTTCGTAGGCAAGAGTGATATGATCGAAACAGTGCTCAGAGCCATTTGAACCATTTTTTGAGCATATGTCACAAATTCGTAGCACATAATCATTTATTGAATGTTCCAGCAGGCGTGAGCTCTCATTCGTAACTCCTTGGAGAATAGGATCGCCTTAATAAATGATGGGAGTATTGTTGACTCTACGAGTTTCTTTTTAAGCTCTAGAGGAAAGACTTTTACAAATTTGTAGTGAATGACGCGATGCTGGCAGCTTCTTACGGACTCCGTATTTTTGCTTTGCATCAAGAGCTTATCTCTGTAAACGACGCCGCTATTCAGCTTCCAATTATAAGTTGCTGTCATTGTCCTACGAAACTGGGCTGGTTAACATGGCACTTTTGTAACTTCTGTTGTCTGTAATTTTTTACTGTCCAAAGCCAAAACTAAAAAAATTAAAAAAAGACAAGAAAGCAGCTATCACAGTGCGTCGGATATTGAACATTCCCTCGCCTCCTGTACCTTTTTCTTTACATTGCTCTCTGCTTTGCCAAACCAATGTCTCTAAACTCGCTCTCCCCTCCCCGTTCTCTTGGTAAGGATTAACCTGGGTTTCATTCTATACACCTATCTTTTATCTGTTAGCTCAATCTTGTATTAAACATAGCTTCGTTTTTATCCTTTCCTAAGGCTTTCGATTGCTTCTACACAAGTTTCAAAACTAAGGACGGTCGTTGTCTTATTTTGCGCTGCTACAAACAGTAAGAACCTTTATCTGTCCTGGGTTGCAATAGTAATAACAGTATCATACATTTACTTTGGTAAACGGGTTTCATAATTATTGGAAATGGCAGACAAAGTACAACTAAAACAAAATTGCTAGGAAACAACATACGTTAAATATATTTTAATCTGATGACATTAAATACTAGCTTAACGCCCGTTGTTTTGCTCGCAAAGACTATGGATTGCGCAGATCACTTTTTTTTGTAATCGTATTTGTTTTAATATGTAGTTCAGACAATAAAATCATGGTCTTTCACGAATATACCTATGACCAAGAAGCGACTCTGGTAGCTGGAGTTGGAGATATTCGTTAATTCTGCCTCTTGACTTCCTTTGGTTATATTTCTAACGAAACTTTCATTCCCTAACATACATTTCTTTAGAAGTCAAACACCAGCTTTCATAGATTTATGTTTAAAAATGTTTTAATACAACGAAATAACTTCATAAAAAGTTTCATCCCCTATTTCACCCCATAGAGGTTGAATTTCCAAAAACACAGAAACACGTAATTGTCTTAATATCCGACCGTGAAGTCAAACACCAGTCTTCATAGATTTCGCTTTATTGGTACTTTAATAATAATTTTCAAATAAATGTTTCACTCACTATTTTAGCCCCTTCTTGGCTGAATTCCTAAATATACTAAAGCACGTACTTTTTTTTATTTCTGATCAAGAAACCAAATACCAATTTTCGTAGCTCTAGTTCCAAAATGACCTTAATACGAGTAGCGACACCCATCTATGGCTGTAATTTTGTACAACCCCTTACTAAAAGACGGCAACTGTATAATACCAACACCCTCCCCAAATTTAAAGTTTCTGTCCTTAGTGGTTTGAGCTTGGCGATGATGAGACAGTTAAAGACTCAAGACCTGCTTCACTCCCTCAGGCGTTGAATTTCGAAAAACAATGAAACACGTATTATTTTCATTTCTAACCGGAAATCCAGAGACATTTTCTCAGATACAGGTACAATAACTCTTATGATGAAATATTTCCACAAAAACTTTCACCGCTTAATTCATAATTGGTATTTCAAAAAACACTGAAACCGGATTTTTTATGTCTCTAACCTAGAAGTCAAATAGTTTTTATAGACGTACCCTGTAGCTTTAAAAATGCTTTAGTATTCGTTTGATAATTTCTTAAATAAAAAACTTTCAACCACTGATTCACTCCATTAGAATTAAATTTCCAAATATGCTGAAACACGTGTATATATCTGTCCGAGAAACCAAATACAAATTTTAGGAGTTCTAGCGTCAAAATTATCTTAATAGCGACATAGTTTCGAAAATCATTTCATCCCGTATTTCACCCAATAATGCAGGCAATTTCGAAAAAATCTCTTCTTAAATTATGCCTACGGCATAAGATCCTATTGAAGTTTCAACTTTCTGTCTTTTAGCGGTTTGGGCTGGGCGGTGATGATTCAGTCAGTCAGTTAGTGAGACATTTCCTTTCGTATATAGAGATTAAGTGAGTTTATGAGTAAAAAATAAGTAACCGCGAGTGGCTGCGAACTGCTGCGACAGCAGTGTTAAGTGTTGTAACGCGAGTTGTATATCGGTCACAATCTCGGCAGCAATATCGCTTGCAGGCATTTATACCAGTACTACGAACGGAACCTCGCCGTGAAGGGTGTTGTGGAAAATAACTTTAAGTAGCTTTCTTGCCGATTTAAAGCTGTGCGCTGGACTAAGATTCTAATCGAAACCTTGCATTTCGCGGTCAGTACTCTTTCCTTCTGAGCTATCCAGACATGACACGACCTGCCGTTTGCTGTGTAGTAGAAAGATTTATTCTGCAATGAATTGCTATGTTTGACAGTGGTTGTAGCTAATTTGTGTATGTTGACTAAATCTCGTAGAACCCAGTGGGCGGAGAGGTAGGGGGGGGGGGGGGATAATCAAACTCATTTTGGAACGCTGTTTCTGGAAATTGTGGGCTATCCATTAAGGAGGATTTGCTGAAAAAATTGCATTGAACTTCACTTTTTAGCTTCGTGCGCACTGAATGATTAACGCAGTTACACAACGTGCCGACAGAGAGGAAGAATAAAACACAACCACGCATAATATCTGAACAAACGGGCTGCACCCATTGATCCACCTTCCTACACACGAGCAATAAATGATCCATCACTATGACAAACTAACGATGTCCTCACGTGGGCAGAACGTGCAAACTAATCTCACAAATGGGTACGACCTGTTATTAGTGTGTGGGGCCCATCCCAAACTTAGAGTGTAGTATAGTTATCATTGGTTACAATAATATATATATACATGAACTCTCTGGCTTGGCGTACGTAAGACTGTTTGACGTAACATTACGTCGCGTACGAAAAATGATTATAAATGACGCCAGAAACATCACGTTTGTGAAATGCGAGCTATGTACGTTTCAAAACGAAATACTGGATCAAATATCTTACAGACACAACTAAAGAGATAAAGAACGGCACAGGAAAGTATCTCCACAACTTAACTTACGCTGGGTAAGAGTAATTAAAGAAAAATAAATGACAGGACAAGATAATGGGATGCAAGAGTTCGTCTGTTCGGGTTTCGATTACGTGAAGTATTGGAATTTATCATAAAATCTTACGGGAGCAAACTGCTGAGGTCATTTGTCCCTAAGCTTACACACTACTTACTCTAAGTTAAACTAACTTACCCTATTGACAACACACACACCATACCCGAGGGAGGACTCGAACCCCCGCCGGGGTGTATTCAGTGTATTTATGTATACAATAATTACTTTTCCGAGCTCAGGCAGCATCAGAGCGCTGAGTGACACACTGATAAACATCTTTCCAAGGAAAGTATTTCCTTGCTTCCATCACTCGCTTGGAAAAATATCTCAATGAGGTGGTTATCGTAAGTAGATAAATAATTAAGCTGCTTTACGAGTTACATCAGAATCGTAACACTGAGATGAACTAGAAGTAGAAAAATATCCCTGTCCATTCGCAGTAAACAGAAATAACTGACGCTTGTCTCTGAGTAGTCGTTGGCATACAAATTTTTACATCTTCTGGAAGCCCTTGGTGATAAGCTGTTCAAGAAACAGTCATCGTGGAAAAAACAGGACGTCGTTGATGGAAACACTGGTGACGCCAGCACACAAGGATGGTGATGTTCTTGGGGTATATTATTAAGAATATGTCTTACAAATATGAATAATTATGTTATATGCCAGAGGACGAAGGTGATTTTATTTATAACTGTAGCGGGGCATTAAGACTGCCGAAAACATGAAAACGGGTGTCAGGAGAAAATGAAGAAACGGCGGTCCTCTACAGCAAGGAAGAGATGTCCTGCCACAAAAAGAACGGGGTGGAGGATAGAAAGAATCCATTTCTGTTGGAAATGGAACCAAAATTAGAGACTTTTAGCAACCGAATGTGTGAAACCACTTCAACTTTATTGTTTCATCAAGAAGTGTATAATAATTTATTGAATATGAGCTAATAGTTTTAGCATATCCATTCTGGATGACGAACTGCTACTGCATCTAAAGTGGCGATTTATCTCTGTGTAAATATGCAACAATTCGCCCCTTTGGACTCTAGATACGATTCATTGTACCATTAACTGGTTCTCGAAACACTGTAGACTCCTTATCGAATGGAAGCTGAGACTCCCTGGTAAACCCGCAGGACAAGACAGGTAGTTTAAGTTGTAGAAAGGGGCCAAAATAAGCGGCTGTCAGTTACACTCGATCATACAACCTTTAATTTGATCAAACATTACAAAAGCCAAGAAAAAATTAGAAAAAACACAGCTTTAGTTTTGGAACTTAATTAGCGGCTGAATGCACCGTACAGTCTCATGCCTGAAGGGCAAGACCACTTTAATTTAAAAACGGCTGAAAGCCAATAACTTAAACCTCAACCAAAATCAGAAATTAAAAAGGCAAAGCCTTATCTTAATATAGTTCCTTAATTAGGCTGAAGGCCCAAAGAATCTGACACTTTAAGAGCAAAACCACTTAAGTTCAAAATCGGCTGAAGGCCCAATATTTAAGACTCAATATCATTAATTTTAAAAATGCCAAAGGCTTTATGTTTAACAATTCTTAAATTAGGCTGAAGGCCCAAACCATCTAACACCTTAAGAGCAGAACAACTTTTAACTCAAAATCAGCTGAAGGTCCCAAGAATCTGACACTTCAAGAGCAGAACAACTTAAATTCAAAATCGGCTGAAGGCCCAACACTTAAGACTCAACAAGATTAATTTTAAAAATATCAGTGGGCTTACATAAAACAGTTCTTCAATTAGATGAAAGGCCCAAACCATCTGACACATCAAGGGCAAAACCACCTTAATCTAAAAATTGGCTAGAAGTCATACAAGTACAAACAACAATAACAAACAAGAAAAGGCAGTACACCCGACGACGCTCAGAAGTTCCGAGGGTCGGCCTGGAATTCAAACACTAATGCTCGCTTAGGTGAGACAGGCGATCGACCCAACCATTGTCGATCCGATGACAACCCAACCGACAGAGAGTCAATGGACCGACCGGCAAGATAACCTCTGCTTCACCCAACCAGCACACTATGGAACAATGTAGAAGATATTGGCGCCCACAACCAGTTATACAGTGAGCTGTCAAACTACACACCACGCTGGACAGCGACAACACGATGAGGAAAAGACACTGCCTGAATTTACATCAATACCCAGGGCAGGTAACCGCAACGTTAACGGCTTCAAGGCCAAAGATTCCGCTGGTGCAGTTCAGTCCAAATAACCGAGTACAGTTAAACTCCCCCACAGGGTGGCTAAAATTTGCCAACTTGAAAGCACACACTGTTGGTCGCGGGAACATCCCAACAGCCGACAACGAACTCCAAACGACACAGTGAGGTCATGACTTGCTGGTAATCGGTGAGCCACGAACCTCGTAGCAATGGGAAGAGCACCACACACTCTGACACCGCATAGAGGCTGCCAGCAGGCCCGGGTTAAACTATGTGCCGGGGAGATTTCCTCGCTGCTCAATGCCAACGGACCAAGTGCCCGCACACAGCCCAGCCGGTGAGAGGACCAAATATCGTCGGCTGATGAGACGACCAACCAACGGTCGTCCCGCTCCAAGCTCCCTCCGTCGGAGAGTTCATGTGTGTCGCCAGCGGTCGGCGAGCACTGGCTGTCCGTTCCTCAGTGGCGCTCCGACGCAGACTTCACTGCTGCCACGTCCCGACTACATTGCTGGTCTGTCTCCAGCTGACTGCCAGACACACATCGTCCCGGAAATACTGTCAGTCACTCCAGAGATAGTACGACAGTGCACTTATCGATACGGGCTGCTGCTGCCACTCACAGGCAAGTAAGGCAGGAAGTTAGTGACGCCAGTAAATGGAATAATAAAATGAGGCGGCAGTAGCGTAATAGAAGATGACGAACAGTAAATGGGATAAACGCGAGCCATGCACAGCTCAGAACTGTTAACAGCAACATTATACCTTGGATCAAGTGGTGAAGGGACCGGCAAAATTGACGGAAATTTAGTCACTGGTGACTAAACGTTTATGAAGCGAAATGTTGCTACGTTTTGGGTAGTTACAGCGCACTGCATTGTGGTATGCAGAGCAAATGCATTCCCACAATGTTTGCAATCATGTGTATTCACAAATATGCACAGTATTTATCTGCATTAGTTTTCGCACTTAGTCACAGAATGTACACACTGGATGTGAATGCGAAGAACATATATACAAAAGTTATATCACTTTGCTACAGCATTATCTTTGGCCTGCGGTGTATTAAATTACAAAATAAATATTTCGTACACTGAGGAGCCGAAGAAACTGGCACACCTGCGAGGGCCCCCACGAGCACACAGAAGTGCCGCAACACAACGTGGCATGACCTCGACAAATGTCTGAAGTAGTGCTAGAGGGAACTGACACCATGAATCCAGAGGGTCTGTCCATAAATCCGTAAGAGCACGAGAGGCTAGAGATCTCTTATGAACACCACATTGCAAAGTATCCCAGATAAGTTCAATAATGTTCATTTCTGGGGTGTCTGGTGGCCACCGGGAGCCTATAAACTCAGAAAAGTGTTTCTGGAGCTAGTCCGCAGCAATTCTGGACGTTTGTGGTGTGGCATTGTCCTGTTGAAATTGTCCTAGAATGGACATGAATGGATGCGGATGATCCTACAGGATGCTTAGGTACGTGTCACCTCTCAGTCGTATCTAGACTTATCAGAGGTCTATATCCCTCCAACTGCATCAGTCCCCCACCATTACAGAGCCTCCACTAGCTTGAACAGTCCCATGCTGACATATAGCGGTCATTGATTCATGAGGTAGTCTCCATACCCATACACGTCCATCCGCTCGCAATTTGAAACGAGACTCATCCAACCAGGCAACATGTTTCCAGTCACCAACACTCCAGTGTCGGTGTTGACGGGTCCAGGCGAGGCGTAAAGCTCTATGTCGTGCAGTCATCAAGGGTACACGAGCGGGCCTTCGGCTCCGAAAGCCCATATCGACGATGTTTCGTTGAATGGTTCGCACGCTGACACTTTTGACGTCCAAGCACTGAAATCTGCAGCATATTGCGGAAGGGTTGCACTTCCGTAACGTTGAACGATTCTCTTCACTCGTAGTTGGTCCCGTTCTTGCAGGATTTTTTTCGGCCGCAGCGATGTCGGACATCCGATGTTTTACCAGATTCCTTATATTCACGGTACACTCGTGAAATTTTGTACGGGAAAATCCCCACTTCATCGCTACATCGGAGATGCTGTGTCGCATCGCGCGTGCACCGACTATAACACTACGTTCAGGTTCACTTAAATCTTGATAACCTGCCATTTGTAGCGGCATTAACTGCGCCAGACACTTATTGTCTTATATTGGCGTTGCTAGCGGTAGCATCGTATTGTGCTTGTTTACATATCTCTGTATTTGAATGCGCAAGCCAATACCAGTTTCTTTAGTGCTTCAATGTATATTTAAGTGAATCCTGCTAACTGCAAATGTTTTCTTATATCGACAATATATAAATAATATGAATTAAAGGGTACACAAAGTAAACAAATAGTGTGAACTATGTACTATGTCAATAAAGAGTAAATGATTTACAGCGTGTCATAGCTGTTACGTTACTAAAAGGGTGAAACATTTACAAGGTAATTAAATTACATAATGCCATAGTTTTTACAAGACTAAGGGAATACGATTGATGCAGGAGGACGAATATGTCTTATTATTGTCTTTTTTGGTGTGTTAGTGCCAGGATGTCTTCGAAGTTCGCGCCATTGACAGCGACTAGGTTGGTCTTAGAAGCGGAGGTGTCGATTGCGTAAGGTAGTTGATAAGCAGAAGTTGCAAGATTCAGCGCTGCCAGGTACAAATTTTCATTTGACTTATTTTCGTTTTCTGTATACCTTAACACATAAAAGCAACACAACACTTTACTGTCTCACCTACTGGAGCATGTATGAGAAGAACACCACACTCAGCTTCATCCAAGGAAATGAGGAAGTTACAGTGTTACCAAAAACTAGTAATCTGACAAGTAGTCGTCGTTACCTTATGGCCCTGTCAATTTTTCTTACCCTGAAAGCCACAACTTAACAAGACCCTTTGCTCTTCCGCAAAATTTCGAGCTCATCCGCACTAGAAGCGCGAAAAAATCCTTCCGATTTACTTACTCGCATTGAAAAATCATACTCTTGGGTCTACGGGTATTTTCCACATCTCAATCGTTTTCAGAAAATCTCTCTGGTTCACAAAAAAATGGTTCAAATGGCTCTGAGCACTATGGGACTTAACATCTGAGGTCATCAGTCCATTAGAACTTAGAACTACTTGAACCTAACTAACCTAAGGACAGCACACACATCCATGCCCGAGGCAGGATTCGAACCTGCGACCGTAGCGCTGGTTCACAAGTAGCCGTCAGAAACTAAACCAGTTTGCTGCACGAGGCGTGTTGTTGTTGTAGCGGTACTTAGAAGTGAATCTGCTCAAACATTACAGTTTGGATCCCCATCGAATATGTTGTGGTGTAGAGCAAAATAAGAGACACACACATTATTTAAATGTGCCCAAACAACTGTTAAGTTGTAAGTTAAGTTGATACCCTTGAAAAAAATTTAATTTAATATTTCTGAATGAATAACAGATATAAAAAAAGTTTTAAATAAAAGTTCTATGGTTTTTAACGAACCTTACAAAGGTGCATTCATATTTGTTGAAAATGTAATATTTTCGATATCCTCTCCCATTCATCATTTTTATGGCCGTAACAATTCTGTGCTTCCTCATTACTTTACAGATTTACAACAATGATACAACAATAATGTATAACAGTTTCAAATATACGATAGTTAAATGTTTAAGGGTTACAACTTAAAAAAACATACTCAAAATACGCATTGTAAGCAGCCTGTTCGAATGTTGGCAGCGCTATAGACGTGTTAATACCGATGACAGCGCTCTGCGCCCTCAGCAAGAGATTCTGTGGTTGGACGACTAACAGTTAGCGAGTGGATTGAGAAGTGTATGTAGATTTTTTTTTCTTAATGGAAACTGTGATGGTAGGACATGCATTGTAAAGTGAGACGTAAGGAAATGTATGTTTGCTTCGTAATATTTGGGCAATGGAATTATTGACTACTATATAACTTTTCGAACTAGACGTCACATGAATAAGATAAATTTTCTAAATACATAGTTTTCTTAGCAACAATATCTTTCTTTTGCTAACCATAGGCCTCCTAGTAGTTAGAGTTTATAGTAGTTAGAATCCTTTTATTTATCTGGTTGTAGTTGCTGCTTGCCGTAATTGCTGTAGTTAGTGTTATGAAGATTTTCTGTGAGGTAAATGACTGATAAAGAAAGGAGGGTTCGTGATTGAAATGAGTTTAGGCAATTAACAGATTTGGAGGTAGTTTCATATTTCTTTAATTTAATATTTTTTGGCTTTTTATTATTTTTAGGATTTCTTGCAATTCAGGGCCATTCTTTTGTGTTAATTGTTGAAAATCACGTCGTCACTTTATAGCAGTCAGATTGCGTTGTGCTTGTATATTTTGGGTAATAAATGAATAGGTTAAGACTGAGTTGTCTTTGTCAGGGAAAATTCTGCAGGTCAGTGTTTAAATGATAAAAATAATTAAAGGCATAGTTTCAACAGTAACGAAATTACAACACGGGATATTATACCTCTCATAAAATTAGAAGAAAAAAGGTATGTAGAATAATACATGGAATATTCATTTAGAATATATTTATCTGGGAACGACTTATTAAAGAACCCAACATGAAAACTGGCACTGAAGCGGAGACGTATCGGATGTGCGTATAGCGATGTATAGACATTTCTATCTTATTTTTGCCAAACTTTTTTTAGAGTACCTAAACTTGGTATTAACGATGCTATACGTTTTGCTATTAGTCAAATGTCTAAATGAAAATCAAAACAGTGTGGTGCAGCAGATTTCGGAGAAAGACTTTTCTGACAAATATGGGTACACCGATTTAACGTACATTAAGAATTACAGTACTTTTATTTTAATTCTTTTTGTATTTGGAACCGTTTCAACGGTATTCATTCAGAAATATTAAGCAATCTTTTTCAAGATGTTGTTCTATTTCTTAACGGCCATGTGGGTACTTAAAGAAAACAACTGTAGTCTCTTATTTGCTCTTCTGTACAATATGCTGAAAGTTGATCAAAATCGTAGTGTATCCCTTGTGTAGGTTTATTCTTAGTACCTCTCTTCGTGGTCTTTGAAATTGCCCGGTAAAACACTTAGTTCTGCTCAACTATTTGACACTGTCGGACCCTATTTCTTTTTCCGTTTACGCTTTTCCTTCTTTGACTTCCAAGCTCAAATAACAATATCACGTTGTAGGTGTTATCCTTCGCTAACATCTCTTTCATTTCATTTATTGAAGTATTCACGTAGCCCTTTCTCGCGATTTTATGTACAGTCAACCATGTTAAGACTCTGGTCCCGCATTAATGATTAAGGTTTTCCTCGATTTTCTACATCACTTCGAAAGAAAAGGCCTGTCCTTTTTTTATCTCCTCTCCTTATAAATCTGAGCATAGGTTCCGTCTCCATTCACACAGAATTCGGCGGGATTTCAAACTCAGTTATTTCTTTTCTTTTACGTAAATTACATTTCAACTTGATCTGTTCCACCAGACATGCAAAACTATATCTATAAGTATGTTCGTTTGTATTTACATGAGGAAGGATATATCAGTGAAAAGGATCACACAAAATTAACGCATACTTTGTCTATGTGGTTGTACAGGATGAAAGCTATTTATTTCCATTCTTTCTTAAGCGAATGATGATGTTACTATTTTTTACTACATCATCATTCTTTTTAATGGAATGACCTAACTGTTAACAATAACTGTTGTGCTAATTAAACCTTCAGAGACTAATATCGTCCATACGAAAGTAAGCTGTGTGAGAGTATGTAGTTAATAAGATAAAGCAATGAATGAATAACGTTAAAATGTAAAGTGTTCTTAATTTTTTATTTTAAGAGATTATTGCCCTGTGGCGAAACAGCATTTAGGAATTGTGTTTACTTTTATTCTGTACTTCTCTTTAATATTCGTTAACAGACTAGATATTATTTATGTTGACATTGATTCCACCATCGAATAATTTCATTACGGAAGTGTTGTGGCAAACATACAAGAAAACCAGCACATTAATAACACATATGTTGACATTGATTCCACAATCGAATAATTTCATTACGGAAGACTAGTGGCTAACATATAAGAAAATCAGCACATTAATAACAAATATTTCAAGTCCTTGCGCCTAAGGGCACACGTCCTGAGTATCGGCTACATGAGGGAATGTTTAATTGTTGTACCAATATAAACATATTTCGACCACGAACTGAAATAAGCGAATTCCAACCCTTAACACAATATGTGGGAACGGATTTGACCTTATGAAGTTAAAATATTACACCACACTTGAAGGTGTTTATTTAACTGTTTATGTAACTGAAATACGTGGTCTGAAAAAAAAAATTAAGCTCCCAGTTGGGGAGAAGGAAACGAAATGTAACTTTAGAGGTTGAGAGGATATGTGTTGTTATTTCAGTGATTAAGAGATCCACTTAAATTTGAATATTTTTAGGACGGTGCAGCAGAGTCAGCAACTGTAAAATGTAATTATATTAAATTTCAGCTTGCAGTTGGTTAAGCAAAGAAACTTTACCTGCGTTTCGGCTATAATAATGTAGCCTTCTTCAGAAATGTCACAACATAGAATTAAAATTAAAACATGCCAGATATTGGTCTTGCCAAACTTAAAATGTAAGTGGCCGGCCGGAGTGACCGAGCGGTTCTAGGCGCTACAGTCTGGAACCACGTGATCGCTACGGTCGCAGGTTCGAATCCTGCCTCGGGCATGGACGTGTGTGATGACCTTATGTTAGTTAGGTTTAAGTAGTTCTAAGGTTCAAATGGCTCTGAGCATTATGGGACATAACAGCTATGGTCATCAGTCCCCTAGAACTTAGAACTACTTAAACCTAACTAACCTAAGGACATCACACAACACCCAGTAATCACGAGGCAGAGAAAATCCCTGACCCCGCCGGGAATCGAACCCGGGAAGTCGGGCGCGGGAAGCGAGAACGCTACCACACAAGTACTTCTAAGTTCTAGGGGACTGATAACCACAGCAGTTAAGTCCCATAGTGCTCAGAGCCATTTGAACCATTTTTTTAAGATGTTAGTAGACACAAGACTGTGTCCCTTCTATTAATGTTTTGCCGATAGGCCACACAAGCGTGCCAGACAGGTGGTCCGCGGACGCTGAATCGTAACTCAGCCTATCGGCAAATCATTAGTAGAAGTGACGCAGTATTCTGGTTATGTACAGCAGTACTAACATTTCAACTTTGACAAGGCCAATATCTGGCATGTTTTAATTTTAATTTTATATTGTGACATTTCAGAAGGAGATTACATTATTATAGACGAAACCTAGGTAAAGTTTCTTTGATCATGCAACTGGAGGCTGGAATTTATTATAATCCACTTAAATGTACAAAGAACTTTGCAGTGCGAGCCCACTTAACACTGTGACGGTACTCCCTCTCTCATTCAGACCTATTCGTTGATTCGGTTATAAGGGTGTTATAAATGAATAGATTAAGTCTGAGTTGTCTTTGTCAGGGAAAATTCTGCAGGTCAGTGTTTAAATGATAAAAATAATTAAAGGCATAGCTTCAACAGTAACGAAATTACAACACGGGATATTATACCTCTCATAAAATTAGAAGAAAAAAGGTATGTAGAATAATACATGGAATATACATTTAGAATATATTTATCTGGGAAAGACTTATTAAAGAACCCAACATGAAACCTTGCAGTGAAGCGGAGACGTATCGGGTGTGCGTATAGCGATGTATAGATATCCTCTTTTACACGTTCTGGCACATAACTGTTAAACCAGTTTTTGAATCCTGGCTACGGACACTGGGACGAAGTTGATGTCCGGGCTGGTCCCACAGAGGACAGACCTGCAGATCTTGCTGGTCACGGGAGTATCACAGCATCACACAGACAGTTTGTAGAGGCACGTGCCACGTGTTGACACGCAGTGTTCTGTTGAAAAATGGCACAACCATACTGTTGCACGAGAGGTAACACATGCGGGTGCTGGGTAACCACGTCGTACCATTGTCTTACGAGAGGTCCGCTAGTCACTACCAGCCGCGACCTGAAATCATACCCGATAGCTTCCCACACTCTGGCGCCTGGAGTAACACCGCCATGTCTGTTCTAAACAGTGGTACAATGAGACCTCTCCCAGGTCTCCACCACCAAAAAAATGGTTCAAATGGCTTCTCAGGTCATCAGTCCCATTGAACTTAGAACTACTTAAACCTAACTAACCCAAGGACATCACACACATCCATGCCTGAGGCAGGCTTCGAACCTGCGACCGTAGCGGACGCGCCGTTCCCGACTGTAGCGCCTAGAACCGCTCGGCCACTCTGGGCGGCTTCTCCACCACCCTCACCGACGATGGTCATTCAGGGTACGGTGCTTTAGAACCGCAATGCACCGCTGAATACATTGTGACCCCATTCACCACCTTCTCGGTCATGACACCTCACCAAACATAACCGTTTTCATTGTGCTGCAAACGGCAGCACACGCATGGGGCGGTAATTCCACAATCGGGCTACTGTTAGTCTCCGAGCAATGGTGCAGGACGAGACTGAGAGTTGCAGGTAGTCAACTACTTTTTGTCTGATGGCAGCCGAAGATGTGAAGAGATTGCGATGTGCTTGGACCACAAAACGACGGTCGTCCGTTGTGGTGGTCAGACGTAGTCGACTGTAACCTTCACGACTTGTACGTCTGCTTCACGTTCCCATGCATTCCAACATCGAGCGACCGTCACATCCGAATGCCCAAGAAATGCCACTGTTCGAGCAGCCGGCCTAATGGAGACCCACAATGAGGTCCTTTTCAGACTGTGCCAGTTGCTGCAAACGCTGTTCCACGTAAGTATGCGGCACCTCCGTGTCATTCACAGCGCTCAGTCAACATGTGACGCTGCGTCTATTTTATCCCCTGCCACGCCTTATAATAGCAACAAACAGAAGCACAGCACTCTGGTGGCGTTATACCTGACACACACAATTGTCATTCCAGTTACATAACGGCCATGGTGTGTACGCATACGAAGTTGCATTGGCATCTGATCGTCTCTTATGGGTGCTTCACTTCTTTTCTCTCTCTCTCTCTCTCTCTCTCTCTCTGTGTGTGTGTGTGTGTGTGTGTGTGTGTGTGTGTGTACATTAAGTAACTGAGACGTTTGCTGCCCACTGTAACGTGTGATACATCATATTAGTAAAATGTGTCCAAATACAGGGTGATTCAAAATGAAAGAACAAACTTCATTTGCTTATTACAGAAAAATTGCAAAATATAGAAACACATTGGACATCACTGGATAGAGGGAAGTTCAAATTTTTATGTTCGCGCAGACACTATGCCATACATTAAACAAGAGCACAATGCGTTGCTCGAAATCATCGAAACCGTAGTCCATGTCATTCCACACACGAATCAACAGGTCCCTCTTTACTGAATCGACGGCTTCAACAATTCGATTAGAGTAGCTGTGATAGATGGGATAAATACTCTGTCCCTTACGTACCTCCAGAGAAAAAAAACGCGAGGTTTGAAGTCTGGTGACCTGAGAGGCCAAATGCAATGAACAATATAATGTTATCTATTTCTTGTAATTCCAACGTTGTGGAACAGTGTTGTAAAGATAACGCTGCACTTCAACATGACAGTGAGGCAGAGATCCGTCATGCATTAAAATGAAGTCACTGGAACCTTCGTGAAGTTGTGAATCCAATTCTGATGCATGTGTGACATTACTGTCAGTTTTCTCTACAAAAAAGGAAGAGCCATAAACATTGTGAACAGGAATGACACAAAATGCATTAAATTTCGGTGCGTCAGTTTCACGTACGACGACGCAAGTATTCTGATCTCCAAATTCTTACATTATGGCGGTTTAATTTACTCTATAAGTGAAACGAAGATATGTCATAATAGATGAATCGTTCGAAGAAAGTGTCCTCCGCCTTATCCTGGAGAACTGAAATGCTAAATTCTTACCTTCCATTATGGTGACCGGGACGCAGTTCCTACAGTAACTACAACATGGTTCAAATGGCTCTGAGCAGTATGCGACTTAACTTCTGAGGTCATCAGTCGCCTAGAACTTAGAACTAATTAAACCTAACTAACCTAAGGACATCACACAAATCCATGCCCGAGGCAGAATTCGAACCTGCGACCGTAGCGGTCGCTCGGTTCCAGACTGTAGCGCCCAGAACCGCACGGCCACTCCGGCCGGCAACTACAACATGTAAGGCATCGTTTCAGAACACGCCACTCCGTTGTTTGAGGTAGTTCAAGTTTCTGGCCTGCCTGTCTTGTCGAGTTCTGACGGTTCCGTGTGGACATTTTCATCAGGCGTTTTTGCCGATCACTCTTCCCTTTGCATATGAACCAACTTACTAATTTTGTATGCCAGTCATAAAAGTGCTTCTGCAGAGGCGACTTCTTGCTCAAGCGACGGTGGAAGGAACGTTGCACATAAAGAATGGACTGACTTCGCGCAAATTCCAACACACAAAATGAGTCATCTTCTTATGTTGTCGCCATGTTGCTACAAACAAAAAACAGCGCAGCCGTCTCAAAAATTTGGACCTTCCTCTATCCAGTGAGTTGCGCAATGTGTTTCTATCTTTTATAGTTTGTAATAATCAACTGCAACCTATCTCTTTTAAAGCATCCAGTAACAGAAATTCATTTTTACCTACTATATCCAATACAGAACCATCATTCCGAAACCGCGCTGCTGCTGCGGTCGCAGGTTCGAATCCTGCCACGAGCATGGATGTGTGTGATGCCCTTAGGTTAGTCAGGTTTAAGTAGTTCTAAGTCTAGGGGACTGATGACCTCAGATGTTAAGTCCCATAGTGCTCAGAGCCATTTGAACCATTTTGAACAGAAACATCCGACATGGCACAGTCACTGAGAAACAGGACTCTTAATTAGAGAGTAGCACAGCTCAGACCACCGTCTGATTATCCAGTGTAATGTTTTCTGTAGACCCCTGAAATCGTATGCGGCAAATTCAAATATGATTCTATTGAAAGCACTGTTGTTCCCTTTCCCGTCCTTATTCATTCGTGTCTTGAGCTCCGTCACCAACAATCCTATGGTCGATATCATTAAACCTTCGTATTCCTGCAACTGTTAAGTATAAAAAGCTCTTCACTGTTGCGGAGGTTAAATGATTTTAAAAAGAACTTGTAATAAATCGGCGTAACTCCTTTTACTAAAATGCCGGGATCCAATAAATGGTTCGGGAGAAAAAGCTGGATATTGATGCTGGTGTGACCAACACTTCTCAGACTGCTGTTTTTTGGCAGTTCTGTAACGCTTTTCTTCCTAACTAGACGCTCATTTGGCGAACATATGAAATGAATATGAAAGTTCATTACAATCTCGCAACAGAAGAACAGAAAAATGACTGCAGTATTGACTGTACTTAACGCACTGCTCAAAGCACAGTTACCTCAAAATTACAGTTGCTGTCGTACGAACGTTGAACAGAAAACGGAAAGTTTTGAACTTACGCATGTTAATATATATGGGCTGCATCTGTGGATACTCGTTCTGATTCATTGCAAATGAGAAGAAGACAACATGAGCAGTCGTTGTTGCTTGTTTTCTTAATGGATCATAACGTATTTCGAAAACTAAGGCCTGAGCTACAAAAGTCCATTATGATGTTCGCTTTCTTCAGTTCCCTCTATAATTACCTATCAGCTTTTCAGTACCTCACAAGTATTTGTCCACGATTAATTCCAGGATTGACTCCAAAATTTTACTTTCGTTTAGCATTAACATGCATTCCTGATGACGCACAAAGAACGCAATTAACTGCTATGACTAGGAGAAATTACTGATGTATTTGAATGGTTCTTATCATATTTGACAATACTTTCAGGTAAATAATAATACAAAATTCTCAACGTAAATGAAAATGCAGTACCTATTCATCACATTTTACGTTAAACTGCCACATATTGGAAAATTCCAATCAAGCGGGCTTTAGAAATGACGAATTTAACAGGCAGCCTTAAACATAAAGAAATGGATCGATTGTTCGTCCTTGTATGAAGAACTCAGTTTTACCAGTACGTGATAGCATTTAGATTGAAACGCAGTTAACCCACTCACATAGTATGATAAACAGTGTGATAGGAAATGAATAATCATAGAAAATAGTGGCTCTGTGTAAAAGCTGCTAGTTTCACATGTCACATTCAGAATCAGACCATTCATCACACAGCCTTTAAAACAGGACATGCAGCTCCAGTGGTCCGCAAACAGTCACAGCTCCAGTGATCCGCAAACAGTCAAAGAAACAGTTACAACAAAAAACAGTACACAATATATATTTGTACTAAAAACGGAGCATCATTATTACGCCTCGCGTATTCCTGCCTTCCTCTCGTCCACCGGCCAGCCATGGAAGTAGATTGGCCGGAATTAGTTCGTTGAACAAGATGCTTCATTACACGGTTAGTTTGTCATATCAACAATACGAACGCTGTGTTGCTGCTGTCGCCAGAGCCTATCAGCAGTACCCATGAGCATCTTAATACTGCTGTTGGCGTTCATTTCATTATTTCGTGCCGTTCTTGGCGTCGGAATCTGCACAGTGGGTAATTGCCAGGATTCACATTCTGGTTTTGGTTGCACTACTGATACGGTGGTGATCCTCATTTTGCTGATTATTTTCATTAAAGTTGTCTTTAAATTTTCGTTTAGGCTGCCATTCTGTAAATTTTTATGATACGCGTTACTATTAGTACTGTGGCTGTTTCCGTATTCGCTACCGTAATTTGCGCTTTGTCCTGAGCAAAAGGAAAATCCCCGTTTCTGTTCCCGTTTCTACACTACTGGCAATTAAAATAGCTACACCACGAAGATGACGTGCTACACACGCGAAATTTAACCAACAGGAAGAAGATGCTGTGATATGCAAATGATTAGCTTTTCAGAGCATTCACAAAAGGTTGGCGCCGGTGGCGACACCTACAATGTGCTGACATGAGGAAAGTTTCCAACCGATTTCTCATACACAAACAGCAGTTGACCGGCGTTGCGGCCGCGGTGGTCTAGTGGTTCTAGGCGCGTAGTTTGGAACCGCGGGACTACTACGGTCGCAGGTTCGAATCCCGCCTCGGGCATGTATGTGTGTGATGTCCTTAGGTTAGTTAGGTTTAAGTAGTTTTAACTTATAGGGGACTGATGACCACAGAAGTTAAGTCCCATAGTGCGCAGAGCCATTTGAACCATTTTTTTGACCGGCGTTGCCTGGTGAAACGTTGTTGTGATGCCTCGTGTAAGGAGGAGAAATGCGTACCATCACGTTTCCGACTTTGATAAACGTCGGATTGTAGCCTATCGCGATCACGGTTTATCGTATCGCGACATTGCTGCTCGCGTTGGTCGAGATCCAATGACTGTTAGCAGATTATTGAATCGGTGGTTTCAGGAGGGTAACACGGAACGCCGTGTTGGATCCCAACGGCCTCGTATCACTAGCAGTCGAGATGACAGGCATCTTATCCGCATGGCTGTAACGGATCGTGCAGCCACGTCTCGATCACTGAGTCAACAGATGGGGACCTATGCAAGCCAACAACCATCTGCACGAACAGTTCGACGACGTTTGCAGCTGCATGGACAATCAGCTCGGAGACGATGGCTGCTGTTACCCCTGACGCTGCATCACAGACAGGAGCGTATGCGATGGTGTACTCAACGACGAACCTGGGTGCACGAATGGCGAAACTTCGTTTTTTCGGATGAATCCAGGTTCTGTTTACAGCATCGTGATGGTCGCATCCGTGTTTGGCGACATCGTTGTGAACGCACATTGCCGGCCGCGGTGGTCTAGCGGTTCTGGCGCTGCAGTCCGGAACCGCGGGACTGCTACGGTCGCAGATTCGAATCCTGCCTCGGGCATGGGTGTGTGTGATGTCCTTAGGTTAGTTAGGTTTAAGTAGTTCTAAGTCCTAGGGGACTTATGACCTAAGATGTTGAGTCCCATAGTGCTCAGAGCCATTTGAACCATTATTTTTTGAACGCACATTGGAAGTGTGTATTCGTCATCGCTATACTGGCGTATCACCCGGCGTGATGGTATGGGGTGCCATTGGTCACACGTCTCGGTCACCTCTTGTTCGCCTTGACGGCACTTTGAACAGTGGACGCTACATTTCAGATGTGCTACTACCCGTGGCTCTACCCTTCATTCGACCCTGCGAAACCCTACATTTCACCAAGATAATGCACGACCCCACGTTGCAGGTCCTGTACGGGCCTTTCTGGATAAAGAAAATGTTCAACTGCTGCCATGGTCAGCACATTCTCCAGATCTCTCACTAATTGAAAACGTCTGGTCAATGGTGGCCGAGCAACTGGCTCGTCACAATACGCCAGTCACTACTCTTGATGAACTGTGGTATCGTTTTGAAGCTGCATGGGCACCTGTGCCTGTACACGCCATCCAAGCTCGGTTTGACTCAATGCCCAGGCGTATCAAGGCCGTTATTACGGCCAGAGGTGGTAGTTCTGGCTACTGATTTCTCAGGATCTATGCACCCAAATGGTTCAAATGGCTCTGAGCACTATGGGACTCAACTGCTGAGGTCATTAGTCCCCTAGAACTTAGAACTAGTTAAACCTAACTAACCTAAGGACATCACAAACATCCATGCCCGAGGCAGGATTCGAACCTGCGACCGTAGCGGTCTTGCGGTTCCAGACTGCAGCGCCTTTAACCGCACGGCCACTTCGGCCGGCGCACCCAAATTGTGTGAAAATGTAATCACATGTCATTTTATTATAATATATTTGTCCAATGAAAACCCGTTATCATCTGCATTCCTTCTTGGTGTAGGAATGGTAATGGCCAGTAGTGTATTATAACTGTTGTTATTGTTGTTTTGGTTACCGTTTTTGTTACGTTTCCTACCATTATCATTTCCATTTGGACAACGATCACAATTATTCATTTCCCATAAGTAAGGGGACACATCATGTTTGCCAGTAAACTGTTTAATGCCTTCCCGGACAGTATCCAGGGAATCGACAGAACACAGAAACAAATTTAGGTCGTGGTACAGTACGTATACAAGTTGCTCCCTAAGGCGAACAGGAAGGTTCACTTTTAATGTTCTTAACACCTCACGAGGTATCCCAGTATCTAGTTTTAGTTATACACCGTACCACTCGAATTATTTCCTCAAACTTACTTTCTTTTGATTATAAAGTGCCGTGGCAGAAACTTGTTTACTATGTTTCTCCTGTTTGCTGTGCGACTAATATTTGGAGATGAACATCCGTTCAAACACCACACAGTCATAACATACATTGGACACTTCGTTTGCGCACAATGCGGATTCTACAGTTTCGAAAACTCTTAATCAAAAAAATCGGACGTGGCTCTTCCTTTTCCGAAAAATAGGACTGAAATTGCCTACTCTTCATTAAATTTTGTTCTAATTTAAACATAAACGGAGAGGGAAATTCTCTCCGCGTTCCACCCGTTTGGGTTACACGATGGAGCAGATTCCTTACCATATTCATACCCATTCGCAAACGCCTTCCCAGTTTGCTTAGTATCTGTTTCAGGTTTACCCTCAACAGACACATCGCTTTAGATTTTATCTTATCGGTAATTAATATATTTTTGCCACTTGTGAGCTGCAGATAACTTTGTTCTTCCTTGAATTTTTCAGCAGAATCGGTGTAATTCGACTTCGATTCTTTAGTAGTTCTGCGGTAACATGCTGATTTGTCTGAAAAGATTTATTCTCAACCCACCCCGCCATATCTTCTTCCCACTTCTTAGATTGAGTTACTAAGTAAACATCAATCTGTTTTTTATTGTCTACCTCTAGATTCTGCCGTCGTTTCTGCAGTGATCTATGCTATTTTAACAGCCTGTACATCCCTTTCAGCGGATTTACTAATTCAGGAAGACCCCTAAATTTGATTTATTTCGTTTCGTTTGGATCTAATCTGTTGTAGATCAGTTAAGATCTTGTTATCTCTTTCGTATTGTTTCTTTGCACTCTCGGCTTCTAGAGCGGCTTGTATTGTATCTCGCTCAGCCTCTACAGCTTTAAATATTTCCCTCTTTTTCTAGGCAAGAGTAGCAAACTTTTCCTCTTGTTGACGTTAACCTTCTCGTTCTGCTTCTAGAGCCGCAAATTTCATATCTCTCCCTCTGTCTCCCTGCTCCAATTTCACCAAAAACTCGGAAAATGGGTCTCGGGCTCTATTCCGGTCAGTTGCGGCTCCTGCCGCTTCGGAATTTTGCTGTGTACACTCAGGTAAATCCGACGAGACGTGACCAGACGTCTCGTAATCTCTAGCTAATTGTGACGTTGATTCTTCTAGGTCGGGCTGACGAGACTCAGCCATTCCTACCTGATTTGTCGCTGATAATGCCTTCATATTTGAAAGATCCAGCTCATTAAAATTATTCTACTACATTCGCAGCATCCATCTACCAGCCGGCCAGTGTGGCCACGCGGTTAAAGGCGCTTCAGCCTGGAACCGCGCGACCGCTACGGTCGCAGGTTCGAATCCTGCCTCGGGCATGGATGTGTGTGATGTCCTTAGGTTAGTTAGGTTTAAGTAGTTCTAAGTTCTAGGGGACTCATGACCTCAGATGTTAAGTCCCATAGTGCTCAGAGCCATTTGAACCATCCATCTACCCTTTGCGAATTTTCTTCACCAATTCACCCGAAATAATATCTCAAGAAAAAATTTACGTTTGAAACAAAAATACTAGAAATATTCTAGTTAAAACTCACTTCCAGATATGCTTTTTTCCTTTTTTTAAAAAATACTAACTACAAAAAATGTGAAGATCTTGCCTTGGTCTTTTAATTATAACAACACAATATTAGTTAAATACCCAAATGAAAAAAACCTTTTTTAAAGCTTCACTTTCTTTAAAGGTACACAATGAAATGTTCAGGTGGAAATATCAGAGTTCACAAGGCAAGTCGCCACGAATACAAGCGTCTTTACCTTAATATGACCACGACACATCAGGCCAGGAATTCACCTCTTTAACAATTTTGAGCCCTATGAGACGATGATAATGGGCTCGTTCGGTTACAATTATCTATAAATACAGAACATGAGACATAAAACAGAGTTCACATTAGTTACACAGATTAAATCAGGCACAATTAGTATCACACTTTTCACAATACCAATGTCACTTTCATTATCAGAATATTTTATACAACATTTCTCCTGTTATTTTCTTCTTCAGGTCCCAAGCATGGCGCCATTTGAAGCTGGTATTGGATTGTTGTGGTCTTGTCTTGACTATTGATATTTTAATATGTGGTTCGCTTGGGCTGTAGGGTCGTCTTGTGTATATATCTCGACGTAAATCGTACGTCGTGTTGCCGGAGTATGCTAGCTTTTGTTCTATTTCAATAACACAGCGACGAAGCTTCAATTCGGTTATTGTACTACGGTCACTTAGAATAAAACATAAGAAAACAGATTATGAACTTTCAACTAGGTTCAAGAAGACACAGCTCATTTAAATTGCTTATAGTCACTGAATGCGATACTAGTGAACCGTTTATTATAAACGCTACAGAACGGAATACGTCGACTTTATTATCTGTCCTGCACTATTGATTCCGATTTTTAATTATAGGTTTTGCGAAGCTTACATATTTCCTGTTCTTTTCCTTAGATAGGCCTATACATATTTATTAACAAGTTATCAAAATGTTCCAGCTGGCTCGAAGTTTACTTCCGACCAGAGATTCTAAAAGCTTTTGTATGTCCATCCTTTTAGCAGGAGGTCTCTGGGAAGACGGCCGTTTACTATCGTGTAAAAAAATAAAAATACCTATAGCCGTCCGTATGGTTTTTTTAGTTTGAAACTGGTAGCGACAAAATAAAATAAAATCATAAGAACGGATGTAGGTGTTTTTATTTTTTGTCACGAGAGATTCTAACAGTCTGAAATTTATACGGACACTTGAGTGTCGATATCGGTACTGTGAACTTTCACAAATATTCACACTAAAATGCAGTTAATTTCACCTTTTACTTTTCATGTGCTAGTTTCATTTAACATAAATATCACAAATGTCCCAATCAGTAAATAATCTATCTTTCTCTCTGTTTAAATACATTCAAGTCTGAAACTATGTCTTTGGGTGAAGAAAATTGCACCGACTTGGCGCAGGTAACACTTTTCTAAAATTATCGACACACTTCTTAAAAATGCTTGGATATTTTCCGTACAACACGCAATATTAGCAGTCGCAACAATAATAACAACAGCAATCTTAAGGCAGGTAACGGAACAGGAATCGGAATAGTAATAAGCTAACATTGACGGTTGAGTGCATATTCAGGCAAAAAAAAATAATCTATTACAATTTTGTTCCATTAAGTTTCGGGTGTGCAGCCGCAAGAAATCTTCTTCTTCTAATATTTCGGCTGTCTATCGTCCAGCCATCTTCAGAGTGAGTCGCAAGACTGCCGCTCCAGTTTTTTTTTCTTTATTGAATTTCAATTCCCCCCAAAGGGGGCGGGCTGGCAGCAGCTTAGTATGCCGCTCTTCAGCCTACAGACTTTGTGAGAAAGATCAAGAGAATAAATAATAAAAAACAGGTGATAAAATCGGAGACTTAAAGAGTAACATGGCGAAAAGAAATCGTGGAACTTAAAACAAAGAACAGAGGGAGGATGATGTTAATAAAATACATACGAAGCAGACAGGTAAAACAATAGACAGACAATTAAAAAACACGGCGACAGTCAGGATTCTGTTCGCAAAAGACATAAAATTCACACCTAGCGACAGCATGGTTTCTGTTCGCAACACGAGAAAGACGAACAACACTGAATAGTCACTGGGACACTGCACTAAAAAGTTGGCAAATGTGACATACCACAGTCGAGAGCAGGTGGGTGAAAACTGGACAGAAGATGGGAAAACAAAAAAGGGGGGAAAGGAGAGTAAAAGTGAAGGGGGGAACCGGGAAAGGAGCTGATGGAGGATGAGGAGGATGAGGACCCATAAGAGGGGTGGGGGGCAGACGTGACAGGGAGTGGTGTAGGCAGAGGAGGGGAATACAAAAGGACTTGGGGGGGGGGGAGAAGGGAGGTAGGGAGAGGTTTAGTGGGGAGAAAACAGGACGGAAGGGGAGGGAAGAGGGAGCCCAGGGAAAGGACAGAGGAAAGGAGGGGGAGTGAGGATCAGAGTTGATAGGAAGGATAAATGGAGGGAGAGAGGGCATCGTCCGGGAGTGGGAGGTGATGGAAGCCACCTTGGGAAAGGAGATGTAGGGTGCAGAGATGGAGGGTAGGGGGGACACAACTGTGAAGACGTTGCAGGGGGCGGGGATGGGAGAGGAGAGGAGCAACCAGGCGGTGAGGGGGGCCGCTCCAGTGCTCGCTTCGTTCCTTTATACTCGTGTACCGCGCGACTGCGCATGCGGCCATAGATGCAAATGCGCCAGAGAAGTTGGTCGGCGGCAGAGACGAGCATAATGCGCGAGTTGTATCTATGACTCCGCAGTCGATCTGTGTTGGCATATCGATATATCATTGTGAGCTGCACTGTCTGAGTTTATTACAGCAAGTGCCGGATTCCATGATTTATCAAGATTGTAACCACTATCTCTATTAATTAAATTCGTCCTCAAGCGAATTTCAATTGCCTCCTTCACTATCGTGTCCCTAAAGGATGATGTAGTTGCCAAATTTTCGACGTTGTCATACAACATACTGTGACCATTATCAATACAGTGCTCTGCCACAGCCGACTTGTTAGGGTGTAAAAGTCGTGGGCACCTCCGGTGTTCTGTACATCATTCTTGGACAGTACGTGTTGTTTGTCCGATGTAAGAAAGGCCACATTCACATGGAATTTTGTAAACTCCAGATTTTCGGAGCAGCAAAACATCTTTGACGGAGCCCACGAGTGCAGCTGTCTTGGGTGGAGGACGAAAAATCACTTTTACTTTGTGTCTGCCGAGAATCCGTCCTATATTAGATGAGAGGCTACCCACATATAGCAGGAAGGCCATCGATTTAAAGGTTTCTTCATCTTCTTCTGCTTTCTAAACGATTATAAAGGGATGAAGCGAGCACTGGAGCGGCAGTCTTGCGACTCACTCTGAAGATGGCTGGACGATAGACAGCCGAAATATTAGAAGAAGAAGGCTGCACACCCGCTCCTGGAAATGGAAAAAAGAACACACTGACACCGGTGTGTCAGACCCACCATACTTGCTCCGGACACTGCGAGAGGGCTGTACAAGCAATGATCACACGCACGGCACAGCGGACACACCAGGAACCGCGGTGTTGGCCGTCGAATGGCGCTAGCTGCGCAGCATTTGTGCACCGCCGCCGTCAGTGTCAGCCAGTTTGCCGTGGCATACGGAGCTCCATCGCAGTCTTTAACACTGGTAGCATGCCGCGACAGCGTGGACGTGAACCGTATGTGCAGTTGACGGACTTTGAGCGAGGGCGTATAGTGGGCATGCGGGAGGCCGGGTGGACGATTATAAAGGGATGAAGCGAGCACTGGAGCGGCAGTCTTGCGACTCACTCTGAAGATGGCTGGACGATAGACAGCCGAAATATTAGAAGAAGAAGGCTGCACACCCGCTCCTGGAAATGGAAAAAAGAACACACTGACACCGGTGTGTCAGACCCACCATACTTGCTACGGACACTGCGAGAGGGCTGTACAAGCAATGATCACACGCACGGCACAGCGGACACACCAGGAACCGCGGTGTTGGCCGTCGAATGGCGCTAGCTGCGCAGCATTTGTGCACCGCCGCCGTCAGTGTCAGCCAGTTTGCCGTGGCATACGGAGCTCCATCGCAGTCTTTAACACTGGTAGCATGCCGCGACAGCGTGGACGTGAACCGTATGTGCAGTTGACGGACTTTGAGCGAGGGCGTATAGTGGGCATGCGGGAGGCCGGGTGGACGTACCGCCGAATTGCTCAACACGTGGGGCGTGAGGTCTCCACAGTACATCGATGTTGTCGCCAGTGGTCGGCGGAAGGTGCACGTGCCCGTCGACCTGGGACCGGACCGCAGCGACGCACGGATGCACGCCAAGCCCGTAGGATCCTACGCAGTGCCGTAGGGGACCGCACCGCCACTTCCCAGCAAATTAGGGACACTGTTGCTCCTGGGGTATCGGCGAGGACCATTCGCAACCGTCTCCATGAAGCTGGGCTACGGTCCCGCACACCGTTAGGGCGTCTTCCGCTCACGCCCCAACATCGTGCAGCCCGCCTCCAGTGGTGTCGCGACAGGCGTGAATGGAGGGACGAATGGAGACGTGTCGTCTTCAGCGATGAGAGTCGCTTCTGCCTTGGTGCCAATGATGGTCGTATGCGTGTTTGGCGCCGTGCAGGTGAGCGCCACAATCAGGACTGCATACGACCGAGGCACACAGGGCCAACACCCGGCATCATGGTATGGGGAGCGATATCCTACACTGGCCTTACACCACTGGTGATCGTCGAGGGGACACTGAATAGTGCACGGTACATCCAAACCGTCATCGAACCCATCGTTCTACCATTCCTAGACCGGCAAGGGAACTTGCTGTTCCAACAGGACAATGCACGTCCGCATGTATCCCGTGCCACCCAACGTGCTCTAGAAGGTGTAAGTCAACTACCCTGGCCAGCAAGATCTCCGGATCAGTCCCCCATTGAGCATGTTTGGGACTGGATGAAGCGTCGTCTCACGTCTCACGTGGTCTGCACGTCCAGCACGAACGCTGGTCCAACTGAGGCGCCAGGTGGAAATGGCATGGCAAGCCGTTCCACAGGACTACATCCAGCATCTCTACGATCGTCTCCATGGGAGAATAGCAGCCTGCATTGCTGCGAAAGGTGGATATACACTGTACTAGTGCCGACATTGTGCATGCTCGGTTGCCTGTGTCTATGTGCCTGTGGTTCTGTCAGTGTGATCATGTGATGTATCTGACCCCAGGAATGTGTCAATAAAGTTTCCCCTTCCTGGGACAATGAATTCACGGTGTTCTTATTTCAATTTCCAGGAGTGTATATTCTTAGTCCTTTTACTTCCTTTTAATTAAAATTTTTACTTCAATATTTCAAATAATGCTAATTAAAATTATTATGAAAGAGAGAATTACGGAAATATATCCCTGACATTGACGGAAATGCGAGAATGGTTGCAACCATAATACGAGAAGAGTATTGATATTGGTTGGGATTCGATGATGATGATGATGATGGTTTGCGGGGCGCTCAAGATCGTGGTCATCAGCGCCCGTACATGTTTTAGTCGTTCCATTTCCACTTTCCCCACTACCCGAACCGTGATGAGCTGATGATGAGGACAACACAAACACCCAGTCCCTGGGCGGAGAAAAGCCCCGACCGGGCCGGAAATCGAACCCGGGACCACGTGATTTGGGATTCGACTAATCTTTGACGGCTGCTTCCCAAAACCGGTATATGGCAATATAGCGAAATTGATATCGCTCCATAAGTTTTGTAGAGTTACAAAGATGAATCATAGACACAAACAGTGTCTAATGTCAGACGTGGGAGTCTACTAACATCGAAGATAATAAAAGGATTTACTCTTCCAATCACTTGTTAGTAAATGGCGAAAGTTCTTGATCAGTTAGAGTCCAACATGCCACTTAGCTTCACGTCACTTTCTGGGAGTGGGACGATGTCGCCGTACACGATGTATACTTATCATTACCGCCCGCTGGAGGTGTTTGGTTACGGCGCCTCTCCCGAGATGAGACGTCTGCAGCAGCGCGGCGAGAATTAATGCGGAGAACAGCAGGCAGCTTGCACGCTATCTGCGTGTGCGCCGCCGGCAGCTGCTGCCGCGCGCGGCCGGAGGATAAATCTGCTCCTTTGCCGCGTGACAAACGACGAACGCCGCGGGCAAACAGAGCCGCCGCGAGACGTCGCCGTTCAGAGATTGATGCCGAGTGTCGCGACAAGTCGCTGCGTTCAGCTCAGCCGCCTCTGGGGAAGGCACACAGATCCCTGCCGAAACGGCACCAACTGACGTCACTCACTACCGTGGGCGGCCGTAGAGAGTTTGCCTTGGGGGCGGCAAGTTTATAAAACTCCCATTTTTCATGTAACTTTTCGTCAGTTTGAAAACTTATCGTCACCCAAGAACTATATTTGAAGAGATGCCCAAAAAACTTGTATCACAATCAGTCGATACTTATTTACCATGTTTAAGGTAAACATGTGAGTCCGCAAAAATTTGCCTGGAGGGAATAAGATTCCAAATGTTTCATTTTCGATAAAATTGACAAATTGTGTCTCAGATGTATCTGCCCGGAAAAAAATCTGACATTAAGTACACAAAGCTTACTAATGTTCGGTAGTTACTCAATCAAATTGTTTTGAACGTACGTTAGTGCTATACCTGAAACGTCCCCTTTGAACAATTATACAAGACTATGCTTAAACTGACACACAATATTTTTAGCGCAACGCAATCTGACTTTCAATAATCCCTACAAAACAATGGCCCTGACTAACATTAACCTATACCTTTCACAAATCACTTACCTCACCAAAAATCTTCGTTACTCGAACTACTGCAATACAGCAAGCGCCACTACTGCCAGCTACATAAAAGATTCAAACTACTGAAGGCACTAACTACTGATAGGCATAGTTAGCAAATGAAAGATTTTAATAGAGAACAAACAATGTGTTTACCTTAATAATCATAATATATATGCCATCCAGTCTTACAAACTTCAAATCTCCTCCATTTCTCTCCCCACATCCACCACTGCTGGCGGCTCACCTCCAACTGCACAGCGCTATGCGCTGTTAACATCCAGCTGCCCAACACTACAATGGCAGACAACAATGCAAACTAGCCACAGACTGCACAAAGCACAGCCAGTGATTTTCATACAGAGCGCTACGTGGCGTTACCAATATAAAAATCTAAACAGCCTACTTACATACCTTCAATGTAAGCATATTTCATTAGTATATTTGAAGTTTATCTACACAGTTGGTTCAGTAACAGCACAAGAGACGTCGACGAGAGGTTGCATCTGTAAACCGATGAGATGAATAATTGCAAACAGCAGTTCCGGTGAAATCTGAGCAACGTGTTCCTTTATATTGGCCTTCGGATGAGGTAGAGGCAGAGCGTGTCCCTGGTAAATACTTTTTTTAGGTATCAGCAGAGCCAAAAGTCACATGGATTTAGAACAGCTGATCTTGGAAACCATGCACCTGGAAAATCTCTGCAGATAACACATTCGTGGAAGTATGCATTAAGCAGATCTTTCACTGGGCGAGCAACATGAGCTGTTGTCCGATCTTGCATGAAAACATTATTTCCACACAGCTGCGCTCTTCCAAAGCAGAAATCACCTGCTGTACGATGAGGTAACGATAACGTGCAGAACTCGTGATGCTCCTGACGGGCCCTCTGGATGTATTCCCTACAAAGAAGGACGGTCCGAGAGTACAGCTGCTTGTGAATCCATACCATACAGTCACATACGGCGAGTGCAATAGCTATTCGTGCACAACATGCTGTTTAACAGGACGCCGAATTTGGAATTTCTGTGTATTCATTGCATCCGTAGCCTAAAATGTGCCTCGTAACTCCATACAAATTTTCCGGCCACATGTCACCGACTTCGATACGTGCCAGAACCGAAGAGGAAATTCATACCATTTCTGCGGATCATGAGCCTAATGACCATGGATTGACAAGTCTCGTGGCACGGCACGAGCATCGACATTGCCTGGGGCACCTTCTGCATGGTCAGTTACAGCAACAGCAACCTCGTCTATAACTTCCACCGGGATAGGACGCTTTCCTCTTCCAGGTGCCACACTTTGGCGTCTCTTGTAATCTTGATATTTCTTGTCCAGTTGGTAGTGGTTAGTTGTCGTTAATGTTAATTTCTTTCTGATCACAGGGGGTGGTAACTGTAATTTTCTTGGCGAGAAGACGCCACAATTCACTGTCTTTAAAATTCGTCGTAAAACAGGATTCGTACTGGAACTGAGTATTTCGCAGTATCTTCCTCTGCCGATCGGTGTGCCGAGGGTTTCTTGGCGCTTCAGTCTGAAACCGCGCGACCGCTACGGTAGCAGGTTCGAATCCTGCCTCGGGCATGGATGTGTGTAATGTTCTTAGGTTAGTTAGGTTGAAGTAGTTCTAAGTCCAAGGGCCTGATGACCTCAGGTGTTAAGTCCCATAGTGCTCAGAGCCATTTGAACCATTTTATTTTCCTCTCTTTAACTTGGACGGATTAACCAATAAGTAAAAACTATAATTTTTAAACAAGAATTGCCTACATTAATTTTACGCTCTTGCAAGTAAGTTAAGTTCACCTCAAAAGTTGAAACTTGCGAGTTGTTATAAAGACAATGTTCATTCACGCTGGCAGTCAAAGATCCTATGCCTACGCTAACTTCCGTTGATTTGATGAAAAAATGATGATCCCTGCTCTGCGTTGCATAATGTAACGATCGAAAATAATTAAAGTACTAATTGTTTAAGCTTTGAATTAATTCCTGTCACCTCACTTCCGCGAAATCGCATAAGAAAATATAATTATCAGTTCATTATAATAATAAAACTTTACCTCCTCACAAAGGTAATGATTTTTAGGAAACGTGGAAGGTACTTCTGAAATTAAAGTTTGGAATACATTAACTGCATATATTTTCACAATTCAGCGCCCACAGGAGCTAACGCAATACAGACAACGTGAGAGACAATAAACAGGGACAGAATGATAAAAGGAGAGCAAGACACTATTGTCTCGACTATATACAGACTTTACACAACAGAAGTTGACGTATCTACAACTTGTAACGCCTCGACGTCCTTAGTACACCAGTAATTATTTTGAAGTGGTTATTCTTAAATAATTCACAATCTACATTTACGTCTACACGGACACTGCAAACCACACTTAAGTGCCTGGCAGGATTCATCGAACCACTGTGAAATAATTCTCTATTATTCCATCTCAAACAGCACGTGGAAAAAAGAACAGCTATATCTTTCCGTGCGAGCTCTAACTTTCTTTATTTTATGATGATGATCGTTTCTCCCTTTGTAGGTCGGCGTCAATAAAATATTTTCTCATTCGGAGGAGAAAGATGGTGATTAAAATTTCGTGAGGAGATTCCGCCGCAACGAGAAACGGCTTTGTTTTAATACTGTATCTTGTGCGTGACACCCTCTCCCATATTTTGTGATAGTACGAAACGTGGTGCTCTTCTTTGAACTTCCTGGATGTACTGCGTTACTCCTATCTGATAAGGATCCCAACAGCGCAGCAGTACTCCGAACGAGGTTGGACAACCGTAGTGTAGTCTCCTTAGTATGTCTGTTACATTGTCTAAGTGTCCTGCCAATAAAATGCAGTCTTTGGTTAGCCTTCCCCACAACGTTTTCTATGTGTTCCTTCCAATTTAAGTTGTTCGTAATTGTAATACCTAGGCATTTAGTTGAATTTACGGCCTTTATATTAGACACTTGTCTTGTAACCGAAGTTTAAAGGATAGCTTTTAGCACTCTAGTGGATGACCTCACACTTTTCATTATTCAGGGTCAGCTGCCGATTTTCGCACCTTTCAGATAACTTTTCTGAATCGCTTTCCAATTTGTATTGATCTTCTAATGAGTTTACTAGACGATAAATGACAGCATCATCTGCAAACAACCTAAGACGGCTGCTCAGATTGTCTCCTAAATCATTTCTATAGATAAGGAACAGCGGAGGGCCTACAACACTAACATGGGGAAAGCTTCTGTTTTACTACATGACTTTCCGTCAAATAATACAAACTGTGACCTCTTTGACAGGAAATCATATAACAGCGGCGATATTCCATAAGCACACAGTTTCACTTCAAGTCGCGTGTGATACCGTGTCAAAAGCACAGCGCAGGGTAACCGCATCGTCTAGAGCGGCTTGCCACGATTCGTGCGGCTACCCCCGTCGGAGGTTCGAGTCCTCCCTCGGACCTCGAACATGGGTGTGTGTGTTGTCCTTAGCGTAAGTTAGATTAAGTAGTGTGTAAGCCTAGGTACCGATGATCTCAGCAGTTTGGTGCCATAGAGACTTACCACAAATTTCCAAAATTTTGCCGCGCGGGGTAGCCACGCGGTCTTGGGTGCCTTGCCACGATTCGCGATGCTGCCCGCCGTCGGAAGTTCGAGTTCTCCCTCGGGCTGGGTGTGTGTGTTGTCCTTAGCGTACGTTAGTTTAAGTTAGATTAGGTAGTGTGTAAGTCTAGGGATCGATGACCCCAGCAGTTTTGTGTCATAGGAACTCACTACCACTACCACAGTGGTGGATACTCCTGAACCCTTTCTTGAATATTGGTCGTGAGCTGTGCAACTTTCCATTGTTGGGGTACGGATCTTTCGTAGAGCGAGCGGTTGTATATGATTGTTAAGTGTGGAGCTATGGCATCAGCACACTCTGAAAAGAACTAATAGGCGTACAGTCTCGACCAGAAGACCTGGTTTTATTAAGTGTTTAAGCTGCTTTACTCTCCGAGGATATCTACCTCAAAGTTACTCACGTTGGCCGCTGTTGTACGTTCGAGCTCTGCAATATTTACTTCGTCTTCTTTGGTGAATGAATTTCGAAAGGATGTGATTAGTTGCTCTACTTTCGCAGCACTGTCGTCGGTAGTATTTCCATTTTTATCGCGCAGAGAATTGACTGTGTCTTACCGCTTGCATACTTTACATACGACTAGAATATCTTTAGATTTTCTGCGAGGTTTCATGAAAAAGTTTCGTCGTGGAAATTATTACACGCATCTCGCATTGATGCCTGCGCTAAATTTCGACTTTGTGTAAAAGATCGCCAATATTCGATATCACGCATTCGCTTGAATTTGGCATGCTTTTTTCACTGTTTCTACAACAGTGTTCTGACCCGTTTTGTGTACCAAGGGGAATCAGCTCCATTATTTATTACTTCATTTGGCATAAATCTCTCAACTGCAGCCGATACTATTTCTTTGAATTCAAGCCACATCTGGTCTACACTTACATTGTTAATTTGGAAGGAGTGGAGATTGTCTCTCAGGAAGGCGTCAAGTGAGTTTTTAGCTGCTTTTTTGAATAGGTATATTTTTCGTTTAGTTTTCGTTTATTTTTCGAGGATTTGGGGGTTACAATATTCAGAATAGCTGCGAAAACCCTGTGTTCACTAATCCCTGCATCCGTTTCGATCCTCGTTATTAGCTCAGGATTACCTGTTGCTAAGAGGTCAAGCGTGTTTTCACAACCATTTACTAATCTCGTGGGCTCATGAACTATTTATATAATAATAAATAATTTTCGGAGAGTGCATTTAGCACAATTTCGGATGATGTTTTATGTTTACCTCTGCGTCTAAACATGTATTTTCGCCAAGATATCGAGAGTAAATTAAAGTCACCACCAACTATAATTGTATGAGTCGGATATATGTTTAACATTAAACTCAACTTTCTTTTAACCTTTCAGCAATTGTATCATCTGAGTTGGGAGGTAGGTAAAAGGATCCAAATATTATTTTATTCCTGTTGCCAAGAATAACCTCTGCCCATACTAACTCACAGGAAATGTCTGCTTCAATTTCGCTACAAGACAAACTACTTCTTACAGCAACAAGCATGCCACCGCCCACTGTATATATCCTATCCTTTCAGAACATCGTTAGGTTCTTCGCAAAAATTTCGGCTGAATTTGTCTCAACCTTTAGCCAGCTTTCAGTGCCCATAACTATTTGGGCATCAGTGGTTTCTATTAGCGCTTGAAGCTCTGGTACTTTGCCAACACGGCTACAACAATTCACAAAGGTTATACAGGAGTAGGTTTAATAATGAATAAAAAAAGTAGGTGTGCGGGTAAGCTACTACAAACAGCATAGTGAACGCATTATTGTGGTCAAGATAGACACGAAGCCCACGCCTACCACAGTAGTACAATTTTATATGCCAACTAACTCCGCAGACGATGAAGAGATTGATGAAATGTATGATGAGATAAAAGAAATTATTCAGATACTGAAGGGAGACGAAAATTTAACAGTCATGGATAACTGAAATTCGATACTAGGAAAAGGAAGAGAAGGAAACGTAGTAGGTGAATATGGAATGGGGGTAAAAATGAAAGAGGAATCCGGCTGATAGAATTTTGCACACAGCATAATTTAATCATAGGTAACAAGTGGTTCAAGATACATGAAAGAAAGTTAAATACATGGATGAGGCCTGGAGATTTTTGAAGGTTTCAGATAGATTATATTATGGTAAGACAGAGATTTAGGACCAGGTTTTAAATTGTAAGACATTTCCAGGGGCAGATGTGGACTCTGCCCACAATCTATTGGTTATGAACTGTAGAAGAAAACGGAAGAAACTGCAAATACGTGGGAATTGAAGGAGATGGGACCTGGATAAACTGACAGAACCTGAGGTTGTAGAGAGTTTCAGGCAGAGCATTAGGCAACGATTGAGAGTAATGGAGGAGAGAAATACAATAAAAGAAGACTGGGTAGCTTTGAGGATAAAATAGTGAAGGCAGCATAGGATCAAGTAGGTAAAAAGAGAAGGGATAGTAGAAATCTTTGGGTAACAAAAGATATATCGAATTTCATTGATGAAAGGAGAAAATAAGATAGACGGGAAGTGCAAAATGGCTAAGCAGGAATGGCTAGAGGACATATGTAAGGATGTAGAGGCATATCCCACTGGGGGTAAGATAGATAATGCCTACAGGAAAATTAAACAGAGCTTTGGAGAAAAGACAACCACTTGTATGAAAATCTAGAGCTCAGATGGGAAGCTAGTTCCAAGCAAAGCAAGAAATGGGAGATATGATACTGCGTGAAGAGTTTGAGAGCACTGAAAGCCCTAAGTCGAAACAAGGCACCGGGAGTAGAAAACATTACATTAGAACTACTGATAGCCTTGGGAGAGCCAGCTACCATCTGGTGAGAGAGATGTATGAGACAGGCAATATCCTCAGACCTCAAGAAGAGTATAATAATTCCAATCCCAAAGAAAGCAGGTGTTGACAGATGTGAAAATTACCGAACTAACAGTTTAGTAAGTCACGGCTGCAAAATACTAACACGATTTTTTTTACAGACGAATGGAAAAATTGGTAGAAGCCAACCATGGGGAACATGAGTTTGGATTCCGTAGAAATGTTGGAACACGGGAAGCAATACTGACCCAACGACTTATCTTAGAAGATAGATTAAGGAAAGGCAAACCTAAGTTTCTAGAATTTGTAGGCTTAGAGAAAGCTTTCGACAATGTTGACTAGAAAACTCTCTTTCAGATTCTGAATGTGGGAGGGGTAAAATACAGGGTGCGAAAGGCTACTTACAGTTTTCACAGAAACCAGATGGCAGTTATAAGAGTCGAAGGGCATGAAAGGGAAGCAGTGGTTGGGAAGGGAGTGAGATAGTGTTGTAGCCTCTCTCCGATGTTATTCAATCTGTTTACTGATCAAGCAGTAAAGGAAAATAAAGAAATATTCGGAGTAGGAATTAAAATCCACGGAGAAGAAATAAAAATTTTGAGGTTCGGCAATAGCATCGTAATTCTATCAGAGACAGCAAAGGACCTGGAAGAGCAGTTCAACGTAATGGACAGTGTCTTGAAAGGAGGATATAAGATGAACATCAACAAAAGCAAAACGAAGATAATGGAATGTGGTCGAACTAAGTCGGGTGATGCTGAGGGAAATAGATTAGGAAATGAGAAACTTAAAGTAATAGATGAGTTTTGCTATTTGGGGAGCAAAATAACTATTGGTGGTCGAAGTGGAGAGGATATAAAATATAGACTGGCTATGGCAAGGAAAGTGTTTCTGAAGAAGAGAAATTTGTTAACAAGGATTATAGATGTAAGAGTCAGGAAGGTGTTTCTGAAAGTATTTGTGTGGAGTGTAGCCATGTATGGAAGTGAAACATGGACGATAAATAGTTTGGACAAGAAGAGAATAGAAGCTTTCGAAATGTGGTGCTACAGAAGAATGCTGATGGTTAGATGAGTAGATCATATAGCTAATGAGGAGGTATTCAACAGACTTGGGGAGAAGAGGAATCTGTGGCACAACTTGGCTAGAAGAAGGGATCGGTTGGTAGGACATGTTCCGAGGCATCAAGGGATCACGAATTTAGTTCTGGAGGGCAGCGTGGAGGGTAAAAATCGTAGAGTGAGACCAAGAGATGAATACACTAAGCAGATTCGGAAGGATAAAGGTAGCAATAGGTATTGGGAGACGAAGAAGTTTGCACAGGATAGAGTAGCATGGAGCAACCAGTCTCTGGACTGAAGACCACAACAACAACAACAACAACTACATACCGATGGTTCCTGTATTTACATTCTTCCTATGCTGGATCTGCACCGTTTGAGATTGAGGCCCTTTATGTATTTACCTGAGGCCTTCTAACCTAAAAAACCGCCCAGCCCAAGCCACACAGCCCCTGCTAGCCGTGTAGCGGCCTCCTGCGTGTAAAGGGCTCCTGACCTATTCAGCGGATCCCGAAACCAACCACCCTACGGCGGAAATCGAGGAATCTGCAGCCTACACTATCGCAGAAGAAGAATATTAACGAAACTGTTTAAAACCATGGCCTTTGGACAGCTGGCTTCAACATAAAGCTCACCTGTGTTTTTGAATTTCACTGTTATCTTGTTTAAGCGACTTAATGACATTGGGCTTCTCCTCAGATCTTTCAGTCGATTATACACTCTCAATGCACCAAAGCAACTGATGCAGTTGACATAAAACATGTTCACTAACAGTGCCCCGGTCTCTCTTCTCGACAGTCATACTGTTCACTCACATTATGGCTTGTCAAACCACACGGTGGTTGTCATACTGTCAAAAAACAGTGTACAGCGCCAGATTTGTACCTTTTGGCCAAAACTGGGATAATATTTTTCTGCGTAGATCGATTCCGCATTAAATTATTAGCATATCTACTAAGTTTCACTGCCATACGATAATTACAGCCAACATTGGACCTTCGTGAGTAGATGCCCTTTAATTATATTCATACGTTATTAAAGTGAATAAGGATGCAGGAAACATTCCAAAACTACCATCAATCTGATCAGTAGAACCAGACCGTAACAGTCTAAAAATGGTTCAAATGGCTCTGAGCACTGTGGGACTTACCAGCTGAGGTCATCAGTCCGTAGAACTTAGAACTACTTAAACCTAACTAACCTAAGGACATCACACACATCCACGTCCGAGGCAGGATACGAACCTGCGACCGTAGCCGTCGCACGGTTCCAGACCGAAGCGCCTAGAACCGCTCGGTCACACCGGCTGGCCCGTAAGAAGACTCAATCAAAATGGTTTCGTCTCCCCGGTTTGGTACCTTATTGTGTACACATGGTAACTGGACTACATAACTAATAACGACATGACTCGCGCACAGTTGGGCCACATCTAGTGTAAAACCATATAGTTTCAAAAGGTGCAGACACGTTTTCGACCTCTCTCTCTCTCTCTCTCTCTCTCGTTGAGCGGAGAAATTTGTATATTTTTCTGTGTTTGGACCTGCAAGGCCATGTACATACTCTGCCGTGTAAAACTGAAACACGTGTCAGCAACACTTGACGGGTAAAATGCAAACTTGGTGGTTAGATAAGATGTGCGCGAGCGAAGGCGCTGCACTTGTGCGAACAGGGGACGGGTATGTGCCTGGTGTAATGTATTCCTATTTTTACAGTGATAGGAGTTGCAAATGTAACTTTCTGTAAATCATAAAGGGCTGTACAAGGAAGCGACGGAGAAAAGATGTGGTACTGTTTTTCGGCAACGTTCTATAAAAATTCATATCCCCTAATAACACAAAAAATGTCAAAACAACCACCTCGGTAAGAAAACACTATAATTCCCTTGAACAACATGACAACCAAACGATTTAGAATTTACTTAAGCAACTGTGTTACTCCCTGCACGAGGCTGAACAGAATGAGAGACAATAATTTCTAGAAGTATAAGAGGATCTCAGAATTACTAAAAGGTTGCCACAGACAGCAGGAGGTGGAAGGGCCTGCTCTTGCACCTCTCCCCCGGCCCCCTTTCCCCTCCACCCATCCCTTCCTGCGAACACGTCTGTGCTCACCGCAAGCGGTAACACTGAAACAGCAGAACCATAGATGGAAATTCTGATACTGCGAGTTTCCAATTTTTGCACGAGCGTGAATGTGTGACCATCGATGCAGTTACTTTGTAATGTAGAAGACCTAATATTATACCACATTTGTAAACATGCACTGAGCATTTCTATGCATGGTATGTACAGAAACAAAGAAAAGTAATCATACAATGAGTATACTCGTCTTCAATGTAATCTCCGCAGCACACCGTACGGTTTTAACAGTGAAGGGAATTTGTTTGGGGTGGTGGGTGGGGGAGGGCGGGGGAAGGAAAGTACAGAACCCCATCCACTCGTCCCTGAATCTCTGTGACTGTGGTGCACAGATCTGTGAAATGTGACAACGATTGGTACATATCGTACTCCGGATAAAACTATTAGTCAATATCTCAGCCCGCGCTCTGCTGGTTTGCAGAAAGTACAGAAGTTAGGTCTTCGTGTACATGAAACCAGTAGTTACTTCGCAATGAGTTGTTTCTGTTCTTACGTTTACGCACATCCTGATGAACGATAGTTTTATTTTGCTAATCCTTGATTTCTGTGATATCAGTTTCGGACAATCGCCTGTGTCGTACCAGCATCCTGCTACATGTCTAGTCTTTGTGCTCGTTTTCTAACGACCTAAGGTGGCACGCCTTTACCAGTTTCCTTTCTGCGTCGAAAGTATTTGAGCCATCGAAGGCACATTAACTACTCATTTACCCTATACATTTAGTTTGCACAAACAATAAATGCTCCTCTGCAGACGTTATCCGAAATGAGTGACAGCGTTAGAGAGCTACCATTGTTGTGTAGTACTACACTTCAGTTATTCATTATGGAGTACGTTCGACTGGTAGAAGAACTAATCTCTATTTGAGCTCAGTGTGTTCGACGCTATACTCGCACGGATATGTCTCTCCACACATATGGGTAGACAAGCGTTCTAAAACGTACTGATACATACAAAACGAACAGTTCATGGAAATGTTCTTTCGCACCTTGTGATGGCGCCGTTCTTAATACCTCGAATGGCTTTACACACCTCGTGTGAAATATGAATTGCCAGTAACAGGTCCAATCATTGATGGAAAAATGGTTAACTGTCAATCAATGGCACAAAATTTAGAGTGGGGCTAATTAATAGGACGCAGAACAAAACAGAGAAAACCATCAAAAAGTCTATACATAGAACAACTAAGATGACACTTTTATTAGACAGTTATCGAAGTATTATCTCGTCTCTCACTGGACGTTATTCCTAGCTGAGTAGCTTCAGTGGTTCGCTGGCTGACTTGCTGGAGTTGGCTGAGATTTGTGAGATGCCCCTGCGTTCAGGGATCCACATGGAACAATGTTAATGTTTGTCACGCAGTCTATTGGCTGTGAAGTATACCAGAACGAACACACTCATCTTCTTTTAAAAAAATAAAAATATTAATGCATTTGTTTGATTAAGTGTTTGCAAGTGTTATTTGTTATCTTCACATGACCTTGACTCTAGACCAATAAATTAGTTCATTTGTGACTCTCATCCTGCGATCTGACGACCAAGCATGAAGACAGCTTATGTATCGTAGAGGATAGCACATCGAAATGTGCTATTTATATGGCGGCTGATAGAAGAGGCTAAGGAAAGTAGAGAAAAGAGACTTGTAGTACAGTTACTTGAAGTCGGTTTCAAATAGTAATTAGAAGGAAAGAAGTGTTTCAGACAATGTGAAACAGTGGATTCATACACACACGTGGTAGAACTCAACTTTCAATGTGTTCTTCATTACTGTCACTCATAACTAAATGGAAACAAACAGCAGTATACAGATTTATGTCATTCCGGTGCTGATGGATACAGAATATGGCAGCTGTTGGCCAGTTTTGTTTTATACTGCGAAATACAGTTATATCTTGGACAGTGAAGATTTTTTAATGTATATGGTTTGATGGTTTCCCTCATCTGTGTCGTGTTTGCATTAACCCTCGCAATACCAAGAGGGTATGGAGTACTTTGTGCGCAGCTTTTGAAAATATCGTAAACCAGTCTCGTACTTTATATTTTGAAATACTGAAAAAAACATTTATTGTTTCTAATGTTTTCTTATACCAAATTCCGTACCTCTTTTAAATTCTTCAGCAAAACTTAACACAAAAATTTAAGCCTTAGTAGTGAATGTTGCATGGGGGCTTAATTATATGAAAATAATGCAAATATTTTTTTTAGTAGCTGTAAGTCCGATTACGCAAGTCTCGTAAACGGCTGGCCCTGACAAGTAATTGTTACGCTATCCGACTGCATAGAATGACAACAAAGAATGAAATGAAAATTTCAGTTAATACAATTAATTAATTAAGTCCCCAGCAACTATAAAACCTACGAAACCTACCAAGCACAAGTGTAGCTGTTCTGTATGTGGTAGTATTACTCAACGCACATCTGGCACGGTTCTTCTTCAACAAAACAAGAATTTTTAAATACCAATTATACTGACTTGATAAAAGAAAATTAGAAATACTATAATTGCGCAAGAAAATCAGAATTACACTCTAATACAAGAACACAAGCCAGATGCTTTGTTGACTGAACCTGTAATGACACATTCAGGACACACAAATAATAAGAAAATAAAGAACAGTAGTTAGTTACCTTAATTTATATTGACGAAAAGCACTCAGATCATTACAATATCTCCATTGGAACAACATCTGCTATCTCTCCCATCAAATAACTGCATAAACATGGAACAACACTCTCCACTACCGCATCTCACTCTGAATTCTGCTACAATCAGTGTCCACCACAACTTCTCGGCAAGAACTGTCTGCCGCTACCTCTCAATGAGCACTGCCAGTGGAGGCGGCGGAACAATACTCTCTCTGGCGCGATTTTTGGCGCTGTGGCTCAGTGTAGCCACCTTTCATATGCCCTTCCTCCACGGGCTAGAATTTGATGGTATTTTTGCCAGCATTGGTGGTGAAAATACCACCAAATTCGTCAAAAAAAATACAGGCAAAATAAAAGATAATATTAATACGTAAATATCATATAACTAGATAAAATTTTGGCTTTGCACTGACCTTTCAATAGCCTAATATACAAAATACAGTAAGGAATACAAATTCTTTTATACATATGACTTTACATAATAGGTTACAGAAATATCATGTGGTTAAACAATTCAATCGATAACGTCAGCAATGACGAATATGAGCAGGTAAGAGTCTTATAACTTTTCACAAACAGTAATACACAAAAAATCAGTTAATACAATATTCACAACAAGTAGTTCACAGTTCCAGCAGTAGCACCCAGCACTGTTGAATAGGTGCTGACAGCAACAAGTGACATCTCAGTAGAAGCAGTCCATCAGTGGCACCCAGCATTGTGGAACAGGTGCAAACAGCAACAGGTGACATCATCTCAGTACATTCAGTCCATCAGTGGCACCCAGCAATGTTGAGCAGGTGCAGACAGCAAGAAGTAACATCATTTCAGTAGAAGCAGTTCATCAGTGGCACCCAGCATTGTGGAGTAGGTGCAGACCCCAACAAATGACATTAAACAACTATCACTGATTACACTGTTCCTCAGCACAAATTAAACATGTCCTAGTGGCACCAATCATGTAGAAACAGTACAAGTAACAGTCCATAATTTCATCCCTACTCAGACAGTTCAAGCATGAACAATAGTTTGAATACACTTACAAATGCTTTTACAATGCTCTTACACTAAACATACAAATCATAACAAACACACAAATGATATCAGATAATTGTTATATTACTATTACAAATACACAAACATCAGTAAACCTATAATATTTATGGGTGTCAGTGCAAGCCACTACAAACAAATAAAATAATATTTAGGAGATAGGTGGGTAGGATTAGGAAAGGAAAACACACAAAACACACTCACTCATCTTTCATCCACATTAAGTACTACTGTGTAATTGTATAGTGTTAACTGTCTGATTCCACTTCTGTCAAATTTCATGTTCATCATGTGTATCAAGTAGTAGTGACAGCAATGTATAACAGTCAATAATAGTTAAGTCAGCGTCATAGTCATCATGTCAAGACCAATGTTTGCCAAGCCAGATCAAAATGTACTGTTACTGAACAACTGTCAGTGTGCCAAGAAATGCAACTTCCTCTCTCCAAAAAAAAAGTACATACTGCTTAGTGATTTAACAAAGTGTGTGTAGACAATCTTCCTTCCATTTTAGTATTCTAGTCTGCTATCTTCATCCTCCTTGTTCCATATAGACCAACAACAAAAAAAAAATATGCACCTCACTTACTTTACCTCTTGTCCACTAAAGCTCCAATCAACTTCATATAATCTCAATACCTCAATAATACCTCTTCAATACGTCGACATATAAACCTTAGCACCAATATCATTTCACTTCCATAACAACTCTTTCCTCAAGTCAGTCTCCTCGAATAAGTACAGATAAAATCCTAATGCAAACCTCCTCATCCCATACAATCCGAAGACACACTGTCAACACACAACCTCTGTGTAATCCATCTGACCAAAATCTTCTACTCATTATGAATTATAAACAAAGAATGCATACATGACCTCTAACAGGCTTAGTTCGAATAACTCTCAGTAATTAAGTACGATTACGGAGTGTGAATGATCCTAATATTTCACAGTGTGTACACCACTTCAAGAATTATGGCAAACAGAAGCAAACATGTGGAGTATTTCTTGTGTCAAGTGTCACTTCCTATTTCAATTGCTCACGAAAAATGCAGTGTAATAACTGTGTTGGTATGTCATGTCGTTAGCTTCCTTCCTATTGGCATACATTTATACAGCTTTCATAAAACCTCCAACTCATGTGACTTCTATGACGTTTCTTGTACTAAAGTCGCTCGTCAAATTATTGCAGTTCATTTTCTTATGTTAAAATATAAAGCACTGAGCGTAAGCAAAACAAGCAATAGCGAGGAAATATACCAGTAGAGAACAGAATGTCAACAAGTGGATGCAGCACAAATCTTACAACGAGGCTCTGCCAAGCGAACAATCTGTAACTAGTACCATAGTGTAACCTAAACTCTATGTTCATACACAGTATAATAGCATTTCTATATACAAAATTAAAGAGTAGTTGTGACAACAAACAAATTTATAAATATGCAATCCATATGCATAGCAGCAAACATATCTTACGTAATAAACAGGTCATCAGCATCGTATAACCGTAAGCAAATAAATGTTCATATGTAATCTAATAAATAAACATGAAGGCGCAAGCAGATAAATCACAAAGTATAACTTACATACCTAACCACATCAGCACAATTAATCAGGTGACAATTATAATTTAAATAAATAAGCACAGCAGGCACATAATTAAAAAAAATATGACATCAGTGAAAAAGCAGTGCAGTCAAGCGATGCATAATATACACAAGTTACAACTCAATTCATGGATAATCATTGTCAAAATCAGTTAACGTACGCAAGCACGTCGCTTCACAAGTAATTTCATAGAACATGTAATTAGCACAAAGTATGAATCAACTAATCGCGAGCAGCAAATTACGTCTAAAGTACGTACCTAAGTGGAAACATGTTACCTGAAAAATAAACTCAATTAATAGTTACCTTTTTTAGTTTATTACTTTCTTCTTCAAAATGACATTTTTCCTGAAATTTTCTAGATAGCAAGTCGTCTCAACGTCGGACACGCGCAGAATTTACCTGAAGTTCTTAAATACCTTATAGAACCGTATCCTGAAAAATACTGAATGTTAATAACAGAATTTATCAAGTCACTATAGCTTTATACTGATTTTATTCGGAGAAATTAGACTGTGTATTTATTTACGGCTGTCAGTGCATTCGCACTGAGCGCTCGATCAGCTGTAGGCGCGTGACGTAGGAAGTGATTGTTTGCGGTCAACGACTGCCCTGTGCGGCGCGCAGACTTGACTGTTGCTTTGAGTATACGCCGCCGCCAAAACACAGCGCGGTGTCCTTGTACTCTCCGCATGTTTACATGTAGCTGTTAGTTTCTCACAAGTATGTCATTCTGCAAAAATTTTTCAAAAGTATATCATTCCACAAAAATTTTAACGTTAGATATATGATGTATTCCTTTAGAGCGTCGTGATTTAAGAGTTTCTACTTCGACAGTGTTATCATGAATAATTTTGCGAATTCTATATGGGCCGTTATAAAGCAGAAAAAATTTCCGACACAAGCCTTTTCCTTTGTGAGACAAACGATGAGCCTTAATTAACACCTTCTGACCAACTGACAAGATTTTTAAACGACCAGGACGCTTAGCTGATTTCTCTCTTCTAGCAGCCGCAGATGCAATATTTTGTAGAGCCAGGTTGACAACTTCAGAATGCCGCAGTTTCCGTGAAGGCGGAAAAGGAACGATTTCAGAAATGCGATTTGTCGGTGCTTTGTTTTTTAATATCAGTATCGGCGGTAAAGAAGTTGAATCATTAGGGAGTTCATTCAGAATGTTTTGAAAAATATGAAGATACTGATCCCACGTTCTGTGATTCTGATGACAATAAAGACGACACAATTTATTGATTTCCTTCATCCATCTCTCTGAAGCGTTAGATTGAGGGTGAAAAAGTGAAATGAAAATTGGTTTAATTTTACGACGCTGTAGAGTACGAAGCCAAATTTTAGAACGAAACTGTGATCCATTGTCTGATATAACCTTATCAACATGACCCACTTCTTTAAGAAAATAGTTAATGAAAGCATTAGATACTGAACGAGCTGTTGCTTTGCGTAACGGTGTAAAACACACATATTTTGATGTCAACTCCACTGCTACGAAAATGTACGCAAAACCATTAGTAGATCGAACCACTGGACCGAACAAATCAACTGCTGCCATGTCCTTTAATTTTGCTGGAATGATAGGAAACAACGGTGCTCTGTGAGAAACTGTCGGCGGTTTAGCCTTTTGACATAATTTGCATTTGGCAAGAACAAATCGAATACGTTTTTCCATATTATTGAAGTAGCAATTTTCTCGTAATTTATGAAAGCATTTTCTGGGACCAAAGTGCGCATAACTGAAATGCGTATACCAAATCAGCTTATTAACCCACTCATCAGGAATACAAACTAACCAGACAGAGTTGTCGACCGATTTTCGTTTGAACAGAATGTCATTGCGAACTAAATAATGCTGTCTAATCCCTACGCTTTCCTTTCTCCTCCACTTCTCCTTAATGTCCTTCCAGATTGGATCCTTATTTTGCTCCTTAGCGATGTCCTGGAGCGAAGACGAAATAAAGTTCTCAAACGCAACACCTTGAATATACATCAAACAATAATTGTTTTCCTTGCAGCCCCCTTCAGCACTTTGTTTCAAACCCATAGGTGCACGCGATAAAGCATCAGCAACAATATTTGAAGAACCCTGTATGTAAACAATACTAAAATCAAATTCCTGTAGGTACAACGCCCATCGTGACAATCTGCCATGAGTTAATTTTGTCGACATAAGAAACTCAAGAGCTCGATGATCGGTGTAAACCTTAGTATGTCTGCCAAACAAAAATGTGCGAAATTTTGTAAAAGCCCAAACAACAGCCAAAGCTTCAAGTTCCGTTATCGAATAATTCTTTTCTGATTTAGAAAGAACACGACTTCCAAATGCAATAGTTTTCTGGACTACAACGCCGTCTTCTTCTATCTCTTGAAATAAATGTGCACCTAGGCCTTTGTATGATGAATCCGTTGCCAAACAAAAATCTTTAGATAAATCCGGGTGTGAAAGAAGTGGAGCAGCAACTAAAGCATCACGAAGTTGTTCAAATTCTGACTGAGCTTCCTCATCCCAACACCAATTAGATTTCTTTCCAGATAGTTCACATAAACGAGGTGTGGCCAAATCGTCCAATCTAACAAAGCGTCTAAGAAAATTACAGACACCAAGAAAACTACGAACATCACGTTTTGTGGTAGGAACAGCATAATTACGAATAGCGTCTAATTTTTCTGGATCAGGAAGAATACCTTCTGTAGAAATAATGTGACCGAGAAATTTCACCTGAGAACGACCAAATTCGGATTTTTCTAAGTTCACTGTAATGCCAACTCTTGCAAAGATACGTAATAATGAATCCAAAATTTTGTTGTGCTCACTCCAAGAATGTTTAGCAATAAGAATGTCGTCAACATATGACGTAATATTGTCACGAAGATAAACGGGTAAAATTTCATTTAAGCTGCGAATAAATGCTGCTGAAGATACAGTAAGTCCAAACGGTAATTTCCGAAACTGGTAACAGTTACCAAAGGCTAAAAAGGCAGTGTATTTTCTACAATCAGGGTGGAGTTCTATTTGCCAAAAACTTTCGCGCATATCAATCGTGGATAAAACTTTAATTCCATGGAAATGTTGAAGAAGTTCATCTAAATTTTGTGGGCGGTCAGTTTCAGGAATGATGATATTATTTATCTGTCTGGAATCCAGAACCAAACGAATTGACCCATCCTTTTTAAGAACAACGTGTAATGGGCTAGTATAAGGACTGACTGCAGGCTCAATAATGCCCTGATCTAACATGTACTGAAGTTCATTCTTAACCTTGTCTCTGTAAGCCAAAGGAATAGCGTACGTTTTCCCGCGAAATGGTGTGTGTTCTTTTACTTTAAATAAATATTGTAAGCCTTGTATAGTTCCCGTGTGATGACTAAACACTGTAGCATGTGAAGTCAAAATTTGGTGCAGCTCTTCTCTTGCAACGTCATCTGGCACTTCATCTTTCTTAACCTTTTCATTAATTAGTTCTTCGCTATTAATTATATCATCCATCGCGTCTCTGTATCTATGGTCGTTGTCATGAATAAACACACTGTCGTCATAATGCTCAACGAAAACATCAGAAGTAAGAAACCTTAAACATTTTGTATCTGACTCAGATCTTGTTAAACACTCGAAAAATTTCAAACATTTCGGCATTCCGCCAACAGTCAAATTCACACTTCCTTCTTTAAAGTTCAAAATTGCCTTATGTGCGTTAAGAAACTCCATACCTAATATAATTTGTGTACTGAGCAATGGAACAATAATAAAATTAGCAGAAAATTCGTATCCTTGACAACTGAAATTTAGGTTGGTCTGTTGTTTAACTTCTACACCTTTTCCAGAAATCGCTCCTCGAATTGTAGTTTTAGAAATAGGTAACACAGGACAGGCAATAGTCCTTTCACATATACGAAAAACTGATTCACTAATGACGTTCAATGGGCTCCCAGAATCTAAAACTGCAGTGAACTTATTCTTACCCACACATACTTCAATAACAGGATGTAAAAATGCGTCTACATTATTTTCCTTTTCGTCTAACGAAATGTCTCTCATGTCTTCCAGGCGTACGTAGTGTAAAGCCGTAGTGTCATTACTTTCTGAACCGTCTATATTGCTGCCAGAAGCCGAAGCTGCTAGTCATTGTCGATTGTTTGCGTCACGTCTTTGATTATTCGCGTCATTTCGCGGATCCATTTCTACGATTTGCACTTGTCTCTCTGAAGTTCTGTCACGTGGAGGATGCCAATTAGGTCCCTCCTGTCTGTTAGATACAAACTCTTGGTTGTGTCTGTTATTAAAATTTCTGTTTTCCTGTCTGTCTGCATAGCTACTTCGTGTGTAATTTCGACTGTCACTTCTGAAATTATTGTTGTATCTACTACCCTGATTATTTCTGTAGTAAGAATTTCTATTACTGTTTGAATAATTTCTGTCTTGATAATACCGATTACTGTTTCCGTATGATTGATCATTCCGGTACGAATTACCGTTATTATAATTGTCTGTGTAATTTCTGTTAGAACGTCTGTTATTGTCATAGGGCTGGTATCTATTGTCCTGTCTGTTACGTCTGTCATTCTCAACATTACCCATATAACGCCCGTTCCGATCACTATCCCTTTTCTCTGAAAATCTACTGTAATTACTGTTACTGAAAAAATTACAGGAAGTCCCATCGTCGTTGTCATACTTAAGTTCTTGCAACAAAGTCTTAAAAGTCTCAATGTCGTCTTTACATCTTCCGGCTAAAGCAATTTGTCTTATGGATTGTGGCAGCTTAGTTAAACAAATGCGAATTAATTCAGTCGGGCTGTAAGGGTTGGAAAGGAACTGATTCTTTCGAATCATGTCTTCAAAATATTCCGCTGGCGTGCGTAACTCAGACTGTTTGAAATTACGCTGCATAATAAGACTGTGTTTGACTCTGTCTTGCGTGTTCTCGGACCAATATGCCGATAGAAATGCATGATAAAAATCATTCAGATTATTACAATCTCTAATGAGTGCGCGCATCCGCGTCGCCGGTTCGTTTTCTAAATACCCACACATAAATTCCAGTTTGTGACTTAGTGGCCAATTTGGTGGAAGTGCGTACATAAATTGATCTAACCATGAACATGGATGTATGTCATTCTTAGAATTGCGGAAGATCTTAAATTTCCGAACAGTCAAAAAGTGTTTATAGTCAAAGTTTTCTCCTCGTGGCGACAAAGACCTACCGCGTCTGTCCCAGTCCGAATGTCGATTATTGTCAAGTTCGCGCGCCTGTCGCTCTCTTGTTGCATCTCGTAAATGAAATAAATTGCTTTCTTCAAACCCCTCTGCTATCTGTGATTCTAAATTCTTTCTGCTGTCTTTTCCTCCGATTTCGCCTTCAATTTGTTTGACTTGCTTTCGTAATGCCTCCACTTCCCTTTTAACGCGTTCATTAAACTTTCCCTGATTTTCAACATGTTTATTTATGCTCTGGTACTCTTCGGTTTCTGAAAATGGCAATGGAGCTGTGTCATCTGAATCTCTGTCCCAATTTAAACTAAGACTTGTCAATTTATCTGCAATCTCCTCAACTCTTACCGCTAAGTCACCTATTTTTTCTTTCTGTTTATTTACGTCTTCCGTAAGTGTCGAGACTCGGGTTTCAGTATTAACACATTTAGTAGTTAACTGTTCATATTGTTGTGTTAGATTATTTATTCTATCATTTGGTACGGATTCCTCGATTCTCTCAAATATTTCTTCCTTATCTTTTGCACGTTGTAAATTTAACTCTGAAAATTTCTGTACTATCACGCGATCTCTTTCTTCCTGTTCTCTATCCTGTTCCCTTTGTCTAATCTCTACTGCAATTAATCTATTATTGTGAGAATTCAAAATCGGTTGTACTTCTTCTCTGATTTCTTTCTTTAATTCATCTTTCATATCTTTGAAACATGTCCCTATTCGTGAATCTAAACGTGTTTCCATTGTTCCCATCTCAGTTCTAATTGTTCCTATCTCTGTTTTTAATTCAGATCGAAACTGCTCCATTGTTCCCCTATCTGTTTTAATTTCAGATCGCAAAGTTCCCATCTCTGTTTTAAACTTAGATTCCAACTGTGATCCCAGATTTAATATTGCACCCATCAACTGCTCCATATTAGCCGGTTCGAAATTCTTTTCGCCCCTAACATTTCCCGCAAAACTAACTTCCTTCTGCATAGCCATAAGGCCATCTCTGTTCGATACTATTCCAGAATCTTCTGTCGTTAATCTCGAATTCTGTTGTGAATTTTCTGATTGAGAAAAATTTTGAAATGGTACCGGACTATTTTCTCGACTTATTAAATTGTTTTCCACTTCATTATTCATCACACTGTTCTCCTGTGTTGGCGAGTTCGCCATGTTAACAATTTCGTCATTTTCACTATCCATCATTTTTGCCTTTTTCATTGATCGCGTAATCATTTACAAAATATACAAAACTCGTCACTATATGAAAATTACGGAGAATTTAACACGTTATCACCAACAATACCATTCACACGATATGCTTCCCTCAAACGCGTTTACTCGAACAATTGAAATAATTGCACTAAGTTATCAAACCCGTGGACAAGACAACAAAAAATGAATAAATTTTGAAAAATACCATTAAAAGAATACCAATTACCAAATCTACACATGCAAAATGGACTACAATTACCAAACTACAAATTACTACAACAATACTACTGTCTACTATTTTTGCAATCAGAAGCATTCCAAGGGACGATCCGAAGCAGCGGTCGCCACGTTCATGGGGGCTTAATTATATGAAAATAATGCAAATATTTTTTTTAGTAGCTGTAAGTCCGATTACGCAAGTCTCGTAAACGGCTGGCCCTGACAAGTAATTGTTACGCTATCCGACTGCATAGAATGACAACAAAGAATGAAATGAAAATTTCAGTTAATACAATTAATTAATTAAGTCCCCAGCAACTATAAAACCTACGAAACCTACCAAGCACAAGTGTAGCTGTTCTGTATGTGGTAGTATTACTCAACGCACATCTGGCACGGTTCTTCTTCAACAAAACAAGAATTTTTAAATACCAATTATACTGACTTGATAAAAGAAAATTAGAAATACTATAATTGCGCAAGAAAATCAGAATTACACTCTAATACAAGAACACAAGCCAGATGCTTTGTTGACTGAACCTGTAATGACACATTCAGGACACACAAATAATAAGAAAATAAAGAACAGTAGTTAGTTACCTTAATTTATATTGACGAAAAGCACTCAGATCATTACAATATCTCCATTGGAACAACATCTGCTATCTCTCCCATCAAATAACTGCATAAACATGGAACAACACTCTCCACTACCGCATCTCACTCTGAATTCTGCTACAATCAGTGTCCACCACAACTTCTCGGCAAGAACTGTCTGCCGCTACCTCTCAATGAGCACTGCCAGTGGAGGCGGCGGAACAATACTCTCTCTGGCGCGATTTTTGGCGCTGTGGCTCAGTGTAGCCACCTTTCAATGTTCCTATTCGCAAAAAATGTCGTACTTATATTATTCAGGTTCAGTATCCTTCTTACACATCTACATGACTTTGAAAAGAGTGTTGTAAATGAAAATCAACGACAATTACCGAAATCTGTCATTTTTTGAATTTTTTGTGGTAATCACATAATACCCATCCACTGCGTGTAAACATTACGGAAAATACGTTGGTGTTTCTGAGATTGTGCTAAAAGATATTTTCACGCTATATACCCTCCTTGCGTGTCAGTATCTATTTAAAAATTATGTTGTTAATGAAAGTTAATTACATTCACGTAAATGGTATTTTTTTTTTTTTTTGTTCTTCATGGTGGGCTTTAAGTATTCCCGCTCGGTATTACGTGTTATGGAAATTCCGTTGGTATTGCTAGGGTTTAATGTAATATACCGTCATAAATCCCTAGACTCTCACTTTGGTGTCAATATATTTTATGCAAGGTAAGCAGTAGACTGTAGGTGGTTCATAGTTATGACAGTGTGGGACATATGCCGATTAAAGCCATTAGCCGGCAACAAGTAGCCGTAAGTTTCCGTAGGAACTTTGCTGTTTGTTTGAAAGTCATCAGCCGCGAATTCCATCGTCTGTGGGTGCTACGTTTCCTATTATAACACTTCAGTTTTGTGAAATATTTTCATAGAAATGTAATTTACTAATGATGCAGTTCTTTGGTGATATTTCTGAAGCGTGGAAGACGTTCAGTACGATTCATGTCAGGACTACAGGAAAACTAGTCCGATAAATTCCTCTCATTATGTTGTAGCCATTATGCAGCCTTTCTTGCTTGTGGATTGTTCGTTTCGTACTGATTCAGGATACATCCGCCTGGGAAGCATTTTACTGTATAAGTAATATTCATAAATACCTGAGTTCAATATTTCATCAAAAATGGCTCTGAGCACTATGGGACTCAACATCTGAGGTCATCAGTCCCCTAGAACTTAGAACTACTTAAACCTAAGAACATCACACACATCCATGCCCGAGGCAGGATTCGAACCTGCGACCGTAGCGTTGGCGCGGTCCCAGACTGAAGCGCCTAGACCCGCTCGGCCACAACGGCCTGCTCAATATTTCAGCGATCAATGATAGGGATGTTGTCTCAAACAAAGAAAAACTACACCACCATTCATCGTACATGCATCGAATTTGATAGTCGCCAGATAACACCGGCAAAATAGCATTGACCAATGGTATGTATTTACACGACTCTATGCAACTTTGTTAATTCGTTATAAAGGTCAATGGCTCACAAACAACAGGATGACAAAAAACTCCCAATCCTGCGACTTCTCAAACGATCTTTCTGACACTGAAATCTGTACGTCTGTTGCTGTGAAAGTTCGATTCAGTGCTTGATAAATGCGTCTGTTGATTAGTTCCACGTGGTCCACCTTCCGATTTAGAGTGTCTAACCATTTAATGTCTTAGGCATAAAAGAACTGTTGTTGAGTTTAGTGCTCCCTTGATGTTTCCACATCACAGTAATATCTCTAGTGCGCGTTACTTCTATTGTCAAATATGACTATGACGTTTGTGTGAAATCTTATGGGACTTAACTGCTAAGGTTATCAGTCCCTAAGCTTACACACTACTTAACCTAAATTATCCTAAGGACAAACACACACACCCATGCCCGAGGGAGGACTCGAACCTCCGCCGGGACCAGCAGCAGAGGCCATGACTGCAGCGCCTTAGACCGCTCGGATGACTATGACGTCGACACATTCCGCATGCGGGAATACACCGTCAGACAAACTGAAACTATCTAAAGAAAAATATTTAATGATGAGAAATTGCAGAAAGTGTCAATTAAAACGAAAATTATTTAATTTGGAAATTTCTAATGAGCAGAACTTTGAACATCGACAGTATCGAATGAAACTAACCTTGTCATGGAAATGATCACTCACAGTGGCTATGTTACGAGTAGAAAATGTGTTCACATCTAATTTATTTCACTGCATGCTACAAGGAAATCTCCTTCCCAATGAGTTTTTAAATTAGGCGATGATAATGTCTTACATGCTACTGAGGCTCGGTTCTGTTCTTTATTGTCGTAGCCACCAATGATACTACTATTGCGACATAATAACCTGAAACATAAAAGCGCTGTGCTGCGTACAATAATTTACCATTTGGCGAGAGAGACAACACCCTATTCACTCGTCGTTCTGTGCATTTGCTAACAATGCTCTTAGAACTCGTTGCATTCACAATGAATGTCATTTAAGAAAAGGGAGAGGATGTTTATAAATGAAAACGAAATCAGAACTTATTTAACTTTCTCGTAACTGCAAACCTAACATTGCAATTCCTTTTCATAAAACTGATCACTCTCTTTAACCATACCACAGGCACTACGCATTACTGAGGTATAAAATCGCTATCAATTTTACTTTTAACTTATCAGATCAAGATCTCCTTTCAACAGAAGTGGATGGAACTCGCTATCTCCTTGGACTGATAAACTGTCTCCTTCATATGACACTCGAAATCACTGAACGATGAAATTTAACAAACTATAATAATAGCTAAGTGCACGTCAAGCAATTCAACAAATATCTTTTGCTTGCTGGGTCGTTTCTGTGTGAAAAACCAAATTTCAAAAATTTTTACTCCAATAATACTCAATTCCTTGTTATTCTCCACTTCTCAACATTTCTCATCTTGAGAGGGAACCACTTTCTCTGACCCAAAGCTCCCGACTTAAGCCAACCGATCACCGTCACGTATCTCCCAAGGCACAACAATGACTCTCTCTCCCCGCTACTGCTGTTTCTGCCTACCGCACGTTAATTTACTTAACAATGCTTTCCTTAATACTCAATGGTAATGTATTCTTTCATGTGTCCTAGCTTTTCAAAAGTTTCTATGGAAGTTAAAGTCTTTGCAATCGATCTGTTACACAAATGACTGATAGAATAGTGCTACGGAAAATAAACTGTCAGTAACCCGATGCATTATAGTGAATAACACAGTACAAATACAGCCGACAAACTTTCTTTATGAATAAATTTTGTTCATGATATTAATGGCAGACAATGTGTTTCTCTAAGATTCTTCTATATATGCATCAATCTGACCAATAAAACGTTCCTATTTCGTGCAAAGTAGATGGATCTTTCCTTACACGAACCTTCTAAAATAGCCCGACATCGCACATAGTGACCACGGAGTACTGTCGGATGTAACTGCTGTTCATAGAATCTGATTCATGGAGGACATTCATTTATATTTGACGTAACGTCTATTGCAACAGGTTTGTCTTAAGGACTGATGCAAAGAGAAAGTTAGATTTTCTGAGGAAACAGCAAAGAAAGTAGGACTACAAATATTTTGAAAAGATAGAATACTTGACAACAACATCAAGAAAACAGAAAACTTAAAATTTTGATGTGGAAATACGAACATTAAAAGGGAAAAAGAAGAAGTGAAAATCAGGGCTGAAAAACTGAAAAGAGCATACATTAAAGTAAAAATTCTGTATAATAAAAAACATTTCGCTAAAGATGTTAAATTAAAGCATTATAATACAATTGTGAAACCAGAAGTCCTCTAAGGGACCTTTCCGGATCCAACGGCATTAGAAAATTTTGAAAAGATAGAAACAGCTTCTTTCGTTCTTTCTTTTAGTGTTCAACCCTGGGATTGGTACGCAGTCGAGCGCCATTCCTTTCTTCTGTCTGCCTTAGTCTTCATTTCCACGTATGTGTTACATCCAACGTCACTCATGATCTTGGTCCCCTCGCCGATTCCTTCCTTCAAAAGCTCCTTCTGCTATTGTTCCAGTGATGTTGTTGTGTTGTAGGATGTGCCCTACAAGTTTGTCTCTTGTTGTTTGGATGTGCTTCCACAGAGATCTGGTTTCCTGTACTCTTCTAAGCACCTCTTCATTTGTTACTTTGTTTCTCCAGCTGATCTTCATCATCCTTCTACAGCACCACATCTCCAGGACCGCTTGCCGTCTTCTCTCTTCTCTTCCAATTGCCTAAGTTTCACATCCGTATAGGGCCACACTCCAAACGAAAACTTTTATGATACGTTCCCTTATTTTCAGGCTGATGTTGTTACTGATGAGTAAGTTCCTTCTCCTATTAAATGCAATTTTGGCCTTTTGTACTCTACTCGCAATTTCTTTCCGGCTTCTACCATCCCTTGTGATTTTGCTTCCCAGGTAAGTAAATTCGTCTATCACTTCCAGGAAAAGACATGCTACACTCTATCGGCATCTAGAGAGTATGAGAGAAGGGAGACAGATTAACAAAGAAGTTTTACACATTCTTCCAAAATAGAAAAACAGATCAAAAAACAGGGCGGAAAGCAAGACAAATAAGGCCTCAGGAAAAATGAAGACTGAACAGCAGATCTCAGTCAACAGAGACTATAAGTCAAGAAATCCGAAGGTTCTCAGTAGGCTAAAGCAAACAGAAAAGTAACTGGTGTCAAATGGTCAGATGATACAAAAAAGAGCTCATTCTGAGAAAACTGAAAGAGTTTTGGATGAGTATGAACGAAAAGAGAAATAAAGTTATACTGACGTGGTCCTTAGTTAATATAAAAAATAAATAAAATTCTCGTCAAGCGAGCAATTTCCATTATTCGTAACGTTCATAATGATCGTGGGGTCATTCCAGGAATATATTTCCTTTATTGAAAAACTTAAGTTTCGTGTCGTATTCCTACATTACTTATATAAATGCCTCGTTAGTAACTGTGATAAGAACGTATCCAGTTTCATTCTCCGTACTTGTCAGTCGAGTATCTAACGTCCTCGTCGTTGACATTAATATCACTTCCTTGTTTTTTTCTTTTCTTTGTCACATCTTTTGTCTCGCTTTTATCTGATAACTAGAGAAACACACATGATTCTAGACCCACTGATTTACATTATGATTGGCGATGTGTAATACGAGATTTCCATCGGGCAATGTCGTTGTTCCCGCACCCCATACGCGAATGTAATGGGAAGTACCCACCGCCATGCACTACGCTGCGGTTTCCAGAGTAAGAATGTAGATGTTCATGTAGAACTGTTAAACGTTTCTGGAGCGTTTGTTTGGTAAAATCCACACATTCGCTGATGATCTGTACTTTGAGTACATGAAGGCTAGAAAGAATAGGCGTGGGATAAAAGTAGCAGATTCCTTAAGTTATGTGGACGACTTTTATCTTGTCAACCTTCAAACGCGATGATCTAACGGCCTCTTCTGATAAAGATATTTATCGGATATACAAGTTATTTTTCAACGACAGACTATCTATAAAACACCGTTGATAAGAGCATTTTTTTGTACTGAGACTACCGGTTGCGCCATTTCTTTCAAAGTAGTACTTGAAGCAATTCCAAAGGTACAGTTTTGCTGTAGCAGAGTCCTTGGAAAAACTACAAGCAAACCAGCAGAACGTCATTTTAGAACCAATGAAATACCTGTGGCATCTTAACAATATATATTACCATTCGATTTCTAGTCTAATTACACTAACACAAAAGTCCAATCTGGATGTAAAAAGGTAGTCTCCAGTTTACTGCTGTAATGTATTCACTGGCAAAAAGGGCCTCATGTATACTGACGCTATGGACGGGAAGAATTTGTTGTGCAGTTAACTTGCCGCAGAGTGTATTCAACTTAAATTAGCCTTGTAGTATTACCACTTTACGGAATATTTATCTCTCAGTTTGGTTTTAACCGATATATGTTGTACTGATCTTCAGACAACGCATTTTCTGTACTAATTTTTATCAGTTACTCACAATATTTTATCACCGTCATTGGATATTTGGACGACAGAATTTTACAAAATTTTACAATTTGTGGTAACCTGCGTGCCTGTGTTTCCTTAGTTACGTTATCATTACCTTACGTTTCATATGTATAGCCCTTTGATTTGAAATGTATTCTTAATTTATTCTAGTCCTATTCATTTTCCGGGTACCATTCCTCATCATTTTTGAAAACAGTGCTTCAGTTTCCACGTGAACGCTCTTTCCAAATGTACATATCTTCTTATTTGGTTTAGACATTTAAGAGTTTCTACTTACATGAATATGGTGTCTGTCCTTTCGGACATAGCCGAAAGAACAGACACCATATCCAAATAAGTATATAGTTCTGGCAACACCGGCCATGACCTTCTTCTTCTGTGCGGATGCACACACATTCCCAGAACTTACTGGACTTGGTAAGAATGTCTTCCACGAGTAATGAGTGTGTTGGGGTGGGACACTACGAATGTAGTGTGTGGACATACAAGGTGAGAATGTGGGTCTCGCGGGACGCGTGCGCCAGATAGTCCCTGCAGTCGCGCTATCCTCTGCGCCCTCGGTGGCTCAGATGGATGACGGCACGGTAGCTCAGCGTGTTCGGTCAGAGAGCTGGTTGGCCTCTGTAATAAAAAACTGAGTGAAAGGATCAACAACGAACTTGAACGGATGTAATGTGACGTCCGCAACGACCAAAACACAACGATCAACAACGAACAAAACGAAAAGAAAGATGGATACAGCGTCTCCCATGTAAGCATGAGATCCCGGGTTTGAGTCCCGGTCGGGGCACACATTTTCACCTGTCCCCGTTGATATATATCAATGCCCGTTATCAGCTGAATTTATTAATATAATTCTAATTTCATTAAGAGTTTGCGTTTTATCGACCGCGAATTGTATCAATGTACAGGCAGTTTCCATAGGAAAGAGGGAGAGAAGAGGCATCGGGGAACCTCGTACGTGACTTGTATGTTAAAGGTACCAAGAACATAGCTACTGCTTCTTAAGTTTGATGACTCTTCCTACCAGTTGCTTGTGCCGCATATTTTAGGTAATCTTGTCTTCCCATTGAGAGTTTTGTTTCCCGAAGACGATTCTTTCTTAGGAGAATGCTTGTAAAGAGCAACAACCACAATCACGTGTGAAATTTGAAAAACTCCGCCAAGGCAGTTAATACACATCCTTCCATCGTATGTAGTTAGTTTGGCAATATCTCACTGCACACTCACATTGCAGATAGAATTTACGTCATTCTGGAGGTTGGAGAACGTCTGAATCCAGCGGGAATTGATCTGTGCGTTTTAAACAAAAAGGAAGTGATACTCTTACTCAATTCTGTTATAAAATATGAAGGTATATGAAAGAAATATAAGCAGAATGTTTAGTTAAGAGGATGTATAAAATTTAATTAAGGAATGCAAGTGGGAGTGATATGTATCAGCAGGATAAAGCGGTACTTGCGCTGGTGGCCAATTTCGCCGACACGCAGCACCAGCGGCCCCAGTACGAGAGAAATTTGGACCCCTAGTGCCAGCGAAGCCTTCTTCAAACATCCGCGGGGTAGCATGGTGGGTGCTCGCTTAAGGTAATACACCTTTCGAAGAACCTGGCAGACAAAGTGAGAGTGCCGAAAACTGATGGAACCCTGCAGCAACTGGGACGGAGCGTAGACGCAGAAGTGTCAAGAATGCACACGTGGAAGCGTGTGAATATTCTTGCTCACAGCAGCTGTTTTTACCTGCCGTAGACAGCGAGAATGTGTCGACAGTTCCAGGACTCCACATGCACTGGGACTGAGTATAGACAATGCGCAAACAATATAGCCACACTGGAACTAAAGAACTGCGGAAGAAGTCAACCTGGCTAAAAAAAATGCTTGCTGTACGGTAAGGAGGTTACTTATATGTCATGAACGCCAGCAGATTCTTAGACGAAGCACAAACATGAGAACATGAGACTGTCCAGGCCTCACACAGAGATATCTGCTACAAAGCAGTGTTAGGTGGCTGCTTTCACAGCACCTTAGGGATGCCGAAAATCATCGGAACAATGTGTCGCCAACGCTGGGAAGAGCCTTAACTGGCAATTGGTGAGGAAGACGCCAATTACCGAGTCACATGTCAGCCGACGCAAGTAGAGAATGTCCATCCTGCACGTGGCCACGAAACGACAATCACTCACTGGGAGGCATTGCAGATTTAGTCAGCGAACGACGACGTCAACAGATCGCAAAGTTCAACGAGATATTAAGATTAGCAAGGTACTGAGAAATGATCCGAGTCGGGTAGATAGTGCGGAAGCTAGAGGGCATGGGAGCCTCTTTCATCTATTGCTTGCATCCGCCTACTAACGCCGTGATATCACAGTTTCGGCCATGCAACCCACAACGAGCATTCAACGCGAAGACTGGTACGGGCCACGCCGCAAAGGCAGGACTCTGAGGAGAACGACAGATTCGTAATTGTAAAGCTCCGAGGCGATGCGCCGTACCGAATCAGTGCCTGCTGCAGTCATCACCACACGACAAATGACTGTGAACAATGGTGGAATGATTAATGCCCCCCAGCCTCATTCCCCTTAATAACTGAACCGTGTCCATTTAAGTCAAATTGGACCTGAGATTTTCAATTGCTTTTCTCATGTAAAAGATATTATAATAAACGGAAACATTTCCTGTTCTAATGCTATATCTAACCTGTTCCGTTCGTTCATCAATCCCACATTGTCATAACCTGTAGCTTTATTATTTCAGATAATTATTAACGTCATTTGATTATTGACTGCTAACGTGGGACAATGTGATTAGTAACCTACAAGTCATTTGCAAGAGATCAAAAAACTCTCGATTCACTACATTTTTGGTACCTAACATGGATCGATCTCATTAGTAATTAAAGTGCTTTGTGATACCACAAAGCATTCTCAGTTCACAACATTTTTGGCGACCAATGTGGGATTTCTCTTTTGATTTCAACCTTACCTTTTTCCTCGTGTGGGGACTTCTAAATTTCAGACCCGACTCAGGAAGACGAAACTTCCAGTACCATTATTGTAGTCCGCCGATCTCTTTGTGTATGATGTTGGTACACGGATGGTGTTTTTGTGTGCGCTGACTATGTTGAAAATGTCCAGTATGAAATAGACATGCGAGGTAGTTACTGTGTTTATTTTGGTTCCCACACCGTTCCCCGTATTTTGTGATGTAGTTTTAGTTTATTGTTGCTCTGTTTGCCGCTACCAGCGTTTCCATTAGCGTCGTACTGTATGTGTCAGTTTTTTCTTTCAACAAGTTTGTTTGCATGGCCATCCCCCGCAGCAAGCATAGAAATACTTGTTTTATAAATAAAACTGCCTTTTCCTGCTGTCACTTAATTTATTTATCGGAGACGCTTTTCGCCTTTTTCTTGTTCTAAGACAGTATCAGTGGGATCTGTAACAACTTAGTATTGTTAGTTTTAGATTATTCAACAGTTCACATTTCGTTTGCTCTCATCTGGTCTGGAGGTCGCGCTACCACTTTATTACTGACATATAAGCACAACTTTGCGTTCTGACATTCTTCACTCTGATCACCAAGTTTCTCCTTCTTTTTCTGGTGTACTATTGTTCTTTTGCCCCTCGATATAACTATTTCGCCGGACACTGCTTTTCACTATGTATATACTGCAACTACATTACGTGTTTCCTCCTCTTTGGCATGTTTACCTACTTGTTGCCAACTTCAAATGGTTCAAATGGCTCTAAGCACTGTGGGACCTAACATCTGAGGTCATTAGTCCCCTAGACTTAGAACTACTTAAACCTAAGTAACCTAAGGACATCACACACATCCATGCCCGATGCAGGATTCGAACCTGCGACCGTAGCACCAGCGCGGTTCCGGACTGAAGCGCCTAGAACCGCTCGGCCACAACGGCCAGCGTTGCCAACTTAACGAAGTATATGTTCAAGACTAACTTCTATTCATGATGTTTGTACCTTGTGTGCGTATGAGAGAGAGACAGAGAGGTGAAGAGGTTTTTTTTTTTTTTTTTTTTTTTTTTTGTTGGGGTAGGTTGGTGGTTTGAATTGTATGATGTACTACCTGTTAGCGAGTGGCTGAAGCTTCGGTGACAGCTGATTTGACTTTTCGTTTCCATATTCTGTGGAGGGGTTCATGGATAAGGTAGTGTAAAGATGTTGGTTGGTATTAAACTACTGCTCATTAAAATTGCTTCACCACGAATTTGACGTGCTACAGACGCGAAATTTAACCGACAGGAAGAAGATGCTGTGATATGCAAATGATTAACTTTGCACAGCATTCACACAAGATTGGCGCCGGTGGCGACACCTACAATGTGCTGACATGAGGAAAGTTTCCAACCGATTTCTCACACACAAACAGCAGTTGATCGGCGTTGCCTGGTGGAACGTTGTTGTGATGCCTTGTGTAAAGAGGAAAAATGCGTACCATCACGTTTCCGACTTTAATAAAGGTCGGATTGTAGCCTATCGCGATTGCGGTTTATCGTATCGCGACATTGCTGCTCGAGTTGGTCGAGATCCAATGACTGTTAGCAGAATATGGAATCGGTGGTTTCAGGAGGGTAATACGGAACGCCGAGCTGGATCCCAACGGCCTCGTATCACTAGCAGTCGAGATGACAGGCATCTTATCCGCATGGCTGTAACGGATCGTGCGGCCACGTCTCGATCCCTGAGTCAACAGAAGGGGACGTTTGCAAGACAACAACCATCTGCGTGAATAGTTCGACGACGTTTGCAGCAGCATGGACTATCAGCTCGGAGACCATGCTGCGGTTACCATTGACGCTGCATCACAGACAGGAGCGCCTGCGATGGTGTACTCAACACGGACCTGGGTGCACGAATGGCAAAACGTCAGTTTTTCGGAAGAATCCAGGTTCTGTTTACAGCATCATGATGGTCGCATCCGTGTTTGGCGACATCGCATGTGAACGCACATTGGAAGCGTGTATTCGTCATCGCCATACTGGCGTATCACCCGGCGTGATGGTATGGGGTGCCATCGGATACACGTCTCGGTCATCTCTTGTTCGAATTGACGGCACTTTGAACAGTGGACGTTACATTTGAGATGTGTTACGACCCGTGGCTCTACCCTCCATTCGGTCCCTGCGAAATCCTACATCTGAGCAGGATAATGCACGACCGCATGTTGTAGATCCTGTACGGGCCTTTCTGGAAACAGAAAGTGCTCGACTACTGCCCTGGCCAGCACATTCTCCAGATCTCTCACCAACTGAAAACGTCTGGTCAATGGTGGCCGAGCAACTGGCTCGTCACAATACTCCAGTCACTACTCTTGATGAACAGTGGTATCGTGTTGAAGCTGCATGGGCAGCTGTACCTGTACACGGCATCCAAGCTCTGTTTTTCTCAATGCCCAGGCGTATCATGGCCGTTATTACGGCCAGAGGTGGTTGTTCCGTGTCCTGATTTCTCAGGATCTATGCACCCAAGTTGCGTGGAAATGGAATCACACGTCAGTTCTAGTATAATATATTTGTCCAATGAACACCCGTTAATCATATGCATTTTTTCTTGGTGTAGCAACTTTAATATCCAGTAGTGTATAATTTTAGAGAAATCTGATGCGGAAGCAGAGAAGAAGACAGAGGAAATAAAGAAAGCTACATGTTTTATCCTAATTCTTTGCAGTGCATACTGTAGCAAATTATTATTCGCGCGTTGTGCTAAAAAACAATTTGTTTACAGCACAAGTTCACAAATAAGTTAGTTCCAGTAACTACTGAGTTATCGTCCGTGATCACTCGAGAATAAAATAAATAACGTTTGCCGGCATATAGCCAACAACGAGAGAAGTCTCATCCTGAATGTCCTATAGAGCTGCGTCTTTGGGACCGCGTCGTGTGGTGAGGCTGTATGGTGATGGTGTGGTAGGGAGAAAAGCACCCTGGCTCGTCTTAGCGGGTTGCAATCGATGAGCTACGAGTGCATGCTGCAGGCTATGCTTGCTCTTAAGTACCCAGGAGACGGAAGTTCGCCTGCGACCACAGAACGCGCTGATTGTACTTGTTCCCTCGATTGCAACACCGCTATTTTCCTGTACTCAGAATCGTGGCTGGTGCCCTCTGGTGGAGACTGTAAGATAGTTTATCAATGGAATATTTGTAGACAGTATTGTGTCCAAAGCATGTGATACCTAGCCGATAATAGTAAATAGTCTCAGGAAGTAAGACGACTGCCAGCGACAACTAAGCAAGCCCATAGGGTGAAGAATTGCACTGGCGGCCTGCCGCCCCCCACCCTCCCTCTCCCTTACGAAGGAGGCTGTGCATCCTGAATCCTGTTTCTGATGAGGGGAGATAGCGACGCCGGGGAGGGAGTGTGAAGGTGGCGGATGTCCACCCGGAAAGTATCTTCCCCAAACAATGAAGAAGATCCCAAAGAATGGGGAGCTTAGTGTGGCTGCGGCCCAAGTCCAGGAACCAAGAACTAGAGGTTTTAAGGGGGAGGTAGCCCAGTGTGTGGCAGACCCGGGCAGGAGTGTTAAGAGAGAAAGCAGGAGAATTAACGAGCGCGTAGACAGCAACCAAGTGTGAGTGGCGTTGCGGCTCACAGAAGCAGCTCCAGTGACCCACCGTTGCTCCAGTGTGAGGAATGGAGATTTCGGCAGCCACAGAGCGTTGGCGGTGACAAGGGTGGAAGCGCTGGAAACACTGGAAGCCTGGGAATCGACCAGTGTGGCACCACGAGTACGATAATACCAACTACAGATGAGGTGTCGACAGACGGTGATGGATCACGGGCAGTTGTCGATTGTTGTGAGAGAGGCGGGAAGGGGGCTGCGGGAAGTTTCAAAAGGGAACAGACATAATGAGTGAGGTGCATGTTGGCGCACGGAAATGTAGGATGTAGCCTGAGAAGCTACTAACAAATTGCTAGATACTGAAACACAGCGTGCATTCCATAGGCACTGAAGAGAACCAAACATTACATATAAATATGGATCCCTGAATTGACAGAACAGCTGAATAAGAATGCAAGATACAAGGAAAAAGACCTCTGAGCATGTGTTTACAACGACATACAACTAATACAAGAATGGCATAATCATTTCACAATAACTTGCAAGACTCAAGGCAAAATGCTTGAATATACAGAACTGCGCCACAAAGTAATGTGAGATAATATCCCAAGATAATAAGCACACTTTGCTCACAAAGGGGAACGGTGACAGGCCACTGAAAGTGATGGAGACCGATGAGTATAGGCAGGGCTTGAGGTAAAACTTCGATGAACTCGGAACCCAAGGCCTGGAAGAAAACCACGTGACAGGATCGACAGCGACAGTGTGGGTGATAGACTAGTGGCATGGACAACAACGATGGCAAGAGCAACCGCTGGGATGGCCGTGGTGGCGCCAGCAGTGGCGCCCGGTCAGGCCACCGAGACGATAGTGGGGGTTCTGGCAGCTATGGTGGCAGTGTCGAGTGGGCTGTTGATGACAACACCAACAAGAGAGCTGGCGTCGGTGCCGATAGTGCTGCCAACCTGGTCATGTCAGGACCAGCAACGACTGAACTGACAAGTGTGCTCACCTTATCGGCAACAGGGGTATTGATGTCAGCAGGGCCGATCATGACAGAGGCAGCGGTGGCAGTACGAATGAGATGGCTGATGTCATCAGGAGGGCCTGTCGTGGTACATACAGTGACAACAGGATTGACAAAAACGCTGGCGTCGTTGTCAACAGGCTTCGCAACGACAGGAGTTGTGGCTGGGGCAAGGCAGGTTGCAGCAGGAGGTCCAGCGTCGGCAGGAGGGCCAGCTGCGACAGGGTCGGCGTCTATCACAGGGATGCCGTGAAGGCCGGCGTCTGAAGGCGATAAGTGCAAGGGCTGGGCTGAGAACAGAGGGACTTTCACCAAGTAACTCCGTGAGAAAGAAATGCAGTGCTGCATGACAAGACTGTATTGCAAACAACCAGTCTGTCTGGGCGGTGTGGCCGGCGGTTCTAGGCGCTTCAGTCTGAAGCCGCGCGACCGCTAAGGTCGCAGGTTCGAATCCTGCCTCGGGCATGGATATGTGTGATGTCCTTAGGTAAGATAGTTTTAAGTAGTTCTAAGTTCTAGGGGATTGATGACCTCAGAAATTAAGTCCCATAGAGCCATTTGAACCAACCGGTCTGGAGGCTTGCCACACACAAAACTGGTACATAGCAAATCTGGGCACTGTTCTCAAACACACTCACTCGAATAAAGTGAGAAAGACCTTGTGTCACTAATTATAAAATAAGTAAATTAGTACCCACTCGGCAGGGCTGAAAACTAATGTCACTAAAAATGCTGCTATAGGTGTTCCACCAGTAAGCCATAGTTTATTTTTTGTAGACGAACGTCTAGCAAAAACTGACGACACAAACGAATAAAGCGAGCACTTCCTGTGTACCTTGTATGCTATATGCCAGCATATGCATCTCCAGCTGTTGACGATCTGTGTTCCAGTCCTCCTTCTGGCCACCGAACATCTTAAATGTCGGCACAAATGTGGTGCGGCTTGACAAGACATTCTGTAAGGTGGCGTGGTCTCCTGACCTTCATTTCTTACGTATTCCGACCTCACCATCGTATTCTGCGTATCAAGACGTTTCATTGGAGCCCAGACTCGATAGGATAGAGTCAAGTTTAGGTACTTCCAATTAATCGATATGCAAATCCAATAAATAAATCGCAAGTGTGCACCGAGATTAAAAAGTCGAGGCTGGCGTACGCAAACATTGAAGATACAAGGGCCATAGGAATTTTTGTTCAGCAGAGGCAACCAGCCCACTGGAAAGTCTGTAGGAGAGTGAGTTAGCATGCAGCTGCGCCATCCGGCCGACTGCCCAGGGACCAAAACAGTTTTTCCCAGAGAAAAGGGGTAATGGCCTGTGTGTTCACCGTAAAAGCAAAACCCACTGTATTATTTGGAAGAGCCCCAGCATATGCATTTTTTTTTTTTTGATGGACCTAGAGCGCAGTTTCAGAGTTCTCACAGGTGGACAGTAAACGCCTAACGCAGATGCTATATATTTCCGGATTCGTCGGCTTAAACGGAGTCGGATAATTATTCAAGTTGAGTAGGCGCGGCTCTCAAGCCATTCTGCCGAGTAAATAACGTTCTTAAACAAAAGGGATAAAAGAGCTTTCCCACACTCTGTATATAAATTTCATTAACAGGATTCCTATCCATAAGAGGTACCCTCTTATTCCGAAAAGAACCCAGAAATTTGTGTATCACTTTATAAATAAAAGTTTCACTTGATATTCTCATATTTTGCAATAAATAACATTTTCCGTTCGTTTAATGTTCTCCTTACACTAACTAGCAATACTCCAGTACCCAAGTATCCCACTAGTTACGTAAGAAAATAGAATATTTTTGTGTCTTTTCCTTACAGCGGCGACTCAAGGAGATATTTATTGCTGAAAGTTTTTCAGACATTTGTATTGGGTACGTTAGGAGCGTTTGTCTGACTTCTGTAGTAGTGTGGGGTGGAAATTGCTTCTTGCAGGAGCCAAAGGGTACTTGTCAGATGAATCCGGTGGGAAAGTCGTCAACATAACACCCACACACTTACACTTCTTTCCAACCGAATATCTGGATCCCCTTAGTGACGCCCTGCAACAGTTTCTCAATATGCTGCTTCTGTAGCTGAACAACTTAACGCAAATATAGCTCTGACGCTGGGACAGGCACGATAATTCAAAAGGACACTCAGACCATACGCGAGAATACTTCGTTAGTTGTGGAAATTGAACTGTCACCAACGTATATAAAACTCACCAAATAACCACTAAAAACAATGCTGACCAACAGCATCAGTTAACGTTATTAATTATCCAACAATATATTAAGGGATCGACCGAACTATACAGAAAATAGAAAGCCTAGGAAAATAGAACTCCCAATAAACTTGTATAATGAACTTGCATCTACTGAAAACTGAGACACCATGCAAAACCATCTTCAAACGAACACCTTCTTAAATCTAGGCAACCAATGTGACACAGCTACTATGTAGGAAGATTCGCAGATTTCGACTGACACCACTGAATATAGACTTTGACAACACATTAAGCTTGAATACCCTACCCCATTTAAACAAACTTACACACAAGCGATAATCAAGTGGTTTTCAAACCACTAGAACTACTGAGAAAAAAATGCAATACTGCTCCAGCAAACAAACCAACACACAGAAAGAGACAGGAAAACACAAGTGGAGAACAGTCTCATCGACATTTTCATTTATGGCGAACGAAGGCAGAAAAGACTACTTCAAAATGCACTTGAACACACGCAAGAATCGGATTCCTCACCATTGTTTCATCTTTCTTCTTCGTGGTGCACTCTGTAGTAAATATAATCTCTGGTTGAAGTAAGAAACTCTCCATTCATTGGACAGGTTCACGAATAATTTATGTTCAATCTGAAAGACCATCCCCGATCACTTGAGAATTACAGAAATAAGAACGAAGGGAGATAAGACTACTTCAAAATGCACTTTAACACACGCGAGAACCGGATTCCTCACCATTGTGTCATCCTTCTCCTTGGTGGCGCAATCTATAGTAAATATTAATCCCGGGTTGAAGTAAAAAGCTCTTCATTCACTGGACAGGTTCACAAATAATTTATTTCCAATCTGAAAGATCATCCCTGATCACTTGAGAACAACCCGAAACAAAGTTCACTGCGATGCTAGCAGTACGGAGGAAAGCTCATCCCAAATGACTTGTGGGACAACACCAGTGGGGGTCGCACCATTGTTTCATTCTTCTTCTTAGTGGCGCACTTGAATCACAAGTTGAATTAAAGAACTCTTTATTTATGTCACAGGTTCGCAAATAATTTGTTTCCAATCTGAAATATCATCCCTGATCACATAAGAGCAACAGAAACAAAGGTCATTGGTGTGCCACGTATACAAAAGAAAGACTCATCCCAAATGACGCTTAGAGCAGCATGTGTGGGCCGCACCATGTGGAGGAACTACGAGTACTACAGAGATGATGACATAGGGAGCAAATCATCCTGGCAGGTCGTGGCAGGTTCCTGTTAATGAGCTACCAGTAGCACCCAGCTTCAAGAGACCCATGAAATTACTTGAAACAATAGAAAAAATGTTCTTACATGTTCTTTGTAGTACAGGCGAGTTCATTCGATTCTGTTACATGAAACTGCTGCTTTATTGCCAGAAAGTGACAGCAGGAAGATGAAGCAAAGATGTTGAAGCATGCTAGATGAAATATAATTTTCTTTTGTTGAGCATTATACGAGGGAGAGAAGGAAAGATCAGGAAAGTAATTTCGATGGACTTCCATGTGGCTATAACAATAGGTGTGACATGATTGGACTGTCTGGAGGAGGTAGTGATTTCTGTAACCACTGACCACACAAAGGTGGATGGAATGACTATCAGAAACATAACAATCAACACTGATTCGTGAAAAATGGACCCACACGGGATTGAGATAGCGAAAAGGCAGTAATCACTGATATCATAGTTTGAAGAAATGCGTCTCTGAGCCCTCACCTGTACATTACATATTTATTTTCAACCAGTTTGAGTTAAGTAACCATCTCCACAGGAGGACTATAAAATATAGAAACAGGAAAAACATTTGTAGTATACACAGATAAAAGAAGCACATGTGCGAATAACAGTCAATGAGGAAGTACTTACAAACCTGTGCAATGATCAGTCATGAATACATTATCTCCAAACAACTCCAACCATAAGTTCACAAAATTCTTCCATAAACCCTGATGAACTGAAATTATTTCGTCTGATACAAATACAGTACTGCATAAAACATAATCCTTACCAGTTTCACCTGATTATTTCAAACTGAAAACTTAACTCTCCCCAGAGTGTTACGGAAGCCCAACGGTACCGACCGGCCGCCGTGTCGTCCTCAGACCGCAGGCGTCACTGGGTGCGGATATGCAGGGACATATGGCCAGCACACCATCCTCTTGGCCGTATGTCAGTTTATCAGACCGATTTAAAACTCAAAGATGTGTATATTACAAGTTCAATGTCAAAGACAGTATTGTCAAAGATCATGGAATACACCAATCTGCCGTTCAGAGAGTATAGGTCGTATGTTGTAGTCAAGGTTGGCAGACGTCAAAATCTTCATCAACAAAGATGCCATCCGAAACATTGCTACATTTTTAGGACCTGAAGTAGCATTACATCTAATCATAACTATCGCATGAAAACAATAATACTGGATGTGTTTAGATGTACATTATGTGATTAATGTCTATGAAGCAGGTATTTACCTACAGAGCCGCCACATGGCGGAAAAAACATAATCACATTTCTTAAATGGCATAGTACCAAGTACATCATCCCTATCAATAGACATCTTAGGAGGATTTAAAAATCTGTAGTGTAGGCTACTGTCACACCTGTTAAGCCTTTCAGAGTCAGTCAACTAAATTTGGTTAAATATCAAGATGTGTCGCAGATGATATTAGAGGAAAAAGGAGTAATAGCTATACGTGACCTGCATCCAGCGATTAAAGTATCAGTAGGAGATGTACAATTAAAAGAGATGCTCGACAGCTGAGTCACGTTTCGGAGGAGTCTGACACATCATTTCAAAGATGAGTTCAGAATATTTGTTGACCTGTGCTGCCATCGAAGAGAAGGGGAATCAATATACCGTGTGGAACATGATTTTGAAGGAGATTCAAGATGTGATGGATAATATTCCACACAGTACAACGATGCGGTACTTGACTGTCTTAAGGAGCCCCCAGCCACCTGACAGAACGAGAGAAATAGTACTCGTAGATTTTCTACCGCGGATGCAACAACAACGTAGGGAATTGATCGACTGGGCAGACGGAAAAATTCAAGGAGCAACTTACAAGACAAAGCATCATCCTGTCAAGAAGGCTAGAGTGTGAGAGTATCATGTAGGCCAAAAATTATTAGTAATATTTTTCCAACTTTCGAACAAAAGAAGAGATTATGTAAGAAATACTTTCTTGTGTGTAATGGACTGATAAGGTTAAGAAGAATTGCGAAGGTCAGTGCATTCGAGTTGGAAACAATTAAACCAAAGAGGTCTGTTGATGAGCACCACTTCAGCCACATCAAACCCATCTTGGAGTAAATACAAGATAAGGAGACACGACAAGCAGTTAAGGCAAATTAAGATTTTATGGTCAGATACAACTGTGTATGAAGTTATAATGAACAGTTACGGTATGCATGATGTATGATTACAATAGATTCTTTGTGTGTTAGAAGCGGCATAAGGTCTAGAATTACAGATATATCGTAGTAACAGGATACCCTCTCTGAGAATGATGATGTCTTTAAATAAAAACTTATTTATGGCTGAGAAGGTGATATCGTAGTTTTCTCCGATGAATCAACGTCCGCAAAGAGGAGTGATGAAACAGGGATATCACAGGGATGCGGACATCCAGATATAATGTTGTTAGGGATAAGTTGTGAAAGTGGGAATGCACCTTGTGTCTGGTTGACTGCTGCACTGAGAAGTTGCCTGCTGATCCATAAGACGTGGTATTAGTACTTTTAAGAATTGTTGTGGTTGCCCTGATTTGGTTCAAATCGTTCAAATGGCTCTGAGCACTATGGGACTCAACATCTTAGGTCATAAGTCCCCTAGAAACTACTTAAACCTAACTAACCTAAGGACATCACACACACCCATGCCCGAGGCAGGATTCGAACCTGCGACCGTAGCAGTCCCGCGGTTCCGGACTGCAGCGCCAGAACCGCACGGCCACCGCGGCCGGCTTTGCCCTGATTTGACAAGTAGTGTTTGAATAGATGTTTTGTGTATTTCGCCAGACGGACCATGCAAAACGACTTGCGCACCTACGTAGTTAGAGGTATTATTAACAATATTGTCAATTGCTTTATCAACTGCAGGGCGGGTACGCTTTCTACTACTATAACATCGTGGCATCTTGTGTATGGGCGGTCCAATGCTGTTGCTCGCGCGGCTGCACGAAGACTGAAGCCTTCTTACCAGATTCATTATTTATATAGACAAAACTGTTGGATCCTTGAGCCCCTGGTTCTCTTCTGGTCGTTCTTCACATGACAAGCCAAATGAGACGCGTGCTGCTAGTAGGACTACAGCACGCGTACGGGATAACCACCCGCCTTAGGACTTACAAAATTTCCGACCAGTAGCGTCAGAACTTCAAGGACTTCAAGCATGCACCTAATTATGTTGTTTCTACAGGATGGCATGAGTAAGGTTAAATAGAGATATGACTGATCAACTAACATAATAACCAGACTAATCATTAAATAAACTTTGCTGTATGTGTATGAACGCATATTGAGTACCTGATAAATAAGAAAATAATGTATGATGGCAGCAACAGTTGCTAAGAAAATTGCCTGCTTAATAACCGATTAACTTCATGGTTTGATTACTGCAAGGGATGCAAAGTTCTATAGTAACATTATGTAAGAGCGTGAAAAGTAAATACATAGATTTTAACATTTGTTTTCATTGTTGTTGTATTAGGAGAAGTTTTTTGATGGATCTGGTTTCGATAATTGTGCAGAGTCACGAGCGTAGGTTGGGGGGTGGGGGTGGAGGGAGGGAGGAGAGTTCCCGAAACAGCCAGGGAGCGAGGAAGATGGCTGGAAGTGGCATGGTGGCTGCCATCAATCTCAGCTAGAAGAGGCACAGCAGGACATTGGGCGCCAACCAGTAACTTACGCTAAGGACAATACACACACACCCATGCCTGAGGGAGAACTCGAACCCTCAACGGGGGGAGCCGCGCAAACCGTGGTAAGGCGCTCCAGACCACGCGGCTACAGCACGCGGCCCTGCGGCATTATTATCATTATCGACTGGAGGATGAAAGACAAAACAGCGGGGTGGAAGCTCATCTCGAAGATGGTCCCACGGGAGTGCGAGGTCAGAGAACTGCAGAACACCAAAACACTGAACCTACATCTACATATATACTCCGCCAGCCACCAAGCGGTGTGTGGCGGATATACATTCCCCCCCCCCCCCCCCTCTTTTCCACTCGCGGATCACGCGAGGGAAAAACGACTGTCTGAACGCCTCAGTACGAGCTCGTATTTCCCTTATCTTTGACTGATGATCATTACGCGATTTGAAATTTGGTGGTAATAATATATGCTCCACGTCCTCGGCGAAGATCGGATTTCGGAATTTAGTGAGCAGCCCCTTCCATTTAGCGCGTCGTCTACCTGCAAGTGTGTCCCACTTCAAACTTTCTATGAGATTTGAATCGCTCTCGCAATGGCTAAATGTACCTGTCGCGAATCTTGCCGCTCTTCTTTGGACCTTCTCAACCTCTTGAATCAGACCCAACTGGTAAGGGTCCCATACAGACGAACAATACTCTAAGACTGGACGAACTAACGTATTGTAAGCTATTTCCTTTGTTCTAGGACTGCATCGCTTCAGGATTCTACCAATAAACCGCAATCTAGAGTTCGCCTTACCCGTTACTTGTGTAATCTGATCATTCCATTTGAGATCATTTCGAACAGTCACACCCAGATACTGGACGGACGTTACCGCTTCCAAAGACTGATCATTTATTTTGTACTCATACATTAATGGGGATTTTCGCCTTGTTATACGCAGTAGGTTACACGGTCGAATATTGAGAGATAACTCCCAGTCATTACGACATGCATTTATTTTCTGCAAATCCTCATTGATCTGTTCACAACTTTCGTGTGATACTACTTTCCTATAGACTACAGCATAATAGATAAACAGTCTAACGCTGCTGTCAATACCATCAACCAGATCGTTTATGTGAATCGTAAAAAGCAGAGGACCTATTACGCTGGCCTGGGGCAGCGACTACGTGATATGTCGCATACGATGGAGAAATGGAACGCAAGATTCATACTGCAGAACTTAAACCTACGTCGGTGTTTATTCGGTCTTAATTGCCAAGCCTGAATAAGAACGTACGGTTTCCAATAGTACGTTATATTCACATAATAAATCATCTGGATACGTAAAGATACTCCATATTCACAGTAAATGTGTTTACTGATCAAACTATAGCAGCTGCCACACAAAAATCATCTCGTTACAGGAAACAGTACGAAGGTGTAGCCAAAAGTAACGCCTCCAAAAGTTTTATTCTTTTCTCAAAATCGGTTGAGCTATTATATGTCACATGCATTACTCGGTCGACCTTCGAACGTAGTTGACGCAAGTGACAACCCTCTGCCAGTAGAGGGTTCCGAAACGTAGCGTGTTACATGGCAGTGTGTAATGGAGCTACGTCCGTCGGTGCTTAAGAAACAACGTGCAGTAACCGAGTTTCTAACTGCAGGAAACATTCGTCCACATACGTAATACCCTCTCCTTCAACATGACAATGCCTGACCACACAGCAGTGCTGCGACACCGGCCACAATCCGACGGCTGGCTCTCACTGTCATCAATCTTCCTCCATACAGTCTTGATTTGGCCCCATCCGACTTTCATCTATTGCCAGGAATTATAGAACACGTTCGAGGACTTCACTTTAATAGAGATGAAGTGGTGCAAGCAAAGATGAGTTTATGGCTCCGTCAACGAACTGAAACATTCTACATTGACAGTATCAACAAACTGGTCTCTCGTTGTGAGAAACATGTTCATCGCCAGGGCGACTATGCAGAGCTCGTGGTCGTGCGGTAGCGTTCTCGCTTCCCACGCCCGGGTTCCCGGGTTCGATTGCCGGCGGGGTCAGGGATTTTCTCTGCCTCGTGATGACGGGGCGTTGTGTGTTGTCCTTAGGTTACTTAGGTTTAAGTAGTTCTAAGTTCTAGGGGACTGATGACCATAGATGGTTCAAAAGGCTCTGAGCACTATGGTACTTAACAGCTTTTGGTCATCAGTCCCCTAGAATTTAGAACTACTTAAACCTAACTATCCTAAGAACATCACACAACACCCAGTCATCACGAGGCAGAGAAAATCCCTGACCCCACCGGGAATCGAACCCGGGAACCCGGGCGTGGGAAGCGAGAACGCTACCGCACGACCACGAGCTGCGGATTGATGACCATAGATGTTAAGTCCCATAGTGCTCAGAGCCATTTGAACCATTTGACTATGCAGAGAAACAAACATGTCGACATATAGAATAAAGATGTAGAATTTCAAGAAAGTTCGTTTTATTCCAAAAATCTTCAAGAGTTTTCACATAAGAATTTCCGAGGATTTACTTTTCCACAGGCACTCGTATTTCTTGATAATGTTTTAAGTTCATAAAATTATGTTTCGTGAAAGACATATCACTGAAGGATACGAAGATTGTATCTGTTCTTTCGGACATGTCAGAAAGAACAGATACCATTTTCATATAGAGAAGGCTTCTGGCCAATGATCTCCCAAGTGCAGATGCACTCACATTACCCGAACTCTTACAGGAATCGGTAGATTGACTGCCGCGAGTAACGAGTATAGTGGGCAGGTGCACTACAAATGTAGTGTCTAGACAGTAAGTTGAGAAGGTGGGTCTCTCGGGAAGCGTGCCAGATGTAAGTCCCTGCAGTCGCACGATAATCTGCGTCCTCGGTTGATCAGACGGATAGAGCGTCTACCATATGAGCAGGAGATCCCGGGTTCGAGTTCCGGTCGGGGCACACATTTTCAACTGTCCCGTTGATATTTATCAACAACAGTAAGTAGCTTAAGGTTTGGGTTTTACTGTAATTTCATAACACTGAAGGTCGGTGATACATATCGCCCTTGATACATTCATTCATCTCTATTTCGTAACGCAGCAGTGTCTCCTAAGGCTTACAAAATTTTATAAAATACCTAATATGTGACTGGGACGCATATTTGATGATACATTGGCCCTACTGTGCAGCAAGAATCACTGAAAAACCTCAGCGGCCTTAGAAGTGAGCATTACTTGTTGTTAAGTAATGCTGTGGAAAGTAACGTAAGCCTTGATACTCTATCGGCCAGAGGGAGAACTAGCACATCCAGCCATAAAGGTTTAGGTTTCCCGTGATGCCTCTAAAACAATTTGTCTGAGGAGCTTAGGAAGCTGATAGTACGCGTGGCAATAGTTTGAATTGTCATTCCGCCTATTGGCATGGAGGTTCAGGGAGTTAATGTTCTTCCACAGGTCGGCAGTTATTTGACTCCATTACTGATCTCATGAATTTATAGACACCGATGAAGTAACTTGCTAATGTGATATATTTCCGCCGTGTCACTAGGAATTGTTGCAATTTAGCAAAAGCACAAATATGTTATGGCATACTGGCATTTTGTTGCCCCGTTACACTCTGTAATCTATGACCTAACAAATCAGTTATCTAAGCTGTCACAGCAACGTACTGGATACACTGACGTATTGTGAAGAGTTCAGCGCACCTAATTAAGGATAAATGGTTCAAGTGGTTCTGAGCACTATGGGAGCAAACATCCGAGGTCATCAGTCCCCTACAACTTAGAACTACTTAAACCTAACTAAGGACATCACACACATCCATGCCCGAGGCAGGATTCGAACCTGCGACCGTAGCGGTCGCGCGGTTCCAGACTGAAGCGCTTAGAACCGCTCTGCCACACCGGCCGGCGAATTAAGCAGATGGAAACGAGAATATTTCACCAGCAGATCGCCTCGATATTGTTTACGTTTTTATAAAATTATACGCTAGAAAGACCTTAATTATTTTAAGAACTTATTTAGTGAGGAGATCATGGTATTATCCCGTTACTGAGTAATGCAGGGTTACTTTCTGTAACTACGTGATTAGTCTGTAGTTCATCAACCCAATAACACCTCAAAACGCCATCATCACACATAAAAACACACACACAACTAGTTAAGTTGGGCATAACCATAAAATACCCGGTCTTAAAATTTCGAAGTACATAACTGTTCCACATTAATTTTTATGAGGCTACAGAAAATTTTTTTGTCTGTTTTTCCAATTTGTAAATGCTGTCTTAAGAAAGCTAATTTATATATATTACAAGTAGTAAAGACCATTTTAACTGTTTAATAGACAGACAATAGTAGCCCACTGGTGATGGCGATGAAACATAGAAATATGAGAAATAAAAGAGAGGATAACATTGTGCTTTGCGAGAGGTGAAGACCATCCAAAAACGAATCTACTTGTTAGCAAACGCGAACACAAGAGCTTCAACCTCAAGATGATCTTTCTATACCTTTCCACATTCGAACAGCAGGCCGGGTAAACGTCAGTTCTATCTTTACGCGCGAGCTCTGATTTCTCTTATTTTAATATGATGATCATTTCTTTCTATGTGGGGGATCGCATTCGGAAGAGAAAGTTGGTGACTGAAACTTCACGAGAAGATCCCACCACAACGTAAAACGCCTTTGTTTTAATGATCGCCACCCTAACTGGTGTATCATATCTGTGGTACTTTCTCACATGTTTTGCGACAAGACCAAACCAACCGCCATTCTTTAAAATTTTTGGATTAAATTATTCGTAATTGTAATCCCTAAGTACTTAGTAGAATTACCAGCCTTTAGATTTGTGTGATTTATAATGCAAGAAAAATTTAGCAGATTCCTTTTAGTACTCGCGTGGATGAGTTCACACTTTCATTTTTTTGGCTTAGTTGTTACTTTTTGCACCTGGCACATATCATGTCTAAACCATTACGCAATTTGTCTTGATCATGTGATGCCTTTATAAGGCCGTAAATGACAGCGTCATCTTCAGTCGGTCTAAGAGAGCTGATGAGATTGTTTCCTGTGTCGTTTATATACATCAGGAACATCAGACGACCTATAACATTTCCTCGAGGGAAGCCAGATGTTACTTCTGTTTTACTCGATGACTTTCCGTCAATTACTACGAACTGTGATCTTTCGGTCATGAGTTACGAATCCAGTCACACAACAGAGACGATACTGCGTATACACCCAATTTGATTACAAATCGCTTGTGAGGAACGGTGTCAAAAGCCGTCTGAAAAATTAAAAATAGGGAATTAGTTTGACATCCCCTGTCGATAACACTCAATACTTCATGAAAATTAAGATCTAGTTGTGTTTCACAAGAACGATATTTTCTGAATCCGTGTTGCCTATTTTTCAGTAAATCGTTTTCTTCTACGTAATTCATAATGTTTAAGCGCAGTTTATGATCCAAATTCCTGTTGCAAATGCCGTTGGTGATTTCTATTTCCTTTCTTGTGCCGGCCGGGGTGGCCACGCGGTTAAAGGCGCTACAGTCTGGAACCGCGCGACCGCTACGGTCGCAGGTTCGAATCCTGCCTCGAGCATGGATGTGTGTGATTTCCTTAGGTTAGTTAGGTTTAAGTAGTTCTAAGTTCTAGAGGACTGATGACCTCAGATGTTAAGTCCCATAGTGCTCAGAGCCGATACCGATACCTTTCTTGTGTGGTGGTGCGTTTTGTTCAACTTTCCTGTCCGTAGGTAGGGATCTTTCGATGAGGGATCAGTTGTGTGTGATTGCTATGTATGGCGCTATTGTATTAGCATACGCTGAAAGTAACCGAACTGATACACAATTTGGAACGCAAGCCTTGTCTTTATCAAAGAATCTAAGCTGCTTCGCTACATTAAGAATATCTACTGTAACCTCCTCACAAAAATGTTGACCGGACAATAATTTGAATATTAACAAGAATACAACCTAACGTAATCTCCCAGCAAATAAATTTACTGACAATGACAATTAGACAAAAATTAGCAATCTGACCCAAGTATAAATTCCTCACGAAAATAATGAAAGTCAATTCAGTGATAAGAAAATCTCAGTGATAATGATAATTCAATTAAACCGAAATATCGGTCTTTGGCCCTGTACAAATCAGAATTAAATTCTTACCTCATTGTAACTGCTAGTCAAATTTCTGCTCTTATTCTTGCGCACAGCTTGGAGGGACTGCATTGCGAATAATAATATTCCTTTTTTTTTTTTTGTAATTTAACTGAAATTTGTCTTTAAGGGAAGTGGAATGAAACCGTTAATTCAATTAAATAAATTTTTTTGTAAAATGCTTTGAAATCAAAGTTATTATTGGGGCGCTTGTTGGAAATTAATTACAATAGATAAACTTTACATTATCTGATGATTACCTTAATTAACAATATACCTCATTCAGCATCTTGACCAGAATGCCATGTCGGCGCTCCCCGACTGCGTCCCGCTCGCGACCGTGACAGGACCACACCACTACTGAACTTCACTACGATTACAACAGTACTGCTCTACATGACGACTAGCAATGAACTTCTCGCAACGACTACTGCCAGAGTACTGCTCGCAACACTCGCGCGGTCAAGCGCAGACTAACCACGATTATAGGCTCTCTGGTCAAAGATTTTAACGTGCCTCACCATCGCTGCTATGTTACATACGTGTTTCATAACCCTCCACTGGGGGGGCAAAAATTTGGCAGCGATGGTGAGTCATTTGGACTTGCCATCGCAAGAAATTTTTACAATTTACAGAATATTCAAATTTAGTACATAAATTAAATGTTGTGCACATGCACTGAGTACAAAATATATCAGACAAAGACAGGATGTGAGTACAAAACATAGTAGTAAATCAGAAAACTGTATATACAAATTATTTGACAGATAGCAAAGTGCACACGCACTGAAAAAATTCTTTAGCATTTTCAGAACAAATAAACAGAATGGCAGAAAATCGTGTTGATAAGTGACATGGGTGTACTCGCACTGGAGTTGATAACATATTAGCAATTTACGAAATGTATATATAATTAGTAACAAATGACATAAGTGCATATGTACTGAAGTATTGAATATACAGAAAGAGTACAAATCACATTGAAAATGCACAGGCACTGAAGTTCAGTAGAAAACATATTAATACACAACATAAGTGCACATGCACTGTAGTTCAGAACATATCATTAAAATAAAATAATAATAAAAAAAATGTATATACAATATAAAAGACAAGAGTGCACATACTGTACTTGAGAACAAATCGAAAAATGTCTTAGGCATTTTTGCAATAAATAAACATAATGGCAAAAAATCATATCGACAAGTGACATAAGTGTACTCGCACTGGAGTTCAGCGAATCAAAAAAAAAAATGTATAACCCATGAACATAAATAATGTTAGCAAAAAAATGATTTTCACTATGTGACAAGAATTAGGATAGGAAAGGGAAGGATTGCATCATGGTTGTAGCACTTTAGATTGCACACAGCTGTTCTGAAAGTCCATATCTTTCCACAGAAGTACAACACCAAGTGACACAATTTGAAGTTCTTTTCCCATCAGAATTTACCAGTGTAGCCAAGACACTGAACTCTCGTAGTAACATTTCATGTTCTCATTTTGGCAGTACATTAGGTACACCAAACAGTGGGACCATAATAACGTCTTCATCGCCCACGGTGGTGGACAGCATGTCGTGTCAACACCACGCTCTTACAAGGCACACCAACGTAGAATTAGTGCAAAACCAAAGATAGTGCTCCATGATCACTAGGATAGACAGGACAAATGGACATTGCAGTAATTCAGGGTAGTTAGCTCATGAGGTGAAGGACATTAAGTCACATAATATTGACAATTACAGTCTTCATTAGTAGTCTGGGGCATTCATAGCCCAGTGATTGAACATTTCTGTACCAAGTATGCAGTATTACAGAAAAATGTTCATTAATTCTTTTACATAGAATCAGTAACCTTCTTTTCCTAGTTACAAAGCATTATTAAATAATCGCATTCCTTTTCAGTTTCAAAGTATGGCATAGTTAATTAATTATTTGTCATTTCAATAGTATTAATTATTAGCCTTTTCCTAATTACAAAGCATTATGAAGCAATTGCATTCTTTTCCAGTTACAAAGTATGGCATCGTTAATTAATTATTTGTCATTTCAATAGTAATAATCATTAGCCTTCTCCTAATTACAAAGCATTATTAAGAATCATTAGCCTTCTTCTAATTACAGTTAACTAATCATTTGTCATTCCAATATAGTAAGAATCATTAGCCTTCTTCTAATTACAAAGCATTATTAAACAGTCACATTCTTTTCCAGTTACAAAGTACGGCATAGTTAATTAATCATTTGTCATTTCAATATAGTAAGAATCATATTCTTTTCCTGTTACAAAGTATCAACATTGAAAACAAGAGCTAATTAATGGCATAATTAATAACCTAATTCATTGATTGACATTAATTATTGGCACTCAGTGGCCAATAGTATAAAACATTGTTCCTCATTCAGTATTATTCAGATCATTACGACGTAATAACAATTCACTGAGTGACATTCAGATCATTACGAAGTCATTATTAAAAATCAGCTAATTACAGTCATTGCATTAATAATCATACACATTATGAGTAGTCTCATTACAATAAACAGTGGCAGTTATTATAAGGGAAAGCAAGAAGAGAAAACGAAAAAAAAAAAATTGGTTCTGGGTTGTTCCTGTAAATGAAAAATGTGTAACGTCATTCGTCATGAGTCAGCTGTAGCAAGGTTGTGAAACAAGGCAGTAATGTGATCACATGTATAAATGATAGACACAAATGGGTAAAAAATGTAAGTGCTAGTACAGGTATAATAAGTAACAGGTTTAGTAAGTATCTTGAAAAGCTTCTGCTGGAAAAAATACAAAATGGATTATTGACTTGAAAGAAGAAACGCACACTATGCTGAAAAGAAGTGAACTTCGAATTAACAAATAGTGAAATGTGTATAAACATGTGTTCCATAGCTGTCCTTTCCAAAACTTTCCAACATCCTACTATGCAATATAACACCTGCTGTCAAAACAAACTGCAACAAATACTTAAATAACTACATAGCATAAATACATAACTTCAACATTATCCTCATCTGCAAAGAAAAAAAACTTCATTATCAATCACTTCATTATCCATATTATCATAACTTCATTATTATCATCACCTGTAAAGAAAAACTTCATTATTCATAATAGCATATTCTTCATCATTATTCGTCAGCATTACATAACTATTCCTTATCTCTAGCATATTTCATCACTAAAACTAAGATGTGTAGTTCTGTCTGACAGCCTGCATCAATCACCTTGTATTCTGAAAGAAAAAATTAGTTAAGACTGCTATTCTGCGATGAGTATAGTATATTCTTGTTAATGCTTGTTAATCCTGATCCATTTACTCTTCCTCATAAAGTTATTGCATCTTCTATCGTTTATTCCGTAGGTGAAATTCCCATTTCTGTTGAATTTATTTCTTACACGCATCATTTCTTTCTGAAATTGATGAACAGAGATTAACGTCTTGCATTTAAATCACATACCCACTAAATAATGACTGGTTTATGGTGACACAATTAACCATACAGCATAACATGACAGACAACGTAATATGTCAAAGACATTGACAGTGTTCAAAGCCAAAATGTACAGAGAATATCACAATGCAGCAGCAAAAAATGTAAAAGTCACGATGTTGAGATGTCATAAGGCCAAAAAAATGTCAAAGTCGACTGGTGTGTGTTATATCTTAACTATTTCACAGTGCATATAGACAAAACTGGAATACAATCGTACATAAAAAAGTGGAAAATGTGCATGGTCTGATGTGTAACGACAAGAAAAGCGACCTGCTAACCTTACCTTGCCGGGCACTTGCCAAGAAAAAATACGATAATCATCAGTAATTAGTCAGGTGAATATAATTGCATTAGTAAATGGCATCCTAGCATGTTACATCATAAAGTGATTTCATTCAATAAACGGTTTAATGTTTGAGACATGGTGATTGCCTTTCGATTTTCTGGTTCTCAAAGTTTCGACGTGTACAACATTGGGGTGAGGGATGCTGCGAATCCGATATGGACCTGCGTATAGAAGTTCAAATTTACTGCACTTACCTTTTAATTTGCTGGATAAATAGTGTGTACGTACTAATATTTTCTGTCCAACGTGAAAGTCGCGGCGTGTACAAACCTGTTTTTGCTGTTTTCTCCGGCGCTCTGCGGCACGTTTGATGTTGTTCAGCTCAATGTCAATTATTTCGTGGTGTCGTAAGCGACGAGATGTAGGAAAATTTACAAATTCTTTAATTTTGTTTGGAGGTTCAACGTTTTTCAGTATAACAGACGGAGACAGCATAGTGGATTCATTTGGAATGGAATTAATTACATCTTGGAATGAGAGTATGTGTGTATCCCAATCAATATGTCTTTTGTGGCAGTATATTCGGCACAGCTTACCAATTTCTTTCATTAACCGTTCACAGGGGTTCGAAGAAGCGTGGTACTTGGATATATAGATCGGAGAAATGTTGCTGGCTCGTAACATGTGTGTCCATACGCTACTTCGAAATTGAGATCCACTGTCAGAAATTACTTTCATCACATGCCCTACATGAAATAGAAAATGTTTTACAAATGCTTTCGAAACAGTTTTAGCAGTAGCTTTGCGTAACGGAGTGAAAGTAACAAATTTTGAAGTGAGCTCAACAGCGACAAAGATGTAGCAAAAACCTCTGTTAGTTCTCGGAATCGGACCAAAAATATCTACTGCGGCCATGTGTCTTAATTTAACAGGGACAATGGGATATAAAGGAGGAATATGTGAAGTGGTGTCTGATTTAGCTTTCTGGCAAATTTTACAAGACGCTAAAACTCGTCGTATACGTTTCTCCATGTTGTTAAAATAACAGTTCTGTCTCAGTATAAGAAAACATTTTCGTGCTCCGTAATGTGCGTAACTTAAATGAGTGTACCAAACTAATTTGTTAACCAGTTCGTCAGGAATGCATAATAACCAATTGTTGCTGTCAGGATGAGAACGGCGAAACAGAATGTCATTGCGTACAGTGTAGTGGTTTCTAATCGTAACATTATTCTTATCTTGCCAAAGCTGTTTAATTTCTTTCCACACGTTGTCTTTACTTTGCTCTTGTGCTATGTCCTGTAATGACGATGAAATAAAATTTTCAAATGCAACTTGCTGAATGTACATGACACTGAAATTTGTTTTGCAGAAGTTGGTTGCTACGTCTTGCTGATTGTTGCCGAGAGAACGCGATAGTGCGTCTGCTATAACATTTTGTGTGCCGGGAATATGAACAATTGTGAAATTAAATTCCTGTAAATAAAGCTTCCATCTGCTTAATCTGTCGTGAGTGAATTTAGCCGAAAGTAAAAATTGTATCGCTCTGTGGTCTGTATACACGGTGGTATGTCTGCCATAAAGAAAGTGCCTAAATCTCGTGAAAGCCCATACAACACATAGTGTTTCAAGTTCAGTAACGGAATAATTTCGTTCAGCAGGTGACAAAATGCGGCTTGCAAATGCGATGTTTTTAATTACTGTATAACCATCTTCTTCAATTTCCTGGAAAATGTGTACGCCTAAATCGGTGTTAGAACTGTCGGTGGCAATGGAAAAATTTCTGGTAAGATCTGGGTGCGATAAAAGTGGAGCATTCAACAAAGCATGTTTCAGGTTCACAAATTCAGAATGTGCTTGCTTATCCCAAGACCAAATACTGTTTTTACCTGTCAGTTGACATAATCTAGGTGTGTCTAAAGCAGAATGATGAATAAATTTACGAAAAAAGTTAATTAAGCCCAAAAAACTGCGTAGTTGCTTTTTTGTCGTAGGAACACTAATGTCACGTAGAGCTTGAAGTTTTTCCGGATCAGGTGCAATGCCTTCCGCTGAAATTACGTGTCCAAGAAATTTTATAGAAGTTTTGCCAAAGTGCGATTTACTAAGATTAACTGTGAGTCCTTGTGCATGGAAAGTTTGTAACAGTTGTTCAAGAATCAGATTGTGATCAGACCAGTTAGATTCTGCGATAAGAATGTCGTCTACATACGTCGTAATTCTGTCCTTAAGTTCTGTCGGAAGTATTGTGTTCAAACCGCGAATGAAAGCTGCAGAAGAAATAGTTAAGCCGAATGGTAATTTACAAAATTGATAACAGTCGCCGAAACAGAGAAAAGCTGTATATTTTCTGCAATTTGGATGAAGTTGAATTTGCCAAAATCCCGATTTCAAATCTAATGTAGAATAAATAGCTGTACCATGAAATTTCTGTAAAAGTTCCTCTAGTGTCTGTGGTCGATCTGTTTCATTAATAATAATGTCATTAATGTGACGTGAATCAAGTACGAGGCGAAGTGAGCCATCCTTTTTCTTAACAATATGTAGCGGGTTTATGTACGGACTAACTGCTGGTTCTATAATTCCTTGATCAAGCATATCCTGCAATTCTTTTTTAACTTGTTCTCTGTGAATATATGGAATGGGATAATGCTTGGCTTTAAATGTGTCGTGCTGTTTCACTTGAAATTCATACATAAAACCGGACATAGTACCAGGAATGTTGTCAAAAACTGGAGCTTGTTGTAAAAGAATTTTGTGTAATTGCGTACGTTCGTCGTCTGTAGTTGCACTGCTTTGTCTAACTTTATCGGAAATGATTTGCATTACGTCGTAGTCAACTTCGTCTGGAGTATTATAGTTATGTACGTAGGTATTCGTGAACAATGTGGGATTACAGTCTATGCTACGTGACACGGAAATGACCTCTGTGCGGTTAATTGTTTGTTCTTCCGCAGATAATGAGTGCTGAAATTCTAAAGCAAGTTGTACATTTTCATCCTTTAACATTAAATAAGAATTCTGAAAATCAATAACTGCGTCGTGTTGTACCAGAAAATTCGTACCTAAAATTACGTCTGTTGTCAATAAAGGAACAATCCAAAAATTTGAGTGGAAAGTATGACCTCCAATACAAAATGATAAATGCGTCTGTAATTTAACGTCTACTCCTTTACTCGATACTGCTCCTTTCACTTTGGTTTTGCCTAAAGGTAATGTCGGATAAGTATTCTCTTTGTTGCACTCGTTAAAAGTCTCCTCATTTATTACTGATATAGGTGATCCGGAATCAATTACTGCTGAGAATTTTGATGAACCAATTTTAATTTCGATGACAGGATGTGAAATAGTTTTCTGAACAAATGGTCTTTCCTGCAAGAGAGTGTCTCTGATATCGTCAAAAGTAATTACATTTTCGTGAACAACATTTTGCGTGTCAAACGTAGTGCTTGTGTTATTGGAAGATGCGATCTGTACATTATCTAGTCAGATTCTGTCTGACGTGTTACTATTATTAGGAGGATTCAGTGGCATTTCGACGATTTGAACTGTCCTATTACTTCTTCCAGACGTGTTACGCTCTGGATGGTACCTACTGTCGGTTTCATTCATGAGAATATGTTCTTGTTGATTACTTTGTTGCTGGTAAGACCGACTGTTATTATATGTACGCTGATAATTGTGTTCATCGTTTTTACGTCTGTCGTGATAGTCATTCCTATACGGTGCATTGCGATAGGAATTGAAATATTGTCTTCTTTGTACATAGTTGTTTCCTTGCTGTCGTGCGTTACTATTTGTTGGATCTGTGACTATATGTGCACGCGGCGGAACATTAAAGCCTGGTTGACCTTGTGCATTTCATTGTTGGTTACGTATACTAACCGGTTGGTTTTGATGTTGTTGCGGTGGAAAACTTCTATTGTTACCAAAATGTGCTTCCTGTTGCTGAAAATTTTGACGATATTGACAATCTGAATTTTGTCTGTGATTTAAGTTCTGGTAGTTATCGTTTCTAAAGCGTCTGTTATCTTTTCTCTTTAAATTACGTGTCTGATCATAATTCCTGTACTTTTGTTGACCTTGGTTATACGAAAAATTTTTGTTTACAAAAGAATAATCAGATTGTTGTACTTCTAAAAGCTGCAACAGATCCCTGAATGCTGAAATGTTTTCTTTTTGCTGACCAGTTAAAAGTGACACTCGTAATGACCGTGGTAATTTAGAGATGCATAATTGTATAAGTGCAGATTCACTGTACGGTTCACTTAGGTACTGGTTTTGTTGTACCATGTGCTCAAAAAATTGCGTTACACTGGGAAAATTTGAGTTTTCATAGTTTGGCAAACTAATTAATTAGTTGGTCTTTAATTCCACGCTGTGTCGTCTTCGACCAGTACGCTGACAGAAAAGCATTCTGAAATTCTTCTACCGAGTAACACTGTCTCGCGATCGGTCTCATACGAGTTGCCGGTTCGCCTTCCAAAAAGCTGCAAATAAATTCAAGTTTATGCGTAACAGGCCAAGTCGGTGGAAGAGCAAAGCTAAATTGTTGAATCCAATCCAGTGGGTGAATCTGCGTTCTATCGTTTTTAAATACTTTAAACTTTCTCACTGACAGAAAATGTTTGTAATCGAAATTATCATCTCTGTATGATGCAACAGGTTCAGGATCGTAAGAGTATCTATTGAACTGTGGTTGTTCGGAATCTAAGTCCCGTACTCTCTGTAGATTACTCAAATTATACGCGCTGCGTGAGTCTGACAAATGTTCATAAAGTGGCGTCTGTTGTGGTATGTTATTAACTGAAATGTTTTTAATCTCTGTTACTTCTTGTTGTAAATTTGACAACTTCCTACGCAACGTGTTATTAGATGAATCGATCTCATTAATTGTCTGCTGTAAATTTTGAAATTCAGGTGTTTGATTAAATGAAACTGGTGCAGTATCGTCTGATTTATTATCATTAGCACTTTCGATAGCATCAATACGACTGGCCAATTCATCATATTTTTCAGTCAGTATTTTTGCCTGATCATCGGTTTTAGAATCGGACGCATTAATCTGTTTTTGCAACTTACGCGTAGTTTCGCTTAGTTTTTTAACATCAGCTTTGATGACATCGTAATCCTGTGTTAGTTCTAATTGTTCGAATCTGTCTGTCACTGTTTGAATATTTACTGTGTGTGTATCTGTTTTTGATTTAAGATCAGAAATTTCGTCACGTAATTCTGTGTTCGACTGTTTGATGGAATTAATTTCGTCGGACACTGAGGCAATATTGTTGTCTACGTATGTCTTCGCTTTCGCGAATATTTTACGTTTGTCTTCTTGTCTCTGAGTCATGATTGTTTCCATGACTTGACGTTTTACTTTGTTTTGATCTTGAATAAATTTGCGGAAACGCGTATCACTGTTCTGTATGTGCTGATTAAAGCGTTCGTCAATCTGAGTGTTCTGTTGGTCGAATTTCGCGTCGATCTTTTCATCCATTGTGTGCGAAAGTTCTGCTGTCATTGCTTTAAACTCGTCGCGTAATTGTGTAGCTTTTTCAGAGCATTGTTTAGCGACTCCGCTAATTTCGTCTCTGAGTGTTTCTGTTGCGGCTGTTTGCATTTCCCTTAACTCTTGCGCACAGACTTAATTTCTTCGCTATTTTTTCGTGAACAAGCCTCAATTTCCACGCGCAACTGTTCCTTAGTGTCATGACACTGCACGGCAACAGCTCTAATTTGTTCACTAAGCTGTCTGGAATTGTCGTCTAATTTTTCATTTAGCTGTTCGTTCTGTTCCCTAAGTTGTTTAAAATCTTCACTTTGTTTGTCTAATTTTTCATTCTGTTGTTTGAAATTTTCATCAATTTTATTAAATTTTTTGTCCTGTTTTTCATTCTGTTGTTTAAATTCTTCCCTAAATTGTAGCAGTATTGCCAAAATTGGATCCGAGCCTAAATTAGCATTTCTATTATCTGTGCTGTTCAATGGTGGATCTGAAATTGTTTCGCTTTCTGTAACCATTTGGTTATTCTGAGACTTATAAAAAGGTTTGCCAGTCAAATGTACACTGTCGGACACTATTTCGGAATTAAATGGATCCGTCGTACTTTCACTACACTGACCATTTTCATTCGAAAAATTTGTTTGTGTGTTACTTGAATTTTCCAAACCAGTTGTGTTAAGCTGGGTAGCGCTCATTACAATAGAGCGTCCAGCGTCATCAATTCTCGTCAAGTTAACAGAAGATACAATCGAGTTCGTTCGTTCATCATTAAGACAAAAATCATCATTAGTGGTTGTAATGCATTGATTGTTAGTGAACGCAGGATTGTCATCATTACACTGCGTGTCACATGTCCTATAGGTAAAGTCGTTTGAGCCGGTAATTTCGTTCGTAATACCTCGCGATACACTGTTCACAGTCTTTTGCGGCATTTTTACAATAGTCACAATTTTTCACAAAATAAATAAGCACAATGCAAAAGCAACACACAAATACAACAGAGCAACGAATTGCCGTTGACCTGTAGAAAGAAAGTCACAAGTTAATAAAAGCGTTGCGCCAAATCCTAATTATATCTAAGCAAATAAGAGCAGATATCTGACTGTTGTTCAAAAGACTCTCAACGAAATACGATCCTGGCAGGGTCGCCAAGTGTAACCTCCTCACAAAAATGTTGACCGGACAATAATTTGAATATTAACAAAAATACAACCTAACGTAATCTCCCAGCAAATAAATTTACTGACAATGACAATTAGACAAAAATTAGCAATCTGACCCAAGTATAAATTCCTCACGAAAATAATGAAAGTCAATTCAGTGATAAGAAAATCTCAGTGATAATGATAATTCAATTAAACCGAAATATCGGTCTTTGGCCCTGTACAAATCAGAATTAAATTCTTACCTCATTGTAACTGCTAGTCAAATTTCTGCTCTTATTCTTGCGCACAGCTTGGAGGAACTGCATTGCGAATAATAATATTCCTTTTTTTTTGTAATTTAACTGAAATTTGTCTTTAAGAGAAGTGGAATGAAACCGTTAATTCAATTAAATAAATTTTTTTGTAAAATGCTTTGAAATCAAAGTTATTATTGGGGCGCTTGTTGGAAATTAATTACAATAGATAAACTTTACATTATCTGATGATTACCTTAATTAACAATATACCTCATTCAGCATCTTGACCAGAATGCCATGTCGGCGCTCCCCGACTGCGTCCCGCTCGCGACCGTGACAGGACCACACCACTACTGAACTTCACTACGATTACAACAGTACTGCTCTACATGACGACTAGCAATGAACTTCTCGCAACGACTACTGCCAGAGTACTGCTCGCAACACTCGCGCGGTCAAGCGCAGACTAACCACGATTATAGGCTCTCTGGTCAAAGATTTTAACGTGCCTCACCATCGCTGCTATGTTACATACGTGTTTCACTACGTCTGAGTTTCTTATGTTCGCAGTTCTTCTTCATTCGAATTCTGGAATATTCCCTTCGTCTTCTTCGGTGAAGGAATTTCAGAAAACCGTTTTCAGTAGTGCCACTGCCATCATTAACATAGCCATTTGTATCGCGCAGTAAAGGTATTGACTGCGTCTTGCTGCTGATCAACTTTACCTACGACCAGAATCTCTTTGGGACAGAGTTCCATTGTGGAAACTATTAAAGGCCTCTGGCATTGACGATTGTGCTAAATTTCAAGCTTGAGTAAAACTTCGCCAGTCTCGGGGATTTTTCGGTCTCTCTCCCTTTTTTTTTTTAATTTGACTTAATTTTTTCGCCGCTTCTGCAATAGTGTGCTGTCCTGTTATGTGTACCATGCGATATCAGTACCATCTGTTATCAATTTATTTGATATATATCTCTCAACTGCCATCGATACTTCTTCTTTGAATTGAAACCACATCTGGTCTACGCTTACGTAGTCAGATTGGAAGGTGTGGAGACTGTTTCCTAGAAAGGCGCCTTTCGAATTGTTATCTCCTTTTTGAAACAGATATATTTTGCGTTTATTTTTGGTTGATTTCGATGACACGGTATTCAGTCTTTTAACGGTATGAGTGTCATTGTTCATAGAATGGTTCCATGGAGTTGCAAATGTTTATAAACTGCACTGCAGTACTCTACTTCGGAGTGAATTTGAAGAAGTCTTCATTGTTAAGACCGAATGTGGTGATATGTCACCGACGCATTTATCATATAGCGATTTGATGATGACAATTAAGAACTACTTTTCACACTCATGAATAGCACTAGCAGTAGCGTTCAGTTCACCATAGAGAAAGAAAATACTTACCAGTTTCTGTTCCTGGAAGTTGTAAGGAAATGAAATGCCAGTATTAAGCTGCAGCCTGCACTTTATGAAAACCAACTAATAAGGACTCATATTTTCATCCATAGTTGAGAACATGTAAAACTGAAACATTTATCGAGGAAGTGAGAGATATTCCTTAGCAACAGATACATAAACACTAAAATTTCGTTACAAAAGAAATGTGTCAAAAAATACAATACCTGTATTCCAGGTAGACATTGATTTAATGAAAACATTATGTGAAGGCGTTATCGAGGGACCATAGGGAGTACCTAATACCCATAAAAAGTTCGTCACCACAGTAAAGATCTCATAATAAAATACAGACATACCGGTACGTCAAATAAAAGCTGGTAGCTTGGAGTACAAGACCCCTGAAGATATCCAGTACAGCTCTGAACGAAAATAAGATGGGAGATATCGGCTGCCTGGGCAACCTATCAGCGTGGTAAAACTTTACGTAGCACGTAGATTGATTTTGGAAGACATTGTAACCTCCCCAGAAAAATTTAAAAAGACAATGACAATATTTAATAAAAATGGGAGCCAAGTGTAACCTCCCGCAATGAAATGTACTGACAAAGGCAACAAAAATGTGAAATTCGCAATCTGACTCTGGTGTAAGCTTCCGCAAAAATAATGAAAAACAATTCAGTGCTAATGAAATCTCAGTGATAATGATAATTCAATTAAACCGAAATATCGGTCTTTGGCCCTGTGCAAATCAGAATTAAATTCTTACCTCATTGTAACTGCTAGTCAAATTTCTGCTCTTATTCTTGCGCACGGCTTGGAGGAACTGCATTGCAAATAATAATATTCGTTTTTTTTTTGTAATTTAACTGAAACTTTTCTTTAAGAGAAGTGGAACGAAATCGTTAATTCAATTAAATAAAATTTTTTTTGTAAAATGCTTTGAACTCAAAATTATTATTGGAGCGCTTGTTGGAAATTAATTACAATAAATAAACTTTACATTATCTGATGATTACCTTAATTAACAATATACCTCATTCAGCCTCTTGACCAGAATGCCATGTCGACAGACTACATCACACAACCGCACTGGGCTGCTACTACTGACCGACTGCTCTGCATGACGACTACTACAGAACTGCTCTACATGACGACTACAAGCGAACTGCTTGCAACACTCGCGCGGTCAAGCGCAGACTAACCACGATTATAGGCTCTCTGGTCAAAGATTTTAACGTGCCTCACCATCGCTGCTATGTTACATACGTGTTTCATAACCCTCCACTGGGGGGGGGGGGCAAAAATTTGGCAGCGATGGTGAGTCATTTGGACTTGCCATCGCAAGAAATTTTTACAATTTACAGAGTATTCAAATTTAGTACATAAATTAAATGTTGTGCACATGCACCGAGTACAAAATATATCAGACAAAGACAGGATGTGAGTACAAAACATAGTAGTAAATCAGAAAACTGTATATACAAATTATTTGACAGATAGCAAAGTGCACACGCACTGAAAAAATCCTTTAGCATTTTCAGAACAAATAAACAGAATGGCAGAAAATCGTGTTGATAAGTGACATGAGTGTACTCGCACTGGAGTTGATAACATATTAGCAATTTACGAAATGTATATATAATTAGTAACAAATGACATAAGTGCATACGTACTGAAGTATTGAATATACAGAATGAGTACAAATCATATTGAAAATGCACAGGCACTGAAGTTCAGTAGAAAACATATTAACACACAACATAAGTGCACATGCACTGTAGTTCAGAACATATCATTAAAATAAAATAATAAATAAAAAATGTATATACAATATAAAAGACAAGAGTGCACATACTGTCCTTGAGAACAAATCGAAAAAATGTCTTAGGCATTTTTGCAATAAATAAACATAATGGCAAAAATCATATCGACAAGTGACATAAGTGTACTCGCACTGGAGTTCAGCGAATCAAAAAAAAAAAAAAATGTATAACCCATGAACATAAATGATGTTAGCAAAAAAATGATTTTCACTATGTGACAAGAATTAGGATAGGAAAGGGAAGGATTGCATCATGGTTGTAGCACTTTAGATTGCACACAGCTGTTCTGAAAGTCCATATCTTTCCACAGAAGTACAACACCAAGTGACACAATTTGAAGTTTCTTTCCCATCAGAATTTACCAGTGTAGCCAAGACACTGAACTGTCGTAGTAACATTTCATGTTCTCATTTTGGCAGTACATTAGGTACACCAAACAGTGGGACCATAATAACGTCTTCATCGCCCACGGTGGTGGACAGCATGTCGTGTCAACACCACGCTCTTACAGGGCACACCAACGTAGAATTAGTGCAAAACCAAAGATAGTGCTCCATGATCACTAGGATAGACAGGACAAATGGACATTGCAGTAATTCAGGGTAGTTAGCTCATGAGGTGAAGGACATGAAGTCACATAATATCGACAATTACAGTCTTCATTAGTAGTTTGCGGCATTCATAGCCCAGTGATTGAACATTTCTGTACCAAGTATGTAGTATTACAGAAAAATGTTCATTAATTGTTTTACATAGAATCAGTAACCTTCTTTTCCTAGTTACAAAGCATTATTAAATAATCGCATTCCTTTTCAGTTTCAAAGTATGGCATAGTTAATTAATTATTTGTCATTTCAATAGTAATAATCATTAGCCTTCTCCTAATTACAAAGCATTATTAAACAATCACATTCTTTCCCAATTATAAAGCATAGTTAATCATTTGTCATTTCAATATAGTAAGAATCATATTCTTTTCCAGTTACAAAGTATCAACATTGAAAACAAGAGCTAATTAATGGCATAATTAATAACATAATTCATTGAGTGACATTAATTATTGGCACTCAGTGGCCATCAAGTATTGAATAGAATAAAACATTGTTCATCATTCAGTATTATTCAGATCATTACGAAGTCATTATTAAAATGCAGCTAATTACAGTCATAGCATTAATAATCATGGGCATTATAAGTAGTCTCATTACAATAAACAGTGGCAGTTATTAGCCAGTTATAAAGCATTATTTTATATATATATTTTTTTGTATCATTACGAAGTCATTACTGAAGTGACATACTATTCAGAGTTGATCAGTATTATTCAGAACTTTCTCAAACTGGTATCACTATTTGGGACAGGTAATACATTTTTTGTTAGCAATGCATTGCGTTTGGTAATTATAAGAGAAAGCAAGAAGAGAAAAAAGGAAAAAAAAATTGGTACTGGGTTATTCCTGTAAATCAAAAATGTGTAACGTCATTCGTCATGAGTCAGCTGTAGCAAGGTTATGAAACAAGGCAGTAATGTGATCACATGTATAAATGATAGACACAAATGGGTAAAAAAATGTAAGTGCTAGTACAGGTATAATAAGTAACAGGTTTAGTAAGTATCTTGAAAAGCTTCTGCTGGAAAAAAATACAAAATGGATTATTGGCCTGAAAGAAGAAACGCACACTATGCTGAAAAGTAGTGAACTTCGAATTAACAAGTAGTGAAATGTGTATAAACATGTGTTCCATAGCTGTCCTTTCCAAAACTTTCCAACATCCTACTATGCAATATAACACCTGCTGTCAAAACAAACTGCAACAAATACTTAAATAACTACGTAGCATAAATACATAACTTCAACATTATCCTCATCTGTAAAGAAAAAACTTCATTATCAATCACTTCATTATCCATATTATCGTAACTTTATTATTATCATCACCTGTAAAGAAAAATTTCATTATTCATAATAGCATATTCTTCATCATTATTCATCAGTATTCATTATCATCTGCAAAAAGATCACTTCATTACTCATTATACAACTATTCCTTATCTCTAGCATATTTCATCACTAAAACTAAGATGTGCAGTTCTGTCCGACAGCCTGCATCAATCACCTTGTATTCTGAAAGAAAAATTAGTTAAGACTGCTATTCTATGATGAGTATAGTATATTCTTGTTAATGCTTGTTAATCCTGATCCATTTACTCTTCCTCATAAAGTTATTGCATCTTCTATCGTTTATTCCGTAGGTGAAATTCCCATTTCTGTTGAATTTATTTCTTACACGCATCATTTCTTTCTGAAATTGATGAACAGAAATTAACGTCTTGCATTTAAATCATATACCCACTAAATAATGACTGGTTTATGGTAACATAATTAACCATACAGCATAACATTACAGACAACGTAATATGTCAAAGACATTGACAGTGTTCAAAGCCAAAATGTACAGAGAATATCACAATGCAGCAGCAAAATGTAAAAGTCACGATGTTGAGATGTCATAAGGCCAAAAAAATGTCAAAGTCGACTGGTGTGTGTTATATCTTAACTATTTCACAGTGCATATAGACAAAACTGGAATACAATCGTACATAAAAAAGAGGAAAATGTGCATGGTCTGATGTGTAACGACACGAAAAGCGACCTGCTAACCTTACCTTGCCAGGCAATTGCCAAGAAAAAATTCGATAATCATTAGTAATTAGTCAGGTGCATATAATTGCATTAGTAAATGGCATCATAGCATGTTACATCATAAAGTGATTTCATTCAATAAACGGTTTAATGTTTGAGATATGGTGATTGCCTTTCGATTTTCTGGTTCTCAAAGTTTCGACGTGTACAACATTGGGGTGAGGGATGTTGCGAATCCGATATGGACCTGCGTATAGAAGTTCAAATTTACTGCACTTACCTTTTAATTTGCTGGATAAATAGTGTGTACGTACTAATATTTTCTGTCCAACGTGAAAGTCGCGGCGTGTACAAACCTGTTTTTGCTGTCTTCTCCGGCGCTCTGCGGCACGTTTAATGTTGTTCAGCGCAATGTCAATTATTTCGTGGTGTCGTAAGCGACGAGATGTAGGAAAATTTACAAATTCTTTAATTTTGTTTGGTGGTTCAACGTTTTTCAGTATAACAGACGGAGATAGCATAGTGGATTCATTTGGAATGGAATTAATTACATCTTGGAATGAGAGTATGTGTGTATCCCAATCAATATGTCTTTTGTGGCAGTATATTCGGCACAGCTTACCAATTTCTTTCATTAACCGTTCACAGGGGTTCGAAGAAGCGTGGTATTTGGATATATAGATCGGAGAAATGTTTCTGGTTCGTAACATGCGTGTCCATATGCTACTACGAAATTGAGATCCATTGTCAGAAATTACTTTCATCACATGCCCTACATGAAATAGAAAATGTTTTACAAATGCTTTCGAAACAGTTTTAGCAGTAGCTTTGCGTAACGGAGTGAAAGTAACAAATTTTGAAGTGAGCTCAACAGCGACAAAGATGTAGCAAAAACCTCTGTTAGTTCTCGGAATCGGACCAAAAATATCTACTGCGGCCATGTGTCTTAATTTAACAGGTACAATGGGATATAAAGGAGGAATATGTGAAGTGGTGTCTGATTTAGCTTTCTGGCAAATTTTACAAGACGCTAAAACTCGTCGTATACGTTTCTCCATGTTGTTAAAATAACAGTTCTGTCTCAGTATAAGAAAACATTTTCGTGCTCCGTAATGTGCGTAACTTAAATGAGTGTACCAGATTAGTTTGTTAGCAAGTTCGTCAGGAATGCATAATAACCAATTGTTGCTGTCAGGATGAGAGCGGCGAAACAGAATGTCATTGCGTACAGTGTAATGGTGTCTAATCGTAACATTATTCTTATCTTGCCAAAGGTGTTTAATTTCTTTCCACACATTGTCTTTATTTTGTTCTTGTGCTATGTCCTGTAATGACGATGAAATAAAATTTTCAAATGCTACTTGCTGAATGTACATGACACTGAAATTTGTTTTGCAGAAGTTGGTTGCTACGTCTTCCTGATTGTTGCCGAGAGAACGCGATAGTGCGTCTGCTATAACATTTTGCGTACCGGGAATGTGAACTATTGTAAAATTAAATTCCTGTAAATAAAGTTTCCATCTGCTTAATCTATCGTGCGTGAATTTGGCCGAAAGTAAAAATTGTATCGCTCTGTGGTCTGTGTACACGGTGGTATGTCTGCCATAAAGAAAGTGCCTAAATCTCGTGAAAGCCCATACAACACATAGTGTTTCAAGTTCAGTAACGGAATAATTTCGTTCAGCAGGTGACAAAATGCGGCTTGCAAATGCGATGTTTTTAATTACTATAGATCCATCTTCTTCAATTTCCTGAAAAATATGTACGCCTAAAGCTGTGTTGGAACTGTCGGTGGCAATGGAAAAATTTCTGGTAAGATCTGGGTGCGATAAAAGTGGAGCATTCAACAAAGCATGTTTCAGGTTCACAAATTCAGAATGTGCTTGCTTATCCCAAGACCAAATACTGTTTTTACCTGTCAGTTGACATAATCTAGGTGTGTCTAAAGCGGAGTGATGAATAAATTTTCGAAAAAAGTTGATTAAACCCAAAAAGCTGCGTAATTGTTTCTTCGTCGTAGGAACAGTAATGTCACGTAGAGCTTTAAGTTTTTCCGGATCAGGTGCAATGCCTTCCGCTGAAATTACGTGTCCAAGAAATTTTATAGAAGTTTTGCCAAAGTGCGATTTACTAAGGTTAACTGTAAGTCCTTGTGCATGAAAAGTTTGTAACAGTTGTTCAAGAATCATATTGTGTTCCGACCAGTTAGCTTCTGCGATAAGAATGTCGTCTACATACGTCGTAATTCTGTCATTAAGTTCTGTCGGAAGTATTGTGTTCAAACCGCGAATAAAAGCTGCAGAAGAAATAGTTAAGCCGAATGGTAATTTACAAAATTGATAACAGTCGCCGAAACAGAGAAAAGCTGTATATTTTCTGCAATTTGGATGAAGTTGAATTTGCCAAAATCCCGATTTCAAATCTAATGTAGAATAAATAGCAGTACCGTGAAATTTCTGTAAAAGTTCCTCTAGTGTCTGTGGTCGATCTGTTTCATTAATAATAATGTCATTAATGTGACGTGAATCAAGTACGAGGCGAAGTGAGCCATCTTTTTTCTTAACAATATGTAGCGGGTTTATGTACGGACTAACTGCTGGTTCTATAATTCCTTGATCAAGCATATCCTGCAATTCTTTTTTAACTTGTTCTCTGTGAATATATGGAATGGGATAATGCTTTGCTTTAAATGTGTCGTGCTGTTTCACTTGAAATTCATACATAAAACCGGACATAGTACCAGGAATATTGTCAAAAACTGGAGCTTGCTGTAAAAGAATTTTATGTAATTGCGTTCGTTCGTCGTCTGTAGTTGCACTGCTTTGTCTAACTTTATTGGAAATCATTTGCATTACGTCGTAATCAGCTTCGTCTTGAGTATTATAGTTGTGTACGTACGTATCCGTGAACAATGTGGGATTACAGTCTATGTTACGTGTTGCGGAAATGACCTCTGTGCGGTTAATTGTTTGTTCTTCCGCAGATAATGAGTGCTGAAATTCTAAAGCAAGTTGTACGTTTTCATCCTTTAGCATTAAATAAGAATTCTGAAAGTCAATGACTGCATCGTGTTGTACCAGAAAATTCGTACCTAAAATTACGTCTGTTGTCAATAAAGGAACAATCCAAAAATTAGAGTGGAAAGTATGACCTCCAATACAAAATGATAAATGTGTCTGCAATTTAACGTCTACTCCTTTACTCGATACTGCTCCTTTCACTTTTGTTTTGCCTAAAGGTAATGTCGGATAAGTATTCTCTTTGTTGCACTCGTTAAAAGTCTCCTCATTTATTACTGATATAGGTGATCCGGAATCAGTTACTGCTGGGAATTTTGATGAACCAATTTTAATTTCGATGACAGGATGTGAAATAGTTTTCTGAACAAATGGTCTTTCCTGCAAGAGAGTGTCTCTGATATCGTCAAAAGTAATTACATTTTCGTGAACAACATTTTGCGTGTCAAACGTAGTGCTTGTGTTATTGGAAGATGCGTCCTGTACAGTATCTAGTCAGATTCTATCTGACGTGTTATTATTATTAGGAGGATTCTGTGGCATTTCGACGATTTGAACTGTCCTATTACTTCTTCCAGACGTATTACGCTCTGGATGGTACCTACTGTCGGGTTCATTCATGAGAATATGTTCTTGTTGATTACTTTGTTGCTGGTAAGACCGACTGTTATTATATGTATGTTGGTAATTATGCTCATCGTTTTTACGTCTGTCGTGATAGTCATTCCTATACGGTGCATTGCGATAGGAATTGAAATACTGCCTTCTTTGTACGTAGTTGTTTCCTTGCTGCCGTACGTTACTATTTGTTGTATCAGGGACTATACGTGCTCGCGGCGGAACATTAAAGCCTGGTTGACCTTGTGCATTACATTGTTGGTTACGTATGCTAACCGGCTGGTTTTGATGTTGTTGTTGTGAAATGCCTCTATTGTTACTAAAGTGTGGTTCGTGTTGCTGAAAATTTTGACGATATTGATAATTAGAATTTTGGCTGTTATTAGAGTTTTGGTAGTTGTCGTTCCTAAAGCGTCTGTTATCTTTCCTATTGAAATTACGTGTCTGATCATAATTGCTGTACTTTTGTTGACCTTGGTTATTATAAGAAAAATTTTTGTTTACAAAAGAATAATCAGATTGTTGTACTTCCAAGAGCTGTAAAAGATCTCTGAATGCTGAAATGTTTTCCTTTTGCTGGCCCGTTAGAAGTGACACTCGTAATGACCGTGGTAATTTGGAAATGCATAATTGTATAAGTGCAGATTCACTGTACGGTTCACTTAGGTACCGGTTCTGTTGGACCATATGCTCGAAAAATTGCGTGACGCTGGGAAAATTTGTGTTCTCATAATTTGGTAAGCTAATTAACTGATCTTTAATTCCGCGCTGTGTCGTCTTCGACCAGTACGCTGACAGAAAGGCATTCTGGAATTCTTCTACCGAGTAACATTGCCTCGCGATCGGTCTCATACGAGTTGCCGGTTCGCCTTCCAAAAAGCTGCAAGTAAATTCAAGTTTATGCGTAACAGGCCAAGTCGGTGGAAGAGCAAAGCTAAATTGTTGAATCCAATCCAGTGGGTGAATCTGCGTTCTATCGTTTTTAAATACTTTAAACTTTCTCACTGACAGAAAATGTTTGTAATCGAAATTATCATCTCTGTGTGATGGAACAGGTTCAGGATCGTAAGAGTATCTATTGAGCTGTGGTTGTTCGGAATCTAAGTCCCGTACTCTCTGTAGATTACCCAAATTACACGCGTTGCGCGAGTCTGACAAATGTTCGCAAAGAGGCGTCTGTTGTATGTTATTATTAACTGAAATGTTTTTCATCTGTGTTACTTCTTGCTGTAAACTCGACAATTTTCTACGTAACGTGTTGTTAGATGAATCGATCTCATTAATTGTCTGCTTTAAATTTTGAAATTCAGGTGTTTGGTTAAATGAAATCGGTGCAGTATCGTCTGATTTATTATCATTACTACTTTCAATAGCATCAATACGACTGGCTAATTCATCATATTTTTCAGTCAGTATTTTTGCCTGATCATCGGTTTTAGAATCGGACGCATTAATCTGTTTCTGCAACTTACGCGTAGTTTCGCTCAGTTTTATAACATCAGCTTTAATGACATCGCAATCCTGTGTTAGTTCTAATTGTTCGAATCTGTCTGTCACCGTTTGAATATTTACTGTGTGTGTATCTGTTTTTGATTTAAGATCAGAAATTTCATCCCGTAATTCCGCGTTCAACTGTTCGATGGTATTAATTTTGTCGGACACTGTAGTAATATTATTGTCTACATATGTCTTCGCTTTCGCGAACATTTTACGTTTGTCTTCTTGTCTCTGAGCCGTGATTGTTTCCATGACTTGTCGTTTTACTTTGTTTTGATCTTGAATAAATTTGCGGAAACGCGTATCACTGTTCTGTATGTGCTGATTAAAGCGTTCGTCAATCTGAGTGTTCTGTTGGTCGAATTTCGCGTCGATCTTTTCATCCATTGTGCGCGAAAGTTCTGCTGTCATTGCTTTAAACTCGTCGCGTAACTGTGTAGCTTTTTCAGAGCATTGTTTAGCGACTCCGCTAATTTCGTCTCTGAGTGTTTCTGTTGCGGCTGTTTGCATTTCCCTTAATTCTTGCGCAACAGACTTAATTTCTTCGCTATTTTTTCGTGAACAAGCCTCAATTTCCACGCGCTACTGTTCCTTAGTGTCATGACACTGCGCGGCAACGGCTCTAATTTGTTCACTAAGCTGTCTGGAATTGTCGTCTAACTTTTCATTTAAGTATTGTTTGAGTTTTTCGTTATCTTGTTTGACCTGTTCACTAAGTTTGTCTTGTTTTTCGTTCTGTTGTTTGACCTGTTCACTAAGTTTGTCTTGTTTTCCGTTCTGTTGTTTGAAATTGTTGTCTATTTTCTCTTTAAATTGTTTGTTGTCTTCGCTATTTTGTATCAATATCGCCATAATTTGACCCAATGTAACATTATCTACTCCTTTCTCTGTACCGTTTGACGGTGTATTTGCAAGTGTCGCGTTTTGCGTGACCATTTGGTCATTCTGTAATTTACAAAAACGTTTATCAGTCGAATGTACACTGTCAGACACTATTTCGGAATTGAATAGATCCGTCGTACTTCCAGTACACTGTTCATTTTCACTAGAAAAATTTGTATGTACATTACTTGGATTTTCTAAATCGGGTGTGTTAAGCTCGGCAGCGCTCATTACTATAGACCGCTCCGCGTCATCAATTGTCGTCAAATTAACAGACGAGACAATTGAGTTCGTTTGTTCATCATTAAGGTAAAAGTCATCATTAGTGGTTGGAATGCACTGATTGTTAGTGAACGCAGGATTGTCATCATTACACTGCGTGTCACAAGTCCTATCGGTAAAGTTGTTTGAGTCGGTAATTTCATTCATAATACCTCGCGATACACTATTCACAGTCTTTCGCGGCATTTTTACAATAGTCACAATTTTTCACAAAATAAATAAGCACAATGCAAAAGCAACACACAAATACAACAGAGCAACGAATTGCCGTTGACCTGTAGAAAGAAAGTCACAAGATTAGTAAAAGCGTTGCGCCAAATCCTAATTATATCTAAGCAAATAAGAGCAGATTTCTGACTGTTTTTCAAAAGACTCTCAACGAAATACGATCCTGGACTGGGTGTCGCCAAGTGTAACCTCCCCAGAAAAATTTAAAAAGACAATGACAATATTTAATAAAAATGGGAGCCAAGTGTAACCTCCCGCAATGAAATGTACTGACAAAGGCAACAAAAATGTGAAATTCGCAATCTGACTCTGGTGTAAGCTTCCGCAAAAATAATGAAAAACAATTCAGTGCTAATGAAATCTCAGTGATAATGATAATTCAATTAAACCGAAATATCGGTCATTGGCCCTGTGCAAATCAGAATTAAATTCTTACCTCATTGTAACTGCTAGTCAAATTTCTGCTCTTATTCTTGCGCACGGCTTGGAGGAACTGCATTGCAAATAATAATATTCGTTTTTTTTTGTAATTTAACTGAAACTTTTCTTTAAGGGAAGTGGAACGAAATCGTTAATTCAATTAAATAAAATTTTTTTTGTAAAATGCTTTGAACTCAAAATTATTATTGGAGCGCTTGTTGGAAATTAATTACAATAAATAAACTTTACATTATCTGATGATTACCTTAATTAACAATATACCTCATTCAGCCTCTTGACCAGAATGCCATGTCGACAGACTACATCACACAACCGCACTGGGCTGCTACTACTGACCGACTGCTCTGCATGACGACTACTACAGAACTGCTCTACATGACGACTACAAGCGAACTGCTTGCAACACTCGCGCGGTCAAGCGCAGACTAACCACGATTATAGGCTCTCTGGTCAAAGATTTTAACGTGCCTCACCATCGCTGCTATGTTACATACGTGTTTCAACATAGCACACATATTTCCCGGAATCATTTAGGCAAAAAGCTGGGAAGGTTCCTTTCAAAAAGGCATGGGCGAATTCCCTCCACTTCATTGTCCTATTACACCAAATTCTTCGTCGCTACCCTCGTCGGAGGTTCGAGTTCTCCCTCGGGCATGGGTGTGTGTGTGTGTTGTCCATAACGTAAATTAGTTCAAGTTATATTAAGTAGTTAGTAGGCTTTGGGCCAATGTCCTCAGCAGTTTGGTCCCATAAGACATTACCACAAATTTCCAAATTTCTTCGCCGCTAAGGACCTCGCCGTCGTCGTTACGTTACACTCTAACATCATTTGACTACCTTAGTTGGCAGAGTGACGTACTTCCGCATTAGACAGTAGGGCGGTAAATGATTATGCCATATAATCGGTCGAGAATCATTACAATTGCAAAAGGCAAAAAAAGCAAAATATTTCCTGTATAATCGCCATGTCTTTGCGATGGTCTAGGAGAAATAATATTACCACCGTTCTAGAGTAGAGTTGCCTTTGGGACCCTAAGCGGTCTGTGTCATTATGAGGTCTCTGTATGGTTACAACGAGATTTTAGGCCATTCACTGCAACAATAAATCCTTGACGTATAGTGAAGGATGGCAGAGGATTTAAAACTGAAGATGAATCCATATGTATTATAAAAATGTGTGTATATGTATGAATGTGATGTGTATGTGTGTGTTGTGTGTGTGTGTGTGTGTGTGTGTGTGTGTGAGAGAGAGAGAGTGTGTGTGTGTGTGTGTGTGTGTGTGTGTGTATGTTTGTGTGTGTGTGTTCCTCATCTCCTCGTAAATGACTAGCCCGACTTAACAAAATTTGGTACATGTCGATTACTGTCAGACAACAACTGATGTTTAGGTAAGAACCACCTGCACATCACAGTTTAGGAGAGACTGTATGACGTCATAAGCAATCAAAAGCGAGAAAAACTGCCGCAGAAAGCAAGACGTTTAAATCTATTACTTCAGTATTACTGATTCTATTCGCAATAAATTTCGCAGACAGTATCCACATATGTCGCTAAGTGCACCTACACAAACACGACATTGTATGACACATAGTTCAAGAGGAATGTCATAAATACTGCGATGGGTGAAAACTGCCGCATCATGAAGAATTAATACATTTATTCTTTAATACAAAGATACTCCTACAGTCGAGTCAGTTTAAGGATACCCCTGACACTTGGTAGCGCTTTTGACAGCTTTCAACTGCGAAACGCAAATGGCTGTAGGCGAAAACAATAGCCGTCTTTAGAACTATGAAATGGCTTTGCATAGGGATTTTACAAAATCGTATTGTAGAAGCGCGAAGCATCTGTACTAACACGTTAGTACATTATGCATATTTCTTTGTGTGATTGTTTCATAATTTCGAAGGTGTTTTGACGAATATAATGAAATGAAATTTTTTCGTATTACGTTGCGAACAGAGTACATTTATTGTTTCCGTTTCTAACAGAAATCTGGCAAAATGTGTACCTGGACAATACAGGGCTTGTCAGCTATTTCAAAAATAAAAATTAACGAATAAAACATATCCGGCGCAAAGAGTGCCGTTGCACGGACAATCAGCATTGCGCGTTTCCTTTCTGCTCTCTTTCAGAAGTGATGACGTAAATCTGATTAAAGTGCATCACAAAATAAGAGCATGAATCCCCGCTGCAGCATTAAAAGTCGTTTAGGAAGTTTACATCGACTCTAGCTCTGAAGCAGTCCCTCAGAGCCATAATACGTCTGCCTTTCGGAATATAACATGTTAACAACAAAAACGTATATGCATCGATGTGCGAAACTTAAGGAAGAAAGTAACTTCCACGTGATGTGTCACTGTCAAGTAACATAGCTGCATGGAGACTTTAGACCATACATAGAAAGAACCGCTGCAGTTCAGTTCAGAAGGTAAGTGAATGAAATGCGCAAAGCCACGAACTGCTATATAACATTTATTCAGAGACAATAATTACACTAAAGTCGCCACGATTTACAATTATTCCTCGGACATTAGAAAAGGCGGGACGTGGTTCTCAATAGGGTGTGTGATCTCCACAAACAGCAATGAATGCTCAACAACGTGCTCCCGGGCAGGTCACAAGTTTGTTATGGAGTTCTTGTGGTAGGATGTCCCATTTTTTCACCAGCGAGGCTGACAACTGCTGGATGGTGCATGTAGGCGTGCTCCAGTATCTCCTCAACGCATACCACACCTGCTCGATGCGATTAACGTCGGGAGAACGTCCATAGCAGCTCATTCGCCAAATATCTTCTCGTCCCAAGAACTCCTCCAACTTTGGTTATCGATGCGGTCGCGCATTGTTATCAACACGAAGAAAGTCAAAGCGAATGCACCCCTGAAATGACGCACATGGGGAAGAATTAGGAGAATTAAGGTGTCATAATAATGTTTACCGGTGAGTGTAAGGTTTTCAAACATCTGGAGGTCTGAAAAACCAATTCAGCATTATGCCTCACAAACTACAGAACGTGGGCAACCAAAACGATCACGTTAGACGATGTTCCCACCTCTCCCTACACGAGTGTACATCCAGAATCACGTCTCGGACTGAATCTGCGCTCAGTCGAGAAGATCACATAAATCTGCTTGTCGTTGGTCCCGTCCTTATGCCTTAGGCATAATCTTAAACGGTGCCTCCGATGTGCTGGTGTCAATGGGACACAACGCATTGGTCGTCGGGCAAAGAGAACAACCCTACGTAGTCGCCGTGCCCGTGTGGAGCGTGAGATTGCGTGTCTCGAAGACCTGATGCAAGTAGGTACAATTGCACCCACAGCCTGACGTGAGTCCATTCTTGCCTGTCGCTCAAGGAAGCGGTCATCTCCTGCTGTAGCTGACCACCTCCTCTACAACGAACAACGGTGCATGCTTCTCATGCACCCGAAACAACGCTGTGAAAGAAAAATGTTCAAATGTGTGTGACATCTTATGGGATTTAACTGCTAAGGTCATCAGTTCTTAAGCTTACACATCACTTAACCTAAATTATTCTAAGGACAAACACACACACCTATGTCCGAGGGAGGACTCGAACCTCCGCCGGGACCAGCCGCACAGTCCATGACTGCAGCGCCTAAGACCGCTCGGCTAATCCCGATCGGAAACGCTGTGAACAATACCAAAATTATAGGCTACACTCATCACACTTCACCCTTCTTCCACTTTCCCGATAATCCTTCCCCGTCTGAAGTCATTCAAAAGGTGTCTCAGGGCCACGTTGCAATGAAGAACACCACCACCTCCTTGCACCGTAACTGTTCGATGACTGACACATTTCATCTGAGTCGTGCTGCATTGCTGGGCCCATTTGGTGCTAGAGTTCCACCAAAGTGGCCGTGACCATGAGAAAAGACTGAAAACCAGCGAGACGGTAGCATTCTACGAATCGTGGCGTGTAATGTCAGAAGTCTGAACGTAGTAGGGACGCTAGAAAATCTGAAAAAGTTATCGTCAAGGCTCAATTTGGTTTAGTGGGGTCTACTGAAGTGAAATGGAAAGATGACAAGGAATTCTGGTTAGGGAGTACAGGGTTACATTAACAGCAGCAGAAAATGGTATAACGGGAGTAGGATTCGTTACGAACTGGAAGATAGGACAACGTGTTATTGTGGACAGTTCAGTGATAGGGCTGTTATCATCAGAATCGACAGCAAACCAACACCGACAACAGTTCGGGTATAAATGCCGACGTTTCAAGCAGAAGACGAAGAGATAGAGGAAGATTTTGAGGATGCTGGACGAATGATTCAGTACGTAAAAAGAGACGAAAAATCTAACAGTCGTGGTGGATTCCAGTGCAGTTGTAGGGGAAGGAGTAAAAGAAAGAGTTACTGGAGAATATGGGCTTGGTAGTACGGATGAGAGAGGAAGAAGATTAATTGAGTTGCACAGTAAACTTAAGACGGTAACAGCAAATACTCTGTTCAAGATTCACTAGAAGAGGAGATATTTTTTGTAAAAGGATTAGAGATACAGGAAGATTTAAGTTAGATTACTTCATGATGTGGCAGGGATTCCGTAATCAGATACTGGATTGTACGGCGTACCCAGCAGCAGATAGAGACTCAGATCACAATTTAGTAATGATGAAAAGTAGACTGAAGTTTCAGAGACTAGTCAGGAAGAATCAACGCACAAAGAAGTGGGTTACGGACGTACTAAGAAACGAAGACAGGCGCTTGAAGTTCTCTAAAACTACAGATACTTGGACAAAGAATAGTTCAGCAGGCAGTTCAGTTGAAGAATAACGGGCATCTCAAGAAAGGGCTCTCGCTGAAATTGGAAGAAAAACATAGGTTCCAGGAAAGTAACTACGAAGAAACCTTGGGTAACAGAAGAGTACTCAGGTGATCGACGAAAGAGGGAAGTATAAAATTGTTCACGGATATTTAAGAATAGAGAAATAAAAGTCATTAAAGAATGAAAAAAGTAGGAAGTGCAGGTAAGCTAAGAACAATGGACAGCATGAAAAATGTGAAGAAATAGAAAATGAAATGTTTTTCGGAAGGACTGACTCAGCACACTGAAAAGTCAAAAGAACCTCCGGTGAAATTAACAGCTCGTGGCAACATTAAGAGTAAATAGGGAATTCCTCTGTTAAATGCAGAGAGAGCTTATAGATTGAAAAAGTACTTTGAAGGACTTTATGAGGGGGAAGGCTTGCTGATGACGTGATAGACAAAAACCAGGAGTCGATACGGAAGAGGTACGGGATCCAGTATGAAGGCCAGGATTTAAAAGAGCTTTGGAGATTTAAAATCAAATAAGGCAGAAGGGATAGATCGGAATTTCTAAAATCATCAGGGTAAGTGGCAACAAAAAGACCATTCACGTTGGTGTGTAGAACGTATGAGACCGGCGATTTGCCATCACACTTTCGGAAGAACATCATCCACAAAATTCTGAAGATAGGAAGAACCGTCAAGTTCGAGAATTATGACACAATCAGCTTAACAGCTCATGCATCCAAATTGCTGACAAGAATAATATACGGAAGAATGGAAAAGAAAATTTTTTAACTGCTAGCCGACGATCACTTAGGCCTTAGGAAAGGTAAAGGCTCCAAAGAGGCAGTTCTGACATTGAGGTTGATAATGGAAACGAAACTGAAGAAAAATCATAACACGTTAATAGGATTTGTTGAAAGTTTTCGACATTGTGAAAACGTGTTAGTTGTTCGGCATTCTGAGAAATACAGGGGTAAGTTATAGGGAAACATGGGTGATTTACAATGTGTTCAAGAACCAAGGGCAATCGATATGTGGGGAAGACCAAGAACGAAGTTCTCGGATTAAAAAGAGTTTAAGACAGGGATGCATTATTTCGCATTTGCTGTTTAAGCTATACATCGAAGAAGCAATGACGGAAAAAAAGAAACGTTCAAGAGAGGGATTAAAGTTAAAGATGAAAGGATATCAGTAATAAGATTCGCTGATGGCATGACTATCCTCAGTGAAAGTGATTACAGTGTGTATTTAATGAGATGAGCAGTCTAATGAATACAAGATATAAAATGAGAGTAAATCAAAGAAACACGAAATGAATGAGAAGTGGTAGAAATAAGAATAGCGAGAAATTCAACAACAGATCAGATGTCAGGAAGTACATGAAGCTAAGAGAATTTGCTACCTCGGCAGCAAAATAGCCCTTTATGGACGGAGCAAGGAGTACATAAAAATCAGACTAGCAATGGAAAAAAGGACATTATTGACAAGAGACTTCTTCTAGTATCAAACACATGTCTTATTCTGAGGAAGACGTTTATGAGAATGTACGTTTGTAACACAGCATTATATGGCAGTGAGACATGGGAAAATCTGAGCAGAAGAGAATCGAAGCATTCGAGATGTGGTGCTACAAACGAACGTTGAAACGTAGGTGGACTGAGAAGATAAAGAACGGAGAGATCCTTCACAGAAATGGCAAGGAAGGAATAAATGGAAAAGACTGACAGCAAGAGGAGACAGAATTGTAAGACGTCTGTTAAACCATAGGGATCGGGGAATAACTTCCATGGTACTAGAGGGAACTGTAGAGGGTAAAATTCTTAGAGGAAGACAGAGATTGGAATACAGTCAGCAAATAATGGAGGTCGTAGGTTTTTAAGGTCCCCCAAACTCACTAATTGATTGCTGTGGAAATCTGACGTGTTCGCGTACGCCCAACAGAAATGATAAATTTTGAATAAGACTAAATTTCCAAAGAAATCTGACACCGATTAGGGGGAAGACGTGCACAACAAGCTACTCCGAAAAACAACTTATTCCTCTTCTGCTGCTCTCAACTGTAATACTTCACGTTGTCCTAGTTGATAATTAGTGCAATCGTTCACGTAGAGTACGAAAAGAAAAGGGATAGCCAAGAATCGACTGGGTCACAACAACTGAATGAGATGATTTAAGAATGTTAATAATTATTTTCGCCAACCCAGTAAGACAATTACTATTCGATAAATTAGTAATAACCAGAACAGTAAATGTTTGAAATAGTATTGGAATAATCACGTGGCAGCAGAAGGCGTGCACATGCGTAGTTCAAACTAAATGCAAAAAATAAGAGTAAATGAATATTGCAAAAAAAAAGCTTTACATAATTTAAGGCAGTTAAATGAAATAATTTGGAATGCGCGTTGAAATAAACGACACTGAAATTAGTGGAACTGAAGCTCACTATTGTTAGGACAAAATTTTGGTAACCTCACGCTAATAATACTAGCAGTTACTGAGAAAACAAAAATTAGCTGAATTTTATTGAAAATGGTTTGTAATATTATTCTTTATCAGTTCCGAAAGTTGATTTGACTGTAAACTAATCATATGCGTGACTACGCTGTTGCAACGCTTAACAACTTTGAACCAAGCCAGTACACTCAAGGATAAGGATATTCAGGAATTTTCTGTATAATTGCTATTTAAATATGTTTGCCAGTACTTTACATTTACATTTACTTTTCTTTTCAGCCTCAAAGTGAAGAATACCTGTGATAGTTACGCGAGACAAACAGTCAGCTGTATGAGTCGTTCCCAGTAATTGCATTTAATTAATCGTTAAAAAGCAAATCAAATTGGTAGAGCTTTTATTTACTATTTCTGTTATTTTCATTCACACTCGACACTCGGATAAGCACACACTGGAAATATTTTCACTCTGTCTATGTTACAATGAACCAGGTTCGAGAATATAATAGGAAAATGTTATTGCCTCACTTATTACTTGAAAAATTATCAAAATCAATTCGCTGGGTAGTGCCTCGCAGTTTCTACACAACGTGAACGATTTTATACGATATTTTAGATTTGTGTAGACGCTGACATGCTGCAACCGACGTAGGCGACAATACTCCAAAAAAAAAAAGCTTCAGATTTGACGAGAGCACTTGCGTTAACGACAACAGGTACAGGGTCAGTGTACATACGGTACAAAAGGCTTATCTGGAACCAAAGTTCTGATAACTCATGGGTTGGGTTGTTTTGGGGCAGGAGACCAGACAGCGAGGTCATCGGTCTCATCGGATTAGGGAAGGACGCGGAAGGAAGTCGGCCGTGCCCTTTCAAAGGAACCATCCCGGCATTTGCCTGGAGAGATTTAGGGAAATCACGGAAAACCTAAATCAGGATTGCCGGACGCAGGATTGAACCGTCGTCCTCCCGAATGCGAGCCCCGTGTCTAACCACTGCGCCACCTCGCTCGGTCTGATAACACATGTCTTCCACGCAATAATATTTGCATCTAGTAAAGGTTCAAGGTCACCATAGTCTGCATGGTTACCCCACACAACAGCAAGACTCAGCAATGCACCATCTCCAGTATCACTACAGTGTTTGATATTAACACTCAAACGTTAGGTAGCACAACATTTTATATATTTATAGTTTACAAATAAATAGAAAAATATTAATGTTTTACATAATGTCGATTCCACAGAACACAAAATTGGCGAAAAAACTGGGTTGCACTCTGTATTACAAGTATCACAGTTTGCAGTTGCTACTCTGAAATGAAAAGGTTATCACAGGAGAGGAATTCGTGGCGGTCCGCATCAAACCTACCAGAAGACTGCTATCTCATTAAAAAAAAAAACCAAAGACATCAAGCCATGGGACGTCCACTTTCCTGTGCACAACTGAGAGACCTCTGGCAACATGCTCTTGCGCTTTTATTCATTTCCACTGAGTAGTTAATTTGTTATGATACTTTACCCAGCTCGTTCGTAACCTATACAGAGCAGCGTATAACTCGAATAATGCCAAATCACCACATCCTTGCCACACTGACTTTGTCAGCAATTATATCACCTCTTATTAACGTTCACAGGAAAATTCGTACCGAGATAAAGTCAGGGCGGTGTTACTGCCATTGCGAAATTGTAAATGGTGACGGTAGCCTGATGAGATACGCATTACTAAAGCAGGGCAAAGTGACAAACGGGATTGACCGTAGCTTATCCAAAGAAACGAGTTCGACATTCTCCCGCAATAAACAGCGGAAAACGTAAACCTTGGTGACCAGTTCCGGATCTGAATACAGTCGTCTCCAATACGAATCCAGACGCACCCCACCACAGTCGATACACGAAGAACTGAACTTGGCTGAGGTCACAAATGAACGATCCCAAGGCCCCGAGGGAATCTCTGTGAGACCTATCCGAAAAGCAGCTCTGTTGCCCCTCTCTTGACTATAATACCGGATACACCACTAAGAAGTCAGAGTACCCTGTGGTTGGAAGGAAGCACAGAATGCATCCGTCTACAGGATGCGACCCAGAAAACCACCCGTCGATAATACTTAGATCCACGTGTTTTACAGTATTAGAACATATTTTGATCTCAAATATCATGAGCTACTCCATGCGAACAAGAATGTTTTTTGAAATTATAGTTATTGTGAAAGATTTCACTCCTCTCACATGACATCCTGAAATACTAAGAATCAAGGAAATGAAGCTGATACAAGGCAGTACCATTAACGATGTTGTTGTTGTTGTGGTCTTCAGTCCAGAGACTGGTTTGATGCAGCTCTCCATGCTACCCTATCCTGTGCAAGCTTCTTCATCTCCCAGTACCTACTGCTACCTACATCCTTCTGAATCTGCTTTGTGTATTCATCTCTTGGTCTCCCTCTACGATTTTTACGCTCAACGCTGCCCTCCAATACTAAATTAGTGATCTCTTGATGCCTCAGAACATGTCCTACCAACCGATCCCTTCTTCTAGTCAAAATGTGGCACAAATTTCTCTTCTCCCTAGTTCTATTCAATACCTCCTCATTAGTTATGTGATCTACCCACCTAATCTTCAGCATTCTTCTGTGGCACCACATTTCGAATGCTTCAATTCTCTTCCTGTACAAACTATTTATCGTCCATGTTTCACTTCCATACATTGCCACACTCTATACAAATACTTTAAGAAACGGCTTCCTAACACTTAAATCTGTACTCGATGTTAACAAATTTCTCTTCTTCAGAAACGCTTGCTTGCCATTGCCAGTCTACATTTTATATCCTCCCTACTTCGACCATCATCAGTTATTTTGCTCCCCAAATAGCAAAACTCATTTTCTACATTAAGTGTCTCATTTCCTAATCTAATTCCCTCAGCATCACCACACTTAATTAGACTACATTCCATTATCCTCGTTTTGCTTTTGATGAGGTTCATCTTATATCCTCCTTTCAAGACACTGTCTATTCTGTTCCACTGCTCTTCCAAGTCCTTTGCTGTCTCTGACAGAATTACAGTGTCATCGGCAAACCTCTAAGTTTTTTTTTTCTTTTCCATGGATTTTAATAACTACTCCGAATTTCTCATTTGTTTCCTTGCTGAATATACAGATTGAATGAAATCGGGGAGAGGCTACAACCCTGTCTCATTCCCTTCCCAACCACTGCTTCCCTTTCATGCCCCTCCACTCTTATAACTAGCATCTGGTTTCTGTACAAATTGTAAATAGCCTTTCGTTCCTTGTATGTTACCCCGGCCACCTGCAGAATTTGAAAGATGGTATTCCAGTCAACATTTTCAAAAGCTTGCTCTAAGTATACAAATGCTAGAAACGTAGGTTTGTCTTTCCTTAATCTGTCTTCTAAGATAAGTCGTAGGGACAGTATTGCCTTACGTGTTCCAATATTTCTACGGAATCCAAACTGACCTTCCCAGAGGTTAGCTTCCACTAGTTTTTCCATTCGGCTGTAAAGAATTCGCGTCATTATTTTGCAGCCGTGACTTATTAAGCCGATAGTTAGGTAATTTTCACATCTGTCAACATCTGCTTTCTTAGGGGTTGGAATTATTATATTCTTCTTGAAGTCTGAGGATGTTTCTTCTGTCTCATACATCTTGCTCACCAGATTGTAGAATTTTTTTCACGGCTGACTCTCCAATGGCTGTTAGTAGTTCTAATGGAATGTTGTCTATTCCCAGCGACTTGTTTCGACTTAGGTCAACGATAGTGTTATCATATGGACATAAAAAGATATTTGTGGCTGCGATGATGGTTTCTTAAAAGAGAGAATGCAGCTTATCTTGGATAGAAAATCATCAACAGATACGGGAGTAACTTGAGGCGTGACCCAGGGAAGTGTGTTTGGGCCATTCCTGTACACCTTGAAGATTAATGACCCTGAAAATAAAATTAGTAGTAGCTTCGTACTTACTGCAGATGCTGCAGTTACCATAAATGAAGTACACAGTTGAATATTATAACTACAACACAATGAAAGCGAACATGCAACAGTCATCAAACTGGCATGAGATGTGCTACATGCTTTGATATGCAAATGTGTAGCTTTCCAGCGTACGTATGTAACGAGAGATCACACAGTAGATATCTCAAATCAGATATCACATTTGAATGTTCTTTGTCTGTGAGAAGATGGGAATATACCCTATCTAAGAGAAAGAAACGTCCAGCAGCGCGTGTCCGAATTTGTTAGCAACAATATCGTGGCCTACAGAGACTGCAGTTCCTCTTTCCACATTGTTGCTCGTGTTAGTCTGTCCCATGACGGTCACTCAAGTATGGAAACGGTGGGTTGAGGATAGCCTCGCTCATCACAATGAAGCATCGAAAATGGCATTCCTTACTAGCGCCCCAGAGAACGGAAACAGTGTTCTTTCAACCGCGCAGGATCGTATAGGAAAGTATCTTCAGTTAGGAAAGGAGCCCTTTTGTAGCATGGAAGGTACCTGCACGAACAGTGTGGTGACTTACTCAATATCACGGACTGTTAACATGGTGACCATTGTTGCGGCTTCCCATGACGCCGCAGCAGAGAGACGCGCTGGCAGAAGTGCATCCTAAGACAATATTGGACACAGGAGTGGCTCCATTTCGTCTTCTCAGTGGTATAACACTAAAGTGCTCTGAAACACGCTAATGTTACCCTCTGAGAGGATTTCGAAGTTCGAGCCCGCCTGTGTCTTTGGGCAAGGGTATCGGATTATAATTTCGTATGTGGTGAAATAAGAGAAAAACCAAACAGGCTTTAATCTTGAAAGTTAACGGAAGTGGTAAAATCATAAATTAATGAAACGGATGAACGGTTGCCTGTCCAATTAGGCACATTGATTTGGAAATATATGTATGAGAATCTTTAATATTAGTTATTGAAATCATTTTGTTTGGATTTCACTTTGAATAGCAAACAGGATACAAACTGGCACAGTGCACTCCGTACTGTGTGTAGCAACAGTTACCAATAACATACGGTACACACCAGTAAATTATGGGAGCAAATTTGCACCAAGCATACTAATGACAGCCACACTCAAGAGCATTACTTGATGAAATACTGAGATGTTACTGCCTGAATTGCATAACTAATTTTGGATTTGAGGGGCCTCTATCTTGACTGACATGAAAACCGCAACTAAAGATGAAAAACATCATAAATACACTGTTTAAACTCCTCTACATATAGCAATTTTCCTTAGTAACAATAATAGTTCAATTCCTTCTTAATGGTTGGAGAATGTTTTGGGGACCCATAAACTAGTATAGTTTCCCTAGTCAAAATCTTTGATTAATACAATAGTAAAGACTAACTATAAAAGCTAATCATACACTTAAATAACTTTGCAAAACAATAAAATACAACACTGGGCTTAATTTACTTCCAAAAAGAAACCTTTCATGATGGATACCAAAACTGTACCCTCTTTGAAGTTGTGCATAATTTTACTTCTAACAATACTACCGTAGATCTGTTCATTAAAGATTTATATGTACATGAACTTTTATTACCTCTGAAGCAGCTATTCTTGGCAATAATATTTACACAATCTTGCACTGTAATCCTACAAAATTATATTTTAAAAATACTTGGTGTGGTTCTTTAACAAAGCATCCAAATGTTACTCTTACTTTAACTATTATTACTCCTTTTACTTTAGACAAAAAAAAACACTTAAAACACAAGACTGCAAGAATTGTTCATTTAAATCAGGGTACTCGGTTTTAGTAGCAGGTAGGTGAGGACCCTGCGTAGGTTCGTGATCAGGATTGAAAATATGGTTCCGGATACGAACTTACGGTTTATGTGATAATTATTGAAACAACACACAAACTATCTGGTCCTTGCCCATATACATTTCTTAACTGAATAGATGAAGTTTGTAAAGCAGTGGCGAGGATTGGTGGCAGACGCAATAGCGGCTTACAGTATTCATCACTCTTGATGTGCGGATGCTCTATAAATTCTCCACTTGGCGTCGGATTTTCAACACATTAGAGCCATTCTATTATTCCGTGAATACCAAACAGTAGGAAGATCAACATCCGAGGCAAATCCCTTCTAATGCAGCTTTCAATTGCATCTCTTAGCACCGTCGAGGTTTACCTTGCTAAGGCTAGCCACATACTGTGCATCGTTCACACAAAGGAGCTGCTCAGTTTGACCGTCAAACCCACCTTTTACATCGCGCCATGCAACTTTCTTTGCGCAGAGACTTCTCTACAGCGTTTACATGTTACAAATACAAATGCCCTAAGCAAGAACCAGCTTTTAACAATTATACTCTTTTTTATAAACTCATTCATATTATAATAATTTAAAATTTCAACAGATCCTTTTGCTTTTTTCATATATGCATTGCGAAACTCTACTTTCTTGCCACACATCAAGGAGTTGAAACAACACAGAATACATATTTTATAAACTGCAAATACAAAGGTACATAAAATAAATCTACTCCTAATCGATATAAGTGTTACACTGGATCTGCATGCAGCATTAGGATTGTCGCATCCGAGTGTGGATATCCAGAGGAAGAGCAACGTTGCCAAATGTCATTCGTCACTGTCATACGGTTGCAGCATCTAGTGTAGTTGTGTGGGACCCACTGGGTGCACAACAGGATAAACTGTGGTTCGCTACCCTGTGAGATGGGCAGCAACCATTACATTTATGAAATGTTAAGACCGATGGTTGAGTGCTATCTTCTAGGTACCCATTTCGTTATGTTTCAATAGGATAATGCGAGAAAAGAAATGATTAACGGAAAAGAAATGGCAAAACAGTCTTTTGTCGAATTAAAAGCAAGGGTTGTAACGTTAAGCGTGCAATGAGAGTTCCACTGTTGAAAGCAGAGGAGAGAAAAGATAGGTGGAACGAGTACATTGAAGGCTCCTGTGAAATGGAAGAATTGTCCGATGGCGTGATGAAACAAGAAACAGGAGTCGACACTGAAGAGATAGGGGATCCAGTATTAGAATCAGAATTTAAAAGACCTTTAGACAACTTAAGATCAAATGAGGCAGAGCGGCTGCATAATATTCAGTTGGAATATCTAAAATCATTTGGGGAAATGGCAACAAAACGACTATTCTCGTTAGTGTGTAGAATGTATGAGACTGACGACATACAGTATGACTCTCGGAAAAACATAATCCACACAATTTCTAATATAGCACGCAGAGGTAAGTACGAGAACTATCTCACAATCAGATTAACTTCTGGAGAATAGCATAGTATGACAACACGGGCTGTTGGAAAATCGAAGCGTTGGAGATGCGGTGCTACAGAAATACGTTGAAAATTATATGGACTGATATGATGAGGAATGAGGACGTTCTTCGCAGAATGGCGAGGAAAGGAATACCTGGAAAACACTCACAAGAAGAAGAGGCAGGATGGAAGGACATCTGTTAAGACATCAAAGAATAACTTTCATGGTACTAAAGAGAGCTGTCAGATTCATGGTTTGTCGAGAGAAAAGCACACCACCACTTGTCAACCAATGCGACTGATGAACTCTAGCATAAAGCTGAAGGAGCATCGGTCATCATCTTATTTTAGTATCGTATACGATATGGACATTAAATAAAATCTCTTTATTTGCTGTTGTAATTGTTGTTGATGATCAACAGTGTACATTTATTATACATATTTGAAGCTGTACACAAGATCCATGTGGACGCAACAAAATCATTTCAAAGTGGTATAAAGATTGTCAACTTGCTTTCAGCGTTTATAAGTGAAATATTGCGTTTGTCCCAAGACGTAATAAAGTAGTGGCCTTTGATCAGACATTCAATGATTGATAAATGGAATGAACCAACTCCCACTAACGTTTGTATTTGAAGAAACAAATCTGAATCGTAGGCTCTTCCGAAGATAAATCGGGTGCTAAACATTTGTAAATTGGTAAGATAGTGGACAGTTTACAAAGGAGATTTCTTCCAAACACACGTGTCACCAGTTACAGAATATTAAACAAGAATGCGGTACCAAAACCCAATAAGACTACGAGCGGTTATTGAAAATAAATAAAGAAGGGCTGCAGGAATGGTATCATGGTTATTTGAGTCATGGGAGAGCATCACAGAAATGGTGGAGAATTGTATCGACGGACCCTTGTAAGTAGATGGTATAATGCGACGGGGGCGGTGGGTATGGATTGATAAAAGTGTTATATTATTGCTCTTCCCCTCCTAATATCCAGTTGTATGCTTCCCTATATGGTAATTTTAGGAAGCAGACAATGAATGGTTGAAATGACAACAGTTACCGGTGGACCACTGATTGTACGTTATATTAGTTCAAACGAACTTAAAGACACTCAGTTTTAGCAATGTCCTAATATACCACAATACAACGTTAATCGCTTCACATTGAAACATAAACCTACCAATGCTGCACGAATAATTACGTAAGTTTTAAACACGCAGGTCTCACGGAAGTACCACCGAGAAACGATAACGACAGTCTAACATAATACTGTGCTTAATAACATACGAATACAGCGCGAATAGTGAGCCCGAATACATTATAGTCGTTTCAAAAATCCTGCACACCGCGCATGAGTGACTGTTACGGTGGCGTGATAAAGTTGAAATTCATATCGGTTGGGAGCGAAACTTTTGGTGGGACGGTCGCATATTTGTTTGCTAGTTCGCGTGGCTGTTCCGTGAGGAATTCAGTTTTATAATGGAAGCTTAAAGCGAGTGAAGTTGGATTACACTTAGTGACCAATGTACCTACATCAAAATCGAATCACTAGGTACAAAGAACCGAACGGAAACTTATAACCCTTTAAAATAGGTGAATGGAAATAGTGCAGTGGATCGTAGCACATGATATGCTCGTTTCCGAAACCACTGAGGCAACCTATTGGAATGGAAAGCCGTCAACTGCAACAGACGGCACATCTCAGGTTATTGTTAATGACGTTCTGAGAGAGGATCGGCGAAAAAATGATAGGAAATGGCATTTGTCACTTCCGTTTATAAAATAACCGATACGTTAAAAATGAGAAAAGTTCTTTCCAGATGGGTACCGCATGATCTGAATGAACAGAAGAAAGCAGGACGCAAAAGATTCGCAGGAAAACTGCTGCAACGTTATCGAACAAAAGGAAAACAAATACATTATCGCAGGTTCGAATCCCGATCCGGTACACATTTTCACTCATCATCGCTGATACCGCGTAATGTCCCACTGCATCTGACAACAGTGATCCCCCTTGCATGGAAAGAAGTGAGGCAATCCGAGTAATCACACAGTTCAACAATGAAGGTGCCCTATCGAGAATACAGACGTTACCAAGGGACTGATACACTTAATAAAGCCTGAATATGATATTTTGAGACAGAACCGAAGTCTCAGTCCTCACAATTTAGAAGTTCCAGCTCTCCACTGCCGTAAACGTCCCTTCGTTAACGATAAAAGTTGACACTAATGATGATCTTTGCGCATGGCATACATGGGCTCATAGCTACAAATAGGGTGCCCTAGGGGACGCCTACGGCAGGTGCGCACTACAAGTTGGTTCTGAAAATGTTTTTCCTGCAGAAATTCATCAAAGGAGGCCTGACATGTTTGTAGCTGGTGTCCTCGTTTTGCCGGATTGCACACGACGGCATATTGTCCTATCAGTGGAAGAGACTCTAAACTAATATGGCTGAACAAAACTTCCCACACAGCATGCTGTACTGATATGCTGCCAATACACTTTGGTTTGTTTTGCTAACTGAAGGAACAGCTCCGCTGAATATGTTTTCATACAGTTGATGAAGCTTTCAGTGAGGCAATCCGAGTAATCACACAGTTCAACAATGAAGGTGCCCTATCGAGAATACAGACGTTACCAAAAAGTTGGGATGCTGTCATAAGCAAGAATTAAGATATTTTGTAATTTTTTTTCAATCCTTTCTTACATTGCGCAGAGCTTTTGAACGACCGACCAATGACAACCCACACAAGCCACTGTAACTGTCTTACTCCCAAGCACCCTAATGAAACGATAACAATTGCGAATAGAAATTTTTTTCTCAAATGACGAAGATTTAAAAGCTGGAGACGGCTAAAGTAGTGTTACTGCATCAATGAAAAACATACTTTGCAGTTATGTCAAGCAATATTATTACAAAAAAGTCACGAAATACAATAAATGTTCCAACGTGCGAGGATACAGGGCCCTCACAGTACCCTGTCTGTTGACAGCAAACTCAAAAAATGGTTGAAATGGCTCTGAGCACCATGGGACGTAACTTCTGAGGTCATCAGCTCCCTAGAACTTAGAACTACTTAAACCTAACTAACCTAAGGACATCACACACATCCATGCGCAAGGCAGGATTCGAACCTGCGACAGTAGCGGTCGCGCGGTTCCAGACTGAAGCGCCTAGAACCGCTCGGCCACTCTGGCCGGTACAGCAAACTCAAAAAGTTCCATGAGTGACAATTAAGTAAGGAATCTAACAGCTGTGGGACTGTGAAGTTAAGAACGACTAACTACAGTGTGTTTCCAGCCATTTTAACAATCACTCTTCTTTCGCTCCATATTCGAAAAAGTCTTAATGTTGTGTTTTGATGTTGTCACAGTATTCATTTCGTACAACTCTCCACACTAATCTTGCCTGTGCCTTCCTCTTCATCATTGCTAACTGCTGCAACTTGTATCGATCTTAGCCCGCTCACTGTGATCGAGCACTGATCTATAATTTTTGCGCTCCACACGCCCCTCCAGTACCGAACAGATAATGTGTGACCTGTCCACCAATTTTTTTTTTTAGTTTAACTATACCATTTTTTCTCCACGGTTCGACTAGTACGACCTCATTAGTTATTCTACCTATCTACCTAATCTTCTGCATTCTTCTGTGGTGCCATACTTAGAAAGCGTCTATTCTTATCTAAAAGGTTGATTATCTACATTTCACTACCACATAAGGCTGCCAACGATGGCATCATTAATCGCTGCACTCGATTCAATAGCCTGATAAATCTCTTGCCGCTGGGAATTTAAAAAACTTCTGCCACCTCGTCTTCTTTCTTTCTGCCACGTCGTTTACTGTCCTAGTATCATAAGAATATGCGGTATTCATCGAGTCTTTAGTCATGTTATTAATATGTGGTGTCAGCTCTCGATGATGATCATCTGTAATTTTGGTGAGTTCTTCACAATGATCAGTTAGTATTTTGAACGAATCAGCCCTCCACTGTAGTATATATAAATAAGCCTATCATCTGTTCCTATTTTATCACCTTGATGGCTGTTTATTCCGACATCTCACGATTCAATGTCTTACACTTCCAGTTGCATATACAGTTTGATTTCTCTACAGTAGACGCAATTCATTAACAACATTCACGTTAATACTATTCTGATCGGCATTGTTCTTCTCATTAACTACCAAGCTATTCTTACTTCGACTAGCCATTGTTGACTGGATACGCTCACTGCACACACAGTTTACAATCAAAGCAACATCTCAACGTCTTGCATTATCTTCCTATCAAGCTTGAGAAACTGAGGTGCTTCTAAAAATTTCAGGTTCTCTCACCATATGTTGATGCTAACGATCGGGCTACGGGTCGTAAGATCGTTGAGTATGCAACAGACTTCTCAACGGTCTCCATGCATAACGCAACTTGGTCAGTGTGTGTGACATAATAGTAGTGTTACAATGCTTCACGTCGACTACAAATATCCCATTATACGCTTTATTTTGCCGGTAGTTATAAGAAGCGCACAGTGAAAGGTTCAGTTGAAAATAGTTACTGGGGGAGCACGGACTGTACGATTTATTGCTGTGGAATGTCTCTTTAGAATGTTCCATAATACATTTGACCACTTTTACCTTTTTCCCGCCTCATTTCCTTCACTGCTTGTCCTCGGTGTACAGCTTCAAACTCTCCCAGAAGAGAATGAGATTTTCACTCTGCAGCGGAGTGTGCGCTGACATGAAACTTCCTGGCAGATTAAAACTGTGAACGGGACCGAGACTCGAACTCGGGACCTTTGCCCGCGAAGGCAAAGCTCCCGAGTTCAAGTCCCGGTCTGGCACACAGTTTTAATCTGCCAGGAAGTTTGTCCCAGAAGAACTGAGCAGTGAGACTGAATAAAGTCGTCGGCCGCAGTGGCAGTGCGGTTCTAGGCGCTACAGTCTGGAGCCGAGCGACCGTTCCGGTCGCAGGTTCGAATCCTGCCTCGGGCGTGGATGTGTGTGATGTCCTTAGGTTAGTTAGGTTTAATTAGTTCTATGTTCTAGGCGACTGATGACCTTAGAAGTTAGGTCGCATAGTGCTAAGAGCCATTTTTGAAGTGAATAAAGTCAATAATTATCTGACGTTTAGAAGCAAGCAACTTGTGCTCCGCGACAGAATTTTTATATGCTATATAATTCAGTTAGTTATTCTGTCCATCCAGTGGAATCCACATCCATATTTATGTAATGATATCCTATATTATCATGCTTTTTCCTTTATTTTCCCTTTTTTGTATGAAAGTATGTGTGTCTTTTCGTTTCACGAGGCATGTGACAGACTATCTGCTTTCATTCTGCTGGTGGTACAGTGTGATCAAATTAGTCTTTCTTTACCTCTGCGAAGAGGTTGTACCCACTTTCAGTGTTTGGTCTGTTCGTTATGATGGTGGCGGAAACAACCCCTCTGGTCTCTTCCGCTTTACCTGGTGCCTCTGGGTGCTGTCGGTCGGGAGACACTCTGCTCCTGGGTGTTGATGAGTTAGATTCGTAGTTCTTTAGTGTAGTCTTGCCACTTTACAGACATTGTGATTGTGTAAATTCTTCAGCCTGTCTTCCTTTCCATGATGTGTTCAGTTAAAAGTATAGTGCTTCATTAATGTTAGGGAATGTTTGGATTTTCGATTTATTCGCTGTTCTGGGTTTGTTCTGTCCCTGCAGAATCCTCTCCACCACGGACTAAAAGTGTTTTCGTGCCCGTGTGTTTCTTTCCATTCTAACTCAAGGCTCTTTTCCTACCTCAGATGAATGTGTGTTTGGATACACAAATTTCCACGTGCGCTTAGTTACATCTATTTCCACGTGTTTCTCGTTCGCTGAGCCCACGCTCTAGTTTATGTATTTAAAAGCGTGATCCTAGTTAGAGAATGATCAGCGTCTAACGTGTAATTTGGGCATTTGCATTTTCGTAGTTTTGAAAGATTTTAGTAACCTCCTTTGCCTGTGGGGATTACGTGTTGCGTGAATCAGCGAGACCTGCAGCTTTCCTTGTCTCGTTGCTTCTGTTCGCGGTTCTTCATGATTTGCTCTAACCTTCGAAGTCGTGTACCCTTTATTCGGTAATCTCCTGATTTATATCTGTTTCACTAAGGTGTTGCTCGATGAATGATTTATTCACCCAAGCGTTTGCATTTACTCATATATTTTGGGCGTGAATTCCCGTATCTTATATGTACATCAGGAAAAGTGTTTTAGTCGTTATAAATTTCTTTGTCCTAGCTGCATGCTTTTGGTGAGTTGAATTTCTGTTCATTTCTCTCCGAACTTTATCTTCTTGTGTACATCCAATCTGAGTGCATAAAGCTCCTCTCCTTTCGCCTTCTATACGCACAATTAAGACGAATTAAGTTGTATTATTTGAACTTGACTTGGTAAACTGTTTCATGCTCAGGCACCAGCTAGCTGTTGAGTAAGGATGTTCCACCTAATTTATCGTATGTGAATTTAAGAATTGACGTTGTCATTGGAAACTAATAGCGTTATGTTCTGTCACATTCCTTCTGACCACTGGGCGAGGTGGCACAGTGGTAAACATACTGGACTCATACTCCGGGATGGTTCCTTTCGAAGGGCATGGACGATTTCCCTCCCCATCCGTCCCTAATCCGTCTATAATGACCTCGTTGTCGACGGGACGTCAAAAACTGATCTTCTCCTCCTTCTCTTTCTGACTTACTACGCAGTCACCCTCGTTGCAAAAAGTAGTGTGCCGAATGCTTATGTTTTTATAGAAATTTCTGTGTTGTTTTTCAAGCTGTAAAAAAGGGGCCAGTGACTGGTTCAAAAATGGTTCAGAGCACTATGGGACTTAACACCTGAGGTCATAAGTCCCCTAGAACTTAGAACTACTTAAACCTAACTAACCTAAGAACATCACACACATCCCTGCCCGAGGTACGATTCGAACCTGCGACCGTAGCGGTCGCGCCGTTCCAGACTGAAGCGCCTAGAACCGCTCGGCTACACCGGCCGGCAGGACAGTGATTGCAATGCAATATAATATAAGGGGGAGCCGCCACCACTGAAGTAAACGTTTTATAACTTACACCTATATTACTATTTACTTAAGTGATTCAATTTTGTATAAGATACTTGAATTAATTTAAACCGGTTTAATTCTGATTATACAGTCATACAACATTTTCTAGTTCGGTTTGATCTTGAATGTTCAAAAAAAGGCTTGGGCAGATGGCGACCAAGAAATTTATAATAGTTCATATCTTACTTCAATGTCTTGAACACCGAAAACGCATGTGAACTTACATCACTTGCACTACCAGTACATGTTACAGCTGAAGGTATAACTAGTTTCATAGCAGTTTAACTTCCTTCAGTTTTAGCAAAGTATCGTATGCCACGATACATCGTTAATCGCCTCACACTGAAACCTTAAGACCATAAGAACGCGATGCTAATAAATGGCCTGAACATATTACTTACGGATGCCTACATTCCACATAGCTGCAGCTGACTAACGACAGTGACAGATTCTCACACACTACTGTGCTTAATGACACGAGAACGAAGCGCTAATAGTTAGCCTGAATGTACCTTAACACAGATGTCTCATTTAGCGAGCGTGACCAACCAATGCCGACTAATATGAACTACAGGGACTGTGTCACCCAAAGCGCGCGCGCAAAACGACAAGTCACAATTCAGAAAGCATAGTCCGGGAAGAAAGCTTGCCCTTAAATTCTGGACACGTTTAAAATACCGTTACTGCACCAACAAAGCACATACTCCGCGGTAATGCCAAACAATAGTTTTATAGAAAATGTCACAAAGTACAAAAAAAATCGTGGGACGATGTAGAACCCTTATAACACTTTCTGCCTGTCCAAAGATTACACAGAATGTTTCAGAACTCATTATCAAGAGAGGAATCTAACAGATATGTACTCTGGAGTAATAAAGTCTAATCACAGAGCGCATCAAGCCATTTAAGCAATTACTCTTCTTTAGTTTCATATTCGAGAAGACCTTAACGTTATTCCTGAAATGATCTTCAGTCACAAGACTTGATTCATTCTGCTCCACACGCTAGTCTGGCCCGTGATTTCCTCTTCGTCTCTGCGTTACTACTGCAACCTTCGTTCAGAACTTGCTCACTGTGGCCAAATCTAGACCTGTATCTACAGTTTCTACCCTAGACAAGTCCCTTCAGTATCAAACAGACAGTTTCTTGTGGCATCTGGATGTGTTCTATCAGTCGATCCATTTTTGCAGTGTAGTTGTGCAATAAATTTATTTTCTCTGCAGTTGGACTCATTAGCTATCCTCTACTCTTCAGCTTTTTCTACAGCACCCCATTAAGAAATCTATTCTTTCCTTGCCTGAAATGTTTATCTCTCGGTTCGCTACCCCAAAATGCTGCACTTCAATCAAATACATTCATGAAAAAAGACTTCCTAACACTGAAAGTTTTATTCTCTGTTAAAAATATCTGATTTTCTCCCTACTGTCAGTTTGCATTTTATATTCTCTGTATATCCCCTGGCTTTTACTAGTTACGTTGGGGTTCAAATAGCAGAAATCATCGGCTACTTTTAGTGTTTCATTTCCTAATATAAATCCCACAGTATTGCTTGAATTATATCGCCTACATTCCATTACCCTTGTTTTACTTTTGTACAACTACTCTTGCAAGTCCTCTGCTGTCTCTGCCGGAGCTACAAAGCTCCCGGTAAACCTCAAAGTTTCTATTTCCTCTCCTTAAACTTTAATATCGTAGATAGGGAGAAAACTTCTCTTACTTCCTTCTCAACCACTGCTTTCTTTTCATGTCCTTCAATTTTTATAAATTCAGTTTGGCTTCGCTAATAATTGTAAAAACCTTTCGATCGATTGATTTTATACCTGCTTCCTTCAGAATATTGAAGAGCGTGAACCAGTAAACATTTTCAAAACGACTCAAAAGCGTTCTCTAAGTTTACAAACGCTATTAACTTTTTTCAGTTCTCTGAGATATGTCAAAGGGCTTGTATTACCTCGTATGTTACTACATTTTTCCAGAACGCAAACCGAGGTCGTCTTCTACCTGTCATTCCGTTTTTGAGTAAATAAATCGTGTCATTATTTTCCTGCTATGAATAATGATCAAAAGTTTGGCAATATTCACACTTGTCAGTACCTTTCCTCTCTGGAAATAGAATTATTACATCCTTCTTGAAGACAGAGGGTCTTTCGCCTGCCTCATGTCTCATGCGTAGTAGGTGGATTATTTTATCGTGGCGTGTTCTCACAAGTACCCTTATATCACTGAAGGAAAGTTGTCTATTTCTGATACTTTGTTTCGACTTAGGTCTTTCGAAGTTCCACCAAAGTCTTCTTTCAGTATCACATCTCCCACCTCATCTTCATGTCCTGCCTCTTCCCTTTCCATGATATTGTCGTCAAATTCGTTTCCCTTGATTACCCCCTCCACACTGATGAGCAATGCCTAAGGATAAAAACAAGCTTCTTATGATGTGCCACTGCCAAATAACATAACTCGATGAAACCGGGACTATGCTTAGAAAGAACCGCTAGAGTATAATATATATGATAACTGACAAAGTATGCTATACTACGAACAGAAATGACACATTTATTCAAATACGGTAATCATACTGAAGACATCGCTATTCATGAAGGTCCCCTGGATATTACAAATGTGGGACGTGGTTCTTAATAGGCTGTGTGAGCAGCAAGGAACCAAAACGCATGCTCTCCAACAGTCACCAGTTAACGTTGCCGTGAGACTGTACTCCTTCCCCATGTGGGTCGTGTCGGGGGTGCCTTCGGTCCTGACTTTATTTCTGTGGATGACAATGGGCGACCTACTGGGAAGCGTAGGTGTGGGAGCTGTTGGGAGTATATTCAGTGAATGGTCTTTCCTGTCCGTTACCCCGGCTTAAATCGCATCGGGAAATCGTGGGATTTGTTGGGGAGACGTACTAAGCAGGTGCTCATCCACCCAAGACCATCCAGCAGCTGTCAGCCGCGTTGGTGGAGGAATGGAGCGCCCCACCACAACTCCTTATCCACCCTGTGGTCAGCACGGGACAACGTTGCAGAGCATTCACTGCCGTCCGCGGTGATAACAAACCATATTAAGAACCACGCCCCGCCTCTTTTAATGTCCAGGGAACCATCACGAATCTCGGTGACTTTGTCTTTGAACAAATTCGATGTTTCTGTTCGCCTAGTTGCGTATTTCTTTCAGTTATCTCCTTCACAATACTGCAGCAGTTGTTTCTATGTATGGTCCAAGTTTCGCAGAGCTATGTTGCCAGACTGTGACAAATCATGCGAAACCTACATTTGTAAGTAGGCTGTTTAGGTTTTTATGTTGGTAACTCCACGTAGCGCTCTGTATGAAAATCACTTATTTTGCTGTGTGCAGTCTGTGTCTGGTTTGCATTGTTGGAATATTTGCTATTGTAGTGTTGGCCAGTTGGATGTGAACAACGCGTAGCGCTGCGCAGTTGGAGGTGAGCCGCACGCAGTGGTGGATGTGGGGAGAGAGATCGCAGAATTTTGAGAGCGGACGATCTGGACGTGTGCCCATCAGAAAGAGTGAATTTGTAATACTGTATATCATGAAGTGATATATATATATATATATATATATATATATATATATATATATATATATATTATTAAGGTAAATATATTGTTTGTTCTCTATCAAACTCTTACATTTGCTAACTATGCCTATCAGTAGTTAGTGCCTTCAGTAGTTAGAAGCTTTTATTTAGCTGATAGTATTAGCGCTCGCTGTATTGCAGTAGTTCGAGTAACGAAGATTTTTGTGAGGTAAGTGATTCATGAAAGGTATAGGTTATTGTTAGTCAGGGCCATTCTTTTGTAGGGATTATTGAAAGTCAGATTGCATTGCGCTAAAAATATTGTGTGTCAGTTTAGTGTTAATCAGAATAAGTAAAGAGAGAAATGTCTGAGTACGTTCAGTTCTGCTCAGCTGTTTGAAAATCAAGTACGTAAGGTGTCTACCAGTAGAGTAATTCATAAATTTTTCTAAGGGGAAGTTTCACATTTGTGCTTAAATTTTCTACACATTCCATCACATTTCAGACCTGGCTTCCTTGCTTAGTATTGGCTTGCTGTCTGAGCCGTTAATAATCATAGATACTTATCTTTACACCACTGGTCTCTTTAATTTTGCTTCAGACGGCCCCTATCTATCCTTTAGTAATGCATTCTTCTACCGCGTTGCATCTACCCTCTAGCCGTTCCGTCTTTTGCATTTTGCACTTTCGATCAATCTTGTTTTTTAGATGATTGTGTCACCTTTTGTCTGCTTCATTTATAGCTATATGTTTTCTCCTTCATGAAATGAGAGCAGTATCTCCCGTTTCATCCATGCATTTCAATTTGGATTTACGTTTTTTCCTGTTTCATCCTCTTCTGCTTTCTCCATTTCATCCCTCAAAAATACTCATTCGTTTTGTATCGCACACTTTTTACCTGTTTCAGCTAATCTGTGCCTAATTATGCATTAGAAACTCTCAACAAACTATAGTGTTTTAATTTATTAGCTTTCTCTCCTTTTATCTATCTTTCCTACTTTTCCGTAGTTTATTAATTTTTATCTGAAATTCATACCCAATAAATTCTGACATTCCTGGAATAGTTTTGCAGTTTAAAATCTAGTTTAGAACCCTCTTACTTACTGTTATATAATCGATCGGTAACTTTTCGTAATTGTAGGTCTCTTCTATGTGTAAAGCCTTCTTTTAAATTTTGCTCTTTGCGAAATTCTACCTGCTGATTGACCGTTTCATTTCTCTCTTCAGTCCATGCTCGCTACAATTTTTCCTTCTCTTCATTTCCATACTGTCGAATTTCAAGCACCTATCAAGATTCAGTTTTCGTCTCCTTTAATTATCTAAGGAATTGCTTTCGTCTCATTAGATATTCTTTCATTCTCTTCGGATCTTTGGAGCTAGCAGACACATAAATTGTATAAATATATGATACAAAGTGGTGAAGCCTCTGTCATGCATTCGTAAATGGTTTGCGGAATATGAGTATAGATGTGGATTCATATGCATATGCATCTAACGGTTTCGGGTGGTTCCCATGATAGTACCCGCAAGATTTTTGCCTTACTTCAGCGTTATTCTCAAAAGTAAAGCAACTGTAAATACTAAATAGACATATCGCCTGTACTTTTGAAAGAAAGAAAAAAAAAACAGCTGCACCTTTCAGTCAACAGATAATACATTTTGCGTCGCAATAAATAAAATATCACTTATTTTAATGTTTTCTCTATTTATTTGAGAGGTGAAAAGTACAAATCAGCTTTAAGATAAACACGAACATGGATGCTAACGATCAATTGTAATACTCTCAAGCGTGGGAATTTAAACTAAAAGCTTTCGTGTCAGCACTTAAGAGATAGCCGGTGATTATGCAAGCACTTATTCATGTTATTAATCAAAGAAGGTAGCAAGGGCAGATAAGTTGAAAAGAATAACATACAGAACAACGGTAATCAGTTGGATGAAGATCAGTTTGGTTTCCGGCAAAGCAAAAGCGCCAGATAGGCGGATCTGACGTTACGTTTGATTATGCAAGCAAGACATAAGAAAAATCAAAACACTTAAGTAGGATTTATCGACATGGAAAAGGGCTCCACACGTAAAATGGCACAAGATGTTCGAAATTGTGAGAATAATAAAAGTACGCTGTAGGAAAAGACGGATATGTCCAAGGACAAGAGGGACCAATCAGAATGGAAGACGGAAGAACGAAGTGCTCAGATTAAAATTCATGTAAGACGACGAAGCAATCTTTCGCCTCTACAGTTCATTCTATACAATGAAAATTCTTTGACGGAAGTAAAAGAAATGTTCAAGAGTAGGATTACAGTTCAGGGTGAACGAATGTGAAAGATGATAGTCGCTGATGACGTTCCTATCCTCGTCGAAAGAGAAGAAGAAGAACGGGACTTGTAGAAAGGAAGGGGTAGTCTAACGATCACATACAATTTATTGGGATTATGCCGAAGAAAGACGAAAGCAATGAGGAGTAGCAGATGTAAGATTACCGATGAACTTAAACATCAAAATGGGGGACCGTGAAGTAGACGAAGTAAAGAATTACTGATGCCATGATAGTAAAACAGCACATGCCGAACGAAGTAGAGAGGGCATAAAAAGCGTATTAGCACAGTCAAAGTCGGGATATCTGCCCAAGAGAAGTCTGCTCGTATCAAACTGTCGGCCATAATTCGATTGAGAAATACTATCTAAAACAAAACAAGTAAAATAAAATAAAATATAAGGACGCATCACGAAGGACGCAAATCGGAAGTGTGATATATATATATATATATATATATATATATATATATATATATATATATATATGTGTGTGTGTGTGTGTGTGTGTGTGTGTGTGTGTGTGTGTGTGGAGGAAAATATGCTTGACTCAAGAGAAAGGGTCACAAATTGTGCAAGTCTATAACGTACTGCCCACCTCCGGTCCTTATGCAAGTAGTTATTAGGTTTCGCATTGATTGATGGAGATATTGGATGTCCTCCGGAGGGATATAATGACGGTAACTGGAGCATTAGATCATCAAAATCCCGAGCTGATTGAAGGGTGTAACGTATATGTAACCACTATGTAACGTAGCTACAGCCAATATTGCCTATGTTCGTCTGTGAAACTGGACTCGATAAGCAACCTGAGCTATCACTAAACGGAATCTAGCCTGCATAACACTGTACGTGTGTTGCATGAGTGTAAGTTTCACTGTAATTAAAGCCCTCAACAGATCACTACATGAAAAACGTAAAATTAACATTTGGATAAGCTATCTGACTGCGTTTTTGAGTATGAATTTATAAGTGATACAGAATCTCACTATCTAAAGAATTACTTTCGTCTCATTAGATATTCTTTCATTCTCTGTTTACACGTGGTTTATAGCAATGCGCAGCAGCATGCAGCAGCAGCGGCTAAAGGTTATTGTTACTGAGAATGAATTTAATAAAAAGGATTTTGCTTGGGCCCTGTTAACTACTATATAACTTTTGAGAAGAAATTTCATTAATTAACTCTATTTAAAACTTCAGAATCATCATGAACAAGTATTAATAATGACAATGACAAATGACATATGTGTCAATAATGGCTCAGACCCAAATTATGAAATTATTTTAATTTCAAAGTTACATTAACATTTAGTAACCATAGCATGTTATTTAGATGTGGAGAATAATTATTATTATTTGGAGAATACAGAGGCTTATTTTACTGAGATTATTGCAAACTCGGACAAATAATCAAGAGCCTAACCGTGCAATTGCTTTTGCGCTATGTTTTAGAATTTTACCTTCAATTCCATCTTCAACCGTAGTTAAGTCCTGTAAATCTGTCCTGGCTATGTAAATGAAATGAGGCCTTGAGCGTGGTAGGATCTGCCATCACCGAAGTGAGGGCAGCGTGACACGTCTCCGAGCTCTCGACTGACACTACTGCTTCCACTCTCGCAAACAGACCTCGTTTCACGACAGTGCTTAGAATCGCGCTCCCATGTTTCGCCCTCAGATTGTTACTATCAATATTTGAGTGCTTACACAATGCAAAGAATAGCGCTATGCTGGATGTATTGTTTTATGTAATGGAGAGTTCTGACACACTCCTTACAAGGACCTTGCCCATAATACTCCAAAGGTTCTCAGTTGGGGAGGCATCCGACGACCTTACTGCCCCAAGTTGGGTTGGAAAAGTAGGAAGGCAAGCAACAGAAACTTTTGTCTTGTGCAGGTGGGAATTATCTTGTGACATCTAAGCCCAGAATTGGTTTGCCACGAAGAACAGAAAAACGAGGCGTAGAATATTGTCGACGTACCGCTGTGGTCCATGGACTGTGGGAAAGACGGAACGGAAAAAAGTCGGAGCATTTGAAATGTGGTGGTACAGAAGAATGTTGAAAATTAGGTGGACTGATAGAGAAAGGTGTGGAGAGGTTCTCTGCAGAATCGGAGAGGAAAGAAATTTATGGAAAACAATGACAAGAAAAAGGGACAGGATGCAGTGGCGGATAACTATTACCCGATCACTTCACACAATTGCCATTTTGGGTGGGAGCGCTGTGAGCTGTTTCCGTACTCTAGTATTCGTTCTTCTGAAGGAAGCGTCAGCTGTCTAGTCAAGTTCAGTCAAAATGTAATATGGTTCCTGAACTGTACTTGGTGTACGGCATTGGATAAAACAAACTTAAAACTCCATTGTGTTAACAAATTCTTCTGTCGAAAGACAACAGAAACACAAGGAAAATAACTTTTCTTTTATGGCCTAAAAATTCAGCAGAGCGTTTAGGAGACAACGGATTTTTGTTATACATTCACTTTTAATATGTTCTTTTACACGAAACCGTTGAATCTGAAAATAAAAAAGTTGTGTTAGGATCTAAAAATTGAAGCGAACGTATCATACATTAGAAATTAATACGTACTTTTTCAGAGATGCACCCAAAATTAAAGTTAAACTGTCGTTTTACGATCTAACAACTTGAATGTGTAGTAGTTAAAAAACACGTTCGGTATTAATACATGAATCCCTGGAAAGCGTAAGAAATGAAAATGAAAGAGAGATTTCTGTGCACGAACTAATAACTAAACACAGAGGACACAAACACAGACTGGATTTGCTGTTATATAATTTTACAGACTAGTGTGGAAAACTGAGCGAGGTGGCGTAGTGGTTAGCACACTGGACTCGCGTTCGGGAGGACGACGGTTCAGTCCCACGTCCGGCCGTCTACATCTACATTTATACTCCGCAAGCCACCCAACGGTGTGTGGCGGAGGGCACTTTTCGTGCCACTGTCATTACCTCCCTTTCCTGTTCCAGTCGCGTGTGGGTCGCGGGAAGCACGACTGCCGGAAAGCCTCCGTGCGCACTCTTATCTCTATAATTTTGCATTCGTGATCTCCCTAGGAGCTATAAGTAGGTGGAAGCAATATATTCGATACCTCATCCAGAAACGCACCCTGCCGAAACCTAGACAGCAAGCTACACCGCGATGCAGAGAGCCTCTCTTGCAGAGTCTGACATTTGAGTTTGCTAAACATCCCCGTAACGCTATCACACTTACCAAATAACTCTGTGACGAAACGCGCCGCTCTTCTTTGGATCTTCTCTATCTCCTCTGTCAACCCGACCTGGTACGGATCCCACACTGATGAGAAATACTCAAGTATAGGTCGAACAAGTGTTTTCTAAGCCACCTCCTTTGTTGATGGACTACATTTTCTAAGGACTCTCCCAATGAATCTGAACCGGGCACCCGCGTTACCAACAGTTGATTTTATATAATCATTCCACTTCAAATCGTCGTTCCGCACACATACTCCCAGATATTTTACAGAAGTAACTGCTACCAGTGTTTGTTCCGCTATCATATAATCATACAATAAAGGATGCTTCTTTCTATGCATTCGCAACACATTACATTTGTCTGTGTCAAGTGTCAGTTGCCACTCCCTGCACCAAGTGCCTATCCGTTGCAGATCTTTCTGCATTTCGCTGCAATTTTCTAATGCTGCAACTTCTTTGTGTACTACAGTATAATCCGCAAAAAGCCGCATAGAACTTCCGACGCTATCTACTAGGTCATTTATATGGCTCTGAGCACTATGCGACTTAACTTCTGCGGTCATCAGTCGCCTAGAACGTAGAACTAATTAAACCTAACTAACCTAAGGACGTCACACACATCCATGCCCGAGGCAGGATTCGAACCTGCGACCGTAGCGGTCAGGCGGTTCCAGACTGAAGCGCCTTTAACCACACGGCCACACCGGCCGGCGGTCATTTATATATATTGTGAAAAGCAATGGTCCCATAACACTCCCCTGTGGCACGCCTGAGGTTACTTTAACGTCTGTAGACGTCCTGATTTAGGTTCTTCACGATTTCCTTAAATCGTTCCAGGCAAATTCCGGGATGGTTCCTTTGAAAGGGCATGGCCGACTTCCTTTCCCGTCCTTCCCTTATCCGATGAGACCGATGACCTCGCAGTTGGTCTCTTCCCCAAAACAAACCCCAACCCCTAGTGTGTAAAAATCGAATTTGTTTTATAATCTAATAGTTTACGTGTAAAGCATTAGGGTCTGTGAAGCTAGATGCTGCATAATAAGTGTACATAATACCAGGGCTGAACAGTTTTGTACTGCAGCTGCTGTTCTCACGATAGCTCTTTCTAACCGTATTAGCAAATCTTTTACGTATTTATCTACAGAACTGAACTACGTTATTTATTAACACTTTTTCATCAGGGCGTACTGTCCGATAACATGTATTTCCGCGATAACTATACATTTCAGCAGACGCCAAGAATACGCATCAGTCGTAATATACGGGGTGTTCAGAAAGTCTCTTCGCTGTGCCGTATGATTGTTAGCCGCGCGTGTCGTATGATTGTTCGCCTGCCTTGGTCACTCTCTCCCAACATTCCACTGTTTCGTTTATCTCAGCCAGCGTCAGAAGTATCGTTGTTGTGTCTCGTTACGTGTTGACGTGAACGTTTAAGTTTAGTTCCTTTGTTCGTTTGTTTCGCTTTTGTCATTGTTAAAATGCTTACCATTGAAGAACGTGTGGTTTTATTCGAACGGTTGTTCAAAGCTGGCGGTAAATACACAGTTTCAGTTCGTCAAACATTTAATTCAGTTTTCCCGGCGGCAACACTCCCACATCGCGATACTGTGCGAGATTTGATTAACAAATTTCGAAGTACGGGTACAGTGACAGATGGACCGAGAAGTGGTCATCCTAGTGGTTTTGTCTGAAGATAAACTACTTAATATTTCCGATAAAATGTCCATGACATTCTGTACCCATTCATAGGAGAACTTGTGTTGTGAAATACTGAACGGTTATTTTCAGCAAGATGGTGTAACCGTGCATACCGCTCGCGTTTCAATGTCACTGCTTGCTGATGTTTTTGGTGACCGCATAATTTCACATGAACTTTGGCCTCCACGATCGCCCGACCAAACACCACCTGACTTTTTCTTCTGGGGTGCAGCGAAAGCAACTGTCTATAAAAACCGTCCAAAATACATCGATGAATTGAAAACTGCAATATCCACTTCAGCTGCGTCTGTCACAGAAAAAATGTTACAGCTTGTATTTGGAAACATGATTAGACGAGTTGAATTGTGTGTTCAACAAAAGGGAGGACACTTTCAACATTTAATGTGAAAATTTGTAGGTAAAAACGTATATTCAGTAAATTATTAACTTGTATTTCACTGAGTTTCATTACGGTGTATTCACTGCGGCATATGCCACGCGCGGGTAACAATCATACGGCACTGCGGAGAGACTTTTTGAACACCCCGTACTACAGTATCAGTATGACTGTCCACTACTCGTGCTCTCGCGGTAGCGTTCTCGCTTCCCGACCACGGGGTCACGGGTTCGATCCCCGGAGGGGTCAGGGATTTTCACTGGCTCGAGATGACTGGTTGTTGTGTTGTCTTCATCACCATCATTCATCACCATTACGGTCGGAGGAACGCAATGGCAAACCACTTCCACTAAGACCTTGCCTAGTACGGCGGTGCGGGTCTCCCGCATCCTTCCCCTACGCTCTGTCGCGGCGTATGGGACTTCTTCTCCTTCATCATCATCAGTATAACTTGACTGTACAACGCGGAGCGGCCTGGGTCATTCGGGTATTGTTTAGTATTGTCGGCACCTTTGGTCACGCCTGCACGTAAACGAAGTTTAGTTCCGCGTTTCTGTCATCGACAATAGTAAAATAAACAGATAATAAGTAGTTTGTAAATCCAATGAATGTGCTCTAAGCTATAATAAAATTCCCATTATAATCTTAAAATTTTTGAAGCTAATATCAATAAATAAACAAACTCAACAGTCAGCAAAAATTTGGGTAGGGCTATGAGAGCAGAAAACTCGTTGATCATATCTTTATAGTTCAGTGATCAGTTAGGAGGTCGTCTTCCATGTGAAGAATGGACAAGGCGTTCAGTCCCTCCTCAGACAACGTAGAACGTAGGTACGATTTCAGTCTTTTAAGAGCCGAAAACGAACCTTCTGCTGAACAATTTGTAAGTGCCACACATAGAAGTATTCTAAAAGCAATGTCAACATTCGGCAAAACCGACTGCAACCTCTCTTTTCGTAAAAATTTACTCATTTCGACTGGTATATCATTAATCTCAGAAGATTTCAAAAGTTCCTCAAAATGTACACATTCACTAGGGAAGTAAGGCTCTAAATCCCCGTGAATTTATTTTCACAATAATCGAACATGCCACGAATAGATGCAATAAATCCTACGAGTGATTTATATAATTTGTGTGTGCACTTAGTATCAAAATTTACACTTTGCAATTTCAAATTTACGCTATTAAACTTCTGGAGTATGTGCTTACACTCTGTCATCATGAATACTGTTTCTAGTCTGGTGACTTGATTCAATAAAGCTGAAGCCTCATTTCGCACAAGTGGTTTCTCAAACGCATTATTGGCAGTATGTGTCAGGGCATTGATAACGCACTCCCGCTTTTCTTATAGACTTACACACGCTTCCCCTCTTGCTGACCATCGTGTTTTTGAAAAACTTTTTACCGTTTAGCTTCCTGGTTTCGTGAAAGAAAGAAGTTTATCCCAACGCTATTTAGAAGCAGAGAAAAAATTGTAAAGGTTTTGCGCTACATTGAAAAATGAACATGCTTCACAACAGAATGTTCTGCACAAGGCACATAATGCGCTTTCGGATTTCGATCTTTAATGCGTGCCTGCAAACCTGACATACTGCTTGTGTTGTCATACGACTGGAGTATACTAGAAAATCATACTAAGTTGATTCACCATTTGCCGGCCGGGGTGGCCGATCGGTTCTAGGCGCTACTGTCTGGAACCGAGCGACCGCTACGGTCGCAGGTTCGAATCCTGCCTCGTGCATGGATGTGTGTGATGTCCATAGGTTAGTTAGGTTTAAGTAGTTCTAAGTTCTAGGGGACTGATGATCTCAGCACTTAAGTCCCATAGTGCTCAGAGTCATTTCAACCAGTTTTTTGATTCACCATTTAAAAGTTTACGGTAAAATATATTTTTTTCAAATATCTGGTTTTATCGCCTACTGATATTCTTCAATTAGAAAATTACGCTTACAATTTTGATTAATGTCATGTTGTAAGAGAATGTCGATTGTTGATTCATTGGCACACCATTCAGCAGGATCATCACTAACGAAGCTATTTCTTTTTGTAATGTCTGATTCTGCATTTAGGTTTTCGTGTAACTCTAAATCAGGAACAATTTTGCTTTTCTTCATTTTTAACTTTTCTTTCGTCTGTCTTTTACTTCTTTTACAACAGATGCAGTGTATGAAACATCATCCGTACTACTTGAACTCGAAGTCGAACCAGCATCAGTTTTGGCGAAAATCCATCTACTCTGCCAAGCGTTTTTAGAACATTGGCTTCTCGTTCTCTCCTTTCCTTCGATAAATTCCGAAATGCCGCCACACTTTATTTTGCACGTTTGCTTTTTTCGCTGTTATTCATGTTAAGGCACTTACAAAATTGTCAACTAACAGTCAAAACAAAGGAAAAAAATTGTAAAAGGATAGAAAGAAAGAATACATCCAGTTCCAATCGTACTACACCACACATGAACACAAAGCTTTTTACTTTAAAATGGCACACGAGCACAAAGATTTTTCTTTTAAACAAGGAGTGATGAACTGAGCAACTCGGATACTCGACGTAATTGTGCTATGAAAGAATGACAGTGCAGAATAATTTAATTTCATTGTCTCCTGTTTCTCTGTTGTCAGTGAACGGTAGAAGCACACCTGCCGGCTGGAATTCGTCTCGTAAAGAAACAGGACAGTCCCTTATTTGGCGTCTGTTTTCCTGCATTGCCGGAATTTTATATGGGACGCAAATATGTTGTGAATATTCTTGACACTGTCTTTCTAATTTAAAAAGCAAATAATTTTTGCGATTTCTTGCGGTGAGGTGTTCTGGATCGACTGATATCCCACTTATTCTTATAGCATTTTAGCAGTTTCTGTGGACAGAGAAGACCGACTGCAAACTTTAAGTAGTCTTGTTGGCAGTTGATGTGGTGTGTTGTCATTTGTGTGATCACTGCTGTTATGTCTACACGCAAATGCATCTTTTGTTCCAACACAAAATAAAAATAACCTTTCCTCGAAGAAAAACAGCTTACTTAAGAAGTTTAATATTAAATTTGCAATGCCACGTGCTATTAGATTGCACAGGGTGGGAAAATTTGCAATGCCACGTACCATTAGACTGCACAGGGTCGGAACTTTGATATCATGCAAGATGCAGCACAGTAAATGAGAGAAACGAAAGTTGGTTTCTTCTCCTTTTTGCGCCAAAAAATTAAAATTTTTAAAACCGATGTGAAGTATATTTCACACATTATTAGATTTTCTGCTTATGTTCCTTTCGCATAAACATGCTTTTAAATATGTAAGACATTCCCAGTACCTACATGTTTTGTTAAACTCGTGTCATTAAATCAAAGCTCAGATACTGAAGACCACAGTGCTTTCAAATTACACTACTGGCCATTAAAATTGCTTCACCACGAAGATGACGTGCTAAGGATGCGAAATTTAACCGACAGGAAGAAGATGCTGTGATATGCAAATGATTAGCTTTTCAGAGCATTCACACAAGGTTGGCGCCGGTGGCGACACCTACAACGTTCTGACACGAAGAAAGTTTCCAACCGATTTCTCATACACAAACAGCAGTTGACCGGCGTTGCCAGGTGAAACGTTGTTGTGATGCCTCGTATAAGGAGGAGAAATGCGTACCATCACGTTTCCGACTCTGATAACGGTCGGATTGTAGCCTACCGCGATTGCGGTTTATCGTATCGCGACATTGCTGCTCGCGTTGGTCGAGATCCAATGACTGTTAGCAGAATATGGAATCGGTGGGTTCAGGAGGGTAATACGGAACGCCGTGCTGCATCCCAACGACCTCGTATCACTAGCAGTTGAGATGACAAGCATCTTATCAGCATGGCTGTAAAGGATCGTGCAGCCACGTCTCTATCCCTGCGTCAACAGATGGGGACGCTTGCAAAACAACAACCATCTGCACGAACAGTTCGACGACGTGTTCAGCTGCATGGACTATCAGCTCGGAGACCATAGCTGCGGTTACCCTTGACGCTCCATCACAGACAGGAGCACCAGCGATCTTGTACTCAACGACGAACCTGGGTGCACGAATGGCAAAACGTCATTTTTTCGGATGAATCCAGGTTCTGTTTACAGCACCGTGATGGGTGCATCCGTGTTTGTCCACATCGCGGTGAACGCACATTAGAAGCTTGTATTCGTCATCGCCATACTGGCGTATCAGCCGGCGTGATGGTATGGGGTGCCATTGGTTACACGTCTCGGTCACCTCTTGTTCGCACTGACGGCACTTTGAACAGTGGACGTTACATTTCAGATGTGTTACGACCCGCAGCTCTACCCTTCATTCGATCCCTCCGAAACCCTACATTTCAGTAGGATAATGCACGACCGCATGTTTCAGGTCCTGTACGGGCCTTTCTGGATACAGAAAACGTTCGACTGCTGCCCTGGCCAGCACATTCTCCAGATCTCTCACCAATTGAAAACGTCTGGTCAATGGTGGCCGAGCAACTGGCTCGTCACAATACGCCAGTCACTACTCTTGGTGAACTGTGGTATCGTGTTGAAGCTGCATGGGCAGCTGTACCTGTACACGGCATCCAAGCTCTGTTTGACTCAATGCCCAGGCGTATCAAGGCCGTTATTAAGGCCAGAGGAGGTGGTTCCGGGTACTGACTTCTCAGGATCTATGCACCCAAATTGCGTGGTAATGTAATCACATGTCAGTTCTAGTGTAATATATTTGTCCAATGAATATCCGTTTATCATCTGAATTTCTTCTTGGTGTTGCAATTTTAATGGCCAGCAGTGCAATTACAGTAATGGAGGGTTCATTTAATACTTCCCAGTAATTTCTACAAGAGTCGGGTTTTACATACTGAGGTCCACACATGTTACAGTATTTAAGAAACTGCTCATCAATTTATCACAGCTTTTCAGGGGTCACGGTATTTTCATGGGGAAAATATGGTAGGTTTAAGTAGAAGCCGACAACATTCTCGGAATAATAACGTTTCTTACATTGTATTGCAGACAGCTGTCCTGCGAAACTCCTTCGAATCGACAAGTTATATCAAATGACAGTTAGGATTTCGACTTACAGTTATTTATCTTGTGCGTTTCTAACAGAATTTTAAGCGCACTGTAACATATTAATCACAATTAATAGTTAATGCAAATTACTACATCTTCCCGGCAACATCTGTGTATTGCAGGCCGAAGGCTATTTTTTAATTTTTTTTCTGTATACTGGAAAATGAGAAAGTAATTATACTTTGGGTAATTTCAGTGCTGTGCTACGTAAAGAATTAAAAATGCTCATTATTCCCTACACAGCTATCTTCCTGAAGCCGATTAAATCAAAGTGTAAATAAACCAGGCACTAATGTATTGGGCTTCCACTGGTCAATCAAGCACAAATATTACTTTTTCAGTACAGAGAACATTACAAATTGATATAATGGCTCCTTATTTATACATAAAATTGCTTAAATTTGATATGTTTTTAGAACAGAAACATCTCAAAGATGTTATTTTGGAGTTTTTCTCATAGTTTTCCGTATTGTGACGTTTTTGTAATGCAGACTGATTTCCAACTATTTCGAGAAATCTCACAATAATTAGTGAGTTTTTTCTAGTTTTTTCTACATTTTCAAGTGAGAGCTTGTGTGGTTTGGCGTCCTTTCGGTTCTTGTGCTGCTGTTATATGTGAAAGTGCTTACGAGTGCTGAATACCTGGTACAGATATTGTGGCATGCTTGCCTTAAAAAAGAAGAAGAAGCCTCATTGTCATCTTGGTCAGACATGCCAGTTCGAAAATAACTATTCCTTCGTCAAACAATAAAACCCTATGACACTACTCTGTACATTCTGGAGAAATTAGTGAACCAGTGTCTGCTTCAGGACCTCTCCAGTCTTCGGAAAGACGATACGTTGCAACATATGTGTTTCTGATATCAGTGGTTATGATAGGTTCTCATACGTAGACAAAAAGGGGCTGGTGTGTATTCTACACGTCTGACGGAGTAACCAACTTCTACCAAGTGTGGTAATAGAAGAGTGTACTATCATGATAACTTAAACTGTGATACCAATCACTTATCATAGATGCAAAACAACGAATGAGTGTAAGTAAAGTCATCCTTATGAATTGTCAAACATGTGTCTGAAAATTCTAGGCAGATTAAAAGTACATATCTTTCGTAACCCTCCTACAGAGTGCGGGAAAATGCCATTTCTCAGCATGTCGTTTCTCCTAGATTTTCTAGTCCCACAAAGTATGTAGTACATTTCCTGTGAAGTTTGGGTGCCGGTAGGTGGAGAGGTACTGTTAGAGGAAAACTGTGAAAACGGTTCTTGAGTAGTGCTTAAATATGTCTGTCGGTAAGGAACTTGCCGGTGTAGGCAAAGGTCCTAGGTTCGATTCGAGTCGCTGTACAGCACACAGTTTTACTTATCCAGGAGAGTGAAAATCCAGCCTGTAAACATGTATTTGTTCAGATGCATTAATGAGATATGTGTTTGTGTAGTGTGCTGTTGTATTGCTTTGCACTGTTTTATGGAGCTATGAATGTGCGCTAATGGAAAAGAGAAGGTGGACTCTAATGTCAGCACGTAACTGGCTCTTCCCACGCAACTCCAACGGCAGCTGTTGTGCTTTCTGTCCACACACGCCGATCAGATTTCCATGAACGGTATTAATAAATAAACAATCTGACAGATTCACAACAATGTACTTAAATTCAGCGGAGAGTGAAAGATTATTTTACAACCTACGCGTGCGACGGGGGCTGAACGATATTTCATGTTCGGTAGTACGAATACGTGTAGCACTCTTCCTCTGTACCATTATTAAGTAATACCGCCAAGAGCACAAGACAACGTAGCGATGCCTCGAAATCGCGTTCTGAAACATTTTCCTAGCACAGTCTGACGTAAGAATGATGCATTTTCGATTTGTACATAGCGGGCCGTTGCTTCGATACACCGGATTTTCGTAGCAAGCATGTTTAAACACGAAAATCATCAAATATAGCACTTGAAACTCCGCTACGTCGTGGTCCAGTACGAGGTTTACTCGGTTTGCTTCAGTCAGTCTCAGCACAGAAGACGCTGAGTCACTGTGCCCTCACGTATACAGGGTGTTTCAGAAGCGATGCTCAATATTCAGGGATGTGACAGGAACGATCATTCGAAACAAAAATTTCAAGTAAACGTGGGCTCTAAAATGCTTACCTTAAGAGCTATGAGCAATTCTAGATCTTCGGTATTGTGAAACAAATCTCTTCTCCTGCAAGCTCTTTGCTTCCTGTATTTTGAGAAGTGGTAGTGTGGACCAAAACAAGAAAAAATGTCCAGCAAACGTATGCTCTCAAATGCATACTTTTAAAGTTATGAGCACTTCTTCATTAGAGGAGTTGTGTTTCAAAATAGGGAAGATGAACAAATGCTCATAGCTCTTGAGGTATGCATTTTAGAGCACATGTTTAATGAACATTTTTCTTGTTTTGGCCCATACTACCACTTCCCAAAATACGGAAAGCAAAGAGCATGCACGAGAAGAGATTAGTTTCACAATATCGAAGATCTAGAATTGCTCATAGCTCTTAAGATATGCGTAGAGTCCATGTTTACTTGACACTTTTGTTTCAAATAATCATTCCTGTCATATCCTTGAATATTGACCCTTACTTCTCAAACACCCTGTATAAGTGGAAGCTTTTAATTCGTATTGTGCGGACAGCATAATAGCTTATTACGTAATTATATGCTTTGCGTTCGCCAACTCACAAACAAAATATTATTCGTAACATAAGGTGGACTTGGCTACGCTGCTGATCGGTCTGTCACTACAGGCAAAACAGTAAAATTAATATGGAATAAGTTTTCAAATAAACATTGCTTTGAATCCAGGAACACCTTCTTATGATGTCACATCTCCTGAGCTGTTGCTGGCTGACAGATACAAAACAACCGACCGTTGTATTGGATAACAACTTTGTGACCTAAAGCGCCGCATTCAATGGCTTTCGTATTCAGACAAACGTGTTACAAACGCATAATGTTGCAGTGTACCAGCGCATTAAAGATCTCCCAAAAACCAATTGTTTTGGATGCAACTGGACAACGCAATGTTGCTGCATCGTAACGTTACTGCATGCAGTTCTGTAGAACACTAACATCAAAACGTACCAGGCCATGCACCGTTCCTGATTTTCATTAGCAGCATACTGAGGTTTCTTTATTTCTATAGTCTTCTGTCACTAAATACATTTTTGCATGGTACCTCATCTCGCATCATTACTGGTGTGTTGCACGTGTTCGGTGCGTTTTGAAGATATTTTGGTACACGAAAAACCACTTCTCATCTAGTTATAAGAGTATCAAAAGGTTTTCTCAGTAACAAAACAATTTCCAGTTCCCAGAAATGTCGCTATTATTTCCACCTAATCGTATTATCGCTTATTTGATATGATCTCCGTAGCAGATTATCAGTGGCAACAGATAATTTGAGCATTTTCTTTGAATAGCAGTACGTGCTATTACTGTTCAGGTAAATTATGAACTGATGTGTAAAAGTCATGGACACGTGCTTGCTGGAAATTGAAAAGATATGTTCATGCTATTTATGTTATTTATTATACTAATTTTATTCCCGTGTGGAGTTGCTAGTCTCCTACCGCGCGCCTCCCCCGGGTGGCGGATAGGGGAACGCTCACCAGATATGGTGGGCACTGGGGAAATAAAATACCCAGGGCGGATCAAAACTAGGAAGCCTCCACCCCTCTAACAAGGGAAGGGGGCTTGCGGCAGGAAGGGCATCCGGCTGTAAAAACATTGCCAAAATATGAGGAATGATGGATGATTCTCAATATAAATGTTCCAAAGTAATAGCCTCCCATTCGGATTTCCGAGGGAGGCGTTTTGGGAAGGATGCAAAGGTGTTCGAGATCAGAGTGGGAACTCTAAACGTGGGAGTGATGACGGGAAAGGGAAGAGAGATAGCAGACATGATGCAGAGGAGGAAGATAAAGGCTTTGTGTGTGCAATAGACAAGGCAAGAGACAGGGGCAATAAGGCAAAGATAAGCCAATCACAGTGGCCCAGGAAAGGAAGATGGAAGTGTCGGAAATGAGGATGCTGAGGTGGATGTGTGGGGTAACAAGGAAGTACAGGATTAGAAACGAATTTGTTAGAGGAGCTGTGAAAGAGGGACCCATGGGGAAAAAGATACAAGATAGCAGACTAAAATGGTATGGACACTTACAGAGAAAAGGGAAAGAGTATATCGGAAACAGAGTTGAAGATATAAAGATTGAAGGAGCGACAAGGAGAGGGAGACCGAAGATGAGGTGGAAGGATAAGATATCCGGGGACCTAAGGGAGAAAGGGTGGAAGAAGGAAGAGGCAATGGATAGAGTACTATGGAGGAGAAGGATCCAGAAGAGCAACGCCGACCCTAAGTGACGTGGGACAAGGCGACGATAAAGAAGAAGAAGATTATATTAATTTTATTCATCCCATTTAAATAATGTGTTACCTACTAAATTTAAATCACACCTCAATAATGTATGGAACTACATTTCTTCCAGATAAGGACTGATAAAGTTTTGTAAATTTGGTAAATCAATAGCAAATTTAATCCTCCCGATATACTATATCTTTTTAATAACTGTGCATTATAAATATTAGAAGCTGTCCCAGCAAGTGAAACTGGATTCCATACAAAAAAATTTGCAATTTAAATTTAGGTTTCTCATTCACTTCACTTTCGCTGTTCAGAAATGAAGCTTTTCTAAAAGGATTATCTTCTGCCAACACCTTCACAGATAAAATAAGCGTCAAATGCAAACATTTTTCTCGTTGTTTGTTTTTACTGAATATCAGATAACGTCTTCAAAATTACTAACTAGGAAACAGTTTCTCGATGTTCTGCAAATATTGTTTATTTGACCACAAACCAGCTTTCTACTTCTCTGGAGCAGCTGAATGTGGCAACCACAGTTACCGTAACACACGATTTTCCGCGTAACACGTTTCAGATGACAGCACAATCACGTCATTTAGTAAATGACTTGCGATTTACATAGATATTACTGATAGATACATAAAATAATGAGATACAGAGCGCTTACACTAAAACGTATTACTTTTTCAAGTTTTATGTAAATCGTCACATTTAACGAAAAATGAAAAATAAAACTGTCTTAATATTGTATTCTAACGTTTGCATAAATAACATAGAGTTAAAACAAGGGAAATATGAAAATAAAACCAATTCTGCTTTCAGTGCCATATGTCTATTGACTTCAAATGTTACCTGTGGTGTGAGTTATCTGTTTTTCTGAATAACATGTACGACGTCACAATGTACACCGTATTGATGGTTTTCTGTTGAAATATGTACCGCAAACTTTGAATTTGTCTTTCCTGTTCTCCAGCTTCCCTCGTGTTACAACGACATGAATATTGCACATGTGCCCGACTGACCAATATTCTACGAAACATGAAAATCCTTAAAATTATATTCTGTCTGTACGCTGGCCAACAGGAACACGTCAGTGGTTATAAAACTGTGGCACTGCTCCACATTTTGGAAGTATGCAAAATCGTAGGCATTACTAAACACGATAACTTTGATTGGCTATGATTCGGTTTGGAAGACATTTACGGATAATGAATCTAATGTGAGGCTGTGCATCATGGAATGGAAAGCTGCATATTTGCGAATTTGTGGGTGCTGGAAACTTTCACTATAGTTCGCAGATTTTTGTCTCTAAATGCTAAAACAGTCTCTTTATGTCTGTATTAAGTTCCAACGAAGTTATAGAAGAGCCTTCTAGTTCCATTGTGAACTGAATTTTGTTAGGCATTTTGAATGATGTAGGAGGCAATTTGATTGTCTAGTGGTACCAGCCGAAAAACTCAGCACGCCGTTTACATACCTGATAATGTATTGAATTTTGCAACCTAATGGCTCCTTTTGTAAGCAAATTTGTTGCACATTATCTACAAAATTTTAGGTACTATAGAACTAAGCGGGCAATCCAGAGCCAGGTCATTAGAATGTTTAATTTTAGTATTCGCGAACTGAAAATTGTTCTGCTGCAAAATTGTGTTTTTATTAACAGACAAGCATCACAATACTACCTGCATGGCCAAAGTTTATGCTAATAGCAGAGCTGCTGAAGGGTTGTATGCTGAAAGGATTTCAACAGAAATATGCTGTATAATTCGATACATGAGTCGTAAGTTAGGACATGGTTGGAGAAGCAACTGAAAAGAGAGCCAGATTAAAAGAATACAAAATCTCCAACATTGGCGACGGTTCACAGGATGCTCGGAACTAAGTGACGCAAGATCTGTACCTAACAATACGAATGTTGCACAGAACACACCGATACACGAGAGAGGAAATAGAAGGAATCCGCAAAATTATAAACCAATATCATTTACATCGACTTTGAATTGGGTTTTGGAGCATATAATGTCTTCCAACGTTATGAAATACACTGCAAGACAAAAACAAACAACGAACGACGCACTATGAATTATCCAAACTGGGCGCAGATCGGTAGATGTGATGTACATGTAGAGACAGCAAATGATTGTAGTTTCAGAAAAAAATGATTATTTACTCAAGAGAAAGAGCTTCACAAATTGAGCAAGTTAATAACGCGTTGGTCCACCTCTTGCCCTTATATAAGCTGGTTTTCGGTTTAGCATTGATTGAAAGAGATGTTGGGTGTCCTGCAGAGCGATATCGTGAAAATTAAGCCCAATTGGTGAGTTACGTAGTCAGAATTCCAAGCTGGTTGGAGGGTCCTTCATATAATGCAGCAAACGTTCTCAACCGGAAAGAGATCTGAGAACCTTTATGGCAAAGGTAGGGTTTGGCAAGAACGAAGACAAGCATTAAAATCTTTTTCCGTGTGCAGGTGGGCATTATGTTGCTGAAATGAAAACCCACGATGGCTTGTCCTGAATAGCAATGAAGAGAGGCGTAGAATACCGTCGACGTACCATACGTGTCTGGAGGTGCTCCAGATGGCAATGGGATACCAATGTCGACCCCTATACGGTCCGACATCCATGAGTGATGGCTTGGGCTGCTTTGGTTGTCATTCGCGGTATCCTTTCAGAACAGCGGTACGTCGACCATATTAGATGGCCCTTTTTGTTCCCCTTTCTTGACAAGCCTTAGTAGGATCACATTTCAGCATGAAAATGCCCGCCCGCACAGGGTGAGAGTTTCAACTGCTTGTCTTCCAGTTTGCCAAACCCTAAGTTGGCCAGCTAAGTCGCCGGATGTTTCCCCAGTTGAGGGCATAAGGAGCACTATGGGCATGGCCCTCCAATCAGCTCGAGATTTCGAGGACCTAACGCACCAATTGGACAGAATTTGGCTGCAGGGCATTTAGCCACTCTGTTAATCAAGGCCAATCCGAATAACTACTTGCATAAGGGACAGGGAGTGGACCAAGTGAGACTCTACCTCTTGAGTAAATCATTCAGTTTCTCTGGTATTTTAACCATTTCTTTCTTTCTACGTTGACACTACAACCATGAGTTTTAGTCTCATTCGCATAATTCCTCCGTGGTAAGCCGACTTTTTTGTCTTAGTGAGAGTACCTCGAAGAAAACGATCTATTAGCACATAACCAGCATGATTTGAGAAAATATTGCTTTATTGTGCGCAACTGGTTTCTCACTATCCAGAATTTAAGAATGCTATCGACGGGAGATCTCAAGCTGATTCCATATTTCTAGACTATCACAGAACACTGAACAATTTCCTCACAGGCGGCCTCTAATCGGATTACGTGTCTACGGAGTATCATTTCTGCTGTGCGAACAGATTTTTGATTTCCTGTCGAGTAACTGATGGGAAGTCATATAGTGAAACGGACGTTATATTTGTGGATCCCTGGGGATGTGTTGTAGGTCCTTGGGCGTTCATAATCTTCATAAATAATCTACATATATAATTTAGGTGACGATCTGAGCTGCCCACTTAGATTGTTTGCAGATAATGCTGACGTTTACCGACCAGCAAAGAAATCAGAAGATCAAAACGATTTGCGGAACTGTTAAGACAATATATCTGCATGGAGCAAACTGTGAAACTTTACCCTCCATAAGAGTACTAAAAGAATCCTGTTAAATTTCGGTTGTATGATAAATCGCACAAGCCAAACCAACTAAATACCAAATGTCCGGTTAACGTGGACTTGTTCATCTTAGCTAATGTAAAACACATTGCTTCTTCAAAAATTGTTCAAATGGCTCTGAGCACTATGGGACTTAGCTACTGAGGTCAATAGTCCCCTAGAACTTAGAACTACTTAAACCTAACTAACTTAAGGCCATCACACACATCCATGCCCGAGGCAGGATTCGAACCTGCGACCGTAGCGGTCACGCGGTTCCAAACTGACGCGCTTAGAAGCGCACGGCCACACCGGCCGGCACGTCGCTTCTTCCGCAAGCTCTTTCCTACTATAGGCGATCTGCAGAATGCAGTACCTAAACAAATGAGTTTACTAATAAGAGCATTATTCTATTACTGTAAAACAGCAGAGCTACTAATGTCATCTGCTTGCTATTACATACTACATGCGCGTGTGAGCCATCGCTAAAGGAGATGCTCAATGTAGTGGTCGTTCACAGTAAGGCATGCTCCTGTCCGATGTCTTAGGGAATCACGCACTCTCTGAAAAACTACAGGCTGTTCACGGATATGCTGCCAATCATTCATGACGCTGTTTTGTAGCTGTTGTACATCGTAATGGGGCTGCGTGCATCAAAACCTTGAAGTGTTACCATAGCCAAAATCTATGCGATTAAGATCGGGGAACGAGCTGGCCGACATCATGGACTCACCCAACCATTTCATTGCCCATTTAACATGTGTGTGACGTGTTCTTGGATAATTAAGGCAAAATGGGCTGGTACTCCATCATGCATGAACCATATCTCCAGCCGTTGTTGGAATGGTACCTCCTCCGGCAGGATGGGCATGTCGCTTGATACGAATTGACGATACCTTATTCCAGTCAAACTGTTTGGTATCATGTAAAGCTCTGTTAGTCTATCGCCAAAAATTTCTGCCCAAACAACGGTGAAGCCTTTCTTCTGCAGTAGTCTTGCTTCTGCAGTAGTCTTGCTTCTGCTACTGCATGTGGATTTATATCAGCCAACGTAGGCTGGTTATTAAAACTGACAACCCCATCTAGCATGAAACGAGCCTCGTCTGGGCACGGTAACTTTATTGTGAAAATTGGATATTCACCACATCTTTGCGACAGCTATTGGCAGAACTGCGTTCTGACAGGATGATCTTGAGGATGTAGGAAGACTAACGCCAGTAGGTCTGATATTTCTACGTACACTAGACACAGGATCTTCATCCAGTACTCACAATACTCGCTCCTCCACAACAGGAGTACGAATGGTGCGAGATATGCCATGGTCCGCCGTTGTTGGAGTTGCGGAGCCAGGATCTGCTAGATATTTTGCAGCATAAAGGATTGCTTCAATTTGCCAGACCACAAAAGAAGATGGTGTCTGCGATTTCTAGTGTGAAATAACAGGCTTGAGTCATGTTGGTAAGTGCGAAGATGAAACTACAACGCAAAAGCATTTCACAAACTTATAAAAACACGAACAGTTCCCATTAGAACTAATGTATGGGCTGCACTTGCCCAGAACTGTGAATTCGGTTTACAGTAACAACGCCAAGGATGTTTAGTGCAAGCTGTATCTACGGATAGTACAGAAGAATGCATCTTCATTTTATACTGCATTCCGTAGCTTGCTTGTAATAAAAAAGAGGTTATCTGTTTCACGGTAGCGAACATGAGCAAATGCTCATAACTCTTAAGGTAACCATTTTAGAGCCTATGTTTTACTGGACATTTTTGTGTTGTATTGATCTATACTACCACCTCTCTAATGAACTGTTTTATATGGAGTAATGTATTGTATTAAGTTACTCTTGTGAATACTGTGTACATTATTCTCAATTCAGTGACCATTATTCTCATTCCAGTCGCCGGCCGTTCATGCTTGGTTGCGTGTGAAGTTGATGATTCTTATAAGTATTTTGGCTGGAGCCACATTACGGTGAATGTTTTGAATGTTGTTGCCGCCATTTGTCTGTAGTAACTTTTATTTTACTGTTATACGATCCTTATTTCGGAGTCATTTTCAAGTACAAAAACTTATTAATATGAAAAAAGATATCAGCCTGGTATGAAATACTAGTCCTTGTGGAAAAAGCATATCTACTCATATAGCTCAGATCTGTCATTATTAAAAGTGAGAACATCTCTAAAACGCCTAAACATGTTGCAGACTTTAATTTATGGACCCTATAGCACAGCTGTTATAGCAAACCAGTTCATTGGTTAGCAGTTTCATATAACAGCTGTGCTATAGGACCGAGAAGTGAAAGTTTATTTATTTATTTACAAGTCCTGTTACGTAGGGCTAAATTGAGGAGCAAATCTCCAAGGTCATGGAACGTGTCAGTACTTGAAATTACAGCATAAAAGTAGTACGGGATAAAATGATACGTTTATGGACACAAACAAAAAATCAAGCCCTAAGTTTAAGTAAACGCAGTCAACAAAATAACATACGAATTTTCTTAATTTTTCAAGGAACTCCTAAACTGAATAGAAGGAGTTTTAGATTTGAAAACGCGTGGAATACTGCTAAGAATTTTGAATTCCTGTGGTAGCTTACTGAAAATGGATGCAGCAGTATACTGCACACCTTTCTGCATAAGAGTTAAGGAAGTGCAGACTGGATTTCTGCTTATTCTTGGGAATAAGCTGATACTGTTAACAAGAAACGACAGTGAAGAACATATTTATTGAGAGGTTAATGTCAAAACAGGGCAACGACCTTGCCGCAGTGGATAAATGGGTTCCTGTCAGACCACCGAAGTTAAGCACTGTCGGGCGTGTCCGGCACTTGGACGGGTGACCATCCAGGCCGCCATGCGCTGTTTTCGGGGTGTCCTCAGCCTCGTGATGCCAGTTGAGGAGCTACTCGACCGAATAGTAGCGGTCCGGTCAAGGAAACCCCTCGTACCGACTGGGAGAGTGGTGTGCTGACCACACGCCCCTCCAATCCGCATCCTCAGTGAGGATGACACGGCGGTCGGATGGTCCCGGTGGGCCACATGTGGCTTGATGACGGAGTGCTTTTTTTTAAAGTATCAAATCAACCAGACCAGTGAACGGCGATCGACAAGAGGAAGGCGAACTTACACCACTTATTGCAAGAACTGTGCGTTTCTAAGCCAAAAACATCCGTTTTGAATGATAAGAATTACCCCAAGATGTAATACCACACGACATAAGCGAATGAAATTAACCAAAGTTGACTAATTTTCGTGCCGAACAATCACTTACTTCAGATACCGTTCGAATAGTAAAAATGGCAGCATTAAGTCTCTGAACGAGATCTTGAACATGGGCTTTCCACAGCCGTTTACTATCTACCTGAACACCTAGAAATTTGAAGTGTTCAGTTTCACTAATCATATGCCCATTCTGTGAAATTAAAACGCCGAGATTGGTTGAATTGTAAGCTACAAACTGTAAAAACAGAGTCTTAATGTTATTTGGCGTTAATTTTCTGCAAGCCATGAACTTACGTTATGAACTGCACTATTTAAAACAGAGTCAATGTTGCACACAACGTCCTTTACTACCCAGCTATTGTCATCATCAAACAGAAATATTTTTGAATTACCAGTGATACTAGACGGCATATCATTTATGTAAATAAGGAACAGAAGAGGCGCAAACACTGATCACTGCCCCCCCCCCCCCTCACCACATTTTATGCTACCCCACTCAGACATCACATGAGAGCCATTCTCAACACTGTGAATGATGACCTTTTGCTGTCTGTTGTTAAAGCAAGAGGTGAACCAATTGTGAGGTACTCCGTGTATTCCATTATGGTCCAACTTCTGGAGCAATACTTCATGATCAACACAATCAAACGCCTTAGTTAAATCAAGAAATATGCCTAGCGTTCGAAACCAGTTGTTTAATCCATCCAGGACCTCACAGAGAAAATACAGTAAAACAAAATAGATTGCAATATATTTACACGCTTTTAGAGACGTTCTCGCTTTTACTGATGACAGATCTGGCCTATATGATCTGATATGCTGTTTAGACAGGGACTTAAATTCCTTACCCGTCTAATGTCTTTTGACATAAAAATAAGTTTTCGTACTTGAAAATGCCCTAAGACCGAAATCTGGATCGTATGACATTAGAATAAAAGTCATATTACAGTCAAATGGCGGCAGCATCATAAAGAAAAGAAATCATGTGAAAAAAAAAATTTGGCCGTGCGGTTCTAGTCGCTTCAGTCTGGAACCGCGTGACCGCTACGGTCGCAGGTTCGAATCCTGCCTCGGGCATGGAGGTGTGTGATTTCCTTAGGTTCGTTAGGTTTAAGTAGTTCTAAGTTCTAGGGGACTGATGACCTTAGAAGTTAAGTCCCATAGTGCTCAGAGCCATTTGAACCCTTTTTGAAAAAAGTTGTCCGTAAACAACAGCCATCTGCAGAAAGTCCTGACAGTAAAAGTGGAAGACTGCCCACTAGGAATACACTTTTCCCATTCGCATTGACAGCGCTACGTGCTCTACCCTCTATTCTCGGAGACTTCGGCCGCTGCTGTGGCCGAGCGGTTCTAGGCGCTTCAGTTTGGAACCGCGGGAGCGCTACGGTCGCTGGTGTGAATCCTGCCTCTGACATGGAGGTGTGTGATGTCCTTAGGTTAGTTAGGTTTAAGTAGTTCTAAGTTCTAGGGGACTGATGACCTCAGAAGTTAAGTCCCATAGTGCTCCGAACAATTTTACGCTCAGGCTCGAGTGCCATGTTCAAGAATCGAAACTATATTCGCACAGGCCATATTTGTGCAGGGGAAAAGCCGGTTTTATAAGTAGTTACAAGTAACCAACAAAAGCTTAGAGTGAACACATGTTCTAAAATACTTTTTAACCATCTAATTTGTAAGTAGGCTGTTTTGGTTTTTATGTTGGTAACGCCACGTAGCGCTCACTTACTTACTGTGCTGTGTGCAGTCTGTGGCTGGTTTGTATTGTTGGAATATTTGCTATTGTAGTGTTAGGCAGTTGGATGTCAACAGCGCATAGCATTGCGCAGTTGGAGCTGAGCCGCCAGCAGTGGTGGATGTGGGGAGAGAGGTCGCAGAATTTTGAGAACGGACGATCTGGACGTGTGTCCACCAGAAAGAGTAAATTTGTAATACTGGATATCATGAACTGATATATATATATATATATATATATATGTATGATGACTTTTGAACATCATTTAGGTAAATACATTGTTTGTTCTCTATCAAAATCTTTCATTTGCTAACTATGCCTATCAGTAGTTAGTGCTTTCAGTAGTTAGAATCTTTTATTTAGCTAGCAGTATTGGCGCTCACTGTATTGCAGTAGTTCGAGTAACGAAAATTTTTGTGAGGTAAGTGATTAATGAAAGGTATAGGTTATTGTTAGTCAGAGCCATTCTTTTTTAGGGATTATTGAAAGTAAGATTGCGTTGCGCTAAAAATATTGTGTGTCAGTTTAGTGTTGATCAGAATACGTAAAGAGAAGTAAGGTTTTTTGTACTCTGTTGGATCAAGTGCGTCTATGCGTGACTATATGTGAAAAGCAAAAACCTCCTTTCCTGCTTTGGGCTCAACCCTCGATATTAGCTTTTCGCGAGCAGTACAAAATCATTTTCACTTATTGAGAACAGGAACGACGTCAGCTGAATTCCATTATATAGTCAGGTTTTAAATTATGGAAGAGGGAACACATTCTACTTCTCTATTAAGCGTCAGCCTTTACAACTACCGTTTAACCGAGAGCACTAATTTATTAATAATCATTTGTCGAATCGTGGCGGACATTTACTTCTAAGAATAGAGTAAGTGAGTATCCTTACCAAGTGTTTACAGTCAATAACAGAAAAATGAATACGTATGTTCTGAACAATTACAATATAATAGCATACATTAATAAAGAAACCTAGAATTAGAGTATATTTACACTGAACAGCATGATGAGGGGGTTAGTGAAGAAGATAGACCTCTATCAATGGGTTATGGCTACAACAGCTTGCATTATAAGCAATCAACGAGAAGTCTGAAACTGATGAAACACATTCAGAAATGTAACTAATTTAGAGAAGTATAAATATCTTCCACAATACTTTCATTGCAGCGCCACCGATATTACTTCTTCTTAGCACTGCTCATTGGTATGAAACTGATGTAGACATGGCGAGGATGGGGTGACCGATGTTTACATTTTGCCCATACCAAATACATGCCAAAATTGGTCTCACTAGTAATTCAAGTCCTGTGCCTGTATTAGTCTGCTTGTTTTTGCTGTTGTGGTCTTCAGTCCTGAGACTGGTTTGATGCAGCTCTCCATGCTACTCTATATGTGCAAGATTCTTCATCTCCCAGTACTTACTGCTCCCTACATCTTTCTGAATCGTCTTAGTGTATTCATCTCTTGGTCTCCCTCTACGATTTTTACCCTCCACGCTGCCCTCCTATGCTAAATTTGTGATCCCTTGATGCCTCAGAACATGCCCTACCAACCGGTCCCTTATTCTTGTCAAGTTGTGCCACAAACTCCTCCCCTATTCTATTTAATACCTCCTCATTACTTACTGATCTACCCATCTAATCTTCAGCCTTCTTTTGTAGCACCACATTTCGAAAGCTTCTATTCTCTTCTTGTCCAAACTATTTATCGTCCATGTTTCACTTCCATACATGGCTAAACTCCATACAAATACTTTCAGAAACGTCTTCCTGACACTTAAATCTATACTCGATGTTAACAAATTCCTCTTCTCCAGAAACGCTTTCCTTGCCATTGCCAGTCTCCATTTTATATCCTCTCTACTTTGACCATCATCAGTTATTTTGCTCCCCAAATAGCAAAACTCCTTTACTACTTTAAGTGTCTCATTTCCTAATCTAATTCCCTCAGCATCACCTGACTTAATTCGACTAGTCTTCTTAAGATACAATTAATTTCTGGAGTAATTTTTGGTAACGGCTTACGAGCTGCAGTTCTTCATTTCAGAGTATCTAAGTTACACTTTCTAGGATTCTTGTTAGAGCACCTTGCTGGCTGGTCAATGCGAGAGATATCCTTACTTCAAAAAAAATGTTATGCACCAGAGCAGTGGAAAGAACTTTCTCTTGGCAGACTCCTTCTGCTCCCTCCACTATAGGATTACTTAAGATCCATTTCAACTGGTGTCCATCACATCAACTCTACCATCATCAGACGTCTGACAAAAACTGCTGGCTAAATCTTTTTTCTATTCATTGTTTTTTTCTACTCTTTGCATCCATGTTGATCCTGCACGTTTCCCAATGTTATCGAAATATCTTACGTTAGGTCCCCATCTTGGTCTTTTCTTATCCTTTGGAATCCAGCGAAGTATTTCCTTGGTCCGGCTGTTGTAATTACAACTCATTAAAATTAATGAAATTTAGGAATTGTCAATGTTATGAAAAGGACCACTCTTTGTTACCCATTCCTATCGAACTAACAGTATGCTCCTAATAATAACTCACGACCTTCAAGTTTTGTATCTGCTGACCAATATCAGTAATTTGAAAACAACATGGTCTACATGTACGTTATTATAAATGTAATAATCATTAAGCATTAAAGTAATTAATTTTATTTAATTAATATGCAGTTGATGTTGCGAGTGAATGTTCCCTTTACAAAATTCCAATGAAGCTGAAAATAAAAGAGTAATAAATAAAATAAAACGTCAAAAAGATATTATGTCGTTTGCATCTTTTTGCCTTGAAATCAATGTAATACAGCAACCTCTCGTACCGTTCTTGCCGAAACAATTCAGTCCCCTGTTATATGAAGCCTACAGATAAGTCGTAAGATTAACGGAATCAACAAACACGTCACGTTAAACCAGGCTTATATTTCAGCTAACATCTCTGAAATTACTAAGGCTCAAACGGATAACAGCTGCAGCTTTACCTCTGCATTTAGAAGTTTAGAAAATTTGAAGAGTAATTCCCTAGCCTTGCTTTAGCAGCTCGCATTGGCGATAACTCTGAAAACAGGTGACAGGCTTAACTTCGTCTCCCATCCTGATTGGTGGGTATTATCTTCAGCAAGGCTTGCCGATCTTTTAATGAAATTACGATGTCCCGTCAGGTATAATATAGTGTGAGGGCTGGAAAATAAATCATCAAAAATCCGACAAGTGTAACAGGGCATGTCTCAGCGTTATGCAATGCCCACCAATCAGTAGTTGTCATCTAACTCCGTCGTTACTTGAATGTTATTCCTCAAGCTGCGAAAAAGTAAAATCACACAGAAGACAGATTTTATGATCATAGGCCGAAATAAAGAAAATAGATTGAATGATTTCACGATGTACATTATAAATATGATCTGTAATGAAACTGCTACCCGGTGCTACGCAAACACCTTTCCTCCGACGGTGTACTGTTTATGACATAATACAGTACGTGAGGACACTTAAGTTAAATCTCATTTTGGAAGGTTTTTTTCTAATTTTCCGAACGTAGCATCAAAGATATTAATTACTTGAGCGACATTAGACTTCCGTAGCAATTCTCTAGTCGAACTCATTCTTGTGCGTTTCACAGAGTTTTCATATCTACCTCAAAGAAGCGGACGTATTACTAAACGTTGGTTCAAATGGCTCTAAGCACTATGGGACTTAACATCTGAGGTCATCAGTCCCCTAGACTTAGAGCTACTTAAACCTAACTAACCTAAGGACATTAATCACATCCATGCCCGAGGCAGGATTCGAACCTGCGACCGTGGCAGCAGTGCGGTTCCGGACTGAAGCGCCTGGAACTCTCTCTTTCTCTCTCTCTCTCTCTCTCTCTCTCTCTCTCTCTCTCTCTTGTACCTCGTTTCACTTGTAAGATAGAGTACTCGGAATGCAGTTATACCTTTTTTTTTACTTTCTATGCCACCTTATTTATTATTGCACCAGCAAATGGTTCCAACAGTGCACTTGAAATGTTTCGTTCACATCTCGTACTGTTTCACTGATCTTCGTCCCAGATATATGGTTTCGGCTTCCTACTCGCCTAGTAGTACTCTGTAACCTAAATGGCTGCAAGGCGAGCAAAGCAGTCGCTCAATGGACAAATTATATGTCACACACTTTAAAAAAAAGCACGCTAGTGTCTTTGGAGCGCTGTTGTTGGAAGACCATGAACGAAGTTTTCGGATTAAGAAGAATATAAGACGGGAATGTAGTCTTTTGTCCCTGATGTTCAATCTATACATGAAGAAGCAATGGTGGAAATAAAAGAAGTGCTGAAGAGTGAGGCTAAAATTCAGGCTGAAGGGATATCATAACATTCGCTGATGACGTTGCAATTCTGAGTGAAAGTCAGGTAGAACTGAGGAACTTGCGGAATGAAATGAACGGTCTAATAAGTCCACTATGGACTGGCAGTATACTGAAGAAACACGATAGTAATGAGGAGTAGTAAGAGTGAGATCAGCGATAAGTTTAATACTGAAATTTGTGACCACAAAGTAGACGGAGACCGTTATCAATGTTAGAGGCTGCTCTCTCCTGGACGTAATTAACGTTTTGTCTGGCGTCCTTATATCTACATCTACATCTAAGTGTATACTCCGCTAGCCGCCAAACGGTGTGTGACGGAGGACACAATTCGCGCCAAAGTCATATTTCCCCACCTCCCCTGTGTACCACTCGCGGATCGTGCGAGGGAAAAACGACTGTCTGAACGCCTCAGTACGAGCTCTTATTTCCCTTATCTTTGAATGGTGAACATTGCGCGATTTGGAAGTTGGTAGTGATAATATATGCTCTACATCCTCAGCGAAGATCGGATTCCGGAATTTAGTGAGCAGCCCCTTCCGTTTAGCGCGCCGTCTATCTGCAAGTGTGTTCCACTTCAAACCTTCTATTAGATTTGTAACGCTCTCGCGATGGCTAAATGTACTGGTCAAGAATCTTGCCGCTCTTCTTTGGATCTTCTCAATCTCTTGAATCAGACCCAACTGGTAAGACGAACAATACTCTAAGAATGGACGAACTAACATATTGTAAGATATTTCCTTTGATGAAGGACTGCATCGCTTCAGGATTCCACCAATAAACCGCAATCTAGAGTCCGCCTTGGCCGTTATCTGTGTGATGTGACCATTCCATTTGAGATCATTTCGAATAGTCGCACCCAGATACTAAATGGATGTACCCGCTTTCAAAGACTAGGGTTTATTTTGTACTCGTGCATTAATGGGGATTTTCGCCTTGTCATATGCAGTAGGTTACATTTACTAATTTTGAGAGATAACTGCAAGTCTTTAAACCACGAATTTATTTTCTGCAAATCCTCATTGATTTGTTCACAACTTTCGTGTGATACTAGTTTCCTGTAGACTACAGCATCATCGGCAAACAGTCTAATGCCGCCGTCAGTACCATCAGCCAGATCGTTTATGTAAATCGTAAAAAGCAGAGGACCTATTACGCTGCCCTGGGGTGCACCTGAAGTTACGCTTGTTTCTGTTTAAGTCACCCCGTTCAGGATGACATACTGCTCCCTGTCTTTTAGAAAACTTTCTGTCCAACCGCATATGTGATCGGATAGACCGTAAGCGCGCACTTATTGGAGCAAGCGACAGTGCGGAACTGAGTCGAACGCCTTTCGAAAGTCGAGAAATATGGCATCAACCTGAGAGCCGGTATCTAGAGCCTGTTGTATATCATGCACAAAGAGGGCCAGCTGTGTCTCGCAAGACCGCTGTTTCCTAAAACCGTGCTGGTTTCTGCAGATGAGCATTTCAGAGTCTAGAAAGGTCATTATGTCTGAACACAAAGTATTTTCCATGATACTACAACAAATCGATGTCAGTGAAATTGGCCGGTAATTTTGTGCATCCGATTTTCTGCCCTTTTTATAGATTGCAATGACCTGGGACCTCTTCCAGGCCAGTGAAACTTTCTGCTGTTCCAATGATCTCTGATATATGACGGATAAGAATGGTGATATATTTGTAGCATAGTCAACATATAATCTTACCGTGATACCATCTGCGCCAGATGCCTTCCTGGCGTCTACTGATCTTAACTGTTTCACAATCCAAGATACACTAAACGCTATGTCAGTCATCCTTGCGTTTGTCCGATAATTGAAAGAGGGAGTGGTGCAGCAGTCCTCTAACGTAAACGAGTTTTTCAAAGCTAGGTTTAGACTTTCGGCCTTCTGTTTTTATCATCATCAGTTACATTTCCCGCACTGTCAGCAAGAGAAGGTACTGAATTATTTGTAGCGTTCATAGACTTTACGTACGACTACATTTTTTGGGGTTATTTTTAGAATCTGCACATAAAATATTGCTTTCAAATTCTTTAAAAGAGTCTCTTATTGACCTTTTGACAGCTGCTTTCATTTCGCATAATAGCACTCACTAATAATTTCTGTTCGAAGGACTGATTCTGGTAGGCGTTTTTCCGCCTACGCTCGTTTGAAAAATCCACACATGATACATTCTGACAAAACGTGGAAAAACGGCAAAGTTGTACCCAGAGACGGAGATATTCGGCGTTCGGAAAGCGACTAAGGAGAGGAATACATAGGAGCCTGGGAGATGTCAGCGAGATGCGCTCCTTCTGAGCTACTTACTAGGAACACAAGACACATACTATCTGATCAAAAGCATCCAAACAGCAAAGAGCAGAGTAGACCAGTATATGTTACAAGAAGCGGACCTGCTATCATCGAAGGAGGGGACGAGTATTGTGTTGTCAGTACAGAAGAAGTAGCAGCAGAATGGATTGGTTAGCAGATTTCAGTGACTTAAGTAAGTAGACTAGTTATCGGGTGACACCTGAGTAACAGATCCATCAGGTACATTCCAAGTCTTCTAAAACTGCCCAAGCCGAGAGCTGGTGTTGTGACCGTGAATGGAAACGCAAAGGAACAACAGCAGCTAAACCGAGATTAGTTAGATTACATGTATTGACGGACAGAAATCGTCAACTGTTACAGAATGCAGTTGTAAACATTTGCATGAAATCAACTGAAGCAATCACTCCTGAGCTTCATAGAGTCACCAGGAATTCAGCTAGCATGTTGGTTGTGCGAAGGCGATTAAAAAGAATGGGTTATAGTGGTAGAGCAAGTCGTCATAAGTCACACATTTCTGTAGCCAATGCTTGATGTCGTGTGAAGAGTAGTGCGATGACTGTAAACAAGTACCTTCTCTGGTTTCGGCTCTTGAGAAGCAATGGACTGCCATTGCTCCACAGACTGTCATACACGTCACTGAAATCGTCCCCAGCAGAGTTCAAGGCATCAAAGACACGAAGTGTGGATGCACCTCATGTTAATGCAAAATAGGAGGAGTCCGGATACTTTTGGTGTAGAAGTGTATACGCCACTCGCGTGGGTTAGTGGATAAAGCCCAATCGCAATTTTGTCGTGAAGTATCAATGAGTGCCGCCGGCAAAACCGCAGAAATAGTGGAAATTCGTTGACTCATAAATACAGTTATTAACACTGCGGGAGCACCAGCAGATTCATGTAATACACAAAACCACTGTCAGATGCAGAATTTTATGTTGAATCAGATGAAACACGCGCCTGCCAGTACCGCAGCATAGATAGTTCCTTACTGTCAACACATCGCTGAATTGGCCTGGACGAGTGCTATTTAATGACGCTATGTAATATCACGTAATTATTTTATTTCAGCAGCCAGCCACAGTTAATTAATATTTATCAGTAACTTAAACAGTGCTAATATCACATTTCCCAGGTACGCAAATGTGTCACAGAAAGATATTTTTATGTGTAGTCATAGTATAGTGTTTGTGTTGTTTAGATATGTGTATTTCCCTGCGGTTTTACAAACACTGAAACACAGGAAATCATACGCAATGCGACATTCGAAATTCTTATTAACTGGAATTAAGACGGATACCATTGTATAATGATACGTGCGATGATTACGAAGATACAGACTAGAAAATAATAGAAAAACTCATATACAGGGTGAGTCACCTAACATTACCGCTGGATATATTTCGTAAACCACATCAAATACTGACGAATCGATTCCACAGACCGAACGTGAGGAGAGGGGCTAGTGTAATTGGTTAATACAAACCATAAAAAATGCACGGAAGTATGTTTTTTAACACAAACCTACGTTTTTTTAAATGGAACCCCGTTAGTTTTGTTAGCACATCTGAACACATAAACAAATACGTAATCAGTGCCGTATGTTGCATTGTAAAATGTTAATTACATCCGGAGATATTGTAACCTAAAGTTGACGATTGAGTACCACTCCCCCGCTGTTCGATCGTGTGTATCGGAGCGCACCGAATTACGTAGGGATCCAAAGGGAACGGTGATGGACCTTAGGTACACAAGAGACTGGAACAGCACATCACGTCCACATGCTAACACCTTTTTACTGGTCTTTTTCACTGACGCACATGTACATTACCATGAGGGGTGAGGTACACGTACACACGTGGTTTCCGTTTTCAATTACGGAGTGGAATACAGTGTGTCCCGACATGTCAGGCCAAAAGATGTTCAATGTGGTGGCCATCATTTGCTGCATACAATTGCAATCTCTGGCGTAATGAATGTCGTACACGCCGCAGTACATCTGGTGTAATGTCGCTGCAGGCTGCCACATTACGTTGTTTCATATCCTCTGGGGTTGTAGGCACATCACGGTACACATTCTCCTTTAACGTACCCCACAGAAAGAAGTCCAGAGGTGTAAGATCAGGAGAACGGGCTGACCAATTTATGCGTCCTCCACGTCCTATGAAACGCCCGTCGAACATCCTGTCAAGGGTCAGACTAGTGTTAATTGCGGAATGTGCAGGTGCACCATCATGCTGATACCACATACGTCGACGCGTTTCCAGTGGGACATTTTCGAGCAACGTTGGCAGATCATTCTGTAGAAACGCGATGTATGTTGCAGCGGTTTGGGCCCCTGCAATGAAGTGAGGACCAATGAGGCGGTCGCCAATGATTCCGCACCATACATTTACAGTCAACGGTCGCTCTACCTGTCTGAGCCAGCGGGGATTGTCCACGGACCAGTAATGCATGTTCCGTAGATTCACTGCCCCGTGGTTTGTGAAACCCGCTTCATCGGTAAACAGGTAGAACTGCAACGCATTCTCTGTTAATGCCCATTGACAGAATTGCACTCGATGATTAAAGTCATCACCATGTAATTGCTGATGTAGCGACACATGAAACGGGTGAAAGCGGTGACGATGCAGTATGCGCATGACACTGCTTTGACTCAGTCCACCGGCTCTAAAAATGTCCCGTGTACTCATGGGTGGGTTCATGGCAACAGCAGCTAACACACCAACTGCACCCGCTTCTCCTGTGACGGGCCTGTTACGGACCCGTTTGCGTGCTACGACCATACCTGTTGCATACAGTTGGCGGTAGATGTTTTGCAATGTGCGGCACGTTGGATGCTCTCTGTCCGAGTGCCGTTCTGCATACACCCTGCAGGCTTCAGCTGCATTTCGTCGACACTCGCCATAGATGAGTATCATCTCCGCCTTGTCAGAGTTCGAATACATCATGGTCACAGTTCCTACAACACTACACTATCACAGACGTCTGGTAACACGGTGTACTACAGTTGGTCTGTGTGCGGAGGCGAATGCAGAATAACTATAGCAGCAAGCGCTACATGCGGACACTGCGACAGCTAGACCAAACCACAACAGTGTATTACAGCCACACTCGTAAACACGGTCGTCATCGTAAACATGTCCCTGCAGATGCTGCTCGCCGACCGTGGCCCGTGTTTGTTACAACACGCAACTGAACGTCGGAGGTTTCAAGCATCAACTTTAGGTTACAATATCTCCGGATGTAATTAACATTTTACAATGCAACAAACGGCACTGATTACGTATTTGTTTATGTGTTCAGATGTGCTAACAAAACTAACGTGGTTCCATTTTCAAAAACGTAGGTTTGTGTTAAAAAACATACTTCCGTGCATTTTTGTATAGTTTTTATTAAACAATTACACTAGCCCCTCTTCTCACGTTCGGTCAGTGGAATCGGTTCGTCAGTATTTGATGTGGTTTACGAAATATATCCAGCGGTAACGTTAGGTGACTTACCCTGTATATTAATATCAAGATTATAGTACCTTCTCATTAGTTACGGGATCTGTCCGTCTAATCTTCAACATTCCTCTGTAGCACCACATTTCGGAAGCTTCTATTCTCTTTTTGTCTAAACTGTTTATCGTCCATGTTTCACTTCCATACGTGGCTACACTCCAGACAAACAGTTTCGGAAAAGCCTTCCTGACGCTTAAATCTATATTCGATGTTACCAAATTTCTGTTCTTCAGAAATGATTTTCTTAACATTTCCAGTCTACAATTTCTGTCGTCTCTACTTCGCCCATCATCAGTTATTTTGCTCTCCAAATAACAAAACTCATCTACTACTTTAAGTGTTTCGTTTCCTAATCTAATTGCCTTAGTATCACCTGCATTAATTCGACTATATTTCATTATGGTTGTTTTGCTTTTTTTTTGTTATGGGACTTAATTGCTAAGGTCATCAGTCCCTAAGCTTACACACTACTTAATTTAAATTATCCTAAGGACAAACACACACACCCATGCCCGAGGGAGAACTCGAACCTCTGCCGGGATTGCTTTTGTTGATGTTCATCTTATACCCTCCTTCAAAGACACTGTCCATTCCAGTGAATTGATCTTCCAAGTCCTTTCTGACACAACTACAATGTCATTGGCAAACCTCAGAGTTCTCATTTAATTCCCGTGAACTTTAATTTCTACTCCAAATTTTTCTTTGGTTTCCCTCACTGTTTGTTCACTGTAAAGATGCATGGCAAATGAACACACTGTACACAAAAACATGAAGTCACAATAACTTCTGTTGTGAACAAGAACACACATTCAACTTTTTTGACATAACCGTAAGAAAAGACAATAATAAAGGCACATTTGACACATACAGATAACCCACAACAGTGACATTATCTTAAATGCATCTTCAAATCACCCTCAGAACCACAAACTGCCATTTGATTCCCGCACAAGTTGTAAACAGCCTTCCACTCCCTGTATCTTACCGCTGCTCTCTTCAGAATTTCAAACAGGCTGTTCCAGTCAACAGTATCAAGAGCTTTCTGTAAGTCTACAAATGCTATAAATGTAGATTTGCCTTTGCTTAACCTGTCGTAAAGTTAGTATTGCCTCGCGTGTTGCTACATCTTGCATCCTATCAAGATTACTCGAAAAATAATTAAAGTCACATTGATAGTTTTACTTTTTACGTATGTGTTATATTTTAAGAAATTATTTCAGTGTCGGTATTTTGAGCTCTAAATTAGCATTTCACCAGCGTTTAGGAGGTGCAGACGCTTCGTGCCACATTCTTGTCCCGCGACTGCGGAGATATTGTTGTTATGATGACGCAGGTGAGGTGTAGCACCTTGTAAGGCGCCTAAGTTAAGTTGGACAGTAACGACCAGACAGGTTCACATTTGAGTCATGGTTTCGACATGACAGATGTGCGATCCGATACAGTAGCTATCTACAAGAAGTGTCAGCATCTCCCGGACTATGAAATCGTAAGTAGTTAAACCAGTATATTCTGGAAACAAAACTTTATCTTTTCATACTATTAACACTTTTATTCATTATTTACCATCCGGTGTGTTTCATTATCAGTGGGAAACATGATGTAAATGAAAAGTAATACGAGGTGCATTCAATTTACTTCTCGACGTAATCGCCCTGCAGACGTATACATTTTTCACAACGCTGACGCCATGATTCCATGGCAGCGGCGAAGGCTTCTTTAGGAGTCTGTTTTGACCACTGGAAAATCGCTGAGGCAATAGCAGCACGGCTGGTGAATGTGCGGCCACGGAGAGTGTCTTTCATTGTTGGAAAAAGCCAAAAGTCACTAGGAGCCAGGTCAGGTGAGTAGGGAGCATGAGGAATCACTTCAAAGTTGTTATCACGAAGAAACGGTTGCGTAACGTTAGCTCGATGTGCGGGTGCGTTGCCTTGGTGAAACAGCACATGCGCAGCCCTTTCCGGACGTTTTTGTTGCAGTGCAGGAAGGAATTTGTTCTTCAAAACATTTTCGTAGGATGCACCTGTTCCGTAGTGCCCTTTGGAACGCAATGGGTAAGGATTAGGCCCACGCTGTCTCAGAACATGGACACCATCATTTCTTCAGCACTGACGGTTACCCGAAACATTTTTGGTGGCGGTGAATCTGTGTGCTTCCATTGAGGTGACTGGCGCTTTGTTTCTGGATTGAAAAATGGCATCCACGTCTCATCCATTGTCACAACCGACGAAAAGAAAGTCCCATTCATGCTGTCGTTGCGCGTCAACATAGCTTGGCAACATCCCACACAGGCAGCCATGTGGTCGTCCGTCAGCATTCGTGGCACCCACTTGGATGACACTTTTCGTATTTTCAGGTCATCATGCAGGATTGTGTGCACAGAACCCACAGAAATGCCCACTCTGGAGGCGATATGTTCAACAGTTATTCGGCGATCCCCCAAAACAATTCTCTCCACTTTCTCGATCATGTCGTCAGACCAGCTTGTGCGGGCCCAAAGTTGTTTCAGTTTGTTGTCACACGATGTTCTGCCTCCATTAAACTGTCGCACCCACGAACGCACTTTCGGCACATCCATAACTCCATCACCACATGTCTCCTTCAACTGTCGATGAATTTCAATTGGTTTCACACCACGCAAATTCAGAAAACGAATGATTGCACGCTGTTCAAGTAAGGAAAACGTCGCCATTTTAAGTAATTAAAACAGTTCTCATTCTCGCCGCTGGCGGTAAAATTCCATCTGCCGTACGGTGCTGCCATGTTTCTATCTCTTTCCAGTCCGGAGAAAAAAAATCGGACGCCTTAGAACTTGAATGCACCTCGTATAATAAATGATTACCAGTATGTCTCTTAATTGAATATACCTTAAAGTGAGAACTGCATCTGTAAATCACACTCTCGGGGGAATTTTGTTAGGTGCAGCTAGTTAATTTATGTGACTGAGGAGACAAAAAAATTTTACGATAATAATGTTATCTAAGGAGGGCGTTATTTCAATAACAGAGAAGATTTTAAAATTAGTTCATTTAATAAGTTGTTCATAAAAATATTAAGTAATGATTGGAAAACTGTAAAAGAAGTCAGACTGCGTGGTTTAATAATGATATTGGCTGTGATGGATATCAGCTAATCACAGTAAGTTCGCTTGTATTGTGGGGGCTAAGGAGAACTGCTTTCTAAAACAATTTCGGAGCTCAGCCATCATCACGTACGGAAGCTTTTATATGGAGCTCTGAGGAGATGTAATAATTTTGTGGAACTGTGAATTAAACTGATTTTGCGGAAAATATATATCTATAACTAATTTTGCGGAATATATAATTCATAATTCCGCAAAATTATTACAGCTTCTCAGAGCTCCTTATACAAGCTTCCGTACATGATGGTGGCTGAGTTCCGAAATTGCTTTGGAAAACAGTTCTTAACCCTCCCAATACACGTGAACTTACTGTCCTCATTAACTGATATCCATCACGGCCAATCTGATGTCATTATTAAACCGCACAGTTCGGCACCTTTAACAGTTCTCCAATCATTACTTAATACGTTTATGAACAATTTAGTAAATGAACTAATTTTTAAAAATCCGCTATATACACAGTGACTTTTGAATGAAGGAAACCCCGCCTGGTCTATTGTACAAGTTGGGACCTAGAACTGACGGTTGAAAAGGATCAAGTTGTGTAATATTTGAGAGAGCATTTGTCACAGATAATGCGTTTTCCAATCTTTTGGTAAGTGACATGTGAGCGGGATGTGTCGATATCCACGCGAGCCGAAGTGGTATCTCATGGCCATTGATTGACAGCCAGCAGCTTTTCTCTTCGCATCTCCGTATACTCATGGCTTTACTCGTAATGCGCATAGGAGCTTAAATTGTGTCCTGTCTACGGCTACGTGGCCTTTTCTACATTGGTGTTTCGGACGCTTCTGTAGGTGCCACAGGCGACAAAGCATCTCTGGTGACACTGCGTCCTCATAATTTCTAACAGTACAATCTTGCTTACGCCTTCATGGCATCCAAATACTAGAGAAATGTCCAGGAAATTATCTGCGGCTCCCAGTCACGACCCCTCGGACTCTCCGACCAGAATTTAGCACAGTGAGATTTGTAACCGTCATAGGTTAATCTGCAAAATCCGTTAACGAAAAGCCCAAATAACACAATAACGAAAGCGTTCTCAAAAGGAGTAAATTGTTGTGCACAGACACACGAACATAGTCGTAAACAGTTAGTGTCCATGAAATTCAGATTAACGTATATGGAAGTCTTTATGATATAGGAATCCTATATTTACTCATATAACTTTTCTTGTCGTAAGTTCTTTCTAGTTTGTTTTCATAACATTAGTTGCTGCAAGAAAAACACACTGCACATAGTCTGTGAACTGTCCTGTTAAAAAATTAGTTTCCCTAGAAATACCAGATTTGCACTGCATTAATTGTTGTAGTGACTTGAGTAAAGAGTACTGTCGGTAAAATATGTGCAGTAGAATTCGGCAATAACAGGGCTGTTGACAGTACAGCGCCATAGTCTTACAGAACCGTTTCTTGTAATGTTGAAGACTCAGTGTGAGATACAAACTGTTCTCATTCAGTGACATCGACAACCGCAGAGCAAGCAGACTAGTTTATACGTATGGAGGCTAGAAGCAAATTCAGAGGAATCTGTAGTCTATTTCATTCTCCTCTGACACCTCAGAGCCAAAGATTTACCACAAACTAGCTGCTGAGCGTGAAGTCCCATATTTGACACAAAAGTATTCCCTTCAGAGCAATTGAAGAGATCCACGATCTCTATGTTGTGAAATCATACATATTTTCCCATAGTCCTACCACAGTACAAGTGTTCAAGCACAAATATCATATGTGCAATCAAAGAATTACGTAGAAGTAAATGTTGTAACATATTGCATACGTGGGCAAACATAAAAGTTACAGAATCAGTTAACAGTGCTTAGTCAGACTCTTTCAAATCTTAACGTTTGACAAATCCTAATGCTTAACAAATGACATAATGCCATAAGCAGTACACATAAAAATACGTAAGATCATCCCTTATCAGAAAAATTAAATAATCTCAGTAAATAAGCACTTACAGATAATGACATCATCAGTGAAAGAACCATGCGATAAATCTCAGCTACAAAAGGATATATCTGCCTCATACAGTCATGAATTAATGTTTTTTCTGCTTAAAACTGTCTTACATACCGTGAAACACATCTACAATAAATGTATCAAACGAATGCTACTTTGTGCACATTTTTCGAGCTTCGTAACTACTGGGAAGGAAAGTAGATGAGAAAGGAGAAAAAGGGGTTCATTTTGTTGTGCAGAGCATGCTATTTGTTCCTGTTGGAAAAAAATTTATTTGTGAAACATACCATGAGTAACATTTGTGGCCACGAGGGTGTGTAATCCACGTATGTACTAACTAACAAATCTCATCTAAGAAGTATTTGCTTAATGTACTCCAAACATATATCAGGTGGAGGGTAAACAATACTGCTAAAATATCATGGAATAAACAGAAATAATGTGAAACGAAACGATGTTGACCTGCTGAGAAAAACAACTGTAAAATTAGGAACATGAACACAAGTAGAATTTCTCATAACCACAGTGAATAGTTTTCTACAAGGAAAAAAAGAAAAAGAATTGTTCGAAACATCATGACAAATTATATAAAACATCCTCTCCACAACCTTATCAACAACCTCCTTTCTCATTACATGTGAAGTCCCTTTATCAGGCAAAAACGTGACAAAATCTGAAAAATTACGATGTGTGCAAGTTCCCCAAACATATTCGCATTTTCCTATACATCGTCAATACATCGCTTAATAATATGTGACGTTCTCAACATCATGTTATATACACTACTATAGCTCCTCCAATACGTCAACATTCATCTTAAAATCAATATAAATGTATCTAACATGTTTCGTGACTTTGCTCTGAAATGCTGTCTTTGCAGTATTTCCAACTCAGTAGTCCTTGCTGAAAATATCGGATTCTTCTAACATTTTAACAACTCCTTCAAAGAATTGTCACCTGACTGCACAAGCGTCCAACCTCACTTACCTTTACCTGTAAATTCCATGTATAACACAGTTTCCCTGTAAGAAAAATTATTAGCTTGTTTTCGAACCTGTGAAACCATTTTTTTATGTGTTCATCGTTTGTTTCATCCCCATTTCATTTTGTTTTGTTCTCCTGGTTTATCTTTAAAAAATAAATTAAATGACGCATAATGTGTGAAATATAATCTGCAACAGTGAAGTAAATAGTATCAAGACATGCATGTGAGGCAGAATTACAAGAGATTGCTCTCTTTGCATCAGAAAAAAAATCAAAATCTATTCTCTAATGCAGGCTCATCCAACAACTGCTCCCGGCGGGTGCGGCCGCGCCCTGCGGGCACAAGTCAATGTAGTTCCGCGCCCCGTACGCGACGGTGTGTCGCTAGTGTCGGCGTAGGAGCTATAGAGAGGGAGAGAGATAGCTACAGAGCTGCCCTCTGCGCAAAGGGAAAGGGGCGAACAAATATATCTAAGGCCGGTTGAAGCTCTCCAAAAATTTGTTTTCAAACTCATCTTGTAATGTGCAAATGAGTTAATATAATTTTAAAAATTCTTTAATGCTGTCTAATGAAGGCAAGTGTCCACAGTTCACCTCGCACAACTGTTTTAAGTGCTTGTATCGTCAGCACTAAATCAACAACACAGAGATTTTCGCCTTGGAGTGAAATGTTCAATGTATGCAAATGGTCAGTTACGTCACTCAAAAAAGCCAAATTCGTCACTCACTTAGGATCACGAAGTAATTCTTCTGGACGTCTATTCATTTCCAAAAAGGTATTGATTTCGTCACCTCAAGGAGAAAACCCGATGAAGCACCTTCTCTCTGCTCAGTCATCTTAAGCCGGCCGGTGTGGTCGATCGGTTCTACGCGCTTCAGTCCGGAACCGCGCTGCTGCTACGGTCGCAGTTTCGAATCCTGCATCGGGCATTGATGTGTGTGATGTCCTTAGGTTAGTTAGGTTTAAGTAGTTCTAAGTCTAGGGGACTGATGACTTCAGATGTTAAGTCTCATAGTGCTTAGAGCCATTTGAACCAATTAGTCATCTTACTTCGGCGTGGTCGGGGATATCCGGGTATTCTGCTTCGATATCAAGCTGAAATTCTTTAATTTGGCAGTGTGCGAGTCCTGGCGAGCGAAGATAATTAACCGTTCGAACAATTGTGTCCATAACTTTTTTTATGTTTACAGTCTTCTCATGAAGTACCTCCTTCTGTATCAGACAATGGACTGCCGCGAATAAAGGACATTTGATGTCATCCATTTTTGACCTGACGTAACGCAGGGATCCAGTGCGTATCCCTCGCAGCGCAGGGGCTCCTTCCGTTGTTACACTGGTCAGGCATTCACATTTAAGACCCAGTGACTCGAATACGTTTTCCACGGCCAAAAAAATATTCAAGCCCGTGGCTGTGTCTTTTAATGGTATAAGGTCGAGAAATTCTTCGGTGGCACGCACTTTGTCATCGACAGCCCACCGAATATGACGACCTGAGATTTTTTCACAACGTCCGTGGACTCGTCAAGAGCGATAGAAAATGACACGAAGTTTGCCGCTCTCTCCATTAATTGCTGCTCCATATCTTAGGCCATATCTTCGACTCGGTGAGCAACAGTTTGAGGCGAAAGAGCTACTTGTTTCAAATTTTTCCGTGAGGTCTACTGGACAAATACAAGCTGTCGAGTCGACCTGGCAATCCTCGATGAGATTCCCAGCCGCCAAGGGTTTCCCTGCTTTCGCAATTGCCAGCGAGCATTTGTAACTTGCGTGCAAACTTTGCTCACTTGTTTCCTACTCCTACCACGCCAAAAAAAACTTACTATTAATTTTGTGCTAACATGTTTTTAAAACACTTTTATCATTTTCACAATTAATAATGTCATTCATTGACACCCAAATAAAAAACTAACGAAAAAGATTGGCTTTAGGTGCATTTTCCCATAGTTACTCTGAAAAGCGGTCATAGACGCTAGTAAGGACAGCGAAATGTGGTCGCCAAATAAATTTTTATTTACTGGAATATTTGCGTTTTAATTAATTGAAAGCACAAACTACAACACATATTTTCCCATCCATAAAGACATAAATACGAAAAAACAAAGAATGACTCTTAATGAGACTTTTCTGTTCGAGAGAGGGTTTGTGATGCCTTTTCAGAAAGCGAAACTTTTTATGTCTGTGTGACGCAATTTAATACAACCCAAATATAAAAATTGACCGAAAATAAACGGCCCTTGTTGGTGACAGTTTGACATTCGATAACTGGCACATTGATATGTAATATAACAGATAATAAAATATAGTTTTTTGCCATTTTCATAAATAATGGAGAGTCATACGACAGGAAACACTTACTTCACTGTAATGCTGCTTGAAACTTTCTTTCAGTTCTTCAAGCTCTGACTGGCGTTCCTCGTGCGTCAAATTTTCGAACTGGTCTTCGTGACAGATATTAAAGTGCCGTTCAATCGAGTACTTTTTTAAATACAAGAGGTTCCGATGATATACTGAACATTTGGCATGGTTTTCCACAGTGGTACTAAAGAAATTAATTTTTAACTTCTCGTCCGCTGCTGTTGACCCATCTCGATCCACTGTATCCTTACGTCTGTTGACTAACTGCTTTGTGTCGTCTCAATGCTTTTGACCGCTGGTGCCGCGGCGGGCTGTGTTTCGTACCAAGCGCGTACAGCGGCATGGCGAGGCGCGGCGAGCGGACCACACGGTCAGTTATGCGTCACGGTTCCGCCACTGCAACTACACTAATGGCCATTAAAATTCCTACACCACAAAGATGACGTGCTACAGACGCGAAATTTAACCGACAGAAAGAAGTGGCTGTGGTATGCAAATGATTAGCGTATCAGAGGATTCACACAAGGTTGGCGCCGGTGGCAACACCTACAACGTGCTGACATGAGGAAAGTTTCCAACTGATTTCTCATTCACCAACAGCAGTTGGTCGGCGTTGCCTGGTGGAACGTGGTTGTGATGCCTCGTGTAAGGAGGAGACATGCGTACCATCACGTTTCCGACTTTGATAAAGGTCGGATTGTAGCCTGTGGCGATTGCGGTTTAACGGATCGCGACATTGCTGCTCGCGTTGGTCGAGATCCAATTACTGTGAGCAGAATATGGAATCGGCGGGTTCAGTTAGACGACGTTTGCAGCAGCATGGACTATCAGCTCTTAGAACATGGCTGTGTTTACTGTTGACGCTGCATCACAGACAGGAGCGCCTCAACGACGAACCTGGGTGCACGGATGGCAAATCGTCATTTTTTCGGATGAATCCAGGTTCTGTTTACAGCATCATGATGGTCGCATCTGTGTTTGGCGACATGGCGGTGAACACACATTGGAAGCGTGTATTCGTTATCGCCATACTGGCGTAACATCCGGCTTGATGGTATGGGTTGTGTAATATCTCTTTATATTCGATGAATTATTCTGATACGATTCTACCCTTGAATGACGTTTACTAATTTTTTATCTTCATACTCGCAGAATCATTGCGCAAAGTAGTTTCATATCATAGCTATGCCATGAGTGCATAATTATTCTTTGTAGTACTCTCTCTGGTGGTTGTTAGAAAAAAGCTTCCGAGAATGTCTTCGTGCCGATTAACCTGAGCATTGTTTGAAGAATTGTAATCTGAATATTGAGATTTATAACGAAATTGTACGATTAAAAGGGAAATATATGTATATATTGCTCCTTCATACAAAAGGTGTGTAACAATTTACATTATTTGACATTTGAGAATTAATGATATTCATCGATCTATTGCGTAGTTGTTGATCAGAAGGGAACTTCTGAAAGACTGGATACGAACCTGCATTTAATCATCCAAGAGCTCCATTACTTCTTAGGAAGGTTAAACTTCATCAAAGCTATATATCCGCTTGACCTGAGGTTTCCCGACTGATTATACAACGCTCCCAAAAATAGGAGGCATTTTACTTGTACAGATTAGCAGACTGCCGCAAAGTACGAGCCTGCAGAGAAGAAGAATCATCTCCTGATTTCATTCTAACAAGTAAAATTTCTGAATCATTTTGAGTGTCTGAGTTATGACTGTGTTTCCTGTTATGAATGATTGATTGCTCCAACGTATTGAGAACTACGTAACTACATAATTACATAGTTAGGAGGAAAAATTACAGTGGCGCCAGTGTGGCAGGACTCTCTTGGATTGTTATATAATATATGTATTTTTTGTTTCATGAAAACCAACGAGAACGAGAGGTAACTAATCTGAATAGATATTCGGTGCCCATAGTAAAAGATTGCTGATACCAAGGAACGATTTCAACTATTGAACAAGACCTACACTGCAGAACAAGGCCAGATAATTCCAATTTTTACATTTTGTAGTTAAAATAGTTTGAAATTAATTTAGAAAGAACCTTTTTTCCAGATAGTAGTTAGATTGTAGAACTGTATATTGTGTGATTTTCGTATCTGGACGTTGAACTTTATACCATCTGTGAAGTAATTTGAAAGTTAAGTGTGTCTACGACAGTAAATTTGAAACTGTATTTAGTGACTAGAACCTGATATTGACAGTTATTTAATGGTATTGACTAGAGCGGCATTTAAAATGTCATTGAATCAGCAACGATACGTGCAACAGCCTTCAGCTGTTTGCGCAGAAGCAGAGGTCACGGATAGCAATTCTGAGACTGTTGTGGCTAGCGGTAGCAATATAAATAATCCCGCTGGTTCAGAAAACATTCATACAACCGCTGATCAGACTTTTGTTGACCCATTGGTTGTTATTATACAACAGTTGTCTCTATTAGCCGAAAATGTGTCAAACCTTGCGAAGGCTCAAGTAGAAATTAAACGAGATTTCGCAGAAGCCCAAGTTGAAGTAAAACGAGACTTATCCATTATACAGTCTGAAGTAAAACGAGACTTGTCCGTTGTACAGCGAGATTTTGCAGAAGACGAAGCGGAAGTAAAACGAGACTTATCCGTTATACAATCTGAAGTAAAACGAGACTTATCAGCCATACAAAATGAACTCCAAAATAAATTAGCCGAAAATGAAACAGAATTTCAAAATCATTTAAGAGCAACCTTTACCGAATTAGATCAGGGCTTAAATACCCAGACACAGGAAATAAAAGAACAGGCAGATAGGACCGAACAGAATCTTATTGCTCAAATTGAGCATGTCCGCCAACAAAGCCAAGAAAACAAAAGTAAATTAAAAGCGGAACTAACCGAATATGTATCCGTCAAGATTGACACGATACAAAAACAAGTACAACTGTTTCCTCAAGTAATACAAGCTCAAGAGGACATACAGTGTGCCGTAGCTATGATACCAGAAATTATAGAATCCCAAGATAATCTCAAGAAGCAATTTGACGAAGTGAAGGAAAAACAGACGACAGTGGAACATAGAATGAATGTACTTGCGTGAAAGTTTTCAGAAATGACATTAGAGCGGCAGAATTTTCCTTCGGGAACGATAGAAGAAACTGTGAAAGTAGCTTTACAGTCAATTTCAGAGACTTCCGAAGAGAATTTTTTCAACAAAGGGTTAAAGGAAGTTCGTGAACAACTTGGCGAAGAATTCTAGCGTTGGAAAGAAAATATCGAAAGATCACTAAATCTCTCGCAGGAGGATTTAGAAACAGCGAGAAGTAGAAAACAAAATTCTCAATCTGCGCGTGACATTCCGTCCACGTCAAGATCCGATGGAACGTCACAAGTTAGATTCGATATAACGGATAGCCACAGGGAAGAGTACGAACAGGATGATATTTGGAATCGTAGTACCGTTGAGGAAAAGATGATTAAACAGAGACAATTTCAAATCTTTAACCCCGACAAAAAGAATGTTCATCCTGTAGTCTTTCTCGAAGTTTCAGAGGTCTATTTCCACGATCTTGGACAGAATGGCAAAAGATTACTTTTGTATCTGGATATATACAAGGATCAGGAGCATTGTGGGCATCCGAACAAACATCTTCTAGTAAATGTTATACAGAATTTGAGCAGGCTTTTCTAGCAAAATATTGGTCTGCTGGAATACAAGAAAGACTTAGGCAGGAATTATTATATCCTGAGCCTTTCTCATTTTCTAGAGGATCTCTAAACAGATATTTTGAGAAATACATTAATAAATCTTTGTATTGGGATGTACCGATTCCTTTGCGGGATATACTTTGGATACTCAATTCCATACTACTCACCAGTATAAGGAATCAGCTGTTATATATAAATGATAAGGATATAGACTCATTTATGACTACGCTTGATCATATTTATATAATGGAGGAGGACAATAAAAGGTCAAGAGAAATTTCATATCAAAGAAGAGCAATAGAAGCGAATCCGAGCTGCAACTCGAATGGGAATGGCAGTAATGGTAGCAGTAACAATACTCATAACCAGCTACACTATCCGAGGAGACTTAGAAATGGGCAAAATGCAAACAATAATTATTACCATAATGGAAACTTTAGTAATGGTGCAGCGAGGGGCTATTTTAGGAACAATAGGAATATTAATCGATATAATCCAATGTATGGCAACACAAGACAGTTCTACCAACATCAGCAGAACAACAACAGTAATTACACGAATCAAGCAAGACAATATAGACCGAATTCACCACAACAACCGATAATCACTGAAGTAGCTGAAGAGACCAACAGTCAGTCAAACTAAACATGACCGCATCTTGCCCTGGAGGAGCGGTCCGGGGATCTGATAGGGGCGAAACAGTAAAATTACAATTGTTAAGATATGATGATGGTGAGCTGTTGACTGAAGAGTTAACAAAGGATTTAATAACGTGTCATAATGACAGATCGAGTGTTCCGGTATCGGAAGTATTCGTTGAAATAGAGGAAGTTCCAACAAATGTGATATTAGGCACCGCCGCTTCCGCCAATGTCATCTCAGGCGATCTTTTTAGGAGAATTATTAGGAAGAAGAAGGTACCAATTTTGCCGGTACAGAACTGCAAAATTATCGGAGCTGTTGGAGCATGCTTTCCCAATGTCAAAATACAAACACAATTAGAGATGAAAATGGGAAATCTAGCAATAAAATGCACGTTCCTTGTAGTGGAGAAGTTATTAGTGGACTGTATTCTTGGTATTGGGAGTATGCAGGACTACGAGTGTCAGATTGATTTTTTTTAAGGAATAGTTAAATTTAGATTAAATGGAGACGAGATAACACTGGATTTAAATGAAAAGGAGACGGTGCATGAGAAATATTGTCTCGGTGCCATAATTCAATTAATTGACACTACAAAGGTCGTTGGAAGGAGCTTTCAAAGGATTTGATACAACAGGAGGACTTTAACCAAACAACAATGATAGAAGCTAGTGAATCAAATCAGCTTACCGGAGAACAAAGGCAGCAGCTTCATTATTTGTTAGAGGCATATGAAGAGATTTTTGATGAAAAATTAGGAATTATTAAAGGGTATATATGTCACCTACAAGTGAAATCACACCAGACCTACTGTTACACGCACTGTCCGATCCCCTGGCGTTTAAAACAATCTGTTCAAAGGGAGATAAATAGAATGTTAGAATGGAACTTGATTGAGCCATCAACTAGTCCATATTGTTCTCCGCTCTTAGTCGTTCCAAAACCTGGAGGCAACGTAAGATTAGTTCTAGATGCTAGAGAGATTAATAAAATAATAGTACCTGTAAGAAAAATATAGATGAATTAATTCAAAATTTTCAGGACGTTTCGTATTTAACTAGTGTTGATTTGAGAAGTTCGTACTGGCAGGTCCAAGTGGTTGAAGAATCTAGTAAATTTACCACATTTATCTATGCCGGGAGAAGTTACCAATTTAGAGTTGTCCCGTTCGGACTTAATATTAGTGCCGGAATATTTATTTCAGCGTTGGATTATGTTCTTGGACCAGAATTGCGTAGCCGTATGACTGTGTTTGTTGACGACTTATTAATAGCCACGAAAATATGGGAAGAGCATTTGCATATTTTGGAAAGGATTTTTACTGTTTTCAAGAAAACCTGAATTACAGTAAACTTACAGAAGTCTCATTTTGCTTTACCACAAATTAAGTTCTTAGGACATATGATAGATGCGAAAGGTATCCTGCCTACCGAGAAGAAGATAAGTGCAATTCGAAATTTTCCATCACCACGGAATAAAAGACAGCTGAAGGGACTTATAGGTATGGCATCGTTCTTCCGTCGTTTCGTAAAGAATCAAGCCATGAAATCCGAGGCATTAAACCGGCTTCTACGGAAGGATGTGCCATGGCAATGGACTGAAGAATGTGAACTAGCTTTTCGAGACATTAGAGACCAACTCGTTAACGCATCCTTAATTTATCACCCTGATATGAATTGTGAGTTCTGTCTGTCCACGGATTCATCGGATGTTGGATAAAATGCTTGTCTCTTCCAAATAAGGAAAATAAAAGGGTTATCAACATTCTGCCCGATAGCATTTGCTAGTCGCGTGTTATCGCCCTGTGAAAGAGCCTATACGACCACAGAACTTGAAGCACTTGCAGTTATCTGGGCATTCAAGAAGTTTAACTATTGTTTATATGGTTCGAAAACGATTGTTTATTGTGACCATCAATCACTTTTGCAAACATGTAAATTATTACATCACAGACTGTCACGTTGGACAATGACACTACTACAGTACCAATTTGAAATTATTCATGTGTCTGGCAAGGAAAATATTATTGCGGATGCACTGTCAAGATCCCCAGACGGTTTAACGCCGGAGATAGAACCAGTAAATACTTCGGATTTTCCAGTATTGCTGTTGCATGACAATATCTACAAAACTTATTATGTACGTCTTTGTAGAGATATGGGAAATTTACAACGAAAAGACCCTCGATGGAAGGAGATAATTCAGCTAAAGGAACAACAAAATTCAAGGGCTAGTTTAGATCATTATAAATTAGTAAATGGAGTATTATTCTTCAGATGTGGAAAGGACAACAATCCATGCTGGTGTGTATGTATCCCGAAGGAATATGAGGAAAAATTAATTTGGTTTACCCACTTATCACGGGGACATTTTGGTGTGATCAAATGTGCCAATAAAATAGGAGCACACTGTTATTTTCCGAATATTCAGAGAAAAGTGCACCAAACAGTACAAAACTGTACACGCTGTCAAAGGGCAAAACCAGATAATAGAGGTTTACTCCAACAGTGCTTATGTTTAGTCAGATTGAAAAGAACTTCTGGATAAACCATCTGCCAAGGTATGAAGACCAGAAATTAAAATGGGAGGAAAAGATTCGACTCACACTTGTCAATTTAACTAAAAGGGCAATACAATGGAAATTGTAATATGATAAACGGATTCACCGGATTCAGACGTTTCATCTTGGAGAATAGGTTTTATTGAGGCGACACATCCATTCATCGAAACTGATGAAGAACATAAAGAAATGGAATCTTATTTATACCGGACCATATGTTATTGTAAATATACCAAATCCTGGATCATACTTGTTGGCATATCCCGAATCGAAAAGAATAAAGGGGTTATTCCCGCATAATAAGAAATTTTTTGAAGGATCGTAGATCTGTGATACCAAATATGGAGAAGAATTTAGAGTGGAATTTGACTATGAGTCGAATGTGTACATAAATATCAAGATGTTTATGTTGTTTAGAGGGTAAGAGACAGTGAGATTACTCCTGTGATAGTTTAGCACAAAATTTTAAGATAGGTAGAAGAATTTTTTAATTACTAATGTTTGTAAGTGTGGACTATGAGCAGAAGCCATAGTGATGTACAATGAAAGTGCATCTACATTTCCTCAAGACATGGCACTTATGTGAGAATTGCGTGTGAAACTTGAACAGTGCACGATGTCGATAATGTCACTGCTGCAAACAATTTAAGAAACTCTGTGGTTGCGCGAGAGAAAATTATTATATTTTTTAGATTTTTCATTATGCCTTCTCTACCAGGAGAATTAATTTAAGAATTTTAATTATCATTTTATGAATAGCAGTTTGCGTGTTTCATAGTATGGACATAATTGTTGAAATATATTTCCATAAATGTTCGTGAGAGAATGAAGAAGACTCTGTGAGTGGATGATTTGTTAAATGAACATACGTTATTGTTAATGATATTTATTTGCAGGTGGATCTATAAATCAATTAACTATAAGAAAAATGAAAATTTATCAGAGAATTTTTTCTAGAAATTATTCCTTTTGTGGAGTCAGTGTCATATGCCTATGTTTAAAATTTTTCATCACGTGTAAACTTAAATTTTATCCATAATTTCGTAATTGAAAGCAAACCCCGGAGAGATTCAATGCTCTACTTCCACCTGCACTATAACAAAAGGAAGATTAGATTAAAAAAAATTTTTTTGAGAGGAATACATTCGATATGAGCTACAACAAAATTTAAATGCCCACAGTCTATTTGGCAATGTTTTGGACAATCAGCAGTTGTAATGCAAAACAACTTTGGTATTGAGAACCACAAAATAAATTCGCGATTGTCAGGACTGATGGATGTTCCAGTGTAGTACAGATGGAAGAATATAAGAATCCACTCCGATTTTGAGTTCAACGATGAAATATGGCCTTCGTTGCCTTAATCCACTCTCTTCCAGGGATTTATTGTCAGAACCTTTTCTTATTCCACTTTAAATCTGTTCCATGTTCACTTCCCTGACCATCTGTTCCTCAGATCTCCTTGCTGTTTCTACGGCACATTACCAGCTTCTGTACCATAAGCCATCGCCTGTCCTCCGTACCGCATCCGCCAAACACTGTACGTCACCTACCCGCTGTCCGTACCCAGTGTTCCTGTTCCATCAACTTCACAACGAGAACGCCGGCTACATCGTCGAAAGAAGAATTTTGAAAATTTTTTGGAGCACTATTGTAAATTTTTTTTTACTATAAGGCACTTTTCCTTCGATCTAATCTATGGAGCTTCTATATATTTGAAAATTACTGGATTTAGGCTTTCCTATTTTCTTTAATTCCTGAGCTGGGGTCTATTCTTCCGGGTTTTCCAGGGTTTCCCTGTGAAGGCTAGTTCCCAAATGGGTAGACCTTTTTCGTAATTACACCAATCTACATCTTCCCTGGTTATGTACTCGGGATGCGGGTATACCCCCGTACATGTAGAAGCTACAGCTTAGGTATTCTCGTAACTTACTGTCTTAACATGTTACTCATACTCTCTATAATAAAATCCTACTAATTCAAAATATTTCTCTTTTGAATAAACAACCCAACAATTTTTTTCTGTTAGCTCGCAAAGTGTATTATCATTAACTTTGCTCGCTGCGAGGGGCAATTGTACTATCTCTTTATATTCGATGAATTATTCTGATACAATTCTACCCTTGAATGACGTTTACTAATTTTTTATCTTCATACTCGCAGAATCATTGCGCAAAGTAGTTTTATACAATAGCTATGCCATGAGCGTATAATTATTCTTTTTAGTACTCTCTCTGGTGGTTGTTAGAAAACAGCTTCCGAGATTGTCTTCGTGCCGATTAGCCTGAGCATTGTTTGAAGAATTGTAATCTGAATGTTGAGATTTATGACGAAATTGTACGATTAAAAGGGAAATATATGTATGTATTGCTCCTTCATACAATTGTGTGTAACAATTTACATCATTTGACATTTGAGAATTAATGATATGCTTCCATCTATTGCGTAGTTGTTAATCAGAAGGGAACGTCCGAAAGACTGGATACGAACCTGCATTTAATAATCCAAAACCTCCATTACTTCTTCGGAAGGTTAAACTTCATCAAAGCCAAATATCCGCTTGATCTGAGGTTTCCCGACTGATTATACAACGCTCCCAAAAATAGGAGGCATTTTATTTGTACAGATTAGCAGACTGCCGCAAAGCACGAGCCTGCAGAGAAGAAGAATCATCGCCTGATTTCATTCTAACAAGTAAAATTTCTGAATCATTTTGAGTGTCTGAGTTATGACTGTGTTTCCTATTATGAATGATTGATTGCTCGAACGAACTGAGAACTACATAACTGCATAATTACATAGACAGGAGGAGAAATTACAGGTGCTGTTGGTTACATGTCTCTGTCACCTCCTGTTCGCATTGACGGAACTTTGAACAGTGGACGTAACATTTCAAATGTGTTACGACCCGTGGCTCTACCCTTCATTCGATCCGTGCGAAAACCTTCATTTCAGCAGGATAATGCATGACCGAACGTTGCAGGTGCTGTACAGGCCTTTCTGGATTCCGAAAATGTTCGACTGCTGCCCTGGCCAGCACATTCTCCAGATCTCTCACCAACTGAAAACGTCTGGTCAATGGTGGCTGAGCAACTGGCTCGTCATAATACGCCAGTCACTACTCTTGATGAACTGTGGTACCCTGTTGAAGGTGCATGGGCAGCTGTACCTGTACACGCTATCCAAGCTTTGTTTGACCCAATTCCCAGGCGTATCAAGGCCGTTATTACGGCCAGAGGTGGTGCTCTGGGTACTGATTTCTCAGGATCTATGCACCCAAATTGCATGAAAATGTAATCACAAGTCAGTTCTAGTATAATATATTTGTCCAATGAATACCCATTTATCAACAGCATTTCTTCTTGGTGTAGCAATTTTAATGGCCAGTAGTGTACATATAGCCCTAAACGCACATTTTTGACGAGCCTACTCTAAGGCTTCTACTTACATCTAGCAAGATAGATGATAAGATTGCATATGTACAGGTGGAAATAAAAATTTGTCTTTATTATGTTTACGTACAAATCTTTCAAAATGTGATAGAAAAATGCTCATATTGCCTGCATATCTAAAATGTTTGTTGGCGATTCGTCATCTTTATTTGAGTTAGAAAAGTCATTTAACTGTGCCGTGTACCAGTCAATGTTTTTGTCTGAAGTCACGAAATGTAGTCTGTTGATGTCCTGTTCTCCTCTCGGCAAGTTTTGTTCGAAGTTAAATGAAATGTGAGCATCTTTGTTGTACAGCAGTATGCAATAATTGTTGAAATCCAGTATTGATTTGTGTTTGTTCATAAAACCTATACCCAGTATGCTTCTGTTGTAAGTAGGGATGCGATTAGAAGGCCTGCGAATAACGTGTGACCTTGTGACATGAATTCCAGATGTGTTTGTGATTTAACAAATGGTTCAAATGGCTCTGAGCACTATGGGACTTAACAGCTATGGTCATCAGTCCCCTAGAACTTAGAACTACTTAAACCTAACTAACCTAAGGACAACACACAACACCCAGCCATCACGAGGCAGTGAAAATCCCTGACCCCGCCGGGAATCGAACCCGGGAACCCGGGCGTGGGAAGCGAGAACGCTACCGCACGACCACGAGATGCGGGCTTGTGATTTGACAACAACACCTCTTTCTGCAACGGCATAAAGTAGGACAAGTTTCGCCGAAATTACATACGTTGAAACCTGAATCGCTGAAAACTGTGACGGGAGAGCCTGAGTCTAAACTGCATTTAAAGTGTGTTTTCCTAATTGTGTATTCATGAGGGGGTGGTAAAAGTGTTTCTGTGGTTCTTCTTTTTCGCGTAATAGCTGACCTCTATTATCGTCTTATCAGATCATGTTCTCAATAATGTTTTCTGAATGAGTAGTATCCTGTGCCGTCGCATTTTCTGTCACCTGCACCTCTAGTTATTGTCGACCTCCGCTGTGGTGTCTCTGGTGCCAGGTAATGAAACTTCAACTATCTGTACTGTTCTTCGTTGTTCCGGATCATTCGGACAATGCTGCTGTGGATGGAAACGGCCGTCTCGTTCACTTAAAGAAAGATTTTGTTGGTTATTAAAATTTCCATATCTCCCGTCTTCGTTATTTCCCTTACGATAACTGATATTTTGATTTTGATAGTGTAGTCTGTTTTCGTGTGAGTTCTGATGGTATAATTGTTGTCTGTGATTGTGTAAATAGCTATTCCTCTGTACGTAATTACTTCCTGAATTATTATTATTATTGTGTGTGTGTGTGTGATCACGACTGTTGATGTGAGGAATGGGTCAGGTTGCCTCCAGTGTTGAATGCCTGCTAGTTGTTGCAATGAAAATTATGACTCTGCTGGTAAATATTCTGATATGATCCATTAAAGTTCTCGTTGGTATAAGTTTGGTTTTGTTTCCGTCTGTCTTGCCAAAATGGTTTTGTCTGTTGTTGTTAAATGACCCTGTCTCTCCTATGTAGTTTCTGTCCTCATAGTTGCGGATTTCACGTGAAAAAGTTTTATTCCTGTGTTGAGTTTATGACTCATAAATATCTAGTAATTGTTATATGTCTCGGAATGCGTGATATTGACTTCCTGGCGTCCTGTCAGCAGCGAAATATGTAACGATCTCGGAAGTTTCGAATTGCGGAGTTGGATTCACGCTGATGGGTTGTACGGTTCTAACATATATTGGTTTTGTTGTATCATTAGTTCAAAAAATTGTGTGAGCGTTTCAAATTGCGAGTTTTCAAAGTTTGGTAAATTTAGAGATTTGTCCTTGACACTACGCTGTCTTGTCTCGCGCCAGTGTGCTGGACGGAATGCACTCTGGAATTCTTCAACTGAAAAACACTGTCGTGCAATCGGTCTGATTTTCATTGCTGGTTCTCCTTCCAAAACACTGCAAATGAATTCTAATTTGCGTGTGACGGGCCATGTAGGTGGTAACAGAAAACTAAATTGCTGGGCTCACTCTAATGGATGTAAGTCGTTTGCTCCATTTCGAAAAATTTTAAATATACTTACTGATAAAAAATTTTTTAGTCAAAGCTGTCGTGTTTCTGTGTGTTTTAAAAGTTTGATCTGTTGGAGGAAGTGCGACAATGGTCGTGTGCTTGTATAAGGTCTCTTTCTCTGAAAGGCTTGCTGAAACGTTACTGTTGAATACGTTCCATTTCGCGTTCGTTACAGTTTTATGTGCAATTGTCAGTACAATGCTGAGAAGTTAAGCTCTTCACAAGTTCAGCAAGATGAGCGTGAATTTTGTTCACTTCTTGCTTGTGTTGTCTGTTAAGTGCCATCTGTCCTTGTTTAAAATGTACTAACGACTCGTATTCCTCTGTTTCTGTGAAGTATAGTAGTTGGGTTCCATCTGACTGATTATCTGAATTTAACTGTAACTGAGTTACTTTACTTGAAAGGTCATCAACCTGAGCCTTCAGCGTCTCGCACTGTTCCTTCTTTCTGGCATCGATCATTATTGTGTCCGTTTGTATTTGTTTTATCTGTTCTGAATGTGTGCGTGACTTCTTTTGTAATTTGGTTACGACTGCGCTAGGCACTACGTTTTCGAACTTGGCAATAATTAAAGCTTTGTCTTGGTGGTATGTATTAGTGTTTGCTTCAAGTCTTTCATCTACCTCAGACTCTCTTAGCGAAAAACGTTGCTCTAGCTGTGTGTGTGTGTGTGTTACTGCAGTTTCCTCGACCCTAGAAGTAATATTCCGAATTTCTGTTTTAAGTTTTCTGTTTAAATTCCTTTCAAGTAATTCTGCGTTTTCTTTTTGTTGTTTCGCTCGTTTCTTTTGACCAGATTTGAGTAAAGTGTCAAATTGTGTTGCCCCTGTTTTGTTATTTTCTTGTAACAACTGCTGAAGCAAAAGACCAAGGTCATTGTTAGGCAAAGGGTTCGTAATGTTTGGTGAGTGATGAACCGGTTGAACGACTTATAGTGTCTGAAAATTTTTGCAGTGTTTGAGTGACTGTGGTTTTTAACGGAGCTGAATTTGCAACATATAATCAGGAGTTTTGACTATCCTAAGAGAAAGGAATGTCCAAATTTGCTAAAATATCGTTATCAGGATTTTGAATTGTGTACGATTCGTCAGTATCGGTGTTAATTGTACTCTGACTATCTGGATGGGACGTAACAGCGTCCTGTATTACTGCGTCTAAATTAAGCTCACCATTGTTAGTAACTATATTATCCGAATCCATGTTATTGTTGTCTGCTGAATTTTGCAAATCAGTTTTCTGCGAGATGATTGTGGTACGTTGCTTACTACTTCCAGTAAAAAAATAATAATACAAAAAAATTAAGACAATGTTCAGATCAAATGATCAATAATGTAACAGTGAGTCTCCCTAATTGCTGGAAAGAAATACAGTTTGTTAGTAAGTGGAGCAGCGATGAGGCGCAATTATGAATAATAATTTAAGACGAAAGCAGTACACGTCACAGAAATTCCCTGACGCCGTGTCCTTGTAGGAATATCGACATGTGGAAGTTATCTTAATGAAAGCAATATGAAAGTTGTTATTCATTAATCCTCGAATACTAACCGATTTCAAACTCTTTCTACTTATACCTTTGTCTGTTCAACTGCCACACCTACGTTGACCAGTAAAATGGTTAGAAGCGATGCAACGGTAGAATTGTAAACAGTTATTGAAGGAAAGTTAAAGAAAATTAGATTTCAAGGTTTACACACTTTTACCATTGCAATAAATAACAAAATTTCTCACCGCACATGATCACAAACAAAAAGGCGTTTTTACATATTTTTCATCCAGTGGAAACACTATGGAATAAGTATAAAAAAAAAAAAAATTCCATCAACTCTTGCACGATAATCTGAGTGATCGCTTGTCAACAGTATTGAATACAAACAATAGCTACACAAACAACAGAAGAAGGAAAATACTTGATCAGTTTACCTAATAAGTCCATCGGGAGACGAAATTTGTGGAGGAAATGTCACCCATGTCATCATTATGACATGTCTATGGTGCACTTTTACTGTAAGATTTCATCTTTCTGGATTGCAGAGCTTTTATTGTTATCCGATTTCTACTATGAAGAATTTAGTTTCTCGAAAGGTGTTTGCGTCTTATATAACTACGTATTTTTAGACCGAGCCATGATTGTCTCAGTTAGATTAATATCGCATGTGTACTGGAGCTACCCTAGCGGTAACATGTTAATGACTGATGAAATCTTCTCCTGTTGTCAGTCGAATAATAGCTTTACCTTGAGCAACATTCCCGTATGTTTCCCAAATGTAATCCTTATGCGAAGTGCCAGTTTCCTGTAAAATGTGATACATAAAGTCTGAATTACACACTCTTGCTCTCCTAAAGAATCCATGATCGGTAAAATCAGTATTTCGTGAGGTATATATCCCAGCTAGTGACTGCGGATTTGGTAGCAGGAGAGAGAGGTTATCTGCCGATTGAGAGCTAATTCTGCTCCATCTTCCCGTCAAATGACTGCATCGCTCTTACCAGAAAGCTCTCTTCAAATTCTTCTTAACGCAACGTACCAGAGATACAACTTAGCTATATATCTCTGACCCAGTTCCCAAGATCATCATTTACTCCTAGCTCCAGAACATAATGGCACTACACAGTACAGTTTTCGCTTCAAAGTCGGTGTTGCCTTAGATCACGTAAGAACTTGTTCTGGGATTCCACATACAATCAGTGCAGGCTAGGGATGTGCGATGTTGGCTAATCGTCGATGCTGATGTCGAATTCATCATCGAATATATCAGTCCAAAATATCGATGCTTCTTCCATCGTTGTTAAGTAATGAACTTGCAGAAAGGAGAAAAAACTAACATCCAAATACATCTATCATCATATTATTAGTTAGTAAACAGAGATATTTTTGACTTACATGTCGTATAGTTGTATGTGACTCCGCCGAACAGCCCTTAAGGCCCAATGTTACAGACAGATCGCTGTGTCATCTCTGCCCGTAGACGTCTCTGGATACAGATATGGAGGGACATGCGGTCAGCACACTGCTCTCCCGGCCATTGTCATTCTTCGGGACCAGAGCCGCTACTTCATATCAAGTAGTTCCTGGACTGGCTTCAAAAAAGCTGAGTGCAACCCGATTGCCAGTAGTGCTCGGCAGACCTTGACAGTCGCCCATCCAGGTGCTAGTAAAATCCGGCAGCACTTAACTTCTGTGATCAGACAGGAACCGGTGTGACCACTGCGGCAAGGCCGTTGGCAACTGTTTTTCTGTAAATATTATATTTTTGACACAAATTTCCACTACATTCTATTGCGTTGTTGACAGAGGATATAAGTTGCATTTGGGGCCTTTGAAAAGCTAGCTATGTACAAAGGTCAAATATTTAAGTGCAGTTTTTGTAGCTTCGAGTAGGTAGTACCAGTGATGTGATTAAGTATTTGTAACAAAGCTTATTTAAGAGTTATAAGGCGATCTTTCAGACAGTATGTCTTTGATGGTGGACCGCTTCCATTCCTGTCTGAAAATTTTTTCTTCAAAGCTAGTTTAAAACATTCACTTCACAGGCTTCCTTTGGTTTCTCTTTTCTCTCGTGTTACCCACGCTACATATCACGACGAAAGAATGAACTGAATGAACAATGAAAGACATGAGTCTATGCTTAGCTACAACCATGGCTAATGATCCTACCGTAGGTCGTTCAAAAATAACACCCACCCCCTCTGCTCCCCCTCGCCCCGTTCGACAAATTGCAGGTGGGTTGCACTGGTGTCGTTATGTAACATGTTGAGAAAAAAGTCATTTATATGACAAAAAATATTACAATGGTGCAAGTACCCCGTTTTTTATTTTTTATTTATTTATTTATTGTTTTATCAGAACCAAAGGTTGCTTTCACTGAAAGTGGAAAAGTTGCGAAACCTATAGAGTCTGTTAGTTATTATGTTCCATAGATGCACAAGTTAATTATTCATGTTGTACTATTTCTGTGATATGTTCAATCTTATGATGGTTGTGTAAATAATGCAGGCATAGATGTGACTGCAATAGAGTAAACGTTGAAAGAGTGAGATTGCAATTACAAACCGTCCACAGAAATCGGCAAGAAGGTTGTCACTGAAAACTGGTCTCAATAGGAAAAGAGTGCGCAATATCCTGAGAAAATATTTGAACCTTCTGCCTTATAAGCTTCAGGTATTTGCAAAGTTGAAACCAGCTGCTTTTCTAAGTCGTTTGGTGCTATGCAGCACCATTATTGGAGTTCACTTAGACAAGCACAATTTTGAAGAAGACTCGTAGTTACTGATGAAGCACAGTTCGATTTATCCATTTACGTGAATAATCAGAATGTGAGAGTATGGACTGGACAAAGACCATATGACGTTCAACAAGTCCTTTACACAGCGCAACTTACTATTTGGTGGACGATATGAGTATCATGAATAATAGGACCTTTATTTTTTAAAAAAAGCGTAAATGGTGTTACTCTGACTTGTTAATGGCGATCGTTATATAAGTGCAACAAACATCCCGATCATGTGGTATCAAGGTTTGGCGACACTCAATGACCTCCCAGTTCCCCGGGCTTAACTGCACTAGACTGATTTATGCAGTAATTTACAATTTAAAGTCTCTGTCAATAAACCAACCACTTAGAAAGTCTGAAAGCAGCCATATGAAAAGAAATTCAGCTGATAATCAAATGTACGACTTGCATAGGCTGTCGGTGAAGGTGTTAGTTCATAGACAGGAGTGCATACAGGATTCAGCAGAGGGTTTCCGCTACTCTACTGCTCCATCCGAACAGGCCTCGGAAGACCCAATGATACTGACCGACCGCCATGTCATCCTCAATCGATCGGCATCATTTGATGCGGATGTGGAGGGGCCTGTGGTCAGCACACCGCTCTCCTGACCGTTGTCAGTTTTCGTGACCGGAGCCGCCACTTCTCAGTGAGGCAGCTCCTCAATTCGAATCACAATGTCTGAGTGCAACCCGCTTGCGGACAGCGCTCGGCAGAATCGGACGGTCATCCATCCAAGTGCTAACGAAGCACGACAGCGCTTAACTTCGGTGATCTGACAGGAACCGGTTTAGCACTGCGGCAAGTCCGTTGGCAGCAGAGGGTATGTAAAATTTGTAATTTTCAAAAAAATAAGCAATGTTCGTCATTTTTCTGATCTTACTGCTGCAGTTTTGTTGCAGAAAGTTTAATGTGAATGAAATCACACTGAACAAAAATATGCACCTTGATCAACTGTCAATGAGTACAAGGAAAGGAAATGCATGTAAAATAACTGAACCGGTTATGGTATGCACAATATAATATTTATTCAGTTTTATGACTAGCTGCTTCAGATTTTATAACAAATAAACACGTCATGTAAGATACGTCTAGTTCTAAATAATTTTCTGAACCACCGAAACACGTCTCGAGAAGTTGCTGTTAGAAAACTTGCATTAAATTACTACATTAGCCGCTGAGTCCGTCATATAGTTCTCCGCTGGAGGGAAGCACGTGTTTCTGCCGCGGTGGTGCTGGGTGGTGCCTCTCTTAGCAGATGGTGGTTGGTGACACGGTGGTGCCGCTGGTGCTGCCGCTGGTGCTGCCGCTCGTACTCGCAGTGGGGGCCACAGTGGTGCCGTTGTTGCTGCCGATCAGTGACTGCAAACACATACCGTATATAGTGTGATATACACTGACTCATTTTCTTATCTATACAAATAAAAAAAAGAAATATATTTGGAACCTGAATTAATTCTAGCTTCTGGCGAAGAGAAGGTAGTAGTGGTACTAGTGCAGCGTAGTTGATTTCTGTGTAATACCTAGTTGACAGCATAAGCGCCAGGCTTTCAGATTTGTGTGTGACCTTCGACTGGAGTTAGAAAAACATATCTATCTAGTGCCTTGTACATGACGGATTTTGTACGTTCAACTTCTGCTTTCATCTGAATAAATCTGCTGTGGGAAATCACTGTTTTCTAATGGAAGTGTATAGGAGAACAGACTGTCGGAAACAACGCGCAAAGAGTGGTTTCGGTGTATCAAAGACAACGATTTTGAGGTGAGTGACAAAATGCGTCCTGGTCGGTGCGGTGGAGTCGGACGGTGAATGTTGAACACTACAAAGCACAATTATTCAATTTGAATCGCGCACTAGACAAACGCGTACAATATGGTCAGACCCATGAACACGTCGTTCCATATGGTGACAGTACTGAGCCACTTGTTGCAATGCGAGCGAAGGCAGTATTGAAGGGACTACAGTGGGATGTATTACCCATGAAGTCATATTCCACAGACATCGCCTCATCATTTGTTTCGGCCCATGCAGCGTGGCCTTTCTGAAAAACACTTTCATTTATAACAAGATCGAAAACTACATCGATGAGTGGATCACCTCTTAAGAACCTGGAATCTTTATCGCGAAATTCACTGTTACCCAGACAGTGGGGAAAGATTGTAGCTGCCGAAGAACGGTGCTTTCAGTAAATTATCATATACCTCTTGTTAAAATAAACATGTGTTTTCTGCCCAACAGTACATCGAGAATTAATTCAAGTGCTCAATATGTTAAGAAGGTGAACAATTTCTTGCATCGGTCTCTAGATGATCTAAAAATTCATATTAACCTTAATTGAAAATTATATCGATTGGAACAGACAAGTATGTTTTATATAACGTGATTATTATTAATGTATACATCAATAGCAACAACAAATACAACACCAGTTTAAACAAAAAAATTACATGAGCAACTACTTAGATTGAACAAACATTAAATGCCGGCCGTTTTGGCCGAGCGGTTCTAGACGCTTCGGTCGGTTAGTTAGGTTTAAGTAGTTCTAAGTTCTAGGGGACTGATGACCTCAGATGTTGAGTCCCATAGTGCTCAGAGCCATTTGAACCATTTTAGACATTAAGTGGACAAGACTATGTACGAATATCGTAGACACAATCCAGTGGAGAGCCTTATCCAGAGCTTCATGTAGACCGTTGATGCAACAATGTTGCCAATTGTCTAAGAGACACCACAGCCACACGGAGAGTCAGTGCAAAAGCTCCAGTTGGGCACGTTGCAACTGCACATGCCTTCCTCAGTGAGATTTCTGTTAAGCTGTACCCGTACCTTCCCTGTATGATGAAACCTTGAAACTTCAAGAGACGAGTTGAAAATAAATCGTGGTTCTGGGTTTTCGTGTCACGCCATTTACGTTTCCATTCAGCGCTGAATCCAGTCGAGAGCATTTGCATTTCCCCTTCATATTCTTGTCTTCTGAATTTGAAAAGTTTGTAGGCGGCGAGAGACTCATTTTTACAAACTTCCCTGTGAGTATTGTAGAGAGCCACCTTCGGCGGAGGTAAGCGTGACAGATGTTCGACAGTACTGGCAGCTGGCAATGTATTGCTAGTGGTTCTCATAGCTGAGTGAAAATGAACTTCAACTATCTTTACATGAGCGCTGCGGCGACAAATTCATGCGCAATGTTCTGCAGAGTACACCAACGTGTGTTTGTACCTTCTTAGATGTGTTATAAATATGCTTACGATATGTCTTAAAGTGATGGAATGGTATTTTGGCTTCTCGTTGTATTTGACTATGCCAGGAGGATCAAACTGCGGGCTGATCATTCATAATGCTAGATCTTTAGAGAGGCGGAAAAGACATACTTCTGTTTTAGAAACGTTAGCTGTAGGTCGCTAAGTCTTAAAATATTTATTGTGATGCAGTTTTTTATAGGTTCTCTTTACATTCAAAAAGATCTTAACTCTGATTTCAAACTGCAACAACATCTGCATATTGAAATTTCCGGGAGGTCTAGTTCGGTTGGTTTGTCGCGTATAGGTTGAATAACACCGGAGCAAGAACAGAGCCATGAGGCAATCCATCACTGAGCACAAGTCACCCGCTCTTCTTATCACCCTGATGTGCTTTAAACTGCAGACTGCACAACATGTTCCTTAAGACGTCACCTAGAGATTAAGAAGGTAGTGTTTACAAATATATCAATACCAGGCCCTCGCGCCACACTATGTCGTAAGCTGGGGACAGGTCAATGAAAATAAGGCCAGTACTGGGTTTCTTTTGGTAGGCAGTTTCTGTGCGAGTAGTCAAGGAGAGCATTTGCTCGCGGTAGCATTTATGTGGTCTAAATCCAGCTTGTTAAAATGGCACCACAGACAAAGTCATGATGGGTACTGCTGTAGATTGTTTCCTGCATTCGCAAGGAAACAGCCACTGGGTGCAATAGACGCACAGCGTAACCCGGAATATGCGCCATGCTGAGTAATATACTGCTCTCTGTTGAACAGCAATACGAACACGTGTGTGCGACTTACCCCTTCATGGATCGCCAGGACACCGTCGTCCTCGGAAGCCAGGATCTCGATGGTGGCGGTACCGTCTGCGCCGACTGTCACACTCTTTCCGGTGCAGCTCATTCCATTCACGTCACCAGATATAACGTCGCAGTAGGTTCCAGCAGGAAGGCAAGTCTGCGCAGAAAGAAAATTAAGAACTTACTCATAGGATCCTGGATAATTACTATTTATTCGAAGTCACTCCTAATAGCAGCTGTAAAATATTGTAACACAGGTAATTTACAGTGTACCCTCATGCATACATTGATTTTACCATATGGTGTAAGTGCATAAAAGAATGTTTCCAATCGTATTAATAATTCATCACATACATCTTCCGGGTGATTTGTGAAAGGAAATAGGGGAGTGTATTTTTGTGTTTCTAAACAGGTTAATCATCTTATTGTTCCTGCGTGACTGGGATACACGAGGAATCTATTATTTTCACCAAAGAAAATTGCATTCCCTAATGAATACATTTTATGGAAAGTCTGTGACAAACTGCTGTCAATGTTTCTGCAAGACATTGCCAGTTTCGACAGAAAAAAATCCCATTATAGTTTCACATCATTGTTTGTGGACTATTAACTGAAAGCAGACGTTAGTTTATTATTTGAAAAAAGGGAGTAAATTACTGTGATTATCGATGTGCTACTCTTAAAAGTTCAAAGATAACACACCCTATTTACCTGTGTAATTGTAACCACAACACACGAATGTCACTGAAAAACATCACGTATATAGATGAAATTTAATTAATGTGTAAATCGTTGTTTCGCAATTGTATATATTTCAGAGGTCCATCGCTGGTTTTTGGTTAGCTTAGTCTGAATGAGCTGCATATTTATTAACAAAATATATTCACGCAGACATATAGCAGCAAAAAAAGGAATGTTTTCTACAATAGGACCTCACCTGGATGGTCGCTTTCAGGTCGGAGGACTCCTCGTCATTGATGGCAATGAATCCCTTGGTACCTCTGCAGAAAGCGATCTGCCAGTCGCTGCCCGACCACCAGTTGGTCACCCCAGTTGCTGTGAAGGAACCAGCGAAACGTTACTATGACTATCAGTCATATTCAAGCACATTTAGGGGACGCTAAATGAAATAGCAGAATATTTTGTTTGTTTATTTTACATCTCTATTTCTTGTGCTTGCAGGCCGAATTCTTCCCAATCAACGCGTACCACTCTTGGGTGTGCATTGCTGAAGACACTAGCACTGCATTCAGGAGGAACGTCAACAAATCCCCATTCCACATTCCTGTGTTATGTTGGCCGCGATTTCCTGAAATCATTTCAAGAATATGCAGGAACAGACGATCCATCGAAATCCCATTCTGTTCGGTCCCTCGTTTGCAACTAACACAGTCCGTAGTCTTGGCGCAAAATGTTTGACCAGCATAGTCATAATCATATTCACAGTCCCTAGGTACGTCAAAGTTCCTGGGTTTGTTTCCAATTATTGCGTAAATTTCGAATAAATATCAGCAGCAATGGGGCCGAAGACTTCTGGCATAAGAAATCACCCTCGCTCTGCCAACGGCCTTGTCAAAGAGGGCAGAGGAGTTGACAGAGGTTCAGGCCACACTCTTGTCCTTCGAGTGGGAAACTGCTACTAAAAGGCTGAAGAATCAACAATGATCAACGGCAAGAGGAAGGAGAAGTCAATGGAAATCACTGCATTAAAGACACATAATGTTTATTCACAGAACATGTGGTCTGTAATTGAAAAAGTGCCATCATGTTCTTTCCATTAGCAAAAGGTTCAAGGTAACTTCCCCATTCGGATCTCTGGAAGACGATTGCCTAGGTGGCGGTAACCACGAGAAAAAGATGGAATGGCTAATGCCGGATTGGGAACTTGGAGTGCATGAAGTTTCAACATGGAAGTTAGAAAAGGTGAGCAGTCAAATCCACATTCTCAGTCCAGTTGCTGTGTCGGTTGATGAAATGAAGTGGAAAGAAGATGAAGAGTTCTGGTAAGACGAATATGCGTTAATATCAGCAGCAGCAGCAGCAGAAAAAAGGAAAAAATGAGTAGGGTTCGTTATGAATAGAACATGGTAGAGAGCGAGTTACTGTAGGTAGGTCCTGTGGTATGGTTCTTCCCGACAGAATCGACACCAAACCAACGCCAACAACCATATTTTATATATACGTTTTAGCACAAACTGAAGATGAAAAATGGAGACATTATGTGAGGATATTGAATGGGTATTTCAGTGTGTAAATGGAGATGATAAAATAATAATCATGGAGGACTGAATACGGTAGTAGGGGAACGAGTAGAAGGAATTACAGGAGAATACGAGCTTAGGTGAATAGTAATGGGAGAGGAGAAGGTTAACGTATTTCAGCATTAAATTTCTGCTAGTAATAGCGAATAGACTGTTCAAAAATCACAAGGGTGGGAGGTGCAATTGAATAAAAGTGGAGGAAGGGAGAAGGTCCAGATGCTTTACATCATGTTAAGGCAGCGATTCAGAAATCAAATACTGGATAGTAATCCGTACCCAGGAGCAGTATATACTGCTATCACAATTTAGTAATGACGAAGAGTAAAATGTAGTATTTTTTGCGTCCTTCAAAAAACTTTCACTCCACAGTGGAGTGTAAACTGGTACAGCACACGTGCAACATTTTTAGCAGCTCAATCCGAATATGCACCATTGCAAAGAGATATGCCCTTTGTATAATAAGGTCTAAGTTCTTCTCACAGTCCAGGGTCCAGTTTACAATTTTCATGTCACAGAACTATGTCTATAATGAATTCTTATTCAGTGTGGTATTATAGCTCGACGTTATTGGAGATGGGAGACAACAATACCTCGACCTCGAACATGACTGTCTCTTCGCAAAAGACGTCAGACATGTCATCTCCGAAATTAATATCAACCAAAACAGCCTCACACTAAAACCCCATACTGTACCATAGAGCGTTCTGGAATTTGAACCAGACAGCGTGTGATCCAGAGATCCAGTAGTATACTTTCAGTGCCACATCTCATTGTCAAACGAATTATGGAGATGGGAAGTTTCTCCTAAGTACGCGGCCCGAATAGCAGTCTCCATCTGGTGAATCTGAACGCTAGAGCCTATTAACGTCCTCTTCAACCAAGGGAGGTGTGAAGTGCCTAAACTATCAAGTACTCAGTTAGCACTCCATGTCCATAGCACACAAGTCATCAAGTCGTACAAACACAGTCATGACGCACACAAGTCATCAAGTCTTAGCAACACAGTCATGAAAGACTTACGATTACCGTTACACCAAAGATACGTTTCAGTACAGATGGTTGTGGATCAGCATCGTAGGAACAACTGAGAAACTACTGACTATTGGAAAAATATTTAACAGTTTCAGTTTAGAAAAGTCGTTATGAACGGGAGGGAGAGTGTGACGTTCACTACATTACGTACACTACCGAGACCAGCTGACGGCAAAAATATAAGGAAGCACAGCGACCGGTCAACATTGTGTTGCTCCTTCGATGTGTTTATGTAGTTTAGTTTTATTTAGTAGTTATCGACGTTGATATTTTCTTCGTAACGTACAAACTGTGCCTAGAACTGTGGCACTTGGCACTGAATTTGTAGGGAAAATTAACTTACGCTGTTTATTAGAAGGGCGAGACTTTCACGAGGAGTGCGAAACTGTCAAATATTTTTAGATAATGGTGGGCCACGTTCAAGCTTTAGACATTTGATCCTTTGGAGTGGACGATCTTACCTCCAACGACGTTCCTGAACTCGGCCATGTTGTAGATCTGCCTCCAGCGATGCTCACACACCCAGGGGCTGGCGCACGAGCCGTCTTCGTTGAAGGTGGGCGAGATGATGTTCTGGTTGCTGTCCTGTGGGGGACCCTCGTCCGATGAGCTGAACTGGTAGCTCGACATCACTCGGGGCAGACCGTAGTTGTAGGCAAGCATAAAGGCCACCGCTATCTGCAAAATACCCGATATCAAAGAATGCTGTCACTGGCCTTATATTTTGGAGGAATGGGATACAGGTAACCAACAGAACATTCCGATTAGTATCTCCTATTGTTTCTAGACTGCAAGCGTATTTCCATCACCGACACCATTTCGTTGCTTCACCATTGCTCTATTGAACTGATGCCACACGTCTGGAATTCTCGATCTCGCTATTACAGGGCGATCAAAAGATGGCGTACAAATGGAAGGAGCTAACAGACGAATCGATGTACAACGACTTTGGAATGGGAACTTCTGGTCTTGGAAGTTTTGGAATATCAGAAACAACAATAACAATCAATGCACTTGCGCCTCAAGTTAAGGAAAGATAAAGTGCTGTTTACTCGATAAGATAGTCAAATACAGGACATTTTCAAAGCGGCGTCCATCACATTCAGTACAGACATAACATCTTCGCAGAAAATTCTGGTGCACTATACCAAGTAAACCAGACAGCGAAACAACATCGTTGGAGTTCGAAACTATACTGGCGAGAAGTGTTTCTTCGTCGGGGACGTGACACATTCACAAGGCCTCCGATATGATCCCACTAAAACTAAATAAATCAAAAGGCGTCACATTACGGTAACCAAGTGGCCATGCAATTGGACCACCCCTCCGATCCAACAACTGGGTTGCGTGTATTAGGTACGTTACTTATTTGCACAGAAAAGCGTGCAGATGCTCCGCCTAATTACAGCTGCTTACAAAAACAGTTCATTATGTTTACTAAATTTAAGATGCGTGTTCGTTTATTGCCCTTGTTGTTCCTAACATTGCAAAAAATTCACTGGCTCAGGATTAGCTTTTATCACCATATGCTCCTGTTCCAAAGCTGTTACATTTCGATTTCTTTCCCTGTTTATTTAATTTGTGCGCAACCTTTTGAATGACCATGTATATTAAACCTCTACCGCATTATAAGAACTAATGCAAGTAATTTCTCTCTCTGTGTTTCGCCCTCCGTAAGAAATTTTCAGGAATTAGTAGACCGAAACTAACTCAAATAATTGTCGACTTACGTATTATTCAGAGAATTTACATATTTCACGGCTGTTCTCGTAAAAACATTGTCAGTAAATCACTAGAGATTCAGTCAGCTGTACTACTTTCACAAATCCTTATTCATACTTAACGAGGGTTCACTCACGTGTTTTTCAATAATGTGATGCACTATCACATGTTAATGTAAGTTTTACATGAGTTTTCATCCTGTCCTACTAATTAAGCAGTACTTGTGTGAATATCCCTTCAGTACAACTGGGATGCAGAGAGCACATCAAACAGGAAACACCATGGCGGACTTTCTTCCTCCCACAGCAGTAAAGTGTGGGATTCTGAAGTAGAATCTACATCTACATCCATACTCCGCAAGCCACATGACGGTGTGTGGCGGAGGGTACCTTGAGTACCTCTATCGGTTCTCCCTTCTATTCCAGTCTTGTATTGTTCGTGGAAAGAAGGACTGTCGGTATGCCTCTGTGTGGGCTCTAATTTCTCTGATTTGATCCTCATGGTCTCTTCGCGACAATGACTTGTGATAACGAAGTGACCAGTGACGAGTTTTCTAAATATTACTAAACCACCAACCGGTTGCTTTAAAATGGCTTAAAATGATTATTTCCTGTACTTATTCGTTACGTTTCATACCTTGTACATCTTGGGGCTCTGGAAGGTGAGAATATCACCGGCGCCTCCGTGACCTCTCTGGTTGTCATGATTGTCCACAAAAGACAGAGCACTCATTCCAGCAACCATACCCCAAGGTTCACCTGCCAAGAGAAACAGTACCATGAAAGGCAAGTTCCTTAACTTCAGCTAAATATGCAGTCTGAGACTCCAGCGTCGTGAAACGTACCGAAGTTGCTGAGGTCCTTGAGAGGGCTGTTCCTCTTCACGGCAGCTGACAGCGCTTGCCCGAAATAGAACTCAGTGATTCTTCCAATGGACAGGTATTCGTTCTTGGAAACAGCCTCAGTACCTGCAAGAAAATTGTGACTAGATTTAGCTACTTTTGAGTTCTATCGTCAAACCGTCTGTCAATTTCACAATGATGTTCGTAAGTTACCTGGATCGATGACTTCCTGGTAGATGAAGGGACGCAGACCCTCCGCAAATCCGTGTTCGGTATTGAGGTTGTTCAATCTTCCATAGATGTTCTCCAGATCAGATGGCCACATGTGTTTGGCAGCGTCAATCCTGCGCAAACGCACAAAGTAACACGAGTTCTTCGCTCTGGTTGTAAAGTGGTAATCTAGTTTTGAGAAAGAGATCCTCACCTGAAGCCTGCGACACCGGCGTCGATGAGTGTGTTCAGGTAATCCACAATCTTGCCCCTCACGTACTCCTGGCTCTGGTCGAGGTCGTGCAGTCCAGTGAGTTCGCAGTTGCGGACCTGAGTGTGAAAGAAACGTAACAGTGGTAAGCAGTGAGCTTGTGATTTTTACACATAATGACTATTTAAATGCGAGGGCTAATTGTGGTACTATTTCACTAAAATGTTGTTGAACTCAATAACGTAAAAAATTATTAAAAATCGGTTACCAGTGCCGTATATTACTGTGTTATCACAAAGGCTGTAACAAATGCAAGTGTAGATATTTTTGTTGTTGACTGAGGGCCATGTATTGATCATCATTACGTCATTAGTTACTTCTTTCAAAATTATAGCTGTAACACATATAGGTGTAGATGTTATTATTGTTGACTGAGAACCATGTATTGAACATCACTACATCAGTAGTTACCTCATTTGCAGTTATAGCTGTTATGAGTAGTATGGTTTTAGGTTGGGTAGTACCTCCAAGTACATGTGACAAGAACATGCCGTTAACGCTTATTTTCGCCTGGGCAGCAGGTCAAGAGTCGAAGCGTGGACAAAACGGACAACCGATACTGACAGTCATAGGCCACTTAGTGGTGGAGTTATAGATAGTGCAGAAAACATCAGGTAGTACATTATATGATCTATTTGTGGGAAGAACCGATGCAGGGAAAAAACAATCAACACACTGATGTGTGTATGTATTAAGGTATCACGTTTTAAAAATATCTGTACTTACACCTGTTACAGCCTCTATAGCACAGGACACAACGTTACCGTTTGCTTTGCGGATTTGGACTGTATATATAATCAGTTATTATTCTAGTATACAAGACCATACATAAACGTTATACTGGAATTTGTACAGTACTTCTGTTCCGTACTACCATTTTAGTGTTCACTGGATGCCAGACCAAACAAGCCAGTGAAACAGAAGATTCTTATATCCTTCAAAATCACAAAATTACTACAAAAATATAAACTTACTGGAATGTCAGTTGCTCCCTTAAATTATCCATACCTCTTCATGCTCTTGCGTTAATGTGGCGATTAAGGTTCGAGAGCATGAGGTCATTGTTGTTTTTCTAATGCGAATTATGACATATCAAGTTTGTAATTTTCAGTATGAGTACAATACTGATAGGAACGTGCGCAGTCACCAATAATCCCACTATAATATGGATTAAATGACGTTTGTTAAAATAGCAAAGGATACCGAAAGCTAAGTCAGATTCGATACTGGCAAAAGTTTTTAGAATGCATTTAATATTATAGAAATCAAACCACTATTTTCTGCAGCTGTGTGGCGTATTATAACGACATTGCACTGAATTATACAAACTACATTGCAGGACATTTCACATCTATGTACGAGTATACAGCCGGCTAGCTACATTAAGGTCCTTCGCGAATACACCACTGTTATTCTGCTACCTCTCCTGTTCCATCAGCATATGGTGCGTGCAAAGAGTGACTCTGATTTAGTTACTCTGTTATCCCAAATTTCTATGATGTTTCACCATTTTCTAAGCGTAATGGCGTATTTTTCAGAGATGATGTTACGTTGCGTAAGACTTGCAGAAATGAAATAAATCATGTCGTGCTGCGGTGTATTTACTGGATTACATTTCATCTGTCATCAACAATAAGGGCAGTGCCGAGCTAACACCTGCAGAGGTACGACTGCATATCAGTTTTGCAGAGTGATGAGATTTAAACGCTTTTGAAGCTTTATACGTTGAAATACTAACTTCCATCATGCCGCTTCTTCGACTCTAGTTAACATTTGAGACAATCGATGCTGTTTTTGTGTCGAAAGTAAAATTTCCTTCAAATCACTAAGCTTATATCAGCCAATATATTTGCAGTGCACATACGACATAACAGAGGATTGAGTCAATTTACGCGCCGAATTGTATTGTTCGTGGAAAGAAGGATTGTCGATATGCTTCTGTGTGGGCTCTAATCTCTCTGATTTTATCCTCATGGTCCCTTTGCGAGATATACGTAGGAGGGAGCAATATACTGCATGACTCTTCGGTGAAGGTATGTTCTCGAAACTTCAACAAAAGCCCGTACCGAGCTACTGAGCGTCTCTCTTGCTGAATCTTCCACTGGAGTTTATCTATCATCTCCATAACGCTTTCGCGATTACTAAATGATCCTGTAACGAAGCGCGCTGCTCTCCCTTGTATCTTCTAAATCTCTTCTATCAACCCTGTCTGGTACGGACCGCACACTGCTGAGCAGTATTCAAGCAGTGGGCGAACAAGCGTACTGTACCCCTACTGCCTTTCTTTTCGGACTTTTAAGCCACAGTCTTGTGAAACCGGGTGAATCTTTTTGACAATGCCAAGTATTAATGAACGCCGATGAGATGACTGTGGCACTTCGACTCTCAATGTACTGCTGACTTGTTATAGTAGGCTTGCTACATTTTTCTCCTGGATTGTGGAAAGAGAGGCGGCTCACGTTGTTGGCGTCCTGGTAGTTGTTGACGGTGCACGGGGTGTGGAAGTGCTCCTTGGTGTAGGGCACCGCGGGGTAGTCGTAGTTGGCCGTGTCCACGCTGCTCCCGCCAGTGGTGCCGACGCCGTCCCAAGTTCCCGTCATGTGGTTAAACACGGCGTCAACGTAGATACTGCGAAAGGAAGCGCATTCACTCAACAAACACACCGCCACACTGCATAGCACAGACTGTGTCAAAAGAAAAATTAATATATAAACAAATGCTTGGTCAGAATTGCGTTGAGGAAACTACCACTGACGGTTCATTTCCACCTTCTGTGAGAGAAGTCGTTACTGTAGTAAATGTCTAGGTAGGTACATGAAAATTACATGAGATTTATTTTTAAGCCACATTTATACTTATCAAAAGCAATGTGGATTTGAACCGAGTTTCATGCATATCACTGACACTGTTCTTCCAGCGAGCAAGCCCCACATAGCGAATCAAACCACTTATCTATACCAAAAGGTATCAGATAGATTATATAATGGTAAAACAGAGATTTAGGAACCAGGTTTTAAATTGTATGACATTTCCAGGGGCAGATGTAGACTCTGACCACAATCTGTTGGTAATGAACTGTAGATTAAAACTGAAGAAACTGCAGAAAGGTGGGAACTTAAGGAGATGGGACCTGGATAAACTGAAAGAACCAGAGGCTGTACAGAGTTTCAGGGAGAGCATAAGGGAACAATTGACAGGAATGGGGGAAAGAAATACAGTGGAAGAAGAAATAGTGAAGGCAGCAGAGGATCAAGTAGGTAAAAAGACGAGGGCTAGTAGAAACCCTTGGGTAACAGAAGAAATATTGAATTTAATTGATGAAAGGAGAAAATATAAAAATGCAGTAAATGAAGCAGGCAAAAAGGAATACAAATGTCTCAAAAACGATATCGACAGGAAGTGCAAAATGGCTTTGCAGGTATGGCTAGAGGACAAATGTAAGGATGTAAAGGCTTATCTCACTAGGCATAAGATAGATACTGCCTACAGGAAAATTAAAGAAAGAGAACCACTTGCATGAATATCAAGAGCTTTGATGGAAACCCAGTGCTAAGCAAAGAAGGGAAAGCAGAAAGGTGGAAGGAGTATATAGAGGGTCTATACAAGGGCGATGTATTTGAGGACAATATTATGGAAATGGAAGAGGATGTAGATGAAGATGAAATGGGAGATACGATACTGCGTGAAGAGTTTGACAGCGCACTGAAAGACCTAAGCCGAAACAAGGCCCCCGGAGTAGACAAAATTCCATTAGAACTACTGACAGCCTTGGGAGAGCCAGTCCTGGCAAAACTCTACCATCTGGTGGGCAAGATGTATGAGACGGGCGAAGTACCCTCAGACTCCAAGAAGAATATAATAATTCCAATCCCAAAGAAAGCAGGTGTTGACACATGTGAAAATTACCGAACTATCAGTTTAATAAGTCACAGCTGCAAAATACCAACGCGAATTCTTTACAGACGAATGGAAAAACTGATAGACCTGGGGGAAGATCAGTTTGGATTCCGTAGAAATGTTGGAACACGTGAGGCTATACTGACCCTACGACTTATCTTAGAATAAAGATTAAGGAAAGGCAAACCTACGTTTCTAGCATTTGTAGACTTAGAGAAAGCTTTTGACAATGTTGATTGGAATACTCTCTTTCAAATTCTGAAGGTGGCAGGGGTAAAATACAGGGAGCGAAAGGCTATTTACAATTTGTACAGTAAGGAGATGGTAGCTATAACAGTCGAGGGTTCAAATGGTTCAAATGGCTCTGAGCACTATGGGACTTAACATCTTAGGTCATCAGTCCCCTAGAACTTAGAACTACTTAAACCTAACTAACCTAAGGACATAACACACATCCATGCCCAAGGCAGGATTCGAAACTGCGACCGTAGCAGTCCCACGGTTCCGGACAGCAGCGCTTAGAACAGCACTGCCACCGCGGCCGGCAACAGTCGAGGGGTATGAAAGGGAAGCAGTGGTTGGGAAGGGAGTGAGCAGGGTTGTAGCCTATCCCCGACGCTATTCAATCTGTATATTGAGCAAGCAATAAAGGAAACAAAAGAAAAGTTCGGAGTAGGTATTAAAATCCACGGAGAATAAATAAAAACTTTGAGATTCGCCGATGACATTGTAATTCTGTCAGAGACAGCAAAGGACTTGGAAGAGCAGTTGAACGGAATGGACAGTGTCTTGAAAGGAGGGTATAAGATGAACATCAACAAAAACAAAACGACGATAATGGAATGTTGTCGAATTAAGTCGGGTGATGCTGAGGGAATTAGATTAGGAAATGAGACAATTAAAGTAGTAAAGGATTTTGTTATTAGGGTAGCAAAATAACTGATGATGGTCGAAGTAGAGAGGTTATAAAATGTAGTCTGCCGACGCCAAGGAAAGCGTTTCTGAAGATGAAAAATTTGTTAACATATAGATTTAAATGTCAGGAAGTCGTGTCTGAAAGAATTTGTATGGAATGTAGCCATGTATGGAAGTGAAACGTGGACGTTAAATAGTTTAGACAAGAAGAGAACAGAAGCTTTCGAAATGTGGTGCTACAGAAGAATGCTGAAGATTAGATGGGCATATCACATAACTAATGAGGAGGTATTGAATAGAATTGGGAAGAAGAGGAGCTTGTGTCACAACTTGACTGAGGGATTGGTTGGTAGGACATATTCTGAGACATCGAGGGATCACCAGTTTAGTACTGGAGGGCAGAGTGGAGGGTACAAATCGTAGAGGGAGACCAAGAGATGAATACACTAAGCAGATTCAGAAGGATGTAGGCTGCAGTAGGTACTGGGAGATGAAGAAACTTGCACAGGATAGAGTAGCATGGAGAGCTGCATCAAACCAGTCTCAGGACTGAAGACCACAACAACAACCACTCGCTGCAATCAGTTCGACCGAAATTCCGCAGTGAAACATCGCTTTCAGTAGTACTGGCAGATATTTGCGCTCGGATGAATTCCAGCTGAACTGATTGAAGTTCTCACTTATGATCGGCGCAGGATGTGCTCTACTTTGTACCATGTCGTAACTCTGCGTTTCAGGTGTTCGTCAGGCCTTGATCATCCGCCGTATTTCACGTTAACATAAGCTCATTGTGCGTTGTTGTACCGTATTTTAACCCTGTGGTGCTCAATTCCTACGCTGTGGACAGCTGTTAAATGTCGCTTCTTTCGCGTTTTCGATCAGTCCTGAAGCTGCAAATGCACTCTGTGCACAGCAGCAGCACGAAGTGACCACTGGAGTGGACTGCGTGCATTTGCAGCCTCAGGACTGATTCAGATTGCCAAAGATGTGATATTGGCAACTGTCCACTGCAGTGTACATGTGTAACAGAGGCTTAAAATAATTATATAAAATGGTAATGCGTATCTAACGGTCGATTTATGAGACTTATGTCACCTGTCCTTACTAGAAAAACACACTCAAGAGCGTAATTCGTTCCCACTTTCCTTCGTACTCGGTTGCTTCAAATGCATAGAGCTATGCTCCTTCCCTGCAGCTAATTGAAAGGTAGTTTGCATTTTGCTACGCGCGTTTCGCTTCTTTTATTCTTGAAGCATCTTCAGTAGCCTGTAATAAATGAATTATACAGTAGTAACATACCTCTAACTACTACATAATGCATTTAATCCACATATAAAAACAGACATGTATTTCAGGCCACTGACGATGCGCCATAAATAAAAGAAATCAAACGCGTATGGTAAAAATCAAACTGACTCATTTAGTTGCAAAAATAAGTTTTTGTACTTGAAAATGCCCTAAGACCAAAATCTGGATCGTATGACATTAGAATCAAAGTCATATTACAGTCAAATGGCGGCAGCATCATAAAAAAAAGAAATCATGTGAAAAAAAAAGTTGGCCGGCCGGTGTGGCCGTGCGGTTCTTGGCGCTTCAGTCTGGAACCGCGCGACCGCTACGGTCGCAGGTTCGAATCCTGCCTCGGGCATGGATGTGTGTGACGTCCTTAGGTTAGATAGTTTTAAGCAGTTCTAAGTTCTAGGGGACTGAAGACCTCAGATGTTAGGTACAATAATGCTCAGAGCCATTTGGACCATTTTGCAAAGGCGGAACATCGGAACATATCTCCACTTACATATAAGATCATACAGTTCCGGTTTTTTGTGATGAGTAATTTAGACTTGTCCCTGCAAAACTGCTGGTTTCATTAAGCAAAATTATACTTCAAGGTAAAGTCATTTATGTTTCAGCGGAAACACTCCATTTGTAACACAGAAATTTAGGTAGTATCGTGTATGTAAGTTTTCTAGCATGATTTTTATCGATTCCGAAGTTAAATAATGTAATCCAAAGGAATGGACGATTATACGCTGTATCGACTGCCTGTAGCACAACGGTCAGTGTTCATATTCAGCTACAAGCACTATTAATCACAAAAGGCGCTACAGAATGTGAAATGAGCGCACCATTCTAACTCTGCGAGTGGCACATATCAGATATTATTGCAAAGAATCCTAAGACAAAGCAACTCACCTACGAAAGAAAGTGCTTACAGAGCGTACCTTCATCGTTTCTCCTGCTGCTTGCCGATTCTGGATTCTTACTAAACACGATTAACGGAAGCTGTCGCGAGGTTTCAAAGAAGAGCTCATGATCCATCACAGGTTGTTTACACACCGCAGTATGACTATAGAGGGAATAGCCTTAGTCACAAAATTCCAAGAGCTGGCGTTACAACAACAGCAATACTTCTCGCTTACCAACACAGTTTCGCTTAATCACAGTAACATGGGGTAATTTGGCGCCAATGTGTTCCTTCAGCGAATGAAATAGTAGGTGTGGGAGGCGGAGAAGACGCTATTGTAGTGCACAAGCTACAACGTTTCATGCCTCACGCATTACAAAAGTAGTTCGAGATATAGACCCCACTTTCGATTTCCAGCCCTGTGGCGCCTTGCCACACCTCTCGAGCCTGTGAGGGCGTCCTCTTACCGGATTCCTGCGGCGTTGCAGCGCTTCACCATGTCCCTGAACTCTTCCTCGTTACCGGAGCGGGTGACGAGTTTGTACGACGCCGGCTGGTACCTCTCCCACCATGGTCGGTTGCTTGCGGTGATGGCCAGGTTCTCGCTGGGTGGTGACACCTGAAAAGAGAATTCGCTGTATTGTTATACCTGCGTTCAGAGCATTCTAAGATGGACCAGGAGGAGAGATACCTGTAAAATTGAAAATGTATTTAGATTATCATACTGAAGTCGGCGGCTACGAATTATGTCCGTTGTACCTGTCAGTCCAGTTTCTAAACGATTAGAAATATATACGTAGTCTCCTATTATGAAATTCAATCATGTCTGATGCTTCAGTTTATGAAAATATTTTCGAAGGCTTTTCTTGCGGCACTTATTAAAATTTTTCATTTATGCCCCCATAAACCTCACCTTTTGTACTTTGTAGACGTAATCTCGATTCTCGGCGTTACATCATTCGTGAAGGATCTACAACTTCAAATACCTTCACAATCATATAGATAGTGTCGTAACTTTATATCGTATCTTTGGCTCAAACACCTCACAGGTACCACGTATATTAAGATACTGGAAGGGCTCCTAAAATACACTGAATAATTCGCTATTTGTTTTTTGTTCTTCACTTTGTTTATTCTTCACTTTCTGAAATTACTTTAAATGAGTACAATTTTAGCGTTTCCAGTGCTGCTACGGGAAATGGCAATTAATCCGAAATTTCGGATTGTAAGATCAACACAGCCTGTATTCTGACGACAGTCATGGACAGTTTCGGTAAAATACGTATTCAGTAAGGTATTTCCTTCCATTACTTCACATTTTAGCACATTTTTTTGAAGACTTAGTCATGAAAATATAGTAACTAAACAAAACGATAGTTACAGCTGTCCGCAGCTCGTAGTGTAGTGGATAGCGTTGCTTCCCCTGGGTACCGGGTTCGATTCCCGACCGGGTTGGGGATTTTCTCTGCCTGGGGACTGAGTGTTTGTGTTGTCCACATCATTTTAACATCATCACTATGATGATGTGGCTAGTGATAGTGACTAGATTGGACTGCGTAAAAAACTGGAGTGTGAAAAATTTGGGACTTTGTAAGGTCGCGGATGACCGCGCAGTTGAGCGCCCCATAAACCAAACATCATCACCATCATTGTAGTTATAGCTACTTGATTGCTGTAACGGACAGTAATTCCTTATATCGATTTACCGAACCTGATTTTTCCAAACTGATCATGACACGTGTCAGAGATTTATTACGGAACTCAAACAATGAAAAGGAGCAAGTTGTAAAACATCTCTTACCGAAATAAATCCTATATTATCGGTAGATAGAGCACGATGTGCCGAAGGTCAAAATGAGATGTGCGGATTTTAATTATTCTGGGTGTATTTGAACGTCAATAGAGCCGACTCCCTCTTTTTTAGTATGCAGAGGAGCTAATCAAGCAATGTCGAAGTCGGCCCGTAGCGATGATAGGTTGCCAGAATATAAATATCACTGTTAACGATATGACTAGGAACAGTATGACTTTTTCGTTACAACTTCAAGTTAGGAGAAACGAAGTAACGAGCAGCGTCTGAAACAAAATTAATAGCTGAAGGAGTAAAGTATGTGGGGAAATACAGTCTGCTTCTCATAAATAAGACAGAGGATATCGAAACGGCTGTTTTGGTTAAGATAATACGAAGGAGGAAACGGTGCACGTAGAAAAACAGAATATTAAGTGCCACAGAAAAATGTATAAAATGGAGTGACTGAATTACTTGGGAAGCACGGCAAGGTTAAACAAATCTGGAAGGAAATGATGTCAGCGAAGAAGTAGGAGAGGGAACGTAACGTGGGGCACATGTCAAAACATCCAGCACTAGGTAACCTCGTGGTGCATATAACAACAGTTGTAAACTATTGGTATAGACAAAAATAATTCTTCTCTTTCATGTCAGTAGCGTTTACCGCTTCTAAGTCCGCTCCCGGCAGCTGAGTGGTCAGCGCGACAGACTGTCAGTCCTAAAGGCCCGGGTTTGATTCCCTGCTGGGTCGGAGATTTTCTCCGCTCAGGGACTGGGTGTTGTGTTGTCCTAATGATCATCATTTCATCCCCATCGACGCGCAAGTCGCCGAAGTGGCGTCAAATCGAAAGACGCAGCAGGCAGGCGGTCTACCCGACGGGAGGCCCTCGTCGCACGCCTACCGCTTCTAAGGTGGGCTGCGCTGTACTCGCGTTCTGGGAAAATTATGTTTATTTGCCCTTTCGGCCGAATGCCTTTCCTGTCGCCATTATAGGGAAAGTATGCTCATCCTTCTTCCCAATGCTTGTTGCCACCTGCAGTGTTCGGCCACTGTAGAATTTGAAGCTTGTGCTCTACCTTAGCAACGCGTGCGTGAGGTACTGATGTACCTTCTTTAATAAAAACGGTTTAATTACACTGTAGCGGTCAACGTACAAGCAGCAGCGTGACAGGTCCAATATGATCGAGGTTGGCTATAGTTTCACACGGGGTAAAGTCCTGTGCGTCCTCGTCTGCAAATTGTGTAAATTTGTCCTGTGTGTGATCGTATTTTAATTGTTTCTGTATGGTATTTCCTGAGGCTGAATACGGTAATCAACCCAGAAATTGCCTAAACGAGTGTTGAAAACGGCCTACAAATCATAGGCTGGGATGTGCTCCACTCACGGACGTTAATCCGCCACGCGCGTATTCTATCCGGAGCCGACTTCGCTTCTTGTTTCTCCACATGTACCGCATTGCACTTAACGATATACGAGGTGGTAATAGCACGGATTACAGAAGACAAATTGTGGTGTGCGTACTGTAAAACCTTCGGTACACACACCATAAGATTATCTGACTTGTCGCTCTAACGAAGTCAGCAATATGTCTCGTGGTCTTATCGTAGCGAGTTTATCTTCTGCCGTTAGGTCAGACGATAGAAATGCCACTTGCACACTTAGAGTAGCAGATTGACGGTGACCAACTTTAAACAGAACTTGATTAATTTTCACACACTTTTATTAAAATAATAAAAAACATAGATATTACGTAACTTGATTCTGGATGCTATTTACAATTGACAATCTGAAGTTCCTTTGGTCTTGGTACGTTAATCTTATTCTCACATATCTCTGATACTTGACAAAGTGTCTATTCATTTATCTTCATGGCTATGTACAGGAATATGGTAATCTTGTTAACTGCAGACTGAAACTTGAGTATAGACTGGTACAGACTAATGCAGACTGACTAATCGGAGGTCTGTACACTCGTTATAATACATCGCGCGTTCATGTATCACTGCGCGAGTGTGATCCGCGAGGAGAAAAGGTTCTGCGTTAGCAGCAATCTCATTGGCTGCGAGACATATTAATACGCGGATCGGCGGAAGCAGAATTTGGTCCATCTCTTTGGCAGCGCCATCTCGTAGTGCGGGGACGGACGAGCACTGCGCCTGCGCTGTTGTGCTTAGCGGGGCGCGCTCTATTGGGAAAGTTGTGTACGCGCTGACTACGCGGAACTATGTACACAACACAAATGAAGAGGGAAGGAGCGTTTGGTTAGTGGGTTAGCTATTGACTGAACGATACTGCCTCATCGTCAATACGGAGAGAGTGATTTTGTAATCAGATGGAGATAAAGTATCGACTGAAAATTGAAGGTATGATGTACTACGAATTCACAATACACATAGTTAACGCCTTCTCCCTCAAACAAGCCCAGATGAACTCAGAGACCACGTAGGACAGCTGAAGCAACCTGAATATTTCCCTTGTGGGCCACGGATTACTAACTCATTCATCCTCCCCTGTGTTTGCTCTCACCTGGACACCGCCGTAATTCTTCGGCGACAGGAAAGTCTCGCACTCGTTAGCAATGTCGGTCCACTTCCACTCGAACAGGTGAACCATGACACTGCGGCCCTCCACCACATTGGGCTCCCACTGCGCTTTCGCGCAGGCAACGAGCGCCGCCAGGACGAGAAAACCTATCATGGTGACCAGAGGGGCGATGGCGTCCAGTCTGAGGCAGCCGGCTCTTATATAGGCCGGCCGTCTGTGTACGCAGCTGGGGCGCTCGCTCGCGCCCGAGGCCGCCGCCCGCGTCGTGGCAAACACATGTGGCGCTGAAAACACCAAGGCACTGGTGGCAGTTGTGCCTACGCCGCTGATTCATTGTGTATTTTGACTTCACTATTCTCTACTTTGAAATCTCACAATTAGGATTCCAATATGTTCCGATAGCAAAGTCTGAAAACTCACAATGAGAGGCCACGACGTTGGTTCAAAATGGTTCTAATGGCTCTGAGCACTATGGGACTCAACTGCTGAGGTCATCAGTCCCCTAGAACTTAGAACTACTTAAACCTAACTAACCTAAGGACATCACACACACCCATGCCCGAGGCAGGATTCGAACCTGCGACCGTAGCGGTCGCGCGCTTCCAGACTGTAGCGCCTAGAACAGCTCGCCACTTCGGCCGGCAACGACGTTGGGATTCAGATTTACTTCAAACTTTGTACACATTTAGTAGGCCATTAAAACAACATAATATGTAAGCAGTAAGGTGGACTACTCTGGCAGTTTCGAGAAAAACGTGAGAGAAGTTTTACGCTTCTATAATGCGGCCTATGTATCTGTATGTATGTGTTCTGGCCTCGTCAGTATGAGCGCTCTCCACTGTGTACAATCATTTATCACACGATATTTTCGGGATCAGGAAAACGCCTCCTACTTGTTTTGTAACTAAGAGCCCAATTATTCTAAATATCTTTCTCTCTCTGAAATATGTCCTCAATATTTTTGAACGTGCGTGCGACCTTCTGACGGTGAATCAGGGCTGAGACTACCGTGTCTCCGACCGAGGTGGCCGAGCGGTTCTAGGCGCTACAGCCTGGAACCGTGCGACCGATATGGTCGCAGGTTCGAATCCCGCCTCGGGCATGGATGTGTGTGATGTCCTTAGGTTAGTTAGGTTTAAGTAGTTCTAAGTTCTAGGGGACTGGTGCCATTTGAACTACCGTGTCATCTACAACCTTCTTATATGCCCTTTTAAGGGAAATTGTGTCCAAATGCGTGTGTCCAGTCCGAACCGGTGTTCTCACCCACATACTTGACGTAAGCGGAACTGCTCCAAGAGCTCTCTAAACTTTCAGAGCGGCGTTACTCTTCTCACATCCAGCTCTAGTAATGAAGTGAGTTGAGCTGAAAACTTGGCTTCTTCACGGCCCTAAGAATATCACTGAAAGCTGAAACTGAGATAATTAAAGGTGACAGGTTAAAATCTCGACCCTCCGGAACGTAACATTTGGGATACAGTTTTCGTATCCAATTACCAGACATAATAACCACGATGTATATTCCATGAACGGTACAATACTGTGGTCATACCTAATGCGGCATTAAGGTGTCAGCAACTGTCTCCTTAGTAATGCAGTATCATTGTTGTTAAGAGGGCTTCTCTTTCCTTGTTAGCTTCTGCCTGCAGTTGACTGTGTATGATACGAGTGCTGTAGAAGATATTTCATCGATGCAGCATACCTTCTGTCCAAAATCAGCACGCATTTAGAAGGCGTCGCTTATCCGAAACTCAGATTGCCCTTTTCTAGCATGAAATCCTGCAAACTATGGAAAGTGTTTGATACAGTGGCCCTCCATAGACTCTTAATGAAGATACGAGCATACGGAATAGATTCCCTGGTGTGGGAGTGGCTCTAACACTTCTTAAGTAACAATGGCCAGTACACTGTCCTCGATAGCGAGTGTTCATCAGAGGCACGCGTGTCGTCAGGAATGCATTGTTACGACAGAACCGCTGTTGTCCTCTATATACATAAATGATCTGACGGACAGGGAAAAGAAAACAGCGACTGTTTGCTGATGATGCTGTGTTGCGCGGGAAGACGTCGTCGTTGAGTGACTGTAGGACGGTACAAGATGTTTTATGCCAAGATTCTAGTCGGTGTGATAGATTGCATCTTGTTCTAAATGTAGAAAAATAAAAGTTAACGCAGATGAGTGGGGAAAACAATAGCATAATATTCGAACACAGCATTAGGAGTGTGCCATTTCACAAAGTCGAGAGGATTACATATCTAGGCATAACGATTCAGAGAAATATGAATTGGAACGAGCCCGTCACGTTGGTCGACTTCCGAATATCGGGAGAATTTTAGGAACATGTATCTAATCTATAGTGGAGGTAGCGTATAGCACCTACTGCGACCCATTTCTGAGCGCTACTCGTGTTTGTAGGATCCCTAGCATATTGGATTAAAGAAAGACATCGATGCATTTCAAATGCGTGTTGTTAGAGTAAGCCGATAAGTTCTATCAGCAAGCAAGTGTTGCGGTGATACTTCGTGCGCTCGAAAGGGTATTCCTGTAGGGTAGAAGACGGTCTTTTCGTGAGGCAACGTTGAGAAAGCTTAGAGAACCGGCATTTGAGGCTGACTGCAGAACGATTCTACTGCAGCCAACGTACATTTCGCGCAAGGTCCACGAAGATAAGATCAGAGAAATTACGGCTCGCGCGGAGGCATACTGACAATCGTTTTTCCTCGCTCCATTTGCGGGAGGAACAGAACAGGAAATGGCTAGCAGGGGTACAAAGAACCCTCCACCATGCACTGCACGGTGGCTTGCGGATTCTGTATATGGATGAAGCTGTAGATATCAGTCTTGTACCATGAGGGTAGGACGGCAGCTAAGTTTAAAGAACTTTTCACTCTTCAGAATGAGTTTGCTATTCATCTCTGATGCATTACAATGCTTTCGTATCACTCTGTGAGTTTTTTCTAGTATTTAATTTTACACGAGGTCTGTTGTCTTGGAGGAACAGACAGGACTAACAAGAGAACATTCTGGGCATTCACAGAGTAATTATTTAAGTGCAAAGCAGTGTTACTCCAGTAATAGATGTTTCCAGACTCACACATTTTCTGGGCATCGCCAGTTTCTTGAACTAGCAAGAACAGCGCAATTTGCTAACCAAACCGAATGAAATCCCATCACATATATACGTCGGTAATTTGTAGTTAAACATCTGATAATGATTTAACAAGACGCGGCAAGCAATGGAACGAAGAAAAAAGTAAATAAAAAGTGTTTGAGCGACAAATTGTGGCCTTCAATTACCATATTTCTCACCTTAATTTCAGCTTCGGAGGTTATGAATAGAGGTCATACACAGACACCTATGGAGTGCAGGAACGTAGCTAACCCAGCGACAATACAGCACAAAACAGGTAGGTAGACAACCGTGATTGTCTTCATGTTAGATGTTAATATGTCCATTTTCGTGACTAATACATTTTGTGAATGTCACATTATACCTACACCATGGAGAGACAGGTAGATTTCTGATATGCGTCTTCAAAGGCACATGTCAAATTTATTCACTGACATATTTAGAACTGTTCACGAAAGTGCAGTACCCAAGAGCGGAAGGTCAAATGACTTTCCAGCAGATGCTGGTTTTTAAACTTCTATGATACCGAAGAGTAAGAGTCATTTTGTAGTACTTTGTTTCTGGAGGTTCTAATCCGTGCTGCCGATCGGAGTGGCCGAGCGGTTCTAGGTGCTACAGTCTGGAGCCGCGCGACCGCTACGGTCGCAGGTTCGAATCCTGCCTTGGGCATGGATGTGTGTGATGTCCTTAGGTTAGTTAGGTTTAAGTAGTTCTAAGTTCTAGGGGACTGATGACCTCAGAAGTTAAGTCCCATAGTGCTCAGAGCCATTTGAACGATTTTTTAATCCGTGCTTTCAGGAAGTGATCAGAGCGTTGAAGATCGCTCACACCACTCAACCTCGTTCAGATGTTTCAGAGGAGTTCGTAACGTAATTTTAACCTCGAGGGCTTTCACTGTTCGATCGCTACAGACAATGTTTCTGAATTTGGTAGATTCCTTTGGGAAATCGCTTTTAAATCAGACTGTGTAAAACGCCAATGAAAAGAACGTCCCTCAGATTCACTGGTGTGTAAGAACTTTTTAACATTAAGATAATTATGTTTGTTCTTCTTTCTTTATATTTTCAGTTACACGTCAAATCCCAATTTATAAGAAATTACTGAAACAATTTTGACATTGACTCATCTGACTTTTTTAACAACACCGTTTAAAGAGAAAGTATTACAAATTATGCGCAATAATACATGTGTTTTTAGATGAAGTACTCTGTACGTGATAAGAAAATTTGACAACAAATAACGTGTTTAGAAAGTTGAAATGGTAACGTGTTTAGAAGTTAGAAATGTGAAGTGCACAATCATAAATGGATACTTGTTTAAATGTGTTTCAAGATGAGGTACGCCGTATGTAATAAGAAAGTCCGCCAAACAAATAATATAATTAGAAAACAAATGTGTAGTTCACGAGCACAAATTGAGACACCTTTTGAAAGCCCCTTGCAATCTGCTTAAGATTACGGGAAGTTTGTTATGTCATCATGACTTATTTCACAATGGTGGCAAAAAAAGTTCATATACCATTTAAGATTTGAGCAGGCTTCAGCTATTAAGCATTATCTCTGTGATTATGCTATTTCGAATGAAGCTATTGAAAGGTGCACATATTAGGAGAAATAGTTATCGGCATTGTGTGAAATCCTGGTACTCTATAGAAAGACTGGTTCATGTTCAGAATGCCTGATGGTTTTAGGAAACAGTGAAATGTGATTCTTTCGTGAAAATATTACACACTTTTACTAAACATTATACAAAATCACCAGTACCATTTACGCAAGGTGTTAAAAGGGCATAAGGTAAGAAGCCTTTATTAATTAATACGCCATTGAAAGTGAAAGAACAAAACTACGAAATAAAGCACAGGACATTCCTACTGGAAAACAGTGAAAGCAGAATTGAGATTGAAGTACTTGTTACAGTAAGTATTTACTTTTCTTCTTTACAAAAACACTTTACATTTTGACAATTTGATCTTGTACTTACATTTCACCACCGCCAAAGCACAAAGCGTAAGTAGCATGATACAATCATTGCAGCAGGGAAGGCTAGAGTGACATTTTGAGTTACAATTAATTTTCTTTTTTGACACAAAGCTACATCATATTTTTGAATTTCGTGTTGCACATACTCCTCACGAATCCATGGCCGCTTCCTGTGGACTGAGAAGTAGCTGCAAATCGCAGGGCTATTCGTGGGCAGCGAGATGGACTTCTTGAGGAAGAATATGGTGTCTAGGAATACGTATATGAGGTAAAGTTTAATGAATAACAATGCCAGTCTGTAAAAGGATAAGATATGTTTCACAGAGAAAGGTTTGGTAATGGTGTGTATTTTTTACTGTTCGGTGATTTGAATATTTTCCTTCTGTTCATGTCGTCATACTATGCTTATGCTGCAATATTCTTTTTATCAGATTATTTTTATTTATTTTATTTCTATTTTACGGCCTCTACTGGACCATTCTAGTCAGTTATACAAAGGTTTGTACAAGTTGTTGTTATTCAGTAATACAATACAGTTCAATAATAATTCGATAAGACAATTCAATAATACAGTTCTTATACAAGAATTATCATAATTTATTGTTTTGCTCTTCTGTCTGCCCAATATTTCTTCATTCTATGAGATATTTTGTTGCATTGTTCGTCTGAGATGACCGTTCCTGTAGCCCTTTTAATGATCTTTATTTATAGTCTGATTTGTATGTCTTGCAGTAATCTGATTCTCTGTCTTGTTTTTTAGGTCCTTAATTTCTGTAACCCATTTATTGTCGCTCCTACTGTTCCCTTGTCATCGTATTATTACTTTACGAATTCTGTTTCCTAGTATTCTCATCAGATGTCCAAAGAATGAGATACGTTTCTTCCTGATTGTGCTCATTACTTGTTCTATTTTCTTGTATAGTGTTTCTTTTGAAGCTGTTCTCCAATCACATTATTTGCTAAATATATGAAAATTCCTTTAAGTTGTAGGTTTTATATTAACCATAATTTTGTGTGACAGTACATAATATGAAATTTCTTAAGTTGTTAGGGATTCTATTTGTGTGTCGAATTTATGCTAAACTTCTGCCGGTTTTTCATAAAAAGTTGTACGTACTACATACATTGTACGAATTCAAGATACATACCTATCCAGTACGCTAGTTTACTGTCACAATGCAAAGCGTACTAGAATTTTTTTAGGCTGTTCTTTGATGGTACTGGAATGAAATATGAAAGACAGAGAAATGCAATACAGCATTGTTGAAGGCGTGAAAAGAAACGAACGTATAGTGTACAAGGTATACGAGTAAACATAATTTTGAGACAGAAAATAATTTTCGGTAGGAAGTGATAGAGAAAGAGCGTCTGGTGCGTTTATGGTTCTGAAAAGAGGAGTTATATATGATGCAGTAGAGCAGAGTAAGAGATGAGGTAGGTATTATGAATTATAGAGAAATAGAGAAAGAGCGTCTGGTGCGTTTATGATTCTGAAAAGAGGAGTTATATGTGATGCAGTAGAGCAGAGTAAGAGATGAGGTACGTATTATGAATTGAGGAAGAGTAATGAGAATATATGTGGTGAAATATAACGAACGATTTCTCCTGATTTTGTGTGTTAGGATATTAAAAAGGATAAAGAGTGCAAGGAATGTAGAAAGCATGGAGGGAGGTATTTTTCATGTGTTAGTACAGGAAATACTATCGAAATCTAAAATGTGTGCCTGGAAAAGTTCATTTCAGGTACAAAGAGTGGAATGGACGATTGTTCTAGTAGACCCAACGGAGAAAATGATAAAAATTGTGATGTGTGAATTTGTAGCTATATTGTTTTGGTATGTATCTAACAGTAAATTTCATGACAGCTGTGGACCATGTGAACATTATTACAGACTATTTGCACCACTAAATGCTTGAGGTCTCCCTTGACAGCGATGGCCTCTTCCAGTACGATAATTGTCCGTGTCACAAGGCCAGAACCGTGCTACAGCAGTATGTGGAGCATGAAAGTGAACTAATGTTTTGCCTTGGCCGCCAAGTACTGATTTGAAACCAATGGACCACATGTGGGACGCTATCGGGCGCCAGCTCCGCACCTGCAACCACCCGCCTGTAATTTACGGGAATTGTGTCGCGTATGGCGAGAAATATGGTGCCATGCACCTCCAGAAACTTATCAAGGACTTGTGAAATCCACGCCATCCAGAAACACTGCTTATTGTGTTGTAAGATAGGACCAACACATTATAAAGCTGGTGGCTGTGATTTTTTGGCGCGTCACTGTGATTTCGATGTACGAATATCTCCTGAGAACCCATGATGATCATTGGGGCAACCCGCCAGGGGCTTTCCTAGGGAGACGGGGAATATTTTAACATGCGTGTGGTACTACGTCAATCAGAGGCACTAACTGTGATAATCCTTATTGTGTAGGAGAACACGCAACCCGCGAGCGTCATCTGTGGGTGTGTAAGAGTGTGTGGTGAATAGCCGGTGACGAGAAACCATGGGCAATATAGAAGTTGACCCCATTACCATGGTAAAGCAGGTGGCCGTTGGAGCGCAACAGAGCTGAGATGGCATATTGCCAACCAGTGCTTGTGATTTAGAAGCAATAACTGCTGTTCATGAGGCGTCTGTGGCTGTGTCTACTGTCCCCACACTGTTTTTTAAATACTTATAAATATTTACAGTAGATAACCATAGGTAGGGTTTTGGAACGATTCTAGAGGAACAGGATGAAACTGAGGCAAAACCTGTCGAGAGCATTACTAAAAATGAAATATTTATAAATGAGAAGGTAGTAAATGAAGTTTCAGAGAAAAGTGAGCTCACAACTGCTGTAGCTTCCTGTGTTTACAGTGTGTCTGGTTCGGTGAATATTATGCAGGAAAGGAATGAGGGTTCTAGAAAAGTCATGTCGCTGTGGAATATTGAAGTATGTTTATTTCCGTTGCTCATTGAAAGTGAAATAGAACTGGATTTGAGCTATGACGGCGTTACCAAGGGAATAGGAGCTCTTCGGCGACTAGGGACTAGTGTGTTTCAAGATTTAGAACATGGATGCACTTCAGCAGCTGTGCATGCAAGAACTTCAGTGAATTAGAAATAACAGCTAACCAGCTGCAAAACACAGATTTACTAAACATTAATAATTAGTGAGTTTGGTGTGAGAGGTTTTCAACCGATACTGTAGCATGTTTCAGTCATGTGGTACCATGCGAAAAAGATTTAGAATCCAGCTGACTTAAAGTGAGATATAAAGATTAGTTGTAGACTGAGACCAGTTCACGTCTCTGTCTCAGAAAGTAAGGAGGTGACGTATTTTCCTATGTCGTGTATACACTGTAAATTATTTAGTGTTATGAGGGTAAGCACTAGTTAGTATCAATGTATAAACAGGAAGCATCAGTGTAATTTTATGTGTCAGGTATTCAGATGTGCACTAGTTTGACCAGATCTTCCATGAATTAAAATTTCTTAAGTGTTCTCGTTTGAAAATGTTTTCAGTGTATATGCGTTTCGGCCAGATGTGCCATGTTGTAAGATTTCCTTTTTGTTCTCTTCTGAACAGGTTTTTCATGTATTATATGCTATGTAATTTGTGCATTCTTTTGAATTAATTTTATACGAGTTTTAATGTGCCAGATATTTACATTTTACCTGTTTTCCTATGCGTAGCATTTTTGGGGTCTCTTCTGGATTGATTTTCTAACTGTTTAGATTTCCTCTCGTTTCAACAGATTTTCGATGTGCTCTCGTTTTGCATAGATTTTCGCGCGTTCAGGTGCGCTCTTTTAACTAAATTTCTATGTGATGAGAATTCCATGTATTGTCTCTGCATAGACTTTATATGCATTAAGATTTACTAGGTGCTAAGTGGGCAGAGTCAAGTGGTCTAGCAATTTCCTCACGTATGTGTCAACGTGTTGTAAGGGAATTGGTATTCTTGAAGGAGAATATTGGTAGTGGAGTGTACAGTTACCTGTTAACCTTGACGACTAATCAAGGATGAGGCAAGATTTCTCCACATGCTTTATGCAATTTATTCTTCGAGTATATTGTCTGATCTGATGAATATGTAGTGCTGAGTCGCCACAATTGCTTCCTCATTTGCTGGAGATGAACAATTGTGATGCAGTGGTATTGGATATACCTGTATGTTGTGTGACACAGTGAACTGATACCAGATAACGATTTTTCAGTTTGTTGTGCGTCTTTAACTGTGGCATACGGACGTGTGTAGTTAGCACCGAGCTGTACTACATGATGTGCAGGACAATTTACGTCAGTCATGTTTAGTTTTCTTCTGATAATGATGTGATAACTTCTTGTGAATGACCGTATTCTTTTAATAGCGAGCAGTCTCTCTCTTTCCCTCTCTCTCTAGGCAAGGTGCAAACTGTTGTGAACAGTTATGTTCTTTTGAATTTTGAATGTTGACTCTGTCCTTGTATGCTGAGAAGAGAATTTTGTCTTTTGGTTCGCGTTTGGAATGTTGAGAACGGGTAAAAGTTTTTTGTTGTTGATGTATGTGGTTAATGATGGGAGATTTAACAGTGACTATTTGATTCCTAAATTCGTTTTGTGTGTCTTTGCTTTGGTCTTTAAAACCTGAAGAATTGTCTGTTTTTCCATTAATTAGAGAGAAATGTACACAGAAATCTTGCGAACGGCAATTGGGAGTAGCTGTGGAATGGAAAATGGGAGTAGCTGTGGTCCGTTTCGTGTTTGCAGAGTCCGGCACCAAAACGTGTAACTTGATACGCGGGAGTCTGGTCGAGTAGCATCTTGTCTAGATGTAATTTAACATTCAGTTTTCTGTGCAAAGCGTGATTGTTTTGCCAGTTTTAGTGTACTATGCCTCACTGAGTAAGCTACGAACTGGGTTCTGATTGAAAGAACTAGGCTTGCATACAGGGAAGAACACTGATTCCAGGTTATGAATTATGGATTGGCGAAAGGGATGAATTTTGATGAGAAGAAATAAGTAAATGCCAGCAGCAGAGAGTGCTCTGAGGCAAGTTTTGAGTACCTGCCTTTCGGAAGGCAAAGTACCTGCACAGGAAAAGCAGAGGATTTTAGCAGCAAGTGGATTGCCGAGACAAAGTTGTTGATTACGGTATATTGATAATTTTTTACTTATGGACCGTCTGACAGCAACTGAATAAAACACAATTTTAGTGCCATATGCGTTTCGCCTTTATTTTCTGCAAGGCATCATCATGGCCTGGAATATGTACATATGTTAGCTATTTAATTTACATTTTTGTCACTGTGCCTATAGGTTATAAACAGTTCTGGTGGTTGGTATTTCCTATTAAGTATTAATGATTTGAACAGTACTTACAGGTTGCGTGGACAATTTCTTACATATTACGCTCCCGTTGCATTTTTGGTGTTGTTCTTCTTCTTATGAATGCCAATTTGCGGTCTTTATCCCCACATTCCACAGCACTATGAACTGAATGCTTGTTTCAATGCAATGTTTTGGTTTCTATTGCCGATTGTAACATGTTTCTGCCAAAGATCGAATGTTATTGCCAATTTTCGAGTGTAATTATTGAAGTATCTGTGATATGTTCGTATATGCATTTGTGTGTGTGTGTGTGTGTGTGTGTGTGTGTCTGTGTGTGTGTGTTTTGGTGTTATATAATTTTTTTGTGCTGTGTGTGTGTGTGTGTTTTGCTGTGATATAATTTTATTGTGGGCTGTGTGTGTGTGTGTGTGTGTGTGTGTGTGTGTGTGTGTGTGTGTGTTCTGATGGTGTGGGGAAGAGTTTTTTTGTTTTATGTTATCATTTCCTTTATTAAGTGTAGTAGGGAGCCTGTGCTGATGTGTGTTTGTTCATTTATCAGATGTTTGTTTTCTGCTATGACTCTGGATTAGGAAGTTTTCATGCGGTTGTATAAGATGTTTTTCATGGTTGCTTATTCTCATTATTTTCATTTCTTGTTCCATGTTTGTAGGATGATGGTTATAGTGTTTTAATTGCTCTGCAAATGTGGAATGGTTTGTTTCATACTTCCAACATCTGATATGTTCTTTGTATCTTGTTTCAAAATTCCTGCATGTCATGCCTATGTATACTGCATCACAACTTTGGCACTCAAGTTTATATATTCCCGATTGTTGGAATTTGTCCCTCTTGGTAGCTGGCTGGCTACCAGGCTTATACGCTACTTTTAAGCCCTGCCTCTTTAGGCAATATTACACGCAACTGAGGAAGACAGGACTAAAAAGTTGAAGGTTGTTGATGGTTTCTTTTTGTAAATGTTTGTATGCCTGAGTGGAGAGAGGTAGTAAAACGGAGGAGGATTGATTATTTATGGATAATACTATTCTATTTTTGTGTTGCAGTATATTATTTTGAGAAGTGATCATACGTTATGGTGTTTGGAAACCACAATAGGAATGGAAGAGGAGCAAAACATTATGCTGGCATACGTGAATCAGTCAGACCTATGATATGAAGAACGGACAGAAGGCAGAAAGAGAACAACTGCAAGAGATTAGTAAAGGGACTTGTATCTTTCTCCAACCGCGTGCATGTTAATGGCTAAACCTTACCATTCAATGTACTATTCCGTATCTTGTCTAATCATTCGTCTAGTTTGAAGCCGATGTCCGCAGTGTCATTCTGAAAACGGAAATGAAGCGCAGTTGGTACCAATATTTATGTTGATGATAAATGTTAATATTCAGTGTCATATTTTGCAACTTGTCTAAGTATATGTGTAATCTTCAGCCTGTGTTCACTGTGTCCAGGAAAGGGAATTGAGAAAAAGGGATGACGAAAAGTAATTTTTTATCCTCGAAGCACAAGTTTGGTGACACCATCTCCGGCAGGCTGCATGGATCTGCGCGAGCAACAGCCTGATTGGCTTACCTCAGTGCTATTTAATTCGAAAACGGCGCAACATAACGAATTTTTGGCAACAATTATTTCTCAGTACAACATACCCTGCAACACCTTTACAAGTTTTTCCGGCTGCTTCTATAACCCTGTGTGCTGTACATACGTGTTGTAATTAGAAAAACAGTCAAGACCTAGTTTGTTTCTCTAATAACAACAGTGAAAATTTATCGCTATTTTTTTCCAAAATGTTATCGAAGGTACATATTTGTGTCTCAGTAATGTTTTAACTGTATTAATAGAAAAACGTGTGTATGTGGTATCATGTGTTTAAAATTGAAAGAAAAATGTATCTGCATATGTAAACACTTATGTAGAGTAAGTTTGGAAGAAAGCCCAGAAGAGTTGGACCAATTTCTTACTTCAGCATAAAACTTTTTTGTGTTTTTCAACTTTTTTGGCTCCTGACAGCATTTTCGTATAGAATGTCATACGAACTTAAGTAAAATACATTACTAGGCACCCTCACATATTATACAAGAGATATGATACAATGAAAATATATATGAGTGGTCCATCTCACGCACTGACGTACAGGTGAGATGGGCCAGTGGATGGGGACGATTACCATGCAGAACGTGATTACACATGAAGAAAAACGTGAATTATAATTGCATATTTTTATTTGGAATATTTTGTAATGAATACACAGAATTACAGTACCGTATTAAATATTTTAGCACAGAAAATTTATCCATTTATAATAATTCTTGATTCAACATTAGCTCTCAGAACAGCAATTACACTTACTATAAAACGTTGAACAACATTCAAGTGACCATCGTGAACAGGGAACAACATGACCAGTCGTATTTTTTATCAAATTCATAACAGACTTCATCACATCCAACGCATCCATCTTCATCCCATTCATCAAAGTTACTTTCCTATTTTTCTATAGTATATTAAATGTTGCAGCTTTCTGCAACTGATGAATATAGAGAGCTATTTGCTGTATTTTTCTTTTTTAATTTCTTCGGTTTGTTTTTCTCTTCACTAGTATTTCCCTTCGGTGACCTCTTTTATGCCCTTTTTTGCTGTTTCTGTTGTTATCCCTCTCTTCCTTTACAGTTCGAATATTTTCAGCAAAATTTAGCAGAATTTAGCTGTTTCCTTGCTCTTAAAATTCGTGGTTTTGTCAGTAGAAGGAACAGGTGATATTTCTTCCAAAATTTGTCTGTATTGGGTTAGGAATAATCACTTTTGAAGTGGTAATATAGGAAGTTTTAAGTTTAGTACGATTGAAGATCTAAGTTTTGTCAGTACAGAAATTTGACTTGTCTGGTAACTATGCACTTTTGATGATCTTTAAAGTGGTTGTTTAACATATGTGTGAGATTCTGCTCTTCCATTCGTAGGCACAGACGTTTCTTCCGACAAATAAGCATAATCTGTGATTGGGCCATATTGTGGAATTATTCCACATGTCTTGAAGCTAAATTTTATTGTGGTTCACATCTCCCACATTACAACACGTGGTTCATCTCTCTCAAATACCATTGGTCCATCTCTCCTCATTGGCTGGGGGATATCGACCACTCTGACATCTCCAGATAGCGAATTCGGTGGCTATTTTGGTTTAATATCGTGCTTACATATTTGTCAAGCTTGCAGTAAAACACCCGTGTCAATATTGTGCAAACTAAGCGTTAATATTAAAATTATGTAAGTAAAAGATAAAATTTTTCGGCTTTGCAGAACAGAGAATGTACATTTCCTACACAACTAATACAAAAATAACATCAGTGCTTTGTTACCACGTATGCTCACAAAAGAGATTCCTCACAAGTACCGTGAGCTGCTCTCTAGCGGCACATTTGTGAAATACACCACTGATCAGTCTCGCCCAGTGGTCCAACTCTCACGGATTTACTCTATACATACACACGTATGTAAGTTGTAACTTGTATAGGAAAGAAATGTAAATTAGTTTCTAAGATCTGAGGCTGAATCTTCGTAAGGGATGGGAGGTGTATGGCCGAGTGATGAAGTGAAGCTAAAAAAAAATTTAAAAAATGTCTAAACGTGAATACTACCAATAATTCTCGTAACTTAGGTGGAGTCATACAGCGCCTGTTGCTTTTGTCAGTTCGATGTGTCGTCAGACTCATTAAGAAACCGCTTGTGTCGTGCGGATTGCGAATGTGACACAAAAGGCGACGCAGTCACGCATCACCTATGAGCGAAAAGATCATCAATCGACAAGCAGAACAGGTTCGATCCAGCAGCAAATCCCGAGCGCGGCATACGTCGAAAGCAACATCTCAGATGACTACCAGCTGACATCACAAACTATGTGACTGAGAAGACTTATGCTGAATTAAGCTTGCACGCGAAAACGGAAAAAAATGGCTCTGAGCACTATGGGACTTAACATCTGTGGTCATCAGTCCCCTAGAACTGAGAACTACTTAAACCTAACTAACATAAGGACATCACACACATCCATGCCCGAGGCAGGATTCGAACCTGCGACCGTAGCAGTCGCGCGGTTCCTGACTGAGCGCCTAGAACCGCGAAAACTGACTTATAAAACTTGCATGTATGTACTTCTGTAAAGTGGATGTTGGTTTCCTTTGCACGTCTTCCTACGTATCTCGTCGTCAACATCCAATGTGACATGTAATTGAAACCATGTGTCTGATTAGAGCAACAGGCTGCTTTCATGATACATGATCCAAACAAAATTTTTGACATTAGTATGTGTACACTCATCATACTAGATATACAGGTTTATGTGACCATTTATTCTGGTAATTAGTTAGGTCATCTAGTAATAGCTTGAGGTTACAAGCAACATCTGTGTTTCACATTTACGTTAAGCGGGTCTCACGACTCACTGTACAAACCCGTGTCTGTGCTCTTCATCATGTTCATATAAATAGGTGAAGAACCAATAGAAGAAGACCAAAAATTAACCAAGTGTTTCATATCCGTATTAACACCGTATCCACCTCCTTAGACTGACATTCGAATCATTTTGTGCTGTCTCCCACCACAGAGACGTAGAAAAACGTCAGATTGACCTTCATTGCCATCTCAACCTTGAAAAGTAGCCACACGCATGCCACCTGATTGTGAGATTGAAAGAAAGTATGTTGCGACGCATGTCGTATTAGGACAATATTGTTACATTCTGAAATGCGTCTGTATCCAAGTGAACAGGCTGTTTATGTGTATCCGTGTGTTTATTGATTATCCATGTCCCAGCGTGTCTTACGGGATCGCTTACGAAATAATTTGTCACAGAATTCATTGTCTCTTGAATAGTACATCGATGTGGCAGAAGTCATGGGATAACGACACGCACATGAACTGATCTACATCTACATCTAGATTTATACTCCGCAAGCCACCCAACGGTGTGTAGCGGAGGGCAATTTATGTGCTACTGTCATTACCTCCCTTTCCTGTTCCAATCGCATATGGTTCGCGGGAAGAACGACTGCCGGAATGCCTCCATGCGCACTCGAATCTCTATAATTTTACATTGGTGATCTCCTCAGGAGGTATAAGTAGGGGAAAGCAATATATTGGATACCTCATCCAGAAACGCACCCTCTAGAAACCTGGACAGCAAGCTACAACGCGATGCAGAGCGGCTCTCTTGCAGAGTCTGCCACTTGAGTTTGCTAAACATCTCCGTAACGCTATCACTCTTACCAAATAACCCTGTGACGAAACGCGCAGCTCTTCTTTGGATCTTCTCTATCTCCTCTGTCAACCTGAACTGGTACGGATCCCACACTAATGAGCAATACTCAAGTATAGGTCGAACGAATGTTTTGTAAGCCACCTGCTTTGTTGATGGGCTACAATCTCTAAGGACTCTCCCAATGAATCTCAATCTGGCACCCGTCTTACCAACAATTAATTTTATATGATCATTCTAGCGGTTCTAGGCGCGCAGTCCGGAACCGCGCGACTGCTACGGTCGCAGGTTCGAATCCTGCCTCGCGCATGAATGTGTGTGATGTCCTTAGGTTAGTTAGGTTTAAGTAGTTCTAAGTTCTAGGGGACTGATGACCACAGATGTTAAGTCCCATAGTGCTCAGAGCCATTTGATCCATTTTATATGATCATTCCACTTCAAATCGTTCCGTACGCATACTCCCAGATATTTTACAGAAGTAACTGCTACCAGTGTTTGTTCCGCTATCATTTAATCACACAATAAAGGATCATTTTTTCTATGTATTCGCCATACATTACATTTGTCTATGTTAAGGGTCAGTTGCCACTCCCTGCACCAAGTGCCTATCCGCTGCACATCTTCCTGCATTTCACTGCAATTTTCTAATGCTGCAACTTCTCTGTATACTAGAGCATCATCCGTGAAAAGCCGCATGGAACTTCCGACAACATCTACTAGGTCAATTATATTTATTGTGAAAAGCAATGGTCCCATAACACTCCCCTGTGGCACGCCAGAGGTTACTTTAACGTCTGTAGACGACTCTCCATTGAGAACAACATGCTGTGTTCTGTTAGCTAAAAAATCTTCAATCCAGCCACACAGCTAGTCTGATATCAGGCGACCGGAACTGTATCGAACGCCTTCCGGAAGTCAAAGAAAATGGCATCTACCTGGGAGCCTGTATCAAATATTTTCTGGGTCTCATGAACAAATAAAGCGAGTTGGGTCTCACACGATTGCTGTTTCCGGAATCCATGTTGATTCCTACAGAGTAGATTCTGGGTTTCTAGAAATGACATGATACGCGAACAAAAAAAAAAAAAGTTCTATTCTACAACAGATCGATGTCAGAGAAATAGGCCTATGGTTTTGCGCATCTGCTCGACTATCCTTCTCGAAAACTGGAACTGATGGCGGTAGTATCGCATACACAACGTATAAAAAAATTGTATTAATAGAGCTAATGTACAAATGTACTCAGGCGATTCATGTGAAAAGATTTCCGATGTAATTATTGTATTGGCGTAACTAGAAGCGCCGGAACGAAGATAAAGAACGCAAGAGAAGAGAAAGCAGTGAAACGACGTCGGCCAATGGTGCGCTGATTGTGCCCGTACCACGACGGGAGTGGCGTCTACAAGAGGGGAATGTAAGTGCCGCTCCTGGCAGCCTCTGCCGTTCAGTATCGAGACAGTATACTGACAGGCCTAGCAGGGAATGCTACGACAGCAGTTATTAGTGATCCACAAAGTGTGTGTCGAACTTTCATGAACGTTGCTGTAGCAAAGAACATTACTGGTTGGATATCAGCCATCGCTTGAGACACTTGTTGTAAATACAAGTTAAGTATTGTCAATCTGCTTTACTGAAATAAAACTACTAATGTTATTTACTTGAAATGTTGCTCAGCATTCCGAGAACCCAACATCTCTTAGGCACCCTACACGCGAAGAGTGGGCGGGATCCCACATTTGGTGACGAGTATTCGCCGATCTCCATGCCTGATGGCCACGGAATTACGTGTATATTGTGCTGGCTCCTTAATTCTCTCTTGTCTTTACTCTGCAGGACCGCTCGATGCTTTACCAGTTTCTTGTCGTTTTTACTAATTCGTGTTTTCAGGTGGGCATTGCAGAAATTTTCTTTGCTTTTTTTGTCTGTTTGTTGCATTTGTGTCTTCCAACATGCTCACCCCACCTGTCCCACCACTGCTCAGGCGACACAGCCGCAAGCATTAGATGCCACATAGCTAATGCAGATGTTTCAGTTGCAGACGCAGCAGATTTCTGCACTACTCAACACGATGCAACAGCTACTGGCCAACGCCGTGCGTCAGACGGAACAAGCAAAGCCTACTACAGCCGCTATACCACCTTTTCGACAGTTTTGTTAACAAGAAAAAGAACTGCTCGAGTGGTTATCACAATTTGAAGCCCACGTCATCGCCCACAATGTACCAGGTGCTGAGGAACTTCCCTTATCTACTATCAGCAGTAGGAAGGGCCGTGTTTAAGCTCCTATAATAACTGTTCCCTAACGCCACTCCAAGTGAACTTGCGTATGACGACGTGATAGCGTCACTGACTCACTTCTATGACCAACAAAAGAATATGGTAGCAGCTAGGTATCAATTCTTTATTTGCAAAAAAATGGTCAGAACAAACTTATCGTGAGTGGGTAACAGATTTGCAGGGTATGACAAGGAAATGCAAATTCAGATGTCCTTGCGGTGTTTATATTCAGATGTTATGTTGCGTGATGCGATCGTGTACAACGTACCTTATGTCAAACTCAGAGAACAAATTTTGAAACAGTCACATCCACTATTTCAGCATGTTGTGCAAATACTAGATCAGTACGATTCCGGTGCCTTCTCGGTTCATACAGTTCAGCAGCCAGCTATTTGTCAGGTTGAGTCCCTTGCTTGCGATCGCCCCATTCCACACCAGCAGCATGCGCTAGCCACACCGAGTAAACAACCTCCCACGCCGTGTAAGCATTTCGCTAAACAGGCGGCTACACATTAAGTCTTGCCCCAGTTGTTATTCACACCACAAACGCCAAGACTGCCGTTGCCGACAAACTCAGTGTTACGCTTGTGGTAAGAAAGGACACGTACAATCTGTTTGTTTGCGACAGACCAAATATAAGAATTTGGCGCACTCACAAAATTCTATTCACAAGGCCCAAGTCATTCATGCAGTATATTCCAAGTCGGCAACAGGCAAGAGTGCAGTTTCTCCAGTGATCTGCCAGTCAAGCAAACTTTTTGTTCATTTACTTCTTTGTGGGAAATGTTGGAAATTTTAGTTGGACACGGGTGACTCTGTCAGACTGCCCAGTCGTCACACGTATGAACTGTTAGGCTTCAGATGCCTGTCTACAACTAGCAAGCAACTGATGGCTTATAATGGACAAGACAGTCCCAGTCTCGGAACATGTATTTTGCCTGATATCTATTGCTCGCATACGCGAACAGTGATTTTTACAGTGCTACAATCACACGAGTATGAGAACATATTTGGTCTTGATTCTTTTGATTTGTTTGGCTTGAACATTCAGGACAGTGTGTTGTCAGTGTCTGCATTCCATGCAAAAGACAGTGCAGCTAACGTGCTAAAACAATTCCCGGATCTCTTTTCTGAAGGTTTAGGAACAGCTAACAATTTTGTTGCACATATTACTCTGAAAGACGATGCTCAGCCGAAATTTTGCTGGGCCAGAACTGTTCCCATTGCGTTACGGGTCAAAGTCGCTGCTGAACTTAAAGAATTGCAAGATACCCGAGTCAGTGCACCCATATCAGCTAGTCAATGGGCAAGTCCACTGCTTTTGCTCCCCAAACCATCAGGTCGAATTCGCCTCTGTGTTGACTTTCCGGCCGAGGTGGCCGAGCGGTTCTAGGCGCCACAGTCTGGAACCGCGCGACCGCCACAGTCGCAGGTTCGAATTCTGCCTCGGGCATGGGTGTGTGTGATGTCCTTAGGTTAGTTAGGTTTAAGTAGTTCTAAGTTCTAGGGGACTGATGACCTTAGGAGTTAAGTCCCATAGTGCTCAGAGCCATTTGAACCATTTTGTTGACTTTAAGCCTACAGTCAACCAACAAACTGTCATAGATACTTATCCGTTGCCACACACAGAGGACTAATAGACAAATTACGCGCTCGACGCTACTTTTCCAAAATTGATTTGCGCGACGCGTCTCTTCAAATACAGATCGATGAAGAATCTCAAAAGGTTTGTGTAGTATATACTCATTTGGGTTCGTTCAAATATTCGCGTTTGCCTTTTGGCAGTGCTTCCGCACCCGCACCCGCCATTTTCCTACGGTATTTGGAACAGCTGACTGCCAAACTGTTCAAATTGTTTGGACGACATTGTTGTAGCAAGTTGTACACCTAAAGAACATATTGCAAATTTACGTGCTTTTTTTCGTGTGTTATCTGACGCAGGACTAAAGTGTCATTTGGACATGTGCGATTTTCTGAAACCTGAGACGCAGCTTGGTCATGTCATAAACTGTCAACGTGTACATCCTCTGCAGTCGCATTTGTTAGCCATACGAGATTTGGCAGTTCCTAGCAATGTCACAGAATTGCAGTTAGTTTTAGGGAAAATGAACTATTATACTCGTTCATAACGAATGCTGCGCAAATAGCGCCTCCATTGCATCGCTTGCGTCGCAAGAATGTTACCTTTGTGCCGACAGATGAGTGCCAAGTATCTTTTCAGAAACTCAATGATGCATTGCTCAGTGATCGATGTTGTTGTTTTTGGGGAAGGAGACCAGACAGAGAGGTCATCGGTCTCATCGGATTAGGGAAGGAGGGGGTAGTAAGTCGGCCGTGCCATTTGAAAGGAAACATCCCGGAATTTGCCTGGAGCGATTTAGGGAAATCACGGAAAACCTAAATCAGGATGGCCGGACGCGGGATTGAACCGGCTCCTCCCGAAGGCGAGTCCAGTGTAGTGATTGATGCTTAGTTCACTTTCATCCTGAAAAACCAGTTGTACTGTAAATTAACGCTTCCTCTTACGGAATCGGCGCATTGCTTTCGCTCATAATTGGTGATAAAGACAGGGTTATTGCTTTCGCATCAAAAGTGTTGTCCAAAGCTCAGTGTAACTATTCAAAAATTGAGAAAGAGGCATTGCCTATTATGTATGGTGTCACCAAATTTTACCACTATACGACGAAACTGGTTCCTGCACGAACTGGCCAAAAATTGCAAAGATGGGCTTTGTTGGTGTCTCAATACCAGTACGAGATTTTATATCATCCGACAGCTCAACGTGGTAATGAGAACGCCCTTTCGCGTCTTCCGATTGGCCCGATGCAGACTTTGACGCTTCTGCTGCATCTTGTTGTCACATTGATGGTCAGGATTCTGAATTGCTTCAGGCTTTTCCGCTGAACTATAAGAAAATTACACAGGCCACGGAAGCTGATCCAGATTTGAACATTTTGCTCAATTACATTCGCACATCTTGGCCTCGTTCCTTGCACTGCATAAGGAACTCTGTAGTACTCCGATACTTTGCACATCGGCATAGCCTCGCTGTACAGAAAGGTGTGATTCTTGTTCAGAATGACAGTGGCTAGTCACGTGCGTTGATCCCTGAAAATTTTCAAGAAGAAGTGTTGCAATTTCTTCACCAAGGACACTGGGAGATTGCTCGTACGAAACAGTTAGCACGTCGACAATGTACTTGGCAGGGTATGGACGCCCAAATAGAACAGGAGACGTCACAGTGGCATGCATGTGCGGAAAATCAGTACTCTCCGCCACAAAAAAATTCGTCTTGGCCTAAGTCGGAATCGCCATTGCAACGTGTGCATATAGACTTCGCGGGACCATTTTGGAACACTCGCTGATTGATTGTGGTTGACTCGTATAGCAAGTTTCCTTTTGCTGTGCCAATGAACTCGACAACGTGACGTAGCACAGTTCAGATGTTTTCTTCGATTTTTTTCCTAGAAGGTTCACGTGAAGTAATAGTGTCAGACATAGGCCCTCAGTTCACGTCAAATGCATCTGAAACATTCTGTGAACGCAACGGCATACAGCATCTAACTAGTGCACGGTTCCATCCAGAGTCCAACGGCGAAATGGAACGTTTGTCTGACCATCGCCGGCGGAACTGCTTCACGGTCGCCGTCATTGGACACTGCTCCGCCTGCTCCACCCTCCTCAGCATCCGGCGCCGAAGGAAGCCCACATGTATCGCTTCACTCGCCGCATGATATTGTCTTTTACAGGGCTTTTAGCGGCAGCAGACGATGGGTGCGAGGTGCTTGCGTGTATCTTCTTTTAGGTCCAGATGGCTTGTAGCGCCGTCGTCAAAATCAACTTCGCCTCTGTCATGTACACGATGATCTTTCAGTCTCTCTTCCCCTAGATTCGCCGATGTAGAGGGCAGCGCGGCCACAGCAGCTGCCAGAGGGTGTCCTCACGATACCGCAGGACTACCACAAGGAGACAGGGCCTTCGCCTCCTCCGCCTCTCCTCGTACTACCGATGGAGCTGGAGCCGCCCATTCCTCAGCAGTCGCCGCCTTCTTCATCTGGTCCATGGCAGCAGGAAGTGGACGCGTCCCCTTCTAGTTGTTGTCTGGGGGACGTTTCCGTCAGAGCGCAGGCCGGATGGCGGGGTACGGCTGGAAGCTTGACGTCCCCTGTAGCCACAGCTTCCGGCCCGGCGATGCGCCCATACTCTGCCTCCACCGCCGTGGTCGCACTCTCTACACGACGACGATCCGTCGCTTTGGGGGAGAGGGGAGGAGGAATGTTGTGGCGTAACCACAAGCGCCGGAACGAAGATGAAAAACGCAAGAGAAGAGAAGGCGGTGAAACGACGTCAGCCAATGGTGCGCTGACTTGGAACGCACAACGATAGGAGCGGCCTCTACAAGAGGAGAACGTAAACGCCGCTCCTACCAGCCTCGGCCGCTCAGTATCAGGACAGTATACGGACAGGCTTAGCAGAGAACGCTACGAGAGCAGTTATTAGTGATCCACAAAGTGTGTGCCAAACTTGCATGAACATTGTCTGTAGAGAAGAACATTAATGTTAGCATGACGCCCATCGCTTGCAACACTTGTTTTAAATATATGTCAAGTATTGTCAATCTGCTTCATTGAAATAAAACTACTAATGTTATTTGCTTGAATTGTTGTATAACGTTTCGAGAACGCAGAATCCCTTAGACACCCAATACGCGACGAGTGGGCAGGACCCTACAATTATGGCCGCACGTCGGTAATTAACAGACTTTGAACGCGGAATGGTAGTTCAAGGTAGACGTATTGGACATTACATTTCAGAAATCGTTACGGAATTCAATATTCCGACATACAGCGTGTAAAGAGTGTGCCGAGAATACCAAATTTAAGACAATACCTCTCACTACGGACAATGCACTGGTCGACGGCCTTCACTTATCGACTGAGAGCAGCGATGTATGCACAGAGTTGTCAGTGCTAACAGAAGAGTAACACTTCATGAAATAACCGCAGAAATCAATGTGGGGCATATGACAAATGCATTCGTTAGGAAAGTGGGGCGAAATTTGTCGTTAATGGGCTATGGCAGCAGACGACCGAAGTGAGTACCTTTGCTGACAGCACGACATCGCCTGCAGTCCCTCTTCTCGTGACCCAGTCAGATGGGTGCAGAATTCGATAGGTAAGAGCTGATGGTGGCGCAGACCTCACGAAGCTATCGATCCAGGCTGTCAGCAAGGCACCCAATAATGGTATGGGGCTGTGTTTAGGTTAAGTGGACTGAGTCACTGACTGGATATGGTCATGTTTGGCTACTTGGAGACTATGTGGTGCCATTCATGGGCCTCACGTCCTCAAACATCATGGAATTTTTATGGATGACAATATGCCATGTTACTGGGCGTCACATTCCTTTTCCCCGTATGTATGTCGAAGAACAAGCATGACAAGCATGATTCGTCCTGCTCATAATAATAATGGTTCAAATGGCTCTATGCACTAGGGTACTTAACAACTGAGGTCATCAGTCCCCTAGACTTACAACTACTTAAACCTAGCTAACCTAGGACATAACACACATCCTTGCCCGAGGGAGGATTCGAACCTGCGACCGTTGCAGCCTCGTGGTTCCGAACTGAAGTGCCTAGAATCGCTCGAGCACAGCGGCCGGCATAATAATAATAACAGTTTAATTATCGAGGTAGCTGAGTAGCATGGACTTGATGAATGCTACACGCATGCGGGAATTATAAATATGATCCAGACGAATGTAAATGCGACGCCGTCAGTCATAGACCAGAGATAAATGACCGCCACAAAATTTCAGACTGATTACAGACAAAATGACTGTGACATTCTTAGAAAAATGATAGTGAATAGTTTTGTTCAACATTAACATTCCAGAGGTGCGGCTTTCATATTACCGTTCCGGTAATTATTCCTATTTAAACAAAACACCGACGTCTGTTTTGTTTCGCCGCCACCAGAAATTCCCCCAGTTCAATATGTTACAGCAACCTTAAAGTAAGAATTTTCACTTGACTCATTTTAACCTTTTTAACAACTGTTGATATCCTACATTGTCTTTGATTTTGGTTTTAAAATTATTAGGCAGAAAATTACAACTCAGCTTGGATACACGATAAATGATTTACAAATTAGGTTAGTCCTCTGTCTAGCAATGACCAGACACGCTATCGAATAACCTATCTGTTATGTTACTACTTCATATATGTATTGGCAGACTCGTTCATACGCCTTGCAATAGCTAAAACCAAGCAGTGCTAACACTGCAAATGCTGTTGATTGGACCGGATGTTATAACAGGCTCCGGTGGAATCGTCTCGGTGAGAGAAGCTGAACAGTTCACTGAAGATTTATAATGTTTGCTGACCAGTGAAAGAAAGTGTTTTGAATGTAAGCAAGAATAGGAATACAGAAATCAGTCACACTTCGATTGGTTTTTTATTGTTTTTGCATAGCCAGATTTCAGCTTTAAATAGACATCATCAGTGCTAGAATACGAGGAAATTACAGAATCAGAACTGATTTACATAAAACAATAAGTGAAGCAACGCGATTAGCAATAGAAATGGTCCATTTTAGTCAACATACCATTTGAGTGAGTTACAATAAAAAAAACTCCCAGCACTACATGTCATCATATGACTTTACCGGTCTACAGGCAGAAGGAAACTGAGGATTTTGTTTACAGCAAGTACAGGTAATTCAGTTTATATCATGTAGCGTAAGTAACGATCTCCATATTCCAAAATCAGCTAACCCAGTTTCTTTCTGATGTAACAGTTTCAACGAATTTTTTATTAAGTAAAATCAGCAAGCACAGTATGTTTGCATGTTTGTATTGTTGTCTACAGTCAGAAGACTGATTTGATGCAGCTTTCCATGCTACTCCATCCTGTGCAAGCCTCTTCATCTCCGTGTAACTACTGCAACCTACATCGTTCTGGATCTGCTTGTTGTATTCATCTCTTGGTCTTCGTCTACGATTTTTACCCCTCCACGCTTCCCTCCAGTATTAAACTCGTGATCCCTTGATGCCTCAGAATGTGTACTACCAACCGATCCCTTCTTCTAGTCAGGTTGTGCCACTAATTTTTCTCCCCAATTCTATTCAGTGCCAACTCATCAGTTACATAACCTACCCGTCAAATCTTCAGCATTCTTCTGTAGCACGACACTTCAAAAGATTCTATTTTCTTCTTGTCTGCACTGTTTAATGCCGGCATTTCGCTTCCAGACAAGGCAACACTCAGTACAAATAATTTCAAGTAATCTATACTCAATGTTAACAAATTTCTCTCCTTCAGAAACGCTTTTCTGACAATTGCCAGTCTACATTTTGTATCCTCTCTTATTCGACTGTTATAAGTTATTTTGCTGCCAAAATAGCAAAACTCATCTACTGCTTTAAGTGTCTCATTTCCTAACCTAATTCCCTCAGCATCACATGATTTAGTTCTACTGCATCCCGTTATCCTCGTTTTGCTATTGATGTTCATCTTGTATCCACCTTTCAAGACACTGTCCATTCCATTCAACTGCTCTTTCAAGTCCTTTGCCGTCTTTGACAGAATTACAATGTCATCGGCTAAAGTCAAAGATTTTACTTCTTCTCCCTTCTTTTGGTTACCTTACTTTTCCTCAATATACAGATTGAATAACATCGGGGACAAGCTAAAACACTGTCCCACTCCATTCTCAACCACTGCTTCCCTTTCGTGACCCTCGACTCTTGTAATTTCAATCTGGTTTCTGTACAAATTGTGAATTACCTTTCGCTTCCTGTATTTTACCCCTGCCAACTTTAACATTTTAAAGAGTATTCCAGTCAACATTGTCTAAAGGTTTATCTAAGTTTACGAATGCTATAAACGTATGTTTGCCTTTCCTTAACCTAATTTCTGTCGGAACTGGTAGGGTCAATATAGCCTTACGTGTTCCTACATTTCTCTGGAATCCGAATTTATCTTCCCCGAGATCGGCCTCTAACAGTTTTCCATTCATCTGTAAAGAATTCATGTTCGTATTTCACAGTCGTAACTTATTAAACTGATGGTTCGGTAATTTTCACAGCTGTCGGCACCTGCTTTCTTTGGAATTGGAATTATTATATTCTGCTTGAAGTCTGAAGATATTTCGCCTGTCTTATACGTCTTGCTTACCTGTTGGAAGAATTTTGTCATGGTTGGCTCTCCCAAAGTTATCAGTAGTTCCAAAAGAGTGTTGTCTACTCCCAGGGCATTGTTTCGACTTAGGTCTTTAAGTGCTCCCATCTCATCTTCATCTATGTCCTCTTCCATTTCCATAATATTGCCCTCAAGTACATCTCCCTTATATAGATCCTCTATATACCCCTTCCACCTACCTGCTTTCCCTTCCTTGCTTAGCACTGGTTTTCCATCTGAGCTCTTGATATTCATACAAGTGGTCCTCTTTTCTCCAAATGTGTACTTAATTTTCCTCTAGGCGGCATCTGCCTTACCCTTAGCGATATGTAATTCTACATCCTTAAATTTGTCCTTTAGCTATTCCCTCTCAGCCATTTTGCACTTCCTGTCGATCTCATTTTAAAAAAACTTTTGTATTCCCTTTCACCTGCTTCATTTACTGCATTTTTATGTTTTCTCCTTTTATTGATTAATATCAATATCTTTAATGTTACCCACGGATTTCTACCAGCACTCGTCTTTTTACCTACTTGATCCTCTGCTGACTTCACTATTTCATCTCTTAAAGCCAGCCAGTCTTCTTCTACTGTGTTCCTTTCCCTTTTTCTTGTCAGTCGTTCCCTAATGCTCCTTCTGAAAGTCTCTACAACCTCTGGTTCTTTCAGTTTATCCAGGTCCCATATCATTAAATTCCTACCTCTATTCAGTTTCTTCAGTTTTAATCTGCGGTTCATAACCAATAAATAGTGACCAGAGTCCGCATCTGCTCCCAGAAATGTCTTACAATTTAAAACCTGGCTCAGAAGTCTCTGTCTTACCACAATATAATCAGTCTGAAATCTTCTGGTGCCTCCAGGTCTCTTCCACGTATACTGCCTCCTTTCATGATTCTTAAACCAGGTGTTAACTAAGATTAAATTATGCTCTGTGCAAAATTTTACCAGTCGGCTTCCTCTTTCATTTCTTTCCCCAAGTCCATATTTCCTTACTGCTTTTCCTTCCCTCCCTTTACCTACTATCAAATTCCAGTACCCCATGACTGTTAAATTTTCTTCTCCCTTAACTACCTGAATAATTTCTTTTATTTCATCACACATTTCCTCAATCTCCTCCTCATCTGAGGAGCTAGTTCGACATATAAGCTTCTACTACTGTGGTGGGTGTGGGCTCCCTGTCTATTGTGGCTACAATTATGACTCAAAGCGCTGTCCATAATAGCTTATTCGCGTTCCTACTTTTTTATTCATTATTAAACCTACTCCTGCATTACCAACGTTTGATTTTGTATTTATAATCCTGTAATCATCTTACCAGAAATCCTGTCCCTCCTGCCACCGAACCTCACTAACTCCAACCATACTTAAATTTAACCTATCTATTTTCCTTTTTAAATTTTCTAACCTACCTGCCCAATTAAGGATCTGACATTCCACGCTCTGATCCCTAGAACTCCTGTTTTGTTTCTCCTGATAAAGACTTCCTCCTGAGTTGTCCCCCGCCCGTAGATCATCCGGAATATTTTAACCAAGAGGACACCGTCATCATATACTCATACAGTAGAGCTGCATGCCCTCAGAAAAATTATGTCTGTAGTTTCCCCTTGCTTTCAGCTCATCGCAGTACCAGCACAGCAACACCGTTTTGGTTGGTGCCACAAGTCCAGATGAGTCAATCACCCAGACTGTTGCCTTGCCACTGCTACTACTGCAAACGCTGCTGCCCCTCTCCAGGAACCGTATGTTCGTCTGGCCTCTAAACAGATACCCTCCATTGTCATTGCACCTGTGGTATGGCTACCTGTATCGCTGAGGCACGCAAGCCTCCCCACCAGCGGGAAGGTCCATGGTTAATGGGGGAGGTATATTAACATATCTCCTTTTAAAAGACATGAAGCAACGCAGATCTTCAATGCATTTATTCATATGTTAGGGGTGAAGCGATCCACCAATTTTTTTGCAAAAAATATTAATTGGTTCATACAACTGTCCCCTACGTAATTATTACATCACATTCGAAATGGCTATGGTTCAAACGGCTCTGAGCACTATGGGACTTAACATCTGAGGTCATCAGTCCCCGAGAAGTTAGAACTACTTAAACATAACTAAGGACATCACACACATCCATGCCCAAGGCAGGATTCGAACCTCCGATCGTAGCGGTCGCGCGGTTCCAGACTGAAGTGCCTCGAACCGCTCGGCCACAACGGTCGGCCATTCGAAATGAAAACTAAAAATTCGTTGCGGATGATTCTGAAGTCTGGCATAATCGTTAGTACCATAGCGCTATGTGATCACGAAATAATTCACTTAAATTAATATAATAATTCATAGTAATGGTTTTTTGAGAAATGCTAAAATGACAGTAAAATACTGAAGACAAACATGACAAGGCTACTTTAACCAGGTGCAGTTAATAAATACATACTAATGCCTTCTATCGACGTAAATATCTCATGTAACATATTAAGTAACACAGATGTGGAGTGTAACTTGCAAAGAACAATGTAACACATGGCCTTATATTTGGCCTGTTAGGCAAACGGTTGAACAATCTTTTAACTGTCTGATAGCAAAACCGATGTAGCATAAAACAGTACCAACAAAAGGGAAGCCAAACCGATACCCTGACAACAGTAAGTTATGTTCTCACATACTACCATCCCTACACTCGTCTTATTTAAGGGAGGCCAACATTTCGAAACTACTTTCCTCCTGGATCGTGACGTCTCGTCTGCTGTCGCAGGAAACCGTCGAAAAACTCCCGAAACCGGCTGCTTTTCATAAGCACTTACACGATGAGCAGGTGAACCCCAGTTTACCTGAGATGACAGTATATCTCCATCTCCTTCAGGGAGTACATGAATCTGCTCTGGTCAGCTTTGTGTAACAACCTGACAGCCGATCTCATGAAAGGGGGGGGGGGGGGGTCCACTCTCAAACAAGGGTGGAGCTCTGAACTATATTCCGCCTACCCAATGCTACATGCTTACCAAACCTCATCTCAACTCTTCTACCTGTCTGTCATTTTAGTTTTCTGTTAAATGTATTCTTAAACTTCCTGTAGCTGAACACCAAAAGGAATTAGTCACCATTCAACACATTGCCAGGGTGAACAACTTCCCTCCCATTATTTGGATACAATTGAAAAGAAAGATTGTAAAAAACCCGAAATGTAAAAGAATATTGAAGGTAACAGTAAAATGGAAGACATAAATTACAAATACATTTGCTTGCCGTACTGTAGCACCTTTAACATAAGAATAGCATCGTGTTCCAAATCACGAAACGTACAAGTTTCCTTTTCAGCTACAAACATTCTTGGACATACGTGTACCACGAATCATATGTGTAGATGATAAAATTTCCATAATGTGATGCCTGTTATGTGGTACAGACAGACAGACAGACTTGATATGAGTTTTGGTAAGCATATAGTTTTGATAAGCGGGATATAGTTAAGAATCCAACTTCGCTGGCTGCCCACTTGGACACATTCCCCCCCTCCCCCCCCCCCCCCAGAGGACGGGTGTCAGGATGTTGTACAAAGCTGAAAAGGGAAGATTAATAGACGTCTGAAGGAGATGGAGATATATTGCCATCTTAGGTCATCTGGTGATCATCTGCTCAATGAGCAAGTGCTGATAAAAAAGAAGCCGTTTTTCAGAGCTTTTCGACGGTCTACTGCTTCAGGACACGAGACGTCACGACAAGGATAGAAATAGTTTCGAATCTTTCTTTTCTTTATTATTATTTCATCGTCCCCACCCCAACCCCATCTCATGGACAGGAGGATGTCAGCGGATAAAGTACGCTGCTCTTCAACCACATGAGATTAAAATTTTAAAAACGTAACACAATATGCCAGTTCAGAAATATAAACGTTTTGTAGCATAAAAAGACAGATTGGCAAGTGCATTAGTTAAAATTTAAAAGGCTAATTTGGTGATTAATTGAAATCTAGACACAGACAAATGTCAAATGAGTGCCACATATGAAGATGTGAAAACACATAGACAGTTAAAGGTAAAAAGGAAAGTAACATAGATGAGTAAAGCGATGAGTGGATAGAGACTGCCAGGGGCAAGGGTATCATGGGAATGTAGCATTTAAAGGTAGTGCTCAGGAGCGGGTTTGTGTGGGTGGATGTCTGGAAGAAGGATGGGGGAAGAGTGGAAAGGGGTGCAGTACCAAACCAGATTTAAGGAGTGGTTGGAGAGGATCTTTGGTGTCTATGAGTTTCCTACAGTCAGGAAGCCATAGTAAAACACTTCGAGGGGTAAAAACAATTATAGTGGCCATTTTGTCCCATTCTGCACTGATGTATACTTGACCTAGTGGCTGCAGCATACGATGACAAGAGACATCTTGATCTTTTTATTGTGTACTTTAGTCTTGTAAGTACTTGAATTCTGCGGGATTTTATTAAATACTTCGTAGTGTGTGACGTTTTCTTGTTTTCCGAGTGAAGTATTAGCATTTAGGGCGTAAGTATTCATGTGTGTAGACTCGGTTATTAATGATAATTTTTTTGCAGTAGTTTTCAATTTCAACTTCTCCAAACATTGACAGGGCTAGTCAAGTGCGGCATCAAGAGGCAAGGAAAAATACTGTTACACGTATTATGTTCGAGTATAATACTTTTCTGGAGACTAGAAATCTACTCTTTAGGAATCAGCATGGGTTTCGAAAAAGACGGTCGTGTGAAACCCAGCTCGCGCTGTTCGTCCACGAGACTCAGAGGGCCATAGACACGGGTTCACAGGTAGATGCCGTGTTTCTTGACTTCCGCAATGCGATCGATACAGTTCCCCACAGTCGTTTAATGAACAAAGTTAGAGCATATGGACTATCACACCAATTGTGTGGCCGGTCGGAGTGGCCAAGCGGTTAAAGGAGTTATAGTCTGGAACCGCGAGACCGCTACGGTCGCAGGTTCGAATCCTGCCTCGGGCATGGATGTGTGTGAAGTCCTTAGGTTAGTTAGGTTTAAGTAGTTCTAAGTTCTAGGGGACTGATGACCTTAGAAGTTAAGTCCCATAACGCTCAGAGCTATTTGAACCATATGTGTGATTGGATTGAAGAGTTCCTAGATAACAGAACGCAGCATGTCATTCTCAATGGAGAGAAGTCTTCCAAAGTAAGAGTGATTTCAGGTGTGCCGCAGGGGAGTGTCGTAGGACCCTTGCTATTCACAGTATACATAAATGACCTTGTGGATGACATCGGAAGTTCACTGAGGTTTTTTGCAGGTGATGCTGTGGTGTATCGAGAGGTTGTAACAATGGAAAATTGTACTGAAATGCAGGAGGATCTGCAGCGAATTGACGCATGGTGCAGGGAATGGCAATTGAATCTCAATGTAGACAAGTGTAATGTGCTGCGAATACATGGAAAGATAGATCCCTTATCATTTAGCTACAAAATAGTAGGCCAGCAACTGGAAGCAGTTAATTCCATAAACTATCTGGGAGTACGCATTAGGAGTGATTTAAAATGGAATTATCATTTAAAGTTGATCGTTGGTAAAGCAGATGCCAGACTGAGACTCATTGGAAGAATCCTAAGGAAATGCAATCCGAAAACAAAGGAAGTAGGTTACAGTACGCTTGTTCGCCCACTGCTCGAATACTGCTCAGCAGTGTGGGATCCGTATCAGATAGGGTTGATAGAAGAGATAGAGAAGATCCAACGGAGAGCAGCGCGCTTCGTTACAGGATCATTTAGTAATCGCAAAAGCGTTACGGAGATGATAGATAAACTCCAGTGGAAGACTCTGCGGGAGAGACGCTCAGTAGCTCGGTACGGGCTTTTGTTAAAGTTTCGAGAACATACCTTCACCGAAGAGTCAAGCAGTATATTGCTCCCTCCTACGTATATCTCGCGAAGAGACCATGAGGATAAAATCAGAGAGATTAGAGCCTACACAGAAGCATACCGACAATCCTTCTTTCCACGAACAATACGAGACTGGAATAGAAGGGAGAACCGATAGAGGTACTCAAGGTACCCTCCGCCACACACCGTCAGGTGGCTTGCGGAGTATGCATGTAGATGTAGATACTATCTGAGAAGGTCCAATTGATTCAGGGGAAGCAGTGTCGGCGGGAGGCGTCAACAGCAAGTTACGTTTACTGAAATCCAGAGAACCATAACCGCATGGCAACAGATAGAGACTACTGAGATTTTCTAAACAGAATCGTCAGTAACGCAGAGCAGTTCCAAGTCTTTAATTCACGGATTGCGCGGCCCCTCTCGCCGTAGGTTCGGGTCCTCCTTCGGGCATGGTTGTGTTTTGTTCTTAGCGTCAGTTAGTTGAAGTAGTGTGTAAGTCTAGGGACCGATGACCTCAGTAGTTTGGTCACATAGGAATTCACACACATTTGAACATTTTACCAAACATGTGGAAACATATGGGACATTTCCTAGTGGGGTAAAAAGATGACAGAACAAGCAACAGGAACAGATAGAAAAGCCGAGGACGACAGGATACCAGCCGAGGAAGACGTGAAATAAGCCAAAAAAATAGAGAGAAATGCACAAAAATAGATAGAAAAGCACATTGGTAGATAGAAAAGGAAAAGAAGACACTTAAGCGTTTAGGAAAGAGATGGTAGCGTTACGGGGAAAATTCGATGATGATATTATTAAACACGTAGATGGAAATGTGTCTGAGCTCTCTAAAACAGTCGAAAACTACGTGAGCAGGTCGGGCTAGGCTGAGGCAACTCTAAAAAAATTGGAGGAAATTAAGTACTGCCGGCCGGTGTGGCCGAGCGGTTCTAGGCGCTTCAGTCTGGAACCGCGCGACCGCTACGGTCGCAGGTTCGAATCCTGCCTCGGGCATGGATGCGTGTGATGTCCTTAGGTTAGTTAGGTTTAAGTAGTTCTAAGTTCTAGGGGACTGATGACCTCCGATGTTAAGTCCCATAGTGCTCAGAGCCATTTGAGCCAAACTAAGTACTTGCTTTCTGAAACAGTACCCGCTCTGGAGATTCGATTCTCAGAAATTGAGGAGGTTACCTTACTTAAACAAGGTTTTGAGAACCTGAGAAAAGAGTGAAAGAGAGAGTTCCAGAGTCGTTAGTGTCCCTACCGGGAGTAGTGACGCAAAGCAGTCATTATGAGGGAAACGTATCTGTACAGCTTTGTCCATTAAAGGACAGGACTTTGAAATTAAACACTTATTTCTGCTAACGAAATACCTGCATATCAGGACTTTGATAGGGCAATTTAAGGGCAGTTTGTGTAACTTCCGACCAGTCCAAAGAAAGCTAGAATTTGTGAGTTGTCATATGAGTAGAGAAGTCAACGCGAAAGTTTTGGCAGTCCCCAGACGCTGCACAACCTTTACAGAATTCGGAATTGGGGAAATAGGGTTCCCACATCTTATCATAATGGCCTCTCCACTAGTGGCAGCATACTTCCAGTCTTACCTGCAGTATCTTGAAGAGATTTTAAAACGGAATCAAAATATTGACTACCTGTACCGTAATGGCGAGCTGATACAACTCTTCATTAATACCATGTCAACTTAACGCCAAAGATCTCTCCTCTGTGTTGAGAAGACTGATCGGAAGGCATTTAAGTTAGTTTTAACTGATTTCGACAAGTAGGTACGACGAGACAAGAGAATGTCGTCTGCATGAGAACGAGATCCGAACGGTAACTCATGACACAATGAGTGGATGTGTGGCACTGTCCGGGAAAATAATAACAAAGAACAGCCTTACAATCAGAGAAACAATTGGCATGGCAAAAGATCGAGGCATTACGAGGAGACAGCAGGCGAGTTCCACGGAGGGAATGCGAAAACAGGTGAGTAGAATTTACTGAGCTAAGAAATCCACCCGAAATGATAGTCAACAAGCTTGACTATGTGACGAGCAAAAGATGAGTGCAGGAAAGGCCCAGATCTTCATTATAAGCGTGGAAAAATGGATCAAATGGCTCTGAGCACTATGGGACTTAACTTCTGAGGTCATCGGTCCCCTAGAATTTAGAACTACTTAAACCTAACTAACCTAAGGACATCACACACATTCATGCCCGAGGCAGGATTCGAACCTGCGACCATAGCGGTCGCGCGGTTCAAGAGTATAGCGCCTTGAACCGCTCGGTCACACCGGCCGGCGTAAGCATGGAAAAATACGATGAAATTAGAGATAACCTCTTGGCTGAGATGGGCAGTGCTCAGGGGCACTAAATACCGTCATAATTATTACTATCGGTATCAGGGAACTTCCCGTAACCCTTGACATAAACAGACTTGTAAAGGGAATTTTCAGAGCCTACATTCTTGGTAGAACATAGGATGTCTTTCCCACGGCAAACAACAAGGATAAGGGGAGCAATTAAAGGCAAATTTGTTAGAGATAAAAAGGCGAGTGCGGTTTACTTTTAGATGTAAGGGTTCCACGTTCTTCATGAATGCGATAATGATTCCTCAGCTGGGGACAGAAGTAATTTTGTGGGTGGAATTCCTGTGAAAATATACGCGTCTGGATAGACGCCAACGTTGCAGTGCCGAACCCGGGGTAAAGAGCTGCCTACCCTCACCACCTACTAACTGAAATCGAGCTCATCTGACTAGGCCAACGCTTTCCAGTCGTCTAGGGCTGATCCGTTATGTCACGACACCAGTAGAGGCGCTGCAGGCGATGTTGTGCTGTTATCAAAGGCACCTGCCATAGTCCATAAACGCTACATTTCGTTGCACTGTCCTAACGCATACGTTTGTACGTTCCACAATGATTTCTGCGGTTAATCCACGTAGTGTTGCCATTCTGTTAGCATTGACGACTCTACGGAAACGCCGCTGCTCTCGGTCATTAAGTAAAGGCCCGTCGGCCACCGCATTGTCCGTTGTGAAAGGTAACCGCCGAAAAGTCGTATTCGGGGCACAATGTTGACACTGCGGATCGTGGAATGCAGAATTCCCTAAAGTTTTCCGAAATGAAATGCCCCATGCGTTTAGCTCCAAGTCTGTTAATTTCCGTAGTGCGGCCACAATCTTGTCGCAAATCTTTTGACGTGAATCACCTGAATACAAATGACAACTCCGCCAATGTACTGCCCCTTTTTTGTCACAAGAATCACCTTGTAAGTAGGCTGTTTATGTTTTCCTATTGGCAACGTTACGTAGCGCTCTGTATGAAAATCACTGGCTGTGCTGAGTGCAGTCTGTGGCTAGTTAGCATTGTTGTCTGCCATTGTAGTGTTGGGCAGCTGGATGTTAACAGCGCCTAGCGTTGCGCAGTTGGAGGTGAGCCGCCAGCAGTGGTGGATGTGGGGAGAGAGATCGCGGAGTTTTGAAATTTGTAATACTGGATATTATGAACTGCTATGTATATTATGATTTTTCAACACTATTAAGGTATATACATAGTTTGTTCTCTATTAATATCTTTCATTTGCTAACTATGCCTATCAGTAGTTAGTGCCTTCAGTAGTTTGAATCTTTTATTTAGCTGGCAGTAGTGGCGCTCGCTGTATTGCAGTAGTTCGAGTAACGAAGATTTTTGTGAGGTAAGTGATTTGTGAAACGTATAGGTTAATGTTAGTCAGGGCCATTCTTTTGTAGAGATTATTGAAAGTCAGATTGCGTTGCGCTAAAAAATATTGTGTGTCAGTTTAAGCACAGTCATGTATATATTTTTCAAAGGGGACGTTTCAACCTGCGTGCAAGTGACAGCTCCGCCAATGCACAGCTCTTTTACATCTTACGTACGTGATATTACCGCCTTCGGTATGTGTATGTGTATATCGCTATTTTTTCACCTCTCCGTGTATTCTTGTGAGGGAAGTATAAATGAATAGGTGTTTACGACTTCAGAGACAGATGTATCTCGCGCAGTTGCTTTCATTTTTAAACTTGTCTATAGGCCCAACTTTGCTGGTCGCAAAATCGCATTGGTGACGATCCGTTATTACAGAAGCATAACGTTTGCGTTTTAAATGTTTGAGATTGCAGTGCTGTCATCATTATCGAGTATTATGACTCGTGACATTCCTAAAAATAGTTATTATTGTTATTATTATTATTATTTTGTGGTGCCTCACTTCGTTGTTTTGTTTCTGTACGCTTTATCCATATGATGTATAAGATAGGTTCGCTACTGAGATAGCGAGTATGGAAGGAAAGAACGTAAGAAGATAGACGTCGAGGTCATTTGAGACGGAGCAGAAGCTCGGATTATGTCAAGGATGGGGAAGGAAATCGGCCGTGCCCTATCAAGGGAACCATATTTGCCTGGAGCGATTTAGGGAGTCCAGTTCCGCTAACCACTGCGCCACCTCGCTCGCTGAGATACTCAATTTGCCTTTAGGGGAAACCATTACTTTTTGGCTAATGACGTGTTTTGAAAGGAGTAGCGAATCATAGCGTGTCGCAAAAGGTGCTTTTTGAGTGTGGCGCGAGGACGATTAATGGATTTCGTGTTTTATAATAATTTATAATTCGTGGTAAGATTCAATGGGACAAAACTGCTGAGGTCATCGGCCCCTACGCTTTCACATTGCTTAATCTCTCTTCAACTAACTGACGCTAAGGACAACACACACACCCATGCCCGAGGGAGACCTCGAACCTCCGGCGGAGGGAGCCGCGCGAACCGTGACAAGCCGCACTGGACCACGCGGCATTTCGTGTTCTGCGTTGTCAATGGACACACCGTAAATCTTGTTGCGAGTGTTTCGGTCTACCAGCAGCTGCCTAGAACGTCCTGTATGATCCAAAAGTCCGTTAACATATGAAAATGCACTAATTCAAGCACACATGCCTGAAATGACAAGTGATTTCGTTGAAACGAAAGAGGAGTGTAAATACCGCCCAACAGATGGCGCTGGACAGTAACACGTCAGTGACGCCGCATGAGATTCGTGTGTAAAATTGTATGTAGTGAGAAAGGGAGTCAGTTACCAAGATTTCATTCCGTTAGATTACTGGTTGAGGGGTTACCTGAAGTCGCAAGTCTGCATCACTGGGGATGCTAAAAGACATCCTACAGCAGTTTCTCACAATACCTGCTGGCTTTCTGTGCAGCACTGTTCACAACATTTTCCCTTCACTACCGGAAACGTTGATGATTGACAGGCGACATTTTCAGTCTTTGTTATAAAGAACATCAACATCGTCTTTGCTAAAAATTAGTTCTGATGCTAATTATTGCTTTTGTGTCATACTGAGCGCCATTTGTTGGTCATTTTGTGCACTTCAATTCAGTTACATTATTCCGAGAAATTTTGAATTTTTAAACGTTACTGGATTTTCATGTCACCCTACACGTTACTTGAACAGTGCAACTAGGAAACGTTAATTTTGCCCCACCTCTCTGAAATCCATATCGGCAGAAGAGTTATTGGTCACCGATAATAATTTATTAAAGTGAATATTTTAGGGGCAAAATGATTTGATTTGATAGGTAATTAATGAGAATGTCTTAACCAGGATTTGCTTGTATTTGCTGCGTAATCATGTTGATTATGAGCAAGTGAATTAAAAGTAACCATGAAGCGAAAGTTACTTTATATTAAAATGTACCATGGTTCCACGTTAACATTCACTGCAAATTTCTGTAGTTGTAAAAAGGTAGCAACAGAATAACACTGTGCCGTGCTGAGGTTGTGTTTAGTAGCTACACTCACCGAAGTTTCAATTGTTTCAGAGGCAGGTGAGGTGCGGGGGAGGCTTAAGAGGTATATCAGGTAGCGTGTACTGGAGGGACCGGCCGACCTCCTAAGGGATTACCGGACCTACGGGCCGACACGCGGAACATGAGAGGCGAGCCGCCACACACCTGTCTGCTCAGGGGACAGCCTGACGAGCACCAGGGTCAGCGAAAACGTAGCTACTGCATGTCGCCATCCATTCACCAGAAGAGTTGCTAAGTCTGACACCTTAAACCTTTACAGTTTGAATGCCCACTCTGAGTTCAGGAAGAGACAATTCTTTATCGTAAATCAGCACATTGATGTAATCAGTTTCACTGTGTTTTTGGAAACCACAACCAACATCCTCTACTCTCACATAAAAAACGTGCCTGTCGCTATTATTCATTAATGTAAACCAGCACTTACTAAATTTATTTACAGTAATTAATTTTGTTTTCAACCAAATTAGTAAATCAAACTCTGATATATTATTGTAGGTATGGTCAGAATATACCGAAGTGCGAAAATATTATTTTGTTAATTTCCACCAAGAACAATACAAAAAAAAAGGTAAAGTCTTTTGAAGATTTTCCATGTTGTCAGCGCACGAATTCTCAAGTTTTGCTTTTAAGAATCAGTCAGACAAAATAACGCGTTATAATTTTGCTTGTCCTAATGCAATACTGTTAGTTATTTACTGGCTATGGTAGACTTCAGAGTTGGTTTAATTTGAAGATGCCCAACCTATGTGTCGACGAGTTTTACATCGTTGCAGTTATATAACCATCTATTAACGGATATCTACATCTACATCTACATCTACATCTACATCTACATCTACATCTACATTTATACTCCGCAAGCCACCCAACGGTGTGTGGCGGAGGGCACTTTACGTGCCACTGTCATTATCTCCCTTTCCTGTTCCAGTCGCGTATGGTTCGCGGGAAGAACGACTGTCTGAAAGCCTCTGTGCGCGCTCTAATCTCTCTAATTTTACATTCGTGATCTCCTCGGGAGGAATAAGTAGGGGGAAGCAATATATTCGATACCTCATCCAGAAACGCACCCTCTCGAAACCTGGCGAGCAAGCTACACCGCGATGCAGAGCGCCTCTCTTGCAGAGTCTGCCACTTGAGTTTGTTAAACATCTCCGTAACGCTATCACGGTTACCAAATAACCCTGTGACGAAACGCGCCGCTCTTCTTTGGATCTTCTCTATCTCCTCCGTCAACCCGATCTGGTACGGATCCCACACTGATGAGCAATACTCAAGTATAGGTCGAACGAGTGTTTTGTAAGCCACCTCCTTTGTTGATGGACTACATTTTCTAAGGACTCTCCCAATGAATCTCAACCTGGTACCCGCCTTACCAACAATTAATTTTATATGATCATTCCACTTCAAATCGTTCCGCACGCATACTCCCAGATATTTTACAGAAGTAACTGCTACCAGTGTTTGTTCCGCTATCATATAATCATACAATAAAGGATCCTTCTTTCTATGTATTCGCAATACATTACATTTGTCTATGTTAAGGGTCAGTTGCCACTCCCTGCACCAAGTGCCTATCCGCTGCAGATCTTCCTGCATTTCGCTACAATTTTCTAATGCTGCAACTTCTCTGTATACTACAGCATCATCCGCGAAAAGCCGCATGGAACTTCCGACACTATCTACTAGGTCATTTATATATATTGTGAAAAGCAATGGTCCCATAACACTCCCCTGTGGCACGCCAGAGGTTACTTTAACGTCTGTAGATGTCCCTCCATTGAGAACAACATGCTGTGTTCTGTTTGCTAAAAACTCTTCAATCCAGCCACACAGCTGGTCTGATATTCCGTAGGCTCTTACTTTGTTTATCAGACGACAGTGCGGAACTGTATCGAACGCCTTCCGGAAGTCAAGGAAAATGGCATCTACCTGGGAGCCTGTATCTAATATTTTCTGGGTTTCATGAACAAATAATGCGAGTTGGGTTTCACACGATCGCTGTTTCCGGAATCCATGTTGATTCCTACATAGTAGATTCTGAGTTTCCAAAAACGACATGATACTCGAGCAAAAGACATGTTCTAAAATTCTACAACAGATCGACGTCAGAGAGATAGGTCTATAGTTTTGCGCATCTGCTCGACGACCCTTCTTGAAGACTGGGACTACCTGTGCTCTTTTCCAATCATTTGGAACCTTCTGTTCCTCTAGAGACTTGCGGTACACGGCTGTTAGAAGGGGGGCAAGTTCTTTCGCGTACTCTGTGTAGAATCGAATTGGTATCCCGTCAGGTGGTGATGTGTCGGTCTTATACATTGCTATGTATCATTATTTCATTTTCTGTGAAAATTTGCAGTTATCTCGTGAGTCGTAGCAGTATGTCTGAGAAAGCAATCCTGGGGCCGCTGGCTGGTTTGCCGCTGAATGCATCCCCATAGCCTCTCAGGTCACTTGATAGTTGAAAGACGGCAACGGCTACTAAAAGCTGGGCTGGCGTCTACCCCCCCCCCCCCCCCCCCCCCACGCATTACACGTTGGTGGCAGTGTACACCACGGCTGCCCTGCGGCCGCCACATACTAATTGAGACAGATAGTTTTCCTTTTCTGCAGTGCTTCATAAGAGACACCGCGGCATATTGTCGGCCTTGTCCTTGTCCACTGTGGTCCACTGCAAAAATAACTTACTTGTTATTCAGCAACAGCTATGGCCATTGCAGACGCTCGTCTCCTATCAATAAAATATAGCTTTTGCAGACATTGCTTTTTCAAAGCAATCACCATTGCATTCACTCATCTTAAATCGATACGAGTTAGTTTCTCTTGACATTCAGTGTCAGTGCAAAGGGCATTACACTCACTCATTCATGGTCAAAACGCCGTACTCTTGAGTGCTGTTGTGTCAAGGCAAGTAGCATTGCACATTCCTACAAACACACTATTAATTAGTGTTTCTGTTCACTCACTTCCGTCGCAGTCTTCCTGCTGAAATCCTTGTCTAGTAAAGTGTATGGGAGTTCTATAAATGTATTTCATTGTTTACTGTTTAGCTTTAAAATAAAAATTTTGAATCGATTGCAGAGGTCGTAGTAGCGTATTGGGTAGATAAATTAGTCTCTGGTCCTGGAGATCTTGGGTTCCTCGTTCGTTCCGTCGTGGATGGTCCCTAATCCATTTAGCGTACTGTCAAAATGAGTAGCAAATCTCTTTCCTATGGATATAGAGCAGCCGGAGCGAGTGACAAGCCATGGCTTCCCCTCCTACTGCCACAGCGGATAGTAGGGCTGCACTCTACCTGTAGACATTAGTCCCTTTAAGGGCTTGCACCAAAGACTTTAATTTAACTTCTTTTAAACGTCCATGCAACTCAATTCAAATACCGCAAGTACTTATTAAATTACTGACAGTACGTAAATACTAAGAGCAAGTAGTCACCATTTAAGTTTATTTACACCAGGATGCACGTAGGTGTTTAACACATATGCAGTTGCCTGAATACAGTTATATATTCATCATTAACATGGGTTTCTGGACTGCATTTTCATTGCTGATGCTCTCCTGTGGAAAATAATAACTCCTTCAGCCTTTCGTGTTACCGACCCGTTGGCCGATATTAAAGTTATCTCTATACGTAAGAGGCACTTACCCTTCTTCTACAACCAGTAACTATAGGTCAGTGCCCTTTAACTACTAATTTGACTATAGTATGCGATTAGGAAAATTTTGTGTCTGAAGAGATTAAGTTTTGCGTAAGATACACTATGTGATCCAAAGTATCCGGACATCTCGCTGAAAATGACATAAAAGTTCGTGGCGCCCAGCATCGTTAATGCTTGGCCTTAATGACAGCTTCCACTCTCGCAGGCGTACGTTCACTCAGGTGCTGGAAGGTTTCTTGGGGAATGGCAGCCCGGAGTGCTGCATTGACGAGAGTTATCGATGTTTGTCGATGAGGTGTGGCACGAAGTTGGCGTTCCAAAATATCCCAAAGGTGATCTATAGGATTCAGGTCAGGACACTGTGCAGGCCACTCCATTACAGGGATGTTATAGTTGTGCACAGACGGTGCATTATGAACAGGTGCTCTTTCGTTTTGAAAGATGCAAACGCCATCCCCGAACTGGTCTTCAACAGTGGGAAACAAGAAGATGCTTAAAACATCAATGTAGGCCTTCGCTGTGATAGTGCCACGGGAAACAACAAGGGGTGCAAGCCTCTCCATGAAAAACACGACCACACCATAGCACCACTGCCTCCGAATTTTACTGTTGGCACTGTACACGCTAGTAGATGACGTTCACGAGGCGTTCACCACACTGTGTACCGTGATTCGTCACTCCACACAACGTTTTTCCACTGTTCAATCGTCCAATGTTTACGTTCCTTACACCAAGTGACGCGTCTTTTGGCATTTACCGACCGGATGTGTGGCTTATGAGCAGCCACTCGACCATGAAATCCAAGTTTTCTCGCCTCCCACCTAACTGTCATAGTACTTCCTGTGGATACTGATGCAGTTTGGAACTCCTGTGTGATTGTGAGTATAGACGTCTGCCTATTCCACATTATGACCCTCTTCAACTGTCGGCGGTCTCTGTCAGTCAACAGACGGGGTCGGCCTGTACGCTTTTGTGCTGTACGTGTCCCTTCACGTTTCCATTTCACTATCACAACGGAAACAGTGTACCTAGGGATGTTTAGGAGTGTGGAATTCTCGCGTACAGACGTATGACATAAGTGACACCCAATCAGCTGACCACGTTCGAAGTCCGTGTTCCGCGGAACGCCCCATTCTGCTCTCGCACGATGTCTAATGACTACTGAGGTCGCTGATACGGAGTACCTGGCAGGAGGTGGCAGCACAACGCACCTAATACGAAAAACTTATGTTTTTGGGGGTGTCCGTATACTTTTGAGCACGTAGTGTATATGCAGAGCTCAAAAGGAATCGGCATTTATTAATGATAGACTTGTAACTGCAATGAACCAACTGAAGATGGGTGAAAACCCGAGATGCGTTTTACCATAAATACAGTTAATAGATCCGGCTGTTTGCTACATTTCTTCAGTCAATGTAATTCACAGCTACGGAACTCAGCCAACGTTACAAGGACAAAAAAATGTAAACTGCTGACATACGCAGCAGAAGAAGGAAGATATTCAAATATTTCTATACGGGAAGAAATAACAGTAGGTAAAGTCAAAATCAATTCTGTGATGTAAAGTCTTGCGTGAGTATCTAAATGTAGCAGTAATGAATAGTTAGCTATGAAACGAGATGTCCTCTTCACAGTCTTCATCACCTGGCCCTTGTTTTTTCGCACTCTCGTTTGACGGTGCTTATCTACTGGTTCGCAGAAATACACTTGAGCCAGCGATACGTCGCTAAGAGCTACTTTCCTGTTATGTCACAGCTATTTTTGTGTTACCGAAATCTGCTGCAAACCATCCAAATGACGTAATGATGTAAACAGCAATACTGTATTTGATACGAAATATCGTTCGAGCTAGAAAACGATCGCGTTAGCTGTAGAAATGACGTTTGTAGCATATGAAGCTGCTGCACAAATTATTTTTTATTGTTCAGCCTTTTTCGGACAGGGCCAGGCATTGTGTACAGGATGGTGGAATATTGTACTAAAATGCAAGCAATAATTTAAAATTTTTATTAGTAGTAGGAGATAGATGAAAAATGTCAAAATATAATACTTACACTCGTAAATAATATTTTGTCATGCAAAGGTAGTTGCATGCAGTGTCAGTTCCACAACTGTCCAAAGACTACACAAACGGGAAAGAATTGCCATCATGATAGTACTACTTTTCCAATAAAATATCACAAAAACTTTCAATGTTTTTGGTTTTTCAGTTCGAAAAATTAAATTGTTTCAAAAAATGGTTCAAATGGCTCTGAGCATTATGGGACTTAACATCTAAGGTCATCAGTCCCCTAGAACTTAGGCCTACTTAAACCTAACTAACCTAAGAACACCACACACATCCATGCCCAAGGCAGGATTCGAACCTGCGACCTTAGCGGTCGCGCGGTTCCAGACTGAAGCGCCTAGTACCTCTCGGCCACATAGGCCGGCTAATTAAATTGGGATCCTTAGCATGATGAGAAAAAATTTCTCTCTCTTCCAAGAGGTCCATATAAGTAGCTTTCCCTGTTATAGGTGAACTAGTAACACCATTTTTAGTTTGGACTCGTACATGCTTTCCATCATTAAATATGTGGCAAACGTAGATGGGTTGCTTGTATCGGTGCACAAAGGTGTTTATATCATGCACATGTTTTTCTTCCAGATTGTCCAGTGTAGTATTTATTGGAAATTTTGCACTGCACTTTATGTCTTTCCGATTAGTAATAGCAGGTTATCGGATCATATTTATGTCCTGTGTTGTACATCGTGTCCGAAAACTAGTTTATATTTCTCTTTCACGAAATATGCAGTTAGTTTTGTTGGATATTTGTTTGATGTTTGGCCGGATCCTATTTTGGTTTCGGTTTCTTTCTCTTCATTTATTAAGTTTCTTTCTCTCCTAGTTAACTGATAGTTATTGTTTCTCTTATCTCTGCACATTTAATTGCCTTGGACACAATACATTTTTTATTGTTGTGTGTCAAAATATTTAGCTCTATTACAAAGTTCTTATTGAGAATGTAAGCGAATTATTGTGTCTATCTTAGCATTAAAAAACGCCTTTTTGTGTCTCATGGATAAAGTGAGTTATTGCAGACTGTCCCATAAGACGTTACTGCTTTCCGGAAAACAATAAATTTGTGAGTTCCTTTTCTATTTTTGATAGTAGCATCTAAAAAGTTTATACTCTCCCCCCCCCCCAGACAGCAGACGTCCTTAAAAATGAGTGTCGGTAATAAAATAACAGTCACAGCTACTTCACACATTATCCGCCACTTGTTTTAAGAAGTAATTCTGCAAAACGAAATAAAATTCGAAAAATTATTGTTGTCATATTTTTATAAACGTATTATAAATGTATTTTATAAATGTTGTGTATACCGCCTCCGTAGCTGAATGGTAAGCGTTGCTGATTGACATGCGGGGGACCCGCGTTCGATTCGTGGTACTGCCAGGGGATTTTCCTTGGTGGGAGGACTGGTACGGGATGCACAGACCCTCGTGAGGACACCTGAGCAGCTACTCGACCTACTTGTTCCAGGATCAAGAAACCCGACAACTGCCGGAAGAGCGGTATACTGACCACCTAATCGCACCGCCGGGGGCCGGAACGCAAAACTTCCCTTTACTTTATACGTAATTTATTAATTTCTTATGTTTGTATTCGATAAGAGAATTTCACACGATAGATAAGATAACGGGTTTGAGCTCTATCCACTACGCAGTTTAAAGCTGTCCAGGAAGTTCAGAACAGCACACGCCGCAACAGATGAAATGATTGATTGTGGACACAATAGAAAATTTACAAATGTAACGAGCCACTTGGACGCCATTATTTGGTGCGCAGACATGAAATTGCGAGAGTCATCGGTAATTATCACATCTGCTCGCCGTTGTTAATCTCTCCTGGCCTCGCCTCACCTTTCAGCCTTGCTAGCCCAGACGTTAATCGGGCACGTGTCGCGGTCTTTCTTATTGGCTGAGAGCTCCGGCTACTCCCACTCCTCGCACGCGCAGGCAACTTATTCTTATCTGACGTTCATGCATTAAGTGAGGGAGAATGGTAGGCGCTGGCTGCCTTACGAAATAAGGTTCTGGATATCCCAGCTACCATGGCAGTCTGCAAGAAGTTCTGTAGTCGGGTCTGTACTTACGTACAGCATTTTACGTCATACATTAACTTTATATTAATTTGATGGACTGACTGGTCTGCGACTAATGCACCTCGTATTCATCATACATGATGAAACAGAAAGTAGGGAACTTTTCCACAATCCAATAAAACTAGAAGCGATGAAGGAAAGAAATTTCATTTATAATAATTGAAACCTTACAACTTTGCCATTTACGAAACATTGATGGCATCTATCATTTTTTTACAATTACGCCCTTTAGATGGCGTCCTCCTGTACGAGTACATTCGTGAGATCTGCTATCGAGATTCCTCATTGACCGATGCAACATGTCAGCTGGGATACTGTGAATCGCATCCCGAATTCTCTACTTTAACTCATCCATGGTTCTTGGTCGAGTCGTATAGACATTGCTCTTGAGGTAGCCCCACAAGCAAAAATCAGAAACGGATAAATCTGGCGATCTAGGAGGCCAGGGAACGTTCCCGAATTGTGATATCACACGGTTGCCAAACAATTCTCGCACGTATGCCATTGATTGCCGAGCAGTGTGTGATGTCGCTCCGTCCTGTTGAGTCCAGGCTTCTTGAACGTTTGGAAAGTTATTCAATGCAGGTGTATCGGAAGTTTGTAACATATCCACGTAACTTTCGACATTTACAGTTATTGTGTTTCTCTGTTCATTTGCGAGAAAATACGGTCCGATAGTTCCATACTTCACTTTAGTAGCGTCTGAAGGGCCCTCATGAACGTCATTAGGATTTGTGTTTGCCCAGTAACGGTAGTTCTGTTTATTCATATAACCTGTGACATGAAAATGTGCCTCATCTGACATCCTCAACTTGTTTAGAAACTCATCGTCATTGTTTATTTTTATCATTTGTTGACACAATTCTAATCGTAACCTGTAATCGTTGTTCATCAGTTGCTGCACCATCTGTAGTTTGTGTGGATGAAAATTTAAATCAAGATGAAGAATTCTGCGAACACTCGCCCAGGACATTCCAACCACTGCTGTTTGCTTACGAATTGAACGCCGTGGGCTCCGTAAGATAGACTCGCGTACAACGTCAACGTTCGCTGGAGAAAGCACACTTCTTGGTCGTCCTGTTGGTTATTAATCCACCATTTTATCGCGTGTCTCGACGGAACGGCATCATGACGTCCTAAATTATAAAAACGTCTAAACTCCCTCTGCACCGCTACCAAACTATCATTGTTTTTATAAAACATTTTTATGGCTAACACACGCTGTTGTCCGTTCCATTGATCCATGATCACTGAAATGGCTGACTGTTTACTTGCGCCTGTCACGAACCTGCAGTGCTGCCATCTGCCCACGGCTGCCACTACTCATTTCAAACATTCCCATTATTCCGTGTCACCCTGTATTTCTGAGGAGCTGTCTCATCCATATATGAACAGAATGCGAAGCAATCTTGATATTTGGTACATTAGGAATACCTTCTACCACGAGTTGTAATATTATTTAGGGCACACAGATATACAATACATCGCTGACATGGATGACAATTGACCATTTCTAAGAGGGAACCTCTGTCCGAAAATACCTTTTTTCGAAGCAGCACTGTACCCATCAGTGTATGTTAGTTGCACGGACGGAACTCAGATGTTTTCTTGAACAAGAACGGGATCTTTCCAGTGTTACTTTCTTCCTATCAAGATTGGGAGAATGTTTAACACCCTGTCTACAACATGGTCATTAGAGATGGAGCACCCAATGCTGGAATTACGAAAGGAAGTACGTCGTGTCCTTTTCGAAGGAAGCATCCCAGCATTTACATATAGCGACTGACTGACAGCACGGAAGACCTAAATCTGGGTGACCGGAATGGGTTTTTTCGAATGCGAGTACGGTGTGGTAACCATTGTGCCACTTGTCTCGTTGTTAGGGTTGGGTAGCTCTGTTAGAACCAGTTCAGCAAGGTTGTTGACAGCGTTACAATATGCACCAGGACTCGAGTATCAAATTGATCGATATGCTGCTTCAATACGGCAAAGTTGATGCGAAGAGCAGAATTTCTGCACGAATGCATTCAGAAAGGTATCCCAGTACAATTATTGCGCTCGTTCGACTTTAAGAGCGTATGATGGCAGAGCATGATAGATCAGAAAGTTGCTGGTAGTTACCATATATTCTTTCTGTAGTGTTTCCCAAAATGTACTGTGTACTTCCACCAAAGTGTGTGTCTCGAGTTATTCTTACATTTTACTGCACATACACATGTACTGTATATTACTGAAAAGTTGACTGTATATGTGATAATCATTCTAAATGATGTACCAACTTTTGTGCTTTTCTGTCTGGTGTTAGAAGTAAAAAAAATTTCTAGCCACCTACATTTGATCGAAAAAACAAGAGCCGTGGTTCTAAATGAAGCTTCAAAGAGGAACCAGCCGCAAGAACACGTTGAATACATATTCTTCCAATGTGTTGCTGCAGAAATCCTAACCATGACTGAAGTACCGTAATTATCAGTATACCTATCTAGCTTAACGCCATGTATTTCATCATATTTGTAAATCACATAATAAATTATCACATGTCCGCCAATGTTCTGTCACTCGACGCCAATTTCATTTCCATATTCAACACGTCGCAACTTTCTCCCTAGTATTTGGACCACATTCGTAGGGTTAATTCTCTTCATGACATGATCGTACACACTTTACACAGTAACCCACAGGCAAACTCTTGCAGAGACACATCCTTAGTGCAGCTATACCATCCAAACAAGTCGAGCAATTGTTAGTACAGCTACAACATGCCACTATGTGATAGCACTGGCAGACGAGTGAGGAGTTTTTCATGAAAATGGTAGAGACCACCTTTGTTTTTATGATCTTCCAGCTGGCCGATTGCTGCCTACAAGGCAGCGCTCAATGGTCTTTGGATACGCGAACAGCATGTCGCCGATCTCTCCAGCCGTTATTGCCAGTAGATTAATCCTGATGGTGCCATAATTATAATCTGTAAACGAACATCGTACTCAACTTGGTTTCCATTTTGAACCCATTTTTGTAAAGTTCGACACGGTGTCACGTTGTCGCATTTTTAATACAAATTGTAACGCCCACCCACCACCATAAGCGTTCTCAAACTACACTCATGCTCATAAATTAAGGATAACTGCAGAATGTGGTGTCATACAACGTGGCACTACACAAACCTGGCACTAATAGCATAGGCACATAGGGATCACATACGACACAGATATGTAAGTCCACAGTATTGGAGATAAGTTGAGAAAACCGTCCCGAAACACATGTGCTACAAAACGCCACTGTTTCCTGCGCATGTACCCCGATATCAATATGGGATATGATCACCATGCACACGTACAGAGGCCGCACAACGGGTTTCCGTACTCTGGATCTAGTGGTCGACCAGCTGCTGGGGTATAGCGTGTCTTTCTTGCACCAGTGCCTGTCGGAGCTCCTGAAGTGTCGTGGGCGTTTGAAGACGTGCAGCTATACGTCGACCGAGATCATCCTAGACGTGCTCGATGGGGTTTCGGTCTGGAGAACAGGAAGGCCACTCCATTCGCCTGATATCTTCTGTTTCAAGGTACTCCTCCACGATAGGAGCTCGGTGGGGCCGTGCAATATCATCCATCAGGAGAAAGATGGAACCCACTGCACCCCTGGAAAGCCGGACATACTGGTGCAAAATGACGTCCCAATATACCTGACCCGTTACAGTTCCTCTGTCAAAGACATGAAGGGATGTACAGTCGTGGACAAAACGAGCGAGACCCCTCGCCTTTTCGTTATGCTGATCCGCACGGCTTTAAAGTCTGCTACACAGCATAACAGGCAAGGCGACGAAGTGCTACCAACATACTATGCACAGGCGTGAAATTGACAAACTATCTGAACTTTTTTAGGCTGTTTTCAATAATTTGTAAGACTATATTAATGCTGATTAGTGTGTTAAACACAACACGTAAATATAAGAAAGAACTGAAAGAAGAAACGCTAATTTGTATGAACTGTACCAAAAAAAAAAAATTAATTTCAACTTATCGACATAACATAACTGTTTTAGTAAGACAAAGAACCAGAGATCGTTACGAATTAGCAAAATATTATCCGCATTCGGCCGCGAAACGGTCTGTGTCAACGTTCAGACCAGTCATACTGGATTACCGTTGCTGACCTACCATGAAAGTGTGCAAATTTAGCAATGCGTGAAGATTCATAACGAAATTCAGTTAAAAATCATTCAATGCCACACTTAAGTCAATTCCATTATTGACAGAAGCGGAAAAAGTACGCAGTAACATGTATGAAATTCTACAAGAATGTCATATTGACATCCACAGGGCGCCAGTACAGAATAAAGGTAGCGATGAAACGTATTGGGGGCGCTAGAATTTCTTAAAATTGCTTTACTGATATTCTACCTGCCTCCATCGAGATTAGAACCGAAAACAAACCAGACCTTCCTTTCACTACGCTAACAGACAACCCAGGCATACAGCCCTCTATTATTACCCCCGACATGAATAAGCCGGCAATTTCGCAATGAAAATGGCAAAATGATCTGCAGTTTCTGTTGCATAGAGCTCTCTGGACTCAAAAACATGAATTTTCTACCTTTATGTCACCGCTTATTTGACAACCATTCGGGATGTTTATCGAAATAACAAAATGCTGTAATTAGAGAGTAAATTTAATAGGACAATTCTGCACCACCCCAGGAAATAAACGGCTACATAGCTGCCAAACGTATTCTACACTGTTTCGAATTCTCCACTAGACACGCCACAGCCAGAAAACGTTCATTAGCCGAAGTGTTTCTTAAGCTAGCTAACAATGGGAATGTTCGCACTTCTAAAACGCGGTGGCATTAATACTGGGATGTGAATTACCACGTGTATTGGCAAATGGATTCTTTTTGCATTCCTGTAAACGTGATTTGGATCGAAAGCGTAGCTACGATTAATATGCTGATGTATCGACTGCAAGTAGTACATTTCGAATAAAGAGTAGGGGGTGTTATTTATGTGGTCGTCATCTTCAGTAGCTTTCGTAGCTGTTTTCGTTGTTAGGATTTCGTCACCTAAACCAGTATAAACGGAACCCTACTAGTCTCACTTTCTTAACCGTCTATCGGCCTACCCAAACCTTAAAACCCGTTTACTTCCAGAACGGGTAGACATAATAAGCGGAAATGTATCGCACTTCTTGCCTTAACCGGTCCCTTGGTGGTGTAAAAAAGTGAACTTCTATGTCAAAGCAATCTAAAGATATGGCCGTTTATGTAAAGAAAATTTAAGTGAAAAGTCAAAAAATGGCTCCAAGAACTATGCGACCAAAATGCTTATGTCATCAGCCCCTAGACCTAGAACTGCTTAAACCAACCTACCCTAACACACATCCATGCCAGGGGAAGGATTCGAACTGACGGCGCAAGGAGCCGTGCGATCCGCGATATGACGCCGTTGAAAGCACGGCTAACACGCGCCGCCAAGGTGTTAATATCATCTGATGTTGCTAACAAGTTATTTACTTCTAGTGAATGAATTTCTGCGCAGTTCCTTTAAGATAGAATAACTAAAATATATTTGATGTTACGGAAGACGAAGGACGCCTAATTCATTTCCCTCTCTTTATTTATGATGTTAGATTCCATCATTGGAATTTATGTGCGCAGCATAGCTGCAATACAGACGATCAAATTATCCGATTTCTGTAATTTCATTTTGATACCAGATCGTTCTAATCGGATTCAGCCAGGCATCTTAATGTGGATATCCGACTACGACTCTCATCATATGATAGACTGGGTAAACCACATTCTTAATCGGACTGTTGAATATAGATCACTAATCTATGACAGGGCCTGAATTCTTAAACACTGTGGAAAATAATAATTCAATGTGCTTATTACAAATACGTTATTTAAATATAAATATATGAACTAACGAGATAACAGGTTATTTACAGGATCAGAGCCTCATCCATGTCCAGACACTCTGTGACCAAAATGGTACTGAAACAGAGGATGACAGACTAAAGGCCGAAATACTAAATGTCTTTTTCCAACGTTGTTTCACAGAGGAAGATTGCACTGTAGTTCCTTCTCTAGATTGTCGCACAGATGACAAAATGGTAGATATCGAAATAGACGACAGAGGGATAGAGAAACAATTAAAATCGCTCAAAAGAGGAAAGGCCTCTGGACCTGATGGGATACCAGTTCAATTTTACACAGAGTACGCGAAGGAACTTGCCCCCCTTCTTGCAGCGGTGTACCGTAGGTCTCTAGAAGAGCGTAGCGTTGCAAAGGATTGGAAAAGGGCACAGGTCATCCCCGTCTTCAAGAAGGGACGTCGAACAGATGTGCAGAACTATAGACCTATATCTCTAACGTCGATCAGTTGTAGAATTTTGGAACACGTATTGTGTTCGAGTATAATGACTTTTCTGGAGACTAGAAATCTACTCTGTAGGAATCAGCATGGGTTTCGAAAAAGACGGTCATGTGAAACCCAGCTCGCGCTATTCGTCCACGAGACTCAGAGGGCCATAGACACGGGTTCACAGGTAGATGCCGTGTTTCTTGACTTCCGCAAGGCGTTCGATACAGTTCCCCACAGTCGTTTAATGAACAAAGTAAGAGCATATGGACTATCAGACCAATTGTGTGATTGGATTGAGGAGTTCCTAGATAACAGGACGCAGCATGTTATTCTCAATGGAGAGAAGTCTTCCGAAGTAAGAGTAATTTCAGGTGTGCCGCAGGGGAGTGTCATAGGACCGTTGCTATTCACAATATACATAAATGACCTGGTGGATGACATCGGAAGTTCACTGAGGCTTTTTGCAGATGATGCTGTGGTGTATCGAGAGGTTGTAACAATGGAAAATTGTACTGACATGCAGGAGGATCTGCAGCGAATTGACGCATGGTGCAGGGAATGGCAATTGAATCTCAATGTAGACAAGTGTAATGTGCTGCGAATACACAGAAAGATAGATCCTTTATCATTTAGCTACAAAATAGCAGGTCAGCAACTGGAAGCAGTTAATACCATAAATTATCTGGGAGTACGCATTAGGAGTGATTTAAAATGGAATGATCATATAATGTTGATTGTCGGTAAAGCAGATGCCAGACTGAGATTCATTGGAAGAATCCTAAGGAAATGCAATCCGAAAACAAAGGAAGTAGGTTACAGTACGCTTGTTCGCCCACTGCTTGAATACTGCTCAGCAGTGTGGGATCCGTACCAGATAGGGTTGATACAAGACATAGAGAAGATCCAACGGAGAGCAGCGCGCTTCGTTACAGGATCATTTAGTAATCGCGAAAGCGTTACGGAGATGATAGATAAACTCCAGTGGAAGACTCTGCAGGAGAGACGCTCAGTAGCTCGGTACGGGCTTTTGTCAAAGTTTCGAGAACATACCTTCACCGAAGACTCAAGCAGTATATTGCTCCCTCCTACGTATATCTCGCGAAGAGACCATGAGGATAAAATCAGAGAGATTAGAGCCCACACAGAGGCATACCGACAATCCTTCTTTCGACGAACAATATGAGACTGGAATAGAAGGGAGAACCGATAGAGGTACTGAAGGTACCCTCCGCCACACACCGTCAGGTGGCTTGCGGAGTATGGATGTAGATGTAGATGTAGACATCATAGCAGAGCAGTGCGAGATTGGTTTCAGGGCCAAGATAGGATAAAGCTGTTGCCGTTTGTTCCACGATCACCTAACATCAACCAGATAGATAATATGTGGGCAGAGGTAACAAGGCCATTGTCACGTGGATCTACAAAAGCAAGCGACCTTTGGACAAATATGGAAAACATCTGTTGGGAAGTAAACCATCACGCTACACTGTCGACGACTTAATGAAATCAATTCCCCTACGCCTTCGAGAAATCTTACGTAATGATCGTGGGTGGGTTGGTTACTAAAAGTATAAAAAAATGTTCAAATATGTGTGAAATCTTATGGGACTTAACTGCTAAGGTCATCAGTACCTAAGCCTACACACTACTTAACCTAAATTATCCTAAAGACAAACACACACACCCATGCCCGAGGGAGGACTCGAACCTCCGCCGGGATCAGCCACGCAGCCCATGAGTGCAGCGCCCCAGACCGCTCGGCTAATCACGCGTGGCTACTAAAAGTATACTCGTCCACAAAACCCATGTGGACAATTATCTGATAATCGGTCAAGCTTTGCTCTGTCGCATTTCTTTAGCATACAAGTCCATTTACTGTCAGGCTCCTCCTTACAATTCTTGCAATGCAAGGTAATTGAAAAAACTCTTCCGCTCGTCGCCAACTGAGGAACTGACTGGTGCATGTGTTGTTCAAAATACAGTAGTTGTCACCCTCACTGGAATCAATGACTGTGTGTGTGTGTGTGTGTGTGTGTGTGTGTATTTGTGTGAGGGTGTGTGTGTGTGTTTTCATGTTCATGCACAATCTGAATCAATACTATTAACATTAGAGAGACAACCAACAATAAATATTGCATCAAATACGACTGTAAAGTATTTTAATGCGATGGGAAGTTACAAACTAAATTTTAACTCAACCCACATCCTGCATATTGCGTTAAGTAAGATGTATTAACTCCATAGTATCGTTAGCAGAGACAGTGCGCTCTTGTTGTCGAGGCTCGCGACAAACGCAGCGATCAGCAGTGCCCAATGCCGCCGCGATTTGTTTATGCTGGCTGAGCGTGGACACTGCAGCAGACGCTTCGCCATAAACAGAAAGAAATCACCTTGGCTCTGACTGCACGTGAGCCGATATCACTGCCTGCGTGTTCTTATAGTAACCAACGTGATACTCTACTCACAGGTGCCATGGAGCAATTGCAACGGGTATCATGTCATTAGTCATCAGAATATTAACCAGTGATGAAATGTCCACTCTATTTGAATCCCAAGAAAATAGGAACCTTCTCACAAAGGAATGTGAGGTGATATCAAAATTTATCCAACATACAAAATTAACTGCAGGGCTTTTATGTATGCAGTAGTAGCACACAAGGAAATATTATGTCCTAGAAGCGTATATTTCATTTCCTCTTCTCATATTAACGCCCTTGTTTTAGTATGAAGTGGGAAAATAAACACGAAAAACTTAAGTTCCAGAGAAGCATATAAGTCATTTCCTCCTCTCATATCATAACTTTTGTTTTAGTATGAGGTAAAAAAATAAACAGTTTAGGGTTCTGAAACATAATATGACAACAGATTCTTTTCGTAGGCGCTATCGGAAACTCAAAATGCAGGGAGCTATCCATTCTTTTGTCCAAAAGTCTGTTTCCTTTCACGCATTACTCACGCTAGGAGATTGTTATTTAAGGACTTGTGGACATCAAGTTCTTCAGCAGAACAAGCCTTATGTTATTGTGCTAATTACGGTATGGAAAAATGCAACAAAGACGAACAGTGAGGATATTTGCACATGTCTGTATTCAGCAATGACTGCCAGCTGCCACAACACTTCACAGAATCCTTGCGGCAGGCAACACAACTGCGTGCACTTCAGACTTCATTAAGACGTCAGGAGATGGATGGAAACGTCAAATCAACGTTGCTTTCCGAGTCGTATTCAATTCAGAATGAGGTGTTATTAAGGTAGTTGAACGTTCTAGCAATTACACTTCTATAATTCTCATATGAGTATTCCGATAGCCAAAATAACCCGTTAGTGTGAAACCATCTGGAACTGCATTAACATCAAACTGCAATAATTTGAGACAATACGTGGACTCTTCTCTTCGCTAGGGGACCTATTACTGATATTTAGGATTCTCTCCGTCCTACGCGTAATGGAATTGGAACTTCAGAGGTGCTTTCCGCTATTCTTGACAAAATTGAGAAACTTGTAATCACTGCGAGTTACATCTGCGTGATGATAATGGTTCAGATTGTCAGTAGTTGTGGTGATGTTATGCTGTCAAACTGCTTACAGTAACGTTAATGGTGGCCCAAATAATATATCACTGACTACCTACTTAAGTAAAGGTAGTGTTGTGGCGTCGTCGCTTGTCTTTATTTGGCCTCAGCTTGAGTAATCCGATTTAACGAACATAGTACTACCTTCGCGGGCTGCTAATGATACAGTATGACTACAGAGGTCATCGTGCGGGTATTACACTAATTCAGCAATGAATTGCTTAAAAAATATTACCCTCTGTTATGCAACTGGAATGACTCATTACACAGGTACTCTATGTTGCACTTGCTTAAGTGATCAGTTCGCTGCAATCCCGCTTCAACTGTTTGTAAATACTTGTATACTTCAAAAATGGTTCAAATGGCTCTGAGCGCTATGGGCCTTAACGTCTGAGGTCATCAGTCCGCTAGAACTTAGAACTACTTCAATCTAACTAACCTAAGGACATCAGACACATCCATGACCGAGACTGGAGTCGAACCTGAGACCGTAGCTGTCGCGCGGTTCCAGATTGTAGGGCCTAGAACCGCTCGGCCTCCCTGGCCGGCATACTTGTATACTGACCATTCGTTATTTGACTAAATATGAACTACAATCTAATTCGCATGTATATGACATGGGTTAGCGCCGGTAGAAAGGTATGACTAGGGATTGGATGCCGTTGGAGTCCCGTTATTTTGATGGCAAGACAAATGTTCGCAAATCACCTCTATTGCCTCAAAAAACAATCGCATCTTAAATATCGAAGGACCGACGTCCACACTGTCACAGCGCGTTGAAATACAGCAACGACGGCAGATGAAAATTTGTGACCGACTGAGCTTCGAACCTAGACCTCCTGCTTACTAGACAGACGTGCTGAGCACTGCACTATTATTTTTTTTGAAAGTTTGAGAAGACTTTCAGCACCAGGTAGGCGGAGGCAAAGAGGGCAGGGGTCGAGAATCCGAGGCCTGGCCACAATGCCTCCCCCATACCGCTCACTGAGCAGCTGCATTATTCACATTTATTCCATGTTTGCACTCATATATTCCTTTAAATTATAGAACAAAATTGAAGTAGTAATTAATGTAAAATAAATTACAGATTGTCGCCTCCAATGGTGTGCGTTCCTTGTGGAACATAACTTAAAACAGTGAACAGGGTGACGGAAAAATAAATAACAAACATTCATTCAGAAATATATTCACAATTTAAGTTATTATGCACTAGATGCATATGAGGTCTGTAAGGAAGCCATATATTTTTCAACAAATGGAAGAAGTTTCGGAGCCTGAGGGGTTTTGCCAAATTAGAACAGTTCTGATTTTAGGACCAATGTAAAAGAATATTCCAGGAATTAAAAAAAGTGAAAGAATAGTATTCTGCTTCTAATCAATAAAACTGTCCACCTCTTTGTAGCCCACATAAAGCAATAGATAAAAAATTTTTAAACCATTCCTTATATTTGTTATTCTTCTTCATCTTAAAATGTTCTTCTGCAATATAAAACATGCACTCTTCTAAGTTCTTTGTTTCTTACGACGTAAACACAAACTGCCCCAGAAGCCACGAATAACTGTTATTCTTTGCGGACGGGTAACATTTCCAGTCGGGTTGTAAAGCTTCAGTTATCGGTGTATGACTTTCTGCGGCTCTGTTGATAGTGCTAATTTCTTCCTAGTCCAATTCCAAATTCTGATTCTGTTTTCACATAAGAAGGTGTGCGCTACAGTTTCTACAAGCCCACATTTGTCGCAGTATGGAGATGGTCTCAATTTGATTTTGCACAATCGTTCCGCTGTGGGTATGGTTTCGTTTATAACGTCGCACCATACGGCACTGACTCTAGCTGGTATAATTTTATTGTTGATATTTTTCCAGTTTTTTGTAGGTTAATTTACCGGACCTGGTTTGTGTAGACGATGTCTGGTAATATAATCATAGACGGTTCTAGTATTGGTTTGTGCTGGTGGATGTCTTATACAGCTCCAATCGCCATCGTACCTTCGGACGTAATGTAGGCTGGCGTGCTACATTAACAGGAGCGTTCCTATCCCCAGGATCTAACGAGAGGCACAGAAGTTTCGTGATGCTTGTCGTAGTGGCATGTACTAGTTTAAAAGCACGTCTTTATTTCCAAGTCCTCTGTTTCGCCTCTAGCAAAGTGGCCGTGTGGAAGAATACTTTGAAGATATTTTGTTTCCACACATACCAAGAGGCTACAGCTAATATTTTATGTGCAGTGACCTGCAGTATCGGCAAGACTGCTGCGACATGATAAATTTTGCTAAGTATGTATGTATTTATAAACTGAACTTTCTGCAGTCAGTCTAACGAACGCAAGTAATGGGCTTTCAACAAGGTTCCGATGACATTAAGTTTCCGCTCCCAATTGTTCGTGGCCACGCGCTTCTGATTCACCCTTAATCACAATCCGAGTTGGAACCTCTCTTCAGTTACATCTAACCAGTGCGCACCTATTGCACTATTGTAAGAATCGAGATGCAGTATTTTGGATTTAAGATTTTGTAAATTTGTGTTAAGAACTTATGAGACCAAGCCCCTCGGCCATTACTCCACTCGCTCGCCCCCACACTGTTTTCCCGCGTGAGTTCGGACGATGTCGTGCGTCTAGCACTGAAAGCTTTAGATGAGCCGCCGAGACCCAAATAATTATACAGGATGTTTCAGGAGGAATAGTAAATATTGTAGAAGGTGGTAGTATAAACAAATTGCAGAAGAAATGCCATATAACATGCGTCCAATTTTTATTTCGTTCGTACAGCTGAGTTCAATGCATTTCCGTTTCGTATGTTGGTCCTTACAGGACCCAGTTGTCTACACTTCCTTGAAAATGACTACCAGCGTTATTGGAAGAGGTTCATTTGGCTACAGGAATGCCTATGTTCCTCCAGCATGACGGGGCTCGTCGTCAGGTGACACATTATCCAAACCCAACATTTTCTGGAAGATGGATCATTAGATACGGGCACTTTTCTTGGCCTTCAAGGTTCCTGGACGTTCTCTCTTTAGAGTTTTGCCTGCGGGGATGGTTCAAGGCGAAGTCTACAAAGAAAAAGTAAACCCAAGAGCCGATTTGATTGTTCGGATTATGAATAGTGCAGCCCTCATAAAAGAACGCAAAGACGACCTTTGAAGAGCTACACGTGGTGTTATCAAGAGAAGTGAAATGTGCGTTGACGTTGGTGGGGGAATTTTTGAAAATCAACTTTGAAGGTCCTCATTTGCCTTTGATTTGAGTTTGTTAGGGTTACCTACTAATAGCTGTATCTCTGTCCTCAATAAAAAGTGGACGCATTTATATGGAATTTTTTTATGCAATTCGTCTGTACTACCGCCTGCTAAAATATCTACTATTCCTCCTGAAACACCCTGTATATGGATATATGTGTGTTGTTTATTCCCCGCGCCCGTGTTCCCGGGTTCGATTCCCGGCGGGGTCAGGGATTTTCTCTGCCTCGTGATGACGGGGTGTTGTGTGATGTCCTTAGGTTAGTTAGGTTTAAGTAGTTCTAAGTTCTAGGGGACTGATGACCTTAGAAGTTAGGTCCCATAGTGCTCAGACCCATTTGAACCCATTTTCTTTTGTCTGTTCTTTCGGACTTGTCGGAATGAAAATGCTTCATGGCATTCTGCAACGACCTTCGATCTAGTTGTACGGGCTGCTAGAGATTTCAGAGCTGCTTGGCTGTCTGAATAAAAGTAGATGCTACGATTTTTGTGGGGTCTATTCTAATTCTCCTCCGTGCACATGCCGATTGAAGATGTCATGTAATACTGTGGCCATCTTCCCGAACGAGATTCTTGGCAGTACACCAGACCCGGTACTTTCATCTGTTTTCGACCTGTCAGTAAACCACTATATTATGTCTCCTGCACGGTGTAGTGGTTCGTTCTTCCACTGCTCCCTGCTTCCAACTGTTACATGGCAAGGTTTATTGAAACAGGTAGAAGTTATTGTATAGTTAGTCGGCACTTCACGAGCCATCGCCATAAGGATATGGGATTCCGTATATTCTAACTATATCGAGCTATTTCCAATTTCTAGCCTTTATGTCCCTGCCGCTGCCTCCATTTTAAGCAACAGGTGTAAGGCAGGCATGTCTAGCGTAATATCAATCCCAAGAGTGGATGTCCTGCTAACTCCATCTGTTTGTGAAAGTAGATCAGTCTCTGCACTTTGCCAGATCCCCTAGCAGCCACCTTCTGTTCGAATTTGTTCATATTATAAGCCTATAAATTATCAATGGTTTTTTTTGCATAGGTGTATATCTAGTAAGTACTGGGTTTAGACCCCAGTTTACCCTACAGCAGCTTCTAGTGCTTATAAGACTGTCTTTCGCAGTGGAACACATTCTTTATATGAGGTGTTCATAATATTTTTCAATCCAGGGCGACCTCTAGATACACTACAACCCAGCTACATGTATTTTCAATAAAAATTGGACACATGTTATATATCATTAGTTCTGCAATTTGTCTATCTATAATACCATCTCCACGAGCGATTGGAATAATGACCAGGGGGAGGTTTGAAGGGGGGGTACCGTGCATGTGGTATGCGGCAAAGATGGTAATTCGCGTCTGATGAGGAGCGTGTGTAGAGAGGTGCTGCAGAGAGGTTGGTTGCTGTGACCCGACAGTCCCCACCGACGGAGCATCGAGTCCTCCCTCCGGCATGGGTGTGTGCGTTGTCCATAGTTTCAGTTAGATTAAGTAGTGTGTGAGCTTAGGGACCGATGACCTAAGCAACGTGGTCCAATAAGTTCTTACCACAAATTTACATAATTTTAAATCCAAAATACTGCATTTCGGTTCCTACAATAGTGCAATAGGTGCGCACTGGTTAGATGTAACTGAAGAGAGGCTCCAACTCGGATTGTGATTAAGGGTGAATCAGAAGCGCGTGGCCACGAACAATTGGGAGCGGAAACTTAATGTCATCGGAACCTTGTTGAAAGCCCATTACTTGCGTTCGTTAGACTGACTGCAGAAAGTTCAGTTTATAAATACATACATACTTAGCAAAATTTATCATGTCGCAGCAGTCTTGCCGATACTGCAGGTCACTGCACATAAAATATTAGCTGTAGCCTCATGGTATGTGTGGAAACAAAATATCTTCAAAGTATTCTTCCACACGGCCACTTTGCTAGAGGCGAAACAGAGGACTTGGAAATAAAGACGTGCTTTTAAACTAGTACACGCCACTACGACAAGCATCACGAAACTTCTGTGCCTCTCGTTAGATCCTGGGGATAGGAACGCTCTTGTTAATGTAGCACGCAAGCCTACATTACGTCCGAAGGTACGATGGCGATTGGAGCTATATAAGACATCCACCAGCACAAACCAACACTAGAACCGTCTATGATTATATTACCAGACATCGTCTACACAAACCAGTTCCGGTAACTTAACCTACAAAAAACTGGAGGAACGTCTGGAAAAATATCAACAATAAAATTATACCAACTAGAGTCAGTGCCGTATGGTGCGACGTTGTAAACGAAACCATACCCACAGCGGAACGATTATGCAAAATCAAATTGAGACCATCTCCATACTGCGACAAATGTGGGCTTGTAGAAACTGTAGCGCACACCTTCTTATGTGAAAATAGAATCAGAATTTGGAATTGGACTAGGAAGAAATTAGCACTATCAACAGAGCCGCAGAAAGTCATACACCGATAACTGAAGCTTTACAACCCGACTGGAAATGTTACCCGTCCGCAAAGAATAACAGTTATTCGTGGCTTCTGGGGCAGTTTGAGTTTTACGTCGTAAGAAACAAAACTTAGAACTTAGTAGAGTGCATGTTTTATATTGCAGAAGAGCATTTTAAGCTGAAGAAGAATAACAAATATAAGGAATGGTTTTAAATTTTTTTTATCTATTGCTTTATGTGGGCTACAAAGAGGTGGACAGTTTTATTGATTAGAAGCAGAACACTATTCTTTCACTTTTTTTAATTCTTGGAATATTCTTTTACGTTGGTTCTAAAATCAGAACTGTTCTAATTTGGCAAAACCCCTCACGCTCCGAAACTTCTTCCATTTGTTGAATAATATATGGCTTCCTTACAGACCTCATATGCATCCAGTGCATAATAACTTAAATTGTGAATATATTTCTGAATGAATGTTTGTTATTTATTTTTCCGTCACCCTGTTCACTGTTTTAAGTTATGTTCCACAAGGAACGCACACCATTGGAGGCGACAATCTGTAATTTATTTTACCTTAATTACTACTTCAATTTTGTTCTACAACTTAAAGGAATATATGAGTGCAAACATGGAATAAATGTGAATAATGCAGCTGCTCAGTGACCGGTATGGGGGAGGCATTGTGGCCAGGCCTCGGATTTTCGACCCTGCCCTCTTTGCCTCCGCCTACCTGGTGCAGAAAGTCTTCTCAAACTTTAAAAAAAAATATTAGTGCAGTGCTCAGCACGTCTGTCTAGTAAGCAGGAGGTCTAGGTTCGAAGCTCAGTCGGTCACAAATTTTCATCCTTTGTCGTTGCTGTATTTCAACGCGCTGTGATAGTGTGGACGTCGGTCCTTCGATATTTAAGATGCGATTGTTTTTTGAGGCAATAGAGGTGATTTGCGAACATTTGTCTTGCCATCAAAATAACGGGACTCCAACGGCATCCAATCCTTAGTCATACCTTTCTGCCGGCGCTAACCCATGTCATATACATGCGAATTAGATTGTAGTTCATATTTAGTCAAATAACGAATGGTCAGTATACAAGTATGCCGGCCAGGGTGGCCGAGCGGTTCTAGGCGCTACAGTCTGGAACCGCGCGACAGCTACGGTCTCAGGTTCGACTCCAGTCTCGAGCATGGATGTGTCTGATGTCCTTAGGTTAGTTAGGTTTAAGTAGTTCTAAGTTCTAGCGGACTGATGACCTCAGACGTTAAGTCGCATAGCGCTCAGAGCCATTTGAACCATTTTTGAAGTGTACAAGTATTTACAAACAGTAGAAGCGGGATTGCAGCGAACTGATCACTTAACCAAGTGCAACATAGAGTACCTGTGTAATGAGTCATTCCAGTTGCATAACAGAGGGTAATATTTTTCAAGCAATTCATTGCAGAATTAGTGTAATACCCGCACGATGACCTCTGTAGTCATACTGTATCATTAGCAGCCCGCGAAGGTAGTACTATGTTCGTTAAAACGGATTACTCAAGCTGAGGCCAAATAAAGACAAGCGACGACGCCACAACACTATCTTTACTTAAGTAGGTAGTCAGTGCTATATTATTTGGGCCACCATTAACGTTGCTGTAAACAGTTTGACAGCATAACATCACCACAACTACTGACAACCTGAACGGGTTATTTTGGCTATAGGAATACTCATATGGGAATTATAGAAGTGTAATTGCTAGAACGTTCAACTACCTTAATAACACCTCATTCTGAATTGAATACGACTCGGAAAGCAACGTTAATTTGACGTTTCCATCCATCTTCTGACGTCTTAATGAAGTCTGAAGTGCACGCACAGTTGTGTTGCCTGCCGCAAGGATTCTGTGAAGTGTTGTGGCAGCTGGCCGTCATTGCTGAATGCAGACATGTGCAAATATCCTCACTGCTCGTCTTTGTTGCATTTTTCCATACCGTAATTAGCACAATAACATAAGGCTTGTTCTGCTGACGAACTTGATGCCCACAAGTCCTTAAATAACAATCTCCTAGCGTGAGTAATGCGTGAAAGGAAACAGACTTTTGGACAAAAGAATGGATAGCTCCCTGCATTTTGAGTTTCCGATAGCGCCTACGATAAGAATCTGGTGTCACATTATGTTTCAGAACCATAAACTGTTTATTTCTTTACCTCATACTAAAACAAAAGTTATGATATGAGAAGAGGAAATGACTTATATGCTTCTCTGGAACTTACGTTTTTCGTGTTTATTTTCCCACTTCATACTAAAACAAGGGCCTTAATATGAGAAGAGGAAATGAAATACACGCTTCTAAGACATAATATTTCCTTGTGTGCTACTACTGCATACATAAAAGTCCTGCAGTTAATTTTTGTATGTTGGATAAATTTTGAAATCACCTCATATTCCTTTGTGAAAAGGTTCCTATTTTCTTGGGATTCAAATAGAGTGGACATTTCATCACTGGTTAATATTCTGATGACTAATGACATGATACCCGTTGCAATTGCTCCATGGCACCTGTGAGTAGAGTATCACGTTGGTTACTATAAGAACACGCAGGCAGTGATATCGGCTCACGTGCAGTCAGAGCCAAGGTGATTTCTTTCTGTTTATAGCGAAGCGTCTGCTGCAGTGTCCACGCTCAGCCAGCATAAACAAATCGCGGCGGCATTGGGCACTGCTGATCGCTGCGTTTGTCGCGAGCCTCGACAACAAGAGCGCACTGTCTCTGCTAACGATACTATGGAGTTAATACATCTTACTTAACGTAGTATGCAGGATGTGGGTTGAGTTAAAATTTAGTTTGTAACTTCCCATCGCATTAAATACTTTACAGTCATATTTGATGCAATATTTATTGTTGGTTGTCTCTCTAATGTTAATAGTATTGATTCAGATTGTGCATGAATATGAAAACACACACACACACACACCCTCACCCAAACACACACACACACACACACACACACACACACACACACACACACACACACACACAGTCATTGATTCCAGTGAGAGTGACAACTACTGTATTTTGAACAACACATGCACCAGTGAGTTCCTCAGTTGGCGACGAGTGGAAGAGTTTTTTCAATTACCTTGCATTGCAAGAATTGTAAGGAGGAGCCTGAAAGTAAATGGACTTGTATGCTAAAGAGCTGCGACAGAGCAAAGCTTGACCGATTATCAGATAATTGTCCACATGGGTTTTGTGGACGAGTATACTTTTAGTAGCCACGCGGGATTAGCCGAGCAGTCTGGGGCGCTGCACTCATATATATTATCTATCACATATTATCTATCTGGTTGATGTTAGGTGATCGTGGAACAAACGGCAACAGCTTTATCCTCTCTTGGCCCTGAAACCAATCTCGCACTGCTCTGCTGTGATGGATGAGGCTCTGATCCTGTAAATAACCTGTTATCTCGTTAGTTCATATATTTATATTTAAATAACGCATTTGTAATAAGCACATTGGATTATTATTTTCCACAGTGTTTAAGAATTCAGGCCCCGTCATAGATTAGTGATCTATATTCAACAGTCCGGTTAAGAATGTGGTTTAACCACTCTATCATATGATGAGAGTCGTAGTCGGATATCCACATTAAGATGCCTGGCTGAATCCGATTAGAACGATCTGGTATCGAAATTAAATTACAGAAATCGGATAATTTGAACGTCTGTATTGCAGCTATGCTGCGCACATAAATTCCTATGATGGAGTAACAGGTAGCAACTGTCTAATAAAAAGTGAGAAATATGTCTACTAGCAGCAATGTAACGTAATTATAACCCACATTTATGTGATGGAAATACTGAATCGAACAGTACACATCTAGTTCAGTGGTGGGAAGATACAACACATCGGAATTGCTGATGAAATAATAATAATAATAATAATAATAATAATAATAATAATAATAATCGCGTGTGGCGGATAGGGGAATCCCTCCCCCATATGGGTGGTACCGAGGAAATCAAATACTATGGGTCAACCAAATGCTAACACAATCCTGAACGGCTACTCAATCCGTTGAACCCAAAATCCAGACACGTCTGAGTGAAAATCACCGCTACTCTGGTCACCGTCTGTTAGCTCAATGAGCTTGGCTGAAAATATTTGCTTTCAGAGGCTTCAACACCATCTGGTCCTGTCCGGTGCTGGTATCACCCAAGCCAAACCAATGAAACACAAGGAAACACGACCTATCCAAGCAAAGTCAACTTTACCGCAGGTGGTACACAACCCGGCTGTCCACAGGCGGCAGTTGGATTTTCGGATTCTGAGGAGTCCAGGTTAGCACGGCAGAGATTATCGAAGATCTCAGGTAAATTGCCCTACAAGCAAAAAACATGCATTTAAAAGTAAACATCGATACATTGATCCAAACACGAAAACTAAATAATCTCACAAAAGAAATCGACCGACAAAATATTCTCATCCTTGCTCTTCAAGAACGACTGACAATGAAACGTTGCATTAGATTAGGAAATGAGACACTTAGAGTAGTTAAGGAATTTCGCTATTTGGGGAGCAATATAACTGATGATGGTCGAAGTAGAGAAGATATAAAATGTAGACTGGCAATGGCAAGGAAAGCTTTTCTGAAGAAGAGAAATTTGTTAACATCGAATATAGATTTAAGTGTCAGGAAGTCGTTTCTGAAAGCATTTGTATGGAAGTGAAACATGGACGATAAATAGTTTGGACAAGAAGAGAATAGAAGCTTTCGAAATGTGGTGCTACAGAAGAAAGTTGGAGATTAGATGGGTAGATCACGTAACTAATGAGGAGATATTGAATAGGATTGGGGAGAAGAGGAATTTGTGGCACAACTTGACTAGAAGAAGGGATCGGTTGGTAGGACATGTTCTGAGGCATCAAGGGATCACAAATTTAGCATTGGAGGGCTGCGTGGAGGGTAAAAATCGTAGAGGGAGACCAAGTGATGAATACACTAAGCAGATTCAGAAGGATGTAGGCTGCAGTAGGTACTGGGAGATGAAGGAGCTTGCACAGGATAGAGTGGCATGGAGAGCTGCATCAAACCAGTCTCAGGACTGAAGACCACAACAACAACAACAACAGGGAAACCAATGTATCTTCAAGGGCAAAATACAACAAAACGTAGCGAAAGGAGTACCAATCTTCGGCATTGCATTTCTCGAACACAGATCTATCATGAACTCTGTCAAAGAAAGCACACCCATTAACAATCAAATGGTTCAAATGGCTCTGAGCACTATGGGACTTAACAGCGGAGGTCATCAGTACCCTAGAACTTCGACCTACTTAAATCTAACTAACCTAAGGACATCACACACCTCCATGCCCGAGGCTGGATTCGAACCTGCGACCGTAGCAGTCGCGCGGTTCCGGACTGAAGCTCCTGGAATCGCTCGGCTACCGCGGCCGGCCCATCAACAAGCGACTTATGACTATGCTCATTCAGAGCCCCAGTAAAAAATATGCACTCATCAATGCACTTGTCCCCACCAACATCGAAAATAAGAAAAACACCGAAAATGTCGAAAAATTCTGGAACACACTCGAAACACTATGAGCAAAATTCACCAAGATGACGTGAAAATACTAATGGGAGACTTCAACTCTCTATTTGGGACAGAAAAAACATGTAGAAAAATCATTGGTACAAATTCACCACACCGAAACGCTTAGACCAACGGCACACGTCTGACTGATATTAGCCAACAGTTCAACCACAAAAGGAGGTCTTCCCACTTTAGGAAAACACCAGTTCCCAGGTAACATGCTTAGCTACCAAGTGCAAGCTGCTGTCGTTCGCCTTTCGAGACTGGCTGAAAGCCAGATTTTTCTTTTGTAGCACAGCTACAAGCAGGCAGATAAAAACTCAATAAGGGAATCGTAAGACAATGCTCCAGCAAAATTTGTCTTGCTACTTTCAGTAACTCTTAGTGTCAGAGCGAAAACCTTACGGCACTGCCAAATTCATAATGCCACTTTTGTTTTCTGTCGACATATTTTTTGTTGTTGTGAATACATAATTTTATCTATGAAATGTCACATTTTCATAATACTTACGAATGGTACAGGAAATGAAATAAATACAGATCTTTTCGAAGTCAAAAGTCGGTAATATCCTACTAATTCGTGTTAAAATAGGCTCAATCGTCTCACAGACACTTAATGCTTTATTAAGATAGACTGCCGTCGTGATGTTTCTGTAGTAAGCTGAATTTAATTTGTACTAGTACAGTGAATATTGTAATTTCATTATTGCAATATTGTAATTGCATTTAGTTTACTAAACGCAACAGTAATTATCATAGAGAAATTAATCAGCAGCAGAATTTTCTTTCACGATATCTAAAACGATCTGACAATGCTAAAGTTGATTACAAATTCTATGCCTGTAGAAACCTACTGGTTCTAACGATGTCATTAAACCAGGGTATTTTTAAGAGTATTTTCGTCTAGAAATGAATTGCCTTGACGGTTGATCGATCCAGAGCGGGAAAGGTAAAATTTTACAAATATATGACGAGAGGGACAAGTGCTTGAGAGAGGACTTCCCTATCAATACAAGTGCCTGAGAGACGACTTTCCTATCAATCTCCTGGATAGTTTTGTTTCTCAAATCAACATAGTGCGTTATCATGCAGTAGCACAGGTGACGTAGTTTTGTTGCTCGATTTTCTTACACTGCGACCGAAAGGTGTCTCAGTTGTTGGCAACAAATTCCAGCTGTGTTTCACACACCCTGGGGGCAGAATTCGTAGCCCAAAACACACTTTTGGATTTATCAGATGTAAAATATTATGTTCACACTAGTATTTCCTCGAGTTTACGTCTTTTGGGGGGGCTCAGCCTTTCATTTCTTCCTAGGAAGTTAACGATAAAGGCATCATAACACGTCACCAGTAACAGTACGGCATAGAAATGCTCGATGAGTGACCTGATGACGTTCAATAATAGTCACTTCGTAGATTTTTGTTGTTTCGAATTAGAGCATGCAGTACTCCTACAACAGACTTCTGAACTTTGCCTGTTGAATGTAAATGTCGCATGATGGTAAAATGGTAATCTATCACATATATCAGTAGTCGAGACTTCCTTAATGTGGAAAATCATTCATGCCAGAACGATATTTGTTAAAACACGAATATCTTTTTCTGGCGTATTTTTCCCAAAAGCACTTGCTCCAAACACAGTTCAAATCTTTCTAGCTGCCACCTCTGCATTCACCCCTCTGTTATACCAAAAGTAAACGTTGTGTTGCAGATGTTACACCTTTTTCCACTTGAGACTCAATTTTACAATGCTTAAATGTAGTTCATGATTTTCAAGTAAGCAAAATCCAATGCTTAACTGCAAGACGATAACTAGAACTTCAAACTCGAAAATGACGGTTGATACATACACTGCCAGCGTTCACATGGGCGGCGCCGGATTTCAGGCGGCGGGTGGCGTCTGGCCGGTGGCCGGTAGCCGCTGCAGCGCGAGGAAACGCTCGAGCGTAAGCTGTTATGATCGTGACGCAGCCACGAGCTGTCCTGCGGAGTTGTTTCTGGAATACTTGTTATTGCTGGTGGGTAGAATGTTAAGTTAATTATCTTCGATGCTTAATCAGACTCATAACTTTAGACTGAATAGTGGTAAAAAAAAAATACAGTTGGATGCGAACAGGCGACCATAAGCATAGAATACACGAAGATTTCCACTAGACCACGGGCTCACACATTCCGATAATATCTCGGAAGTAGACAACACTTTGTCCTAACACTTCCTTATCTAACAGTGTTGCCAGATTGTGCAGATGGCTGGACTTACAGTTGTCAGGGACGGTCAGTTTTATTGGCCACGTTAAGTGAACGACTCGGACTTAGTCTCTGTGGCGGCCGGCCGGCGGTCAGTTTTCATGTCTAATACTGTACACTTGAGATATTTCGTTTCCCATGAAATGGTGGCAGACGATGCTGTGGCGTCTTCGAAGCGCGAGCTTCGTCAGTGCAAGATATCTCAGCACAGCTGAGCGAACGTTTTCTTCCTGCTGCTAGTCTAATGGACAATGGCAGTACTGTAGAATACCTTTGACAACCATGTGACCATCGATTTATGTTCGTGAGTGGTTCATAACTGTGTTAGTAAATTCACTCGATATTTTTATGTCCTTTAAATTACATTTGCTACATGATTCGCATTGAAGACGTAGGAAATGTATGTTATTTGGTCCAGGAAGCACGTCCCAACAGAAATTGATGCATACATTGACATTTATGTTGCGAATTAGTCGTCTTATCCATCACATGGATAACGAGGATGCTCCGTTTTGCTACAGTTGTTTCATAGCTAACAAGGGAACCTCCCCATCCCACCCTCCTCAGATTTAGTTATAAGTTGGCGTAATGGATAGGCCTAGAAAAACTGAACACAGATCAATCGAGAAAACAGGAAGAAGTTGTGTGGAACTATGAAAAAAATAAGCAAAATATGCAAACTGAGTAGTCCATGCGCAAGATAAGCAACATCACGGATAGTGTGAGCTCGGGAGCGCCGTGGTCGCGTGGTTAGCGTGAGCAGCTGCGGAACGAGGAGTCCTTGGTTCAAGTCTTCCCTTGAGTGGGTAGTTTAATTTTTTATTTTCAATCATAACCATACGTATTGTTTATCAACAAATGTAGGAAATAATCATACAAATGTTCGACAATACTTGGATCCCTTAAGGAACTTTTCGATGCCTTACAGTTCGGAAAATATTCATTGACATTGTTATTGAAGTCGCGAGCTATATTTGCTCGATTCATATTGCCCACGGAATACATCTCACGTATTTGATGCACTCTCGTCCAAAGTAACGAACAGTCTACTGCCAGCCAGGGAGCCTCATTAGCAGGAATACTCTCTCTTCCGTGCGCTGTAGTCGATTGACGTCATGTGTTTCGATGTTTGTTTAGGTGTAGCGTCATCATACTACGACGCAGTTACCTCGCATCGGACGGACGGACGGACAGATAATAATTGTCTGAAAATAAAAAATTAAACTTTTCACTCGAGGGAAGACTTGAACCAAGGACCTCTCGTTCAACAAATGCTCACGCTAACCACGAGATCACGGCGCTCCTGAGCTCCCCCTCTCCTTGATGTTGCCTATCTTGCAGATGGACTACTCAGTTTGTTTATTTTGCTTATTTTTTTCATAGTTCCACACAACTTCTTCCTGTTTTCTCGATTGATCTTTGTTCAGTTTTTCAAGACCTATCCACTGTGCCAACTTATAACTAAATCTGAGGGGGTTGCGATGGGGATGTTCCCTTGTTAGTGGTATTGTGTGTTGGTGGCGTTGCCAGTTTACATACTGTGCATGTAACTCACAATAAATGCTTTGGATGCCTCCTGTGATCAGTTTACTCGAAGAACGTTTGTTGTCATCGTAATTTATGTAACTGGCTCTCCGAATTCCAATTTGACAATTTGTGGAAAAATTGTTTACCTAGCTAGTCCTAGTTTCAAACAGAAAACGTAGGCATGAAGGAGTCAGTAAAAGCAATTATTCGCTATTATAGCAAACTTTTGAATCCACTGGAGACCTCAATTCTCCATATTGATTCTGAGAGTTTTGTTATTTCTCTTGTTGTTTACTGACTCAAAGTCATCCGTGAGAATAAAATTAAAGGCAGTTGGATTAGGTTCCTGATCTATAAACTATGATTTAATATTCTGCGCTGCTAAATAAATTTTGAGCGTTATATTCTTTACGTAAAACAGAGTATCGGTTTCAATGCTATGACTGACGATAAACTTCAGAAATACAATTACAGAATAATGGCATATCGATTATGGCTCCTCACCATCAACAATAGTTGTTACCCATTGTTTCGTATTTGCTATTTTACCGTCGTTACCCTTTAGAGACCAACCCGATCTTTCCACAATGTCATTTTTGACTTGCTTCTTAGTATGTCCTATAACTACAGATTTGTTGAAAATATTAACTGTTAAATACGCTATTCCACAAATTAAAAACTTCCAGTTATTATTCATATCTTGAAACTTACTACCGTTGACTTTCACTGAAGAAAAGATACATAATAATAAAATAAAATCAAAGATTAGAATGTCATAGCATAGTGTGAATGGTTAAAATGAAATGAACTAAAAATCATCTTCTTGTCTAAAACACGTTACTCTTCCAGAGAACTTCGGCACCACTCAAATTTTTTTACACCTCTGATGTTTAGTCACATGTGGACAAATAGTGGGTCTCATGATGCAGCACTGTTTAGCCGTCACAAAATAAAGCCTCAAAAATCAGTAAATAAAACTATTCTTCTACTGTTGCTCCGAATCGCATATACCAACCGCCCTCTGCTGCGACAACGACTCAAAGTCTATTGGGTATTTGATTTTTCTCTGCTTTCTCGGGCCTCCTTACCTCTCCTTCTAGCCCAACCTTTGTTCGCCAATTACGCCTTCATCAGCGAGCTTCTACTCAATATTTTTCATTTGTGCTGAATTGCTTTGTACCCATCTTGCATATACACGTGTGTCATGTATTTTTTAGACTGCATGAATATATAAGGTGAGTATTTCTTCTCTTATCAAATTAAATATTACATATATTGCTGTGAATTAATTTGTTTGTCCACATTTCGCTTACTGCGTTTCCTTGAAATTATATAAAATATACGTCTGTAAAAAAAAAAAAAAAAACTAGAAACAGCTGTTGCAGCTGATTGGTGAAGGGCTAAAAAAAAACACCTCTGCTGATGCTGATTAGTATCGCGTATAGCCTCCTTCGGCATCCACAACAGCTCGAAGTCTGTTGGGTATTGAGCCCACAACTCGAGCCACATAACTAGGAGATTCAAGTAACTCATTCCAAGCGTCATGAATCACATCAGAAGGATGTCGGCGAGTCGACGGTGACTGCCCCTTTTTTCGTATTACTCTGACCATTTCTGCCCACATATTCTCAGTGGGATTCATGTCAGCTCCTTTAGGTGGCCATTTCAGTACAGTAATATTACTATGGCCGTCGAACCACCTCTTAACCACACGTGTCATATGAATAGGCGAGCGATCCTGTTGGAACATGATCTGATCATCGGCAAATCTTGCTGTTACAGAAGGCAACATCACGTTCTCCAGAATTGATATGTAATTGCGCGCATCGAATCTTCCTTCCACTTCCCACGGGAGCCCACACCCTTCGGCCGATATCCAAGCCCATACCGTTACTGTAAATATATTTTCGATTATACCTAGCACCTTTAGGCCGGTAAACAAGTACTTTTCCGGTTGATGCCGCAGATAAAACTTTTTCGTCCGTGAAAATCACTCGCCTCCAAAACTGGAGAGGTTTGTCGACATTTTCAGCAGCAAAAGCAAGGCGAACTTCTCTGTGGGAAACAGTCAATGTCTCTTTCACAGTAGCGCTTCTTACTCTCAGTCTACCTGCCCTTAGACGACGAGTGACGGTCTTACTGCTAACATTGAGACCCAAAGTTTGCTGAATTTGTCGTGCGTTGACAAATGGGTGGTTCTCACTGAATCGGCGTATCTGCTGATCCTGAGCTGCTGTTGTTTTGCAGCGACGGCTATGAGGCCTCCCATTCAGGTTACCACTCTCTTCCTGTCGTCTGATCCACCTGGCTACCGTCGACTTGTGAAGACCCATAGTTGTTGCTACATAGCCGTTTGAAGATCCCTCTGCATGGAGTGCTATTATAGCGCCCTTGTCTTTCTCAGCCAGATGGGCCATTTAGCGTTGACTAAATGATTCGTCGCGGTTAATATCTGCTGCGGAAACAGCGCTAGCAGGAAACAGACTGCCTCCTCCACGATGGCAGCCACAACGCAGTGGCCAAGTATGTGTAACACGGAAATCGATGGCATAAACGAGAGATCGCAAGCCCGTACCCGTGTCTTTACATAGGGGAGCAACTTAGAACCTGTAATTTTTCTCAGAAGGGACTCGTCCGCTCTTGTCATGTCTTATCCTGATAAATATTACATGAAATGAAATGTTTACGTTTTGCATATGTGGCAGGCCTAACGCAAGAAACATTTCTGAAATATCTGAGGCAACCTGAAGAACACTTCGTGAATTTTAGCTGTAGAAGGTTGCCTTATAAGAAGGAAAACATGTTTATCCCCGCTTGCCGTGTTTCCAAGTGGCGCAGTTTATTCTGAGGCATACATAATTCTCGCCGGGCGTAAGAAGCGACTCGACTAACGAGGGGACCTCGCCAGGTGTCATAGGCTGATTGTCCGGAAACTTTGCTCAGTGAAGGAGAGGACAAAATAAGCGAACATGTGTTTCGACTTATCTGCAGACACTCGACCGTTTCCGAGAAAACGACGGTCAAAGTTATCAACGCGCTGTTGCTATAGTGTAGATACCTTCAGCAGCCGAGAACGCAATTGAAGCGGTGTCTCAGTGGCTACCGTCGTTCCTTCTTAACTTTGATTCCCGTGTTCGAGACCATATTGGTTTTTTTTTTATTATTTATTCCTGCCTCTCTATCAGAATTATCTACGAATGTTTTTTTTCTAATTTGTGTTGAAATAATGTTGTCATTATTCGCCGATTAACTTTATGTGTAATTGATGAATTAAAAGAATAATAAACGAATGAGAAAAGCTGATCTAAAATCATCTGGTCTGTCTCATGTATCGTTATATCCAAATGGTTTATAAATGTTAATCTACATTCAGATCCGATGATGGCACCTTTAGTGTGTTGAAACCGGTTATCCAGTAAACAGTATTTAAGCGATCTTGGCCTCTGAATTATTTCTTCAACAGAGTGATCACCCGACTACGCACTTTGAGTCCCCTTTTTAACTTATTTCTTTACACAGTAAATTAACTGACGAATAACGACAACAGTGTTTCAACATAAATTGGAATAAACATTCGTAGATAATTCAGAGAGTGAGGGGGAGAAAAAAGGATAAACCGGGTTTCGAACTCGCAGCGCAAAGTTCCGAAGTGGCTATGGTAGCCGCAGAGCCACCGCTTCAGTTGAATCCTTAACCGCTAAGAGGTATCTACACTATAGCAACAGCGCATTGAAAACTTTGACCGCCGTTTTCTCAGAAGCGGTAGAGCATAAGCAGATAAGCCGAGACACGTGTTCGCTTATTTTGTCCCCTCTTTCACTGAGCGAAGTTTCAGGAGGATCGGGGTATGACCCTTGGCGTGTCCCCTCGTAAGTGGCGTGCGTTGGGATTCAGTAGACAGAATGCGTCCACTTTCCTCAACTACTCATTGACGTGTTTGGAAACTTTCTTTCTTGTAGTGGCACTTTGCATTATGAGGGCTAGATATCCTGATAACGATCTACTAATGGACTTTGCGCCTAATTTACGTTACTGTGTAGTAGACCTACTCTAACTACTTAAGCCGGAAATGTTTGTTTATTTGGATACTCCGCTTCTTAGTTGCTACATTTTGCTATAATATTTTCCTTTTTTTCTAAACGGCAAGTTAAGATGACCACTGCAACTTGGTAACATCAGTAACAACTTAATACTTTGACAGAGTTATGTGTGGTGTACGAGGAGTGTACTCTGTTGAATGAGGAATACATTTAACACGAAAACTGCGTCCAGTAACAATAATTAACTTTCGGTTACATGACAAAACACAAGTCGAAGCACTGTCAGTTCATCTCAGTACCCAGTAAAACTTAAACTGGAACGATCGAAAACATACTTCTGTGGGAAAGGCAAAAGAATGACTGCGTTTTATTGGACGCACACTAAGAATACGCAACAGGCCAACTCAAAACACTGCCTACACTACGTTTGTCCGTCCACTGCTTTAATATCCTTGACAGACGTGATTGACTGTGCACGCAAAAACGTCCAAGGAACGGTAGCACGATTTGCAAAGTCACGAAATAGGGAAGAGAGGGTCCCAGATTTGATAATCGAGTTGGGGTAACATTCATGAAAACAAAAGCGTTTTTCGTTGGCGCAAGATCTTTTCATGAAATTTCAATCACCAACATCTGTTCTGAATGCCAAAACATTATTTCCTCGGGAACTTACACAGGAAGAAACAATAGTAATAATGTAATTCAAGGCTCGCAAGAAAAGATTTAAGTAGTCCTTTTTCCCGCACACTGTTAATGAGTGGGACGGTAGGGAAGTAGTCCGAACCTTCTGCCAGACACGTAAGTCTGGATTGCAAAGAAATCCTGTCGATGTAGTCATGTAGATGTACCAACGAAATTATGTTGTAATTGCGACATGTGACATTCATTTGATTTGAACATCGAAGTTGTTTGCTGTTTATTTACTTTTGTGCATTATTTTCAGCCATATACGAACACCTAGGCGCGTTAAATTGATATAGAAATCAAGTGTCATGCATTGACCAATAACAATAAATTCTTAACTACTTGTTATGGCACTGCACTATCTGCCAGCGTCGTCAGAAGTGGATATCGCATACGACATTCCTAGGGTGTTATAAATGGATATTTCAGACGACTTCGAACAAAGTTTGAATGTAGCTTTGTAAAAGTTATGTGATCAAACGATCTGAGTTGCTGGCGAATACAGTTTATCCTCACTAGACAGTATATATTATCATTATACATGAGGTGAATGGGGTTTCGCCGGGTGCGGTGGCCGAGCGGTTCCTGGCGCTTCAGTCACGAACCGCACGGCTGCTTCAGTCGCAGGTTGGAATCCTACCTCGGGCATAGATGTCTGTGATGTCATTAGGCTAGCTAGGTTTAAGTAGTTCTAGGACTAGGGGCTGATGACCTAAGCAGTTTGTTCGCATAGTTCTTGAAGCCATTTTTTGACCTATCACGTAAATTTCCTTTACATAAACGGCCGTATCTTTAGATTGCTTTGACATAGAAGCTCACTTTTTTACACCACCAAGCGACCGGTTACCGCAAGAAGTGCGATACATTTCCGCTTATCATGTCTACCCGTTCTGGAAGTAAACGGGTTTTAAGGGTTGGGTAGTCCGATAGACGGTCAAGAAAGTGAGACTAGTAGGGATCCGTTTTTACCGGCGTAGGCGACGAAATCCTAACAACGAAAACAGCTAAGACAGTTACTGAAGATAAGGGCCACATAAATAACACCCCCTACCCTTTATTCGAAATGTGCTACTTGCAGTCGATACATCAGCATATTAATCGTAGCTACGCTTTCACTCCAAATCACGTTTACAGGGATGCAAATAGAATCCGTTTGCCTATACACGTGGTAATTCACATCCCAGTATTAATCCCACCGCGTTTTAGAAGTGCGAACGTTCCCATTACTAGCTAGCTTAAGAAACACTTCGGCTAATGAACGTTTTCTGGCTGTGGCGAGTCTAGTGGAGAATTCGAAACAGTGTAGAAAACGTTCGGCAGCTATGTAGCCGTTTATTTCCTGGGGTGGTGCAGAATTATCCTAATAAATTTACTCTCTAATAACAGTATTTTGTTATTTCGATAAACATCCCGAATGATTGTCACATAAGCGGTGACATAAAGGTAGAAAATTCATGTTTTTTAGTCCAGAAAGCTCTGTGCAACAGAAACTGCATATCATTTTGCCAAAAAAATGGTTCAAATGGCTCTGAGCACTATGGGACTTAACATCTATGGTCATCAGTCCCCTAGAACTTTGAACTACTTAAACCTAACTAATCTAAGGACATCACACAACACCCAGCCATCACGAGGCAGTGAAAATCCCTGACCCCGCCGGGAATCGAACCTGGGAACCCGGGCGCGGAAAGCGAGTCATTTTGCCATTTTCATTGCGGAATTGCCGGCTTATTCATGTCTGGGGTAATAATAGAGGGCTGTTTGCCTGGGTTGTCTGCTAGCGTAGTGAAAGGAAGGTCTGGTTTGTTTTCGGTTCTAATCTCGATGGAGGCAGGTAGAATATCAGTAAAGCAATTTTAAGAAATTCTCGCGGCCCCAATACGTTTCATCGCTACCTTTATTCTGTACTGGAGCCCTGTGGATGTCAATATGACACTCTTGTAGAATTTCATACATGTTACTGCGTACTTTTTCCGCTTCTGTCAATAATGGAATTGACTTAAGTGTGGCACTGAATGATTTTTAACTGACTTTTGTTATGAATCTTCACGCATTGCTAAATTTGCACACTTTCATGGTAGGTCAGCAACGGTAATCCAGTATGACTGGTCTGAACGTTGACACAGACCGTTTCGCGGCCGAATGCGGATAATATTTTGCTAATTCGTAACGATCTGGGGTTCTTTGTCTTACTAAAACAGTTATGTCGATAAGTTGAAATTCATTATTTTTTTTCAGTACATACCAATTAGCGTTTCTTCTTTCAGTTCTGTCTTATATTTACGTGTTGTATTTAACACACTAATCGGAATTAATATAGTCTTACAAATTTTTGAAAACAGCCTAAAAAAGTTCAGATAGTTTGTCAATTTCACGCCTGTGCATAGAATGTTGGTAGCACTTCGTCGCCTTGCCTGTTATGCTGTGTAGCAGACTTTAAAGCCGTGCGGATCAGCATAACGAAAAGGCGAGGGGTCTCGCTCGTTTTGTCCACGACTGTACGTGCACCAATCATAAGCCCACTCCACACCATCAAGCCACGACCTGCATACATGTCCCTTTCAAGGACATTGAAGGGTTGGTATCTGGTTCCTGGTTCACGCCAGATGAAAATCCGGCGAGAATCACTGTTGAGACTGTAACTGGACTCGTCCATGAACATAACCAGGGACTACTGTTCCAATGACCATGCACTGTGTTCGTGACACCAGGCTTTACGGGCTCTCCTGTGACCAGGAGTCAGTGGAATTAACCCCGCAGGTCTCCGGGCGAATACACCATGTATGTTCAGTCGTCTGTAGACTGTGTGTCTGGAGACAACTGTTCCAGTGGCTGCGTTAAGGTCACGAGCAAGGCTACCTGCAGAACTCCGTGACCGTCTACGGGCACTGATGGTGAGATATCGGTCTTCTTGTAGTGTGGTACACTGTGGACGTCCCGTACTGTAGCGCCTGGACACGTTTTCTGCCTGCTGGAATCGTTGCCATAATCTTGAGATCACACTTTGTTGCACACGGAGGGCCCGTGCTACGACCTGCTGTGTTTGACCAGCCTCCAGTCGCCCTAGTATTCTACCCCTCATAACGTCATCAATATGTTTTCTTAGAGCCATTTTCAACACACAGTAGTAACCATTAGCACGTCTGAAAATGTCTGCACACTTACTCGCTGCACCGTACTGAGACATGCGTATGTGGACTGCTGCCAGCGCCACCTTGCAACGACCACAGGTCAAATGCACCGCATCGTCATACCCCGGGGTGATCTAAACCCGCAACCCGCCCACTGGAGCGTTGTTTCGTCATGTATCAGCATTATCCTAAATTTATTAACATGAGTGTAGAAACGTCAAAACGCTGAATGTGATAACATATATTACCTCTTGCAAAATCTGCAGTTTACGGTACCCCTGAACGTACTAAGTGCTCTAGAGGCGCAGTCAGTGCGTCCATCTTACTTACTTTTTATTTGAGTCAGAAAAATACAGTAGACGGTAATTACCAATAAAAACACGAGAGTTATGTTGGAGGAAGTAATATCTTGTCCGATTCTTACCGGAAAGGACTCTCTCTAAATTTCAGTACTATATATCTGCCTGATTCATAACGGTTCTCTTGTAGCGTCTACCAGTGGATTTTATGGAGCATCTCTGTAACGCTCACGGACGGACTAAAAGATTCCGTGAAGAAACGCGCCGCTCTTTGTTGGATCCTCTGTACCTCTTCTGTCAGTCTCACCTCGTAAGGACGCAGACTGATGAACAATTCTCAGGAACCGGTCGAACCACTGCCTTGTTAGTCACTTCCTTAGTAGATGAATTACATTTCCTTCAGGTTCTTCCTATGAATCTCAAATCTGCTTCTTCCACTGTTTGTCTCATTAGGTCAGTACCCTTCAGGTCGCTCCGGATAAATAATCTGGTAGTTACTTTTTTCAGGAATCTGTCATCAGTAGTTTAGCAGTAAAGTAGCGGATGTCTTTTTCTATGTACGTGCATTACGTTACGTTTATTTACGTTCAGGGTCAACTACCAGTCCCTGCGTCATTCATCAGTCTTCTGTAGGTCCTTTTGCGTATCACTGGTACCTTCTTATAGACCACAGCATCACCTGCAAACAGCCTTAAAGAGCTTTCGACGCTTTCTACTAGAACATACATATACATTCTCAACAGTAGCTGTCCTATCGCAGCTTCTCGAGGTACCCCAGACATTACTTTCACTTCTGGCGGTTTTATTCCGCTAAGACCGATCAGTTGAGAATCCACTCGCCAATCTGGTCCGATACTCGGTAAGCTCGTATTTTTTCACTAATCGACAGAGCGGGACAGTGCCGAAAGTCAAGACGCGGCGGCACCATCAGGATTCATCTGCTGGCAACAACGGCTAGAGAGATCGGCGACATGATGTTCACATGTCCAAAGATAATTGAGCGCTATCTTGTAGACTGCAGTCGATCAGCTAGGAGACCTCTAAGGTCTGACAAGGGACACCTTTGATGCTGTACGCTCAGAACCGCAGGAAACCATGGTTAGACTAACACTCGATCATAAAAACAAAGGCTGTCTCTATCATTTTCATGAAAACTCCTCACTTGCCTTCAAGCGCTAACAGATAGTGGCATGTTGTAACTGTACTAACAAGTGCTCGAGTAGTGTGAATGGTATAGCTGCACTACGGATGTGTGTCTTGGAGAGTTAATCCTACGAATGTAGTCCAAATATTAGGGAAAAAGTTGCGACGTGCTGAATATTGAGTGGACATTGGTGTCAAGAACAGAGCGTTCGTGGGTATGTAATAATTTAGAAATATGATGGTTCAAATGGCTCTTAGCACTATGGGACTTAACATCTTAGGTCATCAGCTCTCTAGGACTTAGAACTACTTGAACCTAACTAACCTAAGGACAGCACACACATCCATGCCCGAGGCAGGACTCGAACCTGCGACCGTAGCGGTCGCGCGGTTCCAGACTGAAGTGCCTAGGACCGCTCGGGCACAGAGTAGAAATATGATTGAGAAATATGATGAAATACATGACGTTAAGCTGGATAGATATACTGATTTTGAAGGACAGGAAAAACCTGAACCTGAAGGTGCCTCTTCAAGCAGCACACGACAGTTCATCTCCAGAGCAACAGGAATAATACAGTCAAATTGGTATGAGCTATCTCCACCTAAAAGTCGAGGCCCAGTGTGTCAGAAGATATGGATGACAGCGTATTAGAGGATATTTGTGAAGACTATTCCTACAGCAAACTAATGAGGCGCTATAAGTGCATTAAAAGTAAATCAGAATGCAGATTAATTCTAAATTATCTGTGTAGCAAAAGGCGAGCAGGAGCTCGTTCCAAAGGAAACGAACTGTAGCTATTACGAACTATAGAAAAGCATGTAATATCGCAATTCGATACAGGATGGTCGTATGTATCTACTGCGGCCGAGTGGTTCTAGGCGCTACAGTACGGAGCCGCGCGAACGCTACGGTCGCAGGTTCGAATCCTGCCTCGGGCATGGATGTGTGTGGTGTCCTTAAGTTAGTTAGGTTTAAGTAGTTCTACGTTCTACGGGGCTGATGACCTCAGAAGTTAAGTCCCATAGTGCTCAGAGCCATTTGAACCATTTTTTGTTTGGTATCTGCCAATGTGGGCACTCGAAGCGTATGAAATGATTGGCTTGTACAATTTCAAAGGTTCAGTTTCTTTTATCGAAAATCTTACGGCTGAATATGGCTTTTCTTCCAGACCTAAAGCTACATTTATCATACATAAGGACGCAGAAGTCGACGACTGTTAATATCAGAAAGCAAAACAGTTTGTGGCGGAAGTGAGCATGTTTATGGCAGAGCAGGGTGTGGAGAAAGGAAATGGTCGGAACAGAGACCAGAGTCAATCCCAGTATGAAATGTCTTCATCGCCAACAATCTCTCACAGAGGAGAGAAAAGCACACCTAGTGTTTTGCAATCTGTACATAGCTCTATCCACTTCCAAGCAACTGATGAGGCTATATCAGTGACAGGCACACTAGTAAACAAGTTGTTCATCAGTTTTCAAGGGGTACAAGGCACTTTCGGCCCAAACATTTTAAAGAAACCCCTTGTAGAATTGTTTACGTTTACGCATAAATATAAATAGCTCTCCTGTTGTTCATGTTGGCCACGCACCATGATAATATGTAAGATCACTGCCATATCATTGCAGAAAGCCATGTTGTTATAAAACAACTTGATTTTCCGAGTGTGCGAAATGTCATACACCTAATGTCTATCCAAAATCTGTATCGATCAATGCTTCACTGCCTCGGAACACGTAAAGACGAATTGTTCTTTACGAGTAGTTTAGAAATTAATTTGTCAAATGTATCGGCGCCTCCTGGTCTAACCAGCAGTACCCAAGGAAGTATACGTCTGGAACTGTGTATGCACTCGGTTCGTTTGAGCAGGTGAGACTACGTCACAAAGGACTGTAATTAACAGGCACGCCTCTTGTCGGCGAGTAAACAGGCGGTGTCAGACCACGCCACAGGCTTCCGCCACTCGAAGCCTGCCACATCGTCTCTGGTATCTGATTGGTTACAGCACTCAGGTGGTTCCCAGGAACAGAAACATGCCCCACGTGTTCTTCTTATCTCTGCCGATTGTGGTTCGAGCACATTAGCTTGCCCCACATGTTCTTCTTATTTCTGCCGCTTGTGGTTCGAGCACATTAGCTGAGACTGGCGTACGACAACCACGACGTATAAGGGCGCTTTGTTTAGAATCGCACCTCGAATTATTAACTTTTTATTATTCATGTAATCTAGAAACAGCATGAATAATGGTCGCAAGCAATGTAGACTTGAATGATGTATTTTAGAACAATGTTTTACAATACGCATACAAGATAAAAGCTGCTGAATGTATCTTATAAGGGAAGCATAAAACCCAGGAGACAACGAGTTTGCTCATGCTGTGCACGACTGTTGTTCATACGTACACGAACAAATGCTGCTCCCCTAAGATGCAGTCTCCAACAGCTTCCGAGAAGCTGAGATTCAAATTTCTACGAGCATGTTGAGAATACCATACCTGAGCGGACTTCAATACAGCAGGAAGGCAAGCTGGCAACGTCGGTCAGTTCCACAGCTGGTTTCTGCAGGCGCTCCAAAAGCAGTACTAAAACGGTATACGTTATTCTAAACAGGTATAATCTATATGACTTCATTGTGATACGCGAATCAATGTATCGATAAAAGTTACTTACATGTGTAGAAACCACGAATCCAGTTTCACGAAAGTTATTTCTATCTTTCATATACCGATGACGTATGTGACGAATCTGACATGAGCCATATAGTCTCTCACACTATTTCCTCTTATTTTACTAATGTTAACAACTGCTATGTTTTCAGCACCCGAATCAGTTGAAATGACTTAAAAAGTCGAAATTATAATGATGAAAATTAAAATAACTAGTGCAGTCCATGATGCAAATGAATTTTAAAACTGAGTGAGTCTGCAAACCCATGACAAATGCAATTGTAAGCACAAGTAAAAGTTCATTACATCACCTTTCCTTGCTATACCTCACCTAGAATGTACCACTAAGATTATCATTTTTATAATTGATATTATTAATTTTCGAAAATACAGGATTCGAAGATACAGGATTCGTTGTAACGGTAAAAGAATTTTGTGAAAAATTAGTAAGAATAAACAAATTACGAAACTCGAATATCGTACGGGCACATTTCTTGTCTGTCGCCTTAGCCTGTTGCGGTAACGCTGCTGCTCCCTAGCATGTTGTTCAGTACGATGTAAATATTTGAATATATATTTCTTAGAAACGCTTGCAACAGAGTATCGTACTAGAGCAGCATTTGGCTACATCTACGGATGTTCTACAATGTTGCGAAATTCCGGGGCCTTTTACGCCAGGAATAAAAATGATGGCTATGTAAGAATAAATAGACTATACGCAAGACGAACTTCCATACTTAACATATGAAGTCTTATTCCCGACAATCTGAGATGAATAATTACGTTTCTTGGCAAATATGGTGACAAGAATTCAGTGATGCCCACTGAAGAACGAAATGTATAGAAATTATATCTGTAAGGTGCTTCAGGACATCAATGACACACTTTATGGGTTGACATGTCTCAGAGAGGGTCATTTTTTGTTAATGAACGTATTTTTTGAGCACGTAGTTTGTGAGTTATTCGTGTGCATGAGCCTCATTGTTCGTGGCATCCAACGGTGTAGTGGTAGCCAATGGTTTCAGTAGTTCACTTATGAGGTCTTGGAGCTAACACTGACAACAAACTGAGCTCACTGGCGTGATTCTGCATTATAGTGAGGTGTGGAGCAATGGAAAAGATACCGTATCTATACATATCAGTTTCTTAGCAGGAGATAACAACAGAATAGTAGGCTCACTGATGAAGTAACAACCACCCCTTCAAAACATATATTAGATACGTTTGTAATACAGTATTTAAAACAGAAAAATGAAAGTGTAAAATTTTTTTATATCACAAAATTTACTATGAAAATATTTTATGCCGTAGGATGATCAGAATAAAATATTGTCATTAAATGGATATGTTCTTGGGAAACGCAAATAGACAGGCTACATATTTACTATATCATTATACGTACACACTAAGATAATAACAAAGTGAGTTCCGTTTTCTTGATTCGGTACGTGGACCATAACAAATTTACCATGCAGATCCTTTGATAGTATCTGTAGTGGATGATTACTGAGAGGCTAGTGACACACATTATAGCAGTTCACTTGGCGGAAATACAAAGCAAGGCGATGAGTTTGACGAGGATGCAAGACAATTTCAATGGTCCATTCTTAAAACGATCGAACATATCTCTTCGGGTGTCCGTTATATGGCGCACCTTTTAGTGATTGAGGGTCCACAACGGCACATATCTTTCCTTGTAACTCTTGCGTTTTTCACTGTAAATCTTTTAGAAGAACGATTTACATGATTCGATTCAGACAGCTCTCAGTAAACACGTGAGAGGATTAAAAAAAAACCTAAACTCATAACATATGTTTTGTTTCACATCCAGCTTTCATTTTACCAAGCTAACAAAAATTTTTCATCGTTGTATGAATTATCCACTACTGTTTGAGTTTAGTCGAAGTCTACAGCGCGCAGACGTTGCTGGTGTGAGGGCGCGTCATGGAGGAAGCTCTCGATTGGGTGGCAGCCACTGCCTCCATGCGTTTACTCAGGTGTGCACTACTCTGTTACCGGGAGGTGTGCGCCTGACAACACCCACAGTATGTCTTATACTTCCGTAGCAACGTTCTGTGGCACATTTACCAGTTCATTTTAACAGATACATCCAAGCACCCTACACTCATACTTGGAAAGGTGAGATGCCAGTATACGCGAAAAATGACGACCAATCAGGGGGATTAAACTACCGGTAGGGATCTCCCAACCGTCAGCGTCATACGGCGTCACGATATTGAAAGCCTGATGCCTCGATCTCACAGAAATGCTTAGCAATTAAACTAAAAATCATCATCTTCAATGTGTCCATTCCTTTCAACACATAGGAAACCTTCATTACCTGTTTCATCACACTGAGTTTATATTGTTTGGAAGTCTCTACCGTGGATAAGAAGACTGGTGCCAGTGAAAATAGTTGGACGCCTGTGCATGTAGATAGCGTCGTGAAAGGGACAGCAGAATAAACCCACATTTCAGGAAATGCACGGGTGCTACCACAAGAAACGCCCGACTGACAAGCAACTGCGAATTAGATCGTCAAGGTCTACTGTCATATAAATACGTCAGGTATTCATATGAATTACCTTAGCTTTCTCAAGTCACGATCGCAAAACGCATTTGAACGAGCAACGAAACAGGTACGAATCGTACACTGGCTGTTTCTTATGAGGATGTTATGCACTCGTACATAACCTATTAATGTGGCTACTATACCAAAACCTTAGCGAATGGAAGTGAAACAGTCTTTCTTCACAATTCCAGGAATTTTGAAGACAATATCTGCGAAAGAAACCTCTGTCGCACCATTCCGATATTTCTTCTTAATCGTTTTGCAGTTTGTTTTGACCTTCTGATGACTTTATTAGTCGATAAACGACAGCGTCATCTGCAAACAACTGAAGACGGCTGCTCAAATTGTCTCCCAAATCGTTTACATAGATAAGGAACAGCAAAGGGCCTATAACACTACCTCGGGGAACGCCAGAAATCACTTCTGTTTTACTCGATGACTTTCCGTCAGTTACAACCAACTGTGACCTCTTTGACAGGAAATCACAGATCTCATAGTGACATGCAAGAAATTGCGTATTACACGATGTTAAGAGAAAACGTAGGTTCAGTTACGCTTTCAAATTACTTGTAATCTGTCCGAAAACCAAAGTCAGTACAACAGCACCTCAGAACGTAAATTATCCCGTTCACCGCCTCCGCCCTAGTCATCCTACAGCTGACATGTAGCCAGTCTATTTGGTCAACGAACGTGGTGCAGTACATCCGTCGACATTTTCAGCAGTTTTAAAATTGCACATTAAACACAGTAACCGACTCTCAGCTCAGGTTCAGTTTGCCAAAGGTAGCTCCTACTTTTTAACCGTTTCTCCATCAAGGAGTTACTAGCTGAAAATAGCTGCTGGCTAAAGCGGCCGTTGTCAAGTAGCCGTGAGAAAACTGTGCAAGGATGAAGGCTCGCCTGCAGTCGAACAGTTGATTGGGCGCCACCTGCTGACACCCGACAGTTATTTGCACAGGTGCGCCCCTGTTATCAGCATAGTGGAGCGTGCCTGCGACCTCGGTAATCACCGCCACGCGCAGCCGGCGTGTAGCAGGCCCGGCTCGCGCACAGATAAAACCTTTATCTGGGCATGTCACCACTGTTCTGACAGATTGGTAAGTACAGGTGACCTCCAGTGCGACTTGTGGGAGACGATGTAATTCAGGTGCTGGATGTGCCCTTAAATAACACTTCCAAAGAGACATCTAACGTGGCCTTACCATTTCGTAGTACACAGCACTAATTATATAACTATGGCGTAGAATGGCGTTCTTTTAGAGTCGAGACACTGCTAATCGCAATATACGTACACGACGTAGAGGAGTGATTTTACGAGTTGCACCCTCTTCTCTGATGACAGGGCAAATTAATACCACAACAACGACACAGAAATCCTATGAACTGTAGGCCAGCATCCGTTGGTTGAAATATTGATCGATTGATGAAAAAAAAAGTACAGAGACAGACTAACAGTCTGCAATATTTACAAGACGCAAGTCATAGTAATAATAGGGCATCATGAAAGACAATTTCATGTTAAGAAGAAAGTAACCCAGAGTTCCAGACCATCCCCATTGTTGTTGAATATAAACTTGTGAAAAGCGAAAGAAATTCTCTTGACAGGATAAAAGCAAGAATTACTAAATACTAATGTTGAAGCCTTTCCACTTGAGAGTAAGGGAGACTAAACGGAATTACTGAATGGAATGGATTGTGGTCAAACAAAACGAACAGAAATATGATGATGAGTTGTCAAACAAGAATAGCGAACTGTTTAACATTAAATGCAGTAAAAGCGCAGAAGATGAAGTATTCCCTGCCTTCGAAGTAACATTATATTAGATGGACGAAGCGAGGAATATATCAGAACTATATTGACCTAGACGGTTTTTTGCTGACGCCACATATTAACATGGAACTAAGGAATACATTTCTGTAAATGTACATCTGAAGTTTAGCTTCATATAAAAAGGAAACGAGCTCCTCTGGTGGAAAGTGGAGCACTGATTGTTGAAAACAGGTAATACATGAAATGGAGGGCTAGTATAAAGAAGAGATAAGGAAAAAGTCTGTCGGGAACTCTCTCCACAAGGAAAGACAGCCTAGAGCCATCTCAACCACGCAGTAGATAAATTGTTAATTGTATGGTGGAAGGAGCGATAACTGGGAAGACGGTTGAGGTAAATACTTACAAAAATTGCACTATGCACAATAGATTATAGGGATTTTCAGGTGTTGTAGGTATTTCGTTTTGATTTCATGCTACGTAAATTTGTTAGATGGGGCCGGGTGTCAACAGGGTAGTAAGACGACTGGATAACTTTATAAAAAGACAAACAGTTAACGTGACGATCTGGTTTGTCATTAAGTACTTCTGCCATCCTAGATGCCCAAGGGTACCGTTAAACTTTCAGTAGCTACATGACATAACACGCAAACCACGAAGCGCTACCTTACATTCAATATATTTCAGGAGCTGCGTTCCGGCCGTACAACTCATGACCGGATTCGCATATTCACAGAGGTCGTTTCATTTCCACGTATTCCATATGCCTGACACAACATGATTATGCTTCATTGGTTAACTACTGACCTGTGGCAATGTTCCATTTGCAGGTCGAGTAGAACAGTCATTCCTTGGAGACAGGTTCAACGGCTGTTTCCTTTGAGAACAAGACACGCATGCCTTCAGGTCGTAGAGCGCAGTGGCGTCACCCACCTCTAATGGAGGGAGTGTGATGTTCTTTTACCCGTAAGCTTAATTAATTCTTTCTCTGAAACACTGTAAGTCATATTTAGCTCGAATTTCGTTCAGTACTAGCGAATAGTAAAGTAACAGGCACTTCTTGTGGCGTTTTAGTTTGAGCAGTTAATGAAAATTACCCGTCTCTTTGGGAAATCAGTTAGCTGTAATTGTTCTTACGCGTGTTATCTTCGAGGCTGTAAACAGGAAAACGGGAATGGTTAATGGACACTGAAAAAAAGATCTAATCAATATCATCGTCCCGAGTCGACGTCAGAGACATTGTGCAATCGCTAAATCGCCAATTTTCTTTTTTTTCTTGTTTTGTGCTGCAATTACTGACACAGGAATCTGAGTCTTATCGGTATCTCCAACTTAAGTAGTTTACTTCTCATGCCAAGAGCAGATGTGTTGCGTAACTTGTTTGTCACGCTAAATTGAATCTCTACTAGGCTTCAGACATTTTCCACAATCTCCTTTGTTTTGCAAAATTTCCACAATCTCCTCTGCGAAAAAGAGATAGTTAATTATTTTTCACTGTATTTATCTGAATTTAAGATAATGCAAATATTTGTCTCCTTGCGTGTTACGTAATGTAAAAGCCTTTACGGATATCCAGCGACTGTTCATCGATACTCGATCATTTGCGTTCATTATAAATCTTGAAATTCAACTGAATTTGCATAGTACGATATACTTACATAATTGGAAGATAAATTGTGTTACTCGTTCTCTTAAGTTTGCAAGTTGCATTTGTAGTATATGTATCTGTATTTATTTGTGCAAATTACATCGTCCCTGTAGTTTCATTGTTATTCCTCAGAAGTACTTGGTTTGATTTCTGTTGACCGCTTTAAATTTTTCTATTGTGGAAATGTCTAGCAATGAAATAGACACCCAAGCTGCCGGAACGCCATTAAAGTGAAAGGCTTACATCACTCTGGTAACCTCGTAGAAGAGAATGTTAAGAGAAGTCTTGTACGCATTACGGAATGTTTTAAGACAAAATACGATATAAATCGAATGTGTACCACCCAAAAACGATAAAATACGAAACAAACCTTCAAAAAACCATCGTGAAAGTAATCGTACTAGTGACATCAGTCGGTATCTTTGCCATCAACTATTACTCACATTCTTAGACGTTTATAAACGGGAACTCAGGACGTTATTCAGATAAAACAAGTAATAGCGCATCCCCATATTTTCTATCAGTCTGAGTCTGAAGGTGGATTTCAGTTACAACTGTGAAAGACATTCTATGCAAGTTGTTTATTAGCTAAACGTTGAGACTAATGTCGTATTGTGATGGTACTGGTATAGTGTGCCAATGACGTAGTGAAAATTGCGAATCATGTTTTGTGTCACAGAAACAGATGTGTGATCTTGTTTCCACTTAATTCTCTACCGAAACGGAAGATTTACACTGCTCATGAGCATGTTTCATATAATTCTCACCCTCATTGAAGAAATATTTCGCAAGCGAAGTGCAGATGAAAAGTGGTCAGTGCTGGCAGTCTTTTAGTATCGTTAGGTCCGTGCACGTTTTAAAGTGACGTTTTCAGCCTGCTTTTTTGTTAAATGTATTTAGTTAGCAATAGCTGGAATGTGATAGAGGTATCGCTGTACGCCCCAGCGCCTGATATTACTATCTTCTCTTGGTTCTGCTCTTCAGGAAGAATGGGCTGCCATTCCTCCCCAGACATTCACCCACCTCAAAAAAGTGTACCCAGTAGAGTTTAAACCGTTATCAGGGCGAAGGATGGACATGCCTCACATTAACGGCCACTAACAGGGGCACAGATGAAACTTCCTGGCAGATTAAAACTGTGTGTCGGACCGAGACTCAAAATCGGGACTTTTGCCTTTCGCAGGCACGTGCTCTACCAACTGAGCTACCCAACCTCGACTCACGCCCCGTGCTCACTGCTTTACTTCTGCCAGTATCTCGTCTCCTACCATAGAGAGCACTAGAGCACTTGCCCGAGAAAGGCAAAGATCCCGATTTCGAGTCTCAGTCCGGCACACAGTTTTAATCTGCCAGGAAGTTTCATATCAGCGCATACTCCGCTGCATAGTGAAAATCTCATTCAGATATACGGATACTTTTGATCAGATGGTGTACTCAGAGGTGTAACCGGGCAGTAATTTGTAATAAAAATGCACTAGGCGCTCAAATGAGAATTCTTAAAAGAAAGCCGTGGTAGGTCTCTGTAAAACGTGTCAGGAAAGTTGAGAGAACATGCTTTCGAAGAAGACTGTACACCATCATGCTGCCACCACCGTAAACGTGGCGTAGGGATTACGAGAAGAAGGGAAGAGAGATTAGGACATGTGCTGAACCATTTGCGGAGTACGTACGTATATGTAAATGAATGTTGCATATGGAACTGCTATATTTTACTGTTTTCCATACTTTGAGTATTATTTAATAAAACCAACTATGCGTCTGAATAGTACGTTAGCATATAAATCATCTGCAGCAACCTCTTTAGTGAAGAAAATTCTGGAGAGCAGCGAGTTTGCTGCTTAACATTCATTGAAGCCGATGCGTGACAACGACGGGGCCAGAGCAAACGAGCGTTTGATGGGGGCCAGGCGTCTGAAACAGCCACTTGCGGCCTGTGACCTGACGGAAGGCCGTTAAAAACTTTCTCCTACACCGATAACTATCAGTACAGGCGACAAAACGGGCTTCACGCAGCCAAGCCTTCGCTTCAGAGTTTTGTGGAGCACCAGCCACCACCAAAGGAGAATTTCTCTTCTGTCCTATATTCGGTGGATTAATAATGCCATTCATCATTTGATCCTATGTCTTTAATTATTTCTTTAATGAAGGATAATCATTAAATTCTTTCTTATAACCCTGTTCTAGCCCCATGAAATGTGTTCAAATTTGAGGACGTGAAATAAATGTCACACGGGAGATACTGTTAGGGTTCGACAATGACATCACTAGAGATGTTAGCACAAGCTTATGTTGGGGAAAGAAGGCGAAGGAAGTCACCCATGAATTTTATATAATATGTGAGGAAATCATAGAAAATATAAAACTGGATGTCCGGAAGGGGATTTGAATCAGTGTCCTTGTGAGTAAGAGTCCAGTGCCTTACCAAAGAATCATTTGGCTCGGCAAGCACATAGATTAGCGACACATTCGTTAGAACAGTGTGGAATACAAATGGATTTCAAATTTTTGCCTGACCGTTAAAATTCAAGTTTTCAGAGATTTAGTTTTAATTATAGCTGTTCTAAGCGTTATCACTCAGACAGGGGCGATGTACCCTTTCTTTCGCCGCTGGTTCTCTTTGAATTGCAGCACGACTAGTGTGGCAGACAGCTACTGCTTGTGGCTACAGTGAGGAGTTTGTTGAGTGTGGGTGCGCAGTATGGGCGCGAGGCGAGTGGTCGTGTTAAAGGCATGCAAGTAAATCTAATACAGTTAGCAGTGGAGAAACAAAATTTTGTAGTATTTCAGCGAATACGAATATGCATATTAACGAATGTATATTATCGAATGTATATAACGTTGTACATTAACGAATATTGTATATTAACGAAAATAATGCATAAGGCATTTAATACATATGATATTTGCCTTTTCAGTTATTACTTGTCTATTTCTTCGTGCAGAACAATGATTAACTGGCTATGATACGTGGCAGTCATCAACTGCTGTATTTGACTGACCTTATTAGTTGACTATAATGTGTCGCAAAAATTAGATGCGCGGCGCGTGATCGTGTTAAAGGCACTGCACTTTTTAATATAGTTTAATCATTACTCTGTTTTATGTTACAGATCTGGTGAGCAGTATGCAAGCATATCGAAACTCCAACAGTGCTTTGCATGAGCGCAGTTCACACATTTATATTTTACAACGTTTTCATCTATTTTACTGGAGCCTCAATCTAGGCATGTTACCTAGATTTCCACGCTATTCGACTACAGCTTTTGAGTTGAAAGTAAGGACGCATTAGAAACGTCTATGGGATAGCAGAGTGATCATCCATCATGCCACGAAGGGAAATAAGGAAAACCGTGACCAGTGTTTAAGTCCGCATCATCCCGTTACACGCAGAATGCTTGTCAACCAGGTAAGTTGCTCGACGTGTTCCCCAGAATTAAAGTGATGTAGTACGGACATGAAACGGTTCCAAATGACAGGTAGTATATTAGGATTTACACCACACAGACGGTCCACGTTCGACAGATGGACAAGATGATCGATATCTACAGCTTTTGACACAAGAGAACCATGGGCTGAATACTTCAAAACTGAATTCGGTGCTCGAAGAGGCAACAAGTCGCAGTTTATAGCATTGGACTGTTAGACGATTGCGTGATGGGAATCTAAATTCCCCACGACCACGGCGAGTACTACGTCGAACACAATAATGCCATGGTCTCCGCTACAGATTGGCAAGAAATGGTGCAGAATAGGGGGCTGAGGATTGGCTTCGGATGTTGTATACGGAAGAAACTAGGATTTTTTTTATTTCCTGATTGTCACAGACGTGATTGGAGACAATCCGGTAATACCGAATGCTTCCAACGCTGTGTCCAGCAAGTGCAACAGGAGTGATGTGTTAGCGTGGGCCGTGCGGAGTGGCCACGCGGTTTGAGGCGCCATGACACGGATTGCGCGGCCCCTCCTGCCAGATGTTGGAGTCCTCCGCCGGCCGTTGTGGCCGAGAGGTTCTAGGCGCTTCAGTCCAGAAGCGACTGCTGCTACGGTAGCAGGTTCGAATCCTGCCTCGGACATGGATGTGTGTGATTTCCATAGGTTAGTTAGGTTTAAGTAGTTCTAAGTCTAGTGGACGGATGACCTCATATGTTAAGTCCCATATTGTTCAGAGCCATTTGAACCATTTTTAGTCCTCCCTCGGGCATGGTTGTGTGTGTTGTTCTTAGCAGAAGTTACACTACTGGCCATTAAAATTGCTACACCAAGAAGAAATTCAGATGATAAACGTGTATTCATTGGACAAATATATTATACTAGAATCGACACGTGATTACATTTTCACGCAATTTGAATGCATAGATCCTGAGAAATGCGTACCCAGAACAACCACCTGTGGCCGTAATAAAGGCCTTGATACGCCTGGGCACTGAGTCAAACAGAGCTTGGACGCCGTGCACATGTACAGCTGCCCATGCAGCTTCAACACGATACCACAGTTCATCAAGAGTAGTGACTGGCGTATTGTGATAAGCCAATTGCTCGGCCACCATTGACCAGACGTTTTCAATTGGTGAGAGATCTGGAGAATGTGCTGGACAGGGCAGCAGTCGAACATTTTCTGTATCCAGAAAGACCCGTACAGGACCTGCAACATGCGGTCGTGCATTATCCTGCTGAAATGTAGGGTTTCACAGGGATCGAATGAGGGGTAGAACCACGGGTCGTAACACATCTGAAATGTAACGTCCACTGTTCAAAGTGCCGTCAATGCGAACAAGAGGTGACCGAGACGTTTAACTAATGCCACCCCATACCATCACGCCGGGTGACACGCCAGTATGGTGATGACCAATACAAGCTTCCAATGTGCGTTCACCACGATGTTGCCAAACACGGATGCGACCATCATGATACTGTAAACAGAACTTGGATTCATGCGCAACAATGACGTTTTGCCATTCGTGCACCCAGGTTCGTCGTTGAGTCCACCATCACAGGCGCTGCTGTCTGTGATGTAGCGTCAAGGGTAACCGCAGCCATGGTCTCCGAGATGATAGTCCATGCTGCTGCAAACGTCGTCGAACTGTTCGTGCAGATAATTGTTGTCTTGCAAACGTCCCCATCTGTTGACTCAGGGATCGAGACGTGGCTGCACGATCAGTTACAGCCATTCTGATAAGATGCCTTTCATCTCGACTGTTAGTGATACGAGGCCTTTAAGATCCAGCACGGCGTTCCGTATTACCCTCCTGAACACACCGATTCCATATTCTGCTAACAGTCATTGGATCTCAACCAACGCGGGCAGCAATGTCGCGATACGATAAACCGCAATCACGATAGGCTACAGTCCGACCTTTATCAAAGGTCTCCTTCCTGTCGGTTAAATTTCGCGTCTGTAGCATCTTCGTGGTGTAGCAATTTTAATGGCCAGTAGTGTAGTTCAGGTGGTGTTTAAGTCTAGGGACTGATGACCTTAGCAGTTTGTTCCCTTAGCAATTCACACACATTTGAACATTTGCTAGTGTTGTGTTACATGGGACCACTGTACACCTTGTAACGCTCTAATAATAAATGTTAGGTAGAATGAATGTCTGAACCGTGGAATGGCCACTGAACTCGAATTACCGTATTGCATGTTGTAACTGCAAGTGGTGTGCCTACTCTGTGTTATTTTTAGCAAAAATTTTATACGAACTGTTTGGACAATGTAGTTCCCAATACCAGTAAAGAAATACAGTGACTACAATGTACATTCAGCTCCTTAAGCACTGAATCATCTGGACCTGTTCAAAACTGATAACTTTGGTCGCTGTGCACATGACAAATAAATTAAATTGTCTTACCTCTAAAGCAGCCACGGAGTAACTCGATATATTCTGGTCTCTCATAAAATAAAATATGAATGCTAGCTACAGGCTCAGCAGTGTGCAATGCTGGCCATATTACTTAAAATACACATGAAATTCTTTTGGCTGATAAACGGGAACATTAAAAAAAATCCAACTTCTTTAAAAAACGTGACCCGGGCACGGTGGGGGTACTGATTGTGGTGAATTACTAACCCTGATTTTTTTAAGCAAAATTATATTGCAAGTTAAGTTTGTCTTTTTAAAAATATCTGACAACTGAAGTTTCATTACTCACAACTGACTCACAAATAATGAGACTTTAACATCAAGTATTGTCTAACCTTCATTAATCCAACATAAATGCAAATCATCAAATTAAATATAGCTCTGACAACAAATTCAAATTGTTCTGATCACTATGGGACTTAACATCTTAGGTCATCAGTCCCCTAGAACTTAGAACTACTTAAACCTAACTAACCTAAGGACATCACACACATCCATGCCCGAGGCAGGATTCGAACCTGCGACGTTAGCAGTCCTGCGGTTCCGGACTCTGTTAACAAATCTTAGAAACATTACAAAGTGAAATATCTAACTAGCCTTTTTATCAAAACCGTTTACGAGCATTCTGGGGTTACTCCACGAATGCAAATTATCAGCCAACTCATCTAACGCGCCGGCAAAAACAGAAATCATAATTATTTAACAGGCTAGAAGCAGTATCCCTGGGTCTGCGGTCTTATACAAATGTGTCCCCGTATACTCCTTCCAACGTCTTGTAGTTGTTGGGAGCAATCTCACTGCCCAGATCAGCGGCAGACCTGATAGCAGAAAAACACCCCTGCCACACAGTAGAAAGACAGCCCCAACCAGCTGCCATCCAGGATGCAGCTAATTGAAAACATGGCCACCTCCCGTCTAACAGCCACAGCCAGGCGGACTGGATTGAAACACTACCCATAGTCATCAAGATGAAAACAGGTTATTGAGTTTTCCTGCAGTGCCCAAAGCCGACTACGTTGTGAATACGTAAGTACCAGACCAATGTGAGCACAGTTCGCGAAATGTGAAGATTTTCTGAATGTGGCGAGCGAGACGAAGCAATCTCACTGCCCTTCTACACACACGCCACTGGTCCGGAACGTCTCATGAAGAAAGTATTCAAGGGTTTCCCGCGTTCGGCAGACCCTGCAGTCCTCAAAGAAGAGATGGAAGAGATGGCACATCACGTCACAGTAAACGCAGAAGCAGTCACCATCCCTCCTGGTTATCGCTGTCAACAACCTGAGCAATAGGAGACTCTGAAGCCATTTTGACTTTACAATAGGAGACTCCTTCAACTGAAGAGGATGGCCACTATCGACGTTCCACCAGCATGGCCACAACCGACGTTCTGAGACCGAAGAGAGAAAAACGCCCATGCTTCCATTGCCAAAGGTTGGGACATGTGGCATCCCACAGCTCTTTCTCTGATACATGTGCAAAATGCACGGACAGGTATCTGGGAGCAAACTGCCTTCTGCCAAAGACGCCCAGACTTACATGCAAGAGTAGAGGGAACGTGAGCTACTGTGGCTGTGAGAATTCTAAGACGATGGTAGCTCGCTAGTGTCAGGAAGCGGTAGAAGAGGGCGTATAAACCTCAGAAAGCGCGGTTGCCATGGAACACGAGAGGAGCAGCGAGTCGACCATCCAAGGGGGGAAACTCGCCGCCATGTAGAAGACACAGAAGTAGGTGGCAGGAACGGAAAGGCTCCTATCTCCGACAGCGCCGACGCTGCACCCAGTCAAACAACAGCAGCCACTGTGACCACGATGATCTGGCTGCTCTCATCGTCTTGCTCTCTGCAGCCCCTGACATTATCTCTCACCTTACTTGACACTGCATAATGTCGCAGAGGTAGTGGAGTGCCCAGGCAGCCAAGCCAACTCCACCGCAGATGGAGCGATGAATCCACTCAAAGCGCCGTCCTAGCAATGAACAGTGGTATCTGGCTTACCATGGGGCTCAACGATATGTCAGTACTGGTACCAGCGAGAAGACATCACCCGAACACCTGAGAGTGACATCGCGATGACACTACAAAAAGCGAAGTTTTACAGCCAGAACAAAGTGATTACAAGAATAGCTCAAGCGTGCTGGTACTCTGCCTTCACGAGGGCGTGATGAATGACACCTGATGAAGACACCTCTGTAGTCAGCAGGGAAGCAGAAACGGTAGAATGGGTTGATCAGGAAAGCTCAGTGACTTCCAGTGTGGCCTAGTCATGGAATGCCAACTTAGTAACAAAGCTTCTAAATCTGCCCAGGTCGACGGCTGGTCATGTAATTGTGACGTGGAAATGAGATGGAACATCCACAGTTAAGGAAAAACCAGATGTTCCAGAAGAGGGAATATGAAGCATTGCAGAAGGTAGTTGCAAAATCGCATGAAATCAACGGAAGTAATAACTCATGAGTTCCAAACGGCTACCAGCTGTCCAAATAGCACAACTGCTGTGTGTCTCTAAGAGGTATGGGGTGGTATGCTCGAGCAGTTTCTGTAGTCAGTGCAAAGCGATGCACGAGATCGCGTAAAGGGCGACACCACTGGACAATGAATGACTACAAACGAATTATTCGGAGTGACGAATCACGCTGTACTGTGGCAATCGAGTGGAACGACTGGGGTTTGTAGGAGGGTTGGAGAACGTTATCTGTCACGTCTAGTGCCAACAGTGAAATACAGATGAGGTCGTATTACTGTATGGGCGTGCTTAGGGTGCGATTCTCTTCTTGTGTTTAACAAAACGCTAAAGGTGGATGGGTATGAAAGCACTGTGTATTGAGTACAGAAGGGGAACAATTTGGAGACGATACGTGTTTGTATTAGTATTACAATACAACCTTTGAGGTAGCAGAATCTATGGGGCAATGATTTGCTGACAATAAGATTCATGAAATGGATTGGCATCAACCCGATGGAATACCTTTGGGATGAGTTAGAATGCCGGCTTGTCTCCAGACCACACCGTCTAACATCACCATCTCCTCTAGTTTCGGCTCTTGAGAAACAATGCCATTCCTCCACAGACTTCAGACACCTCATCGAAAGTTTCACTATCAGAGTTCAAGCCGTCATATAGTCTAAGGGAACCTCATAATAATAATAATAATAATAATAATAATAATAACCACTAACATGCAAACGGATACTTTTTATCATGTAGTGTGTGTTCTGTTAGATACTAGCCTCTCCATTCCACCATGTTATCAGAAAATTGTTTGTACGTTATTCTTTGTCAAAGGATGTCCTACCATGCTGTACTCATCCTGGTTGGAACCCAGACTCAGAACTGAGTGTTAAATTTTGTTTTTTATTGGGCACCTCCTCGTTATGGCGTGAAATGTATCTGATGCATTTTCCAGAGCATAAGAAAAGTATTTTTGTCATAGACTTGTAGCGGCAGAATTTTAATTTTTTACATGTACATGTGCCTGTGTTGCATTCATATTTTTCCTTTCAGATTGTTTTTACTGCAATAACTGTCTTCAGTAACACAGTGTTATTCTTAAAATCTACTTTGTAGTATTTATTACTGACGTTAATAAAACCATCATCCTTTTTGTAGCTATCTTATAATATTTATAACATGACAGTCGTGTTCTCTGTGCATATTTGATTATTTTTCTGCTTACTTCTTAGCTGTTTTTTGAGGAGAGTAGAAGGCTTGCTAACTCGCGAAGAAAGCTTCAAATTTTCCTGCCAGAAAAGAGCGAGCCCAAGTGTTCGACCAGTGATCTGGCGTAACGTGTTGGAGAAGGGACATGGTTCCCCAGGGCACAGCAGTTTGTGGAAGTGAGTTGAGGTAAGCCTGGGTAACAGCCTCTCGCATGTTAAGAGGCGTTCTGTAAGCCAAGAACGGAAAATTTCTGCTGAGTTCCCCTGTATTCATGTAAATAAAGCGAAATAATCGCTGGTCATTTTGAGAATGCTGGGTGTCCTTCCATCAATGTAAAGCTTTTCAAAAAGCTGGAAATAGGTTTAGAGAAGGGCAGTTCCGGGGGCTTTTGGTCCTGCCGCCGAGTGAGATAGACCGTATGACGCTAGGCACAGTCCGACGCAGGTTTACCGAGATTTTATGAGGAAAGAGATCTTTCCGGAGTTCATGCGCAAGCGCAGCTAACATGAAGAGGAAACAGAGACTTGAAGATAGTAAAATTGAAAGATCCCGCTCCAGACTGCAGTCTAAAAGGCTGACAAGAAAGAGTGGTTTTCTACGGTAGGCATATTGGATCTGAGATGTATAACCTTACATATTTAGATAAACTCTACGTTTTTTACCCATAGGATGCTGTTAATGTTTAGGCGCAAAATTTTGTGCCATTTCGTTTGGTGCGTCATTTTCTTATTTAGTCTTGTGCTGGTTATTATTTTTGTACATGTACGTTGTTTTGTGGTTTAACGAGCTGAGTTAGTAATTCGTTTCTGTGCACCTCGAAATGATTTGCGTTCCATTGATCAGCTAGAAAATTATAATCACCGACAAACTGTTGGTATAAACCGGTACCGGTGATAACAGCGTCACCTAGCGAGGAATGACTACTGTGCAGACACACGCACGGTGCATGCAGTATCAGTGAGCGTGCTGTCCGTGCATAGAATGGGGAACGCGCGCGATACATCTGAGTTTGACCGAGGACAGATTGCGATGGCTCATAGGCTAGGCACGAGCATTTCAGAAACTGAGCAACTTGTATACTGTGATGAGTGTCTTCAACATATGGTGAAACCAAGATAAAAGCCACGTTCAGATGTCGGGGTGGCCACAACTCATTACAGATATCATTCCTTAAAAGGTAGACATACCGGCTATTATGTAGGTGGCGATAATATTCTGGCTGATTCGTGTATGCATAGTAGAGGATACAGAATATTTCAGTTCACATTCGCAAGGGGTAACAATCCTTAATTTCATGAGTGTAAAATGGGCTATACCATTGTTCAAGATAAAGATGTGCAGCTGCAACCACCAACAACCGTCGGCGAGTTCCGTCGAGAAATCCTTTTTATTTTTTGTAATATAACTTACTAGTTTCTTTTTACTAGACAGTTGCAGTGGAGAACGTTATCTGTGAACAAAATAAAGATACAAGAAGTGTAAGTAATTGTTTCTTTGTAGTTGACGCAGTTCCATACTCAGTTAAAAACTCATAGGAATTGAAAGCACGATCAAAATGTGTTATTGAGATCAGTTACAAATACAAAAACTAGCTGAGTAAAGTTACAAATATTACATAAAAACAGATGAGCTGGAGATAGACATGCCGGCAGCTTCATCCACTGGTAGAAAAGAGACGATTTCCTCTTTCGCTCTCCTAGCACAACCCAGTTTCACGACCATAACCTCGCAATAAACCTCAAAGGCATGCTGATAGCACGGGACTGTCAGTGGACTTGTAGAACTAGACGAACGCCTTGTCGTCAAACTCCGTCAGCCAGAAGACTTTCTGCTACAAAAGCGACCGTCCCTTCTACATATTTTCTGGCTACACAAAGAAGCTGCATGATGGATCACCCCTGTCAACACACGAACACGCAATTTATTTCCATGTACAACCTAATTAATTGTTTTTTGTGACCTTGACCACCACAACAACTGAATAGAAACACATACTCAATAGTTTTCAAATGGTAACGCAAGACATATTCCACATTTTGCTGAAGCAGTAAATGCTTATGCCTAAAACTGCTCATAGTACAGTAATTAATTAAATAATATGGCCAAATGAGGCAGCAACAATTTTGATTTGTGCTTATTTCTATTATTTTCTGAATCTTTTTTGCATAAAAACTACTTTGTCATGTAACACTATTTCCTTTTAGGTTTAGTTACATTATTTAATGGATTCTTAAGAACCGTTACGTTTATAACATGTACGTAACAGAATTATTTCGGAAAGTAGCATCTTTTATATGACTTTCCTTGCGGAACAACATTACTACAATTGCGGAACAACATTACTACAATTGCGTGAAGAAATTTAGTATTGAATTCCACAAACGTTTCTTGTTGAAAATAACATTCATATACCGTATCGATGAAAATTGCTTACAGATTTTTAACAATACTTCTCAAATATGAAATTTGACTAATACGTAAAGAATAATAGAATTAAGTTTCACTTCATTTATATTTTGAGAAATATATTTATCTCTAAAATAACTACATATAGCACACACAATTGCTGTGACACAAAACCTTGCTTATGGAAGATCTTAAATATTTCTGACACATTTACATGTATTCGTTTGAAATACCATAGCTTCTGCAGGTGGAAAACTGTTAGGGTTTTCTTTCTTTGATGTTTAGGGTCTGGTTGAACAAGACAGTGATTAGTCTCAGGTTTCCTCAGAGCACAGCAGTTTGTGGAATTTGGTTGCAGTAAGTCCCTGCTCCACGCTTTGTTGGAAAATGTTAATCTCTCCATTGAAGGCAATCAGTCGCTTAGCCTTTGAGATTTCATAGTGTATCTCTCGGCCAGATGAATTACACAGATCTGAGAATGTGCCACTGTGGCTCTGCTCGGCCACCACAAGAAAATTCGTAGTCTTTCACACCAGATTTTGTTCCCCTTTGTGTACTACCTACCACTGTGCATCGACACCTTCCAATTGTGCTACCCATCCTAACGCCCAATAAGACTTTCATCCCAACTAATCCATCTACGATCAACTTCTTTACCGTGCCCACCTTCTCTCCCTTCAACGAAATAAACCAAGAAGCGTCCTTCTTTTCCCCTGATATCCAAAAACTCCTGACCAAGTATGGCCATCTGCATTGCTCATCAAACTACAAACCTATACAGTAACAGTCAACTATGTCAATCTTGTAACATCCTACATATGTCAGAATGAATCACACGTGGTATCATATGTTTCACACATTGCACATGTGCTTCAAAGCACTGTCATATTCCCCCTCCTTTACAACCTGTAAACACGCATTCCCAAACGAAAATCCCTCACCTAACTCCTGCATTATGCTGACAACACCACCTACCTAACCACTCACCACACTCTTCAACTCTCCCATGCCTCACAACGCTTCAGTCCCCTGGTAAAGTGGAAACTTCAAGTAAATCCACAGAAAAGCCAAGCCACCATATTTGGTCCCACCACTTGCCGTTTCTGTTGTCTAGATTTCCATTCTCCATCTATAAACAACCAAACCCTTTGTCACACATTTAAGTATTTAGGGCTAACCCTCAACAGAAAACTGACATCGACTGTAAATCTCCTTCCCATATAACACAATCCCTAACACCGACTAAGATGAAAGTACCAACAGGCTGCACTTTACTTCTACCATTATGCTCACCTGTAAACCCGTCACACATCTTATCCTCACCTGTACCAAAGTTGCCTGCGTTTTGCAACAGTGCCTAATGGTTACAGCTGTGTACTTGCTCTTATAAACAGCAGTCCATACGGGCAAACCAGTTGCGTCTTTAGCTGTGGTTACTTGTACTTCAGGAACTAGCACTTTTAACGATTCTGTTTAAAAAGAATAGCTTGATGTATTCATAGAGTCGAACAGCGGAAGTTTGCTTATTTAACCCGCATCTAACTCGCTGCAAATAATAACCTGCAGCTGTGATTCTGCAATCAAATAGTCTATGCAATGGATAGAATTGCAAGTTAATAAAATACACAAAAACACAAAATAAAAATAAGTGAATAATTTAATAACAAGGCTTCTTTTACAACGTCTGTAATTGATGTAGACGACAGAGAATTATGTTGAATAATGTTTATGAGCCGTGCGTGGCTCATGTTCCCGCCATCATCTATTTTACACCCTGTTTTTAACGTATTTCCACCTGACTACACCTATATCTACATGATTACTCTGCAATTCACATTTAAGTGCTTGGCACAACGTTAATTTAAATTACTGGTGTCACTGAGTTGCTGCTTTGCCTGACCGTGAGCGGCACTAGCAGCGCGTATCAATATATCCCCTCTCGTAGTATCTTTGCTCGACTGCTATTACTTCCCGGCCGTTGTCTGTCGTAAGCGAGTTCGGGTCGCGGGATCGGGCTGCCAGTCAGTATGAACGCGCCTGTAGCGTAGTCCGGACCTGCCAGACGGGGAGCTGCAATGCGGCACTAGTGCACTCGGGTTGGAGCTGTGAGGTCTGCGTCGACGTGGCTTACCCGATCATTGCCGCCACGCATCACTTGAGCCGGGCCAGTCTTATTGGATCGTCGGTCGGTCGTTCCAGCGGACGACGCGTTTTGACTCGCCGATCATTCATGAGATGAGTCGGCTTTGTGTGTGTACATCGACTCCCGATTTGTCTTCATGCGTGCTTAGTTACTGTTTTGTATCGTTCAGGTCTTCCTGCAAATGTTTGTCAGGTTGTGTGTTTAGTTGGCGTTATTTCCACTGCCGACTATTTTAGATGTTGGCGGAATTCTGAGGGTAGTCGGTCGGTTTGTGCGGACCAGGGAGGATATCTCCGTGCGTCGCTGTCGGCTCGGTCCCCTAGCGGTCCCTGTGCAGTGTCAAAGCGTGTGCGGAGCTGTCCGATAGCAACGAGCTTCGTGGCCCACCGACTCAGGACGTCAAAGTTGAGTGGTGTCTTAAGAACCCAAACCACGTCCGTTCATGTTGTGTCGTTCGTTTCGGTATTTCGCTGTTGGAGAGCTTTTCCTGTGAGCAACACCGAGTGGATGTAGTGGTGAAATCGAGCCGCCGTGCGGTGGAATTAACTATGTAGGTTCACTACAATTCAAGTGCACCAGCGGAATTTTCTGCCTTGTGGCCGTTACTGTTCTGGTTACTTGCCCTGGCCACTGACGTAAATTCAGGCAGTGTTCTTTTTGGTGGAGTTAACTATATTACCTTATTTCAAATTCAAGTGTCCCAGCGGAATTGTCTGCCTTGTGCCCGTTAGTGTTCCGCTTACATGCCCTGGCCACTAACGCAATTTCAGGCAGTGTCCTCTCCTCACCCGTTGTGGCTGTCCAACATGGTGTGTAGTTTTGACAGCTTAATACATACTTCACTGTGGATAATCACGTCAGTAACAGTTTGGTCTTTGAGTTTTCATGTACCGATTGGTGGCTAGCAAGTCGTTTGGTCGGTCGGTCCTTGACTGTCTCTTGCTTTGGATATCAACGTATGAAGTGTAGTTGGGCCCACCACCTGTCTCACCAAAGTGAACGTTAATGTTCCGAGGGCAGCCACGCCCCCTCCCCCCCCCCCCCATGGGGGTGTCTGAGTGCCGTTGTCTATACTGTCCCTTTCATCGGTGTTTAATGGTTTGTTCGTAATCTCTTACAGCCAATGCTTAAAAAAAAAATTCTGGCAAGTGGATATTTTGCTGGAAGTTACTGTTGTTGTGCTATCTTTTCATTTAGTGTGTGGTCAGCCACTTAAAACTTGAATATTTTAGGTATTTTTGAATTTTTGGAAAACGAACTGTGGGCCTTCAGCCGCTTAAAGCCGTATTCTTAAAATTTCCCCTTAAGTGAAAACACTGTGGCCTTCTGCCTTAAAAGATTATGGTAACATATTTTAAAATTTTGAAATTTAATTGTTAATTGTTGGCTGTAGCTGTTTGTATTGCACCTAGTTTATGTTTGATATATCCACTTTTTCCTATATATATATATGACTTCTGATATTAAGTCCCATAGTGCTCAGAGCCATTTTTTTTTAAATTGCTATGGGACTTAACTGCTGTGGTCATCAGTCCCCTAGAACTTAGAACTACTTAAACCCAACCTAAGGACATCACACACATCCATGCCCGAGGCAGGATTCGGATTCGAACCTGCAACCGTAGCGGTCGCATGGCTCCGGACTGTAGCGCCTAGAACCGCTCGGCCACTCTGGCTGGCCCTGCGGGTTTAGCGAGTGTTTCAGTTTAGTCAAGAAAAGACATCTGAAATAAACGGGAAGTGGTCCTATGATATTCAGTTGAAATATAGACAGAAAATATCCTCATCAAATGCAGTAAAGTTACGTTGACAGCGTTATGAGAATGGTGGCAAAATCCCCAAATTAAATACTACTTAGAGTTAAGTGAAAGTAAACACCACCTCGTGATTACAATACATGAAATATTCACCAGCTCAAAACAATTCAGCGTTCAACATGATGACTGACAAATTAACACACGCGATACAAAGAATAGTAACTCACACTCCACCTATCCTCAGTTCCACAATATGAGTGGAAAAAGTTAATAGTCCCGCTCTGAAGCATATTCAGCCGGCTCGAAATATAAAGTCTTTTCAGAAGTATGGTAGTGGCCGTTAACTGTCCAGAACCAATCGCCTCCATGATAAAATACTACTCGTTACCAAAGGCAGGTTTGCCTACTTCCAGAACTTATGTAAAAGTCCAGAATCGCTCTCTTGAAATCGTCGCCCAAACAGTCTCAGTCTCCACTTGACTCCTGTAGGGTTCCGCTACTATCTGCTTCTGTATTGGCTGGCTGAGGACCATCCAGTCCAACACATCGTTCGTAAGTTCTATAGACGTCATTTGACTCAATTTGACCACTCTCCAGACTGAACTAATACAGTACAATAATATTTAAATAAAAGGTGTGTTATATACATTCGCTTACACTCACACCATTTACAATAAATAAAAATAAAGGTCTGTCCATAAACAAAGAAGCCAGCTGTCTTGCATTCACGATAAATGAAAACAGGTTGTCATTAATATTGTTTATCCAATTATTTAGCCCTGCTTATCAGAAGCGTCTTTTGGTATTGACCAAGGTGGTGTCAGCTAACACAAGCTATGACCATTTATTAAATTCCCATAATCTTGTATTATCAGTTGTAGTTAGCATTTAAGTAGACTTAATGATAAAATAGTATGTTAATCAATAAGTAAATACACACGGATGACAAAATATGAGGTATTCATGCGGTATTCATTTCGTGTGTAATTGTGGAGGATAATATGTTCTGAAAACATTTGCCCAATGAAAAGATGTAAAAAACGTATAAATTAAGAAATAAAATAGATACAGATATGTAGCTTTCACAAACGGTAGTTAGAGTGCAATGCTGTCATCTGAGATATCGTTTATTGAAATCGCATTAAACGCTAAAAGTTGTTTATTCAGAGGTTCATTATGTAAATGTTTGTTCACTGTAAAATAATAACTTCTGTTCTTTTAAACACATTGACAATCTTGTTGTGTCATTGGATGTCCCTCGTTTCTATGGGATCGCTGATGTATTTAGACTTGTTTTAATATTTGACTGTCAGTTACTGTAGATTCTTAAAGAATTACGAAACAATCTTTCAGCTTGTCTGACACCCTGTAATTTCTTGTAGGATTTCCTGCACAAAGGTTGTGGCAGCAATAGCTGTCAAAATTTAATGTACTGAGATTTTCCCCATTTCTGGCTATGCTACTCGTTTCTGCAATTGGATGGTCGGAATAGGTCACCTAGCCAAGCTGGCTGGGCCCTAGCGTACGGCTGTGCAACAGATCCAACTTCTCTTGTACCAATTCTGGGAAGCCGAATCGCTCTCCTTCATACGTGTTGCGTTACAACCTCAGTGTCCCCAAAATTTTACAAAACCCTTCAAACCCTTCCCCAACCTGCTTCCTATTCCATCTCATCCACTCCCCACACCACCGTCTCTTGCATCTTCGGGTGCAATACCTTAATCGCAAAACCCTGTCTTGGCATCCAATACATCACCCCGTAACCACCAATCTAGGTATTCCGCAGTGCCACTGCATCACTATTCCACTCTCCATGCCCTTTCTTACCTTAACCATTCTGTCGTAACTGAGACCAGCTACTACTCCCCAATGACAAAATTCGTCCCCCGATTTACCCTTCTTTCCAACCTTTGTCACAATGCTCCACATCACACCAAACCTCCCCTTCTTTTTTATTTCCCCTATCCACCATCTTCTTTACTTTTATCCCTACTTGCCGTTCCACAGTGCCTCATAGTCATATTTATGAATCCACATTCATTATGACCATAATCATTTTCTTGCATCACCAGTATCTTGATTACACTTGACCATCAGTCCAATTTTCATAAGTGATTATGATATAACAGTAACGTAAAATCATGCAAATAAAGTTTTAAAAAATCATCAGTATTGTTCTTCAAAGTGCTATTTATAAAGTGCTATTTTTAAAACTCCATTTACTGTCACAGATTTGTGTGTAAGACTAGTGAATATTTGTTTATCAATGTATTTCTTTAATTATTATTTATTTTCATCCACATTCATACACTTTAAAACATTTTTTCTATCTGATTGAGACTGATTTTGTCCGTTGCCAGCTCACCTCCTTATGGGGAACTGAAATAACAACAAAGAAAAAAATCGCTTTAATCATCTGATGTACTTGTACGACACGCTGCCTCAGTGTTGTTCAAATGGTTCAAATGGCTCTGAGCACTATGGGACTTAACATCTGTGGTCATCAGTCCCCTAGAACTTAGAACTACTTTAACATAACTAACCTAAGGGCATCACACACATCGATGCCCCAGACAGGATTCGAACCTGCGACCGTATCAGTCTCGCGGTTCCGAACCGAGCGCCTAGAACCGCTAGACCACCGCGGCCGGCTCCTCAGTGTTGTGCAAGTGTGAATATTGTCATAACTGATCGAAATTAATAAACTGGTACAAGTATCTTCCATCATCACTGTGGATTTCTGATGCGACTTTCTAGCAACTCAGCAACTGTGAATGTCACAACCAATCGAAATTAATAAAATTGTACACGTATCTTCCATAATCACCGTGGATTTTTGATGCGACTTTCTAGCAACTCGAAATCTACTTCAGACACAACGAACAAAAATTTTAGTACTTAAGTCTTATTAATATATCATAAATTAATTCACACTAATGAGCATAAGTTTTATGCCTACTGATAAAAAAGATGGTTCAAATGGCTCTGAGCACTATGGGACTTAACATCTTAGGTCATCAGTCCCCTAGCACTTAGAACTACTTAAACCTAACTAACCTAAGAACATCACATACATCCATACCCGAGGCAGGATTCGAACCTGCGACCGTAGCAGTCGCGCGGTTCCGGACTAAAGCACCTAGAACCGCTCGGCCACAACGGCCACTGCGCCGGTACTTGACATCTTTGTAAGTATGTAGGCGTACTGGAGGAAAGACAATGGAGGACTCACACTTACTACGATATGGCCCATAAACGGGGAAATCAACTGACATAAGCGACATCGGCAAAGGGCAAACTGTTACGGCCCAGTGCTTGGAAAACAACTCTTCGGGATCAGCAGTCGTAACCATCAGTGGAAAGTGGCTGATTTACCGTGAAACCCCAACCAGACGACAAGGTATTGAGCATTCACGTCTCATCACAGAACGTTGAAAATGGAGGCTTGGCCACATTGTTGAGAAAAATGGCGGCGATCTGTGGCAGATCCGTCGACTAGAGACGGGCAAACTCGTTCATCCTTGGGAACTAGTTCACTGGTGATCGCCCCTTTTTGGGAACCGTTCATTTTTACTCGTTCACCGTTCATTTGTGGATGGTATATGGTTGTTATAAAGACTGAAAATTAGTACCATAGGTGAATGAAGATGGAAGGCGCCAAGAGGGGACACTTGCCTCCCCCCTGCAGTTCTGAGTTTTTATTCATTACAGAATTCTCACAAACATGTAGAAGAAATTTTCGTGATTCTGCAAAACCTCTCGTTTAGCAAACTGTAGCGTTATGTGGCTGATCGCAGTGAAATTACATAAGGTGGCGCACGAGACACCAGCCCCGAGTACAGACGGCTCGCCAATTACGCACGATTTGATGATGATCTGGTTTGACTGGTGCTCAACTGCACAGTCATCAGCGCCCGTACAAAGCCCCAATTTGTACATAGTCCAATTTTTTAACACGGGCCAGTCTTGCCGCTGTCACGAATGATGATGATGATGATGATGATGATGAAATGATAAGGACAACACAAATACCCAGTGCCCGAGAAGAGAAATTCCCCAACCCGTCCGGGAACCGAACGCGGGACCCCGTGATCCAGAGGCAGGAACGCTAGCCACTAGTCCACGAGCTGCGGACGCACGATTTGTGACAGCTACGAGCAAAATAGATAAACATGTAATAATTAGGCAGTAAAGAAATAACAATTAAGCTAATACAAACAACAACTTCGAAACACAAGATGACGATTGGAGGGGGACAATGAGCAGTCTAGTACTCGGGGCCGATTTTTCGTGCGCCGCCCTGTACCACTGAAATAATATTGTAGAAGTTATCATATTCACTTTACAGATTGTGACACTGGACACACTATTATGGAGCTCGGGCTTCATTCGGTTGTAAGTCGGCCTGTCTTTCAATGAACATGCTGTTTTACCTTGGATCAAAAAAAGACGGAAAATGTGTGTGCCATGCAGACTTCCTTAGCGTGTGTGATAACAAAAGAACTTGCCTTTTTGTAAATATGTCTTCTGCTGTTAATCAAAATAGTGAAGTAAACTGAAATGTCCTTTTGTTACCTGAAAATATGTATGTATTACATATCAAGTAATTTTCATGTAATTTACTAATTATAAAATACATTTTTAATACTGGTCGTGGACGATCAATTGAATAGGAAAAGAAACAGAAGTCCACAGTTCGAAAAATGTTACAAAGAGACCTAGAATGGGCGTGCGCAGCGAACGAAACGAACAACACTTCGGGTACTGAACTAACTAGTAGCAGTCAGCAGTGGATCTGCGACCAGTGTCCACGCGAAGGAGGGCGAGTCCAGCCGAGGGAGACCGAGACCGAGACCGAGATAGATGTGTATGAGACCGAGGCTGGAACGAGGCGTGCCGCTGCGGGAACGAGACCGACCGTTTCCCGTTCCTGGGAACTGTTGGTAGAAAGCCACGACCGGAGTGAACTATGAAAGACCGTTCATTAGAGTTCGTTCCTCGTTCTTTCCGTTCATCTTGGTGAACTGTTCCTTTCGACCCGTTAGTTCGCGAACGACCCATCTCTAGTGTCAACACAGTACAGTGCGGCTGCAAGCTATAACACGACAAGTCATATCGGCGTATTAGTTGAGTTGATCGAGCGCCACGTTTGAATCCTTCCGCTCGGCCAGCATGGGACGGCTTCGGCGCTCTCTCCGGTCGGCGGTTAGGTGTGCGTCGTGTTCAGCACCTCGCTGCCGCTGAACGGGACGTGAAACACGTGTGGGGTTTTCAGCGAGGTCGTATCGTCAGAGACCACCGGCCGTTCGAAAGTTTCAATTGCTTTGTAATCAACTGCACACGTACAGCACAAATCATACCACGTACAGGGACAACACGCGGTGTCATATGGAAGACGGTTTAATTACACATCTATTGATACAAAGGTATTGTCTGAGTGTTTTATATAAAAGAGGTTACAGAGACAAAGACATTTAATCATAACATATGCACTTCATAACTTTGATGTAGTCACCCCACAAAAGAGACTGAGCATTCAAATTGTTGCTTTTGGTGAGATGTGTCAACTGGGATTATCATACAGAGTGCCAATTATTGAACTATATGAAAAAACTTTAATTAGTTACTAACTACGGCCTTCCCACACTTTTTTCGACATCTAAACGTCGCTACAGATATTCGGACATATGTCATGTTATGTTCGATATGTCTGCCACCATTGGCGATGAAGTGGAGCAGACGAATAACGAAATTTTGCATGACCCTCTGAAGTGTCGAAACATCGATGCTGCCGATGAACTTCTGCTTGGCTGTTGTGAGCTCAGAAATAATGTTGGGTTTATTGCTGTACATCTTGACTTTAATACAGCCCCACAAAAAGGAGTCGCATGTGTTCAGATCCGGAGGATATGGCGGCCAGTCGAGGCCCATGCCAGTGGCATCTAAGCACCCCAGAGCCAGAATGCGGTCGCCAAAGTGGTTCTCCAAGACATCAAACACTCCAGCTTTGATGAGGTCGAGCTCCATCTTGCGTGAACCACATTTGGTCGAAATCAGGGTCACTCTGGATAATGGAAATGAAACTATCTTCCAAAATCTTCACATACCGTTCGACAGTCACAATGCCGTCAAGGAATATCGCACCAGTTATTCCGTGACTGGACATTGCACTCCACTCAATCACCCATTGAGGGTGAAGAGACTCCTACATTGCGAAATGCGGATTCTCACTCCCCCAAATGCGCCAGTTTCTCTTACTGACGAACCTATCCAAATGAAAGTGGGCATCGTCGCTAAACCAAACCAAACTCACATCAAAGTCCTGCTCGGCAATTCCGCGGACAATACTTCTGGCTCAACAGAAATGCTATTCCATGGGCCTGGGTCTTAATGGCTAATGGGTTTGAATGTTGTATGGGAAGATATGCAGGTCTTCAACAACAGTTTGTCGCACTGTCTCCTGGTTGATATTCACCAGCTGTGCAGCTCGTCTGATCGATTTCCTGGAGCTGATTTGAAACACTGCACATGTCTTCTCTATGTTTTCAGGCATTTTCACCCTTTTTGGACGATCGACACTGCCAACACAGTCATCAAGAACACTACCAGTTCTGACAAACTTGCGCATGAAGTTCTTGATTGTTAGCACACTTGGACCGGTTGTCTTCAGCTTGAACTGGGTCGCAAACTTTCTTTGAGACGCAGTTGGTCTCACAAGCGCTATACGCTCTGGCACGCTGTTCCGTGACATTGTCACATGCAAATGGCAGACAACAATTCGTGTGTGCATATGCATACTAGTTCCCATCATGCCCCACGGCCAATCGTGCAGCTTGATCGTCCTAACGTAAAATCTTCAGAAGTCATGACGTTTTGATTTCATATACACTCCTGGAAATTGAAATAAGAACACCGTGAATTCATTGTCCCAGGAAGAGGAAACTTTATTGACACATTCCTGGGGTCAGATACATCACATGATCACACTGACAGAACCACAGGCACATAGATACAGGCTACAGAGCATGCACAATGTCGGCACTAGTACAGTGTATATCCACCTTTTGCAGCAATGCAGGCTGCTATTCTCCCATGGAGACGATCGTAGAGATGCTGGATGTAGTCCTGTGGAACGGCTTGCCATGCCATTTCCACCTGGCGCCTCAGTTGGACCAGCGTTCGTGCTGGACGTGCAGACCGCGTGAGACGACGCTTCATCCAGTCCCAAACATGCTCAATGGGGGACAGATCCGGAGATCTTGCTGGCCAGGGTAGTTGACTTACACCTTCTAGAGCACGTTGGGTGGCACGGGATACATGCGGACGTGCATTGTCCTGTTGGAACAGCAAGTTCCCTTGCCGGTCTAGGAATGGTAGAACGATGGGTTCGATGACGGTTTAGATGTACCGTGCACTATTCAGTGTCCCCTCGACGATCACCAGTGGTGTACGGCCAGTGTAGGAGATCGCTCCCCACACCATGATGCCGGGTGTTGGCCCTGTGTGCCTCAGTCGTATGCAGTCCTGATTGTGGCGCTCACCTGCACGGCGCCAAACACGCATACGACCATCATTGGCACCAAGGCAGAAGCGACTCTCATCGCTGAAGACGACACGTCTCCATTCGTCCCTCCATTCACGCCTGTCGCGACACCACTGGAGGCGGGCTGCACGATATTGGGGCGTGAGCGGAAGACGGCCTAACGGTGTGCGGGACCGTAGCCCAGCTTCATGGAGACGGTTGCGAATGGTCCTCGCCGATACGCCAGGAGCAACAGTGTCCCTAATTTGCTGGGAAGTGGCGGTGCGGTCCCCTACGGCACTGCGTAGGATCCTACGGTCTTGGCGTGCATCCGTGCGTCGCTGCGGTCCGGTCCCAGGTCGACGGGCACGTGCACCTTCCGCCGACCACTGGCGACAACATCGATGTACTGTGGAGACCTCACGCCCCACGTGTTGAGCAATTCGGCGGTACGTCCACCCGGCCTCCCGCATGCCCACTATACGCCCTCGCTCAAAGTCCGTCAATTGCACATACGGTTCACGTCCACGCTGTCGCGGCATGCTACCAGTGTTAAAGACTGCGATGGAGCTCCGTATGCCACGGCAAACTGGCTGACACTGACGGCGGCGGTGCACAAATGCTGCGCAGCTAGCGCCATTCGACGGCCAACACCGCGGTTCCTGGTGTGTCCGCTGTGCCGTGCGTGTGATCATTGCTTGTACAGCCCTCTCGCAGTGTCCGGAGCAAGTATGGTGGGTCTGACACACCGGTGTCAATGTGTTCTTTTTTCCATTTCCAGGAGTGTAGTTGAATAACAGTCATTCTTTACCATCCATAATTCTAATAATTAAGATGAGGGAACCAAATTAATTTCGCAGGTTCGAATCCTGCCTCGGGGATGGATGTCTGTGATGTCCTTAGGTTAGTTAGACTTAAGTAGTTCTAAGTTCTAGGGGACTGATGACCACAGATGTGAAGTCCCATAGTGCTCAGAGCCATTTGAACCAAATTAATAAAATTCAACATTACTTGTATACGAAGACAGAGACACTAACAGCATGGAGTATGTGTTGGTATTGGATACTGGTAACTACACACACTATTTATATTGCAAGATATTATTTTACTGGCCATTTATCTTGTTTATGTTACATTGTTATAGTTTTTGCCCATAGCTCGAATTTCAGCAAACGTATGCTAATTCTGATTACAGCAATCAAAATAGTAGACAAAATCTGATGAAAATAATTTACCATTTCTTATAATAATGATGCCAAGAACATAAAACAAATTCGCCGCTCAAACCTTGAATTGTGAATAAATAAACTCTCAATGTACGGGAAGATTGCTGCACATAGAAATTATTATGGAACATGTTTCTGAAGTAGAATTTTTGTGCGTAGTTAATTCTGCAACCGGAATGTCAATTAATCTTATGTATAAAACGTTGTAAATTTTGTATATAAGGGCCCTGTATAACATAACCGGTTGCACTTTTCGCGGGTGGGAAACACTGAGAGTTATGGAACGGGATTGTTTTTGGAGAGGGTGACCGACACTTTAATAGTTTTGTTCGTCTGCCTGTTCGGTCGGCGTTTGGCGGTCAGTCTGTCAGTGTCTGGGCGTGTTTAAGGGAGTCCTGCCTTTTGAGGTGTGTCGTCTGTATTTGTGACACAGTCGTAGGACTGTCTGGCTGAGTTTGGCAGCTGAAAACGTTTCCAGTGTGCCACAGCAGTTAGCGAAAACGTTATTTGAATTTCATATTCAACCTATATACAGGGCAATTAATCGTGGCGTCTGTTAGCTAGCCTTGAGTGAGGATACCTCATTTGTAATTTACAGCTGTGAATACAGGCGTGTTTTTCCAGCTAGTTCATATTTAATAAATTCACGGTACGTTGTTATCCACCACTGGGGGCTCGAGACATCCCAATCTTTTCTGCTTAATAACTTGTGTCGACCACCAGAGAACCATAACGTGTTGATTGGACAATAAATTTGATTTGTGAAAACTTAAAACACTTATAAATGAAATGTCGTGTGTCTAGGACCTCCCGTCGGGTAGACGCCGCCGTAGCTGAGTGGACAGCGCACTGACGTGTCATGCCGGGGAAGCTCGGGTTCGATTCCTCGCTAGGTTGGAGATTTTCTCCGCTCACGGACTGGGTGCTTGTGCCGTCTTCATCATCACGCGCAAGTCACCCGAAGTGGCGTCACCTCAAAAGACTTGCACCAGACGATCGGGTCTACCCGCCGGGAGGCCCTCGCCACACGACATTTCATTTTTTCATCACTTATTGCTGCATTAGTGATTTAAAAACTGGACCTATGTTTCAAACTAGCAGTTAGTGGAATTATTATCAGCTATCATGATCAAAGTACAGCTTTAGTTTTAAATTAAAGTGACGCATTTTAGTTACAAAATAATTGCCCTAGGTGAACAGAAAAAGAGTCCCATTTATTTTGCCTTCATCGCGTCGTAAGGCACAAATGTTAAGCAACTCACCATTCAGCACACATGTTACCTTAATGATCCGTCATCGAGATGATCCGTGGATTAATGGAAACGTGTGATTGGGTTGGATGAATCATGTTTCTCGTTACAACTGGTCGATGGTCGTGTCCGGATATGCCGTCACCCAGGCGAAAGATGACATGTTCGACAAGGATACAGGCCGGTCGGGGCAGTATGTGGACTTGTGATAGTTACCTAACACACGATGACAGCTTTGGACTATGTGCCCATTATTTTGTTTCACCTCAATCCTTACATGATTCATGACTTCCCCAACGGTGATCGCATCTGCCAGCACGATAACTGTGGGTGTCAGATTGAAAGAATTGTGCTGTAATTGATGGCGAACTACTCTGATGCTTTGGACACCAAATTCAACTGATATGAAGGCGATATAACACATGGGTCGCCAATGGGCACCAACTGCGTGCACCTCCAAAGTAACAGTCGATATTTAAGGAAATTGCGTGATCTGTTCATAGATATGATTATAATTAAAATGCAGCTACTCACAGATGTCCAGTGTGGGCCGTAATTATCGTATGGCAGAAAAACTTGGTAGATATGCTAATGTGTTAATGCGGACCCTTTATGCTCGGAAAGAAATTAGTTCAAATTGTGGCCACTAGATGCAAATCTGGCGCTGTACACTGTTTGTACGATGATATGACATACACGCTGTCATATGACAAGCCGTAACGTAAGTGGACAGTATGACTACTGAGAAGAAAGACCGTGCGCTGTTAGTGAAGCTGGTTTATGTGAATGGCAGCAATTACAGTGATGCAGTGATATAGTATCACAGACTGACAGCTGCTTATTAGCCCTGAAACTAGGTAGACGTACGTCCACGAAGCTCTCACTAAGATGAGTGATTAATATTGAAATAGGAGCTAATTTAGTTAATATTACGTTTTAGGCGAGTGCATTTACTTCTTCTCTAGGTCGTCTATTGAAGGTTTCATTTTTCTGAGCATATTTAGATCGAAAAGAAAGTATTTCTTAAGGCCGGTAGTCGTTAGTTTTTAGGATATTTTAAGTAACTTTGAAAGTAACTTGATAAGTTTGTTTAGATTAGTGTGTAGTTACGTATTAGCACAGGTTAAAAGATTTCAATGCTCTTGTGCCAAGTTATTCTGTGCTTTTGTGTAAATTTTTCTGTCAAACTGTGTGTTACAAATGTGGTGGTTGCCGTAGAAATCTGAAGGAGAGGGTGTTCTGTGAAGACTGTAGGTTACGGTATCATTAGTGCGAAAGTAGCGACGAGGAAGCAAGAGTAGATAATGAGACTCTTCCGTGGCAATTTAGGTTATGTAGAAAGGACAGAAAACTCGCTGAACAAGAGGCAAAAATTTGTGCCCTTAAGGCTGAATTAGAAAACGAGAAATTGGAATTATCTAGGCTAAGGGAGGAAAAATAGACTGGGCGCTGGGAAAACGATGCAAGCAAAGGGCGAAAAAGGGAAACTGTTGGAATAATTTTCGAAATTCAGTTAGTAAATCAATTTGGCTTGCTATCTGAAGTTGTGGAAAAAGGGCTTCATCCAGATTTAGTTAAATGTAGGTTGAAGCGGAATATTAGTTAAACATAGAAAGGTCGGTATCAAATCAGAATGGGAAAAGAAGAATTCTGCTTCTAGGTAACAGTCATGGGAGGGTGTAGGCCAGCAGTCTCAGAAGAAATTAGGTGCAGGGGACCAGGTCACAAGTTTTGTGAACTGCTAGCCTTAGTCAGGTAACAGAAAACTTAGGTCAGTTATTCTGGGACTTTGAAAGGAAGATCAGATAATTATTGTTGGGGGAGCAGGAAACAGCCTGACTATGAATACAAGATATAGTATTAGGAGTTACCTCGATCAACTAGGAGCAGAAACTGAGCACACAAATGTAGGGATTTGTGGAGGTCTTTCAGCGCCATGATCGGCTCTGGGTAAACAATGCTGTAAGGCATGCTATCACTAAGCTGAACAGGCTGCTCCAGACACAGGTAAAATCTCACGTAAGTGTTGTTCCAGTTGAAGCCATTGGTAGGTGGGATACACTATATATGGCCTTCCTTTCGTAGTTACTGAAGACGTTGCTGTTGCTGTAACTGATCATGCAATATATGCCCTTGTAAATGTCTAGGACTCGTGTATTGACACGAGAATTGTCTATCCCATAATAAAGAGTACGGAAAATTTTGCGATGTATTTTACTTTAGTACCCGTACAAGATCAAAATGGTGGAGCAACTGAAACCTCAAGATTCATAGCAGCATTCTTAATTTGCTCTTCCGTGTCTGATATGGATCGAAGTTGATGATATGCGGCCGAGCAATGTTCTCTGGAGTGACGTGCCACATTTTAGATTGCAGGGTGCAATGAAAAAAACTGCTGAATTTTGAGTTCTGTTAAACCACATGTTGTGCTCAAAGAGCCATTGCACTCGCCGTATGTGACTGTAGTGTGGATTCAGAAGCACCTTTATTCTCGGTCCGTCCTTCTTTGAAGATAATGCACTCACAGGGCCTGTCAGGTGTACTGTGGCGTCTACGCGTCATCGAGACCTTCTTGTAGTGCATTGATTCCTGCTTTGGAAGAGAGCAACTGTGTGGAAACTACTATTTTCATGACATAAGGAGTTACGTCTCATGTCACTCGCCCAGTGAAAGATATACTTATTGCGTGTTATCTCCAGATGGTTTTTTATGTGCGTGACCTGCAAGATCAACTGGTTTGAATACATGCTAATTTGGCTCTGGACATATACAAAAGAACGCGCTTACAGTGGACACTTTCCTCTCGGTCTCTACCAGATCTGAAGGCCAGTACAGGAACACTTTGCTCAGATTCCACCGGAACTATTGCTAGCAACTGTTGATCATATCGCAGCATCTCGTCGAGGTTTCTGTTGCCCAAACTGAGCAAACTCTGTAAGCGATGGTAATAATCAAATCAACGTTGTGCGTTTTTCAGTTGTTTGACCTGTTCTGCCCATATCCCGTACCTGATCCTTTCCATATGGAAACATTTCTATACGTCTTTTTTGCATTCATAGCGCCAGATTAGCACCTCGTCACCAAAATTGGAATTACTTTTTTTCTTCATTAACGCATTAGAATGTCTATTATTAAGTTTCGCTGCCACACGATAATTACAGCCCACGCCGGACCTCTGTGAATAGCTGCATTTTAATTATAACATCTTAAAATCTCTAGAAACATAACACGGACTTGTACAATGTAAATACACGCATAATCGCCGCTTTATTCCATTCAGACGCTATTAAGCAGATAGTAATGATATATTGGCTCGTGTGTATTAAAAAAATGTTCGAAGCCTACTTTTCACTATATAGGGTGATTTTTTCCACCATCTACTAACTCTAGGGACTGATCGATGAGAAGATACGGAAGAAAAAGGTCTAATGAAATTATGTCCTGAATTGCATGGTTTCCATGCTAGTGACTCTTTATTCAGTCATGCTTTATTACAGAGAAGGCTGTCTAATACGCGCTGTACCATGCAACGTCAGTTACAGTACGCATGTTTTCCTCCTAGAGGGTTGTACTGTTCCTCATACATCATGTCCTAGCGCCCTTCCCTGCCATAATAATTGGTAATGTGTCGGTTCACTTCTCTTGCTGACTCATCTTGTGTGCTTGTGCTTGTGCTTGTGTGCTCCCTGCCGCCGTTGGATAAGCAGCTGCAGCAGCAAGTCGTATACTCCTAGCTCACTCATTTGTTACATAGTTTAATTCTTAATTTCTTTGCGTGTTTTTGGTACTTGCATTGTTTAATTCATAAATTTCGGGCGTATTATAGTATTTGAGAGTTGTAGCATCGCGTTTTAGTACCTGAATACTGTAAATTCGCGTAGTCGTCAGTCTTCTGTTTTTTGTTTTGAACGGCCAGTGTCGGTTGATCACAGTCAGTGTGCTCCCGACCGCCGTTGGATAAGCAGCTGCAGCAGCAAGTCGTATACTCCTAGCTCACTCATTTGTTACATAGTTTAATTCTTAATTTCTTTGCGTGTTTTTGGTACTTGCATTGTTTAATTCATAAATTTCGGGCGTATTATAGTATTTGAGAGTTGTAGCATCGCGTTTTAGTACCTGAATAGTGTAAAATCGAGTAGTCTCCTTCCGCCGCCGAGCAGTGTGTCAGCGGTCCACAAGTGGCAGAATTACTGCATTTACTAGGCAATCTTGTATTTTAATAACCGTTTAAATTTTGTGTCGATTTGTTTGCGCTCTCTGTAGATTAGTTCAGACGTTCTTTGCACAACAGTTTTTAGCATGGATAGGGACTGCAACTGCTGTGTTCGGATGCAGGCTGAGTTGGCATCCCTTCGCTCCCCGCTTCAGGCAGTGTTGGCTTCGGTCACACAGCTTGAGGCTGTTGCCAATGGGCATCACTGTGGGGGTCCGGATGTGGGTTTGTCGGGAACGGCCAGCTCGTCCAACGCATCCCCCGATCGGACTACGACTGTGGTTGCCCGGAATACTGCTCGCATTGAGGCTGATCCCTCACCTGTGGTAGAGTGGGAGGTCATCTCAAGGTGTGGCAGGGGGCGAAAGACATTCCGGAGGGCTGAACGGAAGGCCTCTCCAGTTTGTCTGACGAACCGGTTTCAGGCTCTGTCTCAGGCTAATACTGATCTTCGGCCTGACATGGCTGCTTGTCCTGTTCCAGAGGTTGCCCCTCAGTCGGCAAGATCCGGGCGGTCGCAGAGGGTGGGCTTACTGGTAGTTGGGAGCTCCAACGTCAGGCGCGTAATGGGGCCCCTTAGGGATATGGCAGCAAGAGAGGGGAAGAAAACCAAAGTGCACTCCGTGTGCATACCGGGGGGAGTCATGCCAGATGTGGAAAGGGTCCTTCCGGATGCCATGAAGGGTACTCGGTGCACCCATCTGCAGGTGGTCGCTCATGTCGGCACCAATGATGTGTGTCGCTATGGATCGGAGGAAATCCTCTCTGGCTTCCGGCGGCCATCTGATTTGGTGAAGACTGCCAGTCTCGCTAGCGGGATGAAAGCAGAGCTCAACATCTGCAGCATCGTCGACAGGACTGACTGCGGACCTTTGGTACAGAACCGAGTGGAGGGCCTGAATCAGAGGCTGAGACGGTTCTGCGACCGTGTGGGCTGCAGATTCCTCGACTTGCGCCGTAGGGTGGTGGGGTTTCGGGTTCCGATGGATAGGTCAAGAGTCCACTACACGCAACAAGCTGCTACACGGGTAGCAGGGGTTGTGTGGCGTGGGCTGGGTGGTTTTTTAGGTTAGATGGCCTCGGGCAAGTACAGAAAGGGCAACAGCCTCAACGGGTGTGGGGCAAAGTCAGAACATGCGGGGACCAAGCAGCAATCGGTATTGTAATTGTAAACTGTCGAAGCTGCGTTGGTAAAGTACCGGAACTTCAAGCGCTGATAGAAAGCACCGAAACTGAAATCGTTATAGGTACAGTAAGCTGGCTGAAGCCAGAGATAAATTCTGCCGAAATTTTTACAAAGGTACAGACGGTGTTTAGAAAGGATAGATTGGATGCAACCGCTGGTGGAGTGTTCGTCGCTGTTAGTAGTAGTTTATCCTGTAGTGAAGTAGAAGTGGATAGTTCCTGTGAATTATTATGGGTGGAGGTTACATTCAACAATCGAACTAGGTTAATAATTGGCTCCTTTTATCGACCCCCCGACTCAGCAGCATTAGTGGCAGAACAACTGAGAGAAAATTTGGAATACGTTTCACATAAATTTTCTCAGGTGGAGATTTCAATTTACCAGACACTGGGACACTCAGATGTTTAGGACGGGTGGTAGGGACAGAGCATCGAGTGACATTATACTGAGTGCACTATCCGAAAATTACCTCGAGCAATCAAACAGAGAACCGACTCGTAGAGATAACATCTTGGACCTACTGATAACAAACAGTGCAGAACAGGGAATCAGTGATCATAAAGCCGTTGCAGCATCCCTGAATATGGAAGTTAATAGGAATAAAAAAAAAGGGAATGGGCGTGGGCGTGGCGGAAAATTTCTGTTCCGACGCTGACAATGTTGAGTGTTTATGGAAAAAGTTCAAGGCAATCGTAAAATGCGTTTTAGACAGGTACGTGCCGAGTAAAACTGTGAGGGATGGGAAAAACCCACCGTGGTACAACAACAAAGGAAACTACTGCGAAAGCAAAGAGAGCTTCATTCCAAGTTTAAACGCAGCCAAAACCTCTCAGACAAACAGAAGCTAAACGATATCAAAGTTAGCGTAAGGAGGGCTATGCGTGAAGCGTTCAGTGAATTCGAAAGTAAAATACTAGGTACCGACTTGACAGAAAATCCTAGGAAGTTCTGGTCTTACGTTAAATCAGTAAGTGGCTCGAAACAGCATGTCCAGACACTCCGGGATGATGATGGCATTGAAACAGAGGATGACACGCGTAAAGCTGAAATAGTAAACACCTTTTTCCAAAGCTGTTTCACATAGGAAGACCGCACTGCAGTTCCTTCTCTAAATCCTCGCACAAACGAAAAAATGGCTGACATCGAAATAAGTGTCCAAGGAATAGAAAAGCAACTGGAATCACTCAACAGAGGAAAGTCCACTGGACCTGACGGGATACCAATTCGATTCTACACAGAGTACGCGAAAGAACTTGCCCCCCTTCTAACAGCCGTGTACCGCAAGTCTCTAGAGGAACCGGAAGGTTCCAAATGATTGGAAAAGAGCACAGGTAGTCCCAGTCTTCAAGAACGGTCGTCGAGCAGATGCGCAAAATTATAGACCTATATCTCTGACGTCGATCTGTTGTAGAATTTTAGAACATGTTTTTTGCTCGAGTATCATGTCGTTTTTGGAAACTCAGAATCTACTATGTAGGAATCAACATGGATTCCGGAAACAGCGATCGTGTGAAACTAAACTCGCTTTATTTATTCATGAGACCCAGAAATTATTAGATACAGGCTCCCAGGTAGATGCTATTTTTCTTGACTTCCGGAAGGCGTTCGATACAGTTCCGCACTGTCGCCTGATAAACGAAGTAAGAGCCTACGGAATATCAGACCAGCTGTGTGGCTGGATTGAAGAGTTTTTAGCAAACAGAGAACACAGCATGTTGTTATCAAAGGAGAGACGTCTACAGACGTTAAAGTAACCTCTGGCGTGCCACAGGGGAGTGTTATGGGACCATTGCTTTTCACAATATATATAAATGACCTAGTAGATAGTGTCGGAAGTTCCATGCGGCTTTTCGCGGATGATGCTGTAGTATACAGAGAAGTTGCAGCATTAGAAAATTGTAGCGAAATGCAGGAAGATCTGCAGCGGACAGGCACTTGGTGCAGGGAGTGGCAACTGACCCTTAACATAGACAAATGTAATGTATTGCGAATACATAGAAATAAGGATCCTTTATTGTATGATTATATGATAGCGGAACAAACACTGGTAGCAGTTACATCTGTAAAATATCTGGGAGTATGCGTGCGGAACGATTTGAAGTGGAGTGAACATATAAAATTAATTGTTGGTAAGGCGGGTACCAGGTTGAGATTCATTGGGAGAGTCCTTAGAAAATGTAGGCCATCAACAAAGGAGGTGGCTTACAAAACACTCGTTCGACCTATACTTGAGTATTGCTCATCAGTGTGGGATCCGTACCAGATCGGGTTGACGGAGGAGATAGAGAAGATCCAAAGAAGAGCGGCGCGTTTCGTCACAGGGTTATTTGGTAACCGTGATAGCGTTACGGAGATGTTTAACAAACTCAAGTGGCAGACTCTGCAAGAGAGGCGCTCTGCATCATGGTGTAGCTTGCTCGCCAGGTTTCGAGAGGGTGCGTTTCTGGATGAGGTATCGAATATATTGCTTCCCCCTACTTATACCTCCCGAGGAGATCACGAATGTAAAATTAGAGAGATTAGAGCGCGCACGGAGGCTTTCAGACAGTCGTTCTTCCCGCGAACCATACGCGACTGGAACAGGAAAGGGAGGTAATGACAGTGGCACGTAAAGTGCCCTCCGCCACACACCGTTGGGTGGCTTGCGGAGTATAAATGTAGATGTAGCTGTAGATCTTGTAGTGGATTTGATACAGAGTTGTAGACAATAGTTCCGTATTCGAATCGAGAACTTGCCGACATGGTGTTTACTTACAGAAAGGCAAATAGCAACGGGCGACGGGCAGCAAGGTTGTATCAGAAGACCTATCCTCCCAACAATAAACACAGTATTCAATGTTTGCAACGGTGATTCGCCGTTTTTCTGGAAGCAGAAAATCATGAAGGCCGTACCTGAAATGTTCAGACACCAGCCTAGGAGGAAAATGTGATTAACACTGCGACCGGCGTGTCAGTAACAGGCAGATGGCCCTCCAGTAAAGGGTAAGCCAGATCGTGTGGAACATTCTCCATGACAATTGTTACTACCCTTATCACATACAGCATGTGCAGGGCTTACCAGCGATTGAAGTATCACATCGAGAGCAGTTTTATGACTGGGTTCTTCACCAGGCGACCACGATTGCGGGAGTTTTGTCACCCATCCTATTCACAGATGTGGCCACCATTACGTGGAGTGGCATCTTCAACTTTCATAGCATTCATCTGTGGGATAGTATGCAGATGTCACATGGTATGGTGACAGTGAATCATCATAATAGGTGCAACTGGAATGTGTAGGCCGGGCTAATTGGCGACTGTATTTTGGAACCAGTCTTCGTTCTACATCGCATAACAGACCGGAACTATCGGTGTTTCTCGCAGGTGTCTTTGCCTCCACTGCTGGAAGAATGATGATTGGAAGGATTATGTGGCTGCTACATGATGGTGCTCCAGTCCGCTTCACCGTTAAAGTCCGGACGCATCTCAATCGTGACTTCCCTGGTCGACGGATATCAATCCGTGCGAATTCTTGTTATGGGGCATCTTGAAAGTATTGTGTATGCAGAGCCCATTCCAGATGTGGAGACAATGGAACAGCATAGTCATGCTCCCTTTGACACTGTTCGGATGCAGCCTGGCCAATGTGAACGAGTGTGACAGAACATGCCACGGTGCGTACACGCAAGGTAACCGTTTTCAACGCATACTATAACTGGCTGCATGGTACCGTGCGTATTAGACCACAGTCTCTGTAACTGATTGATCGAATGAATGGTCTCTAGCATGGAAACCATTTCCGGTCAGTAGTTCATTGGGCGTTGCTTTGTTCCGTGTCCTCCCACCGATCAATCCCTAGAGTTTGTACACGGTGGAAAATATTACCCAGTATAATCTCACTGAAACAGTAAGAACATCATATCTAACAGAAATGTATATTTGGCAACAAAATTCTTAAATGAAATAAGGAAACCTGACGATAACGTACTGCGGGAAATACTTGTATCAAGCTGTAAATGGACATAAAAGGTGACTTAATCGTAAAATGTGCGAATTTATTAGAATTTCGTCAGATAGAGGTTCACCTCAAGCGAATCCATTACAGTGTGAATAAATTTATAAAACACCAATGCACTTCTCTGGAAAACTTATCCATGAACTTCCACCTCTTCCTTCTTGTGCAGTTGTAGCAAATAAATACGACGGAGAGGAAGAACCAGAAATGTCAGTTAATAGTGACGGCCTACGAGTTGTCACTCGGGCGGCTGTCCCGGCAGGAACGGAAGTAAATAGTGTGACGTTCTCCCGCTTCGAGATACAAACACATCTATATGTCGCAGGAAAAACAAGCTAGCAGTCATTATCGCTAACGAGATGTTTGTTCCTTGCCAGAGGCGTCCTTCACTTCATCGTTTGCAAAGTGCGCCACGCTGCAAGAGAGCACTTTGCACACGGTATTGTTGAGCAGGGGTGCACATCCTGTTGGCGGCACCATATAAAAGAGCGCCTAGCCTTCACCTGGCGGCTGCATCGATAACGGTGTAGTCAGAGAGCGATGCTGTCCTTTCTGTGTCTAGTGGCGGCTTCGTTGCTGGGCGTCAGAGCCCAGTGGGAACCCAACGTCGTGGACGGTCGCAGCACCATTGTCCACCTCTTCGAGTGGAAGTGGACGGATGTCGCGGCAGAGTGCGAGCGGTTCCTGGCAAAAAAGGGCTATGCTGGCGTACAGGTGAGACGCGAGAAAATGACACACTTTTCTTTGTCAAGATATAACGTCGTGACGCAGAAGGCATGACGTTAATAGAGAAGGAATGCAAGGTAGGACTGAGACAAAAATAGAATTAATAGACCAATTTGAACATCCTCGTCAAAGTCGGTAACAGTGGATGACCTATTGTATATAAGGTCGTGACGCAGAAGGCATGAGACAATACTTTCACTTTTCAGCTATAATCAACCGTAGAGTTTCAAGCAAAAAATCGGGTTTTAATAGATAAGGAATGCAAGGTAGAACTGAGACAAAAATAGAATAAATAGACCAATTTGAGCATCCTGGCGAAAGTCGGTAACAGTGGATGACCTATTCTGGTTGTTGTTGTTGTGGTCTTCAGTCCTGAGACTGGTTTGATGCAGCTCTCCATGCTACCCTATCATGTGCAAGCTTATTAATCTCCCAGTACTTACTGCAACCTACATCCTTCTGAATCTGCTTAGTGTATTCATCTCTTGGTCTCCCTCTACGATTTTTACCCTCCACGCTGCCCTCCAATGCTAAATTTGTGATCCCTTGATGCCTCAGAACATGTTCTACCAACCGGTCCCTTCTTCTTGTCAAGCTGTGCCACATCACCTCTTCTCCCCAGTTCTATTCAATACATCCTCATTAGTTATGTGCTATACCCATCTAATCTTCAGCATTCTTCTGTAGCACCACATTTCGAATGCTTCTATTCTCTTCTTGTCCAAACTATGTATCGTCCATGTTTCACTTCCATACATGGAATCACTCCGTACAAATACTTTTAAGATGTTAACAAATTTCTCTTCATTGCCAGTCTACAATTTTGTATCCTCTCTACTTCGACCCTTATAAGTTACTTTACCGTCAAAATAACAAAACTCATCGACTACTTCAAGTGTCTCATTTCCTCATCTAATTCTCTCAGCATCATTTGACTTGTCGAGCGGTTATAGGCGCTAAAGTCTGGAACCGCGCGACCGTTACGGTCACAGGTTCGAATCCTGCCTCGGGCATGGATGTGTGTGATGTCCTTAGGTTAGTTAGGTTTAAGTAGTTCTAAGTTCTAGGGGACTGATGGCCTCAGAATTTAAGTCCCATAGTGATCAGAGCCATTTTAACCATTTCACCCGACTTAATTCGACTACATTCCATTATTCTCGTTTTGGTTTTGTTGATGTTCGTCTTATATCCTCCTTTCAAGACGTTGTCCATTCCGTTCATCTGCTCTTCCAAGTCCTTTGCTGTCTCTGACTGAATTACAATGTCATCGGCGAACTTCATAGTTTTTATTTATTCTCCATGGATTTTAATACCTACTCCGAATTTTTATTTTGTTTCCTTTACTGTATGCTCAATATACAGATTGAATAACATCGGAGAGAGGCTACATCCCTGTCTCATTCCCTTCCCAAGCACTGCTTCCCTTTAATGCCCCTCGACTATTACAACTGACATCTGTTCTCTGTAGAAATTGTAAATAGCCTTTCGCTCCCTGTATTTTACCCCTGCCACCTTCAGAATGGGAAAGAGTGTATTCCAGTCAACATTAACAAAAGCTTTCTCTAAGTCTACAAATGCTATAAACGCAGGTTTGCCTTTCCTTAATCTGTTTTCTAAGATAAGTCGTAGAGTCAGTATTGCCTCACGTGTTCCAATATTTCTACGGAATCCAAACCGATCTTCCAGGAGGTCGGCTTCTACCAGTTTATCCATTCGTCTGTAGAGAATTCGTGTTAGTATTTTGCAGCTGTGACTTATTAAAGTGATGGTTTGGTAATTTTCACATCTGTTAACACCTGCTCTCTTTGGGATTGGAATTATTATATTCTTCTTGAAGTCTGAGGGACTTTCGCCTGTCTCATGCATTTTGCTCACCAGATGGTAGAGTTTTGTCAGGATTGGCTCTCCCAAGGCCGTCAGTAGTTCTAATGGAATGTTGTCTACTCCCGGGGCCTTGTTTCGACTCAGGTCTTTCAATGCTCTGTCAAACTCTTCAAGTAGTATCGTATCTCCCATTTAGTCTTCATCTCCATTCTCTTCCATTTCCATACTATTGTCCTCAAGTACATCGCCCTTGTATAGACCCTCTATATACTCCTTCCACCTTTCTGCTTTCCCTTCTTTGCTCAGAACTGGGTTTCCATCAGAGCTCTTGATATTCATACAAGTGGTTCTCTTTTCTCCAAAGGTCTCTTTATTTTTCTTGTAGGCAGTATCTATCGTACCCCTAGTGATATAAGCATCTACATCCTTACATTTGTCCTCTAGCCATCCCTGCTTAGCCATTTTGCACATCCTGTCGATCTCATTTTTGAGACGTTTGTATTCCTTTTTGCCTGCTTTATTTACTGCATTTTTATATTTTCTCCTTTCATCAATTACATTCAATATTTCTTCTGTTACCCAAGGATTTCTACTAGCCCTCGTCTTTTTACCCACTTGACCGTCTGCTGCCTTCGCTTCTTCAGCCCTCAGCGCTACCCATTCTTCTTCTACTGTCTTTCTCCCATTCCAGTCAATTGTTCCCTTATGCTCTCCCTGAAACTCTCTATAACCTCTGGTTTAGTCAGTTTATCCAGGTCCCATATCCTTAGATTCCCACCTTTTTGCAGTTTCTTCAGTTTTAATCTACAGTTCATAACCAATAGATAGTGGTCAGAGTCCACATCTGCCCTGGAAATGTCTTACAATTTAAAACCTGGTTCCTAAATCTCTGTCTTACCATTATGTAATCTATCTGATACCTTCTAGTATCTCCAGGATTCTTCCATGTATACAACCTTCTTTTATGATTCTTGAAGTAAGTGTTAGCTGTGATTAAGTTATGCTCTGTGCAAAATTCTACCAGGCGGCTTCCTCTTTTATTTCTCACCCCCAATCCATATTCACCTACTATGTTTCCTTCTCTCCCTTTTCCTACTCTCGAATTCCAGTCACCGATGACTATTAAATTTTCGTCTCCGTTCACTACCTGAATAATTTCTTTTATCTCATCATACATTGCATCAATTTATTCATCGTCTGCAGGGCTAGTTGGTATATAAACTTGTACTACTGTAGTAGGTGTGGGCTTCGTGTTTATCTTGGCCACAATAATGCGTTCACTATGCTGTTTGTAGTAGCTTACCCGCACTCATGTTTTTTTTTATTCATTATTAAACCTACTCCTGCATTACCCCCACTTGATATTGTATTCATAACCCTGTATTCACCTGACCAAAAGTCTTGTTCCTCCTGCCGGCCGTAGTGGACGAGCGGTTCTAGGCGCTACAGTCTGGAACCGCGCGACCACTACAGTCGCAGGTTCGAATCCTGCCTCGGGCATGGATGTGTGTGATGTTCTGAGGTTAGTTATGTTTAAGTAGTTCTAAGTTCTAGGGGACTGATGACCTCAGAAGTTGAGTCCCATAGTGCTCAGAGCCAGCCATTTTCTTGTTCCTCCTGCCAGCGAACTTCACTGATTCCCGCTATATCTAACTTTAACCTATCCATTTCCCTTTTTAAATTTTCTAACCTACCTGCCCGATTAAGGGATCTGACATTCCACGCTGCGATCTGTAGAACGCCAATTTTCTTTCTCCTGATAACGACGTCCTCTTGAGTAGTCCCTGCCCGGAGATCCGATTGGGGGACTATTTTACCTCTGGAATATTTTTCCCAAGAGGACGCCATCATCATTTAACCATAAGTAAAGCTGCATGCCCTCGGGAAAAATTATGGCTGTAGTTTCCCCTTGCTTTCAGCCGTTCGCAGTACCAGCACAGCAAGGCCGTTTTGGTTAGTGTTACAAGCCAGATCAGTCAATCATCCAGACTGTTGCCCCTACTACTACTGAAAAGGCTGCTACCCCTCTTCAGGAACCACACGTTTGTCTGGCCTCACAACAGATACCCCTCCGTTGTGGTTGCACCTACGGTACGGCCATCTGTATCGCTGAGGCACGTGAGCCTCCCCACAAACGACAAGGTCCATGGTTCATGAGCGGGGGAAGGGGGGGGGGGTGCAAAACAATACCTATTATTTCTGCCAGAAAATTTCGTGTGCGAAGTCCAACAGAAAAGGTATACCCTGAGACCACAAACATCCGTGCTCGTTCCCTACTCCGGTGTGGGTGTGTGGAAGCTCCGCTCCTTTTTGCTTTCCGATGAACCAGAAGAACTTGGTTGCAAATTCATCGTGCTGTTCCACTAAGTTAGTGGAGTAGTCAGCGTAAGCATACAATTCAAGATCATAAACCAAAAAGCACTTTAATATGCTATTGTAAACACTTCCTCGGTAGTGGAAATGGTCTCTTTTCCTTTTTGATAAGTTTTGTCTGTGGTGATAAACGGAAGACGCTATGACATTGTGACGAAGGCTACTGTCTATTTCAAATGAATTAAAAAAATTAAAAAAATAAAAACTAAAAGGTGGTTTTTGAAATATTACACATAACACCCAGGTATATGTCAATATTGGTGCTTATAAACACAAAATCTATGTTACGTTTTACGTATAAAGTATTTCATGTGAAATACACCACATATTACATATATATGATTTTGAAAATCAGCCTATTGATTAGTTAGCTAGTTACTTCTTCCACATGTCATTTGAACGATTCTTTTATAGAAATGATGTAGAATGAGTCAGTTTACAAGATACATGGTTAGTGATGAAACAAATAAACACATATTTTTAAAGTCCTGCTTATGCAACGTGGTCACTGAAACATCATAGAAAAATATGTCCGTCAATGTTGTATAAAATCAGAGTACGGATGTACATCTACATGCCCGGAAAAGCAATGGTTATAATTGTACGGTAAATACTTCCAGTAAAGCAATTACTCCTTTATAATGGAACTTAGGATCGGTAAATTCTCAGTTATTACCAAATGTATCTGAAACCTTGCTTATCAAGTGACGTCGTAGCATCTCGTTTGCAACATGTTGCACTTCATTTCTGGCTGCGCCACGTTTTACCTGGATGAAATCGTGTTATGATGGTAACACCAACAGCAAAAGGAAATGATATAACGGGATTCATTATGATCAGGAACGTAGGGCAGAGAGTGAGCGACTGCCAATAGTTAATTGACCGGCTTGTTCTCATCAAAATAATAGGTAACCGAAACTACCAACAATAGTTCACGTGTACATGCCGACGTCACAAGCAGAAGACGAAGAGATACAGAAAATATGTAAGGATATTGAACGGGTAATTCACTATGTAAAAAGAATCACATTTTAATATCCATGGAGACTGGGGAAGGAATAGAAAGATTAACTGGAGAATAGGTAGTAGGAATGAAAGAGGAGATAGACTAATTGAGTTCTGCAATAAACTTCAGCTAGTAAGAGAGAATAAGTGTTCAAAATTAAAAGACGAGGCGTTATACTTGGAATAGGCCTGGAGATACGGGAAGAATGCAGCTGATTACATCATGGCGTGATAGAGATTCCGAAATCGAAAATTGGTTTGCAAGCCTAGTATCAAACATCAGCCTTAATCTGAGAAATAAATTTTCCAGGATGTACGTTTGGGGCACTGCGTTGCGTGGTAGTGAATAATGGAGTGTGGGAAATAGAAGAGAATCGATGTTGTGCTGTATAAGGATGTTGAATGTTGATAATTAGGTCGGCTAGTAAGGTAAGGAATGAGGAGGATCTCTGCAGACATAGAGTTTGGTCATAATGTAATACTGATGATGAGTAGACTTATGTTCCAGAGACTCGTCCGAAAGAATCAATATGGGAAGTAGTAGGGTGCTGAAGTACTGAGGAACAATGAGTTTGAAATCCTCTGAAGCTGTAGATGCAGCAATAATGAATAAAACACTAGGCAGATCAATTTAATTGGAATGGCCACCTCTAAACAGAGCAGTCACAGAAGTTGGACAGACAGAGATTTGTACAAGGATGGTAAATGCGAAGAAATGTGGAGTAACAGAAGAAATATTTAAATTGATTGACGAAAGTAGGAAGTACAAACATGCTTAGAGAAATTCAGGAATATAGAAATATAAGTCGCTTAGGAATAAAGTAACTGGGAAGTTCAGGAAAGCCAAGGAGAAATGAATATAGGAAAAATGTGAGGAAATCGAGAAAGAAATGGTCGTCGGCAGAATTGAAGCAACATATGTATGTCAAAATAACCTAGGTTGCAACTAAAAGCTAGGGCGTCTACATTAATAGTACAACATTAATTCCTTTGTTAAGCGCAGGTGAAAGAGCAGTTAGGTGGAAAGAATACACTGAAGGCCTCTACGAGGGGAGGACGTGATTGCGGAAGAAATGGGAGACGTTGTGAAAGACATAGGGGAAACAGCATTACCGTCAGAGCTTAATAGACTTGCGACCAAGTGGGGTACAAGGGATAGATAAACTTCCTTCGTAATTTCTGAAATCACTGGAGAATTGCAATGAAGTGACTATTATGTAAGTGTGTAGAACCTATGGGGCTGGAAACATGCTGTCATACTTTCGGAGAAAATGGCATCAACACAAACCCGAAAAGATAAGTGCCAGAATTATCACCCAATCAGCTTAACAGCTGCTGGCAAGAACAACACACAGAAGAGTGGAAACGAAACTTGAGGATTTGGTAAACGACAGAAAGTTCAGTTATCGGGAAACTAAGGACATCATAGAGACGGTTCTGACATTGCCTTTGATAATGGAAGCAAGACATAAGGAAAACTAAGACTCATTCATGGGACCAGACGACCTGAAAAAAAGCATTCGACAATGAAAAATGGTCCAAGGTGATCCAAATTCTGGGAAAAGTACCCTATAGGGAAAGACGGGCAGCATTCAATACATAGCAGAAACAAGAAGGAACGATACAACAGGAAGACCGAGAAGCATATGCTTGGATTACGAAGGGTGTAACATAGGGATATGGGGTTTCGTCAATACTGTTCAATCTGTGTATCAACGAAACAGTGAAGTAAACAAAAGGAAGGTTTCAGCGTGAGTTTAAAACTCACTGTGAAAGTATATAGTGTTAAGGTTCCTTTATAACATTGCTATCCTCAGTGAAAGTGAAGAAACATTACAGGATCTCTTGAATTCGATCAAGAGTCTAATGAGTGCAGAATGTGGATTGATAGTCAATCTGAAAAACAGAGAAATAATGAGAATTAGCAGAAAGCAGAAACGGGAATAACGACAAACCTAACATCAACAAAATTCGTGCCACGAAGTAGATGCAGTGAAAGGGATCTGCTATGCCGGAAGCAAAGTAACACTTGACGAACAAAGTGAATAAAAAGCATTTTAACACAGGCAAGGAGGGCATTCCTGGCAACGACAAGTCTCCTAGTATCAAACATCAGCCTTAATCTGAGAAAGAAATTTTCGAGGACGTACGTTTGGGGCACTGCGTTGCGTGGTAGTGAATAATGGAGTGTGGTAAATAGAAGAGAATCGATGTTGTGCTGTAGAAGGATGTTGAATGTTGATAATTAGGTCGGCTAGTAAGGTAAGGAATGAGGAGGACCTGCTGAATCAACTAAGAAAGTAACATACGGAAAACACTGAGAAGGAAAAGGGGAAGAACGAAATGATATGTTTTAAGATATCAGGGAAAAACTCCCATGGTACTAGAGGGAACCGTGGAGGGTAAACACTGTACGGGAAGACAGAGACTGAAATACATGTAACAGATAATAGAGCAAATTGGATGCAAGTGCTAATCTGAGATGAAGAGAATGGCACAAGGGAGGAATTCGTCGAGGGCCGTATCGAAGCAGTGAGGGACAGACGTCACAGCTCGAGAATAGTCACGTTCATTATTTGGACAGAGTGAAAAATAAATTTAGATTTTATTATCTGTGGTTTTTCATTTCCATATTAATAAGGTGATCCGACGGGAATCAAAATGACGTCTTTTTACAGTGTACAACGGATATTCTTGATGTGTTAATCAGTTATTCAGGAAAGACTGCTTGTGGATCCAATCGAAAGGATACGTTACCTGAAACGATGAACCGCCGTTACTACAGGCTTCATACTGCATTAAATTATGAATACCAATAAAACTATAGATATCGCCACTGTTACATCCTTAAACGAGTTTCTCATATCGGGGCAAATCAGTTTAATATTACCTATAAAATTTCACTAGCATAACATATACATAGCGTACATGACAGATCCTAAACAGTGGTTGCTTTATTTTAAACCATAAATGTTATTTATGTACAAGAATTTAACAACAGGTACAACTTGGTAAGTTAAGGCAGTGTTTCCATTTCCAGCTCTTTGTTGATGTTCACTGACGTAGGTTACGTTTTAAGCTTTAATTGCAGATTAAAACAGACTTCTACCCTCTTCAACAAGCTGTTACTGGTACTGATATTCTCCATATTCATCGTTGGACAGTATATGCAACTTCGGTTTTGTAATTACTGGGGTTATCCGCATTTTCAACTTATGACACCTGGTACTCTAATTGTAAAAGTGAGTGTAATTTGAAGTCTTATACCAAGTCATGTTCCAGATAAAACAATTACCATCGTTACATTTACTGGGAATTCTACGTCCATGAATTCCCTCGCTAGTGAAAAAAATCAAATTTATTACAAGGAACAGAGGGCCTAAACACACCTGAGAACCTTTATATTTCTGTATTTGTCGATGTAAATAGTATGCTATTAAGAGATTATCTTCATTTAACGTCTGATCTCCTTCTTCTTTTTCGTATCAAAAGTTCATGTACCGGGAGAATCAGTCCATTGAATAACTATCGTTGCTTGTCTGTTCCTTAACTTAAACATTTGGTATTACTAATCTACGTTTTGAAAAGCCAATATGTTTCAAATGTGCACGAGTGGCAAAATTGCTTGCTTGTATCTACATCCGCTTTTCGCTACAGGTTTCTCCTCCTAATGAGTGCATGGCTATTACCACCAAAAACCGGCCGTGGTGGGAGCGCTATCAACCCGTGTCTTACAGGCTCGTCAGCCGTTCTGGATCCGAAGCAGAGTTCGGTGATATGGTGAAACGTTGCAACAATGTTGGAGTCAGGTAAGTAATCAGCAAAGTCTTCGGTACTAGTTGCTATAGAGCATGAAAAACTGTAAAATGGAATAAATTTAACAATCCCCTATTCACTTTCTGTAGGTGAAACTGAAATTAGAAATCGAATTATGTGGTGTAATTAGCAAAATGATACAGGAAACTGTGTGAAGAGGTATCGTAAATACTGAATTGATCTCAGACTTGATATGACTACGCCAGAAGTATTCTGTACCTTCAATGGAATTTCTTGTGAAAGTACTGAGCCGAGAAATACCTGTGTGATGTACAGTCACAAGTGGTACACAGAATGGATACTTCATGATTAGGGACATGCAATTTGCGAATTTGTAGCGAAGTGTAATATTACTCGAATTAGTAGGCCTCCTCCGGAATGCTACACAGTTCACTATGAGCAAACGCAAGATAAGACGAAAGTGATCACCAATAATGAGCACAAATTGCTTCATACAAATAACTGGAAATTTGATACCATAACGAGTTTAAGAGTATCACCACATAAAATTAGATGTTGATTACTTCCCAAGCCATGAGGGCGAAGAACAGCTGATAGTGCGCTTCTGTTCGAGCCATAACAAAGTTCAATTATCCGTTACCGGTCTCTGTAAGGTATTATTTGTACCGTAGACGAACAGGTTCGTAAAATACGTTAACGTATGATTCCAGCAAATGAACGGCTTTCAGAGCACAGTGGCAGGTGGTATATCAGCGTTATTAATACTTTATGGGAAGATTGTGCTTTCCTGTACGAGTGGAACAGTTTTTCACGCAATCAATTATTTGTACTGTCTGCGTACAAAGGTGAGAGATTAGTATGTGCAGCGAAAACCGCTCTCTCATGTAGTTCATCCCACCAAAAGAGTTGGGTATGCATTAAAGCTATTGTACTAATCTAGGTCTGCCAAAAATTTCAAGCAGCACAACTAAACAGAACGTACTTTTCCAGAGATTTTTCGTTAATGGTTAAAGTCAACGCCAGTTCGAGTTCTTGAACTTCGAGAAGGGTAGAGGAAAACAGTTTCGACTAGAAGGACTACTTTCCCCAAGACATTTGTCATCTCATTACTACTTGTATTTGTAGATCACTTTTCCATAGACTTGATCTCGAATCGTAAGAAGAACAGGATAAGATATTGTGCTTATTCTGGGTGCGCAAACATAGTTAATAATGATACGTAAAACACTAGAGAATCCATAGTAATTTTAACACTGTATGCTGTATTTGCAGTTAGACTCAGCTGCTTTCGATTTCATGGAGCCTAACGTTTTAACACAGCACTAAAGCCATCAGTGTAAGATATTTTCACAACAGACACCAAATGATGATTCTGTGTAGGTAACGTTTTGCACCTTGCAGAATCTACGCTGACGCAGTTATCAACCACATGAGTGCGCCCTGGAACGGTCTGAGCGGTGTTGCAGGCAGCAAACCGAGTGGTTTCTACTACCCTGACGTCCCATACGGCCCGAATGACTTCCACTATCCTTCCTGTGAAATCACCAACTACCAGAATGCTAGCAATGTAAGTACTAAGCAGCTTCATACATAACAAACCAATAGTTCTCAGGATATTATTGTTGTTTTCAATGTACCAAATGAATCCATCACTTTATCTGGACAGCTCACGATGGAAATTAGAGATCACTGAGATGCAGCGATCGTCAGAATCTCTGAAGAGCATGAAAATTAAGCTTTTAGTACGATTTAAGAAACCTAAAACATTTCTTTGTCTCAAATCAGCCTATCGTACAGGGTGGTGGCAATTAGAGTGCAGCTATTCACAGAGGTTCACTGTGGCCTGAAATTATCGTATTGTAGCGAAACTTGGTAGATATTCTTAAAGGTGGAATCCATTTACCTGGGACAAAAATTAGTCCCAATTTTGGCCACCAGCGGCAAATCTGGCGCTGTGAATGCAAGCAAGACGTATAGAAATTATTCCATAAGAAATGGTTAAGGTACGGGACGTGGGCAGAAAAGGTCAAACAAGTGAGAAACGCATAATGTTTATTTCGTTATCAATCGTCGCTTTCGCAACATGTTCAACATGAGCGCTGGAGACGTCGACGAGATGCTGCATCTGTAAAACATCATTAACAGTTGGTCGCAGTAGTTCCGGTGGTTTCCAAGCAACGTGTTCTTATATACAGGCATCCAGACCCGGTAGAGAACGAAACTGTCCCTAGTGAATGTGTTGCTTTAGATATCCCCAGAGCCAAAACTCACATGGATGCAGATCAGATGAACTTGCGAGCCATGCATCTGGGAAACCTCTGCAGATAACACGTTAGTGGAAGGTTGGATTAACCAGATCTTTCACTGGGCGAGCGACATGGGGTGTTGCTGCATCTTGCTTTAAAACAGTAGTTTCCACAGTTGCGCTGTTCCAAAGCAGGAATCACATAGTGTTCAAAGACGTCCCGTGTGTATTCTTTTCAAAGAAGAACGGACTGAGAATAAAGGTGCTTCTGACCCCTCACCACAAAGTCACGTACAGCGAGTGCAATGGCTCTTCGTGCACAATACGCGGTTCAACAGTACCCAAAATTCGGCAGTATTGTGTATTCACTGCACCCTGTATTGTAAAATATGTCTCGTCACTGCATAGCATATTGCCTGGCCGCATGTCATTAGTACCAGAAACCGAAGAGCAAAATCAGAAAGTTCTGAGGATCACGCGGTTTCAGTTGCTGCACCGTCTTGATCTTGTACGGGTACCAATGTCGTCGCATTTGGGAGGACGACGGTTCAATCCCGCGTCCGGCCATCCTGATTTAGGTTTTTCGTGATTTCCCTAAATCATTCCAGGCAAATGCCGGGATGGTTCCTCTGAAAGGGCACGGCCGACTTCCTTCCCTAATCCGATGAGACCGATGACCACGCTGTCTGGTCTCCTTCCCCAACCAACCAACCAACCAACCAATGTGGAACAGACCGTACTGCTGACCATGGGATGGACAAGCCTCGTGGCACTGCACGAGCATTAGCGCTAACCAGGGCACGTCCTCCACGGTCAGTTACAGCAACAGCGACCTCATCACTAACTCCCAATGGTATAGTACGCCTTCCTCTTCCAGGTGCCAGACCAGGGTCACCCATGTCACCAAATTTCAGTATCGTCTTCCTTAAGCCATTTAGTGACATCGGACCTTTGAGTCGGTGATACTCTCTTACCATTCACGTGAAACTGTCAATAATAGTGCACAGTCCTCTTCCCGATAGCCAAACTGTTCACTCACGTCATTCATTTTAAAATGACAGCATGGACGTCATGCCATCATACAAACAATGTAGAGCGCCAGATTTGCACCTGGTAGGCAAAATTGTAACCAGCTTTTACCCAGCGTAAATTGATTCCACATGAAAGCAATAGCTTATCTACCGTCTTTTGTTGTCGTACGATAATTATAGCCCACATTGGGGTCCCATGGGAGGCTGCACTTTCATTATAACCAGCTGGTACTTGTTAATGTTCTATAATGCAAGAGAATAAGCCAGATATTCATTGGGAAACATTTGTATCTCATCAGTCGTTCGAACAGTATTTCGCTGCACATTTTGAAATACTGATCTGGGCTGTTTGTTGCTGCTACAGCATAGTGGCCTAAGTTTGTATCTGTTTCATAAAGATGACGATATGGACAGTTCATTGTTAGTTTATAATGTACTGTATGTCTGATTACGGAAATATCGCATAACCTACGTCTTTCTCAAAATGACGCTGCAGAGATTACTGCAACTGAGCTCGTGGATTATTACTCGACAGGCCAGGCTAACTCGGTGAAACATGCCAGCGGAGTGGTAATGCACAGCACAGGCAAGGAATTTATCCACCAGTGGGTTTGCGCTGTCTTGCCAATACCGTGAGTAAAGCGGTGCATTGTCATAACAGCTCTGCTGCTCTCTTGGCTATATAGCTGTTATTTTTGTAGAAGTTTCGTTCGCAACCCAGTAGTCTATGTGAATGTGGTGGCTATGCCACAAAGGGGACCACATGGTGTTACCAGCGGCAGCCATGAGTTCGGGTCTCCAACTTTGTACCGGCTTGTAGAGCTAAGTTTGCTTTCCGGAGTTAGAGACACAGCACTTTGTGTCTTCTGGGCCCACCCCAGCAGCAGCCACACTCCTGCCCAGGAAGCAGCATGTCAAATCCCATGCACGGCAGCGATTACTGTCACTGAAGTGTGCACACATCTGTGGTAGGCATCTACAGCCCCCAGGTTGCTGCCGTCCACTGCTGACCTAACTACCACCTCAAGATTGCTTACTGTCTTCATGCACTGCTGACGCCAGGTGTTTGTGGTGTGAGTCACAAAATGGAGTTACGTACCATGTACTGAGCACAAACATCAGCAAACCTGGGTGCATGTACGTTGCAGTCAGCTGGCTAGATGGTAGATGACATCTTGCCAGCAGTCCGGCTCTTTTCCTGTAGACACAATAGATGGTCTCTACACCAAACCAATGCAGCACTAATGTACAAGTTTATCAAACATCAGTAGGCTAACGGGGTAATAGACGAGAGCTGTAGTCCATGGATGGTTATGCCTAAGAACTCTACAGATGGCTCCAAGAAGTGTTGGTTCTTCTGTCTACAGCCACAGTAATAGAAAGAGGTGACAGATGCACACCCCATATCCAAAATCACAGATATAATCGATATCTTGTAGCAGTGCCAGTATTTCTATCCTATGGATTTAAGTAGTGGCTACAATCATACGGAAGTGGACCAACCAAAGACAGCATTCACATTACCCTGGTCCTTTAACAGTACTGTACGAGGCCATTCAGATTGAAGAATGTTCATAAAATGTTTCAGCAATTGTTGGATGGAGTACTAAGGCGACTGAGGCCTCAACAATGTCTATGTGCTTGATATAACTCTTTTCTTGAAAGAAGCAGAGACTCAAGAGCAACGGCTGAGAGAGTTATCTAATAAATTATAGTCTACACGTCCTACATTGACTATGGAAATGTGTCATTTTGTTTTGGAGGAAGTAGCTTACTTAGGGCATGCCATTAGCAGGCATAGGATGAGATGGATCTGGATGATCAGTACAGGATTTCCTGGTTCCCAAGTCGAGTATGAAGAAGTGTTAGGGTACAGTCAAAGAAGTGAAAGATGTTCTAATGTCAATCCCAGACATGGCTTTTTTAGTTTTTGGCAAGAACTTTACACTGTCTTGTGACACATGAAACCGCACTTTGGGGTGTGGAAACCGCACTTTGGGGTGTGTACTGAGTCAAAATATCAACAGTGAGGACATCCTTTGGCTTTTGCATCGGGACAACCTAAAAGAGCACAAGAAAACTATTCAATCACACAAAAGAAATGATAGCTTCATATATGTAGTCATGTAGTACTGTTACCTTTAGGGGAACAAATTAAAACTAGCGACCGACCAAGTTACTTTGAAATGATTATTAGCGTTGAAAGATCTGTTCAAAAGACTAATACAGAATGTGTTAAGACTCAGTGAGTTCGAATATGAGTTAGTGCAGAAGCCAGGGAAGAAACATGGAAATGCTGATGTTTTGAGCATAAAAATGGCAATAGTACTAGTACTGAGTCAAGGCCTTGCTGGTTGGCAAGCAACACAGAAAACTGACAATGACTGCAAGCTATTTAAAACTCAACCACAGTTCAGCACATGTGATGCTCAATTGTAAAAGGTAGCTAAGTTAGGGCTGTGGGTAGTATTGCTAGCGAAGTTGTAGGAGGAAGTCCTGATAAAGCTGCATGATCATGTGTTGTCTGCTCATGAGGGCAGATAAACATTTTTACCTGGGCAGGTAAGTCCTGTCCTGTTATTACTAGAGAAACCTTTGTTGGGGTTGTGGAAAGTGCAGGGAGAACTACTGATGAACCTAAGATTTATCGAAAACCCAGTAGGTACAGTTTGCCTTTTTAAAACCACATGGCGCCAGTAGAGTTGAGGACTTAACAGGCACTGTTGTATGTACTGGTTAGACTTTCAGTAATGTGGAAGCAGACACAATGCCAATGTTACACCATTCATCTCTATCCAGTTAAATTGGGAGCCACGGAGTAGTTTGTACGAGTGAGGACGACAGTGTGTTGTTGATAACTGAAGAGGGGGACAGACATGTAGTGATGACAGAACAGAATCAGCAGCATTGTCTTCGGGAGAGGATTGCTGTATGTCCAACCTGAGTGATTCAAACGGGCACAAACACATTTGTGGTGTCGCTGTTCATGGGCAGAATAGTAGGACTGGATTGTCTGAGAGACATAATGGGGGAAACGTTCGATCTACCAGCCATGGTTATGGGAATTCCCAGTTGGACATGACAAAGTCGCAGTTGTGCTGGTCTGACGAACGCTAGAGGTACTACCGAAGCAGAAGCTAATATGAACAATACATTTAAAAATACCATATCCGTTCCCCGAATGATTAGTAGCCGTGCAAGAATGGAGGCTGTCAGCAAAACACGTAATGCAGCATGTGAAGTAATTTCGCGAAGGACAACGACGAAATGACCGTGACCCTGAGAGTCACGATACGCAGCGCCGCAGTGGCTCTAACCCTGCTGCGCATAGCCTCCATGTACCTGTGCTGGAGAGCCGCCTAACGACACAATCCACTAACAGTGCAGATTCACGCAGACTGGATTCCTAGAGCATGAGAGTGAGTGAATGCGGAATGTTTATGAGAAATGTGTTGCCTAGAGTTTAAGATGATATGAGGCGATAGAATGACCCACGAACGTTGCTAAAGATAAATGCCAAGTGCACATGACTGGCAGGATGCAGAGATATAAAAGCATGAGATGTGATGTGCATTCGAAAGAAACTAGTGGCTAGTTAAGTGTAGCACTGATATGCAATTGAGTAGCAGGAGGAAATGTAGCAAATAAAGTTAGTGAGTTTAATGCAGTCTCTGAATATTGAGTGTTATGCTACCAGACTCTTTTTATAATGAAAACTTGTGCTATAAATGTGACATACTATTGATTGGTCTTAAGTGACACCTGACGAGCAGTATCTTTCTGTGGAGGGTGTTACCACTACCATTTACCTGCCAGAATATATGGAGCAATCGCTGGTAGCTAATGAGTGCAGGGTGTTTTAATTTCAGTTACAGCAACTGAGCCGTTGAATTATTGCGAGATGGGTGAAGCTAGTTCGGCGTAATCTGCCAGCACAGAGGAAACGCGCTGCACAGGCAAGAGATTTCTTCAGAAGAATGTTTCATTGGTGTTGCCATGAACATGACTACAAGTGACGCATTGGGAAGGCAGGTGCGTCGCTCTCTTGTGTAAATAGATGTCATTTTCTTAATAGCTTCATATGCAGCCCGGCAGTCTACAAGGATGTGGGGGCTACACCAGATGAGGGGATCACATGGAGCCACCAGCCTGCTGCGTTAAGTCTGCTCTCCAGAGTCACAGAGTCCTAGTGCAAGGGGCCTTCCGCACCCACACTGTGGTGGGCGCGCCTCCGTACTAGACACGAACAGCCACAAGCACGCGGTCACCCACCAGCTGACACCACAGCAAGACTGCCGACAGCCTTCGTGGGCCGCTGACGTGCTGTGACTCAAGCAATTAGTTCGCGTGCCACACACTGAGCACAGGCATCAGCATAGCTGGGCAACAGCGTGTTGCAGCCAGCTGGCCAGATGCTAGTGGGCATCTCGCCGGTCATTTCGCCCTTTTTCTGTGGAGTGGTGGCGTGTTTGTTACCTCGCACTAAAGTAGCACTAATGCCTGAGAAGAAAATAAAATATTAATTTTGACAGCCGCACATTTCTGGGCCTCCACCGGCCTTCTACCCCAACTCAACCCTCTGCCAACTACCAACTTGGTATTGTAGCCACCCATCAGCCCCCAAGATTGGCTATAGTTAATACTGTTTTAAAAGTGTTAACACAAGGATTCATGATAAGTCATCATAGCTACATAATAGGGTGATTGCGTGTACTGTTATTGCTGCTTCCATTGAGAATCAGTTAAACGAGTTGACATTTGAGTTTCACCAAATTTTGTTCCCAATCAGTGAAAGTTAAACAGAACAATTCTTTTAAAGTGAAGTTTGCTTCCTTAATATATCGAATAAAGCGCCATAGACAATATTATTGAAGTACAACAGTCCTTCTTCGAAGCAATGAAACACAAATAACGTTTCTTTTTCGAATTTTTATTATTATAATACATGCGTAATTAGCGAAATTTGAATAACACTAAGAGCATATAGCAAGTATATAGCTGTATGCTATTTAAACTTTTTATAATGCATATAGCCATTTAGTGACTCTGAAAAATCCCGCAAATTCTCATTACAAAGTGTTTATTTCTGTGAACTACTAAGAGTAGAACTAATAGCTTTCCTGTGTGCTGCTGAGTATAGGAATGGAATATTTCAACTACTATTGCCAGCCAAGGGGGTAAATTACCATGTTTTTAGCTACTATGCCTGACTGATAACATGCAAGTATCCACATTTTTTGCCTCTTCTTGTTCGGTGACATGTTGGCAAATGAACCGAATATGGAGACAATGAGCGAAGAGAAACTACTATTTCTCCTCGAGTGTCGCGTCAGTGATGTACTGTAGTCGGTCAGTAAATGCAGCTTGCCTAGTGTAGCGGATACTGTGTAGAGTATCAGGAAATTGTAACAACAGGGAGTGCCGATGCAATCCAATGACATACGCACCATCAAGTCTAATTCCCATCTAATAATAGACGCTAACGATTCCAGTATCACTTAACATGTATGCGAACATCAACATAGTTTAAGTTGAAGACCGAACAGCCGACAAATAATGCCTACAGACAGATCACACGACAGTTATCGAGTTTATGCTTCCATTCTATCTTTAAGTACAGGTGATATACAGAGTGTCGGTTTCATTTGGGTGCTCAGAAGACACAACTAGATAATGAAAACACTACGATAGACATAAAACCCTACCACCCAATATCACTGCCACCCGAATGACACGTCGCAGTTCTTAATATAAAATCGTCATATTTATAGCACATCATTTGAATCTTCCTATCATTCAGTTATTTTTTATTGGTTCACTACCCATACCCATTAAGCAAACGGGTAGTCAGTAAGAGCGTCTAAGGAAAAAAATTCTCCTTCACATAAACCGACACTTTCTCATTCAATAGTGTTTAATTTCTTAATTAATTTAGACACTGGTTCAGTTTCCAACCAAAGTTACGCAACAAAGTACTTCAGATCCGGGTAGTCTATCTGCATTCCGTAGAATGAGGTAATTTGCTATAATGACAGAGCTATCACCCGCGTACGTTTTAACCAGCTTATTGTACATATGCAGCCAATAGTCAAGTAATTTTTATTGTAGATTCTGTACCTTCGGAACAGATGCATACTTCGAGCACAGTTAGTAATTATTTTAGAAAGTAATTTGACTAATTTCATCTTACATTTTCAGTGTTTAATGTCACTAGAATAATATCAGAAGCACTCTCGACGACTAAACTTGCTGTGTTTTGTGTGTAATTTCAGATCCGAAACTGTGAGTTGTCTGGTCTGCATGACCTCAATGACGGGTCAGAATATGTGCGTGGCAAAATTGCGGAGTATATGAACAAACTTATCAGCTTTGGAGTTGCAGGTTTCAGGTAATTACATAACTAATACCACCCGTAACTTCTTTCTAGGTGCTACTTTGGCTTATCCGCCACTAAGTAGTCGTAAATTATATCCAACCAAAAATATCCGATGTGGATCATACTTGGGTCAAAGTATCAGATGCCGTATCTAAGACGTATTGCTTAAGATGCGGATTAAGACATGTAAAAGCACAGTACAATATTAATAAAATCTTTTGTGAGTGGTTGCGGATCAGATGTAGACGTCTGCTGGAAATTGCTGCTTCTGAGCTTCATGTGGAACTAAGGTATGCAGTAAAAGAAGACAGCACAGATACAACAAAACTTTGGTTATGAAGGTACTATTGCCAAAACTCTTGTGTCCTTCGATCGTAGACGGCAGTTCAGCTTTCTGCATACCTTTTGTTTCTCCGTCATATTGTCGCGTACATGAGGAACAACTAAATACTTGATTCCTTTCTGGATTCCCCTCCGAAAATTCCTGTGTTTCTGACATCTTCGGAAATATGCGTTTGTTCATTGTAACATCTTATTCCCACTTGATTTACCATGGTCACACACATCGAGAAATGTTTCATTGATCCATGGCACTTTGCGCATCGTTGTTTCACATTACTACTCTTTGTCAACGACAAAGGCCCTTGCTGGACAATTGAAATCCATTTTCCGTTCAAAATAAACCTTAATACGCTGTGAATGCCACCCGTGGAAGATAACAACAAATGATTACTGAGTTGTCAGTCTGACCCTTGACAATACTCGATGGCTTTTGTACGTTAAAATGTTAGGAGGCCATCTTGTTAAATGTTCTGAAATTTCGAGCACTCTTCCTGTAGAATTTCATCACTGGTTTCCATCCGAATGTTCCATGGTAAACCTTAGTCACTGTATGTGTTAGGTAAGTAACTAGTAACTTCAATAATCGATTTTCTATTGAGCTAGAGTAATAGCAATTGTGTTTGCATTTTGCTTTCCTGGAATCGTCAGGATGGATCCGTTTTGAGTAGTCAAGGTTTCTGGAGCACAGCGTTGCACCCAAAATGTAGCCGCGTTCCTGTGACTGCACTTCTAACACTGGAAAGCTATTTCCACGAAGTACAGGAAAATGCCCACCGGTTATGCAGTAGCTGGCGTTATAATCGTCTTTCGGATGTTGATGTCATTCTTTCTTTCCGTACTTGGGGAGAAAAATTAGAGAGATATTCTGCCTTATGCAAGACAACTAAAAAAAGATGTCTTGTATAAGGCGGAATATCACTCCAAAACAGCATTATGCTCAGGATGGTCTGGATACATTTTGCTGGAACAATGTGAATATTCTTATGGCGGCATAAAAACATTTCCATTCAATTTTTGTGATGGTGTTCCTAGTTTCTTTAGCTACAAAGCACTAGTTTCCGACAACTGTTTTTTGTTACTAGTTTCTTTAGCTACAAAGCACTAGTTTTCGACAACTGTTTTTTTTTTTCAGTTATCTAGGAACAGAAGTCTTTTCCCGCCTCTCGTCTTATTTGTCAATACTGATGAAAGAGGGAAGGTCTATGTAAAATGTTGAAAGATAATATACGCTCTAACTCAATGTCTATTTCTACCAGCCGACATGACACAGTCGTTAAACGCAATAGAATCGCCGCAAGAGACAATGGAGTTCTTACGCCCCAAGCGGTTATGTTCATTTCGAATTTTCATTTATGTGAATGTCTGGTGATTTCGCGATTTTCTGCAACATCCTCGTCCAATCTCTGTCTCTAATTACATCGTTTCGATTTCACATTAATTACTAACAGAAAATTTCGTAGTCTTCTTCGTATAGGGTGCTACACAGCCTTGAATGAATAAAACTGCCTCAGAATTCCTTTACGGACCCCAGATAAGTACGTCGGTAACTAGTGGCGCCGAAATCTCAAATTATACAGGGTGTCCCAAGACGAAGGGCCAATATTCAGGGAAATCACAGAAATGATCATTCTAAGCTAAAAAGCCACGTACACATGGGCTCGAAAATGTGGAACTCAAGAGCAATGGACACTTTATCTTCCGTACTGTGAAACCAAATCTCTTATACTGCACTCCATATTGTGAGACGTGGTGTTGTGGGCCAAAACAAGGACAAAATGTCGAGTAAGCATGCGCTCTGAAGTGCATACCCTAGGAGCTATGAGCACGCGTTCATCTTCGCTACCGTCAAAGAAATTTCGGAAGGCATAGAAGAGATCTGCTCAGCAGCATCGAAAATGAAGTGCTCATCGCGCTTACACTTTTTTGCTTCGAGTGATCGTCCTTGTCTTACCCCTGAACAATGGTAATGTCTCCTAGGGACACGCTGTATTGTCACAACGTAAGGTCCGTTGAGGACTATAGCTCTCTGTCTGTAGAAGAACGAACTGTATTCTAACTGGTTTCTCTGAGATATCATAGCTCACAAATACAATCAATAGTCCGACAAGAGCATCACATTGCATAGAGACCATAAAAGTATTCGTTAGTACAAGGAGACTTTAGACGCTTTGTGCAGTTGGTAATGGCATGGTCACGAAGAATATACATATTTGTATCAAGAAAAGGACAGCAGGATTTACCCGTCGTAGCAGTCAAGATATTTTTACGGGTCGTAGGATTACAAAACAATGTCTACGGAACAGATTGAAAACATTCGGTTCCATGTAATTGGCGAATTTAGTTCTACAGGCTTTTGGCCGTTGTCCAAGGTCTATTTCTGTAGCAAACTTTTCGTCTGCTAATACGGGAAACATCTTCAGAGGCTATAAATATGAGATGGCAGTTTCAAACTTAAATAATCTCAGTAAGCCAAACTGTTTGCACGTTTCAACGCAACTGTTGGTACGTGACGTCATCAGTATGCTGCCTGGGATCATGGCGTCGCACCGACTAGTGTTATAAAGAATACTTGGTGCTGTTGGCTTTATTTAGCTCTGAGGCCGCAGTTCGCTCAGTTTCAATCCTCCTTCTTTTCTGGTAATGCTATTTTTGTGCTTTTGAATTTCTATGGCCTCCCTGTACATCATAGCTTAATAATAAACGGATCTAGATCTGCTGTTCATATGTAATATTCAGTTTTACCATATTCTCTAAACTTATTAACTTCCTGCGTCTTTGTAGAGTCTGATGAGGTCTCTATCATTAGGAGATGAAACGTTACACATACATATACGCCTTGGCCCACGCCTAATGCCTACAAAACAGAATCTAATAAGGATGGGAATCCCGGTCACGAAAGCCTGCATTGTAAGATCCAAATCTTTGCTTTGTAACAGATATCACAATCTGAGTGTCTGCAAATGTTGCCAATAACTTATTGACATGAAGCACTGAAACAAAATAAAACATTCATGTGACACAAGTAGAGAAGTGAATGCCATACATATTCGGGGAGAAAAATGGTTCAAATGGCTCTAAGCACTATGGGACTTAACATCTGAGGTCATCAGTCCCCTAGACTTAGAACTACTTAAACCTAACTAACCTAAGGACATCACACACGTCCATGCCCGAGGATTCGAATCTGCGACAGTAGCAGCAGCGCGGTTCCGGACTGAAGCACCGAGAACCGCTCGCCCACAGCATTCGGGGAGAAATAGTCTGGACTTCCATTATTGCCAACTACCACTGACGAAGTATTGAGTACAGGTGTCAAGCCACTCGTACAGACTGTAAAAAAGAAACATTTTTGTGAAGCTGCTTCACCACCAATGAGACGCTACCAGAAGGAAATGTACATAATCGTGGCTAGACAAAATTTAAGTCTGGTTATACTACTATTCATGCACACAGCAGTCATTTGTGGCTTGGATAGGTCGATAAAGCAAATGTTGCTTCCCCATAACATCCCCACTGCATGCCCCACCTGGGTATTGCTTACTGTTATTTGTAATCGGACTATAATTTTTATGCATTGTGCTTTGAGAAAGCGATGGAATATACGACGTGACGAGAAAGGATTTTCGATTTAAGGTTCCAATAATGTCGAACTGTTATTGAGATGTTGAAACAATTATGTGAATATACGTAGAACAGTTTCTTTGATTAAACAAATTATATTAGTACCATATACACACATGAAAGTTCCGCAACCTGTACAGAAAATTGGAATAGAGATTAACACAAACATTATTTCCACCCCTTTTTATTGCTCATGGAAACCACACATTTCATGTTGTACCACCATGCAGCAAGACCTTCAGAGGTGGTCGTCCAGATTGCTGTACGCACCGGTACTTCTAATAGCCAGTAGCACGTCCTGTTGCATTGATGCATGCCTGTCGTGACACACTATCCACAAGTTCATCAAGGCACTGTTGGTCCCAATGGTCCCACTCCTCAACAGCCATTCGGCATAGATCTCTCAGAATGGTTGGTGGGTCACGTTGTCCATTAACAGCCTTTTCAAATCTATCCCAGGCATGTTCGATAGTGTTCATGTCTCAGAACATGCTGGCCACTCTATTCGAGCAATGTCGTTATCCTAAAAGAAGTCATTCACAATATGTGCACAATGGGGGCGCAAATTGTCGTCCATGAAGACGAATGCTTTGTCAATATGCTGCCAATATGGTTGCACTATCGGTTGGAGGATGGCATTCACGTATATCGTACAGCCGTTACGGCGCCTTCCATGATCACCAGCAGCGTACGTCGGCCCCACATAATGCCACCCCAAAACTGCGGGGAACCTCCACCTTGCCACACTCCCTGGACAGTGTGTCTGAGACGTTCAGCCTGACCGGGTTGCCTCCAAACACGTCTCCAACGATTGTCTGGTTGAAGGCATATGCGACACACATTGGTGAATACATGCCAATCCTGAGCAGTCCATTCGGCATGTTGTTGGGCCAATCGACACCGCGCTGCATGGAGTCGTGGTTGCAAAGATGGTTATCGCCATGGACGTCGGGAATGAAGTTGCGCATCATGCAGCCTATTGCACACAGTTTGAGTCGTAACACGACGTCTTGTGGCCATAATCCGTAGGTAGCGGTCATCCACTGCAGTAGTAGCCCTTCGGTGACCTGAGCGAGGCATGTCATCCAAAGTTCCTGTCTCTCTGTACCTCCTCCATCTCCGAACAACATCACTTTGGTTCCCTCTGAGACGCCTGGACACTTTTCCCTTATTGAGAGTCATTCCTGGCACAAAGTTACAATGCGGACGCGATCGAAACGCGGTATTGACCGTCTAGGCGTGGTTGGACTGTAGGTAACACCAGCCGTATGCCTCCTTTCTGGTGGAATGACTGGAACTGATCGGCTGTCGGACCTCCTCCATCTAATAGGCGCTGCTCATGCATTTTGTTTACGCCTTTGGGCGGGTTTAGTGACATCTGTAAACAGTCAAAGGGACTGTGTCTGTGATACAATATCCAAAGTCAACGTCTGTCTTCAGGAGTTCGGGCAACCAGGCTGATGCAAAACACACTTTGATTTGTGTATTTGTTGTTCTCAACCGTTTCTGTGGACATCTTTATACTACCTCACAAATCTACGGTATGTTACTTACACTTCGTTGCATTTGCACCTTAGTATACATATTAATCTTGGAAATTGTTAGCTTATAACCAACAATACTGATAGCGGAGCTTCCTAAACTTGCATGACATCACGAAGTTCAGCCTAATCGACGCTCAAATTAAAATATTATTTATTACGCACCCATATATAATTACGTTTGCTTTCATTGCCTCTTTCCGCTACTTCATTTAGAATCGATGCAGCAAAGCACATGTGGCCTAGCAATCTCGCTTTGATTTATGGCGCACTTAATGATCTCAACAGTTATTATTTTGGGAGTGGAAAGAGGCCATTCATCTATCAGGAAGTAATTGATCCAGGTAAGGCATCAGTGGACGGTGCGTATAATCCTGTTTATATCTTAATTTGTAAATGATACCTGTTTCAGTGATACTCATTTTACGCAACCTTTACAGGTAACGAAGGAGTAAAGAAAGCTGAGTACGTCGGCTTGGGAAGAGTCTGCGAATTCAAGTATGGAACGGAACTTGCAACTTGCTTTAACAGAAGTAATCCGATGAAATACTTGTACAACTTCGGTAAGAATACGAGCTTATGGTACAGTTTGTATGAATGATTTAACAAACAAATATCCTCTTCCTCGCTCTTAACGAAATATGCTAGGCATGTTCATTTAATAATTAATTGATTCTAATTGCGAGATGTGTTGGTAGTATGATTGTTAAACTTAATTTGAACAGTGACAATAATTGCTACGTTCTAGATACCGTGGACGACAAAATTGTTTGCTACGCGACGTTTGTACATTGAACACATCCGAAAATTTTGTGTTGAAACTACTTCTTTCATTAAATCTCTGCAGAAAATGTCTGCAGCCATTTTGAAATGTTCCGCAGGTGAGACGTGGGGTCTCGTGAATGGCAACAACGCTCTAGTGTTCATCGACAACCATGATAATCAGAGGGGACATGGTGGTGCTGGCGAAGTTCTCACATTCCAGACACCGAAGCTTTACAAAGTAAGTGCTCATGGTTCATTCTTCTTTAAAGGTGATTTATAGAGTCGTACTCTGTAAATCATGTTACTTGCTACGTTATTAGTGTGGATGCACTGAAGGATTACTTACAACATAATGCTACGTTACCAAGAACGGAATATTGGCTGACAGGCTGCAAATTCAGAACAATATCATAGCACACAAGGTGTCGAATTGTGTAAAGAATCAAAGCGTTATGAGTTTCTGAAGGGATTAGGAGCTATAGAACTAATTTTAATTTATTTTAATAGAATATACAGTAAATAGCATGACTAATGGCGAAAACTAAGAGAAACAAAATCATTCTGGTAAACATGGGTTCATATACGAGTTGCTTACTAAATAACTGTAATCGTGCGGTTACGAAAAACCGCTAACTTCAGTGCGAATTATTATTCCACTTACTACAAATGAATCTAAAATGTGACCTTTCTTTAAAGTCCCTATCTTTTTGGGCTCTAACTTGACGAAAATCCAAATTTTGTTCTTGAGTTACCGCACCAACGTTTCTACATCTACATCTACATAGATACTCCAAAAGCTGCTCGGTGGAGGTTCCATTCGGAAAGAGAGCGAGGGAAAAACGACTATCTATATGCCTCCGTGCGAGCCCAAATTTATTGTATCTTATTTTCGTTGTCCTTACGCGCAATTGATTTTGGCGGCAGTAGAATCGTTCTGTAGTCAGCTTCAAATGCCGGTTCTCTAAATTTTCTCAATAGTGTTTCTCGAAAGGGACGTGCCTTCCCTCCAGGGATTATCAATTGAGTCTCCGAATCATTACCGTAACACTTACATGTTTATCGAACCTACCGGTAACAAATCTAGCAGCCCGCCTGTGAATTGCTTCGCGTCCTCCTTCAAACTGACCTGATACGGATCCAAACACTCGAGCAGTACTCAAGAATAGGTCGTACCAGCGGTCTATACGGGATTTCCTTTACAGGTGAACCACATTTTCCTAAAATTCTCCCAATAAACCGAAAATGAACATTCGCCTAGCCTGCCACACTTATCATATTCTCGTTCCATTTCATATCGCTTTGCAGCATTGCACCCGCATACTTAAACGACTTGTCTGTGTCCAGTAGGACAAACATTACAGGTTTGTTCTTGCTACTCATTTGCATTTAACCTACATTTTCTCCATATTTAAAGCTGGCTGACATTTATCGCACCAACTGGAAATATTGTTTAAGTCGTCTTGTGTCTTCCTATAGTTACTCAACACCTTACCGTACGCCACAGCATCATCAGCAGAAGCAACCGAAGACTACTACACCCCCTGCCCGCCAAGTCATTGATGTATGTAGAGAACAACAGCGTTCCTATCATACTACCCTGAAGAACACTCGCGGTCGGGAACAAGATACTGGTTTCCATTACTTTAAAAATCTCCAGGCTAGTCACATATCAGTTAACTTGTTCCATATGCTTGTACCTTGGTTAACAGCCTGCAATGAGGCACCGTGTCAAATGTTTTCCGGAAATCTAAAAATATGGAATCTGCCTGTCACCCCTCTCCCATAGTTCGCAACATACCAGGTAAGATAAAGGCAAGCGGAGTTTCGCACGAGCGACGCTTTCTAAAACCAAGATGATACGTGGACATAAGCTTCTCAGCTTCAAAAAGTTTATTGTATTCGAACTGAAAATATGTTCAAGGATTCTGCAGCAAACCGAAGTTAGACACATTATTCTCTGATTTTGCTTGACCGCTCTTTGACCCTTCTTGTATATTGGAGTCGCCTGCGCTGTTTTCCACTCGCTAAGGACTTTGTACTGGGCGAGAGATTCACGATAAATGCAGGCTAGATGAGGTGCCAATGCCGTAGAGTACTGTTTGTAAAAGAGAATTGGGATTCCATCCGGCACTGTATTTTACCATTAGGCTACCAGACGCGATTTAGGAAAACTACGAGAAATGCAAATTTGGATGTCGGGGGAGGGAGGGGTCATTCGAACCCTTAACTTCAGAAAGCAAGTACATGTCTTAAACATACTGGTATGTAGCAAGTTTCAGTTGTAGCATATGTGTCATAATCAGTAACGAGAAGAAATTTTACTCTACGATGATGACGAAGAATTATTAGTGTGCGCGCACGACAGTAAGATCTTTAGCACTTGTCTTAAAATTAAATGAGACGAGTGTATTTAAAGGTCACAAAATTATTAAAATTGTAACTACAAGGAAAAACATGTAACTACGATAATCACGTGCATTGCAGATCGATAACTTAGAGGAAATAGTAGGGAAAACAATTAATATATTACAGCAGATAGCTGTGCCCGAACATCCCTGGAATAAAAAGGATCAGCCAGCCACCAACTCCAGCATAAATCCTTAGACTGGAGACCAGACACTAAATACTTTAAATTCTTCACCACTTACGTCTCTTTGACATATACAACAGAGACAGTTCCCTGCCAAAATTCGCTTCCATGCTATCACACTGTGAAACGCACTCTGTTAAAGTGTGGCATTCAGTGATTTGCACGCGACAAGTGTAACAGACTGGCAGCTCCTCTCGCCAAAGTAGGAAACCATGTGTCAGAGGACAGTGTCCAACTCGGAGGCAGGTCAGGGTCACTTCATCCATTCTCAGTGATCCGCAGAAGAAACAGATTGGCCGGGTAGTTGGCGTCGCTAAGCGCAGATTATTGTCCCTCATGGTCAGCTACTCTTCCCCCACCGCCACCGCCACCGCCACCTCCCTCACAGACAGACACACACACATACACAGACACACACACACACATACACACACACACACACACACACACACACACACACACACACACACACACACACACACACACACACACACACAACTGCATGGATGTTCGACACAACAGTGAAATTACAGCCTGAAGGGGAATAGCACAGTGTGTCACGTCGTGTTCCTTGTAGCACTCCTTGACAGCTTAGTCTGCTCGTTCGTTTCCCCACATTTCCACATGCCCCGATGTCCAGCAGATTGATACCTGCTTCCCCGCTTGGATGATTTACAGCTGGTCCCGTATTGGCTAGGCCACTTTTTCAGCTGCATACACTTGGTGCATCGATTCTAGAGAATTAAGGGAGTCGGAGAAAATGATAACTGTTTACCCTGGAGACACCTGATCTGCTAGAGTGCCTTCAGGATAACATGGACCTCTCCAGTAAATGTAGTATATGCAGGGTACTGCGAATCTTGAAGATATGGTCGGGGAATGCCGCTGAACAGCCAAGGTAATACTCTTCTTTGGAACTACTAGTGTATACAACTTTAAAGCTGTGATGCCTATCTAAAATATTAAAAATCACAGACTGAAATGTAAAATCTGGAGTGTAATATTTTTTCCAGTTCGTCAAGTCTAAACTAATTTTGGGCCTCCGTAGGAGCCAACCATTAAAATCACTTACACCCATCTCTAAAAATTCAAATGGTTTAAATGGGTCTGAGCACTATGGGACTAGAACTTAGAACTACTTAAACCTAACTAACCTAAGGACATCGCACACATACATGCCTGAGGCAGGATTCGACCCTGCGACCGTAGCGGTCGCGCTGTTCCAGACTGAAGCGCCTAGAATCGCTCGGCCGCACCCGCCGGCCATCATGATGTTCGAAACACAGTATATTTACCAAAATCCTACAACAAATCAACGTTACCGAATGGGTCTGTACTCTGAAATAAACCTGACAGGTACACAACAAGGACGAGAGTCCTTCTGTTTATTAAGTGATTTAAGATACTTCACTACATCGAGAATATCTACTTTTAAGTTACTGATGTTTGCAGTTGGTCTCGATGCAAGTTCTGGGATATTTACTCCGTCTTCTTTGGTGGCACTGTCATCAGTAACATTACCATTATTATCGCACTGTGAAGGTATTGATTGCGTCTAGCCACTGGTGTATTTTACATGCGACCAGAATCTCTATGGGCATTCTGCTTGAGCTTGAGGCAGAATTTCGCTGTGGAATCTATTAAAAGCATCTCGTATAGACGTCCGCGCTGAATTTCGAACTTATGTAAAATTTCGCCAATCTAGGAGGTATTGCGTTCTTTCACATTTCTCACGCTTCCGCGGTGCTTCTGCAATAGTGTTCTGACATGTTTTGAAAACCAAGAGGGATCACTGTCATCTCTTATTAATTTATTTGGTATATGTTCGCCAGCCGCGGTGGTCTAACGGTTCTGGCGCTGCAGTCCGGAACCGCGGGACTGCTACGGTCGCAGGTTCGAATCCTGCCTCGGGCATGGGTGTGTGTGATGTCCTTAGGTTAGTTAGGTTTAAGGCCTCGGGCATGGGTGTGTGTGATGTCCTTAGGTTAGTTAGGTTTAAGTAGTTCTAAGTTCTAGGGGACTTATGACCTAAGATGTTGAGTCCCATAGTGCTCAGAGCCATTTATTTGGTATATGTTCCTTAGTTGCTGTCGATACCATTTCTTTGAATATAAACCACATTTACATCATAGTTTACTGGTAAAAGCACTGCGTCAATTCTACCAACATTTCACGAGATGGAATCTTTGATGCTCTAAATGGCGAGTCTTCAGAATACGTGCTTTAGCCTTTGTAAGGCGTAATTTAATATTTCTGCACTGCACAAGATGGTCTTTAATGTTTTATTTTCTATAAAGTACTGGGAAAACGACCCATAGTTTACACCGGTTTATTTCAGTCCAACTGTAGCGAAAACCAAACGATTAACTTTTTTTACAGTTCAGGCGTCCCTTAAGTGTTTGTCGTTAAACACTGAATTTGTTTGCAGATGGCAAGTGCATTCATGTTGGCTTGGCCTTACGGATTTCCACGAGTGATGTCTAGCTACGTATTCAGCACCTCTGACGATGGTCCACCACAGGACAGCAACCAGGCCATCATATCACCTACTATCAATGCGGATGACTCCTGCGCTAGACCATGGGTTTGCGAGCATCGATGGAGACAGATCTACAACATGGTCGGATTCAGGAATGCTGTCGGATGTGAGTGTGTTGGGCATCAGTATCCATTAGTTTCAGTCGCTACTAACACTTGTATAATAACTCCCAAACTGCGACCTATATGAAACAATGAAGCAGAGTCACAGTGCACAGCAGTGATTGCCAAATTCTCATTTGAATAATTCAGAAAAGTATCTTCTGCTTTTTGTCCATTATTACCAACGTGAGGTGCATTGTAATATGTAGTTATTCTTGCACTATGGTATACAGGGAATGCTCACTACATTCTTCATGCCCACAGCTGGCGCTGTGGCCAACTGGTGGGACAATGGCAATTATCAGATTGCCTTCTCCAGGGGAAACGTTGGCTTTGTGGCTTTCAACAACGAGGCGAGTTCTGACCTCAAACGGACACTTCAGGTGAGATTTTGATTACTATCATTCTGCATTCACAAACAGATGTTCCGAATACGTTTACAGCCATAGTGTATCCACAGACGGGTCTTCCTGCTGGCACTTACTGTGACGTCATCTCCGGTAACGTGAGCGGGAGCAGCTGCACCGGTAAAACCATCACTGTTAACTCTGATGGTACGGCCTACATCAGCATCGCCTACAGTGAGGATGACGGCGTGGTTGCTATCCACACTGGCGTAAGTAGTGCCCCCTGACTTAATAATATAAATATGCGAAATTTATTTACAAAAATGTTTCCTTCAGAGTTCGTACCAGGATATCAAGAGGACTTGCTCTCATATTCTCTAGCCCTCTCACAACGTCAGAGAAAGAGCTGTGTCAATTATTGTTATGTAACTTCATTTACTCATAAACTCATTTGGCCCTTCCAGTTATTAACGGATGTCAGGATACTTTCCGCAGAGGTTTTCACAAACTGACACTGCAGTTGCTGGTCGTATTCTGATTTTGAGGATACTTTTCAAGGCTATGTCACTGGTCAGATTATAAGATGTAAGATGTGGAGAAGAGTGTTATGTGATGGAAACTGGATAACCCTGTTCGCTTACTACTGAGAGTAAAGCTACAACACAATGTCATCACTCCTACAAGTTCATTTTTGCATCAAGATTGACTAGATTAATTCATGGTCCCTTAGCTCTCAAATTCCCTGTCAGCCAAGTAACAGTCGTGTTCCTAAACGTCTTCATTGTACTCGAATAGCTGATAAAAGCCAATAGATCTATGGGAATCAGATTCTTTCGCCACTTTCAAACGTCGGGACCACATCAAAGGATAGGTCAATCTCAAATATTCGTAGTTCTTCGATAGGCAGGTATGCAAGACACGCCAACGAAATTATCGACTGTTGACGTTAATACACTTTGCCTTTCATGTAATATTTCAGATTGATGTGTGAATTTTGAATATCATGTATCTAAATGCCTCATTTTAATGTATGTATTTTTCCTTTGTTTTTTCAGGCCAAGGTCTCATAAATTTTCCACTTATGGCCTTCAAGGTGGTTTGCTGCAGCTTTTGTGGGTATTATTGCTTGTCATTAACTGGAGATGTTAAGTACTTTGCAGTCGCAACTGTAACCCAGTATCATGCTATTCCTAGCGTTGTTGTTTAGATTGAATCAGTATCTATTTAACAGGTCGCTACCTGACGAGGGTTTACTTTCACTGATCGAATTAATAATCTGTTATTTTCAATTTACATTTGTAATCTGGTTGCCGATATTGTGTGAAAATGTGTAGGAATGATGTAGTGAACGCATTGTAACGCTGCACTCGCTGATAAATAAATTGTAAATCGTCAAAAGGGGAAAATAATTCCGTCGCCATAGTGTCCAAGAGAAAAGATAGTAATTACTGAAAAAAAAATAAATATATGGAAACCAAAAGTGAGACCAGCTCTAGAAAAGAACATCCATGGCCACATCGAGGGAGCAATGAAACGAGAATAATTCACTCACATATGTTCACTTACCACGCTAGTCAATGGTAAATCTGTCCCTCCCAGATGCGAAATATTCTCCGATATCATTTAGCTGGTGGTAAGGTGTAAATCAAATCGCACTTTTCTATCTTTGTTCTCCTTTCTTTTATCAGTCCCTCCCACAGTGATTTCATTATGTGACAAACATAATACACGATTGTTTGCTTTGTAAGGAGCTTTTACTACTTGCGAAGGAACGTTTTCAGGTGGGATGAGAGCATCAATTTCTGTATAAGAAAACTGAAAGGTATTAGCTGAAGTTAGTTATACCACTAAATCTGTGCAGAACAACTGGAAGAAAAGGAAAAAAAAAGAGCGGTGAAGAAATAAAACACTTCTAGGATTTTATTTTAGCGTGAAATGTGAATTACAACAGCAGATGTTTGTTGTATTTAAGCAAGGTATGTGTAATACAAGGGAGAGAAACAGCACTACTTACTGTGTTACGCATTAGTTAAAGAAACACATAACGCAAATTGATGATCTAAATTTAACACATTATTGATTTTTTATGGGTACATAAAAAACAATATTTTCTTGTTCTATGTCATGAAGAAAATTCACAATATTACTTTTTCTTTACATTCTGTTTTTGTTTCTAACGTCTATAATTAGATTGATTATAGCAAATGACGAAATAGTCGTTCCAGAAATTATCGTAATTGGGATAATTTTTTTATGAAGCTGTTTGCTACACTTTAATGTAAACCCTTTCGACGAGGTGTTATATTAACAGAGAATGAAACCACTGAAATTTGTTTCAATCAAGCTCACTACATGTAATTAATCAACCACTAGGTAACTCATATTAGCTAAACATGAACTAATTGAGAGCCATTTTATCTATTTAACGTCAGACATTTTACATGATGATAACAGTTAACATAAATTGTTACAGAAACAATCTAGTTCACGAAGATGTAGATCAAGCGTGTCTCTTTCTTACTTCTAAGTGTCTGATTTTGTGTGTTTGAGTGGAAAAATGTGATTCACTTTAAGCCGTTATATTCAGGCATATTGTTTCAAAATGGTAATTCATGAATATTTTCTTGACATCAGGATGGCAGTGCCTGAGACGTAATTCGCTTTGATGCAACAGTTGCGTGGCAGGCATACTGACAGAATAATCAAAGGCTGGTTCCCAATATCTGTCTTGTCATTACGTATGTGGAAGCATTCCTGATGACTGACACTCTTGGTCCTTGTTTAACCGTAGATAGACAGCCTCTTTTTTTTAATTTTACTGTATATTTTCATATTTTCACAGACGCGAAGATGGGAACAAAATTTACACTGTGTAGTATCCCAGCTTCATCTTCTTGCATATTCTGTCAGAGAAATTCTATGTATTTTATGCCAGAATTATCAAAAGTGAGTTTATGAATACCTGTGGTTTGGATACGATACCCTCATGTATTCGATATGAGGTGTTATTCCAGTAGAGTTGGAAAACCTCTGCGGTTCTGTTCGAGTTTAAGGGAATACCAAGTGGCGTGAATGGGAATGTGTATTGAGGAGGGAGGCGTGGTAGGGTCATCCGTGCAGTTGTGCGAGGCTACTTGTGGTGCAGTGGTCAGTGCAAGTGCCTAATGAGCAGGAGACCCGTGCTCGAATACTGGCCTTGGGAGAAATTTCGATTTGTCGCTTCAGTCTGCATGTATACATCACAGATATTCGAGACTTGAAGAGGTCTATGTAACCATATGGTTAGATTTTTCACCCTTATGTATTATTTGCATGTAGTCTATAGAGAAACTTTGTTTTCTGAAGTAGTTCAGAACTTTCTAAATCGGTTTGTATTTATCTTTTTTCTGGGTGCCTTTTTGTGGTTTGTTTGTGTCTCTCTCCTCCATTTCTTTGTTTTTGTATCATTAATGTCTTTTGCAGTAATAATATGTTTAGAATAAAAGAAGAGCTAACAGATAAATTTATTAGAAGGCTTATGCCTGAACACAAACGCTTTATCAGACAATTACCACATGCCAAATTAAGAAACGTTGCAATGCATTTCTCGTAGGTGAAATGAAGTGTTTCTTCTTGTGCTTATTATTTTTACGCTTATATATCTGATTTTGTGCAATTCTGTAGAAAATGAGGTGAATAAGCATTGTCCTAAATTTCGATGAAATCATACGCTGTGTTGATGTACGCTCCCTTTTTGAAATATACTGTAAAGTTTCCACTTTGGCTGTTGTTTAAACTGGAGACATTATGAGTTGTTGACACCTACAGCATTTGGGAATGGCTTGTAAGATCAAAACTGCACAAATGTTTAAATAACGTAAATAAGTGTAAAAAACAGCCGGAGAGGAAACTGTACGATGTCTTTCAACAAGGTATCACACATCAACATACCGACAGAATTCTCCGAAATTTAGAGAAATGAATGCAATGCTATTCAACTCATTTTAAAAATTACACGAAAACAGATATACATAAAAACAAATGAGCACAGAGAAAAGATACTTAATTTCACTCACAGCGAATGCAGTACAAAGTTACGTAGTCTGGCAATACAGCGGATTGTCGTACAACCGCAGATAGGTGTGGAAAGAGAGTTATTCATCACAAATATGTCGACTAACCATAAACTGACCCTTGCATTAAGTATTAGATTAACAACGTATACACTAAGTAATTACTTTAAGTCTACTGAGACGCACCTATGACTCTGGTTGCTTGCGAGATTCAGGAGTGCAATAACACTGGAGATGCTTTGCAAAAAAGAAAACGCTTCTGGTAAAGAGAAAATAATAGTTAATTCAGTTTCACGAATAAGGTTTTGTTGGGCTCTTCAGTACTCCTCCAAAAGCACAAAAGTGTCCTATTTAACGAGTTTTGCGATAAAGTGGTAATAGAACAAAACAGTAGTGAAGGAGTGTGTTTGATGTTCACGATCGGCGCCAGCCTCCATTTCGGAATGAGAACAGTTAGTACATTGCCTGCCGAAGATTTATTGCAATTTTTTGCGTAGGGGTAGCTGTTACGAAAGTCATTCATTTTGTTCATTATGGATTTATAGAGGTCACCGTGTCGATAGGATACCGTTTTGAATTAATTTTCAATTTAAAACCTGTATATTGTTTCCAGAGGATAAGTATTCCTTCAAATAACTGAAATACTCGGTGATGTAAAGATTTGTCCGTCAATTCATGATAACAGTTATCTGTGTTTCGTTGTTAGGCGAACATGTACAGAAAGAAATATTAAAGGAAGTCCTATCCCCTTGACGCTCCCTGAAACAAGTCACAAAGCTTTCTCCATTATCTGCATCTATATCTATATTCTGCAAGCCATCTTATGTTGTTGCGGAGGGTATTTTGTATGCCACTGTCATTTCCTCATCTTCCTATTCCAGCCGAGTATGCCGCACGGGAAGAACGACTGTCTGAAGTTTCGGTGTGAGCTCGAATCTCTATAAGGTTTCCTCCATGGTTTTTAAACGAGATATAATAGGAGGAAGCAATAGACTGACAGGTTCTTCTACGAGAGAACATTCTCGGAATTTCAACAGTAAAGCACGTTACTGATGCACAACGCCTCTTCTGTAGTGCCTGCAACTGGAGGCGGTTGAACATGTCCAAGACACTTTCGTTTGCTAAAGGAACATGTGACGAAACACGATGCTCTTATTTGGGTCGTATCTATTTCGTCTATCAGTTCTGTCCGGTATGGATCCTAAGGTGACGAGCAGTATTCAAGTATTGGTTGATCGAAGGTTTTTTAAGCTACCTTCTTTGTTATTGAGCTCCTTCCATGACGATGTTTCGAATAAATTTCCGTCTGTCATACGTCTTTTCTTGCGTCAAGAAACAAGGCGTCATGTTGAACACTGATAAGCATTTTTGGTCTCCGGAATAACTTGTAAAGTCAATTAATTGTTTATTCACCAGAAGTCAGCAGTAAGAATATTCCGTAAAGGCGATTACTGCAGTCCTTACAGAAACCTGTTTAAGGAATTTTGAATTCGTACATCCTTTTCAAACTACACTTGTTCCATAAGGCTTTTATGACTGAAACTGTAATCCAACCACGTCCTAAACAAGACACAAAAATTATTTTCGTGAACACTTTTCCTCCTTTCTAGAGTCAGGACTGGAGTTTAATATACAGCTGCAAGGGATTCAACAAGTTCTCTTCTAACATAAAGCAATTCAAAATAAAATTAAAAACTTGTTTATTATCCATTATTTCCACAGACTATTTGAATATCTAGATTTAAGAACTCTTAAATTTCTCTTAGCTACGTAGCAGTTATCGGTATTCACTATAAGGCTGCACGACAGACAATAATATACTGTAAAGGCACTCAGTATTTGCAGATAAAGACAATTATTTTCTTTGGAAAATACTAATGAAATCAAGGTAATACTAACCTGAAGTTGTGTATAGGGGCATATTATAATGATGAACACTATCGAATATCATAGAGTTTCCCATGGCTAAGGATTCTCACAAAGTAAAACAGAGTTATTCAGAGGGAGCCAGGTAGAGGTTTTTCAAGATCAGTTACAGAAAATAAACAATTGTCCTCTCGTAAGTAGCGGTGTATGTAATTGCTGCCATACAGAACAGCTTTACTACTGAAAATAACAGAATACGCAAATTAAATCCCGTAGCATGTCTGTGTAAATGAAGAGGTAGCCTTGACTCGTAGTGCTACCTTTTTATACTGGAGTTTCAGAAAAGACATGAAAATAAAAGAATAATAATTCTTTTTTGTAGAGTTCGGTTTGTTTAAAACTTCCACATCGCAGTAAGAAACGCAAAGGAGTTTACTGGAGCTGGTAACGAAACAAAAGCGTGGTAGCGAAACAAAAGCCCTTGAGAATTTATTGCAGTGCAAGAGACAAAATAGAACTTCTGAATTTACATGGATTTTAGTGAATCATCGAAACAACGCCTGTAAATATTATTAACATCGAGGATGTAAAGATGCGTTGTCATGCTGTAATCCAAGACCATTACTGGGAAAATAGTGTAGTGTCCATCCTAACCAACATTTAAAATGCTTGGATGACCGAAGCCAGCTGTGCAGCTGACAGCACGATCCAGCTGAGATACGTACGTTGATAAGTCAAAACATTATGACCACTGTACACCGTGGCGTTGGATGCTGCCTGATGGTATTGCGGGCACTTGATGCGGTAACAAAAGTATGTAAGCGGAACAGACACGAACGGGGCCGCACATGGAGAAATCCAATCAGATAAGCGACTTTGACCAAGTGCAGATTATTATTACGTAGATTCGGCGAATGAGTATTTCGAAAACGACGAGGCTGGTCGAATGTTCATGTGCTACTGTCGTGAGCATCTACGGAAAGAAGTAGAAGGACAATGAAACTACCACTAGGCGCTAAATGGTTCTACATCCACGACCCTTCACAGAACGTGGGGTTCGGAGGTTCGTCTGCTCTGTAAAGTAGGAGCCAAAGGAACACAATGCTGGTGCACACACAAGTTTTTCGGAGCACACTGTGCATAGTACAATCTTGAACATGCAGCTCCGCAGCAGACCACCCCTACGTGTTCACATGTTGACACAACTACCTCGTCAGTTACGATTTCAGTGGCCAAGGGACGATCCAGATTCGACCGTCGATCACTGGCTCTTCGGGTGAATCACAGTTTTGCTACAGTAGGTCGCTGGAACAAATGCCGTCATCGAGGTTGAACAGGGCCTCGAAACGTGCAGCATGTCAAGGAGAGAGACTGGTGGGAGCAGTATTATGCTATAGGAGACATTCTTCTGCGCTGGGTTGGGACCTTTGGTAGTAATCGAAGACACGCTGACACCTGCGATTCACCTGCTTCCCTTCACGCTTGATGTCTTCCCGACAGCGATGTCTTCTTCTAGCTGCAAATTTGTCTGACTTAAATCCTGTGGAACCCATATGGGTCGCCATCACTGCATATACAAATCAGCGGCCCGTTATTTACGCGAATTACATGACTTGTGCGTAGACCTCCACAAACCTAGCAACGAACTGTCGGATCCCTGATACGCAGAAGCAGTGATGCATTTCTTTCCAAGGATGGGCAAACAAGCTAACAGGTGGTCATCATATTTTGGCTCAGCGGTGTATATGGTATTGTAACTGCACGGTTACCAGATAGAGGGAAGCGGTAAAAAGACGATTCCGTCTCTTGAAAGAAGACCATATCTCAAACAACCGTTGAACGGGTCACCATACTAGGCAACACTGGAGTAAATGAATAATAAAAATAGAGGAATTCAACAGAAATAATGTGGAATGAGGAGAAAGTGGATTCTTCACAACAAAACAAGGTGAAAGTCCATTTATGTTAAGTCCGATGTTAATTTTCCTTTTTTAATTATCAGTGAAATCTCAGCTTACAAATTTATTCCGACACCAGGAAGAGAACGTTTTATCACCAGCTTTAGAATTTTCTGCACTTGCGTCCACTATTTTTTTTTTGTGGTTATGGACGAGGATGCACGAAGGAGAAACTAATAGACTATACAGAGCCTTAGATCTGAATCGAATGAACCCGCTCGATATGCGGATCGCTCCTCCACAACGCAGATTTATTTGCTAAACCGCGCGCAAGGTAATGGAAATGCGTTGGCTCCGACAAGTGAGCGGTAGGTGTGGTTCTTCCTGAAATTAATAGTGACCAAGGAATCCGTGCGAAACCTTCGCACTTTTATAGTTTTAAATAATGGCGTTATTTGGAATAGGTGAAGTCACGGGGATAAGGGTATCTGTGGGAATGAAGATAAAAACATCTTGGATAACGAACGAACTACATGAAATAGAAATCATGCATTTATGATACATCATTTATACATGCATTTCCATGCACATAATTTTTTACAAAATTCTGTACAAATCATTACAGTAGCTCGGTGTAAACGACATTTGACGTATGAATAGAATCTTCATGTACTTTTCGTTTTGCTTCTGCTTTCAGGGATACAAAAATGTTGGCTGATTTAGTTACCCTTGAAAAGGCGAGTAAGGACTGGATTTGGTAAATACAATCTCTCCCTTTGAAGAGTTTGTCCTGCGATTTGTTTATATTGATTGCAAACGCAATTTGAATGGGTAACTGACTTCTTGACACGCTTGGATCAGATGGTGTTAAGTTTATCCCTGATATTACAGTAGTTTTCTCGGTGTCAATCAGCTGAGCACTAATCGTAAATTAATTGAGTGTTACATAAATGCGTGCACCACTGACTAAGCCCTGTTTAGTGTTCAGGTTCCTCATCAAGATGACGATGGTGTTTTTCTTTGGTATAAGTTTTTGACTCGGTAATCATGGCGGATATAGTGAATGTAAGAACTTTATAGGATGTTTGTCGTTTCGGAAGGTGTATTCGTTTGAAAAAGTCAGCTCGCACGACGGGTGAAAATAATGGACTACTGCAGTGGTCTCCGTTATCTGCCACAATGTTGTATACGAATTATCCAGTCAGTAGGTACTTTCAAAAAACAAAATGGTGAAACTAATAATATACTATGAAAAGTAAGTCTCCTAATCGTCATTAAAAACTTAGCTCCGTAAAACGTAGGTACGAAGCTGGCGATCCATGAAGGCGTTTTGACTGTGATTGTTAAAAGTCTCTTTTATGTTTATATTTAACAAAAATAGTGAGTTTTACCGCATAATCGATATGCAGTGTCAGAAGCCGGTTAAGAAAACTTTCTAAAGTGGGTGATTTATCCCTGTACAATTACTACGTGTTGAGAATAAGGGGTGTTGATTTGAGAAATAATATGTATAATAAGGTTGCAAAGGGGTTCATCTTTATATACTGAATGGAAAATCGGCGACTCCGACCACCATTTATTACAAAATAATCCACAGAAGCACAGCCCAAGATGAACATACGTAATAGTTAGCTCCCTCACACACTGGAGATAAGTAAAAGTCGGAGCGTAAAATCCATATAACTAAATACTTTTGAAACTGAGGAGTAGAGACCATGGGGAAGGGAAAAAATAATCAGGTAACTAACTCATCATCATAACTGCATCGTTCTGGTGGGATAAGGAAAGCACACGCAGGAACCCAAATGTTTAACCATTGACTTCCAGAGTGAAACGTAGAACGAGATGCCTCGTTCTGAGATCGCACCTGCTCCTGCTTAATCTCTTACATGTCTCTTAGCTTTGTAGTCAGAACTGATCCAGATTAAGAGGCGGAAAGATGGGCCGAAACTTCTGCAACTGCAGAAGGCATCTGTGGTGCAGGTGTTGGCCACGCCCCCCATAGAAGTTAAGTTACTTGCCCTGGTCATTGTCCGAAGAGTACTGTTTTACTTCGCGTCCTCACCAGAAGGAACGCTTTTTTTCGTGTCCAGCACAAGAGTCAAAAGGACGTTCCTGCACCACATAGCAAACACATTGTTCTATCTTCCAGAACGGATATTATTATTTCAGTCAGTTGCTTAATTCGTCAGTTTAAATAAATTTACAACAAGCTGGTGCAACACCCTCAACCTTGAAGCTCTGACCAAAGGGAAAAAACTTGCATTGCAGCCCGTATGGAAGGTGATGCCAATTTTCCCACAATGAGTAATTATTAATTCACCGCCCAATCAATGAGTTTTCTATATCCTGCCTCAAAAACTGGGACCGATAGCCTCCAAGTATTTGTGAAACTCAGCACCAGGCCTGAATATGCGAAATTGCGCTCCACGTCCTCTGTAAGCTCTTCGCTATTGTCCAAACTACTGCCCAAAATTTTACAGAAGGGTCCCTCTCTCGTCGCCGGACCGACGCCATCCCCGATACCACGACATTCTGAAGCAAGCCTCATGTGTGCGCAGTTGTCCTACAACAGCTGCAAAATGTTATCTGCACGCCGCACAACTACCCACAATTTCTGGAGGCATTCCATGCACTCGGCAATGCGGCTCCATTCGCGGTAGCGAGGGCAGGCTGTCAGATGACGCCGGGACTGTTGAGTGAAATATCACAATTCTGTAACACTGTTATATAACCTGTGTATCAAGTGAATGAATCGTTAATTGACTATAATTACACGTCAGTGAAGTGAATACTTATTAGCCAGAGACAGTACTTATGAGCAGTGACATTGTATGTGCTGTGAAACGTATTATAGTTTGCTACATTCATCTGTTTTTGGTTAAATTGGAGATATTCTTATGTATTATCTGGGAGAAAGAATATGTATTGGTATAGAACTCATATTGCTTTAGTACTAAGATTGGGTCATAGAATTCCTATAAACGTCCATCGTCAACCGTTATGGTGAGGGTTTTCACCATAACGACGAGTAATTATTATTTTTAAAATTATAGTAAGCCTTAAGAGATATAGTACATGGTACTGGTGCGAGGCGGACTTTGACGGCAAGGAACCTGTAGTCACACAGCAGTTAACACGACACGAAATTGGCGCTTTCGACATCGCAGTGAGCATAGCTCGTGCTTAACCCCACAAGTAGATACTACGAAATTGAAACATAACAAGATGTTTCAGAGACATGAAAATACTTCTACCGTTCACCACGACAGAAAAATTACGCACTTACACCCATTTTTACGACACGCTTAAGAATATGGAGGGGAGGATAATAAATCCGCATTGGGATGGGGGAGGTAGGACCACCCATGAACCGGCGACACTGTCCCCGCCCACTCTGCACTGCAGGACTGTTTAGACGCTGCCAGCCTGCTCACAGCCTCATCACGACTTAGAAAAACACTAGCTAGATCTACATACAAATCAGTGCGCAATTACCGGAAAATATTTTGTTAGACCTAAGCTGTAAACTTTGCAGTCATGTAAGATTAAGTGAACATCTAAACCTCCATTATGCTAACACAAAAAAGGGAAAAAGTCTGTCTCTCGACTGAGCAAATGTAACTGTTAATTAAAATGAGACACGTAGGCGGGTTCCAGCCCGATGTATTTCAACTTACTGTTTGACAACCGGTCATTATCTGCAACCAGTCATGGTTCATCATGTAATAAGATGACGAATGCTCATACATTGTAATATTTTTATTTCAGGAAGGTATTTCCAAACCAAGTGAGTTGATGGGAAAGATGATTTTGTGGTTCGCTGTCTGAATAATCAAGGGAAAACTGTACAATGCCGGCTTGTGCTTTCTCTTGTCGCAGCCGCAAAATGAGGTACACTATGGGCGCAGTCCGTTGTTCATAAAACTTTGATACAGTTGATCATACGATGATTGGAAAATTTAAAATAACAGAAATTAATGTGAAGGATATAATACAAACGATGAATATGTGATAATTACATATAAGCCACTTTTGATGGCTACACAGGAGAGTATGCCATCGTTTTTACAAAGTAGTTGCACTATCCTCCCGAATTTCCACTACAACGAGACAACGCCTGGTCACACTTTCATATTATTCTTGAAATAGCAGGTAGTGAACTCTATTTAGCTCACAGCTGAACAAAAGGCAGTTTGAACTAATAAAATATATACTGCATCAGTCAAACTGAAACAATGACATTCATCGCAAACTCCAGTGCAGGATGAAAATTTAATTCTGGAAACGTCTTCCAGGCTGTAGCTAAGCCCTGTCTCTACAATATCCTTTCTTGCAGAAGTGCTAGTCTTGGAAGTTTCGCACGAGAACTTCTGTGAAGTTTGGAAGGTAGGAGACGAGGTACAGGCGGAATTAAACCGTGAGGAGGGGTCGTGAGACGTACTTGGGTAGCTCAATCTCTTTCCCGCGAAAGGCAAAGATCTCGAGTATGAGTCTCGGTCCGGCAAGAACTTTGAATCTACCCGGAAGTTTCGTTAAAAACATGTTTGTTGCACCACATAAATGACGAGTGTTCAGTTTACATTTCTCAGACAATGTCACAATGTCATTAAATTTAGCATTGTAATCATTTAACCTGTAATATTGTGTCGTTTAATTATTTATTATGCTTAACACTGTCCATTGTGTAAAGTGTCATTTCAACGCTAAGAAGCAAGTTTGATGCGCAGTACTCTATGCAAGTGGATTATATCTTTGTTTATAATGTTTGGACGTGTGTCCCTTTCCGATGCTGTTTAGTTGTTTCCTGTATATGGCCCAATACGGCGAAAATTGGTTTGAAATAAATAAAAACCAGTAGAGCAAAAAGAGTGTATGTTCTTATTACTTAACCTTTAAGTATCACTATACTTCCAGCTCAAAATTACTCAGATGCCACAACAGATACATGTGCCTTATTATGTCTCACTGTAGCTTCACAAAAAAGAATCTGAAAAACAAAGCTTAAAACTGTGAAATCTTAATTGTTTATTATTTAATTGGTTCTTGGTGATTTCTTCATGTTATGTCAGTTTCCAGACAAAAATATACGCGGGTAAATCATAAAGTTTTAATTACCATATCAAAAAATAACGTTCGTAATCAACGTTTTTGCATGCCTGCTGTCCTGGTAATCCACGACTGTGGAACCCAAAACAAGATGGTGCAGTTTATTACCACTTTATCGAAGGTTCACGCTACTTTGTTTTGGCTCCTCTTACAATTGGCTGTGGTATGGTGGCATGGACATAACATTGTGTACCAGTACTCTAGCTGGAAGCAACCAAAAACTTAATTACTTAACTTTATATTTTGTAAATTGTAATTAAAACTAATACTGTAAATTTTTTTGCACTTCTTTCAAGAGCCGTACTGCAATAGACTCTGAACCTCATTCGAGTCTGCTTTTCAGCATAAAACTCGAAGGATTCTAGAAATATTCCGACACATTCCGAACAAAAGATCTTCTTATTATGTCTAGTACAGTGTGGAACTCCTCAGTTCGTACTCCTGCAGCAGCTGAAGACGTTTTCGCACGTTGTTTATACCAAATCTCAATTACATATGATGACTTCTGTTACCAGTTATTCAAGGCTTTCCTCTGGTCTATATGGTTAGAAGTGCGAAGAATGAAATTATGCAGTGAAAATGAAAAGACAGCACCTCCTATTGAATAAAATTCGATGTCCTTCGTGGAATATGTCCTCCTTCTGCATGTTCAGTCTTTTAAGTAAGACCGTGGCCGCCATTACACACAGATGGTACAAGAAGTCGCCTTACTTCTTTTACAACCGAACAAAGCGAACCTTTGTCTTCCATCCAGCGTCCATAAAGTATCAATTTATTTCGAATTCTTGCCTGGGATACAAAAGAAGATACTTGAGTACACCTTACACGTCGCGTTTAGCAGTGAAGTTTAGTTAGGATCCTGTAGGAAGACAGAATACCTACGTATTTACAGCCAATTTTGGAGGAATTTATCGACCAACAGCTGGAAGATGAAATAACTGGAGAAAGTAATAGTGCATTGTGGGCAGGAATAGTCGTCGAGCCAAAAAACTCAACGGATGGAACATGAAAATATAGGTTTAGTTGTGATTATAGACATCTAAATGCGAAAACCGTAGCGGATATCCAACCTATGTCAAACATCAGAGAAATCTGGAACCATTTAAGACTATGCGAACATTTCCCAACAATGGATTGAAGAATGGTTACCATCAGATATAGGTTGCACCGCAGGGTCGACAGAAATCAGCGTTTTCGTCACCCTGGGGAAACTACCAATACAGAAGAATGAAATTCGGATTAAAAATTCACGTGCAACGCCTCCGAGATTGTTGGACGGAGTACTCAGAAGCTTAGTGCTTTTCGACAACATAAAATTGTTCAAATGGTTCTGAGCACTATAGGACTTAACATCTGAGGTCATCAGTCCCCTAGAACTTAGAACCACTTAATTAACTAACCCAAGGACATCACACACATCCATGCCCGAGGCAGGATTCGAACCTGCGACCGTAGCTGTCACGCGGTTCCAGACTGAAGCGCCTAGAACCGCTGGGCCACAACGGCCGGCTTTTCGACAACATAATCGTCTATGGAAGTGACATGGAACAGCATATGCAGCGATTAAGGGAAGTATTCCTAAGGTTAAAAAGCAGCGCTGTTAACACTGAATACAGAAAAGCGTAATATTGTGATGGGTTGGGTAGCATGCCTAGGTCATTTCACAAGTAATCTTGGGGTTACGACAAACCAGAGATTAATCAGAGCTTTACGTTGAAACGTCCCCTTAGAACAATTTATACACGACTGTGCTTAAACTGACACACAATATTTTTAGCGCAACGCAATCTGACTATCAAAAATCCCTACAAAAGAATGGCCCTGACTAACATTAAACTATACCTTTCACAAATCACTTACCGCACAAAAATCTTCATTACTCGAACTACTGCAATACAGCGAGCGCCACTACTGCCAGCTAAATAAAAGATTCAAACTACTGAAGGCACTAGCTACTGATAGGCATAGTTAGCAATTGAAAGATGTTAATAGAGGCCAAACAATGTATTTACCTTAACAGTCATAATATATATACAGCAGTTCATGACATCCATTTTTACAAACTTTCAAAACTCCGCCATCTCTCTCCCCACATCCACCACTGCTGGCGGCTCACCTCCAACTGCGCAACGCTACGCGCTGTTCACGTCCAGCTGCCCAACACTACAATGGCAGACAACAATGCAAACTAGCACACAGACTGCACACAGCACAGCCAGTGATTTTCATACAGAGCGCTACGTAACGTTGTCAATAAGAAAACATAAACAGCCTACTTACATAGCCCCCATGCTCCCCACAAAAATTTTACAAATTGTTTTGGGCACTGGCCAATACAGATTTGAAAAAATTTTTCATAATTACAGTAAGAAAAATATAAAATGCACACCCTTATTAATACAATGTTGGTCAAAAGCTAAAATTTTCTCACAGTCCATAAAGACAGTCCAGATTGTTCATTACAGTAAAATTGCAGTGTTTTTCTCAAAGTCTGAGCAGTAAAAGAAAATGCACACGCAACTAGTGGATTTCCATGCAGTCTTGAAGAAGTAGTGTTGTCCTTCCAACGAAAAGACAGTGCTGACTCTTAACATGCTGACAGGTAATGGGCCACAACAGAGCAAACCCACAGCAGAGTCAGTCGAAGTTTTGAAGAATATTGGTAGGTAGGTCATCATAGAGCAGACCCACTGTAGTCGTGGTAGAGAGTATGGTATTGGTGGGACATCAGAGATGCAGACCCACTGCAGTCCTTGTAGAAATTGTGGACAGGCCCACTGTAGTCCTGGTAGAGATTGTGGTATTGGTGGGTCATCAGAGATGCAGACCCACTGTAGTCCTTGTAGAGATGGCCAGAAGCCATCTGCTGCGACTGTGCAGGTGCACAATCACCATCGAAGAGTCTTGCAGTTAATATAGCAAGTCCATAACCACCACTTGTGCACTCACAAAGTTTTTGGAATTGTCCTTAGAACCAACAATGCTGTTATCCAGTCCCTTGCTGAATTATTAACACACGTGCAAACACTAACAGTCCCTACTTCTCACATATTGTCCATATACTATGACCAACAGAAACGTGTGCAGTGAAATGTAACTTAATAATTAATAATATGATGAACTGGTGTCAATCACAATTTTATAACATAAGAATACAATAACAAAGGTACAAAATACATCATTGAAAACATAACAATACAGATAACATTTGTAGTAATACAGGCTTTACAAAAGAATAGAAATAACATATACATCAGTGTTACAGGAATTATGATATGAGTACATACATAAAAGATCAGAATAACTTTTGAAACATCAACTTTACACATGAGCATTAAAACATAACAGAATAAATAATGTCTAAACATATTTACAAGGTAAATAACATATTATTAATGCCAATTATATTTGAGGATAACAGTATTCCTCATCATAGCGAATATAGCTTAGTATTAGAAGAAGAAAAACTTCTATGAAACTACACAGAGACAGGAAGAAAACAAATACACGAGGGTACACAAACACATAGTGGGACAACACAAAAGGAAAGGACAGGGTTCGTTTTCAGTGTAACATTTGGTACTTCAGTCCAACCTAAAACTTCATTCCATAGATCTTTCGTCTTATTTCGATATTTGCTCCAGCCAAAAAAATCCTATCCAAGCATGCTTTCTGTATTTTTCTCGTATAACCTCTCAGTGCATTTCTTCAAATTCATCGCAACTCATTCTCTTATATGCTACCCCCTGTTAAGCTAACTTAAATCTACTGAGCTCAGATACTAAACTAAGGGACGAGGCAATGCAGCAGCACAAAACAATTAACACGAACAGCAATGACAAAAAATTCAAATTGGCAAAGTAAGCAACAATATTACAACTAATATGCAATGAGCAGCGAACAAGAAAAAAAATCAGTAATAAACTGGCTTAGCAGAGTAACACAAAGTCAAATTCAGTAACACTATGCCTGGCAAACAGCAGTAACTTATACCTAAACATGACACAGCTCAAGCAAAAAAAAAAAAAAAAAAAAAAAAAACATTACACTAAAGACAATAATGCTGACAAGGGAAATGTATATTCACATCTTAATGTCTATGTAATTAAAGTGGTGCACCACAAATTATTCTACAAAAGAAATTACCAAGTACTTGAAAAGAAAATTATGTATGCAAGTCCTGTAAAGGGAAATGTCTTTATGTGCTCCTTCGTTTTTTTTTTTTTAAGTTATTGTTTACTGGATCAGTAGGCATAAAATATCTATATTAGTACATTCATAAAATCTTATTTTAAACAATGCTGCAGTGCAGCTAGAAACTAGATATTAAAGAAAATGAACAAATAAATACATAAAGCAAGCCATATGGCATTTCTTTCAACTAGAAAGACAGTAGTTATAATCAGGTGTATAGACATAAAAATATTTCTCGTCATTTCATTCGGCATTGCAGTAAATATCATAAATTAAGAGCTCCACAGTGTTATCACCTTTTCAAGTTTGAGGGTGTCGTATTTATGATGCTTTCTACAAAGGAATGTCAACAGCGAGGATAATCGCCTCCCTTTTTTTTTCTACCTGTGCCTCTGGAAAGGCACACCCTAATGGCTTTTTCTCCAGGCGTCTGACACAGCCGGGTGCCCACGACGCATTACATGCAGGTGGTCACTTAACTTTCTTGCGGAAATATTTATGACAGCAGTTCCCGCTACAGTGACAGTCTCATAAAAATATTTCACAGGTCAAGAATTTGCGTTACAAATCTGTAGAAACAAAATCCTATAAATATAACAGTGTCCAAAAAATTTTCGCCAGCATTGTGATACATTCACGCATTTACACACATTTCATAACTCTTAAAGTACGATTCTTGGTTTCCAACAACCTTTTTCACAAACCAGAGTCCCTAACCACTACTCATTATTCCTTACCTTATTCGTCGACACTTATTCAATATTTCATCATAACAGATACGTAGCATAATCAAATAACTCATATAGCATCAGCTTATTAATCATAAACATACCGCAACAACATAATACACATAGTCATCGTAATAATAACATCATAACACCTCACTCAACTCTCACAATCGTCGTAGCTTCCTCCAATAATTAAAAAAAATTCTCTGCTCGTGTCAAAAGTGTCATCTGCCTCAAACGTACTTAAAAAATCGTGATCCCATACCAAATATAACATTCAAAGTTCTCATAATATCACAATGGGTCCGAAAAAATATGAACAGTTCACAAAGTACAGATAAAATACAATTTCGTAAGTGTGAAGTTACCCAACTGTGTAATTGTGTAAACATGTGTCACTGATGTAGTAAAAAATATGTTTGTTTCTCTGTTAAATAATCAGGTGGCTGTGTAATTCTGTGTTGGAGAAATATGGTACCGATGTGTAAAGTTGTATAAGGAAATACCATATTAGCTAGGGCTCCTTGTGCTTGCCAGACTCATGGTACACAAAATAAGCGTGTACCCCCCCCCCTGAGGATTAATGTAATTATACCCCCAGGTGTTACAGATTACAGCAATGGAATGAAATGTATTACGGAAAACTTTCTTTGTAATTCAAAAATCTTTAAAAATAAATGTTTTAAGTACAAAATTAATCACTCAAATACGTGTCCTGTAGCGCTAAATGTGCGTCTTGCTGTAAGATAATCTCTGTGGAAGTGTCGTAGTTATTGTCCTCCGAAAGCTAAGTTCTGCAGAAGTCCATGTAGTTACCTCATGATAAACAAAAGTGAAATGCTTTGCGTATAGATATCTTAGTTATTACGCTTATTGTTGTGATGAAGAAATTACTGTACTGTAACGTATTATTGTGCTACGGAAAAGGCTGTCTCATTGTAGCTATACCACAAAAGTAACTACTAAAACATGTTTTACTTTCCAGAATAATACAGAAAAACTGTGCAGATATGAAACAGAAACACCACAAAAGCAACTTTGTAAATTGTCACTCATTAGTAGCGTCGTGATAAAATCGTGTAGCTGTGTCATCTGGCATTTCACAGAAAGCACCTGAAATCCAGAATCCACTCTCAAGCAAACCAAAATGTTGCATGAAAATGTCATTAGCAGTGCCGGTATATGTTCCAAGTATGTGAGCCTCACAGTCGTTACGTAATCGTGCAACCAACAAGGAAGAATGTATATATAACAACACTGTGTTGTCTGTTCGCAATAACAATGCATTCGCAATTACTTGTCTAAGTTACCTATGTTCTTGACTGGATAGTTAGTTAGCTTTAAAACATAGTTGCATGTTAACAGTTTGTAAGTGTGACAAAGAGTACTAGTAATGTAAAGTGAAAAATTTTATAGCAAAGACTAAATTAAAAAACAGTTTATCTCTCAATAAACGGTTTTACATGTGAGATGTGGTGTAACCCTTTGCTCTTCTTAGTACGCAGAGTTTCTACTTGAATGCAATTATCATGCAGTATTCGTCCGTAAAGAATACTGGAATTTTGCTCAAGATTAGCGTCAATGTTATTTTTCCCTGAGCCAGCGGGCGCAAGTGGCTGCCTGCGGTGCGAGTCATTGTCTGTTTCTTTGTTGGCGCGCATCGTTATTGGGATTAGGAGACCTATCTTCTACAAATTTGCCTTGCCGAGAGGGCCCAGGCCTGTTTAAATCCCGCCAGTTCTGATGAAATTCACGTCTGTTTTTACGATCACATCGTCTGTCGTCATGTCGGTAGTTCCGGTAGTTTCTTTCTTGTCGGTTAAGTGGTGGAGAATTTCTCCCTGAATTATCACTGCACGGTGGACCGTTTCATCTAAAGTTATTCTGTCTCCTGTAATAATAATTATTTTGGTTCCCATATTGTCTGTTTCTCTGATTGTCTCTGTGATAGTCATTACCGCGGAGAGGTGATCTTTCCCTTTAATTATTACTACTCTGCCAACGGTTGTCATACGGGTGGTGTCTGTTTTGGTCACGATTTACGTTATAAGAATAGCCTTGTCGTGTATTATTTCTGTCATCGTGGAATTGTGATAAGCAAATGCGGATGAGTTCTGAGTGGCTGTATGGGTTTGAAAGATACTGATTCTTGTGCAACATGTCTTCAAAATATTTGACAAGACTGGAAAATTCAGATTTGTTCAAAGTGTTTCATTATCATGATGCTATGTTTTACTCGGTCTTGTGTGGCTTGAGACCAATATGCGGAGAGGAAGGTATGGTAAAATTCTCCTTTACTCTGACAATCGTGAATGATCGATCGCATTCTTACTGCTGGTTCATTCTCTAAGTAGCCACACATAAATTCTAATCTTTGTTTTAATGACCAGTTGGGAGGAAAACAATGAGAGAATTGATGAAGCTATGCTTGTGGATGAATGTCGTTGCCAGAATTCTTAAATGTTTTGAATTTACGTGTAGTAATGAACAGCTTATAGTCGAAATCATCATGTCACAATATTTCACACGACAACACAGAAAAGCACAATTTGAAGAGCAAAAATAAGAGAACACATTAACATAGCACTGAAAATGATATCTAATTAATTGCAAGCGCAGCTGCGAAATACTTGGTGCAAATTTACATACATGGCACACCTGTTTTACTGCACAACAATGAAAGACCGCAACTACAAAGGATATTCTCTCTACAATTACGCGCTACCAATAAACAAAATCTACACTAATTATACAAACTACAAGAAAAAATCAGAAGATTCCAGTGAGGTATCCTCGGCTAAGGGTCGACATATGAAACGTCCCCTTAGAACAATTTATACACGACTGTGCTTAAACTGACACACAATATTTTTAGCGCAACGCAATCTGACTATCAAAAATCCCTACAAAAGAATGGCCCTGACTAACATTAAACTATACCTTTCACAAATCACTTACCGCACAAAAATCTTCATTACTCGAACTACTGCAATACAGCGAGCGCCACTACTGCCAGCTAAATAAAAGATTCAAACTACTGAAGGCACTAGCTACTGATAGGCATAGTTAGCAATTGAAAGATGTTAATAGAGACCAAACAATGTATTTACCTTAACAGTCATAATATATATACAGCAGTTCATGACATCCATTTTTACAAACTTTCAAAACTCCGCCATCTCTCTCCCCACATCCACCACTGCTGGCGGCTCACCTCCAACTGCGCAACGCTACGCGCTGTTCATGTCCAGCTGCCCTACACTGCAATGGCAGACAACAATGCAAACTAGCACACAGACTGCACACAGCACAGCCAGCGATTTTCATACAGAGCGCTACGTAACGTTGTCAATAAAAAAACATAAACAGCCTACTTACAACGTGAATTTCCTGTACCAGAACCTGTAAAGTAGTTGCAGTCGTTCTTACGAGTTGCATACTGTGACCGCCGGTTCGTTAAAGGATTTGCGGATGTTGTCAGGTTGTTGACACAGTTTTTAAAAAAGTTTACTAAATTTGTGTGGTCAGAGGAGTGCCAGCATGATTTTAACGAGCTAAGGGAAGCTTTAACATCGAGTAATTGGTATTTTCGGATTTCAACAGAAAATCTATTTTATCGTGCGATGCATCAAGCCAAGTAGAACATCCGGTAGCTTATGTATCAAGACAAGTAAATTTTGCAGAAAGAAATTATTCCATAACGAAGAAAGAGATGGTAAGTCTTATTTATGGAATCACATATTTCAAATGTTATGTGTTCAGTAAGAAGTTTAGAGTAATAACAGATCATTCGGCATTAAAGTGGTTGTTGGGGTTAAAGGATTCTTCTAGGAGGTTGACGCGATGGTCAGGCTAGTGGATATCGAAGTCAAGCATAAACCTGGGAAGAAACACGGAAATGCGGATAGCTGAAGTAGAAAAGTAACAGTATCATGTATTCGGGGTAATGAGTATAAGGAATGGCAAACCGCACAGAGAGCGGATGACGGAAGTGAGCAGTATTTTATGGAGTCATAGTTTGTATGCAGGATTGATGGCTATGAAGAGAAACGCATTTGGGACCACGGGTAGTGGTACAAGCGAAGCTAAGGAGCAGAGTGCTTCAAGAAGGCCAATATCACATAGGCGGCTAAGGAAGTTGCAGATCTACCAACAGAAGAGTAGGTATTGGTGGAGGGATAGGCACACGGGCGTAAATCAGTATGTGCGGAGTTGCAGACAGTATGCAAAGAGAACAGATTTTTGTCGAACAAGTGTACCATTGCGGAGGTTACCCGAAGCATTAGCACAATTCGAATTTCTGGAAACAGATGGTTTAGGTCATTTCGATAAAACATCTGCTGGAAATAAGTGGTTACCCATAAACATAGATCATTTTCCAAGATACGTACGAAATGGTCACGATGCCGAACAGTAGGCAGCAACAGTGGCACAAGCACATGTGCATAATTGGATACTGAAGTTTTGAGTTCCTGTAACAATAGTAACAGACCAGGAAATGAATTTCATGTCAGATCTATTCAAGGAACTGTATAAGTTACTGAACATTAAGAAGTTAAGGCGGGTCCACTCCTCCCACATGCCTATGGAAGATCTGAGAGAGTGCATAGACAGTCGGGAAGACGCATGGATATTACGTTCATTTACATCACACCAAATGGCATGTCTATTTGAATGTCTCAGCCTACAACTCAAAATAGCATATGCATACAGGATTATCGTCACATGAAGTAGCATATGCCCCTAAAACTTCACCACCGTTCGACATATTAAAAACGAAGAAAGGGAAGGTTGGAGACTCTATTAAGGAATTTGTCAGAGTGTTAGGGAAATTTGGAATAGAGCACGAAGTGCAAATACACGAACACTGGAGAAAAAAGAAAGAGTATTGGGCCATACGGTAAGAATGCAGCAGTATAAAGTTAATCAGTGGGTGATGCTATCAACTACGTACACGCCGAAGGCAAAGACAAACGAATTTTTTGCAAAGTTTCAGGGTCCATATCAAATGGTAGAGACCACTTCGCTATTAAATGTCGAGATCCAGTTGCCGACGAGAACGACAATTGGGCACTTAGCGGCTGAAACCTTTCCAAAGGAGTCCGGAAGTTATTCGAGGGGTAGGGGATACTGACCTGAAAGGGTGTGAAGAGAAAGGTATCAGAAGACAAACAAGAGGTCGGGAATAAAACGATAACGAGGAACCCGTATGGATTAAGGCCTAGGAGATAGTCATTTCATTTTTTCTTTTAGGTTAGGTCTAGATTTAGAGTACTTAGTACAAGCGGCTGCGGAGCAGCAATGAATTTAAGAGGGAGAAAAGCGATAAGCATTCACGCTCTGGCGAGATGATGCGATTCATAGGGGGACAACTGATCTTCATCGGGCTGGAAGCGTTACGTAATGATCACCAGTCGTTACTGGGTGATACAGGTGGTATTCAGCGCATGGGAGATGCGTAACGTGAGAATATTGGAAGAAGCATTCGACAAATTCGAAAGGCGTGGGATACTCAAACGAAGTGCCGGGGTAGCTGAGAGAGTACGTAGAGCGTGCGACAAATTAAGCATTGAGATGAACCAGGCACGGGAGTTATTCCACATACGCGAAGGGACAGGGGTTGGATAGACGTTGTAGGTCAGCAGTATTAATTATAATTTTGATATAATATGGTGATGTATGGGGCAGTTTGTTACAATTTTGATGTAACATAATGATGAACTGGAGAAATTATTACAAGTAACGTAACTTGTAAGTTTTATCACTATTGCCAAAGTGGATGCCATATGCATTTTTTTAATTGTACAGAACAACTAAGCTAAATCAATCATGTCAAGTGTGTTTGCAACTCGGAGTATTACCTTTCCGTGAAATAACTATATTTGTGGTGCCAAGATTGTATATCAGGAATATCGAACTTTCACCTCTGAGTGTGGAAGCATGTCGGCAGGTGATGGTTGAAGTGGTCATTGCTGCATATATCTACTAATACTAGTTTTGATAGCCCCTGTTTTGATCACAAGTGAGGTAGATTATTCCTGCACGTTGGTCAGGGGCCTGAAGGCGGAGTAGTAAAACACCGAAAATTGTTGTCAAATAAAATAAGATTGAAAATAGATGGCTGAAATCTGTTGAATGTGGCATCCTCAGTGGAGATGAGTGAAAATATGTTCGTACTAGAACTCTAACAATGAATATCCTACTTTCTAAGCAGCAACTTAACCACTGGGCCATCCTGACACAGTGTTAATGCACGGACGATCACGTCATGCTACTTGACCGACTCACTTTCTGCCCTAGTGCCACCACTTGTCTGCAGTTCCTAACTCCATGCAAGCTAAATTTACATTCCCGCTGAGGATGACAAGTAAATAAGCATTGTCCACTGTGCTAGAGGGTATTTCGATGATTTCTTGCCCATGCACTTTTGGCGTCACGCAGGCGCTCGCAGCTTGAATTCAGTTTCGGCGAGTCCGTGCAACAGCTTACTCATCTGAGGATGGTGACCGGGTGGACCGCGGAAATATTGTGTCACGATTCGACAACAGACCCGAGAAGATTATTATCTGTATGCTATGCACTTAGAGGTGAGGCAGCACTTTTGCATGTCCGTAGTACGTTGCCCGCAACACACTTGGCATAAGGTGCAACTGACGCCCAAATTACATATTTTCTCATATGAATTATTCTATGAAACAAATGATACTTACCACGTGTCTACTATACCTGCAAAAAGATGTCGACAACACAAATAATTTAGTGTATATATGATGCCTAACGAGGTTATCTACACACACACAGACACACAAACATACACACATCAATTACAATTAATGAATAACACTTTCAAATTAAGTGCTCCCATGTTATTTCCACTTCCAGTGGTGAAAGTTGGCGAAATCGATAAATCTCGATCAAAAACTATTCTGATGGCTGACAGCTGATTTTTAATATCTCATAAAACAGGACTCCAAATCTTACTTAAAGGGTAACACTACCCTCTAGTTAAAGAATTGTCAGATAGCCGAACTTCAGTGGACTCTTTTAAAACACAGTTCTAGTAGATCGACGGTTGGGCAATCATTTGTATCTCTTCATACAACATTTTACGTCCTCGGTAAGACTGCTCTGCCACATCAAATTTCTCAGGCTCAAACAAACTTGTGTGGCGCTGGTGCTCAACACGTCGGTCCTAAATCCTACCAATTGTTTGACTAACATAATTTTTCCCACAATGGCAGGTTGTTTTGTTCACACGGGGCTTCCTCAATCCCAGGTCACCCTCTAATGAGACGAGGAGTGCTCTTATCGGGGCTCTCGAACGAGAAACACTTTGCATTATACATCTTTTTAAAATTCTTTCTACTTTCGAAGATATGCTCTCAGAAAAAAGTAGAAAAGCCAATGATTTACATATATGTTCCAATGGCAGTCGCAAAGGCCAACTTGGAAAGCACGACAGATGTGTTTGTCTATATAACCATTCTGCTTGAATACAACTTTAAGATGATCCAGCACTTGTGTCAATGTTTGTTAGTCAGAAATTGTGTAACCTTTTCTTGCCTACGTCCACAGTACCCCTGTGCATTGTAACGATGGATGACACCTCAATGCAAGCAGGTAACAGTCCGTGTGCTTGGGCTTTCGATGAACATTATACCCCAGCGTACATTCATCCTTTCTGTAAAACAAAACATCTAGAGGTGGAAGCTTTCCATCCCTGTAAACAACCACCGCAAACATGATGGTGGGATGTAGGCAATTAAAATTACCTAGGAAATGATTAAGAGTGTCTCTCCCATGTGGCCATACCATATACGTATCGTCGATCTGTCTCCAAAAATAGGTAGGTTTTACAACCGCCGTCATCACCGCCACGGCTTCAAAATGTTCCATAAATAAACTGGCGTCTATCAGGGATAGCGGGCCCCACACACGAACTCCGTCAGTTTATTCATTGAGTAAAAAGTAGGTCGACTTCAGCACATGGCGACGTAGCTAAATCGTTTCCTCATCCAGTTTTTTACCAATTAATTGCAAGGATTCTTCGGTAGGACACCAGATACAGTCGGCACTACATCGAAGCTGACAAGCACATCCGAGGGATCAAGACACAAAGACTCAACCACTGCTTAAAAACATAAGATCGGAAATATGATGTTGACAACTTCCGACAATAGGGCCACAAATAGACCGTAAATACTTGGCCAAGCTGTAAGTGGGTACACCCACATTACTCACAATCGGCCGAAGCTGGATACCGTGCTTATGTACCTTGGTACAGTATGATCTGGCGGAACTGCAGCACCAGGACAAAGTTTTTTGGACACATTAACAGGTAATAAACTTCTTCGGAGTTGAAAGCTTCTTCCGTTTTATTCGTAGTGTTTGGTCGTTTCGCAATATTCGATATGTTGAGTCCTGATGTAAATGAAGCGTTTTTCACAGATAATCGTCCCTTGTAAGAAGAACCATGGCGTTTCCTTTGTCCGCTGTTAGAATTATTAAATTCTGGTCTTCTCTAGTGGACCGGACTACTGCTCTTTTGAGAGAGGATAAATTATTCCTACGGGGTGACTACCGATGCAATGTATTGTGAAACCTCTTGCCTAATTACTTCAGCCCGATTCTCAGGAAAGCTGGACACCACTTGCTCAACCGTGCAAATGAATTTAGTCATAGCAACATTCCTCGGTGTAACAGTAAAATTGAAGTCTTTCTGCAAAGCAGATAGCGTGTCGTCATCGAATTCTTTGCTCATGATGTTAATCAGGCCGTCGACGGGTATCGTCGTTCGATATCGCGTGTCGAGAACAAATCCGTTGAAACTTTGAGGACTATTCGCTGATGTCACTCTTGTGCACCCAATCTTCTACCCCGATGAAGAACTAAACACTCATTCCTAGGATACAGCTGACAGTGTGGATAATAAGGCCAAGTGCAACTAAAATAAATCATTGCATGTTTGATGCAGCTATCATCGAGTAAAACGAATGAGCTCCCTTACCTAAGCAAAACTAGCACACCTCGCAAAGCTTTTGGCCATTTTCGTATCAATATCAGGAATACAACTTGCAAAATTAGGTTTAATACCTTCACTGCGGCATCTTAGCATGGAAGCGAGGGCACTCAGCAAACTTCCCCTTATTCTTGGGAAGTTTGTCAAACTTCCTTACTCGTTCAATCATCCCCTACTCGTAGTGGGTTCCTGTGACATCACGTAGACCTTCTCTGCCTAATAACTGATAACATTCTTCTCGGGTCTACAAGCTGATCATAAAATCATCTTGATAAAATGTTTCCTCAGTCCTCATGGCCTCCATCTTCAGGTGAGTAAGCCTATAACATTATTTGTTTATGATTCATTTAAATTTTTATAACGTTTTTCTTCAAATTTTTCGCATATTGGTACTATACTTTCTGTAGATGTAAAGTAAAATGTGCTATACTGGAGTTTGCAGTTCTTTGCGTTGTATGTGAGTAATGTATGTAAAGTACTATGTAAAATGTTTATTATGTTAAATAATTTTCTGATGATGTTTTGTATTTAAAATACAGGGTGAGCATAAAGTCTTGCCCTGATTATAAAATTTTTTTAACGGAATAACCGTTTGCATAATAAGTTACATTTGAGCGTTACATAGGTTAGTGTTGTGACTGATAGATGGCGCTAGTGCTCCACAACACCAACGCGGTCTGTTAGATCACGTTAGTTGCTGGCGGAATGGCGTCGAACCAGGAGAAAGCGCTATGTGTGCTTTGGTTTCACGAAACGAAATCGCCCATCAGTGTTCAGTGTAAATTTCGGGCTACTTATGGACGCAGCCCCCTGAAGTTAAATCAGTAAATCGATGATATGCAGAGTTTAACTAAACAGGCAGCGTTGAAGATCGTCCTCGAAGTGGCAAGCCTCGTGTGAGTGATGCAACTATTGATCGTGTTCGGCAATCGGTTCAACGAAGTCCGTCTAAATCAACTCGTCAAGCATCACGTGAACTTCAAATACCGCAAGCAAGTGTGGTGAAGATTCTTCATGAAAGGCTTAGGTTGCATGTTTACAAAGTGCAAATCGTGCAGGCCTTGCAACAGAATGATTTGCTGACACCTGCTGAATTTGTAACTGAGATTCTCCACAGGATTGATGGCGCTAACGATTACTTAAATCGCATATGCTTTACCGATGAATCCACCTTTCATGTCAGTGTAATGGTAAACAGGCATAATGTCCCTATATGGGGTTCAGAGTCTCCACATGCTACTGTTCAGTTACAGCGAGACAGCGAAAAAATAAATGTTTGGTGCGGCCTCATGCATAACAAGGTATTTGGACCGTTTTTCTTCGCAGAACTAACATTTATTTAGACGTTTTGCAACAGTTCATTGCCCCACAGTTAGAAGAATATCAACCACGGATAATTTTCCAGCAAGATGGAGCACCCCCTCCCCCCCACCCCACTGGGCTTTGATAGTGCGTGATTCCCTGGATGAAACATTTCCGGATCGGTGGATTGGAAGTAACAGTCCAACACCCTGGCCACCCCGCTCTCCACACATTACGCCCCTTGACTTTTTCTTCTGGGGCTATATCAAGGACAGTCTTCGTCACACAAGTTACTGACGTCGACGAACTGAAGGCTAGGATACAAGCTGCTGTGGGTACTGTGACAGAACACATGTTACGAAACACCTGGCGGGAACTGAAATACCGCCTCGACATTCTCCGAGGTACCAAGGGAGCACACGGTGAGGTTTACTAACGTAAGTGGTCTTAAAAAATACTAGTAACACTAACTTATGTAACGGCATCGAATGTAAATTATTACGTCAAACGGTTATTCTGTAATAAACTGCTATAATCATGGCAAGACTGTGCTCACCCTGTATTTGTGTTAATGAATTGTTCATGTTGATGTAAATCTGACAATTTAAAAAATGGTCACGCTTAGTAGCAATGATAGAAATAAGTGTTATGTAAAAGCCAATGTGCTTTTGTTTAAAACGAAAGTAGCTCTGGGGAGTGGAACATGTGGCAAGGGCGAATTGGCACGCTAGCTAGAGCAAGCGCGAGAACTAACACAGTCTGTTGGCGGCAGGAGCAGGAGAATCTTTGCCTGCAAATTTGCACAAAAATGCCTCGGATGAAGAATGCAAACTGCTTACGGCACAGCTGCGAGTTGTTGGGCTACTGTATGTCGAACTGAACAACGCCAAGAAGTGAAATTCAGCCCATACGGCAAGACACTTGCAGGCCGTACTGTGGGTAGTGTAGTCGTCATAACTGTTCGCCACACCCCAGCCTACAGCCAGCAGATAAGATTGTTTTGTAATTTAACTTTTGTACTGCGTGAACCATTAATTTAAAGTGTCTTTTAATAATCATTCTTGAACTTTAAAGAAACTGGATCACCCTGTTATTTCACCCTAATCATACACCTATATAGGGTTCCTTCCTGGTGTTTGATTAATCCGAGTATCCACTTTTACAGAATTATGAAGTGCCAAGTTAATACAAAGAGGTACACTTTAAATTGTTTTTGTGTTTTCTTCACTATTGCAAAGTTTATAATAAAAGTTTGCTTATGTAAAATTCAATGAGAGTGTAGCCAAGTTACTAGAATCTGATAAGTGACTGCAGAGTTAGTTCAAAGAATAATAGCTTATGAAAGTAAATTCCAGTAAGGAAGAGGTTTTCTTGTAGTGAAATGTTCAGCGTAAAAAGTGTGCGCCTTTTGATATAAATATTTTAGTATTTGAGTTTGTTCGTTATGGAAAGTGCTTTTCTAAGGTCCCCCCTGGCCAAAATTTTTTAGCTTCCTAGAAGTTATTTACTGGACTTTTCTCTTTTAAAAACGTAACGTGTAAGGGTGTAGTCCTACATTGTTTACCTAGAGTAATATTTATTTGAAGAAGCAACTTAAACAGCAGTAAGAAATTAGGCAAAATTCATACTTCTGCTTCTCCAATACTTCACTGTTTCATTGTCTGGATAGGCTGGCGACATATTTTAAACCACTAAATGAACTTGTAACTGAGTTGTCCTAGCTTCAATATAATACTATTCATAATGCGTTTCTTTCTAACCGCTGGGTAAGATCTTAGAAAAAGGACTGAATAGTCTGATTTACTTTTCCATTAGACGCAACACACGGTCAAATCCTGTAAAAAGGATAACTCTATTGATTAGCTTTTCCTATTAACAGGGCTATCTTCCCATAGCGAACTTTATTTGGAAACTTAACTAAATTTTAGTAAGAGGGTTATACGTGGCAACATAGAGACAACGTTTTCTGTTATTTAGGTAAAAACATACAAAATTACAATAGTTGTGGTAGGCTTAGAAGCTGAATTCAGACTGTGGCTGGCGTCACCTTTAATGGCTGCGGAATGGCAACAACTCGTCAGAAATCGTAACTGCCCTCTAGCGCTAGTAAACTTATAGCGCTTAAGTGGAAGCTAGCGAAATCGATAAATTGCTGTCAGGAACTATTCTGTCTGACTGATAGACCGTTGTTTTTTAATGTCTAATAAAGCTGGGTTCAAAATTTTTTCTTGGTCCTCATCTCAGAAACAGCATACACCATATTCTCAATGCCATGCTTTTTATACAGCGATTGAAGTCTTTGTGTCTTGGTCTCTCGGATTTGCTTATCAAATGGTTTAAATGGCTCTAAGCACTATGGGACTTAACTTCTAATGTCATCAGTCCCCTAGACTTAGAACTACTTAAACCTAACTAACCTAACGACATAACACACATTCTTCCCGAGGCAGGATTCCGCGCGGCGCCGGACTGAAGCGCCTAGAACCGCTCGACCACAGCGGCCGGAATTTGCTTATCAGCTGTGAATTAGTGTCGGTTTTACCTGCGTTCCTACTCTAGGAATCTTGCAGTTAATTGGTGAAAAACTGGATGAGGACACAATTTTGTCTTATCGTCTTGTGCTGACGTCGACCTACTTTTTATTCAATGAGTAAACTGACGGAGTTCGTGTGTGACCCTATCCCTGATAGACGCCAATTTATTTATGGAGTATTTTGAAGCTGTGGCGCTGATGACGGCGGGTTCAAAAACTAACTGTTTATGGAGACAGATCGACGATACGTCCATGGTATGGCCACATGGGAGAGACACTCTTGATCATTTCCTAGATAATTTTAATTGCCTACATTCCACCATCATGTTGACGGAGGAGGTTGACAGGGATGGAAGGCTTCCATTTCTAGATGTTTTGTTTTACGGAAGGGATGATGGTACGCTGGGATATAATGTTTATCGACAGTCGACGCACACAGGCTGTTACCTGCTTGCATTGAGGTGTCATCCATCGTTACAATGCACAGGGGTCCTGCGGACGTAGGCAAGAAAATCTTACACAATTCCAGACTCACAAACATTGACGCAAGTGCTGGATCACCTTAAAATTGTATTCAAGCAGAATAGTTATATAGACAATCACATCCGTCATGCTTTCCAGGTTGGTCCTTTGCGACAACCATTAGAACATACATGCAAATCGGTGGATTTCCTAGCTTTTTCTGAGAACATATCTTCGAAAGTAGACAGAATTTTAAAAAAGATATGGAATAAAAAGTGTCTCGACCGACAGCCAAGATTAGAGCAGTTCTCGCCTCAGTAAAGAGTGATGTGGGATTGAGGAAGCCCGGTGTGTGCAAAACAACCTGCCATTGTGGGAAAAATTAGTTAGCCAAATAATTGGTCGGATTCAAGACCGATGTGTTGAGCACCAGCGCCACACAAGTTCGTTTGCGCCTGAAAAAATAGATGTGGCAGAGCAGTCTTACCGAGGGACATAAAATGTGTGAAGAATATTATCAGTTATTAAGCAGCAAAAGCCTACTTACTCACTGTCACTTAATCACACACACACACACACACACACACACACACACACACACACACACACACACACACACACATACACACTGTGTGTGTGATTTTGTTTCGCTGTAAGCGAATCTTACATACTTCAGGTGTAGAAACAAAATTCTGCAAGTTTCAGCTTTACATAATGTTTGATAAATACACAAGAAATTCAGACTGTCAGATACTTTTGAACCTCTCGAAGATGGCTGCTCTGGAGCTTAGCAGTCATAGGCTGTTTCGTTTTAATAGTAAATAAAGTACTAGTTTGTGATTGGGTGTTTCGTTATAACGGCCACCAGCGCCCCTAGAAATGAAATATGCCTTTTTCTGTTGTGACTAATTTCATGAAAAAGGAAATGTAGCTTGTCATGTGTTGATGATAATGTCATTCATAATGGGATGGGGCTTATGAGCTCAAGGAGTGGACACAGTCACATTTCTTGCTTTCCGAAATGTTCCATAACTGGTATTGCATTCCTACTAAAGTTGTCGATAAATTTCCGCGACAAAATTCCCCCATTTTTAACTATCTTGATGTCTTTCTGTAGTTACTTTAGACATCTCTCCTTTAGCGATATCATTATCTACTAGCTTTCTAATAATACCTCTAAATACTGTCAGTTCCGATATAAAGTTTTTGAAATACGTAGAGCTGATCCATTATGTTAATGAGTTCCATGTAACAGCTTAATCAAATTTTTTTCCGCAACTGATTAATGCTTGCTAAATTTTTGTAGCCGATTGAGTAACTGAGTTTAATTCTTTTCATATGTGCAAGTCCTTCTTTAAAAAAACGATTGCAACATGATTTTTACAGATATTCAACTTTTAGCACGAAAATGGCCATATGCTGAAGGTAGATTGTTGAGTCATTACTGAATCTCAGTCAAGAACGACTGAAGAACATTTCCTTTGCTCAGGAAAAATAATCTGCAACATTTTATTGCAATTAAAAGTCTGCCAAGTGCAACTTGTATCACCCAGAATACCAAAATTACACTATGGCAGGTTTTCTACACTTGCTGCCTACATCAGATTTTTCAAAGTGACTGAATGAAAAATCACCTGCAAAAACAAAACCTTATATCGTAGTTATTTTACTTATGCATTGCAGTTGTAAAAAGTCGGAGAATCCCAGAATAAGCCTCAGTATAAGTTTTCCACTCGAGTCGCACTAACATTTTGCTTATCGCTCTCCAACAGATTGACTGATCTTAGATCACGATACTGCGATACAAAATTTTCACGGGAAGTTTAACAGAATAATTGTAGATCTATGATGTTTTGTAGAGAAACGAATGCTCTTTAGATAATGTTTAACGTAAGCATGGATCCGATTCCCTTTTTTGGGTTTGAAAGTGTATTGTTTTAAAAGTAACATTTTTTCTGGTCAACTTCAGATTCTTACACTCAAAAGCTATGCATCCAAAAATGATAAAACCTGCAGGTTTCATAAACAAGACAAAAGACAACAAGACTGCAACAGGAGAGCTTCTTAAATCACCTACCTCAAGAGCGGAAGATAAAATACGTCGGAGAAATTTTGTCACGCAAAATTTATTAACTTTTTTGAGAGCCTCGTAAATTGTGAACTACATGTCAAAAAACTTAGGGGATACGCACAAGACAAACTTTTAGAAAAGATTTCCAGTTTTTGCAGCTTTACCAGAATGATTCAACTTCAGAAATTCCGTTACGGCATTATGTCACCCTGCACGTAAGAAACTTTTCTTCACATTGTATTAAAACACGTATGCTACAAATTTCTCCACCTTCCGTTTGGTGTATAGGAAACCTGCTCACAAAATTGGAACACAACGTGACATGGTCGACGAAACATTTTAAAACGAGGACCACTAGGCCTGGAATTATCCTGTATCTTTTGATTAAGAGAATAAAAAAAAAATTCGCTTCAGTAGCCTGTAATTTATCAATTGCAATACCCAGTCAGTCTTTGGGGGAGGGGGGAGGAGGAAGGGTGGGGGGGGGGGCTGGCTCGACCGCACACATTTATGTTCCCATTATTATTTGTCGGTATCTGAAGATGAAGATTTAGGTCGAAATCGGTGGTGCAGTAAAAAAAAATACTGGCAAGTGCAGGGAATTTATTATATTGATATGTTCCTCAGATTTGGATGGTCACTTGATCAAAAATTCTGTATCGTCTGGATGAATCTTATGAGTCGTTTAAAGGTGTAAGGAAATGTGTGAGTTGTTATCACCGTGTTTCGAATGAACGGAAGGAAGTTGGTTACAGCGAGTAACAGCACAGACGACTCCCCTCAACAGTAGCAGCAGAGACACGGACCCACGTTAAGCCTAGTTTACACGACAACATTGGGTTGCGCAACTCGCTGCGTGGAATGAGTTGCACGCAAGTGGTTACATATATGACTGTGGATACGGCGACACCAGTATACACTTCAGCTCCGTCGTTTTGTGGGTCCCTGAGTCGTGTCTGAAATGAAAGTTTTGGCAGCTGCACGTTGCACGAGCTGTGATGGAGTTAAAGCTTGTTGCGTGGAATCACTGCATAAGAAAAAATTAAGAAACATGTTTCGATTCTTGACTTGATGAAGAAAAGACGTCAACTTCGTTGCTCAGCATCCTTGCTAAAATAATTTATAACGCATTAATTATGCGATAAGGAATAAAGGTACAATAATGCATGAAGCACTGTTACCAGAACTGAAATTTCATATCATATTACCTGCATTAGAATCGAGAACACTCGGCATGCTGTAAGATACGGTTTTAGTTGATAATGATGCTTTTTCATTAACACCAATAATTATTAACATTAACAGTAATAATTATTAACATTAGCAACAATAATTATTCGAAGCAGGCCGCATTAAGAAGAGAATGGTCTGTAAACTACTCTCTTGAAGACAGATCAGTACAGTGGCAATATTTAAAAATTCTAACATAAGTGAGTGGGGAGCACTGCAGCGACGTTTTAAATAGATAAGTCTTGAATAAAGAATGCAGCTTCTTGAATTTGTATAGCCTTCCCTCCTGTCAACTATACAGGGTGTTTATAAATGAATATCGTGGTTTTAACGCTTTATAATATTTCTTACATTAAACTTACAGTTATGAATGACATGTCAAATGAAAGAGCAACTCAAACAGTTTTACCAAGAACCTTATAAATGTTCAATGTGAGCACCATTTGTCACACGGCACACATCAAGTCTATAGCCGAGTTCTTCCCAAACGTTGATAAGTGTGTCTTCAGTGGTTGTAGCAACAGCTGCTTCAATCCGGTTTCTTGATTCAGGGAGGTCTGCTGGTAGCGGAGGCACGTACACACGATCCTTGATGAAGCCCCAAAGGAAAAAATCGCATGGCGTTAGGTCGGGTGAACGTGGAGGCCATGCAGAGCAAGCCCTGTCACTGGGCCCCTTGCGGCCTAGCCAGCGCTTGGGCTATACACGTGATGTGTGCCGTGTGACATATGGTGCTCACATTGAACATTTATAAGAATCTTGGTAAAACTGTTTGAGTTGCTCTTTCATTTGACATACCATTTACAACTGTAAGTTTAATGTAATAAATATTATAAAGCGTTAAAACCCCGATAGCCATTTATAAACACCCTTTATTCCTTAACAAAGAGTTGGCCAACTCGAACGATGGAATTTTAGTCTTGTAGACGAGAGCATTGCCACAGTTAAAATTACACTTGCTTGTATTTTTCTTAATTCAGTTGACTATGTTTTCCTAATTCAATAACTTTTGCCATGAAGGTAAGAAATTGTCAAACCATCTATGTTATGATGGCACATGATGGTCTCAGCGGCAGTAATATGTTGCTTATTTTTGTAATCAGTATCACTGAAATCCCACAAACACCTATGCAAAGCATACATATCCAAAAAGCGAATATTATTCTCCGTTCTCCACTTCATATTTCAGTTTGTCTACGCTCTACGAACACACATTACCTCAAAACTCATGCAGCTAGTGCCGCCAAAGTTGGTGCACGCTGAAGTGTTTAATGTCACCAGCGAGTTGCGTAAACGCGCGGCGCGCATGCTCAGTGGCCGGTATCACAGTTATCTGGAACCCAGTGTCGTCGTGTAAACTAGGCTTAGAAGGATCACCGTGCACAGCGTCAAATACAGTCTTTTCCGTTAGGCGATGCACAGATATTTGGGATTTAATAGAACATTGAGGTGCAGTACGACTATCAGAAACTTGCCTTTTATCTCCTTTTTGAACAAATAGTCAAGCTGAATGTTTTCGTACCACAGACATTCCCTGATTAATTATTAATTAAATATATTTTCTCTTGTGTGACAGCTTCAGCTCAATAAGCAGAGAATACGATGTGTGCCACTTTCAGTAACTGAATACTTGTGCAAATGCATCGCCGTTATTTTATTTGTCTTGGTTATTTTCTTTAGACAACAGTTAAGTGTTACTCTGATTACCCGTTTCACATCACAAATCCAGTTTCAGTACCTACATGACAGTAAGAAGCCAATATTCTTAAGAAATTGCAGTTTAATACATTTATTTCCCATTCTCTTCATGATTTCTAGGTAGCTCTTACTAAGTTTCAAATCTTCGTGGCTCTAAGACAGACTTGGAGCATTGTGGGGCAAATTTCTATTTCTATGTGTTTCTGAGTTTCATTGTCAGTTTCGGGTGGAGATTCCTTCGGTGCAGCTTTCAGAAAACACGGACAGAATGTTAACAGCAGGACGTGATGTTAAGAACACTTTTTACAACAGGGGATTATACGCTAAAAATATATTACATCATGAGTTCATTGCACAAAAATGGGTTTCTAACATCAACACACAATGAGAGGGATTCAGGACTTGGTTCATTAATATTTTAGGACCTGTGCCATTAACTATGGTAAAGAAGGGTGGAGCACCTACTATTCCCCATTTGTGTCTATTAGCAAAATGTTCAGTCCTCCACATTCATACAAATGGATACTAAGCCCGGACTGAGTTTCAATATCTGATAAAATGTTATCAACCCTACATTATGAGTCTCTGCCATCTTATGTGTCCACGAAACTGACATGTCAAATCCAATATCTACCATAGTAAAACAGTGAAACTGTAACTTCTACTCTCCTTGCATTGTCTTAAACGCCTTTATATTTGGGAAAACGCTCGCAAGTCTAAAATAGTGAGTAGAATGGTAAAATGTAAATGCCGTGTGGATAGGGCCTCCCAGACCGTTGCCTGGTGCAAGTCATTTAAGTGGAAGCCACGTCGGCGACTTGCGTGTCGATGGGGATGAAATGATGTGGATAAGGACACACAACACCCAGTGTCTGCGCGGAGAAAATCTCCGACCCCGCCGGAAATCGAACCCAGACCGTTAGGTATGACATTCCGTCGCGCTGACCACTCAGCTACCAGGGGAGGACAAAACATTAGTAAGATAAACACATTCTGGTCAGTGCTGTAGAAAATATTTGGAAAGAAGTAAGGACATAAACTGTGTCCAAGAATGAAGGAAAACACCGTTGTGAATAATTTAATTATATGTCACATGAAAAATGCCTGTAAATGTACTTTGGTTCTTCGGCCAATGGTTGTTTGATCGCTTTTCAGATGTTTCGTAAGCACGAGGGTCTACATTCTCAATAAATCACATTCCATTACAGGTGGATGGGAATGACTGACACTACCATGAAATCGTACTCTCAGTACGTCAGAAAAATAAACAACCGCCAGTGGACGAACCCGTAACAAATGCCAATAGGAAGCTGACAATTAGGCGAAGAGTTACGCTACTAGTCGATTGCACTACTGGCGAGAAATCAATGGACACAGTAAATACCGTAAAATGACTAGGAGTAATCATTCAGAGGAAATAAAAGTGGAATGGCCACAAAAATATATCGCAGATGACAGGCTGAGCTTGACAGAGGAAGTGGAATGACGAGATCCAAGATACCCATTGGGTAAAACCGTGTCTCCTGCCGCGGGAGGATGCCCGTAAATGACCGTAACTGCCCACTGTACATCCTCGTCCGACAGGAAACCTTGACCCTGCAACGCCTTCTTTAAGGGACAGAAGGGGTGATCACCTGAGTTGGCGTAACTTCTGCTTTACGACATTTGAGATATGGGGAAGAGCACTACCATGAAGCAGCATTACCCGTTGTCTCGCACCATTCCACAACGGTGGTTGTCGACACACATCCTGCCCATAAATATTATCGTTATCTGATAGATGTCCTCCGGCGTTTGCCCTTCGACGGCCAAAAAGAGATTAACAACACTTCGGTCCTGTTTGGACACATTTGGCAACAACGTTGCCATGGTTCGCGTTTCTGCATTTACCGCACGCACACCGTTAAGTCACAACTGCTAAACCAATCACTTGCTCACGTTTCGGTGCTTAGATGTCAGCCTCGGAGTCGGGCTACGTCGTATATAAGCTGCAGTAATTCCATCAAACGGGAAGCTTTTGATCTCCCTTTACAGAAGAAACAGAACAGATCCAATCATGGGATACGCGTTTCTTTACAGGATCGTTTAAAAACCGCGCGAAACGTTACTGAGATGCTCAAGAAACTCCTGTGATAGACGCTGAAAGGGAGGCGTTTGCGTCACAAGCAGGTTTGCTGCCGAAATTTGGAGAGCGTATATTTCAAGAAAAGTGGAGCAAAGAAAGTGAGAGAAATTAAATGTCGTAGAGGACTTAACCGACAGCCAGTCTTCCCACGAAATATTCGCGAACGGAACAGGTTCAAAAATGGTTCAAATGGCTCTGATCACTATGGGACTTAACATCTGAGGTCATCAGTCCCCTAGAACTTAGAACTACTTACACCTAACTAACCTAAGGACATCACACACATCCATGCCTGAGGAAGGATTCGAACCTGCGACCGTAGCGGTCGCGCGGTTCCGGACTGAAACGCCTAGAATCGCTCGGTCACTGCGGTCGGCAACGGAACAGGGAAGGGGAGAAGTGATAGTGGTAATGGAAGTACCCTTCGCCAAACACTGTCATTTACGGAGTACAGCCGTAGTCGTAGAAGAAGAACTCCTAGTCGGGTGGTTTCGTCTTTCACATACTTTTATATCGACTAACAGTAATGCAGAGATCCTGATCACTGGTAATAGTGACATGATAGTGTCATACTAGGGCAACATCAGATTTGCTGTACAGTAATTTTACGCTTTCATATTCACAGTTTTATAAATCTAGTGTAGTTGTAACATAGGTACATGGTCGAAGGTTTGCAGTCTGCATTTTGAAACTCTCTTCTTCCTGGAATTATGTTCATTTATGATGCTTCCACAGTTTTCTACTTTACAGTGTTACGGTGAAGAAGCAGGAACACTAGAAAAGCGTATGTGTTTCAGGAAACGACAGAGCTTTTTAACAGAAGCCTTGATATGCCAGGGGTAATCATGTTCTATACAAGTAGCTCACAGATAGGCAAGTAGCATCGTATTATTCTTACAGGGGTTCTTGCAACAACCTGTTATCGGAAAGGATTACGTATTAAGCTTGATACTCTGCGGCTGTAAATCATAGTTGAGCTTCTTACAGACGAAGAAACGTTTAAGTCTCTTTCTGTAGCTCAAATAAAAATGTTATCAGTTGCGTCGAATGACGTACTTATTTCTAATGATTTAGCAAATATAATACCTTTTGTTCTCTGTTAATCTAATTAATAACAAAATACACCTGGCATTAAATATCCATTAGCTGCACCGACGTATAATGTTTGCTCTATCACGTGAAACCTTGAGGGATGCAATCACTTCGCTAGATATTTTTTTGTGGACGTACTATAAAAACGGGCGCCGTGTCAGAGTAAGTTGCCTTGTAGTGGACAGTCGAGGCGCAGCCATGTTGTCCGTACTTTGCCTGCTGGCAGCCACGCTGGCCGCCGTCAGCGCCCAGTGGGACCCCAACGTGGCGAACGGCCGCAGCGCCATGGTCCACCTGTTCGAGTGGAAGTGGGTGGACATCGCAGCCGAGTGCGAGCGATTCCTGGCTCCCAAGGGCTATGCTGGCGTACAGGTGAGACTGTGTTCTTGCTACATTCTGAATGCAGACATATGCCATCGTCAACTGTTACACACTTTTACATGTAGCAAACCAACATCTACCATACGAGCACACAGACATTTATTTACTACCTGAGTAATACAGGAGAATATGGGCTTGGGTCAAGGAACGAGATACAAGAAAGACTAATTGAGTTTTGTAACATTTCAGCTAGCAATAGCGAATACTCTGGTTTAAAATCACACGAGGAGGAGGTATACTCGGAAAAGGCCGGGTGATATGAGAAGATTTCAGTTAAATTACATCATGGTCAGACAGAGGTTCCTAAATCAGATACTGGACTCTAAGGCGTATCCAGATCACAATGTAACAGTGATGAAGAGTACGTTGAAGTTCAAAAAATTAGTCAGGAAGAATCAATACGCAAAGGAGTGGGACACGGAAGAACTATGGAATGACGAATTACGCCTGCAGATCTCTAAAGCTATACATACAGCAATATGGAATAGTTCAGCAGGCAGTACACTTGAAGAGGCATGGACATCTCTAAAAAGGGCAATCACCATACGAGCACACAGACAATTATTTATTTACTACCTGAGTATTACAGGAGACTATGGGCTTGGGACAAGGAACGGGATACAAGAAAGACTAATTGAGTTTTTGAACATTTCAGCTAGCAATAGCGAATACTCTGGTTTAAAATCACACGAGGAGGAGGTATACTCGGAAAAGGCCGGGTGATATGAGAAGATTTCAGTTAAATTACATCATGGTCAGACAGAGGTTCCTAAATCAGATACTGGACTCTAAGGCGTATCCAGATCACAATGTAACAGTGATGAAGAGTACGTTGAAGTTCAAAAAATTAGTCAGGAAGAATCAATACGCAAAGGAGTGGGACACGGAAGAACTATGGAATGACGAATTACGCCTGCAGATCTCTAAAGCTATACATACAGCAATATGGAATAGTTCAGCAGGCAGTACACTTGAAGAGGCATGGACATCTCTAAAAAGGGCAATCACCATACGAGCACACAGACAATTATTTATTTACTACCTGAGTATTACAGGAGACTATGGGCTTGGGACAAGGAACGGGATACAAGAAAGACTAATTGAGTTTTTGAACATTTCAGCTAGCAATAGCGAATACTCTGGTCCAGAATCACACGAGGAGAAGGTATACTCGGAAAAGGCCAGGCGATACGAGAAGATTTCAGTTAGATTACATCATGATCAAACAGAGATTCCGAAATCCGAGGAGGAGGAGGAGGAGGATATTAGTGTTTAACGTCCCGTCGACAACGCCGAAATCCGATACTGGACTCTAAGGCGTATCCAGGAGCAGACACAGACTCAGATCACAATGTAGCAGTGATGAAGAGTAGGTAGAAGGTCAAAAAATTAGTCAGGAAGAATCAATACGCAAAGAAGTGGGACACGGAAAAACTAAGGAATGACGAATTACGCCTGCAGTTCTCTAAAGCTATAGATACAGCAATAAGGAATAGTTCAGCAGGCAGTACAGTTGAAGAGGTATGGACATCACTAAAAAGGGCAATCACAGAAGTAGGTAAGAAAAACATAGGAGCAAACAAGGTAACCTCGAAGGAATTATGGGTAACAGAAGAAATATTTCAGCTGATCGACGAAAAACGGATGCACAAAAATGTTCAGGGAAGTCCAGGAACATGGAAATGCAAGTCGCTGAAGGAGGAAATAAATAGGAAGTTCAGTGAAGCTAAGACGAAATGGCTGCATGAAAAATGTGAAGAAATGGAAAAATAAATGATTGTCGGAAGGACTGCCTTCGGTGAAATTAAAAGCAAGAGTGGTAACATTAAGAGTGCAGCAGGAATTCCCCTGTTAAATACAAAGGAGAAAGTGGATAAGTGGAAAAAGTACACTGAAGGTCTCTATGAGGAAGGAGAGTTGTCTGATGCATTAGAAGAAGAAACAGGAGTCTATTTAGAAGAGATAGGGGAGCCAGTATTAAAATTAGAACTTAAGAGAGCTTTGGAGGACTTAAGATCAAATAAGGCCGAAGGGGAACATAACATTTCATCAAAATCTCTAAACGCATTTGAGGAAGTGGCAACAAAACGACTATTCACGTTGGTGTGTAGAATGTATGAGTCCGGCTACATACCATCTGACTTTCGGAAAAATATCGTCCACCCAATTCCGAAGACTGCAAGAGCTAACAAGTGCGAGAGTTATCACACAATCAGCTTAATAGCTGGTATATCCAAGCTGCTGATAAGGATAATATACAGGAGAATAGAAAAAATCGAGTATTTGTCGGGTGACGAATAGTTTGGCTGTAGGAAAGATAAAGGCACCAGAGAGGCAATTCTGCTGTTGCGTTTGACGATGGAAGCAAGACTATAGAAAAATAAAGACACGTTCATAGGATTTGTCGACCTGCAAAATGCGTTCGACAATGTAAATTGGTGCAAGATGTTAGAAATTCTGGGAGAAATAGGGGTAAGCTATAGGGAGAGACGGGTAATATACAATATGTACACGAGCCAAGAGGGAATAATAAGAGAAGAACGAATTGCTAAGATTAAAAAGTGTGTAAGACAGGGATGTAGTCTTTCGCCCTTACTGATCAATCTGAACATCGAAGAAGCAATAATGGAAATAAAAGAAAAGTTCAAAAGTGGAACTAAAATTAAAGGTGAAAGGCTAACAGTGGTACGATTCTCCTGATGAGGTAGCTGTCCTGAGTGAAAGGAAAGTAGAATTATATGATCTGTTGAATGGAATGAACAGGCTTATGAGTACAGAATACGGATCAGAATAAATGGGAGAAAGACGAAAGTAATGAGAAGTAGCAGAAATGAGAACAGCAAGAATCTTAACATCAGGACTGATGATCACGAAGTAGATGCATTTAAGAAATTCTGCTACCTTGGCAGTAAAATAACATGACGGGGGGAGCAAGGAGGACATCAAAAGCAGACTAGCGGTGGCAAAAAGGGCATTCCTGGCCAAAAGAAGTCTACTAGTATCAGACATAGACATTAATTTTAAGAAGAAATTTGTGAGAAAGTACGTTTGAAGCACGGTATTGTATGTTAGTGAAACATGAACTATGGGAAACGCGCAACAGAAGAGACTCGAAGAGTTTGAGATGCGTTACTATAGACGAATATTGAAAATTAGGTCGACTGATAAGGTAATAAATTAGGACGTATTGCGCAGATTTGAGGAGGAAAGTAATGTCAGTTAAACACTGAAGAGGACAAGGGACAGGATGATACAACATCTGCTAAGACATCAGAGAATGACTTCCATGACACTAGAGAGAGTTGTAGAGGGCAAAAACTGTAGAGTAAGACAGAGGTTAGAACATATACAGCAAATAATTTTAGGTTGTTAGTGCTACTCTGAGATGAAGAGATTGGCACAGATGGGGACTGTTTACTTCCGGAAGATTTTACCCAAGAGGATGCCATTAGTACCTGACTAAAGTAGAGTTGTACGTCATTGGGAAATAATGGCAGTAGTTTCCCTTTGTTTTCAGCCCTTCATAGTACCAGCTTAGTAAAGCTAATGTTACAAAGCCAAATCAGTAAATTATCCAGACAGTTTCCGCTGAAATTACTGAAAAAGCTGCTGTCTGTCTTCAGGAACCATACGATAATCTGGCCTCTCCTCATAAACAGCTCCGTTCTAGATACAGTCACGGCACTACTATCTCTATCAGTCAGGCATGCAAGCAAAGCTGAACTCAGCAAGGTCCATGGTTCATTAGGGGCTTGTAATAAATGGTATTGTATGCCCCTACTCCAATGCCATGCACCTTTGGATTTTGCCTGTCACGAAGACATACGTTAATGACTATTGGTGTGGAGATCGCTGTTAAACTTACGGTATAACTGTCGGAAAGTAAACATCCCTGTCCGAATTTCAAATCACTTTCCACGTCAGCATCTATTTTATACGGATGTGAAAACCTTTCTTTCCTGTATCGGGCAGCCGTGCTATCCTCCGATTCCTGTACTTTGTCATTTTGTATCTGTCTCCGCGCAAATATATCCCAACGTATCCGGAGAACGATGGTCTCTGACAAACTCTGTTTAAAATGCGGCCGATATCTCCTCAATGGTAAGTGTAGTCGACTGAGAAAAGTATGTTTCAGATATTACAGTAGATTTTTAGGATCGGTTCCTTTTTGGATAGATATATTTCTTTATTTGAAATCAGTGAAGAGTATAACTTGCTATAAAATTTTAGTCAGCTCGATATCACAGATAATGGGAGAAGCGTCGTGACCGCTGTTTCTCGCGGCAGTGATAGAAGTGGGAAGCCAGTTACCAAACGAATTAACGTATTATAACAGTTCCTCCGATGGCCGCAGTAAATGCAGTAATCTGGAAGAAATTGTGAAGATCGAATGCAACACTTAAATCTCTAGTGCATCATATCCTACAACACACAATTCATTGTCAAGCTACATTTATATATTTATATACTGCACATTGGTATACCTATTTATAGCCGGCCGCTGTAATCGAGCGGTTCTAGGCGTTTCAGTCCGGAACCACGCGGCTGCTACGGTCGCAGGTTCGAATCCTGCCTCGGGCTTGGATGTGTGTGATGTCCTTAGATTAGTTAGGTTCAAGGAGTTCTAAATTTAGGAGACTGATGACCTCAGATATTAAGTCCCGTAGTGCTTAGAGCCACTTGAACATTTTTTTAAACTTATTTATATACTATATATTTATTTACTACTAGGGTGTTCTCATCCTCTGTTACATTTAACCAGATATCCTAATGAGTAGTATTACAATTTATACAGTAGAGGTTGTTGTTGTAGTCTTCAGTACAGAGACTGGTTTTACGTAGCTTTCCATGCTACTCTATCCTGCCCAAGCTTCTCCATCTCCGAGAAACTACTGCTACCTACATCCTTTTGAATCTGTTTAGTGTATTCATGCCTTGGTCTCCCTCTACGATTCCTACCCTCCGCGCTTCACTCCAAACCAAACTGATGACTATCGAAGCATACGATCTGAATTAAAGTTTGTGCTGCGGCCGGGACACGAACCCGCGTCTTCTTGCTTGCTAGGCAGAAATTCTAACCACTACACCTCCGCAATACGATAGTCGACAATTCTGCACGAACTACCTAAGCTGAGTGCCCTCCGCAACACAAACTTCCATTCATTTTTCCCTTAGAAATTGTCACTACTGCCAGGGCTCTCCTATATTGGCAAGAACCCCAGCATTGGACGTAATAAGACGTCCTTGTACCATTGGTGATCATATAGATCTTGTAAGTAAATGTTTCCCTGAAACATTTAAGTCTCTTTTTATTATCTACGATAATGATCGAAGCAGACGAAATGAATTAAAATTTGTGCTGCGGCCAGGACTCGAACCCGGGTCTTCTTGTTCCTAGGCAGAAACGCTAATTAGCGCGAGGCGGTGGTGTAAAGGTTAGCATTTTTGCCTAACAAGCAAGAAGACCCGGGTTCGACTAACGGCCGCAGTACAAATTTTAATTCGTTAATCTGCTTCGATCACTATCGTAGTTAATAAAAAGAGACTTAAATGTCTCAGGGAAACACAAGGAAAAATTTAATTATAAGAACTAAATTTACGATCCCTTACTGCCTCAGAACATGTCTTACCATCCGATTCCTTCCTCTAGTCAGGTTGTGCCATAAATTCTTCTTCTCCCCAATTCTGTTCAGTACTCTCCTCGTTAGTTACGTGATCTACCCATCTACTCTTCAGCATTCTTCTGTAATGTAATACTAGAGCAGCAATACTTAATTGCAATAATAATGTACGAGTTCTAATTGGAAAATAAGGAACGATCGGTGGCGAAATGGAAACCACACAGAAAATCGAAACAGTTTTATTTACAACATTTAGCTACACCTTCATGCTACTTCTCAACATAGGCGCCGCTCCGACTTCAGTCGTAGCGTTGTACCATCTTCCCAGCACCCTCGTCATAGAAGGCAGCCTCCTGTGCTTCTGAAAGTATTTTGCACTGGACTGTAGCTCGTTGTTTTTGTGCCATAATGTTGTCTTCATAGCCAGCGGATCGTTTGAGCAGAGATGAAAATCACAGGGAGCCATTTCGGGGCTATATGGTGAGTGATCAAACATTTCCCATCAAAAACCCTGCAGTGGCATTTTCGATGCCCACACAGTGTGCGACCGAAAGCTGTCAAGAACGAACTGCATGGCAGTTAAACATTATGAGACGTTACATGAAATCAGATGAAATGTCTCCGCAGGGGCCCATTATTTGCGGGATATACTATTTTCTAGCCATCTTTACGCCCTCATTGTGCGCTCAGAACTGAGCATCGCGACATGACGCTATCTACTGTCATACTAGGCACACTGCCCAATATGTCTGTCCAAAGCTTCATCAGTTTTTCAGAGTGGTTTCTATTTTGCGACCGACCGTTCCTCACTTTTCGAATAGCCCTCTTACCCAGTAATGGACATCGTATAGGAATTTAAAAATGTCGCTTTTGTGGTATAGTAAGCGAATTAGCATGTCAGACACACATGATTTTAAACAGATATTGATTTGTGAGCTGTTGTTGGAGTAACTTTGACAGTTTAAAAATAATTCAGTGTTTATAAATAAGCTAGCAACTAATTTTCCCTAACGTTCAGATATCCCCGCCAAACGAGTACATGTCAATCACCACCTACAATAGACCGTGGTGGGAACGATACCAGCCTGTCTCCTACAAGATTGTCAGCCGATCTGGTTCGGAGTCCGAGTTCAAAGACATGGTGAACCGCTGCAACAACGTCGGAGTCCGGTAAGTCAGCCAAAAAGCTTTTACTCTCACGATGGGTTTTGATATAAAACCGACATGGATTATGCAAAGGGACAATTAAGGTCATTGACATAAGCAGTTCAGGAGCTTATCTTACGTCCATAACTGAGTTTAAAACCCTTACAATAAAAATTTTTGAGGGAGAGTAGGAAACCTTGATTCAAGCATGACATTTTACATGTGGAAATAACAATCATGAGAGTCATGTATAGGCAATAAGTCATCAAATCAGTTACATGTGTTAATGAGAAATCTGTCTGAGGGAATACGCAGACACTATTCTCTATTGTAGTAAATATTGACGCTCCACATTTCATGACGGAAATGTTCAGAAGATCTCTCAGTCATTCACTTGCAGAGTTGGAGGTTCACATTCTTAAGGAAAATACGGTTGTATGGCGTGTTTGGCCGGGAGTCCCCTTTTGGTTAGTTCAGCCTCCTGGTGCAAGTGTTTTTATTCGACGTCACTTTGGCGATTTGCATGACGATGATGATGAAATGGTGATGAGGAAAACACAACTGAGGTAACTGTATAGTTTCACTTTCGAGCAGTAAATCTGGCAATGGGCGACAGACTTCTCGCAGCTGTTTTATATTACGATGTCGACAGTAGCGTGTGCTTGAGTCCGTCTGTGGTAGCTGCTGAGACTATAATGTTATGTTGATGAACTAATACCTATACGCAGATGTGAGTTCAGAAGTAAATTATATAACATGGATAAGTTTAGGAAATACTCGCAATTCTTCCGGACAATTTTTAAATGAAATCATTGCGCTTTTGGCTGTTAAAACATTATTAATTGTGACTGCAGTTTCGACGTGTGGTCATTTTCAAGCATTCTGATAACCATCGGTCGTCAAATATAATTCACGTATTTATGAAATTGACAAACGCTGAAAGTGAAAATTTTAAGGCTGCTTACATGGGATGTTGTAATCCACTCAATAATACAAAGCTGCGACATGCTGTGTAAGAGCAGTTGCTTGAGCTGTTGTGGATTTATCTGCTGTTCCACACACCATATAAGTTATAGAGCTATAGAAATAATTATGTAAACACTGAAGTTTAAACTTCAAGTAGTAAGTGTGGTAACAGGATCACAAAAGCGACAAAGATGTAAACATGCAAAGAATATGGAGTCCAAAGATGCTAACATATGGAGTCGATATCATGTGACTTAGGAAATGCGTGTGTGTGTAGAAAAGAGAAAAGTGACGGAAACATGTGACAGATAAAAATGCTATCTACAAACTTGACTGAGAATATTGATTAAAACTGGATAAAAAGATGGAATGACTATCAGGTCAAAATACAACAATATCCAAAAATGCAAATACAGAATACGGTCTAAAACATCAGATATAGATCAAAGCGGCGGTCCACAAACAAGCACAAGAAACACGTAACTGTAGGAAAGGTGTCAAGTAGTTGTAAGCGTAGCATGGTCTAGAATATTTACAAGGATTAAGACTAGATTATAAAACGTTTACGAAGCAGTCCAGGAGTTTCTCATTTTTAAGGTCAGTCTTTTCATTCAAAATTAATTCTGGCTGGTCTCGAAAGTCCCTATGAATTCGAATTCTTTGTAATTAATAATGCTATCTAACTTTTCCTTTTTTATGGAGAATTTCTAAAGAGTTTTAAAGGTTATCTAACTTGCGTTTAGTTGCTCGAATATGGCTCGCGAAGGATGATGTCAGTAGTCTTACTGTGCTCTCTAAAACGTGTGTTCAAACGTCTACCAGTTAGTCCTATATAAAAGTTATTGCATTCTTCACAGCTGCTTTTATAAATTCCAGATTGTGTGTAAGGTTTGTTGTTATTGTTGTGGTTTTCAGTCCACAGACTGGTTAGATGCAGCTCTCCATGCTACTCTATCCTGTACGAGCTTCTTCATCTCAAAGTACCTACTGCAACCGACATCCTTCTGAATTTGCTTAGTGTATTCATCTCTTGTCTCCCTCTACGATTTGTACCCTTCGCGTTGCCTTCCAGTACTAAATTGGTGATCCCCTGATGCCTCAGAACATGTCCTACTAACCGATCCCTTCGTCTAGTCAAGTTATGCCACTAATTCCTCTTCTCCTCAATTCTATTCAGTACCTCCTCATTAGCTAGGTGATCTACCCATCTAATCCTCAGCATTTTTCTGTAACACCACATTTCGAAAGCTTCCATTATCTTCTTGTCTAAACTATTTATCATCATTGTTTCACTACCATACATGGCTACACTACATACAAATACTTTCAGAAAAGACTACCTGACACTTAAATCTATACTCGATGTTAACAAACTTCTCTTCTTCAGAAACGCTTTCCTTGCCATTGCCAGTCTACATTTTATATCCTCTCTACTTCGACCATCATCAGTTATTTTGCTCCTCAAATAGCAAAACTCATTTACTACTTTAAGTGTCTCATTTCCTAATCTAATTCCCTCAGCATCACCTGATTAACTCGACTACACTCCCTTATCCTCGTTTTGATTTTGTCGATGTTCATCTTATATCCTCCTTTCAAGACAGTGTCCATTTCGTTCAACTGCTCTTCCAGGTCCTTTGCTGAAACTGACAGAATTACAATGTGGTCGGCAAACCTCAAAGTTTTTATATCTTCTTCATGGATTTTAATTCCTACTCCAATTTTTTCTTTATTTTCCTTTACTGCTTGTTCAGTATATAGATTGAATAACATCGGGACTCGCATTCAAGAGGACGACGATTCAATCCCGCGTCCGGCCATCCTGATTTAGGTTTTCCATGATTTCCCTAAATCTCTTCAGGCAAATGCCGGGATGGTTCCTTTGACAGGGAACGGCCGACTTCCTTCCCTGTCCTTCCCTAATCCAATGAGACCGATGACCTCACTGTTTGGTTTCCTCCCCCAAATCAATCCAGTCGATTAACATCTACCTCTACGTTTATACTACGCAAGCCACCCAACGGTGTGGGATAGGCTACAAACCTGTCTCACTCCCTTCCCAACCACTGCTTCCCTTTATGCCCCTCGACTCTTATAACTGATTCTGGTTTCTGGTTTATTGTGTTGGGTACTGTGACGTATGGTCAGATCTAACGTGTTGCTGGTACGGAAGCCATTACTTATTTCGGTTTTACGAAATTGTTTACCTATTCCTTCAGATATAGACCCGCTATATGGTAGGGATAAATATTTAGTTTTACTTCCTTCCTCAAAAGTGGAATGATATCATTTAAAAATTTGACGAAGGCGTGGACGCAGTTATCATCAATCTTCAGGGCAATGTTTTTAATGGAAGTGACCTTTCCTAGTGTTACGTAAGAGTTACAAATTCAGGAAAACAATAAAATGAGCATACTTACCGTACACGTAACCTCAAACACGCCTAAAGCGCACTTTCGAAGTGGAGAACAAGCGAACAGTAGAATCTGTCGTGCTGGCTGAATTACACGAGAGATCAATAAGAAATTATTAATGGTAGTTGAATACTGTGCGCTATGTTATGCAAACAAGCGAAAGCAATTGGTTCTGGGCACGTTGCAGGATCTACGTGGACGCGGTGATCAACCACATGAGCGCCTCGTGGAACGGCCTCAGCGGCGTGGGCGGCAGCAAGCCCAGCGGCTACAGCTACCCGGACGTGCCGTACGGCACCAACGACTTCCACCAGCCACCCTGCACCGTCAACAACTACAACGACGCCAACAACGTAAGCGAAATGAATAAGTTGTATATCGAGTGTGCCAGACGGCTGTAGCTGCTGTTATGTCTGAAAGGCGACGCAGATAATGCTGGAATAGGCTTTTTCGAAACATTCCACTTGATCAGTGTTAGATTTAAAGATAATGACGCCATCAGATGTGAAACATTTCTGACATCTCCGTTTACCAATCCACCACCCCTTCCATAGCCTCCCCCCCTCCCCAATCCCACTCCGCGGTAGTTTCAATTTTGAAATTTTTAGTTTATATAGATATCTTCTCGCTTCCCGAGCACGGGGTCCCGGGTTCGATTCCTCTCGGGGTCAGGGATTTTCACCTGCCGCGAGATAAATGAGTATTGTTGTGTCGTCTTCATCATCACCTTTAATCGGCAACGGCAACCAAGTTCCATTAGGACCTTGCCTAGTACGACGGTGCGGGTCTCCCGTCCCCTACGCTCTGTCACGAAGTATGGGACTTCATTTCCATTCGATAGATATTTTTGTTGCCGTACAGAACTACGCTTCCATCTTACAATACTGCAATCAATAACGGAATTTCTTACTGATTCCGGGCATGCTGCCCAGGATAGCAGATCCACTACTGTATTCTGTAGTATTAAGGAAAATTTTACTTTGTCCGTCTCAGCTGCGTGAATATACAGTTCACTGCTGCAATGGTTATCGGTCTCAGGCTGACTCGCCCATTCTGAAACCACAAACCTTGTTATTAACCGTAACTAGTTGCATTAACATGGTCCCAAGAGATACGAACAGCTTTGCACTGTTTGACTTTTGTTCAGTTTGACTTTCCTGTACAAATTTATTCGTACCTTTCGGCACCATGTTGTATAACTAGTTACGGTTAATAACAAGGTAAGTGTTTTGAGTAAGGGTGAGTCAATCCATAATCGTTAACCTTGCAGCAATAAATTATTCGTGCAACTGAGACGGACAAAACAAAAATTTATCAAATTTTCCGGAATTTTGTTTCGTTTCGAAAATAGTTTGTTTTCCGGGCCAATCACACATCATTACGACAACTGGATTGAACTACTGCATCCATCTTATGATATGAAGAAGACCGGCGACGGACAAATTCGGTAACATTTTATTGTAAGTGCGTCTCCCGTTACGGTAAATAAATCATATTTTTTTCAGAATAAGCATTTGTACAATCGCTAACATGTTCAGTACGACAGAAATGTCATTCTTTCCTTAGTGACGGAATTAACTGCAGTCGTGAAAAGCAGAAACGTTTCTCTAGTCTTGATTCCATTGGATCCAGATGTTATAAAATGATAATGAAAATAAGTATGCTTCATTTTTAATTTTTTAAATTAAAATTTACACTTAACCATTAAATACATTAACCGAAGGTAGCATCATGCTATTGATAACATACAGAGAAAGTATTAAATAAGGATAAGAAAAAATAAAGTAAGCTATTTTCTTTAATTTAATACCGCTTTTTGAAAGCGTCAAAACAAACTTAAATCTCCTCCTATATAACAATTTTGACAAAGGTCAAAGTGAACCAAACTGCATGAACGAAATACACAGTGGCTGAGAACAAGTCATCCAGATAGGCAGCTTGCACTTTGTGTTTCCTTTTTGGGCGGGCTGAAGAGCATGTCATCCTCTTATTTGTCTCCAATTTAAGATTGGTTTGATTGTTTTCTGGTACTGCTAGTAGAAGTTTTAGAGTGTGGAAATGCTCGTCCTGAGTTGCGTAGGAACTCTGTGGTTATAGCATTTCTCTTTCATGTAAAGTTTTGTCCTCACGTTTTGACGGACAGTCTTCATTTATGATATAACCAATAATCCATTTGACATCACTTTCAGTTTACGAACAAAAATAAATAAGACTGGCACTGATACCTGCAACGTCAATTTTTACGCGACTAGATGTGAAACACAGCTGTTCAGCAGTTTCGACATTAACAATCGGCCCCCCACAGAACCAAACAACAATCCAAACGTTAAGCTATCGGCAATCCCGCTGACTGCTGGCTTGTCTTTCGTCTTTTCAAGTTGCACGACTTGTTTTCAGTGGTGCGATTATGCCTTAAAAAAAGAAATACAAGTCGCGACCTCCCCTTTTTCTCGGCGCCTCTGGTTAAATCTTCTCTTGGATCATACTTCCCCGTTGTCTGATAGGAATCCTCATAGCCAGTGCGTATATTTCATGACAACATGTTTGTCCCTTTATTATTTTCTGCTTATAGGTTCAGACACGACGGAAATGAGTTCGTTCGAATCGAAAAGAGCAATTCGGACAATGTTGTAAACGGAATTTCACCTTTTAGCTTAGTACTTCAAAAACGACGCAGAAGACATATCACAAGGTGTTCAGTGGCAAGCTAAATCATGCGCATGTCCCTATTTAGATAGTGCAATTTATGGAAAGAGATGACAAGGGTTATTCTATATTCCATTTTTTTCTTTTCAGGTACGAAACTGTGAGTTGAATGGACTTCACGACCTTAATGATGGGTCCGATTATGTACGGGGCAAGATCGTGGAATATATGAACAAGCTAATCGGCTATGGAGTTGCAGGATTCAGGTAATATAATACAGAGACTACCGCTTGTTTTAATTTTTCAGCATATTTTTATACTTTCGATTAATACGCTGGTTATTTGATTTGTCCCCTCGTTCAGCGACATACAGTGTAGTGCTGTTGCCGATATAATATACTCTGTGCCCAACGGAAATGGAGGCTACAGTTACATGTAAAGAAATTTGAATAATAATATTATAATTACTCCTTGCGGAACGGTACAACTACACATAACGATGGTAGACAAGGGAAACTTCATAACTCTATTTTGTTAAATTTTATGGGAGAAGCAAAAACAGTTCCTTAAAAAATAAATGAAGTGATACGGATAATGTTGCTACATGTGTAACAAGATAGTAGAAGCCTAGCTACTGACGGATTAGATAAATCGCTGCAGTTTCAAATCTCTCTTTGATATTGGAAGTACTGATTGCTGTAATTACGTGGTCTTCAAAGACGGGTGAAGTTACACGATTTTCATTGCCCACAGATTCTAGGGCACAGGAAGAGCGTGGACGACTTAAATATAGAATTAACTGGGTTGCAGAGGGATCCAGTTTTCAACGGTGTCCTGCACTTCCTTGTCACAGGTGAACCTCTGACCTTTCCGAGATTTCTTTAAGGGGCCGAAGATATTTGAGTCACATAGGGAGACATCGGGGCTGTAAGGAGGATTTTCGTGGACATCCCATCGAAATTTTTGAAGGATCCTTGGGATCTTCTTAGCCACATGTGATCTAGCGTTGTTCTGGAGAAGCAGTAGCCCATTCGAGAGCTGGTCCCTGCGCGTGTTCTAGACGCCCCGTTTGAGCGTCAGCTTACGTGTTACACCCCGCAGTAGCCAGTCGATCAGTGGGGTCCTTCATCGTCTAAAAAGAAATTGAGCAATACTTCCCTGCCTTTCGGAACAGAGTGAGGTTTTTTTATTTTATTTTTGGACGAAAGGAGTTAGGATGCGCCACTTCACGCTTATCCATTTGGAGGATACAACGAATTGGTGACAGCACGTTTCATCACATGCCAGAACCTGAGCAATGAAATCCGTTTCTTAATACATCTGTCCCAACGGATGGATCAGGAAAACAGCAGCTCTCGCGGTCTTTTGATTCTATGAAAGATATTTGGACAACCACAAATTCCTCCATTAACGAAGCTTCTCGTGGATTATGTGATGCGCATTTCCTTTGCTTATCGACAGCTCAACAGTATTATCACTTGCGGTGATTCAACGATTCGTACGGATGAATTCCTCCATAGCGAAAAAGTGGCACTGGTGCTGACAATGTGAACCTGCGTAGGGTGTTGCGTGTACTTTATGTTTACAAGTTGCGTCTCACAACGCTGACCCCCGGAATATTGTGCACAGTGCGAGACACTGCTCTCCGTTCACCTCTTTTATTCTGAAATCAGTCTATGAGGTGTACTCTCCTTCGGTCTTGAGAAACTGGATAGCCTCTCTCTATGCTGATGAGGAGGGATCTGTCATGCAAAGAACTGCACAGAAATTCCTCCAAGAGTGAGGGAATTTCTGTGAAGCCTTTAATTCCGCTTGAACTGGGAATCACACAGCTCCATCACACGACAGTCACCATCAAACTAGAATTACATACAACGCCGTTTCAGCGAATGTCTCCTTGTCTCGAGCATACCTTATATTCGTTCATTTATTCTAGGATTGACGCAGCCAAACACATGTGGCCGAACAATCTAGCCAAAATCTACGGCGCACTAAGCAACCTCAACAGTAATTATTTTGGCGGAGGCAAGCGACCATTCATCTACCAAGAAGTCATCGACCCAGGTAATCACAATTCCATGAAGAAACGAAGGATTTTTGGAGGCATCCACTTCAACTCTTTCATAGCCTGACTCCGCTGACTATTAAATTGTTCTTCATGTTACAGGTACTGAAGCCGTGAAGAAAGGCGAGTATGTCGGCATGGGAAGAGTCTGTGAGTTCAAGTATGGAACTGAGCTGGCGAACTGCTTCAACAGAAAGAACCAGATGAAGTGGCTGTATAACTTCGGTAAAAATTTCAAGAAATATTCGCTTTTACTTAGCAATATTTACAGTCAAACGTTGAAGTATTTCTCTGACGTTCAAATAACATTATGTAATTAGACTGAAGGATAGTTGCTTCGTAACGGACACTAGTAAAAAAAGGAATAAGAATTGAGACCAGTAGCATGTTGAAGAACACGTTAAATGTCATGTCACGTGGTCGTATAGGCTACCTAAGTTACGTAATTCGTTTGAATGATATAATGATATTTGCATCGCAATTAAATGCAGACTGCAAAACAAGGAATAAGAATTGATTTCAGTATCGTTTTGAAGAACACATCAAATGAGACGTGGTAGTGTAGACTACCTACATACAGAATACTTCTTTTTCATTCCTCAGATTTTTTGTCTGTAGTTGTACAAAGTATTGATGTCCTGTTACAGGTGAAAGTTGGGGCCTGGTCAACGGTAACAATGCACTTGTATTCATCGATAACCACGACAACCAGAGAGGCCATGGTGGCGGCGGAAAAGTCATCACATTCCAAAACCCAAAACTGTACAAGGCACGTGAAAAGACTTAATTCTAATGATACCTCCGTCCTTGGGGTAAACGACGATGAGAAATTCTTACATTAAATTTTCAGTTATATTTGCGTATCTAATATGCTTAGGAAAATGAAAAAAAAATTGCCGTATGGTGATTTTGAGCTGCCATATTAAATACTTCTAAAGTTATTTTCGCTAATACGAGTGTTGGAACTTAAATAGTGACCACTATTTATTTACAACCGATACATAACAGTTACATGTTTGCACCCGTTACTGTCCTTCAAAGTAGTCACCAGACTTCTGAAGAGCCCGTAGCCAGCGATGTGGAACGCGTAGTATACCGTTAGCAGACCCTGTTCTGTTGATGGTGCGAAGGGAGCGGTCTAAACTTATGGTGATTTTCGTGTATGACTGTGATGGTGCTATGGCTCAAATGGTTCAAATGGCTCTGAGCACTATAGGACTTAACAGCTGTGGTCATCAGTCCCCTAGAACTTATAACTACTTAAACCTAACCAACCTAAGGACATCACACACATCCATGCCCGAGGCAGGATTCGAACCTGTGACCGTAGCGGTCACGCGGTTCCAGACTGAAGCGCCTAGAACAGCACGGCCACACCGGCCGGCGATGGTGTTATCCTAAAACATTACGTTCCTTCACGGCAGGCAGTCAATGCACAGTATTATTGTCTGTTTTTGGAGCATCACCTGCGACCAGCTTTGCGAAACAAACGACGACACTTTCTGCGCAACCCACCCACCGTTTTTCACAACGCGCGGGGGCACACAGCGCATGCTGTGGCTACTCTGTTCGGTCGGTGGGACTGGGAAGAACTGTACCATCCGCCATACCACGCGGATTTAAGTCCTTGTGACTTTGATTTGATTCCGAAGATGAAGGAAGATTCGACAGGCAGTAGACCGATCCATTCGCACCATCAACAGAACAGGCTGTGCTAACATTATACTACATCTACATCCATACCCCGCAAGCCACCTGACGGTGTGCGGTGGAGGGTACCTTGAGTACCACTATCGGTTCTCCCTTCTATTCCAATCTCGTATTGTTCGTGGAAAGGATTGTCGGTATGCCTCTGTGTGAGCTCTAATATCTCTGATTTTATCCTCATGGTCTCTTCGCGAGATATACGTAGGAGGGAGCAATATACTGCTTGACTCCACGGTGAAGGTATGTTCTCGAAACTTCAACAAAAGCCCGTACCGAGCTACTGAGAGTCTCTCCTGCAGAGTCTTCCACTGGAGTTTATCTATCACCTCCGTAACGCTTTCGCGATTACTAAATCATCCTGTAACGAAGCGCGCTGCTCTCCGTTGGATCTTCTCTATCAATCCTATCTGGTACGCCTTCCACATAGCTGGGCAAAGGGTTCTACACAACGCTGGTGACTACTTTGAGGGACAGTAACAGGTGAAAACATGTAACTCTTTTGTATCGGTTGTGAATAAATAGTTGCCACCCTTTAAGTTCCAACCCTAGTATAAGAAGATGAGCAAAGAAAAGTACTATCGGATCTCACACCAGGAAGAACATTAACTTTGGTTAATCAGGACGGCAGTCGGATACAAGCACGATCTTGCCGGGTTACCCAATCTGAGATTTGCATGAAGTGATCATATAAGCCAGGGTGGTCGTACGAAGGCTGGAATCGTAGCGTGCAGGACCTCGTTGTATCCTCATGGGTGTGATTACTCGCATGTAAACATCAAATCGCTCTGATGTGTGATGGATGCAGCTAGTGAACTTTCTTGTGAAAAACTCAGATTTCTAGAAGATTAGAAGACCAGCTAAGTACGTGCCGCTTCATAACTCTTCGTGCTGTTCACCAATGCTAGCAGACCGTTGACGTTCCAGGTCTTTCTCTTCATCCTACGTACAGTTTTTCCGTACATATACCTCACCGTTAGCTTTAACAGGTAGGCCCTGTAAATAAAAATCTAGAATAGTCACAAAGGTCGTAAAAATAATTGCTCTGATTTGATAGCTGAGTACGGTTGTGGGACAGTCTATGATGGTACAGCCTATTTGAAACGATGTTTCCCTGTTAATAACTAGAGAGTCGACGGAGTGCTGTCGATCTAACAAGTTTAAAGGTTTAAAGGATGCGTTCCGTTAGCAAAGATTTTATCAGAGCCCCTGTTGTAAGTCACTTGATGTTAACAGTGATGAGCGCTTGTCCTCTCTGGTATAAATTGTGGTTTAGGCGCATTCCGAAAGCCCTGCATCATCCTTCGTTCTTTCTTATTCATTCTAGGATGATATCACATCGAGTGAATGCACGTTACTTGCTACTTGTTGCCTTCGCTCTGGGTACTTGATGCATTTCAACTACAGTGTTTCGCTGAACAACCTGGCGGCACTTATACAGAAACTGATATAGTTTTTTTTATTAGGAAACCAGCTGGACGGAGTAATACAAAAAGAGACAAAGAGATAATATCGCTCTTTTATATCTCTTTATATCTTTATGTTTCTGTTTCCTATGACGAAGAAAGAAAAAAATAGGTCAGAACAGTCTGTGTTTGCTAAAGTAATCAGTACTTCTAATAACGTTTTTTAATGATTTAAAGGCATCATGTTTTCTAAACCCTTTCTAGGTTATTTTGTGGAGACAAGCGAACTTACTTTTTGGAACCTAAAATGCAATGTCGTGTCAGTTAGTGAACGTCCATTAATTACGTGGCTCTTTTTCAAATTTTGACCACTCTCCTCCTCCCTTGGTGAGATTTGGTGATAGCGAGACCCCCCCCCCCCCTCCACGCGCCCACACGCGAGGTCTACCCACTAATATTTTACAGTTGAACTCCTTCGATACGTTCAAGTTTCCACTTCATACCAGTAAAATATCAGTTAGGTTGCTCGAATTAATTTTATAAAGCAAAATATTACCCATGAAAATAATGTATATTCTTGGAATTAAAACAGTTGACATGAGATTTTAATTGCCGCCACCGCCTCCATTTCAATGAGATTTAGTCAGATTTTGCCGGACCCCTGCCCCCCCTCCCCCCCATCTCGAGCTCATGTAATGAATTCTGACGTTATTCCATTAATCTCCCTACAAAATATGACGTTTCTTTATATTTGGGATACAAATTTAATATCTTAGTATGTTACACAAAGGAAATAGATAATTCAACGAATGGACACATAATTCTAAAAGCATTTCCCTGAACATTTGAAACATTTTCTGACAACCGTATTTTTAACTTCAAGGTTTATTTTATCTCCTATGCCTCTCTTCGTACTCAGTACTGTAAGACGTAACTTTTATTTTGACGATGACGTTATCAGCACTACATTTATGCCAATAAAACTTAAATAATTTGCAGATGGCGAACGCCTTCATGTTGGCGTGGCCGTTTGGCTTCCCACGAGTGATGTCCAGCTACGAGTTCGGCAGCACGGACGATGGTCCACCACAGGACGGCAACCAACACATCATCTCTCCCACCATCAACTCTGACGACTCATGCGCTAGGCCCTGGGTGTGTGAACACCGCTGGAGGCAGATCTACAACATGGTCGGATTCAGGAACAACGCGGGAAGTAAGTACTCAATCTGCTTTAGGCACCCTAAATTGCGATGAAAATACGTCATATCTTGTAATACAAAACAACTCTCCTAACCAATGAATTGTGGGCGCTCTATGATTAAGATTTACAGTGTACACAACAGCAGAAAAAGCTCGTCAGATGCTTACAAATGAATCGCACAAGGTCATGGAAAATAAAAATAAACTCCAGAAATGATATTTAACAATGCAACCTATTCGGCGAATGCCATTTCTATTTACACGAGTTCTTGATGAAAGATAAGCAATAGTATACAAAAACAAATAGCATAGACATTGTCGGGTGTTTGAGCTATAAATAACTGAACACAAAATTAATTTAGAATCGAGTACTACACTTATATAAATTATATCAGTCGACGAGTCTAACACGAAAGCAACACCAGATAAAAACGTAGAAATTATGTGGTACAGATGAATTATCTAAGCGACACAACATATCAAAGCCGCAACATTACACTCTGTGTAGCTTTTGACACATTAGGTTAAAGATAAATTAATAAAATTATGCTTATCGAAGGGATGAAACATCTAGATCATAGAAAATTTCAATGAGCAACACAGCTTACCTCGCTTGAAACAATCGTAGGCTACTGCTGTTAGCAAAAATATACACTATAAAACAGATAATACTTGGATGTATGGAAACAATTTTAATAAAAGAAATACTGTCATTCTAAAACGCGCTCCGTCGTGTTAATACATTTATTATTATATGTGCCGTAAACAGAAAAGACAACTCTAACATTAGGAATACAAGTAACAGCCCACCTCCGCAGTGGTCAGCGGTGATGGCTGCCATGCGAAGACCCGATTCTCGGCACCGCCAAGAGCTTTTATTTGATGGGAGAACTGGTTCGGGCTGCACTAAGCCTCGTAAAATCAGCTGGGGAGCTACTTGATGGAGTAGTAGCAGTAGCAGCTCCACGGTCTGGAAAGTCTGCAAAATGGCCGGGAGAGCGGTCTGCTGACCACATAACCCTCCGTACCGCAACAGTATGACGCCGCAAGGCAGAGGATGATATGGCAGCCGGTAGAAATCCCTAGGGCCCTCACGATATTGTGAGTAGCTCGTTAAAACTGAGTAAAGTACTTTTCCTTCGCTTAAGCATCCCACACTGAGCAGTATATAAATTTCTTAGCACTTTACGTTTCTAATACTTTAATTTAATTTCGTTGCCCGTAATTCAAAAGTAAGTATTTTGACAAAGTCCCCATCAGTGATATTAACGTTTTGGACTCATTCTTATACAATTACATATTTTCGTTCTACTTTATGCCATTAGCTACCGCGATGAGCAACTGGTGGGACAACGGCAACTACCAGATTGCTTTCTCCAGAGGAAACACCGGTTTCATTGCCATTAACAACGAGGCCAATTCCAACCTGAAACAAACGCTTCAGGTAGGTATCGCATTTTTTATTAGCTATCATCACCGGTTTTGACATGTAAAAGTCTGATAATCACTGGTTGCTTACAGACTGGTCTACCTGCTGGTTCATACTGTGACGTCATCTCTGGTAACAAGAGTGGAAGCAGCTGCACGGGCAAGACCATCACCGTCAATGGTGACGGAACGGCCTACATCGAAATCCCTTACAACCAGGACGATGGTGTTGTGGCTATCCACACAGGCGTAAGTAACCGTGGAAAACAGTCTCAAGAACAACCGTTATCTGTTGCGTTTTAACTGTTCAACCATGATGTAATCTTACGTAATCTGTATCTCAGTCCACAACTTACTGAAACACCCTTGAATTGTCACTGAACTACACCACAGCTATCAGGTTAATTTGTAATTTATTTTACAGGCCAAGCTGTAATCTCACAGGATGACTGGAAGCCGTTATAGAGACCACAGGAACGAACTGACAAAGCAGATTATTCAATACCAACTTCACTGATCAATGATAAATTTCATTTTATTTTTAAATTTAAAAGTGAAACCAATTGAAACTCTGTAGCCTAATTTGATGAATAAAATTTTTGCACACCCGAAAGGTTTATACCTAAATTAACCCATTCTGTAGTATCCATAATGAGATTTTCACTCTGCAGCGGAGTGGCAGATTAAAACTGTGTGTCCGACCGAGACTCGAACTCGGGACCTTTGCCTTTCGCGGGGAAGTGCTCTACCATCTGAGGAGAGCTTCTGTTAAGTTTGGAAGGTAGGAGACGAGATACTGGCCGAAGTAAAGCTGTGAGTACCGGGCGTGAGTCGTGCTTCGGTAGCTCAGATGGTAGAGCACTTGCCCGCGAATGGCAAAGGTCCCGAGTTCGAGTCTCGGTCGGGCACACAGTATTAATCTGCCAGGAAGTTTCATTCTGTAGTATGTTTGAACACCTTCCGTATAAACAGGTATGTATAAAAAAACACAGGATAAAATGCACATTTAACTCTGACTTTGGACACCCCCATTGCCGTCTCTTACTATAACACAGTGTTCATTGGGTTATAATACAATAATGGGCTAAAAAGATAAACCCTACGTTGCTACCTTCACTCTAGACATATACCAAGAAACTATTGCTTCAGTTTCTTTCTAGAGCATTATTGGATGCCAGTGTTGGAGATGTAGCACACTTTCATTTAAGCTGCTAACGGCGGCTTTCAGAATTAAAATTTCTAGTGACTTAGGTATTAGGTACATAATATTGAAGTACTTGATAACCCAATTAATTTTAACCAAAACATTTATATCAGTCTTGTTTAATGGAATTAATGGGTGTTACCAATATAGGTACAGCGCAAAATACCAGACCTCATTACACAGGCCTTCAAAATACATAGCCAAGCAACAAAACTAATATGTGCGAAAATACATACAAAGACTATTTACTACTGACAACGTTACATTTACGTCGTTGCGACTGGCATTTTTACTCTTCTCTCCGTTAAATCATATTATTGAACTACAGTATAATGCAGTTACTGAAATTATAAGTATTTTCAACTACTCTGGCAGGAAATCTGGGCTGTAAAATAACCGGAGTTAGTACTTACTAGACTGTACAATAATTAACAGTATTAATTTAAGCCGGCAGGGGTGGCCGAGCGATTCTAGGCGCTATAGTCTGGAACCGCGTGACCGCTACGGTCGCAGGTTTGAATCCTGCCTTGTGCATAGATTTGTGTGATGTCTTTAGATTAGTTAGGTTTAATTAGTTCTAAGTTCTAGGGGGCTGATGACCTCAGCAGTTAAGTCCCTTAGTGCTCAGAGCCATTTGAAGTATTAATTTACGACTCCTAGCGAGCAAAACACTGAAACGAAAAGACGTTTATGGTCCTCTTAACATAGAGGTATTTTGAGGTGGCGCACTAACATAGCAGAGAAATTATGTAAATCAGAGTTGACTTTCTGAAAGAATTCTCCCCCACCGTCCCGCGCATGGAGTACAATAGAGCATCGATAGTCCGAAACAAATGGAGATAGAGGTCGTGGGGAGGGAGGCATTTCGATAACTGATTCTCCAAGTAACTGATTATTTACGTAAACATATCTTGCTAGTGTTCACAGGAGTATGAAAGAAAAAATTCTAAAATGAACGCATACACAATGTAAACGTACCACAGCGATATAAGAGAAGTCAACACGCACAGCGATATAAGAGAAGTCAACACGAACACTTTGATATAGTACTCTTGTAGTCTGTAATGCCGGTAAACATCCTCAAATTGGTCTGCTAAGCGACTGCGCGTCGCCTGAGATTTCGCAATACGACCTCGTCCTCCTAAGCCACCGTCTTAGACGAGCATTTACAATTTTTTTACCTCGCAAATTTGTGAATTTTAACAGTGCGAAATTAGCTATCAATTCATTTTGTGTTTTGGACTTCTTATAATGAGACTACTGTGTTTGTAAGGGTTAAGTTTAGACAGAATTGTAAATGCAATTAGTTTTTGCATAATGTGTTCAAAAGTCTTTCCCTTTCATTTATCTCACAACCAAGTACAGCCGGTAGGATAGAAGAACGAGTGGATATTAAAAATCTCCGCGGCGCGCATGTGCTGTAAGTTAAGCGGCTTTTGTAAGTCATTTTGATAGATCATAAGTGTGTTACATCAAAGTGTTCGTGTCGTCTTCCCCTACACTATTGTGGTACATTATAAACAGGTATCGTTAACACGCCGTATACTTTGTACCCCACTTAACACGAGGAACTAAGTGCGTAGTTTACTATCAAAAGCTGAAAATGGTCAATAAAGTAGACCTAGAATTTAGACAAAGAACTGCAACATTTGTTTTTGAGGGAAATCTTCGAAGCGTTCCTTTCCACAAAGTCTCGCAAATGTTTTAAAGACAGCAGTCGGAGAGCGTCGCGTCCGTATTGTTGTTCTCACCACTTCACAACTGTCGGAAGGTAAGGCAAAATTACGTCACTGGATGATCCTTTTCAGCACCATCGTTGTCGCTATGCTCCCCACATCCGCTATGGCACTGACAATGATTTCTGACAGCCAGGGTCATCAACATCACATTCGAACAGGCCTTGAATATTTTCCTTATCGAATTCTTCAAATCCTGACGATTTTTCGGCCATCCCAGCTAAAACTCTACCAGTTTCTACGCAAGTTTCCCACCTTACTGTCAAGTATACTCACAAATTTTATGAAGACATCACTTTTGTTTTTAATGACCGATATTTTGCCTTTCCAACTCTGTATTCCCAAGCTAAGGTTGAATCACTACTAAGCTTCCTTTAATAGCACTATGAAGTTTATCGTTCACTAAAAATAATGAGTTTACGCTTGGTCGCCATTGCAGACGTCACAACAGCACGAACTGTCACAGCATTAGAATTTTCCAACTGGAATTCTTTCGATTAATCGGTGTTAAGACTGACGGGCGTTCGAATAATCGATGTTCTACTGTAATTTAGGAAAGCTATCGTAAACGCAGAAAAAAAATGAAAGGAGCGGAATTTTAACTTTCTGCTTCTTATTCGATAAAGGTGGAGAGCAGACTTACATAGGTCAAGGTAAGTGAAAGCTGGAGTTTTACTGCCCTGAGTGTGTTCGCAAGGGTATACAGGGAATATAAAGTTTCAAGATGTAGAAAACTTGTAGGCGATTATGGCTTAGTTCAAAGTCAATGGCCAAACCCACATCGGTAATAAAATAGATGTATTACGCGTAAATAGACGATAAGAACCAATATCGTTTAACTACAATTCCAGACATCAGTTTCTGGATCAGTTACAATCACAGCCCTAGAGTGTACTGCAGTATGTCACAGGAGCGATTCAGACAAACCAGAACAACAGAATCCGAAGAAATAGTAGTACAACGTCCCCAACCCCCCACCCAAATACCCAAACTACCCCTACATCCCCCCCCCCCAAACCAACTTAAGTCACTAGTAAAATTCATCCTCGACAAAAAGCTTTAACCCTTAAGCAGTGACATATATTAAAATGCTCTAACTCTCCGTTAGGTCAGTGTAACTCGAAACTAAAACACAAAGAAGAACACAATACTCCATCATTCCATGAGACAATTATTTAAGGCCGGCCACGGTGGCCGAGCGGTTCTAGGCAATTCAGTCCGGAACCGCGCGACTGCTACGGTCGCAGGTTCGAATCCTGCCTCGGGCATGGATGTGTGTCATGTCTTTAGGTTAGTTAGAATTAAGTAGTTCTAAGTTCTAGGGGACTGATGACCTCAGATGTTAAGTCCCATAGTGCTCAGAGCCATTTGAACCATTTGACAATTATTTAAAATGTGCTTTTTGAATCCCTTTTAGAAGGATAATAACAATTTCAATTATGTTTTGATCATCTTTTATTTACAAATAATTGATTTTTGAATATTAATTTTCAGAATCCTTTTAACACAGAGGCATTACATTTTACATGTTAGGGCCTATATAGTATAAAACATTCATTCTTTGTTGCCTCTTTACAGGATGTGCAGATAGCACTAGTGTGCTTTCCACACACATGCTTGCAACAAATCACACATACTGTGGAATTCTTGCTGTCATTCGTACATATGAAACCTTCTTCTCTTGCTACGCAGCGTTACCTTGTTCTTCCCATCCTTACGTGTCGGCACCACTTCCTTTCTCTGCTAGATAAAGCTTCTTTTTATTGTAGATTTAGATTGTTCATCCTTCGGACAATATAGTCTATTAGTAAGCTCTTAGTCACAGTCTGCAGAAATTCATATCCTGTAACTTTAATACCAAAGCGAAATTTGTAAAGGATATACGTCCAAAGAGCAGACAGTTTACCAACAGAAAAACGCTCTTAGTGGCCATTTCCTCATTCATCTGCCAAGGCTGACATTACTAGGTAGCTCATCACAGGTGACTGCTCCATATTTTGTATGGTTGTTACAACTTCCGGCTTTTTCGGAGAACCTGTCTCCTCAAAGATCTTTCGGTTATTTCCCATCGCGAAGATGAGTAAAGCAGATCGCGATTTGATTGGGACATATGGCACCACTGCTACAGCTTGCGTAAAACCGAACAGACTTGAGCTGCAGTTCTTTGCTTATTGCGCAAAAATTGCGGGATAATACCTGGTTTGTCGCTTCGTAATAGTTCTAGTAGTGTCAAAATTTTTTCCAATAGAATTCTTGCAAGGGAACGCTGGTGTACCCTTTGGCAGGAGCTATATTTATATCTGTGTGTTCTAGAGGAATAAATAAATGTAGCATTTCTGTACGCTTGTTTGGTTTGTTGAAAGGACTAATTGGCTGTGTGCCTACATATATTTAAAAGTTAATGAGATAAAATTTTCTCAAGTTAATCTAAGCAGTTTGTGCCGTATTTTCTTTTTATTTATTATTTTTTGGTACCTACTGTCGCAAGGAACATCGGCCACGATATGGAATTGGCTGTTCGTCTATTGTCATATATTCTCCAGGAGTTACAGCTTCAAATACTTACCTTGCAACGGTGTGTTAGTTCATGAACAGCAGCTACGTTTTCAGTCTTTTTCTCATCTATAGTGCTTTTATCACCGAACCGAATACAATGAGGGTAAAAACAGGAATTTCCTGTGTGGCATAGTAACTGCAAATACGTCAGGCCCACGTATACCCCACATGTCTCTGAAATGAAGATGGGAAGCTTTTTCAGTTCCTTCTTATAGAAGTAGACATAGGAAGGCAATCATCTCCACACGGTCTGTATCCTGTGCGTTACGTGATCAAACTGTCCACGACTGTTCATTATGTGCATACTAGTGTACATAACAATGCCATCCATCAATTTATCATCAATACAAAGGGAAAAGAATCTTTGCTGCTACAGCCAGCGCTAAAACACATGGCTGAAGACTATGTTACATATATGGCTTTTGGGTCTTCCCCTACGAAACTGGTTTTATATGCCATTTAGTCTGCCTGTCATTGGTCACACAGTGATCTCTACTAACAAATGAATTCGTAGATTCGTCATTTGAAGAGACAACAACATCTGAATCTGCTCACTTATTTCAGTGTCGTCGTCTGAAACTTTCTGTGTATTCAATAAACATTTCTTCAAACACGTGACCTGTCAAAAAAGTTATAATGACAAATTTACTAGTGATGCACACGAAATGTAACGACGGTAGACACTAACCGATCGCGTCGGGTCGCTGATCAGATAAACAAAGTGTACAGTTGGTGGAGTGCACAGCTCGGCATTACCACTCAACTACAAGTTTACGAAATGCCGCTAGATGGTTACATACTATGGCAGACCTTTATTTCCATGCACTTGGCAGACTTTTATCCCCGTTTGCTAAGCATAAATCCCGCTACGTAGTAACACTTTCGTCGGATATGCCAATTCATTCGATATATTGTAAAGTTAAATCGGACATCACAATATGTTATAGTCATACTGACAGAGAAACTTATCTTTTGGGTTTCTGAATGAGTTACAGTACATTAAGTTCTGGATTTTATCACACAGTAATCCTTTTGTATTCCTAAAGGAGAGTACACCAGTTTTGTTGGTTTTATCCACCTGTAGTCAGCTGAACATGTTGGTAGACATTAAGGCGTTAATACCTGAACTGAATCACTTCCGTAAACGGAAGTGTGTGTTTGAAGTTCGTTGAATAATGTGCGTGTGACAGTGCGGACACGGAGCAGGGAATCGGCTTTCGTGTGCAATGTCAAGATGAACTCTGTTCAATCGATTTTAAGATCTAACACGAAACTAAATTACCAGTACAATTTAGCTGCAGAGGAATTAGGGCCCCAGGCCAGAGAATATGAGAAAATCAAATAAGCGTGACTACAAGCGAACATTTAGCCAGGGAATGTTGAATAAGCGTAATGGGTTGTGTTGGTGCAACGTATGACAGGCACTATATCGTTTCCCTTGTCTGATTTTCAGCCCAGAAGAATTCGTGGACTAATACAGGTGTTAGGGACCTTGTACATTTGTCTGACAAAAAGCACAAAAACTCCCACTTACACAAAAATGCTGAAATGTCAGCGGTAAAGTGAACATCAGTACTCAATTTGACAACGAATACAATGGGACTCTGAAGAAACATGACGAGCAAGTGAACAGTAATAGATATATCCTCTCCATGTTAATAGACTGGTCAAGATTTTGCGGGTCGTTTAGCATTACGTGGTCACGACGAAAGGAAAGATTCAGAAAACCCACTAGTGCTTAGTGTGCTAGTAAATTTAGTAAATGCTATTAACGGTTCAATGAAGGAACACTTACTACGCAGACTCCCCGTCACATCCCCTCAGATTTAGTGGTAAGAGGGTTCAGTGGACAGCACGACAAAAATTTTACACAGATCAAGCATGAAAACAGGTAGACGGTGTACTGAACTATGAAAAATAGCAAAACAGAAACAGTCAATGATCCAAGCACAAGTCGTGCCACGTAGGGAGTTCGAAATAGTAATGGCGTCACGATGTTTGACTGTCACGTGGGCGAATATCGTTACAGCCTCACTTCTTTTTTTCCTTTTTTCACTATATTCAAATTTGTGTCTGTGTCGTGGTGTAACGTCCGTTTGCAACAGCGGGATGTAAAAGGGATCTATAATGAAGTTGATTCTGCAAAACTATTCCATTACCAGACGAAAGGAAATAGTTTTTGAATGGAAACCGCAAATTTTTTATGACTGGGCAACAAGTAAACTGCATTACCTCCTTGCCCGATTTACTCGTAGGTGTTCGAGTGAATGTGAAAGTGAGCACTCCCAAGGAAATGATTAAAACGTAATAGTTTGTCACAGAAGTGGCTAAAAATGTACGCAACAGTTTCAAAGTCACACAGTTTCTCTGTGTTCTGTCGAAACATACGTTTTTAAGGTTTTGTTTTTTGAAGTTCCGTTTCATTTTGGTAGTTTTGCCTCTTGAATTCCTTTGTTGTAACAATTCACACTCGTGTATTTGTTGTTTGCTGCTCTCACTATCCATCACGTTTAGTTGCGGCGGTAATGTATTCTTACTACATAAATCACATTCTGTACCCAATGTATAGTATGACAACTGCGAAGAGAACAAATATTTCAATGACCAGAAAGACAATTTTTAATGTTGTGAAAGAAAATAAAGAATATGGGAGGAGGAAGTTCTGAACACGGCATTCCCGCTTGACAGTCCAACATCATGACCACTTAACCACGACTGTTCAATTTCGCTAAGTATTGCACTTCTTGGCTTGGACCGTTCACTGGGAAGTTCAGTACACTTTTTTTCTGTTGTCATGCTTGATGTGTTCAGTTTTTACGGGCTGTCTACTGGGCCATCTTATCAGTAAATCTGACGGGGGTTGCGATGAGGAGTTTCCCTCGGCAAAAACTGCAACTGTGTTTAAAAGTATATCCGAAACAGTTGAAAATGAACTTCTGGACTCTATGCTGAGTGTATAGAAAGAAATAATAACGCAAGAAATTAGTGCGCATTATTTGGTTATAATGGCGGACGAAACAACACATGTGTTTACCGTGCAACAATTAGTGGTTGTGTATCGATACGAGCTTCATGACTCTGTTGTGGAGAGATTTTGGGGCTTCTTTATGCGTGACGCACAGGATGCTGAGACGCTATGTAAAGTCATAAATTCTGAACTGCAAAAAGATGCAGATGGAAGGACGAAAAAAGTGATCGCACAATGCTATGATGGTGCTGCTGTTATGGGCAGAGGCATTAATGGTGTTCAGGCAAGGATTAAGCAGTATCTCCTAGGGCTTATTATGTTCACTGCTATGCTCTGCAGTTTAATCTCGTCCTACAAAAAGTTGCGTCTATAAACAAATCTGCTAGAATTTTTTTCTAATCCCTTTCCAGCTTTTTTATCCTGGTCGTCACACGGAACAAGTGTGCTAGACAGAATTGTGCAAACTAGACTACCACGAACAACAGCTACAGGATGGGTGTTTAACATTCGGGCAGTCCACACAGTTAAAGAGAACGAGGAAAGTATGATCGAGTGTTTAAGTATACTACGCAGAAAAGACTTTCAAAGCGCAAGTGGCGTTCTTGCATTGCTGCAACTTCTACTAGGCAACAACTTGGATCTAGACACATTTCCGCAGTTATGTGAACTCATGAGGATAACAACTCCTCTAAAGGAACGTTGTTGCTTAACAATGAAAAGGATAAAAACGTTTCTTCGAAACACCGTAACAGAGAACAGACTTCCGGCATTGTCAATGCTTGCAATTGAGAAAAGTTTGTGATCATACTAAAGACTTGATTCCTAAAGTGATCGATACATTGGCCCGATTGAAATACAGACGCATATATTTCCTTTATAAACAGGCAATGTCAGTCATGCAGCGTAACGTCCAGTAATGTTAACTTTTGTGTGGACAATAAGGAAGGATAGGACATTTCATAAGTATGTCGCTTCCTTGTTTCAGAAAATGAGACTTGGTGAGTGATAAAACTTAAGTAATGACGTGGCTGACGAGAAGGAGAGTAGTGAGAGCTTATACATTCTTTCGTTCTTGCCCTAACCACTACTTAAATATGTCTAGAGCAACAAAATTTCAGAAAAGGAAGTATTTCCTTCGTCAGATAAGTTATGCACATTATTATTATTATTATTATTACTTATATTATTAATTTTTATTATTATTTGTTGACAGTGGCTGCAGTTGTACGAATTTGTTCTTAACCGTAACTGTTATACAGCAGATGCTATTTCACACATTCAGGTTGATCTGAGTCTAAAAACTTTTAAACACCCAAAATGTATCCTCACGAGCCGCCATTGAATTTATGAATAGCACAGGCGGTGGCGTAGGGCTGCTTTCCAAAAAGAGTAGCGACAAAGGTAGTCGAGTCGAAACACGCATAACACAGACACAATGTGGGCAACATTGGATTAAGTAGAGCTCGAGAGAATACCACTCTACTGAGGCATTTACCTTTGTTTTTCATCATCTCAAAGCTGAGTCACAGACGAAAAACTCCCTCAGGTCTGATGTACCCGGTACGAGCATTTTTTGGTTAGTGAGTTTGGTCACAAGTTTGTTTATTCAGTGAGAGAGAGCCGAAAAGTGTTAAGATGGTGTGTTGTCTTTGCCTCAGAACTCTGAGTGCTCGCCTAATTATACGAATCAACAAACGCTTTACCTTCGAATATCGGACACGATCTTTGTTTAGGCACACCATGCACTCACGTCATGCACCATGAAATGGTTTGGTGACTACTGATAGAGGTTTACGTCACCATTAAGCAAGTTATCACTTTCAACTATTCTGCATGAATCTGGCAGACACAGCACAAACATTGTATTTCCTTCCGCATCTCGGGGTCAGGGATTTTCTCTGCCTCATGATGACTGGGTGTTGTGTGCTCTCCTTAGGTTAGTTAGGTTTAAGTAGTATTAAGTTCTAGGGAACTGATGACCTAAGATGTTAAGTTCCATAGTGCTCAGAGCCATTTGAACCATTTGAACCTTCCGCATCTGTCCACCAACTTTCTTAATCTAACATAAGCTTTAGGCCTGTGTGAAATAAAAGACAACCAAAAACTTAAAACTCTTTATAAGGCGGTATACGAATAACTGAAAAGGGCAATCAACGTGAACCTTCTGTTGCTTGCACTCTATGCAATAGTAAAAGCGAGTAAATTAATTAAAATACGATACACGTAGAGTGAATAAGTCGAAGTACATTTTTCTGTTTAGACGCTGTTAGAATACAATGGATGTGGCACATATTGCAAAACTGTAGTCACGAATGAAGCCCATTTCTTTTGTAGCTGTTCAAAATATGTCCTAGAGAAAAGGATGATCCTGATACTTAGCGAAAAACATCAATCAAATGGTTCAAATGGCTCTGAGCACTATGAGACTTAACATCTGTGGTCATCAGTCCCCCAGAACTTAGAACCACTTAAACCTAACTAACCTAAGGACATCACACACATCCATGCCCGAGGCAGGATTAGAACCTGCGACCGTAGCGGTCACACAGTTCCAGACTGAAGCGCCTAGAACCGCACGGCCACACCGAAACATTAATCCCACACAGTGACAGGAATCAGCTGATATTCCCGTAAGAGAGTTATGTAATTAATGTTATCTTCCTCCGACAAATAAACCAAATCTCATTGAATTTAGTTTGAAGGAAGCAAAATCAACACAAATATTTATAATATATTGTGGGAAAGAGTTACGTAGATAATAGGCTACTGCCAGTTACGTATTTGTTTGTCAACAAAGGTGCAGACTGCTCACGTCACAATAATGATTGGCAGAGATTCGACGTTGGGCGATAAGATTTCCCCTGTTCATTATACATATTTATAAGTAATGTTAAATAGATAACACATCAGTGGAAAAAAAGCCCAACATAAAATGTAATGACACGTGTTCTATAACATGTTTCATGAAACTGGTCGCATAAACCTCAAAAGTATCACTCCCAGCTTACTGATCCAGTTTTACAGTACATGGATCGGAACTCTCGCAAATGTATTCATATTAATCTGCTATATCGTTAGCACTGTAATCCAGTTTCTTGAAAATGAAAAAGGAAACTGCTTCTATCAGGTTATATTTAAATTCAGAATTTCTTCCGAAACACTTCAGACTGTGTATTTAGCACAGAAAATGTTCTGCAACAAACTCATAAAGAGTCTATAGTAAACTGTTACATTGGATCAAGTCTGATTGCTATTTTTTATACAAGATCAGCAAGTTTCTAGACTTAATATACAGGAAGTGAACATACCTTGCAGGCGAAGCAGGTAAATGTGCAAAAACACAGTATAAATTTCAGTGCAACATAGTAGAACGATCTACCAAACCTGCAGCCGCGGAGAGTCATTTGTTACATGTGCGCCAACGATATAATAGTCTGCAGCGAAGTACGACAATAATTATGATCTCTGGAGTGATCGATACATGAACCGACTGTTTCAACTAACTATACAATGTTTTGCGTGTTACCATCACAAATGAAGAAGTGGGTTATCAACATTTCTTGAAACCGACCTTCTCAAGACAAAAAAATAATAATTTATAACAAATATGATAGCAATTAATTTGGAAAGAAACGCAATTGATTCACTTCCGCACTATCACCTTGTTAAATGGTTCAAATGGCTCTGAGAACTATGGGACTTAACTTCTGAGGTCATCAGACCCTAGGACTTAGAACTACTTAAACCTAACTAACTTAAGGACAGCACACACATCCATGCCCGAGGCAGGGTTCAAACCTGCGACCGCAGCGGGCTCGCGGTTCCAGACTGTAGCGCCTGGAACCGCATGGCCACTCCGGCCGGGCTCACCTTGTTAAAGAACATAACACTTACCGTTTTGTACACATAGTATCATATAGGGTTAAGCAAAGAAAATAGTTGAGATTTTAAGCTACTGTCATCTTTTGTTACGTTGCTAAATCAAAAAGCTACTTGACCGCCGAATTCATAACTCTGCTTTAACTGTAAAACAGGAATCACTAAACAATTAATACAAACATAGCAAGTTCGGGACTATAATGATCGCTCTGTTCTTCTGCAAGTTATAGCTGATCGTTCTACCGTCCAACTTGACAATGTGAAGATAGAATGATAAGTTTTGGAAATGATCCTAGATATTAAAGTAAAAGTTTTATATTCGATAAAGACTGTAATGTAATTTCTTGCTGTCTCTGATTAGAAAAACATCTATCTCTATTCTAGAGAAGTGGATATAGCACTGAGGGACAGCGCTGATTCGTAAATCATTGGTGTGGTCGAGTGCTGGTATTAAAAGCATCGACGTCTCGTGGCCTAAATTTTTGTTGTCAACTGTTGACCTGCAACTCTTAAATTTTTTTCACATCAATCCAACAAATTCATTTTCCCATTGTTAATTGCTCACGAAATATTGCATAAAAATACGTAACAGCTTTTCGATTTTTCGCTCAACTAATCAATAAAATAGCCAAGCAAAAATTACAATTAACGAATGGAGCTATTGTGGGGCGGCAGGTGGAATAATTGTTATAAAATGAATGTTCCTATTATTTAATGCTGTTGGTGTTGTTTGCCATTCTCAACACTGGCTCTCTAACTACAATATTGGCAACCAGAAAGTGATTAGCAAAACGTGAAGCCTGTAATGAGAATTCCTAGTGCCCACTTCAACTGAGAAATACATTTATAGCTACAGCTTATAGCTCCGAGGAATTAGGAGTTTGTCTGGGATTCATAATCAAAAACCATTCTCTCTAAAATGTTCACTATATTTTGAAAGTCACAGACCAAAAAGAATCCACACAATCCAACTACCAGATCAGTTCAGAGTCTAATGCGCTGATGCAACAATGACTGTTCAAATTAAATGTTTAAGTGAATGATCGCCATAATTTGATGATAATGTTCATCAAACGCCATGCTAAACAATGGTAGAATGTCTGTCCCGCGGCGGCACGTGAAAATATGACATACACAAACTGAAGATAGATCATTAAAGTCAGCCCAGAATTAACACTTCACTCGAAAACGATTTCATGGTTACACGTATCCCAAATAACTTATTACGGCATCCGAGGCTGTTTATAGCAATGATACCGATGCGACGCGACTCCTGGCACAGGTGGTGCGCTAATCAGCGTCTGGAGAGAATTGGGGCCTTTTTCTCTCGCGCAGCATTCATATATATAAAGCCGCGGTGCGGACGGCTAAGGGAACGCCTGATCAAATCCGCTCTCCCGACTAGCTGCTAGGCTAGTAATGCACCACTTTAAGTTATCGAATATATCATTGGTACCTTTGCTGATGGCCGATGAAGCTCTCAATTTAAATGTGCAATCAGCACACAGGTAAGTAATCATAATAAAAGTTGATGTGGCTAAGTCAAATATTTTTGGCGAGAGAATTAATTCAATTACACTACACGCAGTAGACGAGCTCTGAACTTGCTCTTTGGAGATACGCTATCGCTATAGTTTTATAGTTATTCAGTTGAAACTCCTCACATCTTTATGATTATAGCGGATGTCCCTTCTACTTAAATTTAAACATCCTAGCCTTATTTATTCGCCTACTTAATCTATCTTGCTTCCTTAATTTCTAAGTCAAAAACCAGAAAAACATGAATTTCAACTAAAATTTTAATTTGTAAGATCCAGAATACTGTTTCTACTAAATTATTATGAAAAAGGAATCTAAATACAAATTTTTAAGTTTCTAGCTCTTTTATGTCGTGCCAATGGTTTTTACAGAAAAGCGTCCAAATTTCGAAAATGGTTAAAGTTATTGAACTGATATTCAACACATATTAATTTAGTATTACTCCTGACATGCTAGAAACCTTTCAGGTTATTTACTTGATTTTTAAAGTATTGTGCAACATTTATGACGTCAGAGCTAGTTACAGTGGACTAGGCTGGCACACAATGGAAAGACTGATGTGAATTTTATAAGGCCTGAGTATGCTGCTTCCCTACACTATCCGAACAAAAAGCTACTTGTACTCTCCCCGTGTAGCCGCTTTTACGTGACCAGTATGTACTTTGGTGACATTACTAAAGTTAGTACGATATAATCGCATGACGTACCTTTACACAGCGCTCACAATGAGTTACTGGCTTTTCTGTACTCACAGTACGATCTTAGGCGAAAAAAGCGAGTTGAGGTTTTGTTGTATTCACACAACGCGAAAATTTTCATTGAGGTGTTATTCGAAATGTAGCTACATTTCATAATACATGTCAAATGAAAAGTTTTTGGTAAGCGTTATATATTTATAAAAATGTTATAAACAGGTGGGACTGGTTAATTATTTCGATAAATGACGATACCTAACACGTACAGTATAATGAAACGATATTCAGGTCGTCATGAAGATGCATTGTGAAAACGTGAGGTAGAATCAGTACAGTTGAGATATTTTAGAACTGTCTTTATAAAAATTAAGTATTAAGTCAGAAACTATCCACAGTAATAGATCTGCTTTCTTTCATTTACAAAGAATAACTTTACAGGCTCATAACATATGACTGTTTTCGGATTTTAGTTGTCGTGTGAAATAGACGCAGCAACTCGTAATATCTTCGTACAGTATGCACTGAGGGCGACAAATCTTCCTCGGTAACTTACGCAAGTTGCCTGTGGACTAAGTTCATGCACTTTGCATTTGAACTGGAAGTATACAGCCTGCTGCGAAGTATTGATTCTATTACTGTGTCGCGGAGTCACCTTCGAAGAAAAAAAAAAGCACCATGATGTGGGAGTCCGGAAGATAGCTTACTACATGTAAAGAGCTTCTTTCATAAACCTGTTTCCAACGGACACAGGTCGGGGCTTACGGAGCAAGGAATGTACTGATCAGTTTTTCAAAATGTAACCAACTCGCGCCCCCTTTATATCAAATTATGTTTACTATCTTGGGGATAATGAGAGTAGAAGAATGCAGAGCTCAATGTAACAAAGACGTTAACGTGGAACGAACTGTCTACAGGGCTGTCCCACAACGCATTCCGCACTACCCATAGTAAATCGATGTTGGTCCGAAGCGGAAACACGTTGTAAGGATTAACATGAGACCTGAGAAAGTGACTACCAACCACATGGAAAAAAAATCTTTCGAATCCAATTGCCTCTTCAGCAAGGAGTTACTGTGAAACTGAGTACATCGTGAAATTTTAGTCGAGAGTGTAAGAATAACGAAAGATGAGCAAAACAAGTTCATGAAGTCCTAAAAAATTTAGACCATTTCTCACATTTTTTTGGCCTGTTTGGCTCCTTACGCCAGAGTAGTCTATGCAGTCATACAGTATACGATTTGTGCTTTCACCATAGAGAGGGGAAGGGCTGTCTTAGTGAGTTAGTATGAATTTTTTCTTGCGTATAATGCCTATTAATTACGTGTATATAATAGGTGATTATACATTCTGTATCTAGGTTAAAAGCACATTATAGATAAAGATTATTTACAAAATCATATTACGCTATACTGCATACATATCATTTTAACGTATGTCGTTTAATTAAACGATCGAGATGAATGAGACTGGTCTTGAAGATTGAAGAGTTTGCCAGATAGATTGTCAAGGGCGCTAGAGCGCTGAAACTTGATCCATTTGCCGCATTTATCCTGCTTTGAAGGACTGCAGTGGAGGTCCACTTATTAAAATGAAAATTGGATTTAAAACTGTCGGAATGCGTAAATGATTCCTCTGGTCAGTCACTTTTGAGTCATGGCACTAAATCTGCATTCACATTTAGCCAAAGATATAGGTACATTTACGATTGCTTTCACAGATTCTTTGACACGTATAGGATCACGTTGAGAATTTCTTTTACAGGATCGAAAACCTGTAACTAGCGATGCAACTGTGCTTTCAGTTTAAAACCTCCCTTTTACATGCACGAAGAATGTACATGGCACGATAAAACACACGTTAACATTCCTCTACGCGTCAAGTGTCTGAATTAAGTATGACTGCTTCCTATTAGAAACCCTAGTCTTCGAAGCTGTTTTTTATGTTCTCTACCAGAGACTGAAAAAAATTCTTCAGAAATCTTTGAAATTGTTTATATTCCTCGCAAGATGGTTCTTTAATCATGAGTCCTTTGAATGTGCGCTTTTCCACGAATTCTAGTAGTAATTCGCGATGAGTCATTTGTTTTCAGCGTTTGAAGAGTTTTTATAGCCACGAAAATTTCTTGTTTTGCTTTAAGGACTGACGAATTTCTATTTTGCATAAAGGACGGCAGAACTTGCAGCACTTCTAGAGCTTCATAAGACTTGTGCAATTTCATTATAAGCAACCACTGTGTGAGATGTTTCAGTGACACTTCAAATTTAGATCTCTCACTAGTTGAACATGAACCATCATGACTCAGTTTTAAAAAAAAATGGACAAGAGAGACGTTCAAGAAGAGCTCAAACAACATTAAAAGGCGAAACCAACCTAACTAATGTGAAAAAATGACGTAATTTTAATATCTTAGAGGGTAATTCACGTGGAACCCCCTATCAGTGGCAGATTTAAAAATTTGGCGCCCCTAGGTACACAGTGTTATATGCGCCTCCCCCCACATCCCAAAAAAACATGTTTTAAATAATAACTATTACCCGATTCCTTCACATCTGCCGTTTTGGGTGGGAGCGCTGTGAGCTGTTTCCGTACTCTGCAATTCGTTGTTCTGAAGGACGTGTCAGCGGTCTAAGTCGCGCTCAATCAGAATGTAATACGGTTCCTGAACTGTACTTGGTGTAAGGCAGCGTATAAAACAAACTTGAAACTGCATTGTGTTAACACATTCTTCTGGCGAAAGACAACAGAAACGAACATAATGGAAATAACTTTTCTTTTATGGCCTAAAACTTCAGCAGAACGTGTAGGAGACAACGGATTTTTGTTATACGTTCACTTTTAATATGTTCTTTTACACGAAACCGTTGAAAATGAAAATAAAAAAAACTTGTGCTGCGATCTAAAAACTGAAGCGAACGTGTCAATACATTAGAAATTAATAAGAGCTTTTACAGAAGTGCGTTCAAAATTAGAATTAAACTGTCGTTTTACGGCCTAATAACATGAATGTGTAGCAGATAAAAAAACACGTTTTTATTAATACTTGAATCTATAGGAAAGTGTAAAAAATGAAATAGAAATTTCGGTGCACGAACTAATAACTAAACACAGACGAAAAAACAAAGAACTGGATTTGCTATTACATAAATTTGCAGACTAGTGTGGAAAAATCAATAGTTACCGTGTAAAGCATTAGAGTCTGTGTAGCTAGATGCTGCATAATAAGTGTACACAATACCTTTAATCCATATAAGGGCTGAACAGTTTGGTACTGCAGCTGCTGCTCTAACCATAGCTGTTTCTAACGGTAATAACAAAGATTTACGTATTTATCGACAGAACTGAACTACCTTATTTATTAACACTTTTCATCTTAGCATACTCTCAGATAACGAATATTTACGCGATAACTATACATTTCACCAAGAATACGCTTCACTTGTAATATACTACAGTATCGGTATGACTTGACTGTACAGCTCCGAGCGGCCTGGGTCACTTGGGTATTGTGTAGTACTGTCGGGCGCCTTCGGTCACGTCTGCACGTAAACGAGGTTCAGTTAAGCGTTCTGCCATCGGCAGTTGTATAATAAACAGGTTATACCTAGTTCGTAAAACCAATTAATTTGCTCTATGTTACAATAAAAATCACATTATAATGTTAAATTTTTAAGAGCAAAGTTTGCATCTGGCTTTGACGGTAGAAGACTCGTTGATTATATCTTGATAGTTCAGATGGTTATGAGTTAGGAGGTTGGCTTGGATGTGAAGAATGGACAAGGCGTTCAATCTCTCCTCAGACAATGTAGGACGTAGGTTCGATTTCAGTCTTTTAAGAGCCGAAAACGAGCGTTCTGCTGAACAACTCGTAAGTGGCATACATAGAAACATTCTACGAGCAACGTCAAGATGCGGAAACACGATAAAGATGAATCTTAAAATTCGAGTCATATCAACCTTGAATACAACGAATTAAATAAATAAATAATCTGTACAAACCCTGGAAATCTCTCTTTTAGTTAAAATTTACTTATTCTGACTGGTGTATCACTAATCTCAGAAGATTTCAGAAGTTCCGCGAAATGTACACATTCACTAGGGAAGGAAGGCTCTAAATCTGTGTCATATGACGCTCAGAGTTTTGCTGCACGCTCAGCAAAATCGTCAGGTGAACTGTTTTCTTAAGGTTACTGAAAATTGAAGGAGTCCAGCAGTGTTCTATAGCTTTCCTTCCGCCTCACTAATACGGCGTACAAGTTGTCGAGTACTGAGAGAAATGTTTCGACTCTAAATTTTTCCATTCCAGTCAGAAAAACTTCGTCAAAGTTCGCTTCTTCGTCATCATGGGGTTTGCGTGATGATGATGATGTTTGGTTTGTGGGGCGCTCAACTGCGTGGTTATCAGCGCCCGTACAATTACCCAATCTTTGCTCAGTCCAATTTCGCCACTTTCCTGGATGATGATGAAATGATGAAGACAACACAAACACCCAGTCATCTCGAGGCAGTGAAAATCCCTGACCCCGCCGGGAATCGAACCCGGGACCCCGTGCTCGGGAAGCGAGAACGCTACCGCGAGACCACGAGCGGCGGACGATGGGGTTTGCGTGTTCGTGATCTTTTATAAGTACATTCATAGTCAATATCAATCACGATTTCCATGGATTTATTTTCATAATAGTCGAACATGCCACGAATACATGCAATAAATCCTACACGTGATTCATATAATTCACGCACTGTTTAAGTTTAATATTTACACTTTGCAGTTTCAGATTTACACTATTAAATCTCTGGAGCGTCTCCTTCCAAACTCATAATGAATACTGTTTCTAGTCTGTTAAGTTGATTCACTAAAGCTGAAGCCTCATTTCGCGCAAGTGGTTTTTCAAATGTATTGTTGGGAATATGTGTGAGAGGATTGATAACGCCCTCCCAGTTCTTATATGGACTTACACACTCTTCCTCTCTTGCTGACCAACGTGTTTTTGATAAACGTTTTACCGATTTTCTTCCTGGTTTCATGAAAGAAAGAAGTTTATCCCAACGCTGTGTAGAATCAGAGAAAAAATTATAAAGGTTTTGCACTACACTGAAAAACGAACATGCTTCCCGAAAACAGCTTGCAGTACTAGTGCCGACTAAATTCAAAGAATGTGCTGCACAAGGCAAATAATGTGCTTTCGGATTCGTTCTTTAATACGTGCCTGCAAACCAGTGTAGGTTTCTGTTATATTGCTTGCGTTGCCATATGACGCCACTACAGTCAGTAATATCAGTGGAATTTGTATACAGAACAAATTTCCTGGTTGCACAAAAAACAGCACCTGTGCTATAAGAGTATACTAGAAAATCACGCAATGTTGATTCACCATTTTAAAGTTTACGGTAAAATACATTATTGTTCTAATATCTGGTTTTATCCTCTACTGATCTTCTTGAATTACAAAAATCGCCATTAGAATTTTGATTAATGCCACGTTGTAAGAGAATGTCGATTGTGGATTCATTCACACACCATTCCGCAGGATTATTACTCACGAGGTTATTTCTTTTTGTGATGTCTGACTCGACACTTAATTTTTCGTGAAACTCGAAATCAGAAACAACTTGCTTTTCTTCTTTTTTTAACTTTTGTTCCGCTGTATTTACTTCGTTCACAACAACTGCATTGCCAGAAGTGTCATCCGTACTACTTGAAGTCGAAGTCGAACCAGCAACATTTTTTGAGAGAAATTTATCTACTGTGCCAAGCGTTTTTTGAACATTGGCTTCTCGTTCTCGCCGTTCCTTCGATAATTTCCGAAAAGCCACCCCACTTAATTTTGCACGTTTGCTTTTTTCACTGTTATTCAAGTTAAGGCACTTACAAAATTGTCAACCAACAGCCAAAACAAAAGAAAAAAATTTGTAAAATGAAAGAATTTATCCGGTTCAAATCCGTACTATACCGAGCATGACCACAAAGCTTTTTACATTAAACAGGGCACACCAGCACGAAGATTTTTCCTTTAAGCACGGAGCGATGAACTGGTCAATTCGGATTATTCTAAGGAACTGTGATATGAAAGAACGACAATGCAAAATAATTTAATTTCAATGTCGCATGTTTCTCTGTTGTCAGTGAACAGTAGAAGCACACCTGCCGGCTGGATTTCGTCTCGTAAAGAAAACGGGGCAGTCCCTTTTTTTCCTTCTGTCCCCCGCGTCGCCGGAATTTTAGCTGGAACGTAAATATGTTCTGAATATTCTAGACACCGTCTTCCTAATGTAAAAGGCGAATAATTTTGCAGTTTCTTGCAGTGAGGTGTGCTGGATCGATTCTTATCCCACTTATTCTCATAACATTTTAGCGGTTTCTGTGGGCAGAGAAGACAGACTACAAAGTTTAAATAGTCTTGTTGGTTGTTGATGTGGTGTGTTGTCATTTGTGTGAACACTGCTGATATGTCTACACGCAGTTGCACCTTTTGTTCCAACATAAAGTAAAAGTATCTTTTCGATCGAAGGAAAAAAGCTTGGTTAAGAAGTTTAATATAAAATTTGCAATGTCACGTACTATTCAAATGCACAGAGTGGGATCCTTGATATCCTGCAAGCTGCAGCACAAGAAAAGAGACAAACGAAAGTTGGTTTATTCCCCTTTTTTCGCCAAAACAAGTAACTAAGTAAATAGGTAAATAAATGAAATGTCTAACTGTTGTGAAGTCTGCTTATGTTCTTTTTGTATAAACATGTGTTAAAAATGTAAAAAATTCCCTATATCGACATGTTTTGTTAAACGGGTGTCCTTAAATCAAAGCTCAGATATTGAAGACCACAGTGCTTTCACATTAATTACAGTAATGGAGGGTTGATGTGATACTTCCCCGTAATTTCTGCACGAAATTTAAGTAGAGTCGGGTTTTACATACTGGGGCCCACACGTTACAGTATTTAAGAAACTGCGATTAGTTTATCACAGCTTTTCAGGGCTCCTGGTATTTTCATGGGGAAAACATGGTAGGGCTAAGTAGAAGCCGACAACATTATCGGAATAATAACGTTTGAAACACTGTATTGCAGACTGCCGTCCTGACAGCTTACTTCAAAGTATTTTGAACAATGATAAAGATGATACCAGACAGAAACCCAATGTTAAATTTCCATTCAGTCACCAAGTAAACTAAATATATTTCCAAGCTTGTATTGTCGAATTTCGTTCTTAAAGCTCATTTAAACTAGCAAGTTGTTTAAAAATATTAAAAAATTTTGTCGTTTGTAAGCGCAGTTATTTTGAAACGTAAAAGGTCAAAATGAGTACAGAGCAAAAAATTCCGCCCCCCCCCCCCTCCCCACGAGGTGCTGCCCCTAGGCCCGTGCCTAATGGGCCTATATGTAAACCCGCCACTGCACACTATAATAGACTCTGGTTTTTGGGTCTTTGAGAAAACGCAGAATACACGGAATCTAAAAAAGTCTGTTTATTGTACTTATCTGCCACTTCCTTCATAACATCACTGAAAGCTAATTCCATTTTGTAGTTCATACAGTGCGCGATAGTTAAGTCCTTATGTGAATAATAATGGAGGATAACGGCTACGCCTTTGTATACTGCAAGCATTGCTGATGCGCCGTCTGTTGCTATACCTATAAGATGGTGTTTTATTACATCGTATTTTATTTTATAATTTTCAACAGTCAGTGCCATTATACACTAGGTAATTGAACAATACTGAAGAGAAATTAAAAGCAACTCGCTCAAGGGACATCCGTACGTTCGTACATGCAGTCTGTGGCTTTTCACTGATGGTGCTGTGGCGTACCGGAAGGTGTCGAACGTGAGTGACTGTAGGTTTATACAAGATAATCTAAGCTGGTCCCGGCGGAGGTTCGAGTCCTCCCTCGGGCACGGGTGTGTGTGTTTATGCTTAGGATAATGTAGCTTAAAGTAGTGTGTAAGCTTAGGGACTGATGACCTTAGCAGTTAAGTCCCATAAGATTAAAAAAAAAGATATGTAGGATTATATAAGTTAATGAGGATGAGTAATAAAGGTAAACACGCAATGTTCGCTTACAGCAGTAGTAGTGTCGTGCTAGAGACAGTCACGACGTTTACTAATCTAGGAGTAATATTGCGAAACGATATGAAATGGAACGAGCGAGGATTGTGGTCAGGAAGGCGAATGGTTGGCTTCGGTTTATTGGGAGAATTTTAGAAAGTGTAGTTCTTCTGTAAAGGAGACCGCATGTAGGACACTGGTGAGACCTATTCGTGAGTACAGCTTGGGAGTGTTCGGGACCCACACCAGGTCGGATTGAAGGAAGACAGCGAAGGAATTCAGAGGCGGACTGCTAGCTATGTTGCCAGTAGGTTCGATCAGCGTGCAAGTGTTACGGATATGCCTTGGGAGCTCAAGTAGGAATCCCTGGAAGGAAGAAGATATTCCAGAAAGAGATTTTTCGCTCTACAGCGGAGTGTGCGCTGATATGAATCTTTCTGGCAGATTAAAACTGTGTGCCGGGTAGCTCAGATGGTAGAGCACTTGCCCGCGAAAGGCAAAGGTCCCGAGTTCGAGTTTCGGTCCGGCACACAATTTTAATATGCCAGGAAGTTTGATATCAGCGCGCACTCCGCTGCAGAGTGAAAATCTCATTCTGGGAACATCCCCCAGGCTGTGGCTAAGCCGTCTCTGCAGTACCCATTCTTCCAGGAGTGTTAGTTCTGCACCGTTCGCAGAAGAGCTTCTGTTCTGTTTAGAAAGTAGGAGACGAGATGCTGGCAGAATTGAAGGAGTGAGTACGGGTCGTGAGTCTTAATTGGGTAGCTCAGATGGTGGAGCACTTGCCCGCGAAAGGCGAAGGTCCAGAGTTCGAGTCTCGGTCTGGCACACAGTTTTAACCTGCCAGGAAGTTTCAAGAAGATATTCATTTCGAAGAACACTACTGAGAAAGTATAGAGACCTGGCATTCGAAGTTGACTGCAGAACGATCCTGTTACCGCCAACACACATTTCGTGTAGAGATCACAAAGATAAGATACGAGAAATTAGCTCATACGAAAACATATAGAAAGTCGTTTTGCCCTCGCTCTATCTGCGAGTGGAAGAGGAAAGGAAACAACTAGTTTTATTACCCCGAAATTATATTATCTTTCTCTTAGTTATCACCATCATTACCGCTTTGTCTTTTTGGATTTCAGATTTTTTAGCACCACTGTTAGTATTGTGACTGCCAATGTTTGTACACGTTTAGCTATTAATGCACTGCGGTCAAGGAGTGACGAAATCTTGCTTTGTTTGAATGACACGCTGAAATTCCGTTTTTATTACAGGCCTACATGTACTAACAATGCTACTTGCCACGAAAGCTCGCAGGTAACAAATGTCGGAACTTACAGTAAAGTAACTAAAGCAGCACGAGAAAACGATTCAGATTGAAATGCTTTGAAGGTCTGCGTACACAATGCTTTTTCTGAAATTATGGAGCGAACATATTAATGTTAAAATAGTAAATGGAAATTAAATGTTAAAGCTCTACATTTCCAGTGAGCATGAAATAAACATCCCTGGTTACGATGGGACTTAAAAATCAGAGGATGAGACGAGATAATCACAAGGGGGGAGGGGGTTGTAGCAATTCCCGCTCATACCCCTTGCAAGTCGCCACCTTGGTCTATTTAGGGGCCGGGTTCATTTTTTTGTGCTTTTCGTAACTTAGATGCATGCTGCTGGCTCTTCTTAAATTTGAATTTCAACTGTTTGTGTCAAAGCACGCTGCCTTTTATTGTATTGTGAAAGTAGAGTCTCGCCAAAGGAATTCGTCTATGTATCCATATAGCAGCAGCCTCAGTGCTGTTACTCTGTAGGTTGTAGAAGTAGAACAACAATACATTTCGAAGTGCTTAGTGATTCATATATTACTGCAGCTGCGTATGCCAAATGAACATCTGCAGTTAACCAAAACGTACCATCTAACAATGGGCGTGACAGGATGACGTTATTGAAAAGGAAAATAAAATCCTCAAACGAGCCTTGCATCATTATGATTTTTTGTGAATAAAGGAATCTATACCGCTTACCATATTTATTATGACGTTTCGGTTATTGCTATTATCAGATCAAAACTTAAACGTCGCAAGACAAATCTCAGGGCCTGTTATCGAAAAACTACGCCTCTGTGCAGCTGTTACTGAATTTCGGTTGACAAGTTTTAGGTTTTGAACTGATGACACTCTTTTGAAGATTAGAGTTACCGACAATGCTATTTTTATTATTCTCTCGCAACCCCGTATGATACCAGACCAGAGTTGCCAGATGTCCCGATTAATCTAGACGTGTTGACGTTCCACTGATTGTCCCAGCGTCCCAAAAAGGCTCATTCTGGACGCTTAATATCCATATTTTCTAGTATGAGAGTCGAAGGTTTATAGTCTACTGGATCGCTATATTGATATGAATTAATATATAACATGTAAGTAAACGCCAGCAGCTTACTCTCACACTATTATTGGCCTTCAGTTGAAAGCGCTATATATGGACCTACTCACTTGTTCATATTGTTCATTAATCCGTTTACCATTTTAGTGCCTGTGTGTGTTATTATAGTGTGTGTGTTTTGATTGATTGGTGATGCCAAAACGGAAATGTAAGTGCACTTTCAGTGACGGATACACAGAAGTACGGTCTTTCATAACAAAAGGTAACACAGATGTGAAAGCGTTTTGCAAACTTTGTTCCTGTTATTTTTCAGTTGAGCGTGGTGAGAAATCTGACGTAAGTCATCATATTCAGACCCAAAAGCACAAAAGAAGCAGTCCAGGAGAGGAATCCAGTTCCAAACACAACTCTTGTTTTTTTTTTTGTTTTGTTTTTTTTTTTTTTTTGAAAATCGGATGCAAGAGAGGAAACGCTCATTCCTATCGCAGAACTGACAATAGCATGTAAAACTATAGTACATTATGAAGCATTTGAGTCACTTGATTGTACGATGATATTTTGTTCAGTTATGTATTTTGATTCTGTGACTGCTACAAAGCAAATTGTCCCAAGAACAAAAGCCATGGAAATAGTCAAACATACTCTTACTCTTCACTCTGTATCCATATGCACTTTTTAAGAAATCCGGTTTGCGTACTAACAACTGATGGTGGCAATCGCAAAGCATTGAAATTATTTCATTTAGTTGTTCAGTATTTCGAAGCACTTGGAGATATAAAAACTAACCTAGTTAATGTAGATTCTCTACGAAATGAAATATCGGAGACAATGTCCAACCTATTCATTGCAGCATTCACAAATCTTAAAATTAAATTAAAAACTGTCTAGAATTTTGCGACGGCAACTGCCACATCATATTTTTTTGCGAGGGGGGTAATGGGTTTCAACAACACAGGTGATAACAACTCGTTCAGTCGTTGCTCAAAATCAAAATTTGGAAAGAAGTACGAAGGATTGGGCTGTCCAGCACACATTTTACATAACACTGCGTTAACTGCTTCTGACTTTTCACTCACTGAAACCTTTTAACTACTTTCCCATTTCCACATCAGAATCTGAAAGCTTGGTGACTTTCATGTATCTGTGGAGAACTACCGTAAAGAAGTTTTGTCACAATCTAAAACAAGATGGCTGTCTTTAATACCTGGAGTCGAGAAAATCCTACAGCTGGGGGAGTTCTGAAATATATCTTCTAGTCAGAAGATCTTCGAAGACTTTGCATGGGGGCTTATTTAAATAAAAATATAATGCAAATATTTTTTAGTAGCTGTAAGTCCGATTACGCAAGTCTCGGCCCTGACTAGTTTTAGTACGCAATCTGACTGCATAGAACAACAACAAAGAATGAAATGAAAATTTCAGTTAATACAATTAATTACTTAAGTCCCCAGCCACTATAAAACCTACGAAACCAACAAAGCACAAGTGTAGCTGTTCTGTATGTGGTAGTATGACTCAACACACATCTGTCACGGTTCTTCTTCAACAAGACAAGAATTTCTAAATACCAATTATGCTGACGTGATAAAAGAAAATTAGAAATACTATAATTGTGCAAGAAAACCAAAATTACACTCTAATACAAGAACACACGCCAGATGCTTTGTTGACTGAACCTGTAATGACACATTATTCAGGTCACTGAAAGAATAAAAGAATAAAAGAAAATACCTCCATATATATTGACGAAATGCACTCTGACCAATACAATGTCTCCATTAGAATAACATCTGCAATCTCTCCCATCAAATAGCTGCATAAAACATGGAACAAACACTCACTACTACCCCATCTCACTCCAACTTCAGCGACAAGCAGTGTCCACCACAACTTCTCGGCAAGAACTGCCTGCCGCTACGTCTCAATAATCACTGCCAGTGGAGGCGGCGGAACAATACTCTCTGGCGCGATCTTTGGCGCTGTGGCTCAGTGTAGCCACCTTTCATATGCCCTTCCTCCACGGGCTAGAATTTGATGGTATTTTTGCCAGCATTAGTGGTGAAAATACCACCAAATTCATCAAAAAATACAGACAAAAATAAAAGATAATATTAATACATAAATATCATATAACTAGATAAAATTTTGGCTTTGCACTGACCTTTCAATAGCCTAATATATAAAATACACTAAGCAATACAAATTCTTTCATACATGTGACTTTACATAATAGTTTACACAATACACAAAAAAATCAGTTTATACAAAGGTTCACATAAAATGCTTTCAATGATTCAACAAAAAAAACAAAAACAAGTAGTTGATAGTTCCAGCAGTAGCATCCAGCAATGGTTAACAGGTGCCAATACCAACAAGTGACATCATTTCAGTAGAAGCAGTCCATCAGTGGCACACAGCATTGTGGAATAGGTGCAGACTCCAACAGGTGACATCATTTCAGTAGAAGCAGTCCATCAGTGGCACCCAGCAATGTCGAGTAGGTGCAGACACCATCAGGTGACATCATTTCAGTAGAAGCAGTCCATCAGTGGCACCCAGCAATGTCGAGTAGGTGCAGACACCATCAGGTGACATCATTTCAGTAGAAGCAGTCCATCAGTGGCACCCAGCATTGTGGAGAAGGTGCAGACTCCAACAGGTGACATCATTTCAGTAGAAGCAGTCCATCAGTGTGAAACGGCCCCTTAGAACAATTGTACACGACTGTGCTTAAACTGACACACAATATTTTTAGCGCAACGCAATCTGACTATCAAAAATCCCTGCAAAAGAATGGCCCTGAGTAACATTAAACTATACCTTTCACAAATCACTTACCTCACAAAAATCTTCGTTACTCGAACTACTGCAATACAGCGAGCGCCACTATTGCCAGCTAAATAAAAGATTCAAACTACAGAAGGCATTAACTACTGATAGGGATAGTTAGCAAATGAAAGATATTAATAGAGAACAAACAATGTATTTACCTTAATATTCATAATTGACATCCAGTCTTACAGATTATCAAAACTCCGCCATCTCTCTCCCCACATCCACCACTGCTGGCGGCTCACCTCCAACTGCCCAACGCTATGCGCTGTTAACATCCAGCTGCCCAACAATACAATGGCAGACAACAATGCAAACTAGCCACATACTGCACACAGCACAGCCAGTGATTTTCATACAGAACGCTACGTGGCATTACCAATATAAAAATCTAAACAGCCTACTTACATAGCCCCCATGCTCCCCACAAAAAATTTTATAAATTTTTTTGGCCAGTGGCCAATAATGATTTGATAAAATTTTTTATAATTACACTAACAAAGATATCCAATGCACACACTTATTGATACAATGTTGGTCAAAAGCTAAAATTTTCTCACAGTCCATAAAGACAGTCCTGATCATTCATCATAATAGTAATTACAGTTTTTTTTCACAAAGTCTCATTAGTAAAAGAAATTGCACACAGAAGTAGTGGATTTCCATGCAGTCTTGAAGAAGTAGTGTTGTCCTTCCAACGGAAAAACAGTGCTGACTCTTGAAATGCTGACAGGTAATGGGCCACAACAGAGCAAACCCACAGCAGAGTCACAACTTATTCAAACAGAAATTACGAATGCATTGTTATTGCGAACAGACGACACAGTGTTGTTATTTATACATTCCTCCTTGTTAGTTGCACGATTACGTAACGAATATATGGCTTACATACTTAGAACATATACCAGCACTGCTAATGAAATTTTCATGCAACAGTTTGGTTTGCTTGAGAGTGGATTCTGGATTTGAGGTGCTTTCTGTGAAATGCCAGATGACACAGTGGTTAGTTTATGTGACAGCTACACGATTTTATCACGATGCTGCTAATGCATGACAATTTACAATGTTACTTTTGCGGTGTATCTGTTTTATATCTGCACAGTATTTTCTGAATTCTTCTGTAAAGTGAGACATGTTTTAGTAGTAACTTTTGTGCTATTGCTACAAGGAGACAGCCTTTTCCGTAGGACAACAATACGTTACAGCACAGTACTTTCCTCATCACGGCAATAAGCGTAATAACTAAGTTATCTATACGCAAAGCATTTCACTTTTGTGTATCATGAGGTAAGTACATTGACTTCTGCAGAACTTAGCTTTCGGAGGACAATAACTACGACACTTCCCAGAGATTATCTTACAGCAAGACGCACATTTAGCGCTACAGGAGACGTATTTGAGTGATTAATTTTGTACTTAAAACATTTATTTTTAAAGATTTTTGAATTACAAAGAAAGTTTTCCGTGATACATTTCATTCCATTCTTGTAATCTGTAACACCTGAAGGTATAATTACAATAAACCTCAGGGGGGTACACGCCTACTTTGTGTACCATGTGTTTGGCAAGCACAAGGAGCCCTAGCTAATATGGTATTTGCTTATACACCTTTACACATCGGTACCATATTTCTCTAGCACATAAATTACACAGCTATCTGATCATTTAACTGAGAGAGACAAACCTTTTTACTACGTCAGTGACAGATGTTTACGCAATTACACCGTTGGGTAACTTCACACTTATGAAATTGTATTTTGTCTGCACTTTGTGAACTGTTTAATTTTTTCGGAACCATTGTGATACTATGAGAGCTTTGAATGATGTATTTGGTATGCGACCATGATTTTTAAAGTACGTTTGAGGCAGATGACACTACTGAAATGAGCAGAGAATTTTCTTTAGGTTTTGAAATTATTGGAGGAAGCTATGACGATTTTGAGAATTGACTGAGGTGTTATGATGTTACTTTTACGACGATGATGTGTATTATGCTGTTGAGGTATGTTTATGTCAATAAGATGATGCTACCATATATGAGGAATGTGATTACGTGTTTATATGTATATGAATAATGAATAGAAGTTAGGGACTCTTGACTTGTGAAAAAGGATGTTGGAAACAAAGAATCGTACTTTAAGAGTTATGAAATGTGTGTGTAAATGCGTGAATGTATCACAATGCCGGCGAAAATTTTTTGGACACTGTTATATTCATAGGATTTTGTTTCTACACATTTGCAACGTAAATTCTCGACCTGTGAAATTTTTATATGAGACTGTCACTGTAGCGGAAACTGGTGCCGTAAATATTTCGGTAAGAAAGCCAAGTGACCTTGACGTAATGCGTCCTCAGCGGCCAGCTGTGCATCGCTGGAAAAAAGCCATTAGTGCCTCTCAGAGGCACAGGTAAAAAAAAAGAAAGGGGAGGCCATTATCCTCGCTATTGACATTTCCTTGTTGAAAGCATACTGTGGAGCTCGTAATTTATGATATTTACTGTAATGCCTAATGAAATGACGAGAAATATTTTTACATCTGCACACCTGATTACGACAAGCGTCTTTCTACGAGAGTTGAGAGAATTTCTACTAACTTATGAAATGTCACATGACTATTGATTGATATTTTTATGCTTTGCTTTTTGTAGTTGCTTATTTCACTTGATATCTGGTTTCCAGCTGTGTTGCAGCATTGCTTTTATAAAATAAAATACATTTGCTAATATGAACACTTTCTGTCAACAGATCTATTAAATAATAATTTTCTAATCCACATTCTTTAAAAAAGGAGCACTTGGAAAGGAAAGAACAATAAGAAGGGACTAGTAACAGTAACTGGACACATAATTTTCTTTTCAAGTACATGGTAATATTTTTTTATAAGTTTTTTTGGTGCACCACTTTAATTACATAGACATTAAGATGTGAATATACATTTCCCTTGTCTGCATTATTGTCTTTAGTGTAATGCTTTTTTTTTGCTTGAGCTATGTCATGTTTAGATGTAAGTTATTTCATTTGATGCTGCTGTTTGCCAGGCATAGTGTTACTGAATTCGACTTTGTATTACTCTGTTAAGCTAGTTTTACTACTGATTTATTTTTCTTGTTTGCTGTGCATTGCCTTATATTAGTTGTAATATTGCAATTGCTTTGCCTATTTAAATTTTTTGTCATTGATGTTTGTGTTAATTGTTTTGCGCTGCTGCATTGCCTCGTCCCTTAGTTTAGCATCTGAGCTCAGTAGATTTGAGTTAGCTTAAGAGGGGTAGACTATATAAGGAACTGACTATGGAGAATAGGTAAAGAATGCATTGCGAAGTTATATGAAAAAGATTTGGGCCAAAATGAGTATTGTGCAATCAGAAAGAATTATTTTGAAAGAAATATGAATAGAATACTGGAAGGAGGTATAGATAGGACTTTTTGGGAGTAATGATGAATGAAGGGAGATCTCCAAGAAGCAAAGAAAGTTTTGTTTGCAAAATACTGCAATAAAACAAAACCTGTCCTTTCCTTGTCGTATCCCACTATGTGTTTGTGTACCCTTGTGTATTTGTGTTTTTCCTGTCTTTACCTTAATATTCATAATTGACATCCAGTCTTACAGATTATCAAAACTCCGCCATCTCTCTCCCCACATCCACCACTGCTGGCGGCTCACCTCCAACTGCCCAACGCTATGCGCTGTTAACATCCAGCTGCCCAACAATACAATGGCAGACAACAATGCAAACTAGCCACATACTGCACACAGCACAGCCAGTGATTTTCATACAGAGCGCTACGTGGCATTACCAATATAAAAATCTAAACAGCCTACTTACAAGTGGCACCCAGCAATGTTGAGTAGGTGCAGACAGCAAGAAGTAACATCATTTCAGTAGAAGCAGTTCCATCTGTGGTACCCAGCAATGTTGAAGAGGTACAGACAGCAAGAAGTAACATCATTTCAGTAGAAGCAGTTCCATTTGATGTACCCAGCAATGTTGAAGAGGTACACACAGCAACAAGTCACATTTCTCAGTAGAAGCAGTTCATCAATGGCACCCAGCAATGTTGAGTAGGTGTCGACACCGACCAATGACATCATTTCCATAGAAGTAGCTTCATCTGTGCACCCAGTATTGTTGAGTAGGTGCAGAGAGCAACAAGTGACATCATTTCAATAAAGGCAGTTCCATCAGTTGCACCCAGCAATGATGAGCAGGTGCAGAGAGCAGTCCATCATATTCACTATCACTAATCACACTGTTCATCAGCAGAAATTAAACATGTCCTAGTGGCACCAATCATGTAGGAAAAGTACAAGTAACAGTCCATAATATTTACTATCACTGATCACACAGTTCATCAGCAGAAATTAAACCTGTCCTAGTGGCAGCAATCATGTAGAAAAAGTAAAAGTAACAGTCCATAATATTCACTATCACTGATCACACTGTTCATCAGCAGAAATTAAACATTTCTAAGTGTCACACATCATGTTGAAAAGTGCAGGTAACAGTTTATAATATTAACTATCACTAATCAGACAGTTCAAGCATGAACAATAGTTTGAATGCACATACAAATGCTTTTACAATGCTCTTACACTAAACATACAAATCATAACAAACACACAAATGATATCAGATAATTGTCATATTGCTATTGCAAATACACAAACATCAGTAAACCTATAATATTTATGGGTGTCAGTGCAAGCCACTACAAACAAATAAAATAATATTTAGGAGATAGGTGGGTAGGACTAGGAAAGGAAAACACACAAAACACACTCACTCATCTTTCATCCACATTAAGTGCTACTGTGTAATTGAATAGTGTTAACTGTGTAATTGCAATTCTGTCAAAATTTGATGTTCATCATGTGTATCAAGTAGTAGTGGCAGCAACGTATAACAGTCAATAATAGTTAAATCAACGTCATAGTCATCATGTCAAGACCAATGTTTGCCGAGCCAGATCAAAATGTACAGTTGCCGAACAACTGTCAGTGTGCCAAGATATGCAATGCTTCCTCTCTCCAAAAAAAAAAGTAGATACTGCTTAGTGATTTAACAAAGTGTGTGTAGACAGTCTTCCTTCCATTTTAGTGTTCTAGTCTGCTATCTTCATCCTCCTTGTTCAATATAGACCAACAAAAACAAAACAAAAAATATGCACCTCACTTATTTGACCTCTTATACACCAAAACTCCAATCAACTTCATATAATCTCAATACCTCAATAATACCTCTTCAATACGTCGATACACATAAACCTTATTGCCAGTATCATTTCACTTCCATAACAACTCTTTCCTCTAGTCAGTCTCCTCGAATAAGTACAGATAAAATCCTAATGCAAACCTCATCATCCCATACAATCCGAAGACACACTGTCAACACACAACCTCTGTGTAATCCATCTGACTCAAATCTTCCACTCATTATGAATTATAAACAAAAGAAATGCATACATGACCTCTAACAGACTTAGTTCGAATAACTCTCAGTAATTAAGTACGATTACGGAGTGTGAATGATCCTAATTTTTCACAGTGTGGACACCACTTCAAGAATTATGGCAAACAGAAGCAAACATGTGGAGTATTTCTTGTGTCAAGTGTCACTTCCTATTTCAGTTGCTCACGAAAAATGCAGTGTAATAACTGTGTTGGTATGTCATGTCTTTAGCTTCCTTCCTATTGGCATACATTTATACAGCTTTCATAAAACCTCCAGCTCATGTGACTTCTATGAAGTTCCTTGTTCTAATGTCGTTCGTCGAATTATAGCAGTTCATTTTCCTATCTTAAAAATATAAGGCACTGAGCGTAAGCAATGCAAGCAATAGCAAGTAAATATACCAGTAGTGAACAGAATGTCAAAAAGTGGATGCAGCACAATTCTTACAACGTGGCTCTGCCAAGCAAACAATCTGTAACTAATACCATAGTGTAACCTAAACTCTATGTTCGTACACTGTACATCAGCATTGCTATATACCAAATTAAAGAGTGGTTGTGACGACAAACAGAAATGTATAAATATGCAATTCATACGCATAGCAGTAAACATATATCTTACGTAATAAACAGGTCAGTAGCATCATATCAGCGTAAGCAAATAAATGTTCATATGTAATCTTAATAAATAAACATGAAGGCACAAGCAGATAAATCACAAAGTATAACTTACATACCTAACCACATCAGCACAATTAATCAGGTGACAATTATAATTTAAATAAATAAGCACAGCAGGCACATAATAAAAAAAATGACATCAGTGAAAAAGCAGTGCAGTCAAGCGATGCATAATATACACAAGTTACAACCCAGTTCATTACTAATCATTGTCAAAATCAGTTAATGTACGCAAGCACGTCGCTTCACAAGTAAATTCATAGAACATGAAATTAGTACAAAGTATGAATCACGTAATCGCGAGCAGCAAATTATGTCTAAAGTACGTACCTAAGTGGAAATATGTTACCTGAAAAATAAACTCAATTAATAGTTACCTTTTTTAGTTTATTAGTTTCTTCTTGGAAATTACATTCTTCCTGAAAATTTCTCGATAGCAAGTCGTCTTAACGTCGGACACGCTCAGAATTTACCTGAAGTTCTTAAATATTTTATAGAACCGTATCCTGAAAAATACTGAATGTTAATAACATAATTCATCAAGTCATTATAGCTTTATACTGATTTTATTCGGAGAAAGACTGTGTATTTATTTACGGCTGTCAGTGCATGCGCACTGAGCGCTCGATCAGCTGTAGGCGCGTGACGTAGGAAGCAATTGTTTGCGGTCAACGCCTGCCCTGTGCGGCGCGCAGACTTGACTGTTGCTTTGAGTATATGCCGCCGCCAAAACACAGCGCGGTATCCTTTGTACTCTCCGCATGTTTACATCTAGCTGTTAGTTTCTCACAAGTATGTTATTCCACAAAAATTTTAGCGTTTTATATATGATGTATTCCCTTAGAGCGTCGAGATTTAAGAGTTTCTACTTCAACAGTGTTATCATTAATAATTTTGCGAATTCTATATGGGCCGTTATAAAGCAGAAAAAATTTGCGACACAAGCCTTTTCCTTTGTGAGACAATCGATGAGACTTAATTAACACTTTTTGACCAACTGACAAGATTTTTAAACGACCAGGACGCTTAGCTGATTTCTCTCTTCTAGCAGCCGCAGATGCAATATTTTGTAGAGCCAGGTTGACAACTTCAGAATGCCGCAGTTTCCGTGAAGGCGGAAAAGGAACGATTTCAGAAATGCGATTTGTCGGTGCTTTATTTTTTAATATCAGTATAGGCGGTAAAGAAGTTGAATCATTAGGGAGTTCATTCAGAATGTTTTGAAAAATATGAAGATCCTGATCCCAAGTTCTGTGATTCTGATGAAAATAAAGGCGACACAATTTATTGATTTCCTTCATCCATCTCTCTGAAGCGTTAGATTGAGGGTGAAAAAGTGAAATGAAAATTGGTTTAATCTTACAACGCCGTAGAGTACGAAGCCAAATTTTAGAACGAAACTGTGATTCATTATCTGATATAACCTTATCAACATGACCCCCTTCTTTAAGAAAATGTTTGATGAAAGCGTTAGATACTGAACGAGCTGTTGCTTTGCGTAACGGTGTAAAACACACATATTTTGATGTCAACTCCATTGCTACGAAAATGTACGCAATACCATTAGTAGATCGAACCACTGGACCGAACAAATCAACTGCAGCCATGTCCTTTAATTTTGCTGGAATAATAGGAAACAACGGTGCTCTGTGAGAAACTGTTGGCGGCTTAGCCTTTTGACATAATTTGCATTTGGCAAGAACAAATGGAATACGTTTTTCCATATTATTGAAGTAGCAATTTTCTCGTAATTTATGAAAGCATTTTCTGGGACCAAAGTGTGCATAACTGAAATGCGTATACCAAATCAGCTTATAAACCCACTCATCAGGAATACAAACTAACCAAACAGAGTTGTCGACCGATTTTCGTTTGAAAAGAATGTCATTGCGAATTAAATAATGCTGTCTAATCGCTACGCTTTCCTTTCTCCTCCACTTCTCCTTAATGTCCTTCCAGATTGGATCCTTATTTTGCTCCTTAGCAATGTCCTGGAGCGAAGACGAAATGAAGTTCTCAAACGCAACACCTTGAATATACATCAAACAATAATTGTTTTCCTTGCAGTCCTCTTCAGCACTTTGTTTCAAACCCATAGGTGCACGTGATAAAGCATCAGCAACAATATTTGAAGAACCCTGAATGTAAACAATACTAAAATCAAATTCCTGTAGGTACAACGCCCATCGTGACAATCTACCATGAGTTAATTTTGTCGACATAAGAAATTCCAGAGCTCGATGATCGGTATAAACCTTAGTATGTCTGCCGAACAAAAATGTGCGAAATTTTGTAAAAGCCCAAACAACCGCCAAAGCTGCAAGTTCCGTTATCGAATAATTCTTTTCTGATTTAGAAAGAACACGACTTCCAAATGCAATAGTCTTTTGTACTACAACGCCGTTTTCTTCCATCTCTTGAAATAAATGTGCACCTAGCCCTTTGTATGATGAGTCCGTCGCCAAACAAAAATCTTTAGATAAATCCGGGTGTGAAAGAAGTGGAGCAGCAACTAAAGCATCTCGAAGTTGTTCAAATTCTGATTGAGCTTCCTCATCCCAACACCAATTAGATTTCTTTCCAGATAGTTCACATAAACAAGGTGTGGCTAAATCGTCCAATTTAACAAAGCGTCTAAGAAAATTACAGACACCAAGGAAACTACGAAAATCACGTTTTGTGGTAGGAACAGTATAATTACGAATAGCGTCAAGTTTTTCTGGATCAGGAAGAATACCTTCTGTAGAAATAATGTGACCGAGAAATTTCACCTGTGAACGACCAAATTCAGATTTCTCCAAGTTCACAGTAATGCCAACTCTTGCAAAGATACGTAACAATGAATCCAAAATTTTGTTGTGCTCACTCCAAGAATGTTTAGCAATAAGAATGTCGTCGACATAAGAAGTAATATTTTCACGAAGATAAACAGGTAAAATTTCATTTAAACTACGAATGAATGCTGCTGAAGATACAGTAAGTCCAAACGGTAATTTCCGAAACTGGTAACAGTTACCAAAGGCTAAAAAGGCAGTATATTTTCTACAATCAGGGTGGAGTTCTATTTGCCAAAAACTTGCGCGCATATCAATCGTGGATAAAACTTTAATTCCATGAAAATGTTGAAGAAGTTCATCTAAATTTTGTGGACGGTCAGTTTCAGGAATGATGATATTATTTATCTGTTTGGACTCCAGAACCAAACGAATTGATCCATCCTTTTTAAGAACAACGTGTAATGCGCTAGTATAAGGACTGACTGCAGGCTCAATAATGCCCTGATCTACCATGTACTGAAGTTCATTCTTAACCTTGTCTCTGTAAGCCAAAGGAATAGCGTACGTTTTCCCGCGAAATGGTGTGTGTTCTTTTACTTTAAATAAATATTGTAAGCCTTGTATAGTTCCCGTGTGATGACTAAACACTGTAACATGTGAAGTCAAAATTTGGTGCAGCTCTTCTCTTGCAACGTCATCTGGCACTTCAGCTTTCTTAACTTTTTCATTAATTAGTTCTTCGCTATTAATTATATCATCCATCGCGTCTCTGTATCTATTGTCATTGTCATGAATAAACACATTGTCGTCATAATGCTCAACGAAAACATCAGAAGTAAGAAACCTTAAACATTTTGTATCTGACTCAGATCTTGTTAAACACTCGAAAAATTTCAAACATTTCGGCATTCCGGCAACAGTCAAATACACACTTCCTTCTTTAAAGTTCAAAATTGCCTTATGTGCGTTAGGAAACTCCATACCTAATATAATTTGTGTACTGAGTAATGGAACAATAATAAAATTAGCAGAAAATTCGTATCCTTGACAATTGAAATTTAGGTTGGTCTGTTGTTTAACTTCTACACCTTTTCCAGAAATCGCTCCTCGAATTGTAGTTTTAGAAATAGGTAACACAGGACAGGCAATAGTCCTTTCACATATACGAAAAACTGATTCACTAATGACGTTCAATGGGCTGCAGTGAACTTATTCTTACCCACACATACTTCAATAACAGGATGTAAAAATGCGTCTACATTATTTTCCTTTTCGTCTAACAAAATGTCTCTCATGTTTTCCAGGCGTACGTAGTGTAAAGCCGTAGTGTCATTACTTTCTGAACCGTCTATATTGCTGCCAGAAGCCGAAGCTGCTGGTCATTGTCGATTGTTTGCGTCACGTCTTTGATTATTCGCGTCTGAAGTTCTGTCACGTGGAGGATGCCAATTAGGTCCTTCCTGTCTGTTAGATGCAAATTCTTGGTTGTGTCTGTTATTAAAATTTCTATTTTCCTGTCTGTCTGCATAACTACTTCTTGAGTAATTTCGACTGTCACTTCTGAAATTATTGTTGTATCTACTAACCTGGTTATTTCTGTAGTAAGAATTTCTATTACTGCATGAATAATTTCTGTCTTGGTGATACCGATTACTGTTTCCATATGATTGATCATTCCGGTACGAATTACCGTTGTTATAATTGTCTGTGTAATTTCTGTTAGAACGTCTGTTATTGTCATAAGGCTGGTATCTATTGTCCTGTCTGTTACGTCTGTCATTCTCAAAATTACCGCTATAACATCCGTTCCGATCACTATCCCTTTTCTCTGAAAATCTATTGTAATTACTGTTACTGAAAAAATTACAGGAAGTCCCGTCGTCGTTGTCATACTCAAGTTCTTGCAACAAAGTCTTAAAAGTCTCAATGTCGTCTTTACATCTTCCGGCTAAAGCAATTTGTCTTATGGATTGTGGCAGCTTAGTTAAACAAATGCGAATTAATTCAGTCGGGCTATAAGGGTTGGAAAGGAACTGATTCTTTCGAATCATGTCTTCAAAATATTCCGCTGGCGTGCGGAACTCAGACTGTTTGAAATTACGCTGCATAATCAGACTATGTTTGACCCCATCTTGCTTGTTTTCGGACCAATATGCCGATAGAAATACATGATAAAAATCATTCAGATTATTACAATCTCTAATGAGTGCGCGCATCCGCGTCGCCGGTTCGTTTTCTAAATATCCACACATAAATTCCAGTTTGTGACTTAGTGGCCAATATGGTGGAAGTGCGTACATAAATTGATCTAACCATGAACATGGATGTATGTCATTCTTAGAATTGCGGAAGATCTTAAATTTCCGAACAGTCAAAAAGTGTTTATAGTCAAAGTTTTCGCCTCGTGGCGACAAAGACCTACCGCGTCTGTCCCAGTCCCAATGTCGATTATTGTCAAGTTCGCGCGCCTGGCGATCTCTTGTTGCATCCCGTAAATGAAACAAATTATTTTCTTCAAACCCCTCTGCTACCTGTGATTCTAAATTTCTTCTGCTATCCTTTCCTCCGATTTCGCCTTCAATTTGCTTGACTTGCTTTCGTAATGCCTCAACTTCCCTTTTAACGCGTTCATAAAATTTTCTCTGATTTTCAACATGCTTATTTATGTTCTGGTGCTCTTCGGTTTCTGCAAATGGCAATGGTGCTGTATCATCTGAATCTCTGTCCCCATTTAAACTAAGATTTGTCAATTTGTCTGAAATTTCCTCAACTCTTTCCGATAAATCACCTATTTGTTCTTTCTGTTTATTTACGTCTTCCGTAAGTGTCGCGACTCGGGTTTCAGTATTGACACATTTGGTAGTTAACTGTTCATATTGTTGTGTTAAGTTATTTAATCTGTCATTTGGTACGGATTCCTCGATTCTCTCAAATATTTCTTCCTTATCTTTTGCACGTTGTAAATTTAACTCTGAAAATTTCTGTACTATCACGCGATCTCTTTCTTCCTGTTCTCTATCCTGTTCCCTTTGTCTAATCTCTACTGCACTTAATCTATTATTGTGAGAATTCAAAATCGGTTGTACTTCTTCTCTGATTTCTTTCTTTAATCCATCTTTCATATTTTTGAAACATGTCCCTATTCGTGAGTCTAACCGTGTTTCCATTGTTTCCATATCAGTTTCTAATCGTGTTGCCAAAGTTCCCATCTGTGATCCCAGTGAGTCTAACCGTGTTTCCATTGTTCCAATCTGTGTTTTTAATTCAGATCTAAACCGTGTTTCCATTGTTCCCATCTCAGTTTTAAATTCAGATCGAAAATTAAATATTGCACTCATCAACTGCTCCATATTAACTTGTTCGAGATTCCTTTCGCCCCTAACATTTCCCACAAAACCAGCTTCCATCGTCATGGCTGTAAAGCTATCTGTGTTCGATACTATTCCAGAATCTTCTATCGTTACTCTCGTATTCTGTGAATTTTCTGATTGAGAAAAACCTTGAACTGGTTCCGGACTGTCTTCCCGACTTATTAAATTGTTTTCAACTCCATTATTCATGATACTGTTGTCCTGTGTTGGCGAGTTCGCCAGGTCAACAATTTTGTCATTCTGACTATCTATCATTTTCGCCTTTTTCATCGATCGCGTAATCATTTGCAAAACATACAAAACTCGTCACTATATGAAAATTTATACACAATGACACTTTATCACCAACAATATCAATCACACGAAATACTTCCTTCAAACACGATTAACGAACAATAGAAGAATGACAATCACCAAATCTACACATGCAAAATAGACTACAATTACTAAACTACAAATTACTACAACAATACTACTGTCTACTATTTTTACAATCAGAAGAATTCCAAGGGACGATCCGAAGCAGCGGTCGCCACGTGCATGGGGGCTTATTTAAATAAAAATATTATGCAAATATTTTTTAGTAGCTGTAAGTCCGATTACGCAAGTCTCGTAAACGGCTGGCCCTGACTAGTTTTAGTACGCAATCTGATTGCATAGAACAACAACAAAGAATGAAATGATAATTTCAGTTAATACAATTAATTAATTAAGTCTCCAGCAACTATAAAACCTACGAAACCAACAAAGCACAAGTGTAGCTGTTCTGTATGTGGTAGTATGACTCAACGCACATCTGGCACGGTTCTTCTTCAACAAGACAAGAATTTCTAAATACCAATTATGCTGACGTGATAAAAGAAAATTAGAAATACTATAATTGTGCAAGAAAACCAAAATTACACTCTAATACAAGAACACACGCCAGGTGCTTTGTTGACTGAACCTGTAATGACACATTATTCAGGTCACTGAAAGAATAAAAGAATAAAAGAAAATACCTCCATATATATTGACGAAATGCACTCTGACCATTACAATGTCTCCATTAGAATAACATCTGCTATCTCTCCCATCAAATAGCTGCATAAAACATGGAACAAACACTCACTACTACCCCATCTCACTCCAACTTCAGCGACAAGCAGTGTCCACCACAACTTCTCGGCAAGAACTGCCTGCCGCTACGTCTCAGTAATCACTGCCAGTGGATGCAGCGGAACAATACTCTCTGGCGCGATCTTTGGCGCTGTGGCTCAGTGTAGCCACCTTTCAACTTCTCTCTGTTGCCTCAACCGAAACTTAATTTTGGCTTATCCACCCTCAGTTGTGTTTGTTTACTAAGGAGATAAGTAAAATTGAGAGCAGTGACATATCTGTGATTGAGGTGAGGGGTGTTATTGAGGATACAATAATTAGTGTACAAAAGAAAACAAAATGCTGTTATTTGTGTCTGAAGACTAAAGAAATTTTTAAAAATACAGGAAATCATTGCTCTGAAGTAACCACCCAAAAATTTCACAGTAACATAAATGAGTTTTACGAAACTGCTATTACTAATCTTCCAAAACTCTAATCAGCTAACAGATTTTTGACATTTTTGAGTGGATGTCTTGACTAAATTAGTGGAATGGGAAGACATCGAATGGAAAGTGGTTTATTTAAAAGGAAAATGAGTAGATGTTTGTGCTTCAGTTTGATCTGTAAAATGCATCAGAATAATTTTCTGTCTTAAATAGTTTCAGAAGACAATTGTGAGTCAGTATTACTTGCCCAGAACAAATGGCTGGAAGTTTTTAGAGAGTTCAGCATTCGCAAGACAGAATTTCCAAAGACTGTCACTATATATCGACGGGAAAAAATAGCAGCACCAAAACTTAATTAATGTTTAGTAATTTGGATGTATCAATAACTGAGAACTTCTTACACTGCACTTGTATCTTTTAAATGAGCTGTGCAGAGTTTTATAATTATGAAAGTAAACAAACCGATCTTCTAAAGGCTCTGAGATCACCTTAGGAATATGATTGATCCATAAAAATGTCTGTGAAAGAGTTTTGTACTTAAGGAAAGGTGTTATACACTCCTGGAAATGGAAAAAAGAACACATTGACACCAGTGTGTCAGACCCACCATACTTGCTCCGGACACTGCGAGAGGGCTGTACAAGCAATGATCACACGCACGGCACAGCGGACACACCAGGAACCGCGGTGTTGGCCGTCGAATGGCGCTAGCTGCGCAGCATTTGTGCACCGCCGCCGTCAGTGTCAGCCAGTTTGCCGTGGCATACTGAGCTCCATCGCAGTCTTTAACACTGGTAGCATGCCGAGACAGCGTGGACGTGAACCGTATGTGCAGTTGACGGACTTTGAGCGAGGGCGTATAGTGGGCATGCGGGAGGCCGGGTGGACGTACCGCCGAATTGCTCAACACGTGGGGCGTGAGGTCTCCACAGTACATCGATGTTGTCGCCAGTGGTCGGCGGAAGGTGCACGTGCTCGTCGACCTGGGACCGGACCGCAGCGACGCACGGATGCACGCCAAGACCGTAGGATCCTACGCAGTGCCTTAGGGGACCGCACCGCCACTTCCCAGCAAATTAGGGACACTGTTGCTCCTGGGGTATCGGCGAGGACCATTCGCAACCGTCTCCATGAAGCTGGGCTACGGTCCCGCACACCGTTAGGCCGTCTTCCGCTCACGCCCCAACATCGTGCAGCCCGCCTCCAGTGGTGTCGCGACAGGCGTGAATGGATGGACGAATGGAGACGTGTCGTCTTCAGCGATGAGAGTCGCTTCTGCCTTGGTGCCAATGATGGTCGTATGCGTGTTTAGCGCCGTGCAGGTGAGCGCCACAATCAGGACTGCATACGACCGAGGCACACAGGGCCAACACCCGGCATCATGGTGTGGGGAGCGATCTCCTACACTGGCCGTACACTACTGGTGATCGTCGAGGGGACACTGAATAGTGCACGGTACATCCAAACCGTCATCGAACCCATCGTTCTACCATTCCTAGACCGGCAAGGGAACTTGCTGTTCCAACAGGACAATGCACGTCCGCATGTATCCCGTGCCACCCAACGTGCTCTAGAAGGTGTAAGTCAACTACCCTGGCCAGCGAGATCTCCGGATCTGTCCCCCATTGAGCATGTTTGGGACTGGATGAAGCGTCGTCTCACGCGGTCTGCACGTCCAGCACGAACGCTGGTCCAACTGAGGCGCCAGGTGGAAATGGCATGGCAAGCCGTTCCACAGGACTACATCCAGCATCTCTACGATCGTCTCCCTGGGAGAATAGCAGCGTGCATTGCTGCGAAAGGTGGATATACACTGTACTAGTGCCGACATTGTGCATGCTCTGTTGCCTGTGTCTATGTGCCTGTGGTTCTGTCAGTGTGATCATGTAATGTATCTGACCCCAGGAATGTGTCAATAAAGTTTCCCCTTCCTCTGACAATGAATTCACGGTGTTCTTATTTCAATTTCCAGGAGTGTATTTTATTCTTTTTAAATATATATTAATACAAGTACTATGCTCAGTAGCGACGCATAATTTAATGGATTGTGAAGCAGGAAAAGTCAACGGTGACGAGAAAAGTACATGTGAATTTTATGACTTATGGCAGATTCAACAATGGTAGCAGGAAACAGTCTTCGGCTGGCTCAACAAATTCAGCTCTTATGTGGAACACGATGCAAGCTGTGGTTCAGCCACTGCTTCCATTCGTTTTGCCTTCAGAAGAATGCAACATTTACCAAGGCCAACGGCAGGTTTATTTTCAGCGATGTAGTATGTATTACCCTAATGAGCAAATGATTTCATGTTTTTTCCGCTAATGTGACAAGTTCCAAAATCCTTCGCAGATGAAATACACTTTGTAGGAATTTACAGTAAATCTTTTAAATCTGTCTAAATAAATAAATAAAGAGGTCACTCGTCTGGAACTAATGGGACATTGAAAGCGAATCGACCACTCATATTGTAACTCATGGGTGGCCTATTTCTAGATTAAAAATGGATCGTTCAGTGCAAGATGTCGATTGCAAGTGTTTATCCACTGTCAGTAGTTCACTATACCTTAACTCCAGATAATGGGTTATGGGCTGGAACGTACGCATTGAAAACCATTATTTGGCAAGGTTTAGGTTACTGCACAGGCACATGAAGTGAATCAAGCAGGTGAAAAAGCGCTCCATGCCAAAACTAAACAGACACTACAATAAAGGAGAGAAAATTATTCAATAAAGACACGCTGTTCAAAGTTCTCATTAAAAGTGTACAAAAGCTGAAACGTTTTATCAGTTACCTACAGGTAATCGACGGTCATTGTGGATGGCAGGTCACATTACGACAGAGTACAGCGGGGCTACCAGAAAAATCTCAACTTACATCAAATTTTTCCGGAAAATTATAAATTAAATTTTTGTTTTAGCCATGTAGTATTACTTGTATTGGTATAACTACCCTAATGATGAATGGTGGTCGTACTCGATTGCCAAACATTTATGTTATGCCGTTATTCGATTTACTTTCCCAATTGGAGGAAAGTGCATTTCTGTAGGGCTATTCGGATAGTGGTCGGGGCTCTTTGAATAAGGTAAATTATGGGCAGATACACAATCACATTACACGGAAGGTTACCGGAAAATACGCTAATGACTATTTAATTCTCATAATCTCTAATAATACAGTGATAATTCCAATACTAATTTCACTTTAATTGGAAGTAAACGTTGTGAAATGTTTCTGTTCTCGAAGTCACCTCCAACGTTCACAGAAAAACTGCTTACGATCTACTCATGATACCAGGAAGTACTCTTTCGGCACTGTACCCATTTAAGTTTATGTTAATCTGCAACACCTGACCATATGCCTTGAAGAACCCACAGTTCCATTCTATCGCATCATCTTCAGAATAATTTAGGGGCACAAGATCGTCGACACTGCAATCTGAATCAGTGTCTAAAACTTTCCTTTTAATTTAATCTAAAATAGGCTTACTGGTACCGGTACTTCTTTTTTCATCACCATTAGGTTAAGAAACTTTCTTTTTTGCTACTTTCAGCATCAGTAGGTCAGACTCCTCCTTTGTCCCCCAGTACAGCAACGTTCTCTGGAGATGTTGCCTGACGAGCGTTTGGTACAGCTCTGGAGGTTTTTCTTTCATGTTGTTTTTGTGGATATGGAAGGATATCTAGCGTGGAGTCTTCAAGGACAGCTGTTGGCGATTTACCGATTATTGCATCATTTTATGTGGTTGTTTCCGTGTTTGCTGTTAGGGTTTCTGAATGTGGAAACCGACAATCCTCAGTAACATCTGGGTTAAATAGGTAGATCCCTGTACAAGAAAATTTACTTACGACTAAGAGGACTGACGCTGTTAACGTCCCTGCTTCGCTGAATACTTTGTCCATTTTGGTGTTGAGATTTTTGTTGCCATCTTAAAAGCAATTTGTTTTTAGGGTCTTGGAAACACATCTATCCAAGGGCTTCAGCACATGCATCATGTGTGGTGGTAAAACTATATTTTGATCACGTTCTCCCTGCAAATTTCCGGTGCTGACATGAGGAATATGATAGATTCCCATTAAAAAGAAGAGGTACTTTACTAGACACTTTGTTTTCGTGAAAAAGTTTGAGCCATTTCAGAAATACTTCCCATTTGCCCATTCACTTTCAACCATGCATGAAATGGACCAATTGGGCAAGTTAACTGTCAGCTTCGACCTGTGTGTTTGGCCCTTGAAGATAACGAATGAGGTAAATATTCACCTGCTGCGCCGCAAAAAGCAATAGCCGTAATGATCTTATCTCTTTCAGCGCCTTGTTAAAGAATGTACCTTCTTTGTTCCAGTCTCTGCAATGACCTTCGGAGGTCTGTTGTCGAATGGCAACCCAGTTTCTTCCATGTTACACGTGTGAGTTGGTTTGTCAAGCAGTGAGAGATATGTAAAAAGCTCACTTAAAAATTCGAAGAGCTATTTCACAGTCTCTTTGCTTACTGTGACCGCTCTTGCTTTCGATAAACCCTCTAGTTTTCTCAAGGAAAGATTGATCCTTTGACGGAAGTTAAAGCATGTTTTTCCGTTGATTTGTAGCACCAGAACACATTAGTGACCAATTGTGGTCATTAATCACTTTTCTCTGAAGTTTTCCGTTATATCAGGAGATGAGTCTGGTGGACAATAGAAGGATCCAATTATCATATTTTCCTTAAACGAAGCTCACATAATACTATGTACACAAAAAGCTGGATGACACCTGAAATTGATAGAAGTGAGATCTGTGAGGAAGATTTAAGTGGGAAACGGAGATGCTGTATTTGTCGCAGTAGACTAGAAACTAAAATCCACCGAAATCGAAATTGAAGTTGCATGTGAGATTCTTTGGGCAAGACTAATTAACAGGGGTAGGGATAATATGATAATTGGATCCTTCCGTCGCCCAGCAGACTCGTCTCCTGATGTAACCGAAAAACTTAGAGAAAACCTCAATTCACTTGTACGTAAATTCCCCAATCATACTGTAATCAACGGTGGAGACTTCAATGTTCCAACAGTTAACTGGGAAAATTGCAGTTTTGTTAGTGGTGGGTGTGATAAGACAGCCTGTGAAACTTTACTGAATTCCTTCTCTGAAAACTACATAGAATAGATAGTTAGGAATTCCATGTACAATGAAAATATGTTAGATCTAAAGGCAACAAATAGATATGTCCTCTTTGAGGATGTCAACATCGAAACTTGAATCGGCGACCATGACACGACTGTGGCAACAAAGATTACCAAAACACAAAGGACAAATAAAACAAGTAGAAAAATACACTGATAGATGTCATGTATAATTTTGGTATACGAATCGATTTTAGCGAGAAGCGATGTTGTAAGCTGTATTGCAGAATCTAAGCCAGTATCTCTGAGCTGCCTGAGGGTACAGTGGAGCAGAAATTGTTTAACTTTGGTAGAGAGAGCAGTGTTAGAGTGAGGTAGATAATGTTAAGCAATGCTGGAGTGAGGAAGCTCGAGTAGGCTATGTTTAGCTGTGTTAGAGAGAGTTAACCTGTGTTATAGTGAGGAAGCAGTGGCAATATTATATTTGAAATTTAAAGTTTTAATTTATCTGTGAATTTTTAGTGAAGGATGAAGTCTAACGGAATATCTGGTATATGTTACAATGATGTTACCTTTTTCTTTACTGCTGCCGCATCATCTGATTAAGTTGGTTATTATACTGAATGTTGTTAGATTTGAGAGATAAAAAAGTGTATTTTTTGGATGTTAAGAAGTTCATTGAATTTAAAATCTGGCTTCAGCACTTTTTCACAGTGTATAAAAACTTAGTGTAGTTATTCATGTGCATGTTTCATTTTCTTACTAACGCTACTCACACAATCAGAAACAGTATCATGCAACCAAGTGTGTTCGAGAAACAGTGAGATTTGCAATTGACAGAGAACTCATTGAACATCTCGAGTCTCTCAATGTAGATACATTAATTTGCAGCTTTAACATAGCGACGAGCAAGACACAGTAGTACTGCAACGCATTATCAGGATTTGCGCAGAATAGAAGTAAGGAAAAAATCTTTAGATTTTTTTTATTTATTCACTCAGGGCCAGCTTATGTTATTCAGAGACTGTTACACAGGATTTCATGTCAAAGTTCATTTTTCTGGCAGTTTACACTGTTCAAAATACTTGCAGTCAAATTGATAACTTTTACAGTATGAAAGACTGCCATTTTCATTACGGCAATTAATTTTTGTTACAATGCAGCTTTGTCTTCACATTACGACAGTCTGAAAGTTGACTTTGATTATCTCGCTGACACAGTAGCACAACTAAAATTAAATCATGACAATTATTCTGAAGGTCCACATCTGGTACACTTCACACACCAAAGAATTTCAATCACTTGAAAACATTCGACAGGGAAAGATGCAGATTAATTGTGAAATCAAACAGGAATTTAATAACCTTAATGCTTGCTTGTCTGACAACAAGGACAATACCAGTTCTCGGGACTGCTCACATAATTTAGCGACGCATTGTACCGATCTGAATAGAGAACATTCTTCGCAGCCCCAGCTTACTAAACCGGTCAAAGAAAGAGACTTTTTACAATCACGAGACAACTACAGCACCTTTTTTCAACTGACACCATTCCGTTAATAATTTTAGAACAGGTGGTTTCGAATATAAGCATTTTTTATATGTCAGAAAATCCAAAATATTTCGAAATGGGCCTAATCGTCTACATCCCTTAGACTGGATTCAGCAATTTACTTTTTCTTTGTAGCCAAACTGGCCTGTCTGTCATCATCATCATCATCATCATCATCATCATTTGAGACTGATTATGCCTTTCAGCGTTCAGTCTGGAGCATAGCCCCCCTTATACAGTTCCTCCATGATCCCTATTCAGTGCTAACATTGGTGCCTCTTCTGATATTAAACCTATTACTTCAAAATCATTCTTAACCGAATCCAGGTACCTTCTCCTTGGTCTGCCCCGACTCATCCTACCCTCTACTGCTGAATCCATGAGTCTCTTGGGTAACCTTGCTTCTTCCATGCGTGTAACATGACCCCACCATCTAAGCCTGTTCGCCCTGACTGCTACATCTATAGAGTTCATTCCCAGTTTTTCTTTGATTTCCTCATTGTGGACACCCTCCTGCCATTGTTCCCATCTACTAGTACCTGCAATCATCCTAGCTACTTTCATATCCGTAACCTCAACCTTGTTGATAAGGTAACCTGAATCCACCCAGCTTTCGCTCCCATACAACAAAGTTGGTCGAAAGATTGAACGGTGCACAGATAACTTAGTCTTGGTACTGACTTCCTTCTTGCAGAAGAGAGTAGATCGTAGCTGAGCGCTCACTGCATTAGCTTTGCTACACCTCGCTTCCAGTTCTTTCACTATGTTGCCATCCTGTGAGAATATGCATCCTAAGTACTTGACATCGTCCACCTGTTCTAGCTTTGTTCCTCCTATTTGGCACTCAATCCGTTTATATTTCTTTCCCACTGACATTACTTTCGTTTTGGAGATGCTAATCTTCATACCATAGTCCTTACATTTCTGATCTAGCTCTGAAATATTACTTTGCAAACTTTCAATCGAATCTGCCGTCACAACTAAGTCATCCGCATATGCAAGACTGCTTATTTTGTGTTCACATATCTTAATCTCACCCAGCCAGTCTATTGTTTTCAACATATGATCCATAAATAATATGAACAACAGTGGAGACAGGTTACAGCCTTGTCTTACCCCTGAAACTACTCTGAACCATGAACTCAATTTACCGTCAACTCTAACTGCTGCCTGACTATCCATGTAAAGACCTTTAATTGCTTGCAAAAGTTTGCCTCCTATTCCATAATCTTGTAGAACGGACAATAACTTCCTCCTAGGAACCCGGTCATATGCCTTTTCTAGATCTATAAAGCATAGATACAATTCCCTGTTCCACTCATAACACTTCTCCATTATTTGCCGTAAGCTAAAGATCTGGTTCTGACAACCTCTAAGAGGCCTAAACCCACACTGATTTTCATCCAATTGGTCCTCAACTAATACTCGCACTTTCCTTTCAACAATACCTGAGAAGATTTTACCCACAACGCTGATTAAAGAGATACCTCTGTAGTTGTTACAATCTTTTCTGTTTCCATGTTTAAAGATTGGTGTAATTACTGCTTTTGTCCAGTCTGATGGAACCTGTCCCGACTCCCAGGCCATTTCAATTATCCTGTGTAGCCATTTAAGACCTGACATTCCACTGTATTTGATGAGTTCCGACTTAATTTCACCCACCCCAGCCGCTTTATTGCACTGCAATCTATTGACCATTTTTTCCACTTCCTCAAATGTGATCCTATTTCCATCATCATTCCTATCCTATTCTACCTCGAAATCTGAAACATTACTGATCGCATTTTCACCTACATTGAGCAACTCTTCAAAATACTCCCTCCATATGCCCAAGGCATCCACAGGATTCACCAGCAGTTTTCCTGACCTGTCCAAAATACTTGTCATTTCCTTCTTACCTCCATTTCGAAGACTGCTAATTACACTCCAGAATGGCTTTCCAGCAGCTTGACCCATAGTGTCCAACCTGTTTCCAAAGTCTTCCCACGATTTCTTCTTGGATGCTGCAATTATCTGTTTGGCTTTGTTTCTTTCTTCAACATAACTTTCTCTGTCTACCTGGGTTCTGGTATGTAGCCATTTTTGATACGCCTTCTTTTTCCTTTTACAGGCTGCCTTGACTGTATCATTCCACCAAGCTGTTTGCTTCATCCTACTTTTACACACTACTGTTCCAAGACATTCTTTAGCCACTTCTAGTACTGTGTCCCTGTACCTTGTCCATTCCTTTTCCAATGACTGTAATTGACTACATTCAACTAACTGGTACCTTTTTGAGATCGCTGTTATGTACTTGTGCCTGACTTCCTTACCCTGAAGTTTCTCCACTCTTATCCTCCTACATATGGACCTGGCCTCCTGCACTTTCGGCCTCACAATCCCAATTTCACTGCAGATTAAATAATGATAAGTGTCATCAAAGAATCCCCTGAATACACGTGTGTCCCTCACAGCCTTCCTGAATTCCTGATCTGTTATTATATAGTCAATGACAGATCTGGTTCCCCTGCCTTCCCAAGTATACTGTTGAATGTTCTTATGTTTAAAAAAGGAGTTTGTGATTACTAAGCCCATACTGACACAGAAATCCAAGAGTTGTTTCCCGTTCCTGTTGGCCTCCATATCCTCTCCAAATTTACCCATAACCTTTTCATACCCTTCTGTTCGATTTCCAATCCTGGCGTTAAAATCACCCATGAGCAGAACACTGTCCTTGTCCTTTACTCTAACAACTACATCACTGAGTGCCTCATAAAAACTATCCATCTTATCTTGATCTGTCCCTTCACAATGCGAATATACTGACACAATCCTAATTTTCTTGCTAGACACTGTCAAATATATCCACATCAGTCGTTCGTTTACATACCTTATTGCAACTACGCTGGGTTCAATTTCTTTCCTGATGTAATGCCCTACTCCCCATTGTGCTATTCCTGCTTTGACTCCTGACAGGTAGACCTTGTATTCTCCCACTTCCTCTTCTTTCTCACCCCTTACCCGAATGTCACTAACAGCTAAAACGTCCAGCCCCACCTTACTTGCTGCCTCTGCCAGCTCTACCTTCTTCCCAGAGTAGCCTGTCTGTCATTAACTACAGGGTTATTACAAATGATTGAAGCGATTTCACAGCTCTACAATAACTTTATTATTTGAGATATTTTCACAATGCTTTGCACACACATACAAAAACTCAAAAAGTTTTTTAGGCATTCACAAATGTTCGATATGTGCCCCTTTAGTGATTCGGCAGACATCATGCCGATAATCAAGTTCCTCCCACACTCGGCGCAGCATGTCCTCACCAATGAGTTCGAAAGCATCGTAGATGCGAGCTCGCAGTTCTGACACGTTTCTTGGTTGAGGAGGATTAAACACTGAATTTTTCACATAACCCCACAGAAAAAATCGCATGGGGTTAAGTCGGGAGAGCGTGGAGGCCATGACATGAAATGCTGATCATGATCTCCACCACGACCGATCCATCGGTTTTCCAATCTCCTGTTTAAGAAATGCCGAACATCATGATGGAAGTTCGGTGGGCACAATCCTGTTGAAAGATGAAGTCGGCGCTGTCGGTCTCCAGTTGTGGCAAGAGACAATTTTCCAGCATGTCCAGATACACGTGTCCTGTAACGTTTTTTTCGCAGAAGAAAAAGGGGCCGTAAACTTTAAAGCTTGAGATTGCACAAAACACGTTAACTTTTGGTGGATTGCGAATTTGCTGCACGAATGCGTGAGGATTCTCTACCGCCCAAATTCGCACATTGCGTGTGTTCACTTCACCATTAAGAAAAAATGTTGCTTCATCACTGAAACCAAGTTTCGCACTGAACGCATCCTCTTCCATGAGCTGTTGCAACCGCGCCGAAAATTCAGAGCGTTTGACATTGTCATCGGGTGTCAGGGCTTGTAGCAATTGTAAACGGTAAGGCTTCTGCTTTAGGCTCCTCCGTAAGATTTTGCAAACCGTCGGCTGTGGTACGTTTAGCTTCCTGCTTGCTTTATTCGTTGACTTCCGCGGGCTACGCGTGAAACTTGCCCGCAAGCGTTCAACCGTTTCTTCGCTCACTGCAGGCCGACCCGTTGATTTCCCCTTACAGAGGCATCCAGAAGCTTTAACCTGCTCATACCATCGCCGAATGGAGTTAGCAGTTGATGGATCTCTGTTATGACTGACTGATGTGAGTGCATTTCAAGCACGACATACGCTTTCTCGGCTCCTGTCGCCATTTTGTCTCACTGCGCTCTCGAGCGCTCTGGCGGCAGAAACCTGAAGTGCGGCTTCAGCCGAACAAAACTTTATGAGTTTTTCTACGTATCTGTAGTGTGTCGTGACCATATGTCAATGAATGGAGCTACAGTGAATTTATGAAATCGCTTCAATCATTTGTAATAGCCCTGTATAATTTGTTTGTAGCTTTTTGGAAGGGGAACCGTCTACGAGAATGTGACCTATTGCACGCCAATGTTTTCCAGTTGAAGAATTCCAAAGCGCTTTCCTCGCAGCGTACTGGTCTGAGACGACACAGCGTGCTGTAAAAGACGAATTGATAAATTTACCAAATTTCAACTCGAATTTTGAAACAATACTTTGAATACGTGGTACACAAAACCAGCATTTACTTGAGTTATTCAGCCCGTCAGGTTTGATCCACTTCTGTATTTCAAAACGTCCATAAAATCTGAAATTTGCATTAAGAGCAGGCCAACAAATATCTAACATACATGCTTTACGTGACGTTTTATAGTTACTTCAGACTGATCAGTCCTTTTCTCAGCGTAACAATAATAATAACTTTTATAACAACCACCGCAATTTTTACTACAAACACAACGGTGGTCAATGAGGTATGTTTTTCAATCACAATAAGAGTAACTATTTTGGGAATGAAAGACGTAACAGAAATTTTGACAACAACTAGAATTTTAATGGTATGGAAATGAAATGGAAATGAGCGTTTGGCGTCATTGGCCGGGAGGCCCCTCGCGGGGCAGGTCCGGCCGCCTTGGCGCAGGTCTTATTACATTCGGCGCCACATTGGGCGACCTGCACGCCGGATGGGGATGAAATGATGATGAACACAACACAACACCCAGTCCCTGAACGGAGAAAATCTCCGACCCAGCCGGGAATCGAACCCGGGCCCGGAGGACGGCAATCCGTCACGCTGACCACTCAGCTACTGGGGCGGACATTTTAATGGTAATCAGCAACGACATTTTCAGCAGAACCAAAATCTTCCTAATACCTACCAACAGCAGAATCACAATTTTCAACAATCTGGTCAGCAATATGTTAATCCCGGACAACACATAAAGCAGCCTTTGTCGCAATATCTGTCACAGCAGCAATCGTTCTCGCAAAATGACTCTGGTAATAATTTACACACAGGAACACTTTTCGTAACTACAGACAACAGCCGTATCAGCAAAAGTCTTACGGCAATGCCCAGCATTTTCAACATCACAATGGGAATAAGCAGGGAAACAGAAATTTTAATCATAATTACAGGAATAAAGAGCACGTTAATAACAATCAGTCTTAATGCTTAAATGAACCAGATTCACATTTTCACAAGATAATCTAAATCATTCAGAAACCCAGTGCACTGTTCAAAGCACTGACAAAGCGCCGAACAGTGCAGACGCTACGCAACAATGACTAGCTGACCAGGCGTCAGATGATGCCGACGCCGCGCCAACACAGGTTACGTCGCATTCTGCACACTTTATAGAGCATATTATCCGCTTGGAAGACATCAGGGATTTATTGTTACGTGAAACCTAGCAGCCTCTGAAATATTTTTTATCATCCTGTTATTACCATTCAAGTTGGCAAACACGTATTAAAAGCAGTTTCTGATTCTGGTTCCCCCGTTAACTGTCATGAGTGGCGCATTATTCTACTGCTACAATTCTGGTGTCTCTTGTCCGATGTTACCTCTCAATACAATGAAAATAAATGGTGCCGTATCTTGTAAGGGTGTTGAAGTCAACTCTCAAACTCATTTACAATTTTCTACTGAAGTTCATATATTTTTCGCCAACTCTCTTATCGTTTCATTATTAATTACTGAAGTCATTCTGGGCATCCATTTCCTAAAAAAATATAAAGCAGTGCTGTATTTTAACAACTCTTGTATTACTATATAAATGATTTGGGAGACAATCTGAGCAGCCGTCTTCGGTTGTTTGCAGATGACGCTGTCGTTTATCGACTAATAATGTCATCCGAAGGTCAAAACAAAATGCAAAACGATTTAGAAAAAATATCTGAATGGTGCGAAAAGTGGCAGTTAACCCTGAGTAACGAAAAGTGTGAGGTCATCCACATGAATGCTAAAAGGAACTCGTTAAACTTCGGTTACACGATAAATCAGTCTAATCTAAAACCGTAAATTCAACTAAATACCTAGGTATTACAATTACGAACAACTTAAATTGGAAGGAACACATAGAAAATGTTGTGGAGAAGGCTAACCAAAGACTGCGTTTTATTGGTAGGACACTTAGAAAATGTAACAGACCTACTGAGGAGACTGCCTACACTACGCTTGCCCGTCCTCTTTTAGAATACTGCTGCGCGGTGTGGGATCCTTACCAGATAGGACTGACGGAGTACATCGAAAAAGTTCAATGAAAGGCACCACGTTTTGTATTATCGCGAAATATGGGAGAGAGTGTCACAGAAATGATACAGAAATTGGGCTGGAAAGAGAAAGGCGTTTTTCGTTGCGACGGAATCTTCTCGCGAAATTCCAAACACCAACTTCCTCCTCCGAATGCGAAAATATTTTGTTCACACCGACCTACATAGGGAGGAACGATCACCACATTAAGATAAGGGAAATCAGAGCTCGTACGGAAATATAGAGGTGTTCATTCTTTCCGCGCGCTATACGAGATTGGAATAATAGAGAATTGTGAAGGTGATTCGATGAACCCTCGGCCAGGCACTTAAATGTGATTTGCAGAGTATCCATATATATGTAGATGTAGATGAAAATTAATTTTGTAATATATGTATGAAAAAAGCAAAAGAATATTTTGGAATTTTAAATTATTGTAATGTGAATATGTTTATGAAAAAAATTATGTTTGTTATCAGCTGGTTGATGCTTAGGGCACTTGTATTTGTAACATGTAAATGCTGTAGGGAAGGCCCTTCTCAACGAAAGTGGCATGGCGCGATGTAAAAGGTGTGTTTGGCGGTCGAACTGAGCGGCTCCTTTGTGTGAAAGGCACGCAATATGTGGCTAACCTTAGCACGGTACACCTCGACGGCGTTAAGAGAGGTAATTGGAAGCTGCATTAGAAGGGATTTGCCTCGGATGTGGGTCTGGGTATTATTTGGTATTCAGGGAGTAATGGAGTGGCTCTAATATGTTGAAAATCCGACATCAAGAAGGGAAGTTATAGAGTGTTCGCACATCAAGAGCCGTGAGTACAGTTAGCGGCCATTTCGCCTGCCACCAATCTTTACCACTGCTTCACCGACATCATACATTCAGTTAAGTAATGTATATGGGCATGGACCAGTTAATACGTGTGTTGTTTCAATAATAATCACATACACTGTCAGTTCGTGTTCGAAACTATAGCGTCAATCCTTATCGCGAACCTACGTGGGGTGCTATTAAAACCGAGTATCCTGATTAAAATGAACAAATCTGGCATTCATGTGTTTAAAAGTGATTTTTTTCTAAAGTAAAAGCAGTAGCAAAAGTTGAAGTATGACTAACATTTGGATAGTTTATTAATGAACTACCCCAAGTGAAATTGTAAAAGTAGGAAGTTGAAGTACAAAAATTAAAACATCAATTAATAGGAAAGCGAAACCTTGATATTTAACAGCTACAACCACAAAAGTGAAGTTGGATAGGCTTTTGCTAAACTATCCTTAGTTCATTATAGAATTAAGATTTGTAGGATTACAGTGCAAGATTGTGTAAATATTATTGCCAAGAATATCTGCTTCACAGGTGATTGAAGTTGAATTACATAAGAATCGTTAATGAACAGATTTGCGGTACTACTGTTAGAAGTGAAGTTGTGCACATTTTCATAGGTAGTGTAGTTTTGGTACCCACCATGAATGGTTTCTTTTGAAGTCAATTAAGGCCAGTGTTGTATTTTTATTACCTTGCAAAGTAATTTAAGTGAATGATTAGTTCTTACTATTCCAATAATCAAAGATCATTGGCTAGTGAAGCTATACCAATTTATGGGTCCCCATCATATTCTCCACCTATTAAGAGAAAATTGAACTATTACTAAGGAAAACTACTATATGCAGAAGAGCCTAAACGGTGTATTTAAGATGTTATTCATCTTTCTTTGTGTTTTTCATGTCAGTCAACATAGAAGCCCCTCAAGTCAAAAAATTAGCTCTACACTTCTTGCAGTGATGTTTCAGTATTTCATTAAATAATGCTCATGAGTGTGGCTGTCATTAGTATGAGCTCGGTGCAATTTTGCTCCCCATAATTTACGGGTATGTCTATTATTGGTAACTGCTGCTACAAACAGAACAGAGTGAGCTATGTCAATTTGTATCCTGTTTGCTATTCAAAGGGAAATATCAAGAAAAACTTCAAGAACTAATATCCAGTTTTCTCAGATATGTGTTTTCAAATTAATGTGCCTAATTAAGAAGGCGACCGCTCACTTTTTCATTCACTTATGATTTTACCACTTCTGTTAACTCCGAAGGTTAAAGCCTGATTTTTCTGTTAACTTCACAAAATTCGAAATTATAGTCCGATACCCTTTTCCATTAGACACACGCACGGTCGAGCATTGTAATCCTCTCAGAGGGTAACTTTAGCGTGTTTCATGGCAAGTTAATGTTATAAGCCCAATGATACCTTGATTCATTGTTACGAGTCTTTACTGACCATGGTGTTACAGTCTTCCTGAGAAAATCTGAATTTGGCTAATTTAACATCATATTTTTGGATCACGTTGTATCCGTTTCTGGCTTCAACCTGACCCGGGCAAGTTGCAAGCTGTCCGTGACATCACCACACCCACTTCCAAACGTCAAGCCAGAAGTTTTCTCGGTGTGGTAAATTTTTTCCGTCGTTTTACATACTACAGGACTCTCGAAACCCCGTATGTGCCAACTTAGCGACAAAAACTCCATCTAGTTCTGGGAAGACCAAGCGCAACAAGAATTTGTCAATTTAAAACAATCTTTTTTGAACGCTCCTCTAGTGTCTCATCCTGATCTTTCGCATGACCTCTGTTTGGCCGCTGACAGTTCTAAAGTGGCCTTTGGTGTCTACTTGTTTCAAGAGATCGAAGAAGACGGCATTGTTGTTAAGAAAAGCATTGCTTTTGCTAGCCGCGTTTGTCTCCAGCTGATCGTAACTATTCTACAACAGAACTTGAATCTTTTAGCAGTCGTGTGGGCCTTTCCCAAATTCCGACACTTCTTATTTGGCAGACATACCAAGATTTATACTTATCACAGAGCAATGCAATTTCTTATGTCGGCAAATCTTTCTCATGATTAAATGATGATTAATTGAAAGCCTCAGCTGCCGACAGGTGTTGTTGATATACCTCGATAAGGATAGCTGAAAATGTGTTTCAGTTAATAATCATTTATTGTAGAGAAGCTGCACGGTCATCAGTGGTATCTGTTCTTTCGAGAAGAGTTACTATCTTCACATATATAGTTAAAGGCTACCCAACCGTTGACCTTCGTCAGTGCAAATGCGCACAGGTTGCCCGAACCCTTACGGGAATCGTCACCTTAGTGTGCGCGAGTAATGAATGGATGGGCAAATATCTATTACGTACATTACGTAAGTAGATTGTTGACAGTTGGGAATGTGGGTCTCACGGGAAGCGTGCAAAGGATAAGTCCCTGCAGTCGCGCTATTCATCTGTCTTCGGTGGCTCAGATGGATAGAGCGTCTGCCATGTAAGCAGGAGATCACGGGTTCGAGTCCCGGTCGGGGCACACATTTTCTGTTTATGTTGTCTATTACTGACCTTCTATTACTGACCTTGCAGACAATATGAATGGTAAAATAAGGCTTGTTGCAGATGATGTAGTTATCTATAATGAAGTACTAGATGGAAGAGGCTGCTTAACTACTCAGTCAGATCTTGATAAAGTTTCAAAGTGGTGTACAGATTGGCAACTTGCTCTAAATGTTTAGAAATGTAAAACGTTGCACTTCAAAAAACGAAGAAACCTAGTATCCTATGACTATAGCATCAACGAGTCACTGTTGGAACCAGCCGACTCATAGAAGTACCTGCGTGTAACACTCTGTAGGGATATGAAATGGAATGATCACATAGGCTCAGATGTAGGTAAAGCAGGTGGTAGACTTCGGTTTATTGCAGAACACCACGGAAGTGCACCCAGCCTACTGGTCCGACCTGTTCTACAGTATTGCTCAAGTGTGTTGGACCCGTACCAGATAGGACTAAAGGGGGATGTTGAACGTGTACAGAGAAGAGCAGCACAATTGGTCACAGGCTTATTTAATCCGTGGGAGAGTGTCACAGAGATACTGAAGAAACTGAACTGGAAGACTCTTGCAGATAGACGTCATGTATCCAGAGAAAGTATTTTAACAAAGTTTCAAGAACGGAATTTAAATAATTACTCTAGGAATATACTACAACCCCCCAACGTGTCGCTCACATAGAGATCATAAGCATAAGATTAATTACTGCACGCGCAGACGCATTCAAACAATAACTATTCCCGCGCTCATACGTGAATGGAACAGGAAGAAACCCTTATAACTGGTACATTGGGACGTACTCTTTACCATTCATCTCACGTTGGTTTAGAGAGTATAGATGTAGATGTAGTTTGTTTGTTTCTTTTTTTTTTTTTTTTTTTTACGGCTTTTCGATAAGTGATACGAAAATCCGATGTCAACAACGTTTTGAATAATTACACTTCACTTTTCATGTGACGTGGTATTTCTAATAAAGTGCTGATAATGTGAAGCTTTCGCTTTAGTAGCGACGGATCTATGAGGGTTTATACTCCACGAAATGTAAATGGACTTTGCAACCTCGTGTACCAGCTGCGGAGTGATCCTGTGACAGTTCCAAAATACCCAATAATAAGGGAAATGGTCTTTTAGATTCAAATCCAGAGTAGCTATGTATCATCAAAACGTCGAATAAAAATATTTTAGTAACTAAATTTTTGTAAGTGTTTAATGTCTCAAATATCTGTTGTAGAAAATATACGACGCACCGAATTATACGAGACAACGTATCTTAGATTTAGCTTTACGTGCTCTGCAACCCTTCAATTCTTATTTATTATCTCTTCTTTCAAATGAAAATATATTCAGGTATTGAGGCGTTAAAGGACAAATAACAATGACATGATCCACGATGGTTTTCGTCTTTGTATCTCAACAACGGAGAACATTTTTGGGTTGGTTGCTTTATCGACATTTGGGTTACAGATTAATGAAACAATAATTCTATTTTCCACCACAGCCTTGAAGAATAATGTGATCAACAAGCATATACACGATCAACACACTATTCGATAGGGTAGACAATATTATAAGAGTATTTCCCGCGTCACTGTTGTGTACCGGTATCTGTCCTCGAGAGTTTGTTGGGATTCGGGATGAGATAGACCGAATTTCTATTTGATGTTACTAGTAAGGTCTTACTGTAAATGTGTACAACTGTAAGCCAATAAGGACAGATAGGGTGGACATTCTTTAACGTTCGAATGCAGCAATAATGGATGTATAATGTTGCTTAATACACGCACTTTGGTTAAACACGGGTATGAAGACGTAACGTTGAGAAACAACAAAGTTGATTCGCAGGGAAGGCGGAGAGGTACACAATGATTCTTTGAGAGAAATCTGGGAAAGTTTTAGTTTATGCTGTTAGCCTGCATTTGTATATTCAATTAATGGAAGGTCTCTCCAGGTGCTAATATGAATCTTATTTAAGTCCCCCACCAGTTTGGCTCTTCACCTCAAGGCCAACTTTATGTGGATATTTTTTCTGTTGTGGAACAATGTCAAACGATTATTCCACGTTATTTTACAATACAACAGTTTCCAACTGACATTGGCTTGTATGTGAAAAATGAAACCTCTAGTGGACTTACATATAGTTTGCATTAGCAACTGGAGCAGTCTTTCATAAATTATGGGCAAGTGACGTGTACCCACAAACGAGAATACTCTTGCGATCCATTCTTACGCGCTATTTGAGTTGAATTAAAGGAAGACATCGAATCAATCGGGAGGTGTGTCGCTAGATATGCTACCAGTCCGTTCTATCAGTGAGAGTTTTACGGAAACGCTCCTTTTTTTAAAAAAATTCTTTCATTTTCTCTTCCGAAGAGAGTCACTGGGCTGATGAATAAGTTTCTTTCAGAGAGAGTACAGAATGACTCTCTTGTCTCCGACGTTCACCTCGCTTAAGAGCTTAAGAACCTTCACAATGTAATAGGAATTCGTTTTTTTTTGTCATTCTCTGTCTTCCTCTACAGATTTTCCCTCTACAGCTCCCTCTAGTACCATGGAAATCATTCCCTCATGTCTTAGCAGATGTCCTATCATCCTGTCCCTTCTCCTTATCAGTGTTTTCCACATATTCCTTTCCTCTCCGATTCTGCGTAGAACCTCCTCATTCCTTACCTTATCAGTCCACATCAGTCCACCAAATTTTCTACATTCGTCTATAGCACCACATCTCAAATGCTTCGATTCTCTTCTGTTCCGGTTTTCCCACAGTTCATGTTTTACTACCAAACAATGCTGTAATCCAGACGTACATCCTCAGAAATTTCTTCCTCAAATTAAGGCCGGTATTTGATATTAGTAGACTTCTCTTGGCCAGAAATGCCTTTTTTGCCATAGCGAGTCTGCTTTTGATGTCCTCCTTGCTCCGTCCGTCATTGGTTATTTTACTGCCTAGGTAGCAGAATTCCTTAACATCATTGACTTCGTGACCATCAATCCTGATGTTAGGTTTCTCGCTGTTCTCATTTCTACGACTTCTCATTACCTTCGGAGAAAGACGAAGGTAATGAGAAGACGAAGGAACTCGTACATAGTCATAAAGCCTATCTTGTTGTTAGAAATGGATCTGGCTTGTGTAGAAAATCCAAATTATACTTAATGTTAAAGAAATTACCCTCCATCGACGTTTTAGAGGTCGTGATTCCTTTCATCATCCTAGATGCGCTTAAGACTTAGTTTTGCTGATTTAAGAAGCAAATACTGGTTAACATCAGAGCCGGCCGTTGTGGATGAGAGGTTCCAGGCGCTTCAGTCCGGATCCGCACTGCTGCTACGGTCGCAGGTTCGAATCCTGCCCCGGGCATGGATGTGTGAGATGTCCTTAGGTTAGTTATGTTTATGTAGTTCTACGTCTAGGGGCTGATGACCTCAGATGTTAAGTCCCACAGTGCTTAGAGCCATTTGAACTATTTGTTAACACCAGAACTCAGACAGTGGATTTATGATCTTGTTGATCTGGTGGGGAACCTTTACCAAAATGATGACTCGAAAACTACGGTAAAAGCACAGTCTTAATTGGATGTGTATTGCTTTGCACGTCTAAAGGGTTCTTGTCATAACTTACGAGGAGTAATTATTTTTAAATAATGATATTTCTCGTTGGACAGAAGATCTGTGGTGACAGAGAGCCAGTCTTTCCTTCACCAAATGTTTGACTCACATCAAAGTATCAAAGTCTAGTTGTCTTGTCAAACTACATTCAGTTGCAACAGTCCACAAATTTGTCAGAGGCTGCTGATGCATGGTTGATCTGAGACAACTTTTAACCAAGCCAGAGTGCTAATCAACCTTCCTGCTTTAGCTACAGTACTCTACGAGTATAAAAGATTCGAATAGCTGCACACATATTAGGAAATAAGCTTGAAATGTAAAGCTCGTGCGTCTTTTTCAAGAATTCTAATGGTTCCAAAGTATTTTTTTGAAAGTTTAAAGTATGTATTGTTTTCAGATATTTTATTTTCTCTCTTAAATCTATTGTGACATCATTAAGGTATTCATTGATAAATAGTTTGCATGCCTCTGCGAACTCATCGCCCGTCATCTGTGAGTATTTTCATCTAAACCAAAATGTTTCATGTAAAATCTTCACTGATTCATATCAATTTTTTTATCTTGGAAACTAGATTATAAGTGTTGTGGCGTAACAAGACAGCCACGCCACTCGGAAGTAGCCGTAAGGCACGCGTTAAGCTCACGCAGAGGGGCGTGAGGTCTGAAACAGGATACGTAATGAATGCTATAAAGAAAAGTACGTAGCTGCTGGAATACTTAACTTTAATCCATCATTGTGGTACATCGCTCGTGACGATACAAGTGAGACTCTTTAGATACATGCAATGTAATGCTAATGGCGCCTTGCTAGGTCGTAGCCATTGACTTAGCTGAAGGCTATTCTAACTATCTGCTCTGCAAATGAGCGAGGCTTCGTCAGTGTGCATCGCTAGCTAAGTCGTCCGTACAACTGGGCCGAGTGCTAGTACGTCTCATCTAGACCTGCCGTGTGGTGGCGCTCGGTCTGCGATCACTGACAGTGGCGACACGCGGGTCCGACATGTACTAATGGACCGCGGCCGATTTAAAGCTACCACCTAGCAAGTGTGGTGTCTGGCGGTGACACCACAATAAGTGAGGACATAAAAAACATTTATTCGAATAAATTTTCTGAACTCACATCTGTCACATCATTCCTTGTTTCATGATGAAATTATTTCCGCTTGTTAGTGCGCTCCTCCGGAAATTCAGAATCGATATTAACTGCAGAGGCAACAGCTTTAGACTCAGAGAGACTTGCGTCCCAATCTTTGCGAAGATATTTTAAGTCATTTAGTAACCTTTCAAAGTGTCTTACCTCAACATTAATGGTAGTATTTCGAGCTTGTAGTAATTTCATTCTGTACTCAACTGGCATCAACAACTTCAGGCAAACTGATGCCATGATTCAACAATCGAAAGATCTCGCATAACACAAAACATCTCGAATTATAAAAAGTGTTGCAACTGGCAGATATAACTTACTGAGTGTCTCAACAGCCATGACAATCCGCCAGCCCGAGCACTCCAGGCGTATCACACATGAAATATAAAAAATTTTGGACAATCTGTTTCAGAATTTCCCATCGTTGTGGACTGCAATTCAACAGGTTGTAACGAAATTGAATCACTCCAAAAGAAATATCTGCTTCATGAAAACTCTCTTCTGCATGTTCTCAACATAAAGCTACGACAAGCATACAGAGAAAATTTTGCATGAGAATTCTGTCCTTTGTAAGATCCTCTCATATTGCTTCCTTCTCATATTGCCACCTTATCGGTGGCATCCACTGACCTTAATAGAGTATCGCAAGTTTTGATCCAATTTAAAGTGCAGTAGTAATTCCTGCCTATATTGAAACGGACTACAAAAAGCACAATTTAGTTCAGTCATATTTTGCACTTTGATTAATTGAAAATATTGCGAAGAGACAAATCAGTAAGTTGACACATTTTGCATATTTTCATTCAGTAATGTTTTTGGGTAATTGTAATTTAAGAAAGAAAGTCTTCATTTCTAGAAAACGTGCTGTACGAACAATATTTGGTTCTCAGCCACGATCGTCTTTTAGAGATCTGTTTAAGGAGTTGGTCATTTTTCCTCACAGTATATTTAGTCGCTCATGAAGTTTGATATTAAGAATGTACTGCAGTTCTAAAGGAAGAATGATGTACGTAATTACAATACCAGAAGAGAAAATGAGATTCATTACTCCACATTAAGGTTGTCTTTAGAACAAAAAGAGGATGCACAATGGTGCAACCAAAGTTTCCGATCACATACCGAGTGATGTAAAATGTATGGCAGACAGCAAAGTAAAATTTGAAAATAAGTTGAAGAAATTTATCCCTGACACCTCTTTCTATTCCGTAGCAGAATTTCTGTTATTGCAATGTATAAAAAGGGGTAGGATTTACTAGCTCATATCTGTATGACTTTCTATTTTTTGACACTACTCATAAATGATGAACAAATAGACATAATTACAAAATAATTTGTGATGTGAATATAAAATGACTCGTTCCACTTCGTTACGATTTATCGTGCAAATGATGCGTGGGACACCAAACCAACTAACTAACTGTTTTCTGATTACAGTCTACGAATTTCAGTTACCTTTATTTTATTTCATATTTATCAATTTCCTTATTAATGTGAATAAAACACAGGGTGAATGCCATCTATTCAACATGAATAACAATAACTGAATAACACTTCTCATTTTCTCTCTGTTCCAAAATAGCACTCATAACATGAAGGACACAACTAGAAACAAATTCATTCTGAGCTTCACTAGATAGATAACGCACTTATAAACGCTTTCCAGCTTCCTATGCGTCTCTGATCTAACGTGTTTTCCAAGAACTGGATCATAGTGACTCAACAACTTTAATACTCCGAGTAAATGTCCGTTATATGGATCTCAAATTTTCTGAGACGAACATCTGAAGGACAAACGTCCTTGCCCAGGAAATGATGTCACATCAAGTAACATGAGACAACACGTAATGGCAGCAAAAGCTCTGCCTTTATCTTGAGAAATTCGAAAAAAGTGCAGTGCCAAGCGACCACAGGTTAAGAAGTAAGCCTATTTACTTCGCCAACAACACAGGAGAACGCACTACAACTTCAAAACTATGACAAGTTGTATGATGTGTAGCAGAATAGCTACCAAAATAAATGGACAATAACATCATGTAAGTTAAAAATAAAAATTAAACCCACTGACGATAGCACAAAAGTGCTGAAACATGTATGGGTAAAACAAACAAAAAGGTGTCTTGCATAAGGCGGAACTTCTCATCCCATTTTCATAGCAGGCGCGGACACAACAAGAAGAACTGCACCACAAGATGATCATTAGTCTCTTAAACTTCAGCTTACTGTTCATATTACTAAATTTTGATCTGAGGCTATGTCTGCTCCTGGGTAAGCTTACAGTCTAATATCTGATTTCGGAATCGTAATATAACTGGGATCATCCAGTGTCTCCCGGCCTTTTCCAAGAATATCTCCTCCTCTTGTGATTCTTCAACAAATTTATTGCAGTACTCAATTAGTCTTTCTGTTCTCTCATTCCTACTACAAAGCCCATATTCTTCCGTATCCTTTTCATCTACTCCTGCTCATACAACCGCATTCCACTCCTCCATCTCTTTTAAGGGTTTCATTTCCCTTCACGTACTTTATTCCCAGTTCAGTATCGTCATATACTTTTCTATCTCTTCATCTTCTGCTTGGAAGGCCGGCATGTATACCTGAATACAACCATTGTTGTCGGTGGTGATTATTCTGTCAAATATGGTGAGGGCAGCCTTGTGACTAAATTGTTCACAGTAATTCACTCTCTGCACTACATTCCTACTCATAACGAATCCTGTTCCATTTCCTGCGGCAGTTGATATTACCCTATACTCATCTAACCAGAAATCATCGTCTTCTTTCCATTTCAATTCACTGATCCCCACGACACCTAGACTGAGCCTTAGTATTTCCATTTGGTGATTTACTAGTTCCCTACCACATTCAAATTTCTGACACTCCACGACCGGACTCGTGGAATGTTATTCTTTTGTTGGCTATTCAATGTTCTTCTCGTGGCAACCTCCCAGTTGGCAGTGTCCTCACGGAATCCGAATGCATGCTGGTCTTTTGCCACTGGAGACATCATCATGCCAAGTTTTCGGTTACAAGCCACATGTCCTTTGCCCTGCTTTCCTTTACCTTCTGCATCCTCATGCCGTTGATTGCTGCTGATTCTTCGGACATTTAAGGGCAGTTTTCCAGCCCAATGGCAAGAATGTCCTTAACATCTGTCAACTCGTCCAGCCCCTTCGACAAGCCTGTTGGCCACTGGTCTTCGACTGCCACTGCTGATGATTTTTATTAAAAATTTAAGACTTAAGCAGCGGCGAGGTTCGAACCTGTGACCGAGGACGTTGTGATTCCTAGTAAAAGACGCTTTGTTTTTCATTTTGTTCGTTATTGTTCCAATCATTTAGACTGGGGGACATGACATTACACCCTTCAAGTTCGTCGTTGAATACTTCACTCTGTTTGTTTTATTACTGAAGGCAGCCTGCTTTCTGACGAAAGACGCTGAACTATCTTGCCACTTTCCTACAGTATGGGTGGCGCTTGAACGATTTGTAACATTATTTATAATACAGTTGTGTAAAGCTTTCGGCATCAGTTCCACAAGAGATGACGTAAATAGATGATGTCCACCTCAACTAATGGAAGCAGTTCATCAAATCTGTAACATGGACAAACACACTCCCCGCAGCTAGACCTCACTTCAGAGATATATCGCCGGCTTTATCCTCCTCCTATAAGCCTCATCACAACTGACAACAGACGTTATCAAGGGACACTAACACAGGAGACTGTTTGTCAGCAAAGATCCAGAAAACAATGATTAAATTAAGCTATTCCCAAGAGTCCCATACAACGGACTGTCCCATCGGCCGCGGCCCGAAATAAATGAGCGAACACCAAAGGTCTTCGTCAACTTGTAGCACGACTACTAACATGATACGGTTACGATTTGCGTATGACCTATGGTTAGCTGTCTTCCCGTGCTATTGCACTGAATGTTCAATAAATAATGTAATACATTTTTCCTCGGTCTGTTTCGGTTGAAAGGGGCGGAATTCGTTGTGGTACATCGTGGATTATTCTCGCTTCAACTCCTTTACTTTTGCGAAGTTCCGGTAAGTGGCGGCGCTGTACGTAGCCTCGAAACAGACGCAAGTAACAGAGGTGCGTTCGAGGCAGACAGCTGTTATTGCATTTCTTTGGCGTAGAACGAGAGCATCGCAGATATTCACAGGTACTTGCAGGATGTCTACGGAGACCTGACAGTGAGCAAAAGGACAATGAATCGAGTGAGTCGTCTGCCACACCGCAACAATGTCGCGCAAACCTGTCGGATCTCTCGCTGGCCGGCCGGCCGCACGCATCTGTATCTTGCATTGTTGAGGCGTGCGTCGTTCGAAGGTGATTGGCGGATCACAGTCAGACACCTCGCTGCTCGAGTGTATGTCTGTGCTCATAGTAACGACACACTCGTTCACCATTTCAGGTACTCAAAGGCGTCTGTCCGCTGGGTTTCTTGCCGCCTAACAGAAGACGATGAAAAGCAACAAACGACCTTCTGTGCTGAGGTGCTTGCACCTTACAAGGCTGATTGTGACACTTTTTTGTCGAACACCGACAGTCTTCTTGGACTCTGAAAGGGTTATTCTGGTAGATGACCTCAGGAAAGGTAGATGACTCTCAGGAAATTCAAGAAACGACTTCAGCGTGTTCATCTCCACAAAAATGCAAACTAACTTCTTCTCTTTGACAACACAAAGTCTGACACAAGTCTGCACATCCAAGAGGAGCTCACAAAACTTCCTTCGATTGTTCTTCCTGATCCACCCTATAGTCCTGATCTCAAATCTTTCTGCTGTGTAGGACTTTGTACACAACGGTAGGAAGTGTAGCAACAACTGTCGTCGTAGGAAAGCTGGGCAGAACCAGATGTGATCAGAGATCAAGTTAATCACAGTCAACAGAAGATTTACTTAACCTGTATTTCTCCAAATGTACGAAAACTCATTACAAAAGATGCAACAAGAAATAGAGTCCAGCTACTTATGTCACAAAGAAAAAGACCGAAGGATGGCATTATAGCGTAGTGGTTTCAAGCGGAAGTGGGTTAGTGGACGCGCGCCATTGTGTCCGCCTGATCCCGCGCCACGACTATCGGCGTGGAACGGAAACTTGCAGTTCCGTTACCAACGTGACGACACTTGTGGGGTCGTATCGATATGGGACGCCACCCTTCCGACTTCCATCTGTTTGGCCCAATGAAGGATGTACTCTGCTGGAATCTTTACTTGTGATGGAGTGGTTATTGATGCAGGAAGACGTTGGCTCCACCGTCGACCGGTAGAGTGGTACTCTGTGGGCACACACATCCTCTGAGTAAGGTGGCGTATGGCTGTAACACCGAACAAGATTACGGTGAAAAATAGTAAGTGGTGAATAATACGGTGTATTGGAATCCTGAGTAAAACGAACAGGCTTGCTGAAAAAATATGTGTTGCTTTACTTTATACTCGAGAACTGAAGGAGCAGCTCTTATGTTCTGTCTAATTATGTACCACCGAAATACATCCAGCTGCTTGCTGTCAACCCTTTTAGTAAAGAGACCACCGTGAGACATTCACAGCAAACCGTTTATTTAGACGACCTAAGTGTATGTTGCATATATATCAGTAACGGAGGGAGCGAGAGGATTTGTGTTGTTTACAAGATAATAATGAAATGAGATAAATTATAGCAGAAATCTCACTTGGTAATAGAATTGTTGGCCAAAATATATTTAGAAGATAGAAATTATTACATAATTTAATTCATTCCTTATGAATAGAACTTGTGTGTACAAGTATAATTCCTACTACAGCTGGAAAGTAGATGGATAAACTGCTTCTCGCTTACTCGTTGCAGTGAGACTTATAATGAAGCTCTCATAAAAGAGGAGAGAAAAAGATTTTTGCAATCGTAAAGAGACATGTATGAACTCACATAACGGACCCGTATCCTAGCACTGTGCATGGCCGTTCCCCTATCAGTTTTATGTGCCGGACAATGGGTTATGACAGTCCCTGGTCCGCAGATGCTGCCATCAAACTTCATTTCGTGCCGGTGCTTCCGATCCTTCTGCAGGCTTATCGAACCGCTCGATAAACGGCTGCGCGTATCGTTACGATGCAACTGCGGCGCTTGGAAACGATTATTAAACGATTCCGAAATGGGAATGGAGACCAGTTAGCCACCGCAGGAACTCATATTGTCCGAAGCAAACTGTGTCGTATACAGATTCAACACAGGGGGCGAGTCTTCATCCTCACAACGGCAGTCACTGAGTACAGTTCCACAGCGACATTAGCCACGTTATATCCCACTGCTCACAATTAGCTTATTTGCTGATTATTTTTCAATAACTCAACAAAATACTGTATCAAATGCCACAGAGGTCATAGCAATGCTGTTAGTCACACCAGCTGTTGTTGTGCCACGAAAAGCAACAACGAAGTGGAAAACTGCTTAGCGTTAGAGCTTAACGTTTAATTGGCGTCAAGATAATTAGCGACTAAGCACGATGTAAGTTAAATGGGCAGGGGACAGGTAAGAGAAAATTTAAGGTAGTTTTGTCGAAGGAAACATTCGGGATATTCACGTAAAATTACTGAAGAAACCACAACAAATCTAAATCAGTATTTACGGATGCATGCCAACCCCTCATGATAACCATTGAATAACCTTATTTGTTACTGTGTGTGCTCAACCAATTACGACGTACTTACTGCTGCTCATTTGTCGGTGATAAACTTAGAGATAACATTTGATGAATCAAGGAGGCATTATAATCACGAAACAGTAGTCTGCTTTAGAATTGACTGACCTACGGCACCACAATTCCCTGTTTAAAGTACACATTTTCGCAATTCGCTTCTTTATTTTCTGCTGAAGAGAGAGGCGAAATGCAATTTGAGCAGGAAACATCACAAACTAGACCTCATATTTTATGGAGAAAAAAGCACATTTTCAAGATAGCAGCTCCAGGAATGCATCGCCTGCGAAAATGTGGACAGTAATTATCATGATATGCAGTTAAGACTTTCTCAGCATACACGCGCACCCCTTTTTATCACCCGTTCCGTCCCATTGCAGCTGCCCAATGTCCGAGCGCGAAGTACTGCACAGTGGAGAGACAACCAGAGCCCTGCTATTCGTGGGATGTCTGAGAATGAGGAAGACACATTATTTTACACGGATAAGAAGTGAGTAATGCGAGTACGCAATACGCCAACCTTACACACACATATCTTCAACATTACTTTAACAGTGTTTCAGTGTGATTAAAACTAAGCAACTGAAGAATTATTGTGAAATTAAGTTAGTAATTTTTAGATTCACAGTTTAATCATGCCAGTCCCGTTCTAGAGTACTGAAGCTCCTACAGATGTACTTCGCTTTAACAGTGTCGCCCACCAGTCCTAAAAAAATAACGCGCAAGAGCAGTGTTAATAACTGAATAGCGCTGCGCTTCTTATTTAATGGTACACTTGTACATCTCTTTCACTTACACAGCATTTGTGAGTTGATACATAAAAATGTTCAAAGCAAAGAGAACTCTGGTACTAACTACAAATTGGAAACCTCGTATTTCGACACAATAACCAATGTCAAAACAGTATGTCTGTGGGTGTCGAAAGTGACCTAGCCGGCCACTGGCGTAGGAGCTTCGATACCAAGCTTACTGGAAGACACGCCCAAATATTGGTGCACATAACTACACGTAAAGAAAAGACTGAACCTGAAGGATGTTGTTACGCTGACCGAAACTGAAATCGACGGCTAGAAGTCATGTCGAGTTGTTCAACCTTCGGACAAAACCCTTAAAGACGTTAAAGCCAAATACATCCTGCTTTTGACAGTATCTTGTTCCACCTGGTGTTACCGCAATAGAGAATGTGCAGTGTCGTCTGCTCCATGTTTTAATAACGTTGTTCATGACGGTTCTGGAAGACAGAATCTCTTATCATGCAATGTAGTCTTTCACGGCCGGTATTGTCTTCGCTTAAAACTTCCGGTCTGAGAGGCCGTGGTCTAAGTATAAAACTCTCCGCTGACGTTTCGTCTCCGACTGCGGGAGACTTCCTCGGAGTTACAACGCGAACTGCGAAGAGAGCCCGTTGGCAAATCACGGACGTCATCTGTCCGGTGGTGGTGGAGGCTAAGCAGCAGTGCTGCTATTCCTCCGTTGACAGTTCTGTTGACGTCAGTGTGGTCTCTCGTTGGAATGGGCCTCTGGATGCTTCGCTAGTTCTAGTCTGGCGAAGTATTCGATTGCTGGAAGATCTTCTGGGGCAGGCTGCCGCCTGCCGGAGCGCCACTCTTCCTTCATCCACTTCACTGTGACCTCAGTGATGTGGTCCCAGTCCGAAGGGGTGAAGATGGGGCGGCTGTTCAGCAGTTTGAGCTCCTTCCATGTTATCGCCTCATGCAACATGCCACGCGAGAAGCGTAGGTCGCACGGTACGTGCGGAAGAGGTGGTTTCGCGTGCGCCGGCGTGAAGGGGTACGGATTGTCCCCGTGAGGGTACGTCCCGTCCATCAGCGACGCCGCGATCTTCTTCAGGAAGGGCTGCACACTCCGCTCGTCTGGGAGCGGGAGGGGCAGTCCTTCGTCGGTGTCCGTTTCTTCGTCGTGTGAAGAGGCGGACGGCAGCTCTTCGTCGGCTGGTTCTTCTGCAGCTGTCTCCAGGTGAGAAGACAGTGCAGGCGTCACGACGTCCACTTCCATGCGGGACGCCGCCTGCATTGCTGCAGGGGGCGAGTCGGTGGACGTCTGGGTGGCGGCATCTGCCACCAGTGGCCGCCTCACAGGGGCGGGGGGAACTGGCACAGGCGGCGCCTTCTTGAGAAGCCGCAGCTCCTCCCGCAGCTGTTGCAGCTGTCGGTGGACAGCCACTGTGACCTTACTAATGAACGGAAGAAAAACTTTGCCCTTGGGCGACTGTTGTTCGTCGTTGCTCCTGATTCTCTGCCTAGAGCGAAGTGCTCGATCCCATATCCTTGTTAGAATAGCCAATCTTCACAGAAGTTGACAGTAAATGTTCAATCTCATCTGTTGTTTAAATGTGTCAGGGAGGGCATCCAACTCCTCTACTCAGTGTGTCCATACTACGAACGTGTCATCGACATAGCGATACCATCTGGCTGGTCTCTTACTGGCAGTCTGCAACGCCCGTTGTTCAAAAGTCTCCATAAATAAGTCAGCCACAGCAGGACTAAGAGGACTGCCCATTTCCACCCCGTCAATCTGTTCATAGAAGTTGAAAGGTGGCTACACTGAGCCACAGCGCCAGAGAGTATTGTTCCGCCGCCTCCACTGGCACTGCTTATTGAGACGTAGCGGCAGGCAGTTCTTGCCGAGAAGTTGTGGTGGACACTGCTTGTAGCTGAAGTTGGAGGGAGATGCAGTAGTGGAGAGTGTTGTTCCATGTTTTATGCAGTGGTTTGATGGGAGAGATAGCAGATGTTGTTCTAACGGAGATATTGTAATGGTCAGAGTGCATTTCGTCAATATATATGGAGGTATTTTCTTTTATTCTTTTATTATTTCAGTGACCTAAATAATGCATCATTACAGGTTCAGTCAACAAAGCATCTGGCTTGTGTTCTTGTATTAGAGTGTAATTCTGGTTTTCTTGCGCAATTATAGTATTTCTAATTTTCTTTTATCACGTCAGTATAATTGGTATTAAAAAATTCTTGTCTTGTTGAAGAAGAACCGTGCCAGATGTGCGTTGAGTCATACTACCACATACATAACAGCTACACTTGTGTTTGTTATTTCGTAGGTTTTATAGTTGCTGGGGACTTAATTAATTAATTGTATTAACTGAAATTTTCATTTCATTCTTTGTTGTTGTTCATGCAGTCAGATTGCGTAATAATACTAGTCAGGGCCAGCCGTTTACGAGACTTGCGTAATCGGACTTTACAGCTACCAAAAATATTTGCATTTTTTTATTTAAAATAAAGCCCCCCTGTACGTGGCGACCGCTGCTTCGGATCGTCCCTTGGAATTCTTCTGATTGTGAAAATAGTAGACAGTAGTATTGTTGTAGTAATTTGTAGTTTAGTAATTGTAGTCTATATTGCATGTGCAGATTTGGTGATTGTCATTCTTCTATTGTTCGTTAATCGTGTTTGAAGGAAGCATTTCGAGTGAATGGTATTGTTGGAGAAAAGGAGTCATTGTGTGTAATTTTCGTACTGTGACGAGTTTTGTATATTTTGTAAATGATTACGCGGTCGATGAAAAAGGCGAAAATGATGAATAGTGAGAATGACGAAATTGTTAACATGGCGAACTCGCCAACACAGGACAACAGTATGATGAATAATGAAGTGGAAAACAATATAATAAGTCGGGAAAATAGTCCGGAAACAGTTCAAAATTTTTCACAATCGAAAAATTCTCAGAATACGAGATTAACGACAGAAGATATGCAGCGGTTGATGAGTGCAATATTAGATTTGGGATCTGAATTAAGTGCAATAATAAGAGGGTTAGGCTCACAAACAGGAACAATTAAAACAGAGATGGGAACTTTGAGATCTGAATTAAAAACAGAAATGAAAGCAATGACAACACGGTTATGCTCACAAATAGGATCTGAATTAAAAACAGTGGCAACACGTTCAGATTCACGGATAGGGACATGTTTCAAAAACAAGAATGATGAATCAAAGAAAGAAATTAGAGAAGAAGTACAACCGATTTTGAATTCTCACAATAATAGATTATTCGCAGTAGAGATTAGACAAGAGGAAGAGGATCGAGAACAGGAAGAAAAAGATCGCGTGATAGTACAGAAATTTTCAGAGTTAAATTTACAATGTGCACACGATAAGGAAGAAATATTTGAGAGAATCGAGGAATCCGTACCGAATGACAGATTAAATAACTTAACGCAACAGTGTGAACAGTTAACTACTAAATGTGACAATACCGAAACCCGAGTCGCGACACTTACAGAAGACATAAATACAAGTCTTAGTTTAAATGGGGACAGAGATTCGGATGATACAGCTCCATTACCATTTTCAGAAACCGAAGAGCACCAGAACATAAATAAGCATGTTGAAAATCAGGGAAAATTTAATGAACGCGTTAAAAAGGAATTTGAGGCATTAGGAAAGCAAGTCAAACAAATTGAAAGCAAAATCGTAGGAAAGGACGGTAGAAGAAATTTGGAATCACCGATAGCAGCGGGTTTTGAAGAAAGTAATTTATTTCATTTACGAGATGCAATAAGAGAGCGCCAGGCGCGCGAACTTGACAATAATCGACATTCGTACTGAGACTGACGCGGTAGGTCTTTGTCGCCACTGGGAGAAAACTTTGACTATAAACACTTTTTGACTGTTCGGAAATTTAAGATCTTCCGCAATTCTAAGAATGACATACATCCATGTTCATGGTTAGATCAATTTACGTACGCACTTCCGCCAAATTTGCCAATAAGTCACAAACTGGAGTTTATGTGCAGCTATTAAAGTTCTCAGGGGATTCACTACTCTTAAGTGAATATGTGCCGTAGCGAGCATAGGGCCCCGAGCTGTAGTGGTGCTATTTCTCTTTTAGTTTTCTGTACTGCTGCCTACTCTTTTACTATTCTTTGCATCTGTCAAAAAACAACTCTTCTACTATCAATCTATCTAGAGAGTAAGTAAACAATAACCAGATATGACTATTTTACCTAAAAGTGATTTCGTAAATTACCGTTTGGACTTACTGTATCTTCAGCAGCATTCATTCGTAGTTTAAATGAAATTTTACCTGTTTATCTTCGTGACAATATTACTTCTTATGTCGACGACATTCTTATTGCTAAACATTCTTGGAGTGAGCACAACAAAATTTTGGATTCATTACTACGTATTTTTGCAAGAGTTGGCATTACAGTGAACTTAGAAAAATCTGAATTTGGTCGTTCTCAGGTGAAATTTCTCGGTCACATTATTTCTACAGAAGGTATTCTTCCTGATCCAGAAAAACTTTACGCTATTCGTAATTATGCTGTTCCTACCACAAAACGTGATGTTCGTAGTTTCCTTGGTGTCTGTAATTTTCTTAGACGCTTTGTTAGACTGGACAATTTGGCCACACCTCGTTTCTGCGAACTATCTGGAAAGTTCTTTTTAAACGAAAATCGGTCGACAACTCTGTTTGGTTAGTTTGTATTCCTGATGAGTGGGTCAATAAATTGATTTGGTACACACATTTCAGTTATGCGCACTTTGGTCCCAGAAAATGCTTTCATAAATTACGAGAAAATTGCTACTTCAGTAATATGGAAAAACGTATTCGATCTGTTCTGGCCAAATGCAAATTATGTCAAAAGGCTAAGCCACCAACAATTTCTCACAGAGCACAGTTGTTTTCTATCATTCCAGCGAAATTAAAGGACATGGCTGCAGTTGATTTGTTCGGTCCGGTGGTTCGTTCTACTAATGGTTTTGCGTACATTTTCGTAGCAGTGGAGTTGACATCAAAATATGTGTGTTTTACACCGTTACGCAAAGCAACAGCTCGTTCAGTATCTAACGCTTTCATCAAACATTTTCTTAAAGATTCAAACGAAAATCGGTCGACAACTATGTTTGGTTAGTTTGTATTCCTGATGAGTGGGTTAATAAGCTGATTTGGTATACGCATTTCAGTTATGCACACTTTGGTCCCAGAAAATGCTTTCATAAATTGCGAGAAAATTGCTACATCAGTAATATGGAAAAACGTATTCGATCTGTTCTTGCCAAATGCAAATTATGTCAAAAGGCTAAGCCGCCAACAATTTCTCATAGAGCACCGTTGTTTCCTATCATTCCAGCGAAATTAAAGGACATGGCCGCAGTTGATTTCTTCGGTCCAGTGGTTCATTCTACTAATGGTTTTGCGTACATTTTCGTAGCAGTGGAGTTGACATCAACATATGTGTGTTTTACACCGTTACGCAAACCAACAGCTCGTTCAGTATCTAATGCTTTCATTAACCATTTTCTTAAAGAAGTTGGTCATGTTGATAAGGTTATATCAGATAATGGATCACAGTTTCGTTCTAAAATTTGGCTTCGTACTCTACGGCGTCGTAAAATTAAACCAATTTTCATTTCACTTTTTCACCCCCAATCTAACGCTTCAGAGAGATGGATGAAGGAAATAAATAAATTGTGTCGTCTTTATTGTCATCAGAATCACAGAACGTGGGATCAGTATCTTCATATTTTTCAAAACATTCTGAATGAACTCCCTAATGATTCAACTTCTTTACCGCCTTTACTGATATTAAAAAACAAAGCACCGACAAATCGCATTTCTGAAATCGTTCCTTTTCCTACATGGAAACTGCGGCATTCTGAAATTGTCAACCTGGCTCTACGAAATATTACATCTGCGGCTGCTAGAAGAGAGAAATCAGCTAAGCGTCCTGGTCGTTTAAAAAATCTTGTCAGTTGGTCAGAAGGTGTTAATTAAGTCTCATCGATTGTCTCACAAAGGAAAAGGCTTGTGTCGCAAATTTTTTCTGCTTTATAACGGTCCATATAGGATTCGCAAAATTATTCATGATAACACTGTCGAAGTAGAAACTCTTAAATCACGACGCTCTAAGGGAATACATCATATATCAAACGTTAAAATTTTTGTGGAATGACATACTTTCGAGACACCAACAGTTTACGTAAACACGCAGAGAGTACAAGGATACCGCGCTGTGTTTTGGCGGCGGCATATACTCAAAGCAACAGTCAAGTCTGCGCGCCGCACAGGGCAGTCGTTGACCGCAAACAATTGCTTCCTACGTCACGCGCCTACAGCTGATAGAGCGCTCAGTGCGAATGCACTGACAGCCGTAAACAACTACACAGTCTTTCTCCGAATAAAATCAGTATAAAGCTATAATGACTTGATGAATTATGTTATTAACATTCAGTATTTTTCAAGATACGGTTCTATAAAATATTTAAGAACTTCAGGTAAATTCTGTGCGTGTCCGACGTTAAGACGACTTGCTATCGAGAAAATTTCAGGAAAAATGTCATTTCAAAGAAGAAAGTAATAAACTAAAAAGGTAATTATTGAGTTTATTTTTCAGGTAACATATTTCCACTTAGGTACGTACTTTAGACGTAATTTGCTGCTCGCGATTACGTGATTCATACTTTGTGCTAATTACATGTTCCATGAAATTACTTGTGAAGCGACGTGCTTGCGTACGTTAACTGATTTTGACAATGATTATTAATGAACTGAGTTGTAACTTGTGTATATTATGCATCGCTTGGCTGCTATGCTTTTTCACTGATGTCATATTTTTTTTATTATGTGCCTGCTGTGCTTATTTATTTAAATTATAATTGTCACCTGATTAATTGTGCTGATGTGATTAGGTATGTAAGTTATACTTTGTGATTTATCTGCTTGCGCCTTCAAGTTTACTTATCTGCTTGCGCCTTCATGTTTATTTATTAAGATTACATATGAACATTTACTTGCTTACGGTGATATGATGCTGATGACCTGTTTATTAAGTAAGATATGTTTGCTGATATGCGTATGGATTGCATATTTATACATTTCTGTTTGTTGTCACAACTACTCTTTAATTTGGTATATAGAAATGCTGTTGTACTGTGTATGAACATAGAGTTTAGGTTACACTATGGTATTAATTACAGATTGTTCGCTTGGCAGAGCCTCGTTGTAAGAATTGTGCTGCATCCACTTGTTGACATTCTGTTCACTACTGGTATATTTACTCGCTATTGCTTGCTTTGCTTACGCTCAGTGCTTTATATTTTTAAGATAAGAAAATGAACTGCTATGATTCGACGAATGACATTAGTACAAGAAACTTCATAGAAGTCACATGAGCTGGAGGTTTTATGAAAGCTGTATAAATTTGTGCTAATAGGAAGGAAGCTAACGACATGACATACCAACACAGTTATTACACTGCATTTTTCGTGAGCAATTGAAATAGGAAGTGACACTTGACACAAGAAATACTCCACATGTTTGCTTCTGTTTGCCATAATTCTTGAAGTGGTGTACACACTGTGAAATATTATGATCATTCACACTCCGTAATCGTACTTAATTACTGAGAGTTATTCGAACTAAGTCTGTTAGAGGTCATGTATGCATTCTTTGTTTATAATTCATAATGAGTAGAAGATTTTGGTCAGATGGATTACACAGAGGTTGTGTGTTGACAGTGTGTCTTCGGATTGTATGGGATGATGAGGTTTGCATTAGGATTTTATCTGTACTTATTCGAGGAGACTGACTAGAGGAAAGAGTTGTTATGGAAGTGAAATGATACTGGCAATAAGGTTTATATGTATCGACGTATTGAAGAGGTATTATTGAGGTATTGAGATTATATGAAGTTGATTGGAGTTTTGGTGTATAAGAGGTAAAGTAAGTGAGGTGCATATTTTTTTTTTTTTTTTTTTTTTTGTTGGTCTATATGGAACAAGGAGGATGAAGATAGCAGACTAGAACACTAAAATGGAAGGAAGATTGTCTACACACACTTTGTTAAATCACTAAGCAGTATGTACTTTTTTTTTGGAGAGAGGAAGCATTGCATATTTTGGCACACTGACAGTTGTTCAGCAACCGTACATTTTGATCTGGCTTGGCAAACATTGGTCTTGACATGATGACTATGACGTTGACTTAACTATTATTGACTGTTATACATTGCTGCCACTATTACTTGATACACATGATGAACATGAAATTTTGACAGAAGTGCATGTACACAGTTAACACTATTCAATTACACAGTAGTACTTAATGTGGATGAAAGATGAGTGAGTGTGTTTTGTGTGTTTTCCTTTCCTAATCCTACCCACCTATTTCCTAAATATTATTTTATTTGTTTGTAGTGGCTTGCACTGACACCCATAAATATTATTGGTTTACTGATGTTTGTGTATTTGTAATAGTTAATATGACAATTATCTGACATCATTTGTGTATTTGTTATGATTTGTATGTTTAGTATAAAAGCATTTGTATGTGTATTCAAACTATTGTTCATGCTTGAACTGTCTGAGTAGTGATGGTGAATATTATGAACTGTTACCTGCACTTTTCAACATGATGTGTGACACTTAGAAATGTTTAATTTCTGCTGATGAACTGTGTGATCAGTGATAGTGAATATTATGGACTATTACTTGTACTTTTTTTACATGATTGGTGCCAATAGGACATGTTTAATTTCTGCTTATAAACTCGGATGAACAGTGTGATCAGTGATAGTGAATATGATGGACTGCTCTCTGCACCTGCTCATCATTGCTGGATGCAAGTGATGGAACTGCCTTTATTGAAATGATGTCACTTGTTGCTCTCTGCACCTACTCAACAATACTGGGTGCACAGATGGAGCTACTTCTATGGAAATGATGTCACCTGTTGGAGTCTGCACCTGTTCCACAATGCTGGGTGCCACTGATGGACTGCTTCTACTGAAATGATGTTACTTCTTGCTGTCTGTACCTCTTCAACATTGCTCGGTACCACAAATGGAACTGATTCTACTGAAATGATGTTACTTCTTGCTCTCTGTACCTCTTCAACATTGCTGGGTACCACAGATGGAACTGCTTCTACTGAAATGATGTTACTTCTTGCTGTCTGCACCTACTCAACATTGCTGGGTGCCACTGATGGACTGCTTCTACTGAAATGATGTCACCTGTTGGAGTCTGCACCTACTCAACATTGCTGGGTGCCACTGATGGACTGCTTCTACTGAAATGATGTCACCTGATGGTGTCTGCACCTACTCGACATTGCTGGGTGCCACTGATGGACTGCTTCTACTGAAATGATGTCACCTGTTGGAGTCTGCACCTACTCGACATTGCTGGGTGCCACTGATGAACTGCTTCTACTGAAATGATGTCACCTGTTGGAGTCTGCACCTGTTCCACAATGCTGGGTGCTACTGCTGGAACTGTCAACTACTTATTATGAAAACATTTTATGTGAATATTTGTATAAACTGATTTTTGTGTATTACTGTCTGTGAAAAGTTACTAGACTCTTACCTGCTCATATTCGTCATTGCTGACGCTATCGATTGAATTGTTTAACCACATGATATTGGTGTAAACTATTATAAAAGTCATATGTATGAAAGAATTTGTATTCCTTACTGTATTTTATATATTAGGCTATTGTAAGGTCAGTGCAAAGCCAAAATTTTATCTAGTTATATGATATTTACGTATTAATATTATATTTTATTTTTGTCTGTATTTTTTTTGACGAATTTGGTGGTATTTTCACCACCAATGCTGGCAAAAATACCATCAAATTCTAGCCCGTGGAGGAAGGGCATATGAAAGGTGGCTACACTGAGCCACAGCGCCAGAGAGTATTGTTCCGCCGCCTCCACTGGCACTGCTTATTGAGACGTAGCGGCAGGCAGTTCTTGCCGAGAAGTTGTGGTGGACACTGCTTGTAGCTGAAGTTGGAGGGAGATGCAGTAGTGGAGAGTGTTGTTCCATGTTTTATGCAGTGGTTTGATGGGAGAGATAGCAGATGTTGTTCTAACGGAGATATTGTAATGGTCAGAGTGCATTTCGTCAATATATATGGAGGTATTTTCTTTTATTCTTTTATTATTTCAGTGACCTAAATAATGCATCATTACAGGTTCAGTCAACAAAGCATCTGGCTTGTGTTCTTGTGTTAGAGTGTAATTCTGGTTTTCTTGCGCAATTATAGTATTTCTAATTTTCTTTTATCACGTCAGTATAATTGGTATTAAAAAATTCTTGTCTTGTTGAAGAAGAACCGTGCCAGATGTGCGTTGAGTCATACTACCACATACAGAACAGCTACACTTGTGTTTGTTGTTTCGTAGGTTTTATAGTTGCTGGGGACTTAATTAATTAATTGTATTAACTGAAATTTTCATTTCATTCTTTGTTGTTGTTCATGCAGTCAGATTGCGTAATAATACTAGTCAGGGCCAGCCGTTTACGAGACTTGCGTAATCGGACTTACAGCTACCAAAAATATTTGCATTTTTTTATTTAAAATAAAGCCCCCATGCAAAGTTATTATTGTATTGAAAGTAGGTTGTGGTGAGGCAGTGTCGGAATAATGCCACAATATCGGTAGGAAAAGTCCATAAACCTGAGATTCCGTTGAGCCCAAATGTCAGCGCTATAGTCGGACCAACATACGACTTAACTAGACACCTTGCCTCATTGCTGCAACCTTATGTTGGTAGGACGGACAGTCATATTAAAAATTCAGCTCATTTCATTGACAAGTTAAAGGAAACGAGCTTGGGCCCGGATGATATCCTCGTCAGTCTTGATACGGTGTCGTTATTTACCATGATTCCGGTAAACGAAGCTATCTTATGCATAGCGGATATTCTTCCTACCGATATTGTGGCATGGCTAGACTCTCCTTGTATATATCTCGTGCTCTGTGCACCAGGGTGGTGAGCATAGGTTTACCTTGTGCTGGATGGTGGCAGCTACCGGTGTCTAGGTACAGAGCCGTCAGTATCAGATGTCCTACATGTTTTCTTCCTTTCAGAATATCGAGGAAAGACTGGCAACCGTTTTCTTCTACCTCCATGGTGAATTTTATATTTTCATGTTTACTGTTAGGATGGTAAAGAAGCTTCTGCAGGTTATCTTCGCCATGCAGCCATACCACGGATACGTCATCCACGTATCGATAGAACGCCTATGGTTCCAGACGCGTAGTATTAACAGCCGTTTCCTCGTTGTGTTCTTTATCACCTGGTTAGTTTCCGCGTCACCTATCTCTTCACTCTGGTACTGCTAGAAGACTGCTCGATAATACTATGGAGTCACTTTAACAAAGTGTGGAACTGTTCCGCCACGCGCTCGCTGTCTACTACGGGTGTCGTGGTAAGTTCTGTCGGGGTAGCGGTTTCCACCTGAGCTCTGCATGGGAGGAAGCACTAGCAAGGACAAGTCATCTCTGATGTGAAGTCGACCAAGGCAACACCAAGACGTAGGACTGGACGCCATGAGGGTGCCGGCAGGTGTGGCCGAGCGGTTCTGGGCACTTCAGTCTGGAACCGCGTGACCGCTACGGTCGCAGGTTCGAATCCTGCCTCGGGCATGGATGTGTTTGATGTCCTTAGGTTAGTTAGGTTTAAGTAGTTCTAAGTTCTAGGGGACTTATGACCACAGACGTTAAGTCCCATACTGCTCAGAGCCATTTGAGCCATGAGCATCCGACATGCCCCGAGTCCCCCCTTCCCCCCTCCCCCTCCCAGTTTACGCTATTATCCCTCCCACCCACCAGCACCACCGACTTCCTTTTCACCTCATCCGGAGTTGCCCGATTGGCCCAGTCTGTCAGAGATGGCAGAGGAGCCTGCGATCAGCTTCTATTAATATACGAACTGTACAGGAACCTGAAAATTGGCCTGAAGATGACGTGTAGGAAATAACAAATGAACAAAGTAAGAGCATATGGACTATCAGACCAATTCTGTTATTGGATTGAAGAGTTCCTAGATAACAGGACGCAGCATGTCATTCTTAATGGAGAGAAGTCTTCCGAAGTAAGAGTGATTTCAGGTGTGCCGCAGGGGAGTGTCGTGGGACCGTTGCTATTAACAATGTATATAAATGACCTTGTGGATAACATTTGAAGTTGACTGGGGCTTTTTGCGGATGGTGCTGTAGTATATCGAGAGGTTGTAAAATGGAAAATCGTACTGAAATGCAGGAGGATCTGCAACGAATTGACGCATGGTGCAGGGAATGGCAACTGAATATCAATGTAGACAAGTGTAATGTGCTGCGAACACGTAGAAAGAAAGATCCTTTATCATTTAGCTACAATATAGCAGGTCAGCAACTGGAGGCAGTTAATTGCGTAAATTATCTGGGAGTAGGCATTAGGGGTGATTTAAAATGGACTGACAATATAAAATTAATCACCGGTAAAGCAGATGTCAGACTGAGGTTCATTGGAAGAATCCTAAGGAAGTGCAGTCCGAAAACAAAGGAAGTAGGTTACAGTACACTTGTTCGCCCACTGCTTGAATACTGCTCACCGGTGTGGCATCCTTACCAGATAGGGTTGATAGAAGAGATAGAGAAGATCCAACGGAGATCAGCGCGCATCGTTACAGGATCATTTAGTAATCGCGAAAGCGTTACGTAGATGATAGATAAACTCCGGTGGAAGACTCTGCAAGAGAGACGCTCAGTAGCTCGGTAAGGGCTTTTGTTGAAGTTACGAGAACATACCTTTGCCTAGAAGTCAAGCAGTATGTTGTTCCCTCCTACGTATATCTCGGAAGAGACCATGAGGATAAAATCAGAGGGATTAGAGCCCACACAGAGGCATACCATAAATCTTTCTTTCCACGAACAGTACGAGACTGGAATAGAAGAGAGAACCAATAGAGGTATTCAAGGTACCATCCGCCACACACCATCAGGTGGCTTGCAGAGTATGGATGTAGATGTAGATATAGAAATACGTCGAAACATAGCTGCAGAGCGACGACTTGAGTAGAGTGATAATCCGAGAAGACTTCAACCTCGCGAACAGTCTAATTATCGTGAACGTAGCCAAACTGCTTTTAACACCTCCTTGATAATATTGTACATTAAGCCTCTGAAGTTTCTAGATTATGTTAGTGAGGCGTCGTTGTTTATTTCCCGGGAAGATACGAGCAAAACATGGTGGATTTTGAAGGTGACTTTGTAATGACATGGGCAATAGATTTATGTCTGTCGTATATTTTATAGCGCAGAGTCCAGTGATTATGAAAAAATCTGTTCTACTTCAAGCGTGAGTACTATCAAGTCGAATTTTTGTAGAATTACGCCAACTACTCAAACATAATACTGGTGTAGCAAATTTCTCCTATTAATACCTGAACACGAGGAGGAAACCCACTCTCAGTTGGCATTCAAGAAAATGTATAGTATTAACAAATTTTATTTTCAAATGGGATATACACTTTGCTGTCGTGCACTGACAAAAGCCTCGCGGCCGTCTTGTCACGGTTCGCGGGGTTCCCTCCGTCGGAAATTCGAGTCCTCCCTCGGGCATGGGTCTGTGTGTTGTCCTTAGTGTAAGTTACACTACTGGCCATTAAAATTGCTACACCAAGAAGAAATGCAGATGATAAACGGGTATTCATTGGGCAAATATATTTTACTAGAACTGACATGTGATTACATTTTCATGCAATTTGGGTGCATAGATCCTGAGAAATCAGTACCCAGAACAACCACCTCTGGCCGTAATAACGGCCTTGATAGGCCTGGGAATTGAGGAAAACAGAGATTGGATGGGGTGCACAGGTACAGCTGCCCATGCAGCTTCAACACGATACCACAGTTCATCACGAGTAGTGACTGGCGTATTGTGACGACCCAATTGCTCGGCCACCATTGACCAGACGTTTTCAATTGGTGAGAGATCTGGAGAATGTACTGGCCAGGGCAGCAGTCGAACATTTTCTGTATCCAGAAAGGCCCGTACAGGACCTGCGACATGCGGTCGTGCATTATCCTGCTGAAATGTAGGGTTTCGCAGAGATCGAATGAAGGTCGGGACACACGCGTCCGGGCCGTGTCAGGGCCTAGCGTCGGACGAGTGACGGCCGTGCTCCGGTCCGTCCCTGCAGGGGCCACACATGACCGGGGCACGTCCGTGTCTTTGTTGTTCCTTGTAGTGACTCGGACGCGGTGATCTGTGTTTCTGTTAGTGAAAGCTGTATAACATGTTCACTAATTTTCATAATAGTGAATTAGGACTTATAGCACTTGCTTTAGACGAAGAGGAAAATGAACGAAGGCAAACAAGAAGAAAATTATGGATCCACAGTGCCTGGAAAACAAGACCAGTACAGGGAGAGCTTCGAACATTATTTTCTCATCTCATAGATGATGAGACTAAGTTTTATGAATATTTTAGTATGACGCAGTACACCTTCTGTGAACGTTTAAAGAAACTAGAACCAAGACTGAGAAAAAACGACACTTTCTGGAGAGTATCAGTTTCACCCAAAGAACGACTGGCTGTTTTTTTAAGGTAGGTTAAAGAAAAGTACACAGAACACAAATAAATCAGAAGTTTTAAGGACAGCATTTTTATTTTATTACTTTAGTAATTGAAAGATAAATACATAAGTTAGTAAATAATACAGTTAAACTTCTACTACCCTAAGAAAAACAAATGAGGACTATTCAGTGAATTAGTTTCTGAGGCTGATGAGGATGCAGGGGAACTTGGAGGATGATGGCTTTGGTTATTTATATACGAATTGTGGGAATGCCTTTGCAGATCCAAAGGCTGCTGTGTGGGTCCTGTTGAATCGTTTTCCACAGGTGAAGGATATGGTGTTGAAACAGATTTTGCTCAGGAATTGGAGGATGATGGAGTGAAATGATGGACTGATACGTCATTCATGAGCTGATTCAGTTCAAAGCCTTGTACAATTGAAAAGAAACCTACTTTTAGCTTGATGAAAAAGTAGTGGATGCAACGATTTTAGGGCTGGTGCTATACCAGCCAAAAAAGCATCAACTGGGTTTTGTATTTCTCTCTGTTTTTCAGCTTTTTTTCTGCCAAAGTGTAAGCCATGAGCAGGCTTGATGCAGATTCTTGTGGTTTAACCTCAGTCTGAAATTTTCGTTTCAGTCGTGGTTTCATAAACGTGTTCTTATTTGAAGTGACGGACGAATGAGCTGAGGACGTCTGGGAATGCCGAGTACGTTCTATCAAATTCTCGGTTTCACTACCCTGGGTTTTAATGATCCATTCTTCATCTGCAATGTCTTCTTGTGTAGACTCTTTTTCGTTTTCAGCAATAGACTGCTTCTCTTGGGAATCTGTATTTGATTCTTGTTTATGCTCATTATTGTCTTGCGTGTAAGGAACATTGGAAACTGTTTTTCGTTCTACCATGTAAGGTAGCAGGAACTTTAAGAGATCTTCATACTTATATTTATCTTGATGAACAGCAGCTTGTCCTGAAACAGTTTTCCTTTTCTGCAGGGTCTTCCTTAGTTGGTCACGAACAGATTCCCATTTTCTTTTGCATTCCTCTATTCCACCTGTAGCAAAAATATTTTAAATCGCGTATTTATATTAAAATGTTTAAAATGCTGCAAATATTTTATAGATTATACAGTATTTCTCATCTCATACAGTTCAATTTTTTTTCAGGTTCCTTGCTACAGGAGATTCCTTTAAAACTATTTCCTTCAGCTACAGGTTGGGAAAATCCACAGTTATCGATTTATTGTTAGAAGAGGTGATGCCTGTGCCGAATGAAGAAAAATGGAATGCTATAGCTGAGGAGTTTTGGACAAAATGGCAGTTTACAAACTGCATTGGATCTTTAGATGGAAAGCACGTAACAATACAGGCTCCAAACAATTCAGTAAGTCTCTATTGGAATTACAAAAAAATATATTCCATTGTGCTTCTTACTCTGGTTGACTCATGTTATAATTTTATTGCAATAGACGTGGGAGCGTACGGAAAAACTTCTGATGTAAGCATTCTAGTAAATTCAAACCTTGGAAAGTCATTGGAAAACAATACGCTTAGCGTCCCAAAGAGTAAAATTTTACCCGGAACTGATGCTGAACTTCCAATGGTAATTGTAGGCGATGAAGCTTTTCCTCTCAAAACATACTTTATGCGACCATATCCTGGCAGGAACTTAACAAATGACAAGGCTATATTTAATTATCGTTTGAGTCGTGCAAGAAGAATATCCGAAAATATATTCGGTATATTGCAACAGAAATTTCGAATATTTAGAAGATTCCTTCAGGGAGATCCTAATAACCTTACAATGATTGTGACGGCTGCGTGTGTACTGTACAACTTGGAAGGTTATAAGTGCCCGAACAGAGGATGGATCAAAAGGAAACTGCTGAGGGATCCGGAACATCATCAAATCTTCGAAACCTACCTCGAATTCGTGGGAGATCAACAGATGCTGTATTTGCTGTATGAGAACAACTCAAAAAATTCCTGAATTCTCCACAAGGCACTGTGGAATGGCAAGAACATGTCGCCTTGGCGATATGACGATGATATAAACCAAACATCTGTTTGTAAAATAAAAAGTAAGTAAATATGTTTCGGGTATTAAAACTTGTATAGTTTTTATCTTACCTTTGGCTTGTAGATCTGCTGTAATTGTCTTCCAAACTCTGTCTTTGTACTCGATGTTCCTGTAGTTTTCACTTCCCTGATCGTAGAGAACAGGAAACTGACGAACTTCTTCTACTAGTCGTTCCACATCCATGGTTTGTACACAGAACAGTCTTGCGCAGTTGCACAGCTCACAAGACAATTCTACCGTCAGGCCGTGTCCGTCACGTGAATCCCGCCCGGCCCGGCCCCGGCCCGTTGACGTTCCCCGTGCACGGCCCGGTCAAGTGGGGCCCACTGCGCTACATTTGTTTTAATGACGTATTTCGTTGTCCGGGTGACGGCCGATACTCGGACGTGTCTCGGCACGGACACGGTCCAGACATGTGTGTCCCGACCTTGAAGGGTAGAGACACCGGAAGTAACGCATCTGAAATGCAACGACCACTGTTCAAAGTGCCGTCAATGCGAAGAAGAGGCGACCAAGACGTGTAACCAATGGCATCCCATACCATCACGCCGGGTGATACGCCAGTATGGCGATGACGAATGCACGCTTCCAATGTGCGTTCACCACGATGTCGCCAAACACGGATGCTGTAAACAGAACCTGGATTCATCCAACAAAATGACATTTTGCCTTTCGCGCACCCTGTTTCGTCGTTGAGTACACCATCCGCAGGCGTTGCTGTCTGTGATGCAGCGTCAAGGGTAACCGCAGCCATGGTCTTCGAGCTGATAGTCCATGTTGCTGCAAAAGCGTAGTCAAACTGTTCGTGCAGATGGTTGTTGTCTAGCAAACGTCAGCATCTGTTGACTCAGGGATCGAGACGTGGCTGCACGATCCGTTACAGCCATGCGGATAAGATGCCTGTCATCTCGACTGCTAGTGATACGAGGCCGTTGGGATCCAGCATGACATTTTGCCTTTCGCGCACCCTGTTTCGTCGTTGAGTACACCATCCGCAGGCGTTGCTGTCTGTGATGCAGCGTCAAGGGTAACCGCAGCCATGGTCTTCGAGCTGATAGTCCATGCTGCGGCAAAAACGTAGTCAAACTGTTCGTGCAGATGGTTGTTGTCTAGCAAACGTCAGCATCTGTTGACTCAGGGATCGAGACGTGGCTGCACGATCCGTTACAGCCATGCGGATAAGATGCCTGTCATCTCGACTGCTAGTGATACGAAGCCGTTGGGATCCAGCATGGCGTTCCGTATTAGCCTCCTGAACCCACCGATTCCATATTCTGCTAACAGTCATTGGATCTCGACCAACGCGAGCAGCAACGTCGCGATACGATAAACCACAATCGCGGTAGGCTACAATCCGACCTTGATTAAAGTCGGAAACGTGATGGTACGCATTTCTCATCCTTACACGAGGCATCACAACAACGTTTCACCAGGCAAAGCAGGTCAACTGCTGTTTGTGTATGAGAAATCGGTTGGAAACTTTCCTGATGTCACCACGTTGTAGGTGTCGCCACCGGCGCCAATCTTGAGTGAATGCTCTGAAAAGCTAATCATTTGCATATCACAGCATCTTCTTCCTGTCGGTTAAATTTCGGGTCTGTATTACGTCATCTTAGTGGTGTAGCAATTTTAATAGTCAGTGGTGTAGTTTAAGTTAGATTAAGTAGAGCGTAACCTTAGGGACCGATGACCTCAGTAGTTGGGTTCTTTGAGGTGAAACACTTGCCTGATGACGTGACAGACAAAGAAACAGGAGGTGATAGGGGAGAGAAAGAGAACCGTTATTAGAGTCGGAATTTAAAACAGTTTTGAAGACTTAAGATCTGATGAGGCAGGAGCGATGGATAACATTCCATTGGAATTTCTTAGATAATTGTGGGAGGTGGCAACAAAACGACTATTCAAACTGGTGTGCGATATAGACTCAGACTTTCAAAAAGCATCATCGACACAATTCCGAATATTGCAAAAGCTGCCAAGTGCGAGAATTGTCGCACCGTCGGGTTAACAGCTCATGCATCCAAGGTGTTGGCAAGATTATAACAAAGACGAATGGAAAAGAAAATTGTGGATCTGTTGGATGACGATCGGTTTGGCTTTAGGAAAGGTAAGGGCACCAGAGAGGCAGTCCTGACGTTGTGGGCGATAATGGAAGCAGGACTGAAGAGAAATGAAGACATGCTCATAGGGTCTGTCGAGTTGTAAAAAGCATTCAACAATGTCAAATGGTGTAAGATGTCCGAAATCCTGAGAAAAATAGGCCTAATTATAGGGAAATACGCCTAGCATATAGAATGTCCGAGAACCAAGTGGAAACAATAAGATACAGAGACCAAGAGCGAAGTGCTCGGATTCATATGGTTGTAAGAAAGGGATGTCATCTCCCGCCCCCAGTGTTCTATCTTTATATCGTACAACCAATGACGGAAATAAAAGGTTCAAGGGCGGAATTAAAATTCGGGTGAAAAGATATCGATGATAAGTTTCACTAATGACATTGCTATCCTCAGTGAAAATGAAGAACAATTACAGGATCTGTTTAATGGAATGAGCAGTCTAATAAATACAGAATATGGATCAAGAGTAAATCGAAGAAAGTCATAAATACTGAGAAGTAGCAGTAATGAGAATACCGACGAACTTAAAATGCGAGTCGGTGATCATCATGTACATCAAATTTAGGAATTCTGTTGCCTAGGCAGCGAAATTACCTAGCAAGGAAGATATAAAAAGTAGACTATCACTGGCAAAAAGGCGTTCCTACTAGTATCAATGCAAAGGTTCGTTTCAGATATAGTGGGTGTCAGTGAAGTGAAATAGAAAGAAGATAAGGATTTCTGGCCTGATGAGTATAGGGTAATATCAACAACAGCAGAAAATCGTACAACGGGAGGAGCTCCCGTTATGAATAGGAATGTAGGGCAGAGACTGAGTTGCTGTGAACCCCAGACCAACACCAACAACCAGATTATGAGGATATTGAATGGGTAATCCAGTATCTAAAGGGAGATGAAAATCTAATAGTTGTGGAGGTTTCGAATGCAGTTGTAAGGGAATGATGAATATCGGTTTGGCACCAGGAATGAGAGAGGAGAGTGACTAATTGAGTTCTACAGTAAATTTCAGCTAGTGATAGCATCGATTCAAATAAAAAACAAGTGGCGCTAAATAATAAAGCTACAAAGCCAAAATTGTTCAGAGTGTGCATATATCTGTTGCAATCAACTGTTACAAGTCTCAACTTAATCGGAGCATTATTTTGATAAAAAATCAATTTTCTTTACGAAAAATTGAAGGCGTTAAATATTAGACTCATAAATTCGAAAATTATTATGAAGCTTCAGTATGCTATAAAAACAGTACCTTTGTGACCCCCATTAAGCTACCCTAGTAATTTTCAAGTAATTTACTGAAAACTAAATTGGGAACAAATATGTCCTTGTTTGAAATAGAATGAATATCATTGAAATTAATGATAGAGTGTTATGATTACAGCATTTGATTACATCCATTAAATAATAAAGATATAACAAGTTTCAAGACTTTGATAAAAATAACAATCCATATGAGGACTCTTAAAGGAGTAGTTCAGAGCTCATGTCCTACTGTCGGTGCCGTTCTAAAAATTCTAGCCGGCAAGTTTTAAAAGCTGTCAAGCTAAAACTTTTTCTGTAATTAAAGCCAACTTAACTCCACTCACATAAAAATTACGAATATTGTAAACTGATTCATGATAGAACTATGAAATAATATGTTTCCGAGAAAGCAGCCACTTAGATGGTGCTACCTGGATGTAGAGCGGATGATGGCGGGTGTTCCGTTAGGTCGTCCGCTGCGCCCATGTATAGATACGTCCAGAGAGGCAGTAGAGACACTAACTTTGCATCGAGGTATCGCTCTGCCTCGGATGATGTTACAACCAGTCTACTACTAAAGGCATGTTTTCGGTACGAATAGGAACTCGCGAGAACTGTACACCGTCCTGGACCGCTTAGATTTCACGGAATTAACTGTTTGTGTGCCGCCCGTAATAATAAGGAAACCGCGTGGTGAGTGGTGAGGTTATTTTCCACTTTTGTGGCGAGAAATAGACCATTTTAATTAGAACTTACCGTAGAAGTCGCCTCTGAACTGCTCATAGAGCTGTTTATATTGGAGACATGATTATTATTATTACTGTTACTATTATTATCAGGAAAAATTGCTATGTTCGTGCGTGTGAACTTTTTACTGAATATATTAATCAGTTAGAACTCAAAACGTTTATGTATAACCATAGTTCCTGACCCCGCTGAGTAAACAGAGAGTAGAAACATTTCTTTCAGAGTGCACAAGAAGAATGTGGACTTGCAGACTGGAAACTATGGTCAGTATGTTGTCCATGGCTTTCTGCCTGACCGCAAAAATAGTTTTCAGGCTCTCATAAAAGACGGTGACGAACGAAAAAATCTAACATATGTAATATTTTTATCAATCCGCCGCCCCACAAGTGGAAGACTGAAAACGAAGTGGTTGGATGAAAAAGGGTGTAAGATAGGGATGTAGTCTGCGCCCCCATACTGTTCGGTCTATACATAGAAGAAGCAATGACAGAAATAAAAGGAGTGGTTCAAAAGTGGAATTTAAATTCAAGTGAAAGGATATCAGTGACAAGAACCGCAGATGACATTGCTGTCCTAAGTGAAAGTGAAGAAGAATTACAAGACTTGCTGAATGATATGAACAGTCTAATGACTAAAGAACATGGACTGAGAGTAAATTGAAGAAAGACGAAAGTAATGAGAAGTAGATGGCTCTGAGCACTATGGGACTCAACATCTTAGGTCATAAGTCCCCTAGAACTTAGAACTACTTAAACCTAACTAACCTAAGGACACCACACACACCCATGCCCGAGGCAGGATTCGAACCTGCGACCGTAGCAGTCCCGCGGTTCCGGACTGCAGCGCCAGAACCGCTAGACCACCGCGGCCGGCAATGAGAAGTAGAAGAAATGAAAACAGCGACAAACTTAACATCAGGATTAATGATCACGTCACGGAGTAGATGAAGTTAAGGAATTCTACTACCTAGGCAGCAAAGTAATCCATGAGGAACGGAGCAGGGAGGACCTCAAAAGCAAACTAGCACTGGCAAAAAGGGCATTCCTGGCCAAGAGAAGACTATCAATGTCTAATACAGGTCTTAACTGGAGCCAAAAATTTGTGATAATGTGGATGTGTAGCACAGCATTGTGTGGTAGAGAAACATGGAACAGAAGAGAATCGAAAGCATTTGAGATGTCGTACTACAGAAAAACGTTGATAATTAGGTGGACTGACAAGCTATGGGATGAGAAGGTTCTCCCTAGAATCGGCGACTAAAGGAGTATATGGAAAACACTGACAATGAGAAGAGACTGGATGGTAAGACTTGTGTTACAAAGTAAGGGACTAACTTCCATGCTACTAGAGGGAGCTGTAGAGAGTAAGAAGTGTAGAGGACGACAGAGATTGGAATACATGCAGCCTGAAATTGCTGCTCTGAGATAAAATAGTTGATACAGGACAGACAAATCAGAAGACTGACAACTCAGAAAGAAAAAGTGCCCAGTTAATTCGCAGGAGACGCAATTGAGGGGCCGCATTTCTATTGACCCCTGCCTTTTCCCTACTCTGAAATCATTTAAAAATATGGCGAAAGACGGTCTGCGTGTTGTTTTTTACCAGCAGCTGCAGACGCAACTTGCCGTAACCACGACCAGGGGCTTATGGGGATTTCGCCACACACAGACAAAGAGGATGGTCAGGGGAATAAAAAAAGAGTACCGTTTCAACAATTTCCCTAGCGAAACGACCGACCAATGGCTGTTTAAAAACATATGAGGAAGACCCAATGCCCAGAATTCTCAGAACAACCAACATAAGTACTATCGATGTTTCAGTATAAAGAGAGCAAAATGTCAGTGGTTTAGCAATCTCCAACACATTTTGAAAATTAACGTAGCTGACTTTAGGCTCAAGCATTGTAGAGTTCAGTTTGACATCAATCTGTAGCTAAGCAATAAAATTTTAAATGGAAGTTGGTAGGCAGAGAAAATAGAAAATCTGTCACGTTGTGGCCTGACATCATTATGTGATAATGTGGGGGTGACGAAACGAGTGGATGGTGGTAGCTGGGGTGAAGGAGGACGGAAGAATAATCTTATGGGAGATGTTGCTGCGCATATGATATTAATTCATACGTAGAAGAAAATTTGTGTTATTCCCACCTTCCACAACCATTTCAGACTTCTTTGACTACTTGCTTGAGAGGCTTGTGTGACGTAATTTTGATGATAGTAGATTTCCTGTATATCGTATCTTACAAGGGATAAGGTATCTCCTTCACGCCATTGCTATGCAGCACAATAGGGAGACACATTTATAAGAGAAAAAAATGAAGTTTACGGGTGCTTTAAGCGTCAACTGTTGAAATTGACCCACCAGAACCATATTAATACCCACCTGTGGGGAAAGGGAGTCAGTACATTGGAGCACACACAGTGAAACGCACAAACGTATTTTACAGAAAACACAGAAAGAACACGTTGCTCTTCTACAGCTAGTGTAATTTTAAAAGGCCTAAACAGAACTGAAAAAAACTAGTATGAGGCTGGCATATTAAGTCTGATAAAAAAGCAAGAAATAATGGCTGTTCACTAAGCAACTCATCTTACTTCTCGACACAGTCCCATTTGAGAGATATGCACTTGGTCCAGCAATCTTCCACTTTCTTCATCCTATCGAAAAATAGTTCCTGTTAAACTCTACAAAATATTTATTGATTGCAACTATCTTTACATCATTTGATGAAAAAACAGGAAGAATTCGCTGGTGAATAGGACGGAAGCTCAATTAATGCACTTTCGCCATTGTCATCGATGATGTGTGGGATGGTGCATTATCTATGTGAAGGAGCACTTTATGCACGCCAATCTCAGTCTTTTTTCAGCCAACGCTAGTTTTAAACGATCCAGCAATGAGGCATAACAGGATCCATTAATGTTAATCGCTCCTGTCGTATGCAACCTGGTTACAACGTGCCTCAGTCAATCGTGGTGTGCCAAATGCGCCGAGATGCATTGAATACCTTGCTAGCAAATCTCGAGCAGCAGGGCAATGTTATCCGTTGTCTACCTGGATTCCAGAAGCTATTGGCCTCCTTGGCATTTATTGGAAATTATCTATGAAGACTGTTTAGAAAGCACTGTACTGCATTGTTCCTTATGTGAACCCTTTGGGGCTATGTGTCTCAGTCTGGAGGTTTCCGTATGCGTCAGGGTAGTATTTTGCAGTGTTATTTTGTACATGAAATCATGGTTTGTTATTATTGACTTTTTGATATTACTGATTGCAGTTTACGTTGCTTGTAGACCTGATGGTCCTTTCTGGGGCGAATTATGTGATTTGGCCTTAACTAAAGACGTGTGCTTTCAGCCTAAAGCTAAGCACGTGCGTGTCATGTGTGCGTGTGCATGCTTTTATTTGTTGAGGAGCCTTTCGGATTATAAGTGTACAGTTTAAGTGTATCAATTAACTAGCCCCACAAGAGGACTCAGTAAATGTATACCTTGAATTTTTAACATCTTGTTTGAACTACTACGTATTTGTGCTTTTGAATGACCTTGTACATTACTTCTTGTTATTGCTGGGAAATTGCAATGTTACGAGCGGGATGCTCAAATGCTGAAGTTGTAATAGCTGATTAGTCAATTGCCCGTTTAAGTATTATTGTGTATTATATTTTTTATCAGACTTGTTCGCTGTTTGTCGTCTGGTATATGTTGACAGACTTGTATCGGCAGCGGCTAAAGTGTTGCTGTTCTTTTGGTCCAGGGCAGGGATGCGTTTTCCTTCGGCTTCAGCAGCCTTCCCGTCATCGCATGACATCTAAGTGTTGACAGTTCACACGCGATTTTGCGGATCTCCCGTTCCATCTTCAAGCTGAGTAGTTTGTTGTTATTCTTTTGGTATTGTGTCACGGCGTGGGTTGCCAACGGCAAACGCTTCCGTGATGGTGGCTGTATGGCTTTGCGCGATCGATGTCAATTTACGAGTTCTCCACTGGAAGAGAAGGACCTCCACAGGACGGAACGAGTACGCAGAAGTGCTGCAACACGACGTGGCATGGACTCGACTAATGTCGGAAGTAGGGAACTTACACCATGAATCTTACAGTGCTGTCCATAAATCCGTGAGAGTACGAGGGGCTGGAGATCTTTTCTAAACAGCAACTTGGAAGGCATCTCTGATATACTTAATAATGTCTGGGGAATTGCATGACCAGCGGAAGTGTTTAAACTCGTAAGAGTGTTCCTGGAGCCACTCTGTTGCAATTCTGGACGTTTGGTGCGTCGCATTGTCATGCTGGAATTGTCCAAGTTTGTCGGAATGCACAAGGACATGGTGGTCAGACAGGATGTTTACGTACGTGTCACTTTACAGAGTCGTATACAGGCATACCAGTTGACCTATATCAATCAAACTGCACACTCCCCACACCATAACGGAGCCTCCACCAGTTGAACAGTCCCCTGTAGACATGCAGGGTCCATCGATTTATGAGGTTGTCTCCATACCCGTACACGTCCATCCCCTCGATACAATTTGAAACGGAACTCGTCCGACCAAGCAAAATGTTTCCAGTCATCAACAGTTCAGTCTTGGTGTTGACGGGCCCAGGCGAGGCGTAAAGGTTTGTGTCGTGCAGTCAACATGGGTACACTAGTGGGCCTCGGCATAAAGATGATAATTTGTTGAATTGTTAGCACGCTGACACTTATTGATGGCCCAGCACTGAAATCTGCAGCAATTTGCGGAAGGGTTGCACTTCTGTCACACTGAACGATTCTTTTCAGTCGTCGTTGGCTCCGTTGTTGTAGGATCTTTTTCCGGTGGCGCGATGTCGTTTGTCGTTGATTTGATGTTTCACACTCGTGAAATGGTCGTACGGGAAAATCTCCACTTCATCGCTACATCGGAGATGCTGTTCATCGAGTTCAAACTCATTTAAATCTTAATAATTTGCCATTGTAGCAACAGTAACCGATCTAACAACCGCGCCAGACACTTGATGTCTTATACGGGCGTTGCCGACCACAGCACAGTATTTCGCCTGTTTTCATATCTCTGTATTTGAATACGCATGCGCATACCAGTTTCTGTGGCGCTTCAGTATGTCATTTCTTCCTTGAAAGGTTTTTTCGTATTTTACCACTTAGGCACAGCACTTTCATAATTTTTTTAACTGTGCGACGTGTGAGTATTCACAGTGTACGGCTTTGGGGTGTACGCATGAAATGAACTGCCATGCTCATGTTGTTGACTGTCAAACGCACAAAGCAACAGGATTTAGCCCTCTACATAGGCACACGAAACAGTTGTAATAGTTACCTGCCCATCCCGTCCTCAAACAGTACTCTCATTCGCTTCAGAATTAAGTAGGATTTATATTTCAGCACTGCTCTGTGTTCTACAAGTACAGTGAACACTGTTCAGTTTTTCCACAGCAATCTATGATCGATTTTGTGCAGCAGTATATCATCACTTCCTCAAAATCGTAGCATCAGAGGAGAGTAACCTCGTCTAAAAAGTATATGACTGTCTGTAGCTTCGCTGGCTTTTGATAACTAAATGTGGCTGTATTTCGCTTACACTTTTTTCGTTACTACTTCAGATGAAATATAAATACCAGCGGAAAAATGCTTCTGTCGAAGCATAAAAATGGTGAATATATTCCTGTTTAATACACTGATTAGCCGGCCGGAGTGGCCGAGCGGTTAAAGGCGCTACAGTCTGGCACCGCACGGCCGCTACGGTCGCAGGTTCGAATCCTGCCTCGGGCATGGATGTGTGTGATGTCCTTAGGTTAGTTACGTTTAAGTAGTTCTAAGTTCTAGGGGACTTATGACCACAGCAGTTGAGTCCCATAGTGCTCAGAGCCATTTGAACCAATACACTGATTGATAAGTGGGGTACCAGCTGCCTCATTATATCTTTCTCAGCTCCTTTAATAATTTTCCCAGAAATTTTGGCAAACGACCATATTCGCCTTCTTTTTCACATTCAGTCCACCACTCACTCCCACAATCACTTGTCCACCGCTTTAAGTGGCTCATACTCACCCGCTCTCACTTGCCCATTTCAATCATTCATTTATCCCAGTTCTTTGTCATTATCTCTTTGTGTCTCTGCGTCAGTGTCCCCTGTGTTGCAGCCACTGTCTCCTTCGTTCAGCCCTACTACTACTGTCTCCTCTCACTGTCACTGTCTCCCTCTTGGTGTCTCTTACTTCTAATATCGATTAATTCCTTCCCACTACTGTTGACACTTCTCACTGTCACTGTCTAACTCTTCCTCGATGTCATTGTCATAGACTCTGTCACTCATTATCACTGGTTCACATCCATTTTCACTTTCCACTTGTCTCTATTCCTCTCCCAAAGGCATTGCCTCCTTCTCTTCTTTCCTAGCAACGTTAACTGCGTTCCACTGCCACTCTCTTTTTCTCACACTGCTATTGTCTCTTTCGCTCTTTCTATGCGACTACCACTGTCCGCTGTCTTCCACAATCATTGCCTTCCTGTCACTTTCCCACTGCCACTGTCTCCTTCACTCTTTGCGTAAAACAGTGTGGATATATTGTCATGCCAAAAGTTTTGGGAAAATTTTTTAAGTTGCTGAGGAAGGTAAAATAATGCGGCTGGTATCCCACTTTTCAGAGAGATTCTTTTAAGCTACAGCATATTCGCCTTTCTTTGTGCTCCGATAGAACTATTCTTCCGATGGCTCCGTTTTCCCTGCAACGGTATGCCATGTCTCTCATATGAAAAGAACTTAATGTGTCAGTAAAATGTTGAAAGTTTACATAGGTGAAACTGAAATCACGCAAAACTAATTTTACACATCAGACCGCATTTTACGAGCACAGAAATTCTGCACGTACTTCAGTACAATAACAGAACCCGTCTGATGAAATCTAAGACTCTTTACAGCAACTTTCTATGTGCTACGCCAGTTTGTAAACTAAGTTTTCTCCCCACATCGGATTTTACTTGCGTGTTTTACGCGTGCCAGTAGGGTAACTTTGAACGTCTGTATCTCGAGAACGGATAAAGATATACAAACAATTTTCAAGGTTGTTCGAGATCGGGATCTTAAGAACATATTATAAAAATTACAGCTATTTCCTGCACGTAATCGTCTAGAAATCAGCTGTTCGGTTTTGGTACTCAAAAACCATGTTTTAGGATGTTTCTCAATTACGGATAAAGATATTTGGAAACGGGTAACTGTCAATTCTAGCTAAATACCTAGTGAATATACTTCTAAAAATTGAGCAGTTTGGTGCTGTTAGTTATTTAGATATCGGGTACTGACTGCAAAAAAATGGTGAAAAACTATTTTCTCGGATTTTCTCAGGAACCACCCATGAGCGAAGTGGTGCCTCCATAACTTCCTTAAGGCGCACCATGCATCACATATAATGCAAAATGAATCAATTTGCCATTTGCCAAAGCCGAAGAAAGTGTGTAATGTTCATATTTAGACCCTGTACTGTAGTTACAGTAAGACGGTCGTTCTGCTGGGCAAACAAATGGTCCCTAGTCCAAGGGCTACTCAAAACAATTGTCCCTAACTTTCTGTTAACAATAACACTCGAGGTATGAGCCCCGGAAAAATCATGATCTTACCTGCAGCATTGTGGAACATAACTGTTGCTTATGCTGTTGCATGCGTACCGAATGTCTGCAAGGAAAGCGTAATAAAGGAAGTACCCTTATGCAGTCATTAGATTCATTAAGTTTCAAAAATAGATTGTGCCACCAGTTCAGATCTTTACCGATAAATGATCGAATATCATGCGACAGTCGTCGGAACGGCCAAGGCCGTAATGCATTCCCAGGATTATCTCGTCATTCTGGAAAACACAATGAATCAACACAAACACACATCCGTTCTTGGCGTCTCTGTCCAGCCCTACGTGCAGTTTGTTTTTCCCCGGCACGATGACGTCTACCAGCAGGACGACGCAATGGTTCACACAGCTCACAGTGCATGTGCGTGGCTTGAAGAGCACCAGGTTGAGCTTGCTGTACACTCCTGGCCACCAAATTCCTTGGGTTTAAACCCAATCGAAAATCTGTGAGACCATATAGACTGGGCTGTTCGATCCATGGATCCACAACCGAGAACCCTAACGCAACTGGTCATGGCATGACTCCACATTTAGGCTAAAATGAACAGCCGAATCGCTATAAAATTTCTTTATTAATCGGTTTCGGCTTTGTCTAAGCCATCTTCAGAATTTTTGGTCCCCTGTGGCTGGTGCTGGCGGCTTCTCAGATTTCTTGTAATGCCCCTATCGTACACACGGTACTGTGTGCGGACCCATTAGGGTGAAAGGACAGAGTACCTTAGCCATCAAGAGGATAGTCATCCAGATTTAGTTATCCCCCGAAAACATTATGTACCGTACACAGTTTTTTTTTGTCTGCAGTGCTGGTACTCATAGAAATCCATGCTCTACGGTATCGTAGCAAGCCGCTAGAGCAGCCAAAATTAAATGGTGCAGCTGATTGGTTAAGTGGAGCATAGTACGCGGTAAGTAGTTTTCGGCATGTGAAGGGCAACAATGCTGCAACAATCCCAGATGAGTATGCGCAAGTGTGGGGCAACAGTGCACTACCATACGACACAATGCGATACTGCAGTGCCTGTGTTACTGTAATTACGATGCAGAGTTCGTTTGGACATAAATGCATGTCCAAAGGAACAGGCTCTGCGGTGATTATAGCCGTTACGAAATACATTAGACGTATATGCTGTTGCGAATAAGGACAACCATCAACAGGCATGTCAGAAGGAACTTTGCATCGTAATCAGAATAATACAGGCACTGCAATATCGCATTTATACATAATGGATGTACGAGTACGGGTCATAGATGCATGGTTGACGACATATCGATGTTTAGAGCTGACGGTGAGTTGTGCGCGGATGTCCATATGGTAAGATGACCTCTCGCGATAAGCAGGACGCATGGGTTCGAGTCCCGGTCCGACACAAATTTTTACTGTCGACATCCCATTTTACAGCTGATAATTGTCCTTATTCCCAATTGCGAATACATTTAATTTATACTACACAATGGGTGGGTGGTGGGGTGTAGGTTTTCGGAGCTGCCATGGCATGGTGCTAACAGATGATGCTCCTGAAGGACAAAGCGTCAATGGAATTTTCTATTATAACTCTCCTTACGAGGTTACGGCAGACTGACCAGCTGAAGAGTCTTGAATATCTGTCAGAGGTGGTGATTTTCCTCCACGGTAGCGCCCCAGGTAAATCCGTACCGGAGTCATTCACGCATGCTGCTTCTTTGGGCTATAAAATTTTGACTCCCCCATATTCTCCTGACATGACACCTAATGATTTCTTCCTCTTTCCTCGGATGAAGAAACCACTGGGTTAAGGAAATTTCCCGAATGTCGATGGGATGATTTTCGAAATTGAACGTTTCCTGAAAAGCTAAAATGCGGACTTCTACGAACAGTGTACACGCAGTGTCTTCAATCGTCGGGAAAAATGTGTTGCACTGGTGAATATGTCGAGGATGATTGTGATCGTTACTGATATTACTGTCGCAGCTTTAGATTTTCGGGACGGAAATTAAAACTTTATGACAATCCCTGTTACATTATATACACGTACTACTAATACTGACATACAAATTACTCTGAATAAGTACATTAATATTCTGAACAATCAGCAGATACCTGCAAAACAAAACTCGGTTAAAGCTTTACAAACTGTTGCTCTGTCAAATCTTTTGCGCCATAGACGGGGAACAAGAAGCACGAAACGTAAGTGCAGAGCACGGAGATGAGTTTTCTATGAATGACCTAGGTATGTCTAATGAGCACAAGCTATGGACTGAGGATAAACCAAAGAAAGACTGAAGTAATGAGGCGCAGCAGAGATGACAACAGCGAGAAACTTAACATCAGGACTGGTGATCACGAAGTAGATGAAGTGACTGAATTTTAGTGGCCTGGAAGCAAAATTAAGCAAAGTAATCGAAGTCAGGAGGACATGAAAAGCGAACTAGCCTAAACAAAGAACGCATTCTTTGCCAAAACAAGTCTGCTAGTATCAAATATCAGCCTTATTTTGAAGAAGCAGTTTCTGAGATTGTACTACAACATTGTATGAAAGTGAATGAAAGACTTTCGGGACACCGTAAAATGAGAGAATCGAAACATCTGAGATGCGGTGTTATGGAATGCTGATGGAAATTGGGTAGACTGACAAAATAAGAAATGAAGAAGTTTTACGGAGAATCGGCGGAGGGCGTAACTTATGGAAAATATGGACAACAAGAACAGACAGGATCTGTTTCTCTCCGTATTTCCGGTGTAATTAGTTTTCCATGACATTTGACGCTTGCAGTGTCGAGATGTCGACGTCATCTTGCTGCTAGTCCAAAAAACTTCTGCAATAGGGGACACAATGATGGGATCCGTGTTAAGACATCAAGGAATAGCTTCCATTTAAATGAGGGAGTTGTAAAAAGTAAAAATGTAGGGGAAGACAGAGATGGGAATATACACTACTGGCCATTAAAATTTCTACACCAAGAAGAAATTCAGATGATAAACGGGTATTCTTTGGACAAATATACTATACTAGATCTGAAAAGTGATTTTCACGCAATTTGGGTGCATAGATCCCGAGAAATCAGCACCCAGAACAACCACCTCTGGCCGTAATGACGGCCTTGATACGCCTGGGCATTGAGTCAAACAGAGCTCGGATGGCGTACACAGATACAGCTGCCGATGCAGCTTCAACAGGATACCACAGTTCATCAAGAGTAGTGACTGGCGTATTGTGACGAACCATTTGCTCGGCCCCCATTGACCAGAAGTTTTCAGTTGGTGAGAAGTCTGGAGAATGTGCTGGCCAGGGCCACAGTCGAACATTTTCTGTATCCAGGCAGGCCCGTACAGGACCTGAAACATGCGGTCGTGCATTATCCTGCTGAAATGTAGGGTTTCGCAGGGATCGAATGAAGGGTAGAGCCACGGGTCATAACACATCTGAAATGTAACGTTCATTGTTCAAAGTGCCGTCAATGCGAACAAGAGGTGACCGAGACGTGTAACCAATGGCCCCCCATACCATCACGCCGGGTGATGCGCCAGGTGGCGATGACGAATACACGCTTCCAATGTGCGTTCACCGCGATGTCGCCAAACACGGATGCGACCATTATGATGCTGTAAAAAGAACCTGGATTCATCCGAAAAAATGACGTTTTTCCATTCATGCACCCAGGTCCGTCGTTGAGTACACCATCGCAGGCGCTCCTGTCTGTGATGCAGCGTCACTGATAACCGCAGTCATGGTCTCCGAGCTGATAGTCCATGCTGCTGCAAACGTCGTCGAACTGTTCGTGCAGATGGTTGTTGTCTTGCAAATGTCCCCATCTGTTGACCCAGGGATCGAGACGTGGCTGCACGATCCGTTACGGCGAGGCGGATAAGATGCCTGTCATCTCGACTGTTAGTGATTCGAGGCCGTTGGGATCCAGCACGGCGTTCCGTATTACCCTCCTAAACCCACCTATTCCATATACTACTAAGTCACTGGATCTCGACCAACGCCAACAGCAATGTTGCTATACGATAAACCGCAATCGCGATAGGCTACAATCCGACCTTTATCAAAGTCGGAAACGTGATGGTAAGCATTTGTCCTCCTTACACGAGGCATCATAACGACGTTTCACCAGGCAACGCCGGTCAACTGCTGTTTGTGTATGAGACTGGTGCCACCCTTGTGTGAATGGTCTGAAAAACTAATCATTTGCATATCACAGCATCTTCTTCCTGTCAGTTAAATTTCGCATCTGTAGCACATTATCTTCGTGGTGTGGCAATTTTAATGGCCAGTGGTGTATCTAACAAATACTTTAACAAGTACAGAATGAATCAGAAATATTGAAATCAGATATGAACTTCGTATTTGTAGAATAAAAGAAAAGTTAGAAGAAAGTAACAGGAGGTCGACTGAGCATTCGCTAAGAATGGATCCACGAAGATTATAACAAAAAATAAATAACTACAAAATAAAAGGAAAAAGATTTCCTACGAGATCGATGAGAAGACGGAAACTTTAAGAGGCAGTGAACTGCTTGTAACGAGAATCGATGAAGTAGAAGAGGAAAAAGAAGAAGAAGAAGACAAAGAAGAAGAGATGTGGTCGATCAAATATGTACGGAGATTTCAGTTACTATGATATGCTTACGCTATCATTCACAATATAAATCACTTGCAATAAATCGTTAACCATCATTACGTAATTTCTCCTTCAGTGGCTGGAAATGCTTTCGACAACTCTATCTAAAGATTTGGTCTTTGAAATGCCAGCAAATAAACTCTTCCTGTCACCGTAAACGACGAACAGAATCCGTTATGCCGATCTTGAATTTAATGCTTCAAGAATGAATGTAAACTGAAATCTCGATAAGCGTAAACGACTTTTGTTTAAAGTAACTGTATTCTTAAATTGTATAATGTTTTTCAGTAACGCGTGTATTATGACGTGGTGAGACTCGTTAAATATACATCCTGTTAGTCTCCCGTTGTCGCTCGTTTGCAGGAAATTCGAATAAGCTTTTATGCTGCTGCCGGCAGCAGCGTAAAAAGGGCGTTAATAGCAACATAACCGTCGATATATGACACACATGATGGAAGACGCAACGTTAAGTTTTACGGCGCGCAGGGGTATCGTCATGAAAGCTACGATCGGGCCCGAGATGTGAATCTGGCTTCGTACGCTGCATGCAAGTAGGCGCGAGTTGTACCTCGATATTCTGTCGCGGACCATCAATTGGTGGCACTTCAGCTAGCATGGCTCCGATAGTAACACATTTAGGAAGATAAATAAAGAGAGATTGCAAACTTTTAGCACTTTAAAGAGTTAACAATTTCACTTACGGTGATTCTGAGCAACTGAAGTTACTACCATCAGAAAATTCGAGAATGATAAATTCTGGCATCTCGCTGGAAACTTACATGTCGACATCATCAATCCGTGGCAACTGCTTCTTTCCTGAATAGAGGCACTGACACAGTAGGTCTTTTTGGTCACCAGTCTTCTGAGTGGTTGTTGATTTGATGCTGCCCACCACGAATTTCTTTTTGTTCTCCTGTGTCAACTGCTTCGCCGCAGAGAAGGACCACCACTAAACGTACTCAGTCATTTGTTGGCTATATTACTATCTAACCTACATTTTAGTGTCTACAACTCCCTCATTTACCATGGAAGTAGTTCCTTGATGTCTTAAGACGGATCTCATCATCCCTTCCCCTATTCCACGAGCGTTTGGGCTGGCAGCAAGGTGACGTCAACATGTTGCCACAAGATGTCAACGTCTTCCCAGTGCAAGACTGAAACGTCGTCGAATACTTATTGCACAGGTACTACTGCTAGAAACACATCTTTTTCCTTCTTCTTGTCCATGTTTTCCACATGTTACTGTTTTCGCCGATTCTCCGGAATACTTCTTCATTTCTTATCTTGTCAGTCTAGCCAATTTCCAACATCCTTCTGTAACACCACATCTGAGATGCTTCGATTCCTTGACTTTTTTGTTTTCTTTAAGTCTATCATTGACTTCCATACAACGTTGTGCTATAAACTTAGAAACTTTTTCCTGAAATTGAAGCCGATGTTTAATACTAGCAGGCTTGTTTTGGCAAAGAATGTGTTCTATGTCATGGCTAGTCTTCTTTTTAAGTCCTCCTAACTTTGGTCGTATTGCTTAATTTTGCTTCTAATGTACTAAAACTCAATCACTTCATCTCCTTCGTGATCACCAATAATGATGCTAGGTTTCTCGCTGTTGTCATTTCTGCTATTCCTCATTATTTTACTCTGTTTTAGGTTTACCCTCAATCCATAGATTATGCCCATCAACTATTCGTTCCACTTAACATGTTGTGTTCTTCCTTCCTTTTGCTAAATATAGTCACGTCATCAGTGAATCTTATGTATGATATCCTTTCACTATGAGTTTTAATCTCACTCCAGAACATATATTTGATTTCCATCGTTGCTTTCTCAATGCCTAGATTGAATAGCAGAGAACATTCTTATGTTGCACCCTTTATGACTCGAGAACTTAGTTCTTGGACGTCCATTCATATTATTCCCTCCTGGTTCTTGTACAAATGTATGTTGGCTATCCTTCCCAATAGCCCATGGCAATTTTGCTGAGAAAATCTTTCTCCGTTTTATACATCGTTACTTGCCAATTCATACAGCGAATAGTTTTTTTCAAACTGGTGTTAAAATTACTAAAATGTAACTGAATAGAATGTCCAATGGTACGCAGTAGCTGTATTTCTTCAGGTTGATTATGAACGCAATCAACCGGTTTCGCAACTTTTAAGTTGCACCTTCCAGTGCAAACATAGTTGCTATGTCACGAGTTAGAGAATGCCGCAGAATAACAATTGGCGTAGCTATTTAAAGTTATCAGCCCTCTAAGTTAGTAAAAGTTCGTCTTCAACTGATAAAAAAACCATTGTCACTGATGAATGTCATGATTGTGTTAAGTCGCGAAACATTAAAATGTGCTCTTGTCGGCCTATATCAGGCAACAGAATGCCCCTCATAGATGCCCCTCTGTTGCTTGACATAGGCCGACAAGGGTGCAGTTCGCGAATTAACACAGTCATAACATTCGTCATTGAAGATAGTCTTTTTTTTATTAATTTGGAGGGCTGAGAATTTTACCCAGTGACGCCAATTGTTAGTCTGCAGCTTTTTAAAACTTACAACATAGCAATTATATTTGCACCAAGAGATGTAACTCAGAAGTTACATAACCGGTTTTGTTGGCTTATAATGAACCCAAAAAAATTACAGCTACTGCGGACCATTGGACTGTACATTCAGTTTCATTTTAATAGTTTTAACACCTGTATTGTAAAAAAACTGTTCGCTGTATGATTAGTTAAGTATCATGTATAACTCTTTAGTTGTGTTTATCCCAGTTCTAAAATTACCTGTTTCTCCATTTTATACTGTCAAACACTTTTTCTATGTGGATACGCATGATGAACTTGCTTGGGTTTTTCTTCAGTCTTGCTTCCAATATCAACGTCATCGTCACAACTGCCTCTAATACGTTTACTTTTCTCGATTCAGACTGACCGTCAACTAACAGATCCTCAATTTTTATCCATTCTTCTATAAATTTTTCTCATCAGCAACATGGACATCTGAGAGTGAGACATCTGAGAGTGAGACATCTGAGAGTGAGACAGTTCTTGTATTTTTCTGTCCTTTGCTGTCACACCTATTGCGTTGATGACATTTCTCCGAAACTGTAATGATATGCTTCCGGACTCATAGATTCTAGAAACCAACTTGAATACTCGTTTGGTTGTGTTTCCAACAATTATTTTAGAAATTCTGAAAAAGTATTGTCTGTGTCTTCCTCCTAATTATCACAAGCCTACTAAAGCTCCTTTAGCGCGGACTCTAATACTGGATTTGTTATGTTTTCGTATCATTTTCTGCTTCTTCTTCTATCACATGATTGGAGAGTTCCTCCTTCTCGTAGAGGCTGTCAGTATACCCATTTCAGCAATCCGCCCTCTCCTCCGCATTTAACACCGGAATTCCTGTGTACCCTTAATCTGTAGATTTTTGCTTTTAATTTTACGAAGGTTGGTTTGACTTTCGTACATGCTAGATCAGTCATTCTGACAATCACTTCTCATTTTTCGGCAGCCATTTCGCTTTGGCTTCCCCGCCCTTGCGGCTTACACCGAGCTGAGAAAAGTCGTGGGATGCGTCCTAATATCGTGGCGGACCTCCTTTTGCCGGCCGTAGTGCAGCAACCCTACCTCGCACAGACTTATCAAGCCGTTGGAAGTTCCCTGCAGACATATTGAGCCATGCTGCCACTACGGCCGTCCATAACTGCGAAAGTATTGCTGGTGCAGGACTTTGTGCACGAACTGACCCGAAAGGCTTTGTTCCATAAATGTTCGACGGGATTCATGTCGGGCGATCTGGGAGGTCAATCCATTCGCTCTAATTGTCCAGAACGTTCTTCAAACCAATCACGAAGAACTGTGGCTTGGTGACATGGAGCGTTGTCATCTATAAAAATTGTACCGTTGCATGGGAAGGTGAAGTCCATGAATGGCTGCAAATGGTCTCCAAGTAGCCGGACACAACGAATTTCCAGTCAATGATCGGTTTAGTCTGACCATAGGACCCCTGTCCAGTATACGTAAACACATCCTACACCGTTATGGAGCCACGACCTGCCCAGTGCCTTGACAATTTGGGCCAGCACCCCACTCTAACCCTACCATCATCTCTTACCAACGGAAATTGGGACTCATCTGAAAAGGCTATGGTTTTCCAGTCGTCTAGGGTCCAGTCGATATGGTCACAAGTTCATGAGAAGCGCTGCAGGCGACGTCGGGCTGTTAAATTCTTCCTTGCGCCAGTCCTCTTCTGCGATGGACCATTAACGCCACATTTCGCCGCACTGTCCCAACGGAGACGTTAGTCATAGCCCCAGATAAATTTCTGAGTTACTTCACACAACGCTGCATGTCTGTTAGCACTGACAACTTTACGAAAATGCCTCTGATATCGGCCTTTAGTGAAGGCCGTAGGCCATTGCGTCGTCCGTGGTGAGAGTTAATGCCTGAAATTGGGTATTATCGAGACACATTTGACACTGTGGATCTCGTAAAATTGAATTTACTAACGATTTCCGAAATGGAACGTCCCAGGCGTATAGCTCCAATTCCCATTTCGCATTCAAAGTCTGTTTATTCTCGTCGTGCGGCCATAACGAGAGCTCAGTCAATGCATTGCCCTTTTATGCCTTGTGTACCTCTGTTTATTTCATTCCTAAAAGCCAGTATTCTTCTCCTCAAGGTTTCGCCTATAGTTTTAAGCTCTACAAATGAAGGTTGGACCTTTTATTAAAAAAGTTTTTAATGCAACATGATCAAACTTATCTCTTCAAGATGGAGCTTCACAATTAATGGAGTAATTATCAGTTACCGTCCTTGTTTCTATATTCGTCTAGACAACCTCTATTACTGCTGTTTTCAGAAAATTCCATTCCTCTTTATCTGAACAGGCTACTGTAAGTGATAAGAAATACCACACTGGCTACAGCCTTAGAGACATTGAAATCGGCTTTATTATTGTTCAGTACTTAAAAATGCCACTTCATACCACATTCACTCTTCAGAACGATTCTCTTAAACTTCAGTCTGCCTTTCGTCATTACTAGATTGAGATGTTTATCTGTATTTACATTTTGGTACACCTTCTGTTCCAGTACCTGATTTCGATATCTCTGTCTGACAATATGTAACCCAGTTGGATTCGTTCCGCGTCTGCGGACCTTTTCGAAGTATATACCTCCTTGTCTTCTGATTTTTGAACAGTGTATTCGCTATAAATAGCTCAAATTTGCTGCCGAACGTAGTTCGTGTTCCTTGTCTCTCTTTACCACAAATGTATATGCATGTACCTCGCATATACTGTCATTTTCAACTTTATTTAGCAATAAAATTTTCCAAGGTACAACGTACTGGAGAAATAAATCTGTTATGATCGGAAGCCTGGCATATTTTTCTCTCTGTACTTCTGTCAAAAATATTTATTGAAAGACAGGTCATTTTCTTCCCAAGTTTCTTCACAATGTTCCCAATGCAGGATTACATCACTATAACCATTTCATCTCAGTAAACTGCGAAACATAAGATTGGATTGTTTGGGGGGAGGAGAACAGACAGCGAGGTCATCGGTCTCATCGGATTAGGGAAGGACGGGGAAGGAAGTCGGCCGTGCCCTTCCGAAGGAACCATCCCGGCATTGGCCTGGAGCGATTTAGGGAAATCACGGAAAACCTAAATCAGGATGGCCGGACGCGGGATTGAACCGTCGTCCTCCCGAATGCGAGAAACATAAGAACAGCTTGTTTGTTTCGATAGCGCTTATATTGTAACCTAAAGATATTCTTCGTTTCTGTGTCATTAGCGATATTACAAAATGGTTCAAATGGCTCTGAGCACTATGGGACTTAACATCTGAGGTCATCAGTCCCCTAGAACTTAGAACTACTTAAACCTAACTAACCTAAGGACATCACACACATCCATGCCTGAGGCAGGATTCGAACCGGCGACCGTAGCGGTTACGCGGTTCCAGACTCTAGCCCCTTGAACCGCTCGTCCACTCCGGCCGGCGCGGCTTTACTGGTCTCGTTGTTTGTATTCGGTTCAAATGCCATAATGAGCTTGTTTAAATACAATTGTCTTTGTTCCAAGAAAGCTATTTTCTTCACACCCTTGCGATTTTATAACATATTTACTGTCCATTGTCGACTTTGGAAGCTGTATAACACGGACAGTCAGAACATTATGAGCATCTATGTAATAGCCGGAATATCCGGCTCTGGCACGGACAACAGCAGTGACGCGAAACCATGAAGCCTTGGTAGGTCGCTGGAGAGAGCCGGCATCACATCTGCCCACTCAAGTCATCTAATTCCCGTAAATGCCGGGGAGTGGGGTGATGAACTCTGACACCACGTGCAGTCACGTCCTAATTGTGTTCGATCCCGTCCAGATCTGGCAAGCACATCAATTGGAAGTCACCACTGTGTTCCTTGAGCTACTCCATTAGACATTGACCTTGTCACATGGCGCATATTTTGTTGAAAAATGCCACTGCCGTCGGGAACACGATCGTCATGAAAGGGTGTACGTTGCCTGCAAGCAGTGTACGATACTGCTCTACCCTCATGGTGTCATTCGATAGCTGCGCTGGACCCGTGGATGCCCACGTGAATGTTTCCCAGGGCTTGTGGGAGCCGCGTGTTAAGGAGCTGTTCCCCCGAAGACAACGGACTCGCCCCTCCCATCGGCATGATGGAGATTGTATCGTGATCCATCAGAGCACGCAACGTTCTGCCACTGTACCAGTTTCCAATGCTGATGGACACTTGCTCATTTCAGACGTAGATGTCGATGTCGTGGATTTAACATTGGCACATTCATGTGTCTTCGGCTGCAAAGGCCCATCGTTAGGAGTGTACGGTGCATTGTGCGTTCAGACATACTTGTACTCTGCCCAGCATTAAAATCTAATCTTAGTTCCGCGGGAGTTTGCCGACTGTCCTGTTTTACTAGTCTACCCAGCGTACGACGTCCGATATTCGTAATGATAGATGGCTGCCCAACCCTACGACGTCTGGATGTGGTTTCATTTTGCTTCCGCCACATGTTGAAGATATTCATCACAGCACTCCTCGAACTTCGAACAAGTCAAGCAGTTTTCGAAATGCTCGTGTCAGGCCTCCGGGTCATCACAATCTGCCTTCGGTCGCAGATCGCACGCCTTCCCCATTCTACACACGGACAGCAAGCTCACTCATACTACATGTACCATGCGTGTGTCTAAATAGCAGTCATTCCTCACCGAGTGGCACTGGTATCTCCTGGATGGTTTTATACAGATTGTAGGTTGATGGTGATAATGATCTTGCTGATCAATGTATGTACAAAAATGTGTCAAAGGTGGTACATAATAAATTCTGAATAGGAAAACTACTGTCTTGGCAAAGAAATGCTACATCCTTCATCCAGGGCCGGTCTTAGACATGTGCAAACGGTACAACCTCACAGGGAGTCTCACTTCTGTGACATCACGAAAAGAATGAGAAGGTAATCTTAGAACTATCACCTGTAACGTCGATATTACAGATAAACTGGAAAAGAAAGTAAGGTGTTTCTGAAACAGCTTTTAATTTAACGCGAAGATAATGTAACTGAAATGTATACCCTTTGTGACACGACTATACAATTCGAAGTCGCTGCATCGGAGACGAGGGATCCGAAGACTGTGATAGGGACAGGCGATAATAATATCTATTGTTAACATATGGCTGTTGGCTGATCCGTAAATTAAGGGATATGCGATTCATTGTTTCTCAGCGCCCCTCCGCGGCCTTGCTACTAATTGTCGCTGTCAAGCATTACATTCATCGGTTAGCGGGTGTCTCTCACAGAATAATTTGTTCATTGTCGGGGGTTTCCATTTCACACCGATTCATAAGACGTGTGAGCGTTCTGTGTTGAAATATGGTTTTTTTGTTGGGCTCTGAAGCGTCTACAGTTTCGTAAGAGGGATAGATTTAGGAAACACGTTACAGGTGCTCAAACAAACATTTGCGAACCTGCTGCTGTCCCACATATAGATCGTGAAGTAATGAAGAACCGAGGCCAAGGTAACTGGCCTAATCCTCCACAGCAGATGAATTTGTAACGAAAGGTCCTACTAAAATTGTAAATTCCGACTATTCTTTAGGTGTGAAGAGACTAAAATGGTAACTTTACTCAATGAAGAAAAAAGGGATCGAAAATGGCTCGTGTGTTTGGCATTTACTGACAAAGTTTCTTGTTATTGTTATTAACTTTTTGGATTTCCTCCTAACGAACTGTTAAGTGATGGACTGTGTGACTGAGTTCAACTAGGAAATCTGTTTAAAGGGCATGAAAAATTATTCAACCATGTTTTACAATTTAAAACCTGGTTCCTAAATCTCTGTCTTACCATTATATAATGTATCTGATACCTTCTAGTATCTCCAGGCCTCTTCCATGTATACAACCTTCTTTCATGTTTCTTGTTAGTTATGATTATGTTATGCTCTGTGCAAAATTCTAACAGGCAGCTTACTCTTTCATTCCTTACTTCCATTCCATATTCATCTACTACGTTTCCTTCTTTTCCTTTTCCGAGTATCAAGTTCCAGTCACCCATGAGTACCAAATTTTCGTCTCCCTTCACTATCTGAATAATTTATTTTATCTCATCATACATTTCATCAATCTCTTCGTCATCTGGTCACAATAATGCGTTTACTAAGATGTTTCTAATAGCTTTCCCGCATTACTATTTTCCTATTCATTATTAAATCCAGCATTACCCCTATTTGATTTTTTATTTATAACGTTGTATTCACTTGGCCAGAAGTCTTGTTCCTCCTGCCACCGAACTTCACTAATTCCCACTATATCTAATTTTAACCCATCCATTTCCCTTTTTAAATTTTCTAACATACCTGCCAGACTAAGGGATCTGACATTCCACGCTCCGATCCATAGAAAGCCAGTTTTCTTTCTCCTGATAACAACGTCGTTCTGAGTAGTCCCCACCTGGAGATCCTAATGGGGGACTGTTTTACCTCTGGAATATTTTACCCAAGAGGACGCCATCATCATTTAACCATACGGTAAAGCTGCGTGCCCTTGAGAAAAATTACACCTGTAGTTTCCCCTTGCTTTCAGCCATTCGCAGCACCAGCACAGCAAGGCAGTTTTGGTTAGTGTTATAAGGCCAGATCAGTCAAACCTTCAAGAGTGTTTCCCCTGCAACTATTGAAAAGGCTGCTGCCCCTCTTCAGCCATCACACGTTTCTCTGGCCTCACAACACATACCCCTCCACTGTGGTTGCACCTACAGTATGGCTGTCTGTATCGCTGAGGCACACAAACGTACCCACCAACAGCAACGTCCATGGTTCATGGGGGTGAGGGGAGGTGGGGAGGTGTTCTTTAAGTTTGGGAAACAGATGAAAATCGGATGGGTTGAAGTAGGATTGTATGGAGGATGATGGAAGTCAGTGAAAGCAAGGGAAGGCTTCGTATTGTTCTACATGTCACAGTGCTTGTGTATGGTCTGGCTACATCAAGTAGAAGGAGAAGGTGCTCCATGAATTGACAAAGTTTTCTGACTTTCGTTACATTCTTGTAGACTCAGACTGGTTATGAAGTCAGGTGACAGTTCAGTCTGAGTTTCACTTATATTTACGTAGACTCAGGCTACTCGTTATGTCAGGTGGTAGTCCTCTCTGACTATTAAACACAATCATGGGATTCTCGCAGATGCAGAACATATGTCCTGTCAGGCGACAGCTTCGTCTGAAGCTAAGTTAAAAATATTTACAAAATACGTTTGTCATAGTGACAGAAACATAATCTTAGTTACATTGATATAGAGATTGTGCAAGAAATTAATATGAAAAGTAATATACAATAACTGTATGCAGTGGACATTTGTTGTAAAATTTTTACATATCTTGAAGGAAACTATAACGTCGTATACTCTGTAGCAATAACAGTAATTAGTTTTATAGAATCTATGTAGAAAAAAACTCCTACTGAAGGTAGTATACCATAAAAATAACACTATGCAAGAGATTTATTTTACAAAATAAATTTTTGTATGTATTTAAGGTGAATAGAACCTCATATGGTCAGTAACAATGCTGTATTGAAATCGTCATTAAGACTATATTTACAAGTGAATATTAATGATTACAATAACCTGCACCATTGCTGTATTCATCTTAGAACTTCACATATTCAATAACAATTCTGTATTGAAATCGTCATAAAGACTCTCTTTACAAGTGATTCATAGTCATATATATACTGCACAATCGCAGTAGTCATTTTAGAACTTCACATATTCAATAACAATGCTGTATTGAAATCGTCATAAAGACTGTATTTACAAGTGTTATATACATAAAATATTAATGATTACAATAACAATCACAGTCGTCATTTTACTGTTAACTTTACATTAAGTATTGACAGTTAATGCTGTAACAAATTTTATACAACCTTCTTAAGTAAGAGTTTTGATAAAGTCTGAATAAGTGTTTTAACTTCATAGTAGAAATCTTATTTCTTTTCAGTACAATTATTAAAAAGGTTGTTTACCTATCAGAGGACAGTTACACAGATATCTTAAATAAGAAAAGTATTTAAAACAGAAAGAGGAGTAGACTGAGAATGCAGAAAGGAAGAATGAGTTCTACAGAGCTCAAGGGTATGGGGCACCAACGCCACATGGCGTGTCAGTTAAAGAATAACCAAACCTCTAACTCATTAGTTTTTTTTGTGTAGACCACAAGGATAATCTGTTATCAAGTGTTGAAATAAAGTCAACAATGGAAATTATTTGTGAGAAAAAGACTAACCAAATTTACTTAAATGAATGATAGACAGAGACAATGAAGAGGATACTAATTAATGTAGCAGAAAATAATGGTAGTTATGGTACACCAGAAACATAATTGTCTTGCAAACAAAACACAATAATGTTATATTAATGTAGAATGAAAATACTGTCACACTTAAGGAACAGGCCTTAGGAAAGGACAAAACGCTTAGCTCAGCCAAGGAGAAGTACTGTCATGTCTCGGAAAATAATAGTGTGACAAACCAAAGGTGTGCATAAATAGAACAATATATTTATAGTAAGTGGCAATATAATTAGCGTCACAAAGCACAAAGGCAAAAGCTTTGTTTAAAAGATCCATAATCAGTCTAGCATAAACAAAAGGTAATATGCATTCAGAGGAAGTTTGGAAATAACTGTAAAAAAATAATATGTCAACTTCAAATAATAGCATGTCAACTCAAAACAAAACTTTTAACTGAAAGCATAGACCATAACATTATCTTAATCCTGAAATACGTAACACTACCAGAAAATAAAAGTGTAGAGACACATAAGAAATGCATAGCATAAGTGATAAACAATGAAATAGTAGCAGATGATTATATCTATACTTGAAAAATACTTGAAAAGAGAAAAAGGCAACATAGAAGGTAGCACAGAGACATCATAATAGGTAAGAATTATGATACTTTGGTGCTGCAGGTATAAGAGAAAAATTCATTAATGAATTAAGTCCTGAGTGGATCCTCAACATTGAGTCCTAAAACAATCCCAATTGGACTCTAGTAATCCCAAGTCATCATATTATTTCATTAATGGCATCTGAAAAATAGTTGAAAATTAATAAATGGTATATAATTGGAAACAAAATGTTAAGTTTCCCAAGAAAAGTATTTGCTAATTATAAAAGGGAAAGGGTCAGAAATGAAATTTACTTGGTACATCGTAAAATAGTTGATACTCGTTCTTAAAAGCTGCAGAGAAAATTATTTGTTAAATAGAACTATAGTTAATTATGAAACTTGTCAGAAAATCACCATCGACATTTCTGGAAAATGTAAACAACATCACTAACACTTCATGTTGCTATGGTCGTAGCTTCAGCACACAGTATTTGCTGATCATCAGTTGTAGTATCCAAGATTCCAAAGTCTCAAAAAAAAAGGAACTTAAATCTCACAGTATCTCATTCTGCTCATAAGCTTCAAATACCATCTTAAAAACTCGTATGAACACACCCTTTCTTCAGATATCTTAAAACCATCAAAATCATTAGTTCCATCTTCTTATACACATTGTCAATACTCATATTACATCTTTTATCACGAGAACCCTAAGTAAACTTGAGGAAAATTGGTACCACTAACTTAACATCAACATACAAAGTGGCCTTCGTTCCTGCAAAATCTTGTTACAGGTAGTGTCATTATGTTGTGTAAACAGTTCACTGCAGTCATCGCAAAGTAACAGAGGTGATCATCCAACAAAAAATAGGAACAAAGATATCATTTAGAAAGTGTCAACATCAATTTGATGACCGAAATTCTCAACTGTAATGTGAACTGCAAATGCCAGTATGAAAAGAGTTTAATAGAAAACCATAATGTAATTCATCAGCAATGTACTGAATTAATCCCAGGTTATTATAACAAGTTTGAAACCTATAACACTCCAGAAAGAAAGCAGATAACACTACTAAGCTGTCTCCAGAAAAAGAGGTCCTTGAACTCATAATGCCATAACAAAACACAGGTGGTGTTATTTGGAGCTTTTACACAGGGAAATATTCTGAATAATGTTTGAACACCAGAAAAGAAATGCGTGCGACCCAGGCCTAACAACGTGAAAGAGGTCTGTCCCGCCAGTGGTGCGTGTTGTATCCATTGTTGCCTACCGCCAGATGTGACAGGAATATGTGCCACACAGGCCCTTAAGAGGATTCCAGGCTACCGCCACAGAGGCGCTGCACGTCCGCAAACCGTGTCCGGGACAGGGAGAAAAAATATAAATAAAATAGCTGGACATACTGTATTAAACCGAAGTAGTGAAAAACTAAATGTTACCAACGAAAACGGTACTTTCTATTGAATGAAATGTTTGCAGTTTGTGATATGACGTACACCACATGGTTTTTTTGTATGTAATGTTTGGATTTCAAGTGCATTAGGATGTGCTATACGGACTACGCGATATGGACCATTATACAGGGTGAGTCACCTAACGTTACCGCTGAATATATTTCGTAAACCACATCAAATACTGACGAACCGATTCCACAGACCGAACGTGAGGAGAGGGGCTAGTGTAATTGTTTATAACAAACCATACAAAAATGCACGGAAGTATGTTTTTTAACACAAACCTACGTTTTTTTCAAATGGAACCACGTTAGTTTTGTTAGAACATCTGAAAATATAAACTAATACGTAATCAGTGCCGTTTGTTGCATTGTAAAATGTTAATTACGTCCGGAGATATTGTAACCTAAAGTTGACGCTTGAGTACCACTCCTCCGCTGTTCCATCATGTGTATCGGAGAGCACCGAATTACGTAGGGATCCAAAGGGAACGGTGATGGACCTTAGGTACAGAAGAGACTGGAACAGCACATTACGTCCACATGCTAACACCTTTTTGTTGGTCTTTTTCACTGACGCACATGTACATTACCACGAGGGGTGAGGTACACGTACACACGTAGTTTCCGGTTTCAATTACGGAGTGGAATAGAGTGTGTCCCGACATGCCAGGCCAATAGATGTTCAATGTGGTGGCCATCATTTGCTGCACACAATTGCAATCTCTGGCGTAATGAATGTCGTACACGCCGCAGTACAACTGGTGTAATGCCGCCGCAGGCTGCCACAATACGTTGTTTCATATCCTCTGAGGTTGTAGGCACATCACGGTACACATTCTCTTTTAACGTACCCCACAGAAAGAAGTCCAGAGGTGTAAGATCAGGAGAACGGGCTGGCCAATTTATGCGTCCAATGAAACGCTCGTCGAACATCCTGTCAAGGGTCAGACTAGTGTTAATTGCGGAATGTGCAACATTAGGTGATTCACCCTGTATAACAGAAAGAATTTTTGACATAGATTGCGGGATTTATGGGATAGCCTGTGGGAGTGGACCAGAACTTTGTCTCCTACTTGAAAAGAAATATTCCATCTTTGGTGACTTCATTTGGCACAGTGGTTGGTCAGCAGCTCGCTTAATATTGTGTGATGCAATTTGAATAATCTCGTGATGCCGTAGGCAGCGAGACTTCGGGAAACGTATGATTTCTTTAATCTTGTCAGGCGGGTGTTGATTCTTTAACACAAGAAGTGGAGACAACGGTGTGGAAGTATTTGGAATGCATTTATTACATCCTGAAACATGTGAAGGTATTTGTCCCAATCATTGTGCTTTGCAACACAAAAGATCTTAAATAATTTCACAAATTCCTTCATTAACCTTTCTGCGGGATTCGATGAAGCAATGTATCTGAAGATATAAATGGGAGACATTTCGAGGTCCAGGTACATACACAATGGAAATAGAAAATTCTTGTAACAAGAGAGCCCATCTCGCTAAACGACCATTAGATAGGTTAGCTGACATCAACAATTCTAATGCTCAATGATCTGTGTATACCGTGCTGTGTCTTCCAAAAAGAAAAGGTCTAAATTTGGAAAATGCCCATACAACAGCCAGAGCTTCTAATTCAGTGATGGAATAGTTTGTTTCTGAAGAAGATAATACTAGACTTGCAAATGTGATGTTGTTTGCACCTTAGCTTCATCTTCAATGAACTCTTGAAAGAGATGAAATCCAAGGGCTGTGTTTGGGGAGTCTGTTGAGATGCAAAAATCGGTATTAAGATCGGGGTGAGATAACAGGGGTTCATCTATAAGAGACTGTTTTAATGTCTCAAATTCCTTTTGAGCAGTATTATTTCAAATCCCGACAGAATTTTTTCCTATAAATTTACATAAAGTTGGCGTATCTGAAGCTTTGCTGTTAAATAAACCTGCGAAAAAAGTTTATCATTGCAAGAAAATTGCGAAGTTACTTTTTAGTGGGAGGAACTTGGATGTCATGGATTGCTTTTAGCTTATCAGGGTCTGGTTGAATTCCAGATGATGAAATAATATGGCCTAAAAATTTGATTTGAACTTGTCCAAAATGAGATTTTTCTAGATTTACTGTAACACCGAAGCTGGAGAACGAGTGAAGAAGTTGAGACAATATTTCATTATGCTGTTTTTGCCAGGAAGAGACGACAATGAGAATATCGTCCACGTAAATGGTAATCCTGTCTTTAAAATGAGGTGGCAACACAGTATTTAGTCCACGGGTAAAGGCTGCAGATGAGATTGTTAACCCACTGACCAAAACAGAGAAAAGCTGTGTATTTGCGGCAGTTTGGGTGTAATTCTATTTGCTAAAAACTCGACCGAAGATCAAAGGAGGAAAAAATAGATACGCCACGAAACTGTTCTAAGATTTCATTCAAAGTTAGTGGCCTATCCGTCTCTGGTATGATGATCGTATTGATCTGTCGTGAATCCAAAACAAGACGAATTGAACCATACCATTTAGACACAACATGTATTCGGGAATTGTATGGACTGGTAGCAATTTCAATAATATTGTGATCTACATAGATTGAATTTCCTGTTGGACTTTTTCACGGTGAACTAGCGGTATCGGATAAGGTGGAACAGCAAAAGGGGTATGGGATTTTACGTGAAATTCATATAAAAAATCTTTAATTGTGCCTGGAACCATGCAAAAACATGGGAAAACTCAGTTAAAATGGCATGTAAATCTTCCTTTTCTTGAACTGAAGATGAATCAACTACCTTGATTTTATCCCGAACAATGTTACCAATGTCTGGTGTCGTATCGGCATTGTCAATGTTTAGGGCAGGAACAAAAAATGACATCAGTGTTACGTCCGACGGGAGCTGAGACTGAATTAAATTAATTTTGTTAAGGCTTGTTCCACCTGCGACAAATGTTTGTGAAAGTCCAAAAAGAAGCAAACTCCATCATCACAGAGACGAATCCAATGATCTTCAAAATCTAAAATTTCTTTATATTTGTTCAAAAAATCGATCCCCAAAATGACGTCTGTAGTGAGAAGCGGAACTATTAAGAACGTAGCTTATAAAAAATGTGTATCGACTTGAAATTCCAGATAATATTGCTGTTTAATATCTGTACTTTTGCCAGGAACAGCACCACTTACGTTAGTACGATTAGTATGTTAAAGCGGAAGTGTTGGAATGGTAGAAACAGTGGCGCATTTTTGAAAAGCGATTTCATTAATAACAGAAATGGGAGAACCCGAATCAGGGACTGCAGAGAATTTGTGTGTGCCTATCGAAAAATTAATTAGGGGATGATGAACAATTGGTTGTAGTTCGATTTATTACAGCAGAAGGTCCTCTTGTATATCGTCACAGCGGATAACATGTGATGTAAAATTCTCAGAAGCATCATGGCACCGCTCGCGATGCAGCGAGCACGCGGTAGGCAGAGCAGTTAGTTGCTATTGTTCGTGTTCTGTCTCACGCTTATGATCTCCATTGTTTCGTGGATTTGGTGGACGAACTTCTATTAACTGTACTGTTCTACCTGATGAATTACTGAAATCATGTCTGGGGTGGAAACGGGAATCAGGCTGATGAAATGGTACTCCTCTGTCATTGCCGTAAATCTGTTCGCTGTCTATTGGTTTGTCTATGGTTATGACTTGGATAATTATGATTACGATTTGAAAAATTCTGTTGACAATACTGATGAGTGGGTGGGTGATCAATGTTTTGTCGTCGTTGGTAGTAATCATTGGTTACGTATGGTTGATGGCGGTTCTGGTGCCACATTTGGTTTCTTTGTGCAAAAGAAGTGTTGGAATTATTCCGCTGATTCTCCCATTTTCTCTGGTTATACTGTACTGCCGATTATTTTGTGGGGTATTGCCATTTGACCATTGCGGAACGACAATGATGGAAAGGGATGATAATTTTGATTCATCTACATCTACATGGATACTCTGCAAATCATATTTACGTGCCAGGCAGAGTGTTCATCGAACCACATTCACAATTCTCTGTTATTCCAATCTCGTATAGCGCGCGGAAAGAATCTTCTCTGATATCCCTTATTTTATCGTGGTGATCGTTCCGCCCTATGTTGGTCGGTCTCAACAAAATATTTTCACATTCGGAGGAGAAAGTTGGATGGGTAGGCAATCACAACATTCTGCTGATACTGGGGTTGTGGAAGAAAGCGTCTTGCATTTCCATATTGAGGTCTATTATTCGGAAACTGCCTGCCGTTATTACAGAAACGGTTGTCTCTATTCTTTTGTGTTTCTGGGAAATAGTGTTGACTAGATCGTGGATTGTGCGTTTCATCCAGTACAAGAAGCTGTAAAACAGCGCGAAAAGTGTTCCAGTTTTCTGTGCGATTCCCTGTCAGCAACGGAACTGTCAATGATCTAGGTAATTTTGAAATACAAAGCTGAATGAGACCGGAGGGGCTGTAAGGTTCAGTTAAATGTTGATTTTGTTGAATCATATGGTCAAAATATTGTGTCAAAGTGCCAAACTGTGAGTTATAAAAAGGTGGCATACTTAGCAACTGATCTTTCACAGCACGCTGTGAAGTGGGTTTCCAGTAAGCATCAAGAAATTGTTGTTGGAATGACTGGATAGACAAACATTGCCGTGCAATGTATCTCATTGGAGTTGCAGGTTCGCCTTCCAAGAAACTGCAGACAAGTTCTAATTGATGTGCCACTGTCCGATTTGGAGGAAAAGCGAATATAAATTTCTGAAACCAATCAAGAGGATGTAAATCATTCAGGTTATTCCGAAACGTCTTAAATTTCTTGACTGACAGGAAGTGTTTGTAATCTACATTGTCTTGGCGTGGAGAAGAAGGATCATCATGGGGCAAAGGAAAATTGCCTGGAAAGGTCCTACTTTGTATAGGGTAATCTTGTGCAAATGGAGCCTGTGAAGATAAGATTAGGGGCTGTTGTTGCTGGTATGCAAACGGATTTCTCTGCTGTTCTGGGACAAAATTACAGGGCGCAAAGTCCTCCTGTAATTGTTGCTGAATATCGAATTGAGTTGAGTTCTCGCTTTTGTTGTTCATTAATAGTGATCTGTTTACTCTTAAATTTAGCCAGAGATTGTAATCAGTTGTCTCTGAAAAGGCAACTGGGGTTGTCTGATCTAATTCATTTTCTGCATGAGTTTCCAAAGCGGCTACTCTTTCCGTAATGGTTCCTAATTGTGAGTGGAATTGCACACCCTGTTCACTGACCTTTGTTTTAAGTTGAGTGACCTCAGGTATAAGGGATTCGGTACATGATTCTAAGGCCTTTATGTGCTCAGAATGAGCAGCGAAAGTTTGTTGCAACTTTTCAGTAGACTCAGGTGGAAGTATTACATTGATTCTGTCCCTAAGGTCAGTAACGTCGCGCTTATGCGTTTCAGTGATATCCTGTAATTTATTGTCAGTTATTTCTTTGAATGTGTCGATAGTATGGGTTAATTTCTGAATATTGCCGGTAAGGTATTCGTCACGTTTTGCGTTCTGTTCATCACGCTTAGCATTCTCTGCATGGTATTGAGCAAATTGTTCATCACGTTAAGCATTGTCTGCTCGGTATTGCGCAAACTGTTCATCACGCTTTGCGTCACGTTCGCTCAGTAGTGGAAGAAAACAATCTAATTTATCTTAAACTAGAGCTGGGGATGTCACCTCGGGATTTGGGTGTTGCAACTCATATTGCTGGGGAGGGTTGCTAAAAACTGTGTGAGAATTCTCAGATGAAACAATGTCTCTGTCTGTGGAAGAACTTAGCAAGAGAAATTGGTTGTCGGAATCATCTAAAGGCTTTTTAAGGTTGAATTAATATGAACGGTTCATGGGAAACTGTTTCTAATTGGCTTACTGCGGTCTGACAATCCGAAGGCAGAAGAGGAACCGTTGCAAAATTTTGTGACTCTGTGGCATCATTACTTGCCGCAGCATTGTTGTCAAATTCCTGATCACTTTGTGAAGTAGGAGGGTTAGCTGACAAAACTAGGTCATTAACCGGTTGTTGTTGCTTACGTGATTTTGAGGAACTGCGTAATTGTACTTTGTCACCCTGTCGATTAGTTTTGGACATCTTGAAGGAGACAATATGGCGGACAAAATCTCAAAATGGTAGCAATTCACAAGACGATATTTTGTACAGAAAAAGTAAAAGAATTAGAATGGACACATGAAATCAGTATAAGCAGAAGCTAGAGCTAAAATAAATGTGCAAAAGCATAGCAGCAAACTCAATATTATGCATCTAGCGACGCAGTGCACAGCTGAAACAGTGGTGTAGCAGCAAACGCAATATTACGCAACTAGCAATGCAGCGCACAGCTGAAACAGCGGTGGCGAAAGGAATGCTCGAAAACAAAGTCCACAGTTACGGAAAATATATCCAAGAACGTCACCACAGAGGATGTTGCCAAGTGACAGTATCTAACCAAAGTTGTATCCTTTTTTATTTGTGAGAGTATCAATGATAAGATTGTTCCAAATTGGTTATTCAACAAACCTGCATCTGACTGCGTCTGTGAATTTGTTTTTTGCACTCCTCCATTTAGCCAGAAATGCAACGTGTATTTGACTCAGCAATCAAGTTTAAGACAATAATGCCGTTTGTGCTATGGCATTAAGATGGTGCTGAAAATTTAATTTTGGCCCTGATGTTTACTTAATGAAATTATATCTTGACTTGAATAACGCCAGTTGTGCAATGGCATAAAATTAGTTAATTAAAATAACTTTGCTCTGATAACGTTAGTTGTACCAAACTCGATTTCAAACCATGAGTTGCACATATATATTGCATAGACACCTCATTCTCTTTACTTTCTTTCATTGGTGGATAACTTTACTTTACTACTCATTTTCATATACAATACAAGCAAAGGATGTTGATTATTATTCAGGCTGTTCGATTTAACAGCAATGTTTATCTCAAGATATATATTGTTCAAATTTTAATTCATACGCAAAACCTACCATTTCCAACATTTTTGAAGCATGAATCACTCTTACAAAAAATTTCACAAAACGCTTACTGCGTCAAATCTTGGACATACAAATTCTAACCCTGAACATTATCTAACAAAAACAATTTTGAAATCATTATATATGTTCTCTCATTTACAGGCTAAAGTTTGTTTAGGGTGACTGCGCAGCGAGCGCTACTCCTACCTTAAAGCTGTCCGCACACATCTGCTTCCTCCAGGCACCTAGCTGTGACTTCCGAGTTTTTTACTATGCGCGCCCGGTGCTCTTAACCATCAAAGATCCTCCGTCTTCGCTTTTAATCCTAATCATGTATCCATATCCAGTATACTGACACGTCCTTATAATTTATATGAAAGATTCTTTTTTTTTTTAAAAAATGTGAAACACAGAACTGACTGACTGTCGGTCAAGATCGTAGTCAGACAATATATAAAATCGTACCATGTAGTTACTCGTACTAGTATCTTTCCAGTCAGAATAAACTTTGGCACTTCAATTTATATATTGTCTGACTACGATCTTGATTGACAGTACCCGTTTTATTTTTTTCAATTCTTTCATTAACATTGTTGTTGTGGTCTTCGGTTCTGAGACTGGTTTGATGCAGCTCTCCATGCTACTCTATCCAGTGCAAGCTTCTTCATCACCTAGTACGTACTGCAGCCTACATCCTCCTGAATCTGCTTAGTGTATTCAACTCTTGGTCTGCCTCTACGATTTTTACCCTCCACGCTGCCCTCCAATACTAAATTGGTGATCCATTGATGCCTCAGAGCATGTACTACCAACCGATCCCTTCTTCTTGTCAGTTTGTGCCACAAACTCCTCTTCTCTCCAATCCTATTCAATACCTCCTCATTAGTTGCGTCATGTACCCATCTAATCTTCAGCATTCTTCTGTAGCACCACATTTCGAAAGCTGCTATTCTCTTCTTGTCCAAACTATTTATTGTCCATGTTTCACTTCCATACATGGCTACACTCCATACAAATACTTTCAGAAACGATTTCCTGACACTTAAATCTATACTCGTTGTTAACAAATTTCTCTTCTTCAGAAACGCTTTGCTTGCCATTGCCAGTCTACATTTTATATACTCTCTACTTCGGCCATCATCAGTTATTTTGCTCCCAAAATAGCAAAACTCATTTACTACTTTAAGTGTCTCATTTCCTAATCTAATTCCCGCAGCTTCACCCGACTTAGTTAGACTACATTCCATTATCCTCGTTTTGCTTTTGTTGATGTTCATCTTATATCCTACCTTCAAGACACTGTCCACAGCTGTTTCAAGTCCTTTGCTGTATCTGACAGAATTACAATGTCATCGGCGAACTTTAAAGTTTTTATTGCTTCTCCATGGATTTTAATACCTACTCCGAATTTTTCTTTTGTTTCCTTTACTGCTTGCTCAATATACAGATTGAATAACATCGAGGACAGGCTGCAACCCTGTCTCACTCCCTTGCCAACCACTGCTTCCCTTTCATGTCCCTCGACTCTTGTAACTGCCATCTGGTTTCTGTACAAATTGTAAATAGCCTTTCGCTCCCTGTATTTTACCCCTGCCACCTTTAGAATTTGAAAGAGAGTATTCCAGTCAACATTGTCAAAAGCTTTCTCCAAGTCTACAAATGCTATAAACGTAGGTTTGCCTTTTCTTAATCTATTTTCTAAGATAAGTCGTAGGGTCAGTATTGCCTCACGTGTTCCAACATTTTTACGGAATCCAAACTGATCTTCCCCGACGTCGGCTACTACCTGTTTTTCCATTCGTCTGTAAAGAATTCGCGTTAGTATTTTGCAGCTGTGACTTATTAAACTGATAGTACGGTAATTTTCACATCTGTCAACACCTGCTTTCTTTGGGATTGGAATTATTATTTTCTTCTTGAAGTCTGAGGGTATTTCGCCTGTCTCATACATTTTGCTCACCAGATGGTAGAGTTTTGTCAGGACTGGCTCTCCCAAGGCTGTCAGTAGTTCTAATGGATTGTTGTCTACTCCCGGGGCCTTGTTTCGACTTAGGTCTTTCAGTGATCTGTCAAACTCTTCACGCAGTATCATATCTCCCATTTCATCTTCATCTACATCCTCTTCCATTTCCGTAATATTGTCCTCAAGTACATCGCCCTTGCATAGACACTCTATATACTCCTTCCACCTTTCTGCTTTCCCATCAGTGCTTAGAACTAGGTTTCTGTCTGAGCTCTTGATATTCGTACAAGTGATTCTCTTTTCTCCAAAGGTCTCTTTAATTTTCCTGTAGGCAGTATCTATTTTACCCCTAGTGAGGTATGCCTCTACATCCTTACATTTGTCCTCTAGCCATCCCTGCACTTCCTGTCGATCTTATTTTTGAGACGTTTGTATTCTTTTTGGCCTGCTTCATGTACTGCATTTTTATACTATCTCCTTTCATCAATTACATTCAGTATTTCTTCTGTCACCCAAGGATTTCTACTAGCACTCGTCATTTTACCTACTTGATCCTCTGCTGCCTTCACTACTTCATCCCTCAAAGCAACGCATTCTTCTTCTACTGTATTTCCTTCTCCCGTTCTTGTCAATTGTTCCCTTATGCTCTCGCTGAAACTCTGTACAACCTCAGGTTAGCCAGTTTATCCAGGTCCCATCTCCTTAAATTGCCACCTCTTTGCAGTTTCTTCAGTTTTAATCTACAGTTCATAATCACTAGATTGTGGTCAGAGTCCACATCTGCCCCTGGATTTGTCTTACAATTTAAAACCTGGTTCCTAAATCTCTGTCTTACCATTCTATAATCTGTCTGAATCCTATCAGTATCTCCAGGCTTCTTCCATGTATACAACCTTCTTTTATGAATATTGAACCAAGTGTTAGCTATGATTAAGTTGTGCTCTGTGCAAAATTCTACCAGGCGGCTTTCTCGTTCATTTCTTACCCACAATCCATAGTGACCTACTACGTTTCCTTCTCTTCCCTTTCCTACTATCGAATTCCAGTCACCCATGACTATTAAATTTTCGAGACCCTTAATTATCTGAATAATTTCTTTTATCTCATCATACATTTCTTCTATTTCTTCTCAGCTGCAGAGCTAGTTGGCATATAGATTTGTACTACTGTCGTAGGCGTGGGCTTCGTGTCTATCTTGGCCACAATAATGAGTTCACTATGTTCTTTGTAGTAGCTTACCCGAACACCTATTTTTTTTTATTCATTATTAAACCTACGCCTGCATTCTCCCTACTTGGTTTTGTATTTATAACCCTGTATTCACCTGACCAAAAGTCGTGTTCCTCCTGCCACGGAACTTCATTAATTCCCACTATATCTAACTTTAACCTATCCATTTCCCTTTTTAAATTTTCTAATCTACCTGACCGATTAAGGGATCTGACATGCCACGCTGCAACCCGTAGAACGCCAGTTTTCTTTCTCCTGATAACGACGTCCTCTTGAGTAGATCCGAATGGGGGACTATTTTACCTCCGGAATATTTTACTCAAGAGGACGCCATCATTAACATTATACATATCTATTTGACACCTAATATCTTCAGTCCTTATATGGCCTTATCTAGTAAATTCCAGAGAAATTTTACTTTAGCTGCCTGTAGTTAACGTTAATCATCTTGTATGGGGATCCATGACTGACCCCAATATAGCATTGCAGGTGTAGCCATGTTTAGTGGCATTTTAATTCTGTTATCTTCCATATTTTGTTTTGGAATGTTCTGTTTATCATTCCACATGTTGACTAATATTTTTTAATTTTATTTTCTATATTTTGTCTATGTCATAGCTTATATAACATCCTAAAAATGAATTTGGACACCTCCTCAGGTGGAGTATTATTTTCCCATGATGAACTGTGATTTTAATTTTCTTTACTGATATACGAAAGTTATACTGAGTAGTTTATACACTATTTTTAGGTAGTGCATTTTCAGTTTCTTTGAAAATGGTTATGGTATCTGCATGCATGAGAATATTAACAAACTTATTTTCATTACTCGGTAAAAAAAAAAAGTCTGACGAGGGCCTCCCGTCCGGTAGAGCGCTCGCCTGGTGCAAGTCTTTCGATTTGACGCCACTTCGGCGACTTGCGCGTCGATGGAGATGAAATGATGATGATTAGGGCAATACAACACCCAGTCCCTGAGCGGAGATTACTCGCTGAACTTGAATTTACTTCGAATCTCCAGTTGTTATGCAGTCGTTTATATACACATTAAATAAGGTTGATAGCAAGTTACAGGCTTGTTCAGGTCCCTAATTGTTAGCGATTTCTTCATTTTTATTAATGCTAACTTTTGTTGTTATTTTTATGTCCTTGCTTAATCTCTTTATTGCTTTAGAAACTTCTATAGGCTATGTACAGTTCCACTCTCTTAAAAACTTATCAAAGTCAATAAAAGCTATGTATGTCTATAAATTGACAACTCTTCGTATTTGTGAAATTTTTACGGTAAATATATTACTAACGGACAAATGGTCTTTCCAGATTCAAATTTGCTTTACCAAAATGGGGAATCAGTTTTACGATTTTTGTGCCCTTATTAATTGTTCTGAAATCTTTTATGGGCTGGGATCAGGGCACTGATTCCTCTATACATCTTACACTAGTTTCTTTGATCTTTAAAAAAACTGATATCATTCAGAAATTTTTCCAAGATATGAAACCACCAAAGGAATATACTTTCTTAATAATGTCATCTGGTCAACGTGTTATCCTGTTTTTCATATATTTTAAAACTACAGGCAATTCTTCTATTGTGATTATATCCACAGTAATGTAATCTCTTCTTTCAATCCTGAATGTTCTCTTTTCCACAATTGTTTATAAAGTTCTTTTCACTGATCTTCGTTAATTTTATTTCTGCGATATATTTCTCTCGTCCACACCAATTGCAAGGGACCGCAACGCTAAAAACTTATTAATGTACAGTAACGAAATTCCGGCAATACGTTTGTCTAGGTAACGTATTTAAGTGATTAAAATTGCAAGATCACAAGACAATACAAGCGCAAGATAAGCCATTGCAAATGTGACATGCTGTTACATTTATAACCCGTGTAACGGTCCGAATTTTGAATGCAGGAATGCAAACTCGAGTACATTTTGATGTAAAGTTGCTGGGCGTTAGTTTGTGAGGTGAAGTTCCACACCTGTTCAACGTGGCCGGTCAGTACGGGAAAGCTTAATCCTGTTTGTGGATGACGTTCGAGCTGTCGTCCGATGTTGCCCCTTATGTGCTCGTTATCGAGTGGGCTAAGGTAACATGTTGACACTCTGTAGAGCGTGTTAGGTTACAACAGCCTATTTGAGCGAGCGTTATCCTGTTGGAAAACACCCCTGGAATGCTTTTCATGAGTGATATCACAACAGGCCGAATCACCAGACTGACGTACAAATTTGCAGTCAGGATGTTTGGGATAACCACGAGGGTGCTCCTGCTGTCATACAAAGTAGCACTCGACGCCGTAAGTAGAGATGTAGCTCCAGTGCGCCTAGTAAGCAGATAATTTTTTGCAGGCCCTCAACTGGCCTCCTACTAACGAACACAAGACCATCACTGGCACTGAGCTAGAACCAGCTTTCACCAGAAAACACAACAGACATTCACTGCGCCCTCCGATGAGATCTCGCTTGACTCCACTGAAGTCGCAAACGGGGTCACTGAAATGCACGCAACAGGGCGCCTGGCTCGGAGCTGCCCTTGATGTAATCGGATTGTAACACTTCATTGTGGTCACTGTGATGCCAGTTGCTGTTCTAATTGCTGTTGCAGATGCTGTACGTTGCCCCAGCGCATACGCCCAACACGATGGCGTTCCCTCTTGGTAATGCTACATGGCCGTCTCGGGCCAGGTCTTCTTGCGCCCGTGCATTCTCGTGATCACCACTGCCTGCAATTATTTACGGTGTCTAGATTCGTGTGAAGTCTTTCTGTAGTACCACAGAAGAAACATCTAGTTTCTCGTAGCGCTATTACACGTCCTCGTTCAAACTCACTGAGGTGCTGATAAGAGTGACTCTGTCGCCTTTTAGGCATCCTTGACTCACATTAACACACATCCAGTCTCAAAGGTAATCAACTGTCACGACTGTTACATCACGTATTTAAAGCAAACCTGATTTGTATCTTCATAGTGGCGCTACTAGCGCCACTATTATCCGACTGACGGAAATTGGAATAGACATCATCTTTCAGTTGTTGAAACACGCTTGCCAACTTTCGTTTATGTCGCACGACTCCTTTTTGGCTTTGCGATTTTCATTTTCCGACAGTGTATTTAAGTATTTCATTAGGTAACAGTCAAATTTTATCTCTCATATGTATCATGTTCTACTTTCTTTATAAAATGATTCCAAAACAGTGTGCTAGCGTAGCTATTTATTTGGCATGGTTCCATTTTTGCTTATACTTATTTTAAGTATCTGGAGTTAATCTCTGAAACGCTGTCATTTATGAACCGAACCGTCTTGGACAATCACAAAAATTCCGGTCGGTAGTATTTAGTAATTTAATGAGGCGTGCCAATGTGGAAAGGGCATTATCTTTCGTGCAACGCTTATGTAGTCGAAATTCTGTATTACTGAGCACGTTGTTATTACCAAGAAAGGATAACATTCTAGTGTCCATCACTTTCTCCCTCTAAATAGCAAATGAGAACAATATTTTTTGTTTGTTATTTGTAAAAGACTGAAAGACAATCAGATTACAGCCTCTGCCGCCACGTGGACATCTCGAGTTCACGAAAACAGAACACGTACATCTTGTAATGACCGAGCTGTTTGTCGTCAGATTATCCATTATCATCAAACGATGAGTGAATCTAATCTCCTGCTTTGGTCTTAATTGCTAGCAGATGTCACGACAGTGTTATCCGCCGCACTGATCATCGGTTATCTTCAAGGAGACAGTTTAGTGGTCATGATCCGAATTTTTGGGCTAATATTTCTTTTGTTCTGCAGAAGTATAAAACGGGTAGCCTACTGACGCCCATCGCCCAGTTCAGGACAGTCGAGGCTGCAGCCATGTTGTCCGTACTTTGCCTGCTGGCAGCCTCGCTGGCCGCCGTCAGCGCCCAATGGGACCCCAACGTGGCGAACGGCCGCAGCGCCATGGTCCACCTGTTCGAGTGGAAGTGGGTGGACATTGCTTCCGAGTGCGAGCGATTCCTGGCTCCCAAGGGCTATGCTGGCGTACAGGTGAGACAGCATCCTCAGATACTTGATGCGAAACTCCTTGATACTATAAGTATAATGAGCAGTAAACGGCCTCTGCATTTTTCTCCCATCATCGGTCTTCTGACCTGTCTGATGCGACCCGCCAAGAATACTCAGCGCCCTCAATTATTTGTTGGTCATATTCCAATCTCTGTCACCCGTTACAGCTTTTACCAGCTATAGCTCCCACTAGTACCATGGAAGTTATATATTGGCATTTGAGCTCATGCCCTGTCAACCTACACCTTTTTCTTGTCGGTATTTCCCACATCTTCCTCTTTTCACTGCTTCTGCTGGAGCCTTCGTCATTTCTTATCCCACCATCTAATTTCCAACATCCTTCTATAATAGCACATCCCACATACAGGGCGACAATTATTGAATTATATCAAATAAAATCGTCATAACTTCTGAAAATTTTGGGTTAGGTCGTTCAAACTGCACTGTTGGCCACAGGGCATAATGGGAATTACAGGTAGTATGCGCATACGCACACACCATCTTGCGTCGGCCATCTGCTCATGAAAATGTCACATTGGCCGCATTTGGGGGACTGAGAATCCGCAATTCGTGATCGAGATATCTCTTCACCCTCAGTTCGTGACTGTGTGGTGTGAAATGTCATATAACGGAATAATCGGCGCGATATCCCTTGATGGCAATGTGACTACCGAACTGCACGTGAATGTTCTGGAAGATGATTTCATCCCCAGTATTCATAGTGACCTTAATTTCGACAAGATGTGGTTCCTGTCAAGACGGAGCTCGACGCCATAGAACCAGGAGAGCGTTTGATGTCCGGGAGGAGTACTATGGGGAGCGCATTCTGGCTCTGGGGGTACCCAGAGGCCACTGGTAAGGGCCTCGATGGGCCGCCATGTTCCCAGGATCTGAACATATGCGGCTCCTTTTTGTGGGGATATATTAAAGAAATCATAGAGCAATAACCTCAAAACCATTTCTGAGCTGAAAACAGCCATTCAGGAAGTCACTGACTGCATCGATGTTCCGACACTTCAGCAGGTGACAAAGAATTTCGGTACTCGTCTGCGTCACATCATCGCCAATACGGCAGGCACATCGAACATTCCATAACCTAAATCCTAATATATGTAGTGACGTTTTGACGTTTACATGTTGAATAAACTGTCTGCACCCCGTAGTTTGTAACTAATTTACATTTTGTAAACGTAGGCTTCCGCGGCAGTTGTCACAGTTAGCAATGCAACATGAGGAAGGCGTCTTGCAATAGTCGTCGAAACGCCGGAATTTTATAGTTGACAGTCCGGCCACAAACCCATAAGAATTTTACTGACTGTAATTTACATCTTTTTCCATATAGTTCAATAATTGTCACCCTGTACATTGTTTCTCTTCTCCTTCGGTTTTCCCACAGAACATGATTTACTTCCATACAATTCAATGCTCCAAAAGCATATTTTCAAAAATTATTTCCTCTAGACAAGGCCGATAAATGATACAAGAAGAGTTCTTTAGGCGAGGAACGCTTTCTTTGAGTATGTTAACCTTGTGTTTCTTACCTCCTGGGTTCGTATGTCGTCTGTTATTTTACTTGCAAGACAGCAGAATTCCTTCGCTGTCGCCAGCGAATCTTATCACTGATATCCTTTCGCCATGAATTTTAATTTCGCTCTTGAACCATTCTGTTATTCCGGTCATTGATTTTTCACCGTACACGTTGAAAAATAGGAGCTAATGGAAGTATTCCTGCCTTATTCCTCTTCCTATTCCAACTGCTTCCTTCTGGAGTTTTATTATAGTAGTAGTGGTGTTGTTTGTCGCCCATCTACATTCCGAGGAAGGCCGTACTTCATTTGCAGGCATGTCTACATTTTCATCTACTTTCACTCTCTTCAATACTCTGTGAAGCGCATTGCTTTTGGTACCTCCCACAGTATCACATTACGGAGTTTTGCGCCCGTTAAATTGGACTGTGGAAAGCTGGAAAAATGACTGCTCAAAAAGCTTTGTACTCGATGAAATTACTCTATTCTTGTCTTCGAAACCTTTACAGCTGCCATGAGTAGAGATAGTAATATATTCCTAAATTCCTAACTCACAAACGGTTCTTGACACGTCATACACTCCTGAAAATGGAAAAAAGAACACATTGACACCGGTGTGTCAGACCCACCATACTTGCTCCGGACACTGCGAGAGGGCTGTACAAGCAATGATCACACGCACGGCACAGCGGACACACCAGGAACCGCGGTGTTGGCCGTCGAATGGCGCTAGCTGCGCAGCATTTGTGCACCGCCGCCGTCAGTGTCAGCCAGTTTGCCGTGGCATACGGAGCTCCATCGCAGTCTTTAACACTGGTAGCATGCCGCGACAGCGTGGACGTGAACCGTATGTGCAGTTGACGGACTTTGAGCGAGGGCGTATAGTGGGCATGCGGGAGGCCGGGTGGACGTACCGCCGAATTGCTCAACACGTGGGGCGTGAGGTCTCCACAGTACATCGATGTTGTCGCCAGTGGTCGGCGGAAGGTGCACGTGCCCGTCGACCTGGGACCGGACCGCAGCGACGCACGGATGCACGCCAAGACCGTAGGATCCTACGCAGTGCCGTAGGGGACCGCACCGCCACTTCCCAGCAAATTAGGGACACTGTTGCTCCTGGGGTATCGGCGAGGACCATTCGCAACCGTCTCCATGAAGCTGGGCTACGGTCCCGCACACCGTTAGGCCGTCTTCCGCTCACGCCCCAACATCGTGCAGCCCGCTTCAAGTGGTGTCGCGACAGGCGTGAATGGAGGGACGAATGGAGACGTGTCGTCTTCAGCGATGAGAGTCGCTTCTGCCTTGGTGCCAATGATGGTCGTATGCGTGTTTGGCGCCGTGCAGGTGAGCGCCACAATCAGGACTGCATACGACCGAGGCACACAGGGCCAACACCCGGCATCATGGTGTGGGGAGCGATCTCCTACACTGGCCGTACACCACTGGTGATCGTCGAGGGGACACTGAATAGTGCACGGTACATCCAAACCGTCATCGAACCCATCGTTCTACCATTCCTAGACCGGCAAGGGAACTGGCTGTTCCAACAGGACAATGCACGTCCGCATGTATCCCGTGCCACCCAACGTGCTCTAGAAGGTGTAAGTCAACTACCCTGGCCAGCAAGATCTCCGGATCTGTCCCCCATTGAGCATGTTTGGGACTGGATGAAGCGTCGTCTCACGCGGTCTGCACGTCCAGCACGAACGCTGGTCCAACTGAGGCGCCAGGTGGAAATGGCATGGCAAGCCGTTCCACAGTACTACATCCAGCATCTCTACGATCGTCTCCATGGGAGAATAGCAGCCTGCATTGCTGCGAAAGGTGGATATACACTGTACTAGTGCCGACATTGTGCATGCTCTGTTGCCTGTGTCTATGTGCCTGTGGTTCTGTCAGTGTGATCACGTGATGTATCTGACCCCAGGAATGTGTGAATAAAGTTTCCCCTTCCTGGGACAATGAATTCACGGTGTTCTTATTTCAATTTCCAGGAGTGTATTTAGCGTCATGTGTGGTAGAACGACTCTTTCCTGAGACGTCTGCCAGTTCTAGTCTCTCACCATCTCCATGACACTCTCCCGTGTTTCAAACCTGTGACCATTCATGCTCCTCTTCTTTACTTTCGTTCGCCGGCCGGAGTGGCCGAGCGGTTAAAGGCGCTACAGTCTGGAATCGCACGACCGCTACGGTCGCAGGTTCTAATCCTGCCTCGGGCGTGGATGTGTGTGTTGTCCTTAGGTTAGTTAGGTTTAAGTAGTTCTAAGTTCTAGGGGACTTATGACCACAGCAGTTGAGTCCCATAGTGCTCCGAGCCATTTTGAACTTTACTTTCGTTCAATATCATCTATTGATCTTATTTGGTATGTGTCACACACACTTGAGAAATATTTTAGTACGGATCGCCACAGTATTTTGTATGTAATTTTCTTTGGAGACTGATTGCAGTTTCCCAGTACCAAAGTCGAAATCCCTCACGTACATTATCTACGACTGAACCTATCTGATAATTCCATTCCATGTCCCCAGAAATTGCTACGCCCAGATATTTGTTTGAGTTAAGCGATTCCAACAGTGACTTATTAAAGTAGTGGTTCACGTTTTCACATGTAAAGGAAATTACAAATTTATGTACCACCCTGAAAGCGAGATATGAGTGGCTATTCGTGCACTTTTTTGTCAGATAGTAATTCATTACATTCGTCTGCATCATCTGGAAAAGTCTGATCTTACTGTTAATGTTCTACTTCAAGTCATTAATACTCAAAACGAACGATAAGGATCCCCAGCACACTTCCCTCGGGCACCCCTGAAGTTATTTCTAACTGTGTCGATGTTTATCCTATCAAGGTACTGTATCCTCCCGATCAAAAAATCACATGTCAAAAATCTTGTTTTAAACTCATACAATCGTACATTCTAATAAAATTTGGTACGGTACAGTGTGAAATCCCTTTCGAAATGAAAAAAAGGAAACTGCGTTTACCAGATTACCGTCATCAGTTACTTTCGGGAAATCATCCGAAAAAACTGTGATATGGGTTTAGCAAGGCTGTTGCTTCCGGAATAAATTACGCTTGGCCTAGTTGACAAGGATTATGTTTCCAAAGTTGGTACTACTTTCGAATCAAATATTCAGTGGATCTTCTACAACGATCAATGACAATGATGAGTTCCACATAACAGAAAATCACTCACGTCGGGTCCTTTCAGCTCCCTGCATCCATTATACATTTATCCTACTCCGGCTGTTGGCACAGATTAGATAATATGTAAATATGTTATTTGGAAAGGGAATATGACTCGTTGGTCGTAATTAGGGCCATGAATGGAAATTAAAACGATTATTTAAAGTAATTGGTTAAATAATAAGTTCAATCATTACGTGGTAATTATTACCGAAACTGTGATAGTTAGCACGAGCTCACTCATGACTGACAAGTAACTTACCTCGCTCCTCCACGGGAGCACCTTTACATAGGACGCCACTTCACAACACCGAAAGTTAGTGCCAGTCTGTACTCTACACGGATATTCGTTCAGAATTACATAAAAATGGAGCTCCCCGACGTTCTCAGTCGTACCTCACTGCGACCAATTATATGAGTCAGCTTGTCTAAGTCTATCTGAAATTCCTTTCAGACACGAAGAACCATGATACTAACGTCTTTGGTATCTTCAGTTGATCTCACTTGTGCATGTACAGTTTTTCAGATTTGATTGATCGAATAATCAACGTCAGAATTGATAACATAGTGGATTTCATGTAGTTAAACCCCACTCAAGAAGGCTTACAGACATTATACGGTTCCGCAAAGGAACTAATGAAGAATTCAAAGTCTCTGAGGATGTTTCCATTCCAGCATTAGGAGGCGAAACTTAGGCACAAAAGCGTGCCTTAGTTCACTGTCCATTTCCCATACAACCACAATAACCAAGGCTGTAATTTGATAAGATGCTACTGTTCTGTTAATGATAATGTATGGTAACAATTTTTAGGAGTTTACGTCTCTAGTTAGAGTGGCAATTCTGAAACCACTTACATTAACGAATTAAATCGTGCGGAGACGATAAACTGTATTTAATATTTAGCCAGTGTCAAACGTTGACGCCTTAATTGAATGTACTGTAAAACATTAACAATGGCACATCGAACGCGGCGTAACTACGGAAGGAAAATTTTCAGCGAAACACCTTAAAAGGAAGAGTCCTCTTCCTGCATGCTGAAGCGGTCCAGTTTTGGTTGAACCTACATAGGCCCACAAGATCATCCAACAATTATTTTTACGTTTTATCCTTGGATCAAGTTAGTCGATTCTGGTTGTTCAAAAAATACGTGACATTTATGAGTTATTTGAAGAGAAAAGTTTTACTTCATTGCAGGTATCTCCGCCCAACGAATACATGGCCATCACTACCAACAACAGGCCTTGGTGGGAGAGGTACCAGCCTGTCTCCTACAGAATCGTCAGCCGTTCTGGTTCGGAGGCCCAGTTCACTGACATGGTGAACCGCTGCAACAACGTCGGCGTACGGTAAGTAAGAAACATAAAATTCTGTTGCAGTTTTTCGTATTCCACATAATAGTACATTTATCTACATCGGCCGGAGTGGCCGAGCGGCTCTAGGCGCTTCAGTCTGGCACCACGCGACCGCTAAGGTCGCAGGTTTGAATCCTGCCTCGGGCATGGATGTAGTTAGGTTTAAGTAGTTCCAAGTTCTAGGGGACTGATGACCTCAGAAGTTAAGTCCCATAATGCTCAGAACCATTTGAACCATTGAAGTACGTTATCTAATGATCAACATTTAGTACTGGAGGTAAAGAAATTACAGTAAACTGTCGCACGTGCAATATGGACTACTTCTGTTCGCACGTCTAAGTCATTTGTTGTATAGCATCGCTGTACAAGTATAGGGTGTACAGAAAATGAACTCCAAACATCTAGTGGTCGTCTGGAATCATCTTTGTAATGAAGACACAAGGTCTTAACAGTTCACTGCTGTTGTTATTTCACAAGTCAATAGCTAAAATTGTCCAATTGTTTCACCAATCCACATACCACGTAGAAACTAAAACGGCGAAACTCGAAAACATGCTTTCAGTCTTAAAGATTACCCTTAAAGGCTATAACCATCGTTTCATTGTGTCAGATAATTTGTTGTTCCTGATAAAGAGAGCAAGAAACAGTGGTACAATATCACAACAATTACAGATATTTTTTTTTTGAGTCATGTGTTTTCTGACTGGTTTGATACGGCTTGACACGGATTCCACTCCTGTGTCTACCTCTTCATCTCATAAGAGCACTTGCAACCTACGACATCAGTTATTTGCTGGATGTATAACAATCTCTGTCTTCTTCTATAGTTTTTACCCTCTACTATCCCCTCTAGTACCATGCCAGTTATTCCGTGATATCTTAATACACTCCTGGATATTGAAATAAGAACACCGTGAATTCATTGTCCCAGGAAGGGGAAACTTTATTCACACATTCCTGGGGTCAGATACATCACATGATCACACTGACAGAACCACAGGCAAATAGACACAGGCAACAGAGCATGCACAATGTCGGCACTAATACAGTGTATATCCACCTTTCGCAGCAATGCAGGCTGCTATTCTCCCATGGAGACGATCGTAGAGATGCTGGATGTAGTACTGTGGAACGGCTTGCCATGCCATTTCCACCTGGCGCCTCAGTTGGGCCACCGTTCGTGCTGGACGTGCAGACCGCGTGAGACGACGCTTCATCCAGTCCCAAACATGCTCAATGGGGGACAGATCCGAAGATCTTGCTGGCAAGGGTAGTTGACTTACACCTTCTAGAGCAAGTTGGGTGGCACGGGATACATGCGGACGTGCATTGTCCTGTTGGAACAGCAAGTTCCCTTGCCGGTCTAGGAATGGTAGAACGATGGGTTCGATGACGGTTTGGATGTACCGTGCACTATTCAGTGTCCCCTCGACGATCACCAGTGGTGTACGGCCAGTGTAGGAGATCGCTCCCCCCACCATGATGCCAGGTGTTGGCCCTGTGTGCCTCGGTCGTATGCAGTCCTGATTGTGGCGCTCACCTGCACAGCACCAAACACGCATACGACCATCATTGGCACCAAGGCAGAAGCGACTCTCATCGCTGAAGACGACACGTCTCCATTCGTCCCTCCATTCACGCCTGTCGCGACACCACTGGAGGCGGGCTGCACGATGTTGGGGCGTGAGCGGAAGACGGCCTAACGGTGTGCGGGACCGTTGCCCAGCTTCATGGAGACGGTTGCGAATGGTCCTCGCCGATACCCCAGGAGCAACAGTGTCCCTAATTTGCTGGGAAGTGGCGGTGCGGTCCCCTACGGCACTGCGTAGGATCCTACGGTCTTGGCATGCATCCGTGCGTCGCTGCGGTCCGGTCCCAGATCGACGGGCACGTGCACCTTCCGCCGACCACTGGCGACAACATCGATGTACTGTGGAGACCTCACGCCCCACGTGTTGAGCAATTCGGCGGTACGTCCACCCGGCCTCCCGCATGCCCACTATACGCCCTCGCTCAAAGTCCGTCAACTGCACATACGGTTCACGTCCACGCTGTCTTGGCATGCTACCAGTGTTAAAGACTGCGATGGAGCTCCGTATGCCACGGCAAACTGGCTGACACTGACGGCGGCGGTGCACAAATGCTGCGCAGCTAGCGCCATTCGACGGCCAACACCGCGGTTCCTGGTGTGTCCGCTGTGCCGTGCGTGTGATCATTGCTTGTACAGCCCTCTCGCAGTGTCCGGAGCAAGTATGGTGGGTCTGACACACCGGTGTCAATGTGTTCTTTTTTCCATTTCCAGGAGTGTAGATATCCTACCATCCTGTTCCTTCTTTTCAGTGTTATCCATATATTCCTTACCTCGCCAGTTCTCCGGAGATCCTCCATAATCCTTAACTTATCCGTTCATCCAATTTTCAACACACTTCTGTAGCACAACTTCTCAAATGCTTGGCTTTTCTTCTCTTTTGGTTACGAATGCCCTTTTCACCAGCGCTAGTCTGCATGTGCTCCTTGCTCCATCCACAACGGAATACTTTATTGCTTAGGTAGCAGAGCTCCTGAACTTCACCTTCTTCGTGATCATCAATTATGATGTCAAGATTCTCGCTGTTCCCTTCTGCTACTTCTCATTTCCTTCGACTTTCTTCGATTTACCCTCAACCCATATCCTGTAGTTATTAGACTGTTCATTCCATTCAGTATATCATGGAATTCTTCTTCACTTTCACTGAGGATAGCAATATCTTCAGTGAATTTTATCGTTGATATCCTTTCACCTTGAATTTTAATTCCACTCTTGAACCTATCCTTTATTTCCTTCATTGCTTCTTCGATGTACAGGCTGAACAGTAGGGGACGGAAGATTACATCCAAGTCTTACACTCTTTTTAATCCGACTACTTCGTTTTAGGTCTTCAACTCTAATTGTTCCCCCTTGGTTCTTGTACATATTGTGTGTTAGCCGTCTTTCTCTATAGCTTACCACTACTTTTCACAGAATTTCGAGCTTCTTGCACCATTTGACATTGTTGAACGCTTTTTCCAGTACGACAAAGCATATACACCTGTCTATATTTTATCTTTAGTCTTGCTTCCATTATCAGCCGCAGCGTCAGAAACTTTCTCAATGGCTTCATAAGCAGCCCTGTATTAGGATAACGAATGTAATTTATTTCTTTGAAATGCAGTGCAACAGACGAAGAGAACGACCTGACTTCTCTTTTGTTAAGATAAGATTCTGGACATTTTCTCGTGTGCGGGCCATTTTTGCATTAACTTGAAACAAAACTGGCTGAATCATATCTTAGACAAAAACGTTACTGTTCGGAGTGGAACTACACTAAGGTGACAAAGCCGTGGGATAGCAATTTGCTCATATACATATGGGCGGTAGTATCGCTTACACAAGGTGTAAATGGGCAGTGGGTTGGCGGAGCAGTCATTTGCCGCCAAATAAGTCATGTGAAAAGGTTATCGACGTGATTATGACCACAAGAAGCAGATTAAGAGTCTTTGAAATGTTGGAGCTGGATTCGTTAGGGAATTCTATATTCCGCGATTGAAAGTGTCAAGAGTACGCCGAAAATACACTCCTGGAAATTGAAATAAGAACACCGTGAATTCATTGTCCCAGGAAGGGGAAACTTTATTCACACATTCCTGGGGTCAGATACATCACATGATCACACTGACAGAACCACAGGCACATAGACACAGGCAACAGAGCATGCACAATGTCGGCACTAGTACAGTGTATATCCACCTTTCGCAGCAATTCAGGCTGCTATTCTCCCATGGAGACGATCGTAGAGATGCTGGATGTAGTCCTGTGGAACGGCTTGCCATGCCATTTCCACCTGGCGCCTCAGTTGGACCAGCGTTCGTGCTGGACGTGCAGACCGCGTGAGACGACGCTTCATCCAGTCCCAAACATGCTCAATGGGGGACAGATCCGGAGATCTTGCTGGCCAGGGTAGTTGACTTACACCTTCTAGAGCACGTTGGGCGGCACGGGATACATGCGGACGTGCATTGTCCTGTTGGAACAGCAAGTTCCCTTGCCGGTCTAGGAATGGTAGAACGATGGGTTCGATGACGGTTTGGATACACCGTGCACTATTCAGTGTCCCCTCGACGATCACCAGTGGTGTACGGCCAGTGTAGGAGATCGCTCCCCACACCATGATGCCGGGTGTTGGCCCTGTGTGCCTCGGTCGTATGCAGTCCTGATTGTGGCGCTCACCTGCACGGCGCCAAACACGCATACCACCATCATTGGCACCAAGGCAGAAGCGACTCTCATCGCTGAAGACGACACGTCTCCATTCGTCCCTCCATTCACGCCTGTCGCGACACCACAGGAGGCGGGCTGCACGATGTTGGGGCGTGAGCGGAAGACGGCCTAACGGTGTGCGGGACCGTAGCCCAGCTTCATGGAGACGGTTGCGAATGGTCCTCGCCGATACCCCAGGAGCAACAGTGTCCCTAATTTGCTGGGAAGTGGCGGTGCGGTCCCCTACGGCACTGCGTAGGATCCTACGGTCTTGGCGTGCATCCGTGCGTCGCTGCGGTCCGGTCCCAGGTCGACTGGCACGTGCACCTTCCGCCGACCACTGGCGACAACATCGATGTACTGTGGAGACCTCACGCCTCACGTGTTGAGCAATTCGGCGGTACGTCCACCCGGCCTCCCGCATGCCCACTATACGCCCTCGCTCAAAGTCCGTCAACTGCACATACGGTTCACGTCCACGCTGTCGCGGCATGCTACCAGTGTTAAAGACTGCGATGGAGCTCCGTATGCCACGGCAAACTGGCTGACACTGACGGCGGCGGTGCACAAATGCTGCGCAGCTAGCGCCATTCGACGGCCAACACCGCGGTTCCTGGTGTGTCCGCTGTGCCGTGCGTGTGATCATTGCTTGTACAGCCCTCTCGCAGTGTCCGGAGCAAGTATGGTGGGTCTGACACACCGGTGTCAATGTGTTCTTTTTTCCATTTCCAGGAGTGTAACACATTTTAGGCATTACCCCTCATCACGAAAAAAGACAGTGGACGATGGCCTTCGCTTACGCACCTAGAGCAGCGGCGATTGCGTAGATTTGTCAGCGCTAATAGACAAAAGACACAGCTCGAAGTAACGGTTGAAATCAATGCGAGACGCACGGCGAAGGTATGTGTTGGGGCAGTGCAGCGCCATTTGGCGTTGATGGGTTAGGGCAGCAGCGCCACTCCTGGGTTCTTAATCATATCGGTTGGACCCTAGACGACTGGAAAACCGTGGTCTGGTCAGATGACTTCCGATTTCAGTTTGTACGAGCTGATGGTAGGGTTCGGGTGTGGCGCATCCCCACGAAGCCATGGACTCGAGTTGACTGTGCAGGCTGGTGGTGACACCAGAATGGTGTGGGCTGGGCTACAGGGAACTGACTGCTCCTCTGATCCAACTGAACTCATCATTCATTGGGAATGATTATGTTCAGCTACCTGGAGGCGTTAATGTTCCCTAACAACGATAGAATTGTCACCGGGCCACAATTTATCGCGATTGGTCTGAAGAACTTTCTTGACAATTCGAGCGAATAATTTGACCACCCAGATCGTCTGACGTGAATCCCACTGAATATTTATGGGACATAATCGAGAGATCAGTTCGTGCACGGGCAACACTTTTTCAGTTATGGACGGCTAAAGAGGGCTATAGAGCAGCATGGCTCAGTATTTGTGCAGTGGACTCCCAATGACTTACTGAGTTCATGCCACGTTGAGATGCTGCTGTACGCAGGACAACAGATGGTCCGGCACTATATTAGGAGGTATCCCATGACTTTTGTCACTTTAGTGTGTAGTGATGTATAATGATATGTGTTATTGGGAATGTTGCAGAATCTACGTGGATGCGGTGATCAACCACATGAGCGCCTCGTGGAACGGCCTCAGCGGCGTGGGCGGCAGCAAGCCCAGCGGCTACAGCTACCCGGACGTGCCGTACGGCACCAACGACTTCCACCAGCCACCCTGCACCGTCAACAACTACAACGACGCCAACAACGTAAGTGAACAGAAACCCTTGAGGCGGTCATTGCTAATTGGTCGTATTACCCTACCTTACAGAAAAGGTGAAGCACTCAGAAGGGACGAGGAAATTGAATGGAACTTGGTTTGTAAGGGCACGTGATGTTATTTCAGTAATTATGAAACTGAGTCCAATTTATGAAGACCTAGAGCAGTATAACCCAACTTATCGGCATGATGCTGCACCCTCCTCTGGCCTGGATGCGAAGGCTGACACGGTTGGTTATGGCCTCCCGTGAGGCAAGCTGGTCGGCAGCTGTTTGTAACAGGTGAAGAGATTTTAAGGGTCTATAATAACCAGCAAAGGGGGGAGGGGAGGTTCTCAAAATACATACAAAAGGGGCAAATAAGGTGCCGATGAAATTACTTTATTTAGGGTTAAGCCAACTAAATTAACTTTCTTTATCCCATTTACGAGCTTCTGTTATACTGGATTGTTGTTCTTGTGGTCTTCAGTCCAAAGACTGGTTTGATGCAACTATCCCTGCTAGTCTATCCCGTGCAAGCATCTCTGAATAACCACTACAACTTACATCCTTACTGTATTCATCTCTTGGTCTTCCTTTACGATTTCTACCCCCCCCCCTTCCCCCCCTCACACACACACACACACACACACACACACACACACACACTTCCCTCCAATACTCGCCTGATGTCTCAGAATGTGCCCCATTGACCGAGTCGTTCTTTCAGTCGGGTTGTGCCACGAATTTCTTTTCTCCCCAGTTCTTTACTACCTCCTCATTAGTTACGTCATCTACTCATCCAATATTTGGCATCCTTCCGTAGCACCTCATTTCAAACGCTACTATTTTCTTCTTGTCTAAACTGCTAATCCTCTATGTTTCACTTCCATACATGGCTACACTCCATTCAAATACCTTCAGGAAAGTCTTCCTAACACTTAAGTCTATATTAGATGCTAACAAATTTCTCTTCTTCAGAAACACTTTCACTGTTGTTGCCAGTCTACATTTCATATTCTCCCTACTTCGCGCAACATCAGTTATTTTTCTGGCCAAACAGCAACACTCATCTACTGCTTTAAGTGTCTCGTTCCCTTAACTGATTCCCTCAGCATCACATAATGTAATTCGACTACATCCCATTACCCTTGTCTTATTGTTGTTCACGTTCATCTTATATACTCCTTTGAAGACAGTGTCCATTCCGTTCAACTACTCTTCCAAGTCCTTTGCTGTCTTTGCGAGAATTACAACTTCATCGACAAACCTCGAAGTTTTTATTTCTTCTTCCTGGACTTTAATTCACACTCCAGATATTTCTCTAGTTTCCTTCACTGCTTACTCAATGTACAGATTTAATAACATCAGGATAGGCTACAGCCTTGTGTCACCCCTTTCTCAACCACTGCTTCCGTTTCACGCCCCTCGACTGTTATAACTGCTATCTGATTACTGTACAAGTTGTAAATAACCTTTCCGTTCTCGTACTTTATCCCTGTTTCCTTCAGAATTTCAAAGAGAGTGTTTCAATTAAAATTTCAAAGCTTTCTCTAAGTCTATAGATACTATAAGCGTAGGTTTGTTTTCCTTAACCTATCTTCTAAAAGAAGTAGTAGTATCAGTATTGCCTCACGTGTTCCAATATTTCTCCGGAATCCAAATCAGTCTTCCCCGAGGTCGGCTTCTGGAATACATACATCATTTCCATGTTTTTGAAACTAATCCTGGCGCTTTGAGATGAATAGCTCCTTACATACGGAGAAATACGGCTCGGCATCCACTGGAGCCAATGAAACATATCTCGTCACCACCCGAAAAGAAGCTGAATCGAATCAGCAAAAGTTTACACACCTGGATTTTTCTCCAAATTTAATTGGATTTTGTCTTTAGCAGATACATCAAGGATGTTCCTAACACTCATTTATTTCTTGCACTGTTCCTCCTCCTCCGTACCATCTTTTTCCAAACTCTGAATCACATCAGGAAAATACTTGTAGCCGTACACTGCAAAAAGTTCCCACTCTAGGTCTTTGTTGTTGACTAATTGTTGGGATACTTAGATGACTGCTGCTTCCATTGAGTCTAGAGCAGATATGAAGTCTTCGATTTTATCAAAGTTTCCACACAAGAAATTATCCAAGTAACTCAGCTTGTGATGACAGGAAGCTGTGAAAGGTGGAGTCCCGTCATTTCTTGACACGAAACTTGACGCCCGAGATCCTTTATCAGAATCATCTATAGAACTAAAATGAAGTCATTTGCGATGCATTAATTCTTCCTGATGCTTTCGCAAACACGGTGAAGACCACGTGCAATACATGTACATGGTTGAGGTGGGGTACACGTTCTTCAACTGTTGGAAAACCAAAGCGTGTAGTGTGCTTGATTACTCATCACAAGCCTGATCGTTTTGTATTCTATGACCACTGGCCAATGGTTCAGACAAGAGTCGTTGAAATATTGCATTATCGTACAGACATTTGTCATTTCCAGTTCTCAGTTTAAAAAGCATTGATTTTACCTAGCCACCAGTAATGGAAAAACCAACGCATTCAACATATAGCTTTGCAGCTTATCAGCGGTTTCATCTAAAACGAGTCCCACTTCATGTTTGCCGACCGCTTCCTTTATTTTCCTTAAAATGTTCTTATAACCGTTACTGGCCTTCGTGTGTACTTGTCAAGAAATAATTTGAATACAGGATTGTTTACGTTGTATACTATAGTTCTTGAATGGATTAATACAATGGAAAGATTCGCATTAAACTCATTCAATGAACACTGCTTTTCAGGTCCTGAAGCGAAGGCTTATAAGAGAAGATTTTTCTAAGGTTTCGACTTGCGAATTTAATTGTCTTTTAAATGTTTATTGTTCTGGATGTGCTGGTCTATTCTGTTTCTTTGATGCTTGTCATTGGCTGCAATGCTGATTTCGTAGGTGGAACATCACAGAATGATGCCATTACTTCCGATTCTTTAATTCTTCTCGAAATACACAAAATTATTTTTTTAACTTTCGGCATAATCATGTCGTAAGAAATCCGTTCTGGTTAACACTAACACGGCGAGCAAGACAGTACACAATCGATAGACAGGAAACGTTAAATCCATGCCAGCACTAACTGAATTTAGGTTTCAACTGTTGCAACATCATTGTTCAAATTTTATTTCATTTTACAGCTGCAGGTTTACCATTGTTTCTGAAGTTAACTATTGTTGCTGATGGTGGCCGTTGTTGTAGGGGGGTATGAAGAATTACTAGTGCTTTCCATAAATTATATTTTAATATTTCTTAATTATTGTTGGTTTATGATCAAACAAAATGTTCAAGACCTATTAAAGAAGAGAAAAGCTTAGGAATGGAACAGAAGAGAACAGGTGCAAAATGTAGTAATTTCACGAAAAGATGCATCAAATTGTCTTTATTTTGCTTCATTTCATGACCCCAAAAGCAAATATTGACCTGGTGGTGTGAAAATAGCTCTATTTTTGGAAAGGTGGTGCACCTTGAAGTCCTGGAGTCTGGCACTGCGACAGAGCTGATGTCTGTGCTGGTCCCATACATATTCTGTGGGAGACAGATCATTACAGCGGAACACGGAAGTAGCATCATGCAGTCAGTTTATAGAGCCACTTGTCATATGTGGACGACGATTGTCCTGTTCGAGAGGTACCCGCAGAATTATATCATTGTACGACACACAGTTCGGAAGATACGCACTGAGATGTGTGGAAAACTAGCTTTTGCTTAGAACGAAAATACCCAGATTATACTCACCAAGTGTGTAATAACAAGAGCACCTAGGGACTTCCACCAAACTTTAAGCACAATTTCAAACATTTTTCTAAACTATTTCTACTTATTTACTGTATTTAACAGATAAACCCACTCGCAAAGCAGTCAGAAGTTTGAAGCTCTTCCGCACATGGGAGAACGAGTCTATAAACAATCATTACTTATGATGTCTAGATTACTAAATCTGCAATTGCACTCACCAAAAATAAGAGGAAAGAAAGAGGAAACTAGTGTTTCATAAAAGGTTGATACAAATCTTTCTCCATTAACTTTTATTAGTTTTATTTTTATTTTTGTAAAGAAAGTTATAACCGCCATTTGACTGAGATATGCTATATTACATGATCCAGATTTCAGACTTATAATAGTACCAAGTTTACAACTGGAATAGATGAATATACAATAAAAGTACAAATAGCAGAAAACTAGGAAAATTGGTGGCTATATCTATCCGTAAGATTTATACGACTTTGGCTCCACATTAGGGAAAAATCATCTATTTTTATTTCGTATTGCAGTCCAATTTATGTGACTGTAACCACGTTTCAAATTTTGGATTTATTTAATTTATTCGTGTGAAGTGTTAATAATTAAGTGTTCCTGTTGCTGTAATGTGCTTTATTTTAGTTCACGACCGGTTTCGACTTTGGTACCGTAGCCATTTTCTACATCTACATACAAACTCCATAACACTGTAGATGCATTCCGCAGGGTACCAAGTACTACTACTAATCATTTCCTTACCCGTTCCACTGGCAAGAAGAGCGAGGGAAATACCATTGTCTATAAACCTCGGTACAAGCCCTAATTTCTCTCATCTTATCTTTGTCGCCCTGTGCGTTTCTGGAACTAGAATTATTTTACAGTCGGCCTCAAACATAGGTTCTCTAAGTTTTCTCAGTTGTATTAAACGTCTCTGGCGAAGCTGTCATTGTACTCAGGTGATTAATTTGAAACGGTTTCCGTAGTGATTATGGCTCCATGACGGGAATTAGAATACTAGTTGGAGGTAGACGCATGGGACGTTCCATTTCGGAAGTCGTTAGGCAATTCAGTATTCCAAGATCCACATTGTCAAAAGTGTACCGAGAATACCAACGTTCAGGCGTTACTTCTCACCATGCAGTGACCGGGGCCTTCACTTACTGAGCGATAGCACCAGCGTATGCGTAGAATTCTCAGTGCTAACAGACAAGCAACACTGCGTGAAATAACCGCAGGAGTCAATGTGGGACGTACGATGAATGTTTCCCTTAGAATGTGCGGCGAAATTTGATGTTAATTGGTTATGGTAGCAGGCGGCTGATGCGAGTGGCCTTGCTAACAGCATACAGCGCCTGCAAAGCTTCTGTTAGGCTCATGACCATATCGGTTGGATCAAAGACGACCAGAAAACCGTGGCCTGGTCATATGGGTCCCGATTCCGGTTGGTACGAGCTTATGGTAGGCTTCGAGTGCGGTGCAGATCCAACGACGTCATGGGCCCAAGTTACCAACAAGGCACTGTGGAAGCTGGTGCTGGCTCCAGGATGGCGGGGTTGTGTGTACATGGAAAGGACTGGACCCTCTGGTCCTAATGAACCATTCGTTAACTGGAAATGGTTAGGTTCTGCCACTTGGAGACCATTTTCAGCCATTCATGGGCTTCGTGTTCCCATACAACGTTAGGATTGTACCACGTCGCACTTGTTCACGATTGATTTGAATGAATACCTGCACAATTCGAGCGCATGATTTGGCCTCCCAGATCGCCGGGCGTAAATCCCATCGAACGTTTACGGGACGTAATCGAGAGATCAACTCGTTTACAAAATGCTGCACCGGCAACACTTTCGCGATTACGGACGACTATAGCGACAGCGTGGCTCAGTATTTCTGCAGAGGACTTTCAAAGACTTGCTGAGTGCACGCTACGTGGAACCGCTGAACTACGCCGGGAAAAAGGAGACCTGACACGATATTAGAAGGTGACTCATCTCATGACTTTTGTCACGTCAACGTGTAGATGAACTACACTTTCCCAACATTCAATTAGTGAAACGAGCTAACCTGACGTGCTCGTTCCATTTCACACTACTTTGCAATGTTACCACCAGATAATTAATCAGTGTGGTCGTGTGAAGCAGCACATTACTAATGTTGTAATCGAGCATTACAGGAAGGTTATTCGTACTCATCCGCAGAAACTCATATTTAGAGTAAGCTTCCATTTGTCACATCAACGAGAAATTCTGTCTAAGTCATCCTGTATCTTCCTTCAGTCACTCCACGACGACGCCTTTCCGAACACGGCAACAGCGTCAGCAACAGCCGTAAACTGCCGCTCACCCTGTCCGGCCGTTCATTTATGTACTTAGAAAACCTTGTAGTAGGTATGAACATTGTGCTGTGGTAAAGAAGCGTCAATGGTTGTTCGTTAATTTAGTACGCGGTTTCGCAGTAGCAGCTGTCTCCAAAAATGAAGAAAGTGACAATATGACAACTGTTCTCAAGTATTTTCATTTAAAACACCAAAAATGAATATAAAAACCTGTCATGGACTCTACTTCTCCAAAACCATAGGCACTACCAAAATATCATTATTGTACTAAGTCGGCGTACTTCCACCTGATTCATTCTAGGCTATGAATTGTTGTCTGTATAGAGTTAAGCCTTTAATATTTCTATGTTACCAGTTGTATCGGTCCAAGACTGTGGTTCACACATATTTATGTCCTCTAGGTCGTCATTATCTTCTCATTTCTTTGAAACGGTTATTGCCTTTAAAACATGCACTGTTGGAGGGAGATATTGGTTCGCCAGTTCTCTGTGTGACTGTGTAATTCTAATGATGTGACAGTAAGATTAAGAATACTGCTTGTCTTGTATTTGTCAACTCATATCCATCTCACAGGAAGAAATCAATTGTCATCGAATAAATCCGTCTATTTTTCTGATCTTGTAGGTACGTAACTGCGAGCTGTCCGGACTTCACGACCTTAATGACGGGTCTGATTACGTACGGGGAAAGATCGTGGAATACATGAACAAGCTTATCGGCATTGGTGTCGCAGGTTTCAGGTAATAAAACTGCGCCCATAAGAACTTTAAGGACCAGTCACGAAACATAATTTTTAAAACCATGGAAACGGAACAAGGATTGAATAATGGATACAGATGGTATTTTCGATTCTTTCTAAACAATTACACTTACTGACACTATTGTCAATGAAGGAATGATTTCTATATGTTTCGCAATTGATGCAGGATTGACGCAGCCAAGCATATGTGGCCAGACAACCTCGGTAAAATCTATGGCGCACTGAGCAACCTCAACAGCAACTACTTTGGCAGTGGCAAGCGACCATTGATCTACCAGGAAGTCATAGACCCAGGTAACCACTGCGACATAAAATCGAGGATAGTCTATGAAAACTCACTGCTGTCATTTATTTCTATTTGAAGTCTTACAAAACATATCTCCATGTTACAGGTACTGAGGCCGTGAAGAAAAGCGAGTACGTCGGGATGGGAAGAGTCTGCGAATTCAAGTACGGAACAGAGCTCGCAAACTGCTTCAACAGGAAAAACCCAATGAAGTACCTTTCCAACTTTGGTAGGTAACCTACAATATCATCAGTTACTTACAGCATTATATCTGTCCAAACAGAATTAAACCAGAGTATCATTTCGTGTTTGTCCGTGCACGCCATTAACGTGAATTCGAAACTCATTCCAGTCGTTACTTATGCATGAATATCGCTGTAATTTCTTTTCACATTTTCCGACAGAAATTCTAATAAATAAATGTCACTTTTGCAGGCGAAAGCTGGGGCCTTGTCAACGGAAACAACGCTCTCGTTTTCATTGACAACCATGACAATCAGAGGGGTCACGGTGGTGGTGGCAGCGTCATAACCTTCCAGAACCCTAAACTGTACAAGGTACACGAAATGTTCTGATGTACTAAAAGCCTGATAATTAATTCAGAGCGTAAAATAAAGTATAAATAGTTTTATACTCAGTCCTGTGTAGCGTATACAATAAGTAAGCGACTGTAGGAAAGAACAATTCGTGAACTCGAAGCGCACTATTTATGGCTGTTCTCATATTCACAATGCGCTGAAAAATGGAAAACACCTTGTTTACCACCGTATTACTATTTCGAAAATTTAACGAGACGCATAAACTTTTTACTCTGATAACAGAAAACATTACGAAACTCCCGCTGTATTACTGTCTAACGCTCTACAAATTTGCGTTCGAAGAAGAGGGGACCTTTCACTGAAACCATGATGTCGACGTCCGTGTGGCGGGCAGGCTTCTAGGCGTTGGTAGATTCCGGAGATTCAATGGGGCGTGTCGTATCTGGCAAAGTTAGGTCCCAGCGATTACTTCCGAGAAATTTGTTGGAAATATTCTTACAAGTATTCAGCTCTGGGATTGAAATTCGTATTCAGCAACGCTTTCTGTACTATCTTGTACTCAAATCTAAGTATGTTCCTACAGAACACAGTAAGAAGTGCCCACTGTCGGTCTGTTGGTGTATTGGTTTCGTGTTCCACTCCATATTGCGTCACAACATAGACACCTCAGAAGCTCGTAGTTTATGTAGTGCCATTTAGGTCTTTCCTCAGTTAGAATATTACAGAATTTCGTCCTTATTAACATTATTTACAGACCAAGTAAGACACGGGTTTGGAAAGGATTGCACCGACCTTGTTTAACAGACACAGTCCCTTCTCTATAATCACACAAGGGGACTAGAGATACTAGTTAGTATCGTCCACATATAACACGAACATACCGCTTCTCGTTCACTGATATTGTTTAATCTAATGTCTGTGAATAGAAAGCCAAACAAATTAGGCAGCAGTTGAGGTCTGCTTCATTTCCTCCTTGCGTTGGAACACTCAGTGAAATATACCGGCCTCATGCAGATACCTGTCACTGAATCTCTTACAAATCATTAACGAAAAATACAATCCCTTCAGAAGATCCTGATTTACTTTCAAACCTGTCACTCCATCGTCTGTAAGCGCAACAGAGGCTAAAAGTGCTCATTTCTTACGTACATATTAGTACTACTTCAAGGATATAAACTGTAGGAGTTACATTACTTTCCTTTTGAAATTCGATTACAAGTTGTCTGTCGTTTATGATGTTTCGTAATGCATGCTGCTGTCAACGTATTGTATTTCCGATAATCTTCTACGAGAAGCGATATCTTACTTACAGCATCGTTTGTTTAATCTCTGTAAGACGCCAACGTGATCATGATGCAGATGAAATTGCGAATTTCTGAAATTCACTCGAAGTATGAATAGCTACACTGCGGTTGAGACTCTGTTCATAAATTTGAATGCTTACACTACAAATATTATAATGCCGACTTATGATACTAAACCAACTACGTGCATAACGCAGTTTTACAGTTAATCATTCAACGAGCGCTACCTTACTGAAACTGAACTGCCTGACAGATGGCGAACGCCTTCATGTTGGCGTGGCCGTTCGGCTTCCCAAGAGTGATGTCCAGCTACGAGTTCAGCAGCTCGGACGACGGCCCACCACAGGATGGCAACCAGGCCATCATCTCTCCCACCATCAACTCCGACGACTCCTGCGCCCGCCCGTGGGTGTGCGAGCACCGCTGGAGGCAGATCTACAACATGGTCGGATTCAGGAACAACGCGGGAAGTAAGTACTCAGTTTTCGGGAGGAAAAGTTATCTTGAACAGAAATGTAAGGGACGTTACAAATCAAGTTGTTTTTCTTGTGGGGTGGACAACAGTCAACAAAAACTTATCAACAGGGTACAAGAAAAACAAACATTTCTTTTGAATACGTGGCAAAATACAGAAAATTTTATATAGTAGTCTTTCGTAGCTGTTTCGATAGAGGTGTGTGACTATCCGGCAGTTAACGCCCAAGCTACGATAATGTGTTGACAGTGAATATTAAAATTCGCATGAAGGTAAGGGTAAATCTGTCATCTGCCGGAAGGCTGGTTTGAATATTACAATGCCCTAACAGGCATGGTCCCATTGGATATGGTCTACCATTGCCTTCCTTCGACATTTCAACTGACGCACTCAGCCAGTTTTTGAAAGGCCGACGGTTTAGTGTCGAAGCCGAACCACGGCCAGCATTGTCAGATGTGAAAGGTATGAGAAGTGATAAATAAAATTCCTAGGACTGATCTGGGAGCAAACGCGGATTTTAGGACCCTTAGTCTAGTACTTTACTACTGAGCCACCGACCGAAGCTACAGGCCAATACTAATGCAACTACTGACACAGTAGAAGCACATCAAAAGTCTAAGAATGTGTGAAGAGATACAAAGGATTAAATAAGTGCTGCAAATGCATTTCCTTCTTGTTAAAAGTGGGTCGCACCATTCGGAAATGTGGCGTTCTATTAGTTGGTATCGTACGGTCGCTTTTGGTGGGGCCATCGAATTCATGGATCATAAGTCGGTGCCATATGCAGAAGCGCATTAAGGCAAGTGTTTAGAATGGGTACGTTATAGACGTGGCAGTTTGATTTAGCAAATGCACCTCCTGTGCCTCATCCCCCTACCGACGTGTGATTCGATCGCCAAACAGCAATGGATATTTAGTGTATCTCAGTACGTATTGTGTAGGCCTCCTTGACACCTTTGTCGACAAATTTGTTATTCCAAATTTCCCTCGGTCTTGATGTTCAAAAAAATGTTAATTTCTTCGTTAGATGTAGCAGTGGGGGAAAATGTCCGGCATCGAATGGACTGTTTCTTCAACTGGTTTGGTATAATCGATAGACTGAACTGCGCACAGGGGGTTAGAGCAAATAAGTAATTTCAAATTTCGAAGACGTCTCGTAAGGTTCAAGAATTTAGGAACAAGCACAAACGAAGTTTATCAAATATCCTAACGAGTCAATGTCCTTAAATCACGTATTTGCGTATAGAGAAACCAATTAGCCCTACCGTGAAATCTCTTACCACTCAGTACCTCTACTTGACTCTCATTTACAGCATACTTAGAAATTAGTTGAGAAAACAACTGTAACGTACGGAAAACAGTTCCACATACAAAAAAAAGCTGACTTCTGTTTATGTGGAGAGCCCTGAGACAATAAGCAAAATAATATAGCTACAAAAAATCTACAAAATCGCAACAATCACTAATAATAACCCTCTACTGATTGGCTGTTTCGTTTAAATGCCCCTTGGCACAAGTGGGCTGGCTACAGACAATCTACAAAACCCCGTCAACCACTTATAATAACCCTCTACTGATTGGGTGTTTCGTTATTATGCCCTTTGGCACAAGTGGACTGGTTCTGCCATCTTTGGTTTTATGAAATCCCATAGCAAGTACTGTTACACCTCACACATTAATCGTTTCATTAACTTTATAACTTCCCTATATTTCTTAACTTCTATTAAACTTAATGAAACGTTGACTCCTAGAATGGTTTGATGTAGCAATCACTCACGAAATATTCGTGGCCCATAGATTACGCCTAGTCTGTCGAAACTGGCCGAAACTGGCATAGCCATTATACACCTTACGTAAGCAGGAACTGAAATAAACTGTACAGTGAAAGGTAACCAGTGGTCCGCACGAAAGGATTTTCACAGTTTTCCTAACGTATAATAAGTGAAAATAAGTCATGAAGAACAGAAACCAAAGTAGCAGTTTTTGTTGAGAAAGAAACATGCATTTACTGCTTAAGGCAGTATACTGCTTTAATGTCAATGACGACGCTACTAGAGGCAATGGATAACATCATGCCACTCTGGTACAGAGAACTCAAAGAAATTGAAACCAGAGTAAATAGTTTTCAAAGGAGCATTATTTCCATTATTATTACGAACATTGTTTATATTACGACCTCATAATTAACTTAACCTCTGCTGAATCAGCACAGGTGAATGTGTATCGTATCCGTATCCCGAACTTGCAATACATGGAAGATGAAGAGTGTTCACCGTCTTATTCAGAGCTCCATTCGACTGTTACTTCTTAATTATAACACACACTCTTTGTCGATGGATAATTTCACAGAGCGGATTTTTACTATTGACTTTTACTCGATGTAGCTGTACATATAAAAAGCGTAGCAAGACTACTCACATGAAGCCACAAGGATGTTGATTAATTGTAACGTTTTTCCTTTGTCGAGCATCACACTGAGTCTCTTGGTAATCTCTCAATGATAGTAATCGCATATACGTTAAGTTCCTGTTTGCTAATACCGTAATTTCATATTTCGTTTCAACAGCTACGGCGATGGCCAACTGGTGGGACAACGGAAACTACCAGATCGCTTTCTCCAGAGGAAACACCGGTTTCATTGCCATTAACAACGAGGCCAATTCTGACCTGAAACAAACCCTTCAGGTAAATATTGGATCCGCAGTGACAGAGTATTACTCATAGAGCCAAGCAGTAGTTTAACAGTAATTGGCCATTTGCAGACTGGTCTGCCCGCTGGTTCGTACTGTGACGTCATCTCTGGTGACAAGAGTGGAAGCAGCTGCACGGGCAAGACCATCACCGTCAACGGCGACGGAACGGCCTACATCGAAATCCCTTACAACCAGGACGATGGCGTCGTGGCTATCCACACCGGCGTAAGTAACCACCAAAGCAGCCTCAAAACCTGATATTACTACTGTACTCGAGAGAGAAAGTGTTCCAATTTTCACTTCTTAAGAAACACAGAAGTCTCGTAATGTCGTGTCAGACGTATTTTAGAGAAGTAAAGGGTTAAAGGCGTGGAGTACGTCACTAAATGTTGACATACCGGGTGATCAAAAAGTCAATATAAATTTGAAAACTGAATAAATCACGGAATAATGTAGATTGAGAAGTACAAACTGACACACATGCTTGGAATGACATGGGGTTTTATTAGAACCAAAAAAATACAAACGTTCAAAAAATGTCCGACAGATGGCGCTTCATCTGATCAGAATAGCAATAATTAGCATAACAAAATGGCTCTGAGCACTATGGGACTCAACTTCTAATTAGCATAACAAAGTAAGACAAAGCAAAGATTATGTTTGTTACAGGAAATGCCCAATATGTCCACCATCATTCCTCAACAATAGCTGTAGCCGAGGAATAATGTTGTGAACAGCACTGCAAAGCATGTCCGGAGTTATGGTGAGGCATTGGCGTCGGATGTTGTCTTTCAGCATCCCTAGAGATGTCGGTCGATCACGATACACTTGATACTTCAGGTAACCCCAAAGCCAATAAACGCACGGACTGAGGTCTGGTGACCTGGGAAGCCAAGCATGACGAAAGTGGCGGCTGAGCACACGATCATCACCAAACGACGCGCGCAAGAGATTTTTCACGTGTCTAGCAATATGGGGTGTTTTTTTTTATTCTAATAAAACCCCATGTCATATCAAGCATGTGTGTCAATTTTTACCAGTCTATCTGCATTATTCCGTGGTTTATTAACTTTTCATATTTATACTGACTTTTTGATCATCCGGTACATATGGCAATGCTGCCAACTTAATTTGCGATTTGTTTTCCAGGCCAAGCTGTAATATTTGGCGCCCAGGAATATTTGCAGCCGTTACTTCAACCGCAGGGAGAAACTGAAAAACCACATGATTCAATAAGGACTTCATCGACCACAGCCAAATTTCATTCCCTGTCATTTATTTTGAACTGAAACGAAGAGACAACAAAAATAATTGTAGCCTGACTTCATTAATAAAATTTTCGCACTCTCAAAACGCGTTTTACTTTGTTGGTATTTTCTGTTCTGTTTTTGATTGCTTCACCATTTGAACAAATTTACGCTTGCTATTAAAATTTTTTTTTCGTTATTGTTGCGAGTACAGTGTATTACCCACTTCAATTATACAGCTGTTTAACGAAAAATGTTAACTGTAGCTTTCTAAAATAACGTATACATAACACACAAAATGATAATCGAGCGGGAACTTAGCAGAACACCATGGAAGAATGGGTTCCAGTGTAAAACGTTTTATTTACAGTTGCCACATTGATTACTTTCTTAATTTCTTGCTCCTCTTTTTACAATTACATCAGACTTATATAACTATTTCATTGCACTACAGTAATAGAGCAAAAACAAAATTCACTGTTGCTATCTTCCTTCAAAACATATATGGCAACAAACTACAACTGCGTAGGGTGTTACAGGATGACAGAACTGCAGAGACGTCACATCTGCAAACTCACCACCTAACTAAGTACAATATTTAAAAACTGATTATTCCACGAAATAAGAATAGTTGGTGTATAGTTTTATTTCAGTTTTACAATGATAAGTTTCTTCTTTTTTCACTCGCTGATCAATTTTGGACGCTTGCAATCAGTTCTAGCTAAAAGCTTTATAAAATGCTGTTGAGTGGAAGCAGTCTGTCGGTTACCGACATCAGAATATCACAGAATATCAGCACATACCGTTCAAACACATAGTCCTAGCAGCAAAGACGATATGAGGAAGAATCTGTACCGCATATACAGGGTAGTCGCAAAACAGTCTCAAAAGTTTGTAATGGTTTGCAGGGGAGTTTGTGCTGAGAGATAATTGCTAAGAAGATTCTAAATTGCTATGAAGACGATTTCCGAGCTACTTAGCATTCAAGTCAGCCAGTCAGGTCGAGCAGTGCGCAAATTAGAGCAGCCTGCCAGAGGCGGTGTCGCCAAACGTATTCTTCCTTTGTTTTCCTTAAAAACCGCAGAAACGTATCACTTAGCTAAATTTTTCAGTTTAGAAAAAGGCACATTTTAGCCGCTAATGAGTATCTTGGTGACTCGCGGAGACACACATGTCCTTGGATCACCACATTTCAGCTCGTGCAAGAAGTGGAATTTGCGCGCGCATCGAGCGGATTGGCTACTTTAAATGCTAAATAACTCATAAACGGTGCAAAGTTTCGAATTTTTTTGTCTGAACAATTAATTCAGAGCACAACAGCCTTGCAAGCTTTTCGGGTGTTTCTGACCACCCTGTGTACCTTTGAGTCCTGACATTAACCTTTTTGTTATTACGCAAAACTTTCGGTCGTTACTCTGGTGAAGTGACTTAAGAAAATACATAACAATATAGCTAGTGCAATGATGCGTTGGAGCATGCCAATTCCAATGTAATAATGCATTAACTATGCGCTGTTCAACGTGCAGACAATGGTGTTGCTGTAGTCTCTAACTACACTGTTATCGCTTATCATTATCTTTAGCCACCGCAAAATAAGACACACGTGAGCATCACCACCCAGCACAGTGTCGACGTGTTTAGTGGCGGAGGCATGAAAGTCACCCTGCAGATATCCCGGGTTACGCTCCGTAACTACCACACACAGAGTAGGGTTTTGTTTAAAGCATCTAATACAAATAATAATAACAATAATTAAACATGTAACATTCAACACAAAAATTTCACGCCATATTTTTCCTTATTTTTTCCTGTTCTTCTCCAAAAGCTGCTCGTGTATAATCTAACACCATATCATCTATTTGAGCTCTACAGCTCACTCATTATAGAGGGATACTGACTCAGTTCTTCGGGCTAACAATGGGAAGCTGAATTGCATGAAATAGCCCTGGTACAATCCGATAGTGTGTATAGTGTGTGTACAGTTTGCTGTGACTGGGAATAGTAAAAATAGTATTTGACACTAGGTCACACTGAATGAGATATCACTGTTTTAAACAGCTTTGTATTTGGGAGGGTGGAGGCTCCAGTCTTCATCCAGCCATTCTGATTTAGGTTTTCTGTAGTTTAGCTAAATCATTTCAGGCAGGTTCCCACTATAACTAGAGCTGTACATCTGAAAACGCTTTTATAAATGAATTACTTTTTTTCCTATTGTTCATAAACTATTGCCATGAGATCTCCAGTACTCTTGCAAAAGAGATCTATGGTAAATAAAAGTACAACAACAACAACTACTACTACTACTACTACCGTTGTACAACTGCGTCGTGTGTGACAATAGGAGGAATCCTATTTGATGAGCTAACTAACGGCCTGATTCGGCACACGTAACTTGAGACCACAGGATCGGTCATTATTCACGACCATGCCAGAAAGGAATTTTCATTTATCTCTGAATAACAGGGACTGTGATTCGCTCACAGTAATTGTTTCAGTAAAAGGTGCGTTTTCCCGCATGTGTCTATATGCAATCCTTTTGACTAGCCAGTATTGGATATCTATCGTGTAGTGGGAAAGATTTTCTGTCTTCGTCCCCTTCCCACACCATTGTTGGTTAACCATGAATAAATCCGTGAGATTAGGAATTCGTTTAGCTTGTTTATAGAAGTATTATTTGTCGGAACTCCAGAGGACTGTAGCGATTGTTTGGCGAGGTTCCTGTGCAGACAGAACCAGCCAAGTTTCAGAGAGTAAAGTCAGAAAACAAGTGAAGTAGAGAGGTTAAGAGAGCCCTTGCTCCAACTCGTTGCAGAGAACTGCAGAGAATGACAACTCCGATTTAGAGCAGAACACAGAAGTCTAGATGGACACAGAATTTCCAGTCATTACCGCCAACGTCTTCCGCACTCACACCGTTTGAGAATGGGAAGCATGAGACGGTGATGCGATCACTAGGGGATAGTTAATTACCATTGAGGTTTAACTGCGCAGTTTTAACATTTACAGCCAGGTAGTTGCTACTATCATGCACTTTAGCAATTCTATTGGTATTTGTACGTGCGTTTTTGGGATTCTTTCTTCACTAACCATTTTCGCAGTCATTGGCCGTATCATGTTACGCTTTCAAGCGTCCACCCACCTGCGTCAAGGCCGTAGGTCACAATTACAGCCCTCTGTCCACTTCTCAACTGTTTGTATGCCTTATTCAGTGAGTAAATCATTTGTTTGATGTCTTATGGTAATAAGCCGAATTATTGTAGCTGCCTCTAGTTTCCCTTTTTTTAATTACGTGAGCCCCTTCATTAATTTCTGTTTATGAGATGTAGTACCCGTACTTTCAGGGTTAGTTGGACACCCCTAGTCATTTTCAGTGTATAAGACTTTATCTGTTTCCCGAAAATGTTTCCCTTAAATCTGCATGATCTTATGAGGAACACCCATTCCCTGCAGTCACCGGTGATCGTACTTACAGCGTCTTAGGCCTATCGTAATCAGCTCAATCGACACCTCACGTTTTCAATGAATGCATAGAGTTTGATAAGGTAGTGACTGTGGTAGTATTGATGAATAGCATCCTCATATTTCTTCTTTACTTTTCATCCATTTTCACTTAGTACGTGTCCGAACCTAGTAACACTCGATAAATTAAAACACTTATTTAAGCCGGATTGAAGTCCATTACCTTGAAGCATACAGTTCCCAGCTTTTCTGTATAATGTAGCATTGAATAACAAGCTGATATGTTATCAAGGTAATTAACAACTCAGGGATATCGTTAATCGACTGTTTACAAGAAAGCTGCTAGATAGCTGACACGCTGCCAACTCCGTGCACCAAGCAGTTATGCTGATAAAGCCTACAGAGGGTACTGATAAGCGTAAATGTGTTAACGTGCTATCTACTGAGAAATGTAAACCTAAGTGAGTTACTTTTGGAGAAAACTGATGCCTTAACGGCAAGTGCAAGAGTAACCGGCAAACCGCGGCTCACGTGCCGTATCGGGTGTCTTTGGGCTTTTGTGTGTGGCTCTGGCAGGAAAGACCGCGTGCAGGCGAGCGTGTACAAGGTTACAGCTATTGATCACCGCTAGGTTAAAGAATTTTTAGTTGAAATGGAGAGTGAGTGGCAGAGTTTCTGCTGCATAATAAGATACATTGGTTGTCAAGAGGAAACGTTTTGAAACTTCCTTATTAAGAGAAATGAAACCATCTTTCCGCAAGTAGGGTTTTCAGTATCCAGAACTAACGAACGATCAATGAATCCAAAAATTTTACTTCGTGGTAGATATTATGTCTCATCTAAATCAGCTGATTTGGGAACAAAAACAACACAGTTTTTTCATTCGAAAACAAATTATCTCTTTTTTTGTGCAGAAAGCATCTGTAGAGTGGCCTTTACTGTCGGAGACCTGCTGTATGTGTACCTCTGACGCGTCGTCGCAGAAGAGAACGTCTCCAGTGGAGCCGTCAACATACCACCTGGACGGTCGAACAGTGGGCCAATTTGGTGTTCACTAACGAGTCCCGATTTGTTCTGGAGGTATATCCACTCCTCTTCAACTGACATGACTATCGAGCTCGTTCTTACTGCAGTATCTATAGTCTCAGAGAACTTGAAGCGTATCTCTTCGCTCCTTAGTACTTCCGGATCCTACTTCTTCGGGCATTGATTCTCCCGGCCTGGTCTTGATAATTACTATATTGATCCGAAACTACATCTGCCCCTAGGAACACCCTACAATGCAGTATCAGAATTTGGAATCTCTGCCAGCCCATGATGAAATGTAACTGAAATATTCCCGTATCACCAGGCCTTTTCCAAGTACACCACCTCATCTTGTGATTCTTCAACAGATTATTCACTATTACTAGCTGAAATTTATTGCAGAGCTCCATTATACTTTCTCCTCTCTCATTCCTAGTACCAATCCCATATTACCTCGTAATCTTTTCTTCTGCTCCTTCCCCCACAACCGCATTCCAATCCCCCTAGCCTATTAGATATTCATCTCCTTACACGTGCTGATTTACCCGTTAAATAACCTGATAAACTTTCTCTATCTCTTTGTCTTCTGCTTGCGCGCACACCTGAACTATCGTTGTTGATTTGCTGTCGATTCTGATAAGAACAAGCACATCACTTAACTGTTCAACGTAACCCACGCTCTGTCCTTCCTTCCAAATCATAAGGAATCATACTCACGTTATAACATTTTCTGCTTCTGTTGATGTTATCTATATTCATCTCATTAGAAGTCGTTGTCTACTTTCCATTCCACTTACTGACCACCACTATGTCTAGACTGAATCTTAGCATTTCCGTTTTCAGATCTCCTAACTTCCCCACCACATTGAAACTTATGACATTCCACGCCCCTCCTGGGGCTCCTAATGGGGGACTAGTCCTGAATCTTTTACTAATGGATAGGTCATCACTACACTTACAAGACATCAACGTTAGGCCGTATGTCCTGTAGACACATACCTTCATTATGTGTTTTTAACACAGTGTTTTCCATCGCCTTTTGCATCTTCATGCCGTTGGTCAGTGCTGATTCTTCCGTCTTTAGAGGCAGTTTCCATCCTAAAGAGAAAAAGAGTGCCCTGAACTTCTGCCCACTCCTCCGTCCTCTTTGACAGGGCCGTTTGCTGAATGATGGTAACTTCTTATGCTCTATGTCTTCGGCCGGCACTGCTGATAATTTTTATTCAAAATTTAAGATTTGGCTGTATCGTGGGAGTCATGAAGTTTGGATCAGTAATCAGAGAAGCTACCATACCCCATTAAAAAAAAATAGAAGCCCGAGAGGAGTGTCGGGGGCAAAGAAGGCAGAGGTCACTTTCTGTGGATTGCCACAATGTCCCATTCCCGCCCTCCCGGAGCCAATGAAGGAAAGGGGTTTCACAGAATCAAGAGAGATTTATTTGAACAAATGTATTTATTTATTTCCGCAGATCCTACTACCGGCATCAGAAGCTTCCGAGTCGTCTTCGTACAAGTTAATGGAGGAAGAGACCCTCCAAACCGTTCCCTCGGAGGATCGATCATGTTTCGTGAGTCGTCTTCAAGTGTGCCTTCTAGTGCTCGTAACGTCCCAATGGGCAAGAGGACGCTCGAATAATGCACCTAAATAAATCGATAGTCGTGTCCGGTGCTATATATGGCGGAGGTGAAACAACAAGTCGAGATCACTTTCGGGCGCGGCTTGCAAAACGTAACACAGCGCTATACCCTTCACCCACCTGACCCCACTCGTTCTGGTGACGGAAATGTAAACAGTATCTGGGTGTAGGAGTTCGTCCGGCACAGGAGCGCAAGCATATCTTTTATAAGATCCATGCAGCTGCCCGTCGCACCTGTCAAGCGGTGCGCATCCGAATGGACGACTGCGCAGTGCAGGCACTGTGTCGTCTGTAAGATGGATGGAATGGAGGCGTTGTCGTATGGCTAATTTGCCCTTCACCACCACGTGCCACAAGGAACGAGCGTACGTGAGGAGATATGGGGTGTGGACGGCCCGCCACACCCTGTTCCAGCTGATTGTCAGGTGCTGCTTTTCGACGTTGTTGCGGGGTTGTAGTGCTAGATAGATATGGTAATAGTCTCTAGTGCTGGGTGCTCTCGTCGCCGGTGGATGCTCGGTAATGTAGCTCAATTGGACCAGGATATCTCGGATGTGAGTGAGAGACGGAGCTATCTGGCCCACGGCGGTAGAAGATTCCGGGGCGCGACGATCTGAAGCAGCGTCCCCGTCAAGCTGGTACTGGGCACGGGCCATGCGAGTCGCGTCGTCCGTATTGTTGCGCGCGGTTGTGGACATCAGTCCAACCATAGACCTTTCGCTGCCAACCATAGACCTTCCGTTAGCGGTGGCCCCGTTAAAGTAAGGTATCGGAGTTTGAATATTTGACCTGCGCTCACAAAATATCCATATGCTGCCTGGAAAGTGTGGCTCAAGGTGACCATATTCATCTGGTGAATTTGCTGTCAGGGAGAAGCGCATGTGTCCGTGGTAGCAGCCAGCGATATATGGCCATCACAGTCCGGCGAACTGCCCTCTCAATGGTTCAGTGAGGGAATCTATTGGAAGTGGATCACTGTCGGGTTTTGAAGGACTCTTCTGACATCCCTGTAAGTTGCCTTGTGCATGTTCACGACGCAGCCTCGAGCCGCGCAGTAGCCGAAAGACGTTGCGACGGATCCACTGAAGCATCGTTTCAATTTCATCGCCCAACCGCACCAAGAGCGTCACATCGTCAGTGGAGGCAGCTCATCGGAAGGTCACGTCTCGAATGCTGATGCCTTTCTGTCGTCGGCTAAGGCCGTGTAACGCGGGTTCGAGGGCCGCCGTGAATAGGACACCCGATAAAGGATATCCCTGTCGTACCGACCGTCCAAGAGTTATGTGTTTTGTCTGTCGGCCGTTGACCATAATCCGGAAGCGCGGTCCATCGATTAAACGTAGGATCACCCTAGCTGACACTTGCGAGAGGTCGATGCCCTCAAGCACGGCATGAAGGAAAAAGTGGTCGATGCGATCAAAGACGTGATAAAATCGACTGTGAGGAGAGCGCCTCGTAGGCGGCAGACCGTCGCTAGTGCCGTGACGTCTTGGTAGATGCCAAGTGTCCTGTGGCTGTTGTCGTTGCCGCCTAAACATGTCTGGTCTGGATGGTTCATGTGTTCAACTCTGGCCTGAAGACGCGGCGTAAGAGGATGATATTCGTGCGAACAGTGTGAGCCACTTGGGTTTTGAACAAATATTATGGTGCCTTCGAGGAAATCCATGGGGACGCTAAATTCGTCGGGGAGGAGGTCTTGAAACATCCACTGAGCGCTCATCAGGGCATAGAAGATGCAACAGAATTCGTTCAGTTATTGGTTCCGATCGCCGCATAACAATGTCAGTATTAAGTGTTCAGCAGTTATAGGAGCCAGCAGGACGTCGTCCTGGGTCACTACTCTAGGGATGGGCAAATCGCACACGATGCCTTCACACTCATGGACAGTCCGTGGGTCATCGGCATAAAACGTTCTGAAGTATTGGATAAATGCTGCAGCGATGGCACATTGTATGTTGACGCGTCCACCTCCTGCTGTCTCTACTGATGTTATAAGGTGGCGCTCGCGATGGCGTCTCACTCGGATAACGTGATATACGAATGGCATTTTGGTGGGGATGGTATCCTGCGTCCTCTCACAGACTCGGTCTCTGTCAAGATCCTCCATGGTAAGACTGATTAGGCGAGCTTTGAGACGATTAACGGCTGCTGCCGGGATCGTGAGGGCGGCTGTGCCATTAGTTCTCTCAGTACTATGTAATACATTTCCGACGGCACCCGACGACAGCAGGCTCTGTCATGACCATATCCCATAAGTGTCCGTCCGAGGGCCATATTGCGCTGTTGTGCCACCAATGGAAGGTAGAAGGATGTGCATGAAGACTCTGGAGGCAGCACTCTCGCCTATCAGCATGCGTCCTCGTACAGACTGGAAGTGTCAATGTCCATGTGAGTTGCTGAGGCAGAGTGACTGAACATATGTGTGCCAAGTGGTCGCTGAAGGCTGCCAGCCACGGTTCCGTGTCCCCTTGCCACGGCTCAGTGTTCTCGGGAGATGTACTCTGGCTGAGGCGGATGGCAGAGTGTTCGTGAATGTATAGCACGGCGGTATCCATGGAGGAGACGCCACGTGTCTTGGAGCACCAGATCCCACACGAGAGCCTGTAGTGCAGGGCAGATAAAGCAGCACAGTATTTGATCTGCTAGATACAAGACGCTATTAAGATCGCCGCCTCTGACGTAGTGCTGCATATTCCCATGCAGGAGTGGAACAATTTCGTCAGAATAAACAGTGATCCGTTCACGGTAGCGAGATGTCTTGGAGGGTGCATATACATTGAAAATACAGACTGTCCCCACTGTAATGGTTAAGCCTCGTGCAGATGGCAGATATGTTATGTCCAATGGACTGCAGCTCCAGGTGGACTTCCTGAAGAAGATATTCAGGTCCGCCGTCCGAAGCATGTCATGGAACACGCCCGTTTTGATAACAGAGTGTATGCTGTTGACGTTGATTGTACCCACATGGTAAGACTGGTACATTTTCAGCAGAGTATGTTGGTGCAAATGGATGGGGTATTGAGGCCACTCGTCTACTCAGCCTTGTGGCAGGTATGTTTAACGCGGCCCTTCTGTGAGTGTCACACTCACCCCAAGAGGGACTGCAGCCCCATGTAGTGGAGGAGCGTCAAGGGTGTCTGTTGCGTCTTCTGCCTCCATTTAAGCAGCCCCGTCACTGAGTGGGGAAGTGGTCGGTGACGGCAAGGGGCTCCATCGCCAGGTCTTCATCCTGAAGAGCGTCGGTCATGGGGTCGTCTGGTGTGGGCAAGGCCGCCGACTGCTGCAGCGTCGGTTGCCTGCCATGGGGCGGTACTGGTAAAGTCGTTCGGCAACGACGAGTCAGAGACGGTGTTGGCAGCTTGCCCCATGTCTCCACTCCATTGGTCGTCGTGCGTCCAGAGGCGGCGTTCCTTACGACGCTTCGCCGACCGTTGTTTCTAGGAGCGCCTGTCCACCCGCATTGAGGGGATGGGACGTGTCCATCCTGTCCACAGCTGGAACATGTCCGCTGCTGTCTGTCATAAACAGTGATGGCTTAGCAACCGCCGATGAACACGTACGACGGCATGTGTCTGTGGAATTCGATGTGTACCTGTCGGATCCAGCTGAGGACGTGAGCCGTTTCGAAACGTGTTCCACTTCTCTTGTCCTTCGTTCAAGAACGTGCCATACGGCCTTAACGCATCAGTGACGAGCAGTTCGAATATGCGCACCGTACACACTCCCAAAAGCCACATGGTACATTGTCACTGATGCTGACGTCAGCGTAAGCATGGCGAAAGCGGTAGCCGTTTGTGGGACGTCAGACTGCGTTCACACACGCCTCTTGGTTTTTCATCTTGAGGTACATTGTCATGGAAATGACAGACAGATAGATGCCTATCAGCTCGTGGCGATCGGCATGCATGTCGTCTCTCAAAAAACTTTCGATATCATAAGCCTTTGGACGCCGTAAGATTCGCGTAACGTGAGTCTCACCGTCTCCTGACCACAAGAGAACGCCATATCTAGTCAGAGCTCTAAATCACAACAAGTGCCGTACTTCGCACAACCGAGTAAACAAGCACACGTGCGGAGAGGTGGACTGCGCACAGCGGGTCCGAGCAGTGTCGCGGCTGAAGGTCGACTGTCAAAGAAGCTCTCCCTTCGAACACGAGTAAATAAGCAACGTACACTGTTGAGCCAGCAGATAACCAAGAGAGCGAAAGGTTTACTGAGGTACATGAAAAGTGTCACTATCGAAGACTGGTGTCTGAAAAGGAATGGAAAAGTGATAACGCAATACAACGCAGTGCAATGAAATGAACGTGGAGTACTGTGAAATAAAATTCTAGTCAGGCAATTTCATTACGTTTTATTAATGAGGTATATTTTTCATATATACGAAGTCTCTCTCCAAAATGTCTCCTAATACTGTTCACTGTCAGTTCTGGTTCCAACAACCCGATGTACCTTCATTACCGAACAAGCGCTGTATTTTAAACTCTAACGAAGTATGAGCGGTTCTCTTCCGTAGCTGAATGATCGGCATGTCTGACGGTCATGCTAAGAACCCGGGCTGGAATTTCTGCTTGGTGAGAGGAGTGGCGACGGGATACACTTCACCTCGTGAGGTCACTTGCGGTGTTACCAGAACGCGAAGCACCTGCTTCAAGGTGTGGAAAACTTACAGCGGCTGGGAGAGTGGTGTGCTGACCTAATGTCCATACAGGCTGCATCTGAACGAGAACATTGGCGGGGAATGACACAGCGTCCAGTCACCAGGTTTGGGCTTGACTGTCGAGTTCTGTAGTTAAGGTCGATCTGCGATTCAGGGACGTTCATTGTCAGTGAAAAAACTAATCGAATTATAATAAATATAATACAATAACGTATGGTACTCAATGGATGTTATTTAAAGGGTTGTTTTAATGCATGGTTACATCTCGTAGCATGCCTCATTTTCGAAAATTTTGTGCTGTTCCGGAGGCAGGCCAGTTTTAAATTAGAAGGCTATTCTGGAGAGGCTTTATCTTAGACAATAATTACCATTATTTTTGGACTGATTTCAATTTATTTAGCCGTAATTTTTTGAGACAGCCTTTGGATAGATATAAATCTTTCAAAGCCAGAGCAACACCGACTACAGATTAGTCTTGGTTCTGTATTCATACAGAATGGTCGTGTTGCAGTAGGAGGTAACGACATTGGACTGAGATGGCTTATACGAAATTGTTCGAACCACGTGTTCCTGAAGTTTGCTTCCGCTTGGGAAAGCGTTTTCAACGTGTGAGCAGTTTTTCATCTCTGTAGTTTGATCTTAACAACGTACCTTACAAATATTCAGCGCACATGGAATTACACATACAACCAATAAACTAAAATGTTCTTCGTTTCTCGGAAGCAGACATGGAAAAGCGGCAGTGCATGCAAAGAATAATACGAGTATTCATCCGAAGAATAAAGTACGTTCACCTATCTTTGAAGGTCGTAAACATTTAATGGGAATAGAACGATATATAACTGTAAAAGAGGTTAATAGATTATTATAATACTATACGGTGATCTTTTGAAGTTTGTGACTTTCAGTGTCAATAGTATGATGTGGAACTAGAATCTAAACTAGTACAACACTTCCTCACTGTAAAGTTTATTTCAGTCAATGCTCTCACAAATTGGTCAATGGCGGTACCGGTTCCCGGTTTAGACTGTCTTGTCATTCACGATAGCCTGTAAATATTTCTTGACTGATGGCTGCGTCAAAACATGCTCGGAGTCAACATATCATTGAGGGTATTACTAGAGGACAGCCATCTACGAAGAATTATTTACAGGCTGTTAATACTGACTAGTCAGTCGAAAACGTTATAGTAACTAACTGTTTGTGTGAGGGTTACCTGAAATAAACTTAATAGGGAATTAACATGGTTGGCAATAGAACGAGGAAATCGTTAAGAGCGCTCTTAGCGAAGATTTTCATATTTAAAATTCATTTACATTGATGTCATAATGTATATAAATATAATAGAGTATAGCAAACATTTGAGGTGACAGAAGTCATGGGATAAAGAGACAAAAGAGATGGGCTGCGAGCGAGCATTGATAAAATGGTGTCTTGCCTTTCTGACACGTCTGAAAGAACAGACATGCCGCCTAATATCTTGTAGGACCACCTTTTGCCCGCCATAGTGAAGCAGCTCGACGTAGCACGGACTCAATAAGTCGTGGGAAGTGCCGTTCAGAATTGCTGAGCCATGCTGCCGCTGCAGCCGTCCATTATTGCGGAAGTGTTGCCGGTGCAGGATTGCGTCAATAGGATTCACGTCGGGTGATCTGCTTGGTCAAATCATTCGCTCGAATTGTCCAGAATATTCTTCGAACCAATAGTGAACGATTTTTTCACGGTAACATGGCGCGCTTCAGCCGAAAAATTCACTGTTTGTTTGTGTACATGAAGTCTATGAACGGCTGCAAATGGTCTCCAGGCAGCTGAAAATAACCATTTCCAGTCAATGATCTATTCAGTTTGGCTATAGGACCCACTCCATGTAAACACAGCCTACACCGTTATGGAATCACCATTAGCTTGCACAGTGTCTTGTTGACAACTTAGAGCACTGGATTTGTGGGGTCTGCGCCACACTCGAAAGTTACCATCAGCTCTTGCCAACCGAAATCGGGACTTATCTTACCAGGTCACGGTTTTCTACCCGTCTAGGGTAGAACCGACACGGTCAGCAGCCCAGTAGAGGCGTTGCACGCGATGTTATGCTGGTAGCGAAGGCGTTCATGTCGGTCGTTTGCTGCCATAGCCCATTAAGTTCAAATTCCACAGCATAATCCTAAAGGATACGTTCGTCTTACGTCCTATTTTGATATCTACGGCTATTTCACGCAGTGTTGCTTGTTTGTTAACACTGACAGCTTTACGCAAACGCCGCTGCTCTCGGTCATTAAGTGAAGGTCGTCGGACACTGCGTTGTCCGTGGTGAGTTGTAACGCCTGAAATTTGGTATTTTGGGCACACTCTTCACACTGCGGATTTCCCAGTACTGAATTCTATAACGATTTCCGAAGCTGCATGTCCCATGTTTCTAGCGTCAACTACTGTGCTGCGTTGAGAGTCTGTTACTTCTCATGGTACGGCCATAATAACGTCAGGAACCGTTCCACATGAATTACCAGAGTACAAACGAGAGCTCCGCCAATGCAATGTAGCGATACTACCATGACCTGCATATGTGCACATCGCTACTCCGCGACTTCTGTCACCTCAATGTGAATCAGTGCATACAATTATCAAAAAGTAGTACAGAAACAAAAAGCGAGGTAAGTGGAACCAACTATTAAAACTTTAAAGTAGTCACAAACCGCGTGCAAGTTTTTCTATATTTTTATATGTTTCACAGAACCAATGCCAACATCTCCAGAAATTACCTAACCGAAGACCACACGTTACGAGCATCGCGCTACAACAGCGCCTCCGTCGTAAGTGTTGATCCCCTATTCAGTGCTAACATTGGTGCCTCTTCTGATGTTAAACCTATTACTTCAAAATCATTCTTAACCGAATCCAGGTACCTTCTCCTCGGTCTGCCCCGACTCCTCCTACCCTCTACTGCTGAATCCATGAGTCTCTTGGGTAACCTTGCTTCTCCCATGCGTGTAACATGACCCCACCATCTAAGCCTGTTCGCCCTGACTACTACATCTATGGAGTTCATGCCCAGTTGTCATTGATTTCCTCATTGTGGACACCCTCCTGCCATTGTTCCCATCTACTAGTACCTGCAATCATCCTAGCTACTTTCATATCCGTAACCTCAACCTTGTTGATAAGGTAACCTGAATCCACCCAGCTTTCGCTCCCATACAACAAAGTTGGTCGAAAGATTGAACGGTGCACAGATAACTTAGTCTTGGTACTGACTTCCTTCTTGCAGAAGAGAGTAGATCGTAGCTGAGCGCTCACTACATTAGCTTTGCTACACCTCGCTTCCAGTTCTTTCACTATGTTGCCATCCTGTGAGAATATGCATCCTAAGTACTTGAAACCGTCCACCTGTTCTAACTTTGTTCCTCCTATTTGGCACTCAAGCCGTTTATATTTCTTTCCCACTGACATTACTTTCGTTTTCGAGATGCTAATCTTCATACCATAGTCCTTACATTTCTGATCTAGCTCTGAAATATTACTTTGCAAACTTTCAATCGAATCTGCCATCACAACTAAGTCATCCGCATATGCAAGACTGCTTATTTTGTGTTCACATATCTTAATCTCACCTAGCCAGTCTATTGTTTTCAACATATGATCCATAAATAATATGAACAACAGTGGAGACAGGTTGCAGCTTTGTCTTACCCCTGAAACTACTCTGAACCATGAACTCAATTTTCGTCAACTCTAACTGCTGCCTGACTATCCATGTAAAGACCTTTAATTGCTTGCAAAAGTTTGCCTCCTATTCCATAATCTTGTAGAACAGACAATAACTTCCTCCTAGGAACCCGGTCATATGCCTTTTCTAGATCTATAAAGCATAGATACAATTCCCTGTTCTACTCATAACACTTCTCCATTATTTGCCGTAAGCTAAAGATCTGGTCCTGACAACCTCTAAGAGGCCTAAACCCACACTGATTTTCATCCAATTGGTCCTCAACTAATACTCGCACTTTCCTTTCAACAATACCTGAGAAGATTTTACCCACAACGCTGATTAAAGAGATACCTCTGTAGTTGTTACAATCTTTTCTGTTTCCATGTTTAAAGATTTGTGTGATTACTGCTTTTGTCCATTCTGATGGAACCTGTCCCGATTCCCAGGCCATTTCAAGTATCCTGTGTAGCCATTTAAGACCTGACATTCCACTGTATTTGATGAGTTCCGACTTAATTTCATCCACCCCAGCCGCTTTATTGCACTGCAATCTATTGACCATTTTTTCCACTTCCTCAAATGTGATCCTATTTCCATCATCATTCCTATCCCATTCTACCTCGAAATCTGAAACATTACTGATCGCATTTTCACCTACATTGAGCAACTCTTCAAAATATTCCCTCCATCTGCCCAAGGCATCCACAGGATTCACCAGCAGTTTTCCTGACCTGTCCAAAATACTTGTCATTTCCCTCTTACCTCCCTTTCGAAGACTGCTAATTACACTCCAGAATGGTTTTCCAGCAGCTTGACCCATAGTCTCCAACCTGTTTCCAAAGTCTTCCCACGATTTCTTCTTGGATGCTGCAATTATCTGTTTGGCTTTGTTTCTTTCTTCAACATAACTTTCTCTGTCTACCTGGGTTCTGGTATGTAGCCATTTTTGATACGCCTTCTTTTTCCTTTTCCTTGACTGTATCATTCCACCAAGCTGTTTGCTTCATCCTACTTTTATACACTACTGTTCCAAGACATTCTTTAGCCACTTCTAGTACTGTGTCCCTGTACCTTGTCCATTCCTTTTCCAATGACTGTAATTGACTACATTCAACTAACTGGTACCTTTCTGAGATCGCTGTTATGTACTTGTGCCTGATTTCCTTATCCTGAAGTTTCTCCACTCTTATCCTCCTACATATGGACCTGACCTCCTGCACTTTCGGCCTCAAAATCCCAATTTCACTGCAGATTAAATAATGATCAGTGTCATAAAAGAATCCCCTGAATACAGGTGTGTCCCTCACAGCCCTCCTGAATTCCTGATCTGTTATTGTATAGTCAATGACAGATCTGGTTCCCCTGCCTTCCCAAGTATACCGGTGAATGTTCTTATGTTTAAAAAGGAGTTTGTGATTACTAAGCCCATACTGGTACAGAAATCCAAGAGTTGTTTCCCGTTCCTGTTGGCCTCCATATCCTCTCCAAATTTACCCATAACCTTTTCATACCCTTCTGTTCGATTTCCAATCCTGGCGTTAAAATCACCCATGAGCAGAACACTGTCCTTGTCCTTTACTATAACAACTACACCACTGAGTGCCTCATAAAAACTATCCATCTTATCTTGATCTGTCCCTTCACAATGCGAATATACTGACACAATCCTAATTTTCTTGCTAGACACTGTCAAATCTATCCACATCAGTCGCTCGTTTACATACCTTATTGCAACTACGCTGGGTTCCATTTCTTTCCTTAAGTAAAGCCCTACACCCCATTGTGCTATTCCTGCTTTGACTCCTGACAGGTAGACCTTGTATTCTCCCACTTCCTCTTCTTTCTCACCCCTTACCCGAATGTCACTAACAGCTAAAACGTCCAGCCCCATCTTACTTGCAGCCTCTGCCAGCTCTACCTTCTTCCCAGAGTAGCCCCCATTGATATTAATAGCTCCCCATCTCATTACCATTTGTTTGCCAAGTCGTATCTTAGGAGTCCCTGGTTTGTCAGTTAGAGGTGGGACTCCGTCACATTCAAAGATCTGAGGCATTTTGCTCTGATTGTTGCCAGCATCATATTTAAAGTACCAGGGAAGCAGGTTGCTAGCCTTACTTGCCCCGAGTCCCATTGTGTTTTACCCCTAACGGCTGAGGGACTAACCGGTGGATTTGGTAGTCTTTGCCGTATGTGCACAAAGGTGACCACGACTCAGAATATGTCCGAGATGCCCAGCCTTATTCCAAAGTAACTGGTATCCCGACTGTCGGGACCACTTACTTGGCCACTCATACGTTGCCCGTGGTTCATGAACTAGGACATGACTACAGAAACCCATACCATGAACCACAGTTGTGGCAGTTGTGCACTTTTAATTTCTGACGGTCGCTGTTCATATACAGGCAAAAGCCTGATCTCGTGGAAATAACCATGTTTATGCAGCCATGGAAATCTCAACCAGTATTTTCCGGCTCGTAATGTGTTATAATTGCAGGAAAGAAGAGCTCTGTGAATCGAGCAGGCACGTGATTCAAAGATAACGACATCCAATACAGTACATCGATACTGTCTCAGCTTTGATAACATTTTCTACGAATCAAGTGGTACATTTAATAGCTTCCTGTAGAGATATGGCTAAGAAACTGAGAATAGTAGCTATTGCTTCCTTGAAGGAATATTGTATAATGAAATTTGTCACAAATAATGTATCTTTGTTTCAGGCCAAGAGCTCATTTCAAGAAATCTGTTCTATAAATTACAATTACGTGCACAAAACTACCTACCTTGTTCCAGATAGACGTCCTTTAATGAGGTATAGAAGTTGTCTCTAAATTTCCAAAGAACATAAAAAGCTCAGCTTCTAATACTCGCAGTCAGCTCGATCGGTTAATGATACCAAATAATCATTCTGCTACAGAAGATCTGACACCTACACGTTTTCAGTGTAGTAGTGCAATCTGTGTAACTGTGCACTATAAACAATTTTCTATTTTATGATGCGTAGCTACCAAGACCTGAGAGGTATGTTACGCCCTTCGATGTAGATTCATTTTATTATTTACAAAAAAGCATATCTCAGGCTTTTTAGATTCTCTATATCCTCAATAGCAATACACTTTCTGATCTCGTAACGAATATTAACGTATTTGTCATTTTGTAAATATGTCTTGTGTATTTTTTATGAAACATTCCACGTACTTGAGGATCTCCTCACTATGCACCTATGGAACGGGCAGTATATGTGTCTCTTTCTCATGGATAATATTTAACAGTGCTAAAATTTGGATGGGCAACATTATTAGATAACCGTCCAATTACGCCATTTAGACCAAGTTTTGCTGAGTGGACTCAGAAGTCCTGAAGCAGATACAGCAAATTCCATGGCCTTAGCAGTGTTGAACGTGGCATGGAGAGTTATTCCATGTTGCTCCTGGCAATTCCGTCGCAGTACATGGTCGATCAAAAAACAAACAAGACACAGTATTACCAAAATTGCATGAATAACTTAAGAGTTGTCAAAAAGTCACGTGCACGGCAGAGCTTCGAGCCGCATATGTCCGCATGGTTTCTTCAAACCGATGTCTTCAGGATCGCTGGAGCTGCTAAGGCGGTGGGAGGAAATAAATGATTAGGACAATTTTTCTGACAAGGCCATTTATTAGCAGAAAACGCATTCAAATGGGCAAGAGTCAGGCCTAGGGAGGCGAGGGTGAGCCAGAGCGTAGCGGTAAGCGATGCACAGTTCGCATCAAACCTGGGTGAAGTTAATGAATAGTTCATGAATTACAAGGCAAAACTGTGTGGCAGCTACAGAGACAAAGTCCACAGCGCCGCAGCACCGGGAGACACAGGTGGTGTTCACAGCTACAAGGCGCGCGGCAGGGAGAGAGTCTTGCTGACGGGCGGCAGCGTGCATCCAGCATGGCCATGCGGCTTCCTCCCTGATTGATCGGAGGCCGAGAAACCCACAGGGACAGCATGGAAAGTTCCGAAGTGAGGCCAGGTCAGCGTCGCCTAGGCTGCGATACCTTGTCAGCACACGAGAGAGGCGCGTGATCGAGATTGCTAACCCCGTTGCTGACTTGCTATTGCCAGACCTTGGGATGAGAAAATTACAGGCAGCCGAAGTTGCCAGCTAATGCTTGACCGTAACGACAGAATGAAATTAACCTATCGATATAAATTAACGATTCAATCCTCTACTATCTGGCTCAACCATACACTCCCCCCCCCCCTTCAATGGGAGCGGAGAACGTACGTGAATTCGCTGACTGTAATTGTTATTTAAGTGTAGACAATTTTAGTTTGCATAACAAAGTAGATATTATTTGATTGTTAAAGGTTCCCACAGAAGACGAGGGTGGCCTTAAACTAGGGGTAGGTATAGAGACTTAGAAGACCTCATAGGGGTCACAAACAGGTTTACACCCTTCAACAATAGTTGTTTACACAAGAACAAGGAATAAATATTGTAAAGCATCAAAATAAAATTACGTGAGTTAACAAGTGTGAATAAAACATCTTAGAATTGAACATCTGAATCAGGCATACACGCCAAGTATCTTCGTTTTTTAAATGAGTATACATGTCATCACTGAAGTTACACGCAGGACTGAGTGGCGCAATGCGGTGCGTTATGTTGTCCCCAGCGGGCAGCTCACAAACTGCTGGCTGGAAGGGGGCGTGGTGGTGGTGTTCACTGGAACTCAGTGCAATGCAGTATGAGGGAGGTTCACACATTTCACAAGAGGCCATTGATTGACGTTAAAAGATGATCATTTGATATATTAGATAAAGCAGTTAATTCTGTTGACAAAGGAATCACGAATGAACTTTCAGGTAGAAAAAAAAAAAACATAGGTAAATGGGCACGAATACTGACAGAGAAAGCCATACTGACACGAAAGGTTACAAGTGGCTTAATGACATTACAATATGAACTGTTTACTAAAAGTCTGCTCTTCAAGATTTCTATCTGGTATGTTTGCAACTGGAAATTATTGTCGTAGCAACTAAGTGCTAATATCGTGGTAGCACTAGTAATGCGGGCGGGGGTAAGTGCAGCACCTGCGTCAGAGCGGCGAACGGCAGATGACTTCAGGGTCAGCGCGGCAGCTACGTCAGAGCAGATGACTACAAGGCAAATTCTCGAGCTATGTCACTGCACTACACAGGAAGGAAGCGGCGGGTCTAAGAATAAGAGGACAATAAAATATACTGATGTTGTTTACTGTGCTGACTGTACTTTGAACTCTCGATTACTTGAAGAACGGAATCTCCACATGTTTTTGGGCTCCTGCACCCGATGAACGTATTTAAGTGACTCATTGTGAGAAGTGATGAATATAATGTCACAGAAGGGGTATAATATTACTGAATATGAGTGCAATCGACATGGTTCATTCAATGATGACCAACAAAACAATAATTATAAGCCATGTAATTATGGGTTCGTGCACCCAGTGAATAGATAAGTTCGTCTGCTAGGCTCGGGTTCCTGTTCTTGGACACGAAAACTGTGCCATTGAATGCCAAAATCATTGAGAACGAGAAGAGAAAATCAAAACTTGATGAGAATCTAGAAATTTCCGCAGTGGAGACAGAAAGCGTAAGGGGGTGAGTTAGAAAAGACTAAGTGGAGAATAATTTCTGATGGGCTTTTCCTTTATGAAGGTGTAATGTACGGCGCATCGTTGACACGACGGTGTCGCCTACTTAACTGTTTATACGACAATACTGCGATTCAAAGATAGATGCTATGTACTTCTTTTTAAAACTCGATGTCTCTCCAAAAAAAAACTTCGTTGTGCGACCAAATTCGCCATATTCATCCTCCCATTTTTCGACTAAATTAGCCGTCTGCGTAACTCCTTAGTGCTGGCCTCATCGGGCCCAGCTAGTTGCTTAAAACTCACATCTATCCTTGGATATATTGCAGTGCCCTGAGACACGTCATACAGTTAAATACTGAATATTTTGATTTCTGAATAAAATTAGAGTCCATTTGCCATGTGTAGAGTGTATAGGAAGGAAGGTAATTCCCTTAGTGTTGATAATGTGCGTAAAGTTATTCAAAATATTCGTCGTTTAGTGGTTAAGAATCCCTTGTTGAGAATTAGTGCTACTTGGAGCGCTGAAGAAGCAGCAGGAGACACGCTCGTACGATTGCAGAGTGCTGACATTACAGATATGACCGGCTGTAACTGGTACGAGAGCAATGCTGGTAGCTGTGACTACAGGATCTGTCCTACTAGCAGAGCATCGAGCGCTAAATAACTCTAGAATAATTCTCTGGTAAAGACAGGTTCATTGATTATTTTATAGTACTGTAGAAGATGACTTCTCAAGTAACTGTTTGCAGGTCATGGGTTCGATGCTAGTAGGGGCTGTCTCTCTCCAAATTGAAGTATACGGTAGTTCTGTATTTTACTCTGATTATTACTCTGTTGAAGGTTACTTGCGTGGTGTTCAATTGGGGCTTTTATCTTTCCCTACTTTACAACTCCCGATTAGTACGTATGTAGATCACTCTCAATGATACTGTGGCAACAGATTAAAAATTAATTTCAGTAGCATTAGTATTAACAAAGGTAAAAATGGTCGCATAAAAGTATGTAGATGTTTCGGGTACTTCTGGCCTTAGCTAATGTCGTATACTGCATTTGGCAACACGGCTCAGACGCTTCAGGGATGCAGGGGTGTTGGCTTTCTCGGCAGTCGTTTGTATTGACTGGGGCTAAATACAAAACAGATGGCTGGTCCTGGTCCTGACGGGGGGGGGGGGGGGGTTACGGTGGTGGAGAGTAGAATAAGGCCTTTGTACGTGGGGGCTGGGCAGCCTTCCTTGCTGTGCGTCAAGTTCCTCTGGGTGGTCACAACATTTCTCCCAGACTTAGCTTACGTTGTTCACGACGTTACTCCTGAAGGATCTTCTTTTCAAAGGACTCAGATAACTCAATCGTTAAAGTTCGTGCTAGTATCATGATTCATTTACTCACTTAGATACTTTGTTCTTCTAAGATGTACGTAATTTATAAATTTTTATACTTCTGCATGAGTTTTGATGACGCCTTGGCTCTCTCCAATATAGTTTACTTGAAACTTGGGACTAATTACTTCTGAGGTTGTCAGTGGGGTATACAGTTAGAACTGTTATTCTGGATTGGTATTAACTCGGTTTTTACTCTACTTTACTTTATTTTATGATGGCATTTAAAACTCGATCCTTTTGGCCAACTTGTTTCCCACACAGCGACCACTTACAGGGTAAATATCATGGCAAGAGTGGGCTTCCTTGAAGCCATATACATCCGTTTATTAAACTCGAGGGTGGCAATACAACGTAGTTGGAGATCGATTTGAGATCCCAGTGTCTTCTATCTTGGTGGATTAGGCAGTGTCTACCAAAAAAACTTTTTTTCTCTTTCTTGTTCTTTACTGAGGATTCAGACAGATGACACGAATAGATTTCTATCCCTGGATAAAACTAATACAATCTGTAGGGCAATATTAGGCTGGTGGATTTATTTTCATAACTATCTCCTTGGATTTTCTGGTTACACTGCAACTGTATGAATGTACAGAAGTGTGCACTTGATCCAAGCCGCAGAGATGTGTGGTCCATGGGGAGGAAGAGGGGGAGTGAGGAGGTGGGGGCTGGGTGTCTCTGTGCAGGAGGAAGACGGTAGGTCGGACTGAGCAGCTAAGATGCGGTGGTGATGAGAGTTGCAGACGCTGCTTCCACCAGCGGCAGAGATGGGAGCTGGATACACATCACAAGGCACCGGGTGGGGGGGGGGAGGAGGGTTTGGTTTGTTGTGGGGTAGGAGACCAGACAGCGAGGTCATGGGTCTCATCGGATTAGGGAAGGACGGGGAAGGAAGTCGGCCGTGCCATTTGAAAGGAACCATCCCAGCATTTGCCTGGAGCGATTTAGGGAAATCACGGAAAACCTAAATCAGGATGGCCGGACGCGGGATTGAACCGTCGTCCTCCCGAATGCGAGTCCAGTGTTTAACCACTGCACCACCTCGCTCGGTAGGGGGGGGGGGGGGGAGGGAGGTGGAACTCTAATGACTGCTCGCTTGGTGGAGAGGCCTGTGGGGAGGAGGGAGGGGAGTGAGGGTTGTCATGTCACCAGACGGCAGGGATGGGCGTGGCTTGAGATTTGTAAACAAACTGTGGGGGACAGTCTTGCCTGGGATTAACCACGTGACTTTCTCTTCTGCATTTGAAATCCAGAGCCACTTAGTATCATGGAAACTCACCTTGTTGTCTCTCCAATGGCATATTAAGAAACCAATAAAATAGTACTTAGCGAGGGCTCCTTTTACTTGCAAAGTAACATATTGGCTGGTTAGTTTAGACCTATGTATTCTTGTTAATCGAAACTACTGTCTCTCTAGCCTAGTGTTCGAATTGTTCTTTCCCTTGCAACAGTGTTATTATCGGTGTGTGAACGTTTAGCATAAACATACATGTAGTGCAGTGCATTTCAAACGGTAGGTAGAGGGCAGGATGTTGTCAGTGATTTTATGCTAATGGCAGTTATGGTTCAAATGGCTCTGAGCACTATGGGACTTAACATCTATGGTCATCAGTCCCCTAGAACTTAGAACTACTTAAACCTAACTAACCTAAGGACAGCACACAACACCCAGCCATCATGAGGCAGAGAAAATCCCTGACCCCGCCGGGAATCGAACCCGGGAACCCGGGCGTGGGAAGCGAGAACGCTACCGCACGACCACGAGAAATGGCAGTTATGAATACGCATTACTAACATGTTTTTATGGTAAGGGCTTAACAGCTGTTTTTGTTCATAGTTCATTAAATCAACAGATGAAGTGTCACTCCATTTGACATATAAAAAATTAATTGATTCTTAACTCTGTGTGTTCCATTGACAAGGACAACTTTTCCCCTTAGTTCCATTACTAATGAGTGTTTGTGTTTCCAGTTTTCTACTGCTATGACAACGTTACTGGAGACATTAAATGATGTAAGACAGAATGATTACAAAATCTCCAATCCCTACAATTAACATCTGACATGTGAGATCCTAAATTATATTACAAATGGTTGTCAACACTTACGAATACTTACAAATAACATGCACAACTGAAATGAATAAATAGCAACGATGCCAGTTTCCCGTCAGCTAATTCTCTTACTTCACTAAGGACGTTTCCAGTTGATTACATGGCATGCTGGACCTAGTCCCCGGACCGTAACCCATAGGGATGTTTTGACCTTAGAACATATCTAGGTTGTGCTCTAGGCGGTTGTACTACTTTCTTTCTTGCCTTCCTGGTTGGGGCTACTGGTGTAACAGGCTCTGCTTCATTGTCAACTTCGATCTGGCTACATTGACCAGTAGATCATCCAGCCAGGCACAAATACAACCCACATCACGAATATTCTGTATGAACATTACCACATTTTCATGGGCCTTTCCAGAAAAGGTGAAATGAAAGAAGCCGCAAGAAAATTACTTACAGTTGCCATGTTAGCTGAGATTGTGGCAGCTGTATTAGTGACAGAATTAGTATCAGTACATTTGTTACAGGTGTGGGGCTATCCACAGGTACAGAAGTTCGCACACTGGCTTCCAGCGTCTGTTTCAAGATGCGGTTTTGCTCGGTTAACTCTCGATTTAGGATGAACAGTTGGTTCATTCTAGTATTGATAGCTTCGAGTGGGTCTTGCAAGACAGCTGCCTCTTCGGGAGTATCCCGTTCGATTTGTCGGGTTCCCATCAGCATGCTTACAAAATCAGGGGGCATTAGTGACCCAAAAATGAACATTACAATAGGGGAAGTCACAAAATAACCTAATACAGCTTCGGACGGCTCATGATGTTAAAGTTTGAAGCGATGCTGCAACTTACGTGAAGGATGAGTCGGCGCGACATGTTGGCGGCAGCAACAGCATGGTGGAATGGCGGTCGGCAGGATCGTCAGTGGCCGTCGTAGATGCGGGAGGGCGGCTACTGGACCCTTGGGCAGCAGCAGATGCGTAGGCAGTGGACGACGCTGGTTCGGCAGGCATGCAGCCGCAGGCCCCTGGCGGGGCGACGGCACGCGCTGCAACGGCGTCCGGCTCTCATGGCGGGTTCCCTCGGACTCAGGCGGCCTCGTCACTGCAGCGCGCGTTCTGTGCGCTTCTACTGACACAGCCGCAACCCGCATGGTGTGAACGTGGTGGCCCTCTAATGCATTCTATATATGCAAAATGCTCGGCGCTGGAAGCATAAGGAAGTACAAGGTACCGTGGCATGGGACTATTGGCAAGATATATTTGCTTGGAAGAATTTGGATTAGCGACAAAGTCGCTATGGGAGAGTATCCCACTTCTGACACCAGTTTGAGTATCACGTGAGTTGCTAAGGCAGTAGGCGGTAATAAATCATCTGGATACTTTTTGTGACGAGGCAATTTATTGGCAGAAAACGCATTCAAATGGGCGACTTGAGTCGGGTCTGGGGAGTCGAAGGTGAACCAGAGCATAGTTAATGAATAGTGGTGTCTGCCATTCGGACTTGTCCGAATGGCGTGGCAGCTACAAAGTCCAGCAACGGGAGAGGCAGATGGTGTTCACAGCTACAGGGCGCTCGGCAGAGAGAGAGTCTCGCTGAAGGGCGGCAGGGTACATCCAGCATGGCCACGAAGCTTCCTCCGCACTGATTGGTGAGAAGCCGAGAAATCCACGGGGGCGACATGGAAAGATCCAAATCATGGCCTGGTCAGTGTCGCCAAGGCGACGTTACCTCGTCAGCACACGACAGAGGCGTGTGATCGAGATTGCCACCCCACTGCTGACTTGCTGTTGCCATACCGTGGGACGAGAAAATTGCAGGGAGCCGAAGCTGCCGGCTAATGCTTGACCATAAGGAGAGAATGAAATTAACCTTTCGAAATAAATTAAAGATAAAATGGATCTGAGCACTATGGGACTTAACATCTGTGGTCATGAGTCCCCTAGAACTTAGAACTACTTAAAACTAACTAACCTAGGGACATCATACACATCCATGCCCGAGGCAGGATTCGCACCTGCGACCGGAGCGGTCACGCGGTTCCAGAATCAAGCGCCTAGAACCGCAAGGCCACATAAATTAACGATAGAATCCCCTACTATCTTTCTCAATCTGAAACATCCCCTTAGAAAAATTTATGAATGATTGTGCTGATAAACCCCATACGTTATATGATTTTCAAACAGCTGAGCAAACATGAACGTACTGAGACAATTTTCTCTGTACTTATTCTGATCATCACTAAACTGACACACTATATTTTTAGCGCAACGCAATCTGACTTTCAATAATCCCTACAAAAGAATGGCCCTGACTAACAATAACCTATACCATTCATGAATTCTTACCTCACAAAAATCTTCGTTACTCGAACTACTGCAATACAGCGAGCGCCAATACTGCCAGCTAAGTAAAAGATTCTAACTACTGAAGTCACTAACTATTGATAGGCATAGTTAGCAAATGAAAGATTTTGATAGAGAACAAACAATGTATTTACCTTAATAGTATTCAAAAGTCATAATATGTATATCAGTTCATGACATCCAGTCTTACAAATTTACTGTCTCTGATGGACACACGTCCAGATCATCCGCTCTCAAAACTCTGCCATCTCTCTCCCCACATCCACCACTGCTGGCGGCTCACATCCAACTGCGCAACGCTATGCACCGTTCACATCCAACAGCCCAACACTACAGTAGTAAATATTCCAACAATGCAAACCAGCCACAGACTTCACGCAGCACAGTCAGTGATTTTCATACGGAGCGCTACGTGGCGTTACGAACATAAAAACCTAAACAGCCTACTTACACCTGAATAGCCTACTTGCAAACCTTACAGGTGTATCGGACACTAAGAGCAGTTGATCTGTAAGCTACGTGTCCAGGAAGGGCATGTTTCACACAGCAGCGGAAGACCGCCCATTTGATGAGGATTTAGTAGAATGTAGATTGAACCATGAATTAAAGAAGCCCTCTTCAGTTGACAAAATGAGTTTGTTGCAGCATTAATCTGAATGGAAGGTGGCAGGCAGTACAGAGTCAGAGAAATTTGTTAGTGATGAGTGCTATAGGGAGATATCATGTCAAATGGGCGTGCGGAGCTTCACATTTTTGTTAGTAGTGAACTACACTCCTGGAAATTGAAATAAGAAGACCGTGAATTCATTGTCCCAGGAAGGGGAAACTTTATTGACACATTCCTGGGGTCAGATACATCACATGATCACACTGACAGAACCACAGGCACATAGACACAGGCAACAGAGCATGCACAATGTCGGCACTAGTACACTGTATATCCACCTTTCGCAGCAATGCAGGCTGCTATTCTCCCATGAGACGATCGTAGAGATGCTGGATGTAGTCCTGTGGAACGGCTTGCCATGCCATTTCCACCTGGCGCCTCAGTTCGACCAGCGTTCGTGCTGGACGTGCAGACCGCGTGAGACGACGCTTCATCCAGTCCCAAACATGCTCAATGGAGGACAGATCCGGAGATCTTGCTGGCCAGGGTAGTTGACTTACACCTTCTAGAGCACGTTGGGTGGCACGGGATACATGCGGACGTGCATTGTCCTGTTGGAACAGCAAGTTCCCTTGCCGGTCTAGGAATGGTAGAACGATGGCTTCGATGACGGTTTGGATGTACCGTGCACTATTCAGTGTCCCCTCGACGATCACCAGTGGGGTACGGCCAGTGTAGGAGATCGCTCCCCACACCATGATGCCGGGTGTTGGCCCTGTGTGCCTCGGTCGTATGCAGTCCTGATTGTGGCGCTCACCTGCACGGCGCCAAACACGCATACGACCATCATTGGCACCAAGGCAGAAGCGACTCTCATCGCTGAAGACGACACGTCTCCATTCGTCCCTCCATTCACGCCTGTCGCGACACCACTGGAGGCGGGCTGCACGATGTTGGGGCGTGAGCGGAAGACGGCCTAACGGTGTGCGGGACCGTAGCCCAGCTTCAAGGAGACGGTTGCGAATGGTCCTCGCCGATACCCCAGGAGCAACAGTGTCCCTAATTTGCTGGGAAGTGGCGGTGCGGTCCCCTACGGCACTGCGTAGGATCCTACGGTCTTGGCGTGCATCTGTGCGTCGCTGCGGTCCGGTCCCAGGTCGACGGGCACGTGCACCTTCCGCCGACCACTGGCGACAACATCGATGTACTGTGGAGACCTCACGCCCCACGTGTTGAGCAATTCGGCGGTACGTCCACCCAGCCTCCCGCATGCCCACTATACGCTCTCGCTCAAAGTCCGTCAACTGCACATACGGTTCACGTCCACGCTGTCGCGGCATGCTACCAGTGTTAAAGACTGCGATGGAGCTCCGTATGCCACGGCAAACTGGCTTACACTGACGGCGGCGGTGCACAAATGCTGCGCAGCTAGCGCCATTCGACGGCCAACACCGCGGTTCCTGGTATGTCCGCTGTGCCGTGCGAGTGATCATTGCTTGTACAGCCCTCTCGCAGTGTCCGGAGCAAGTATGGTGGGTCTGACACACCGGTGTCAATGTGTTCTTTTTTCCATTTCCAGGAGTGTATAATCACAAGTGCGACTTTTCGGACATGCAATTTGTTCTTGACTCGAAGGCTGTAGACGCGGTCTGGTTTGTATTGGGAAGGCTTCCAGGTGTCACCTAAATGTTTGTCAGACCTGAGTGCCGTCTTGAAGTTGTGTCTACGTTGGCAATTCTATCTGTCTGTCTTTCTCTCTGTCTTTCTGTGTGTGCTGTGTGTGTGTTTTATACCCTACAGTCGTTATATGTATTGATCTTTTGACTACCACAGGGGCGTTAGAATTAGTTGCATGTTACTGCTATGTATCAGTGTCCCTCTTGTAAGGGAAGCCTACTAGTGGTTAGTACGGTTCTTATAATTACAGACTGCACCTGTAGGTTGTGCTGTCCTGAAGCTTCATTATTAACCCTGAATTAGTTCGCAGCTGCAGATAGAAAATCCAATTACTAGATTTGCAAAGCCGGGTGCCATCACCCTTTCCTCTACACATCGTGTGAATGACGTGCACACACTAATTGACATTTGCCACATCACAAATGAAGCCCGTATTGAATACCTGTAGTGCGAACTACAAACGTGGAGAGACGCTCCGTGAGTGTCTTCGGTAAAACCCTCGGTGCCAGCTGCCCGCTTTCGCTGAGAACTTTAAAAATGTAGTTCTCCAGACTCAAACTATGATGGAGTCCTTGCGCTTGCTGACAGGCAAATTGTTGACACTCCTCTGATTCCTCATGCCCACTAGCCGCGTGGGTTGTAAGTAGGCTGTTTAGGGTTTTATGTTTGTAACGCCATGTAGCGCTCTATATGAAAATCACTGTGCTGTGTGCAGTCTGAGGCTGGTCGGCATTGTTGCAATGTTTGCTATTGTAGTGTTGGGCAGCTGGATGTGAACAGCGCGTAGCGTTGCGCAGTTAGACGTGAGCCGCCAGCGGTGGTGGATGTGGGAACAGAGATGGCGGAGTTTTGAGAGCGGATGATCTGGACGTGTGTCCATCAGAGACAGCAAATTTTTAAGAATGAATGTCATGAACTTATATATATATATATACTTATATATATATATATATTATATATACTTATACATATACTATTTTGAACACTATTAAGGTAAATACATTGTTTATTCTCTATCAAAATATTTCATTTGCTAACTATACCTATCAGTAGTTAGTACCTTCAGTAGTTAGAATCTTTTATTTAGCTGGCAGTATTGGCGCTCGCTGTATTGCAGTAGTTCTAATAACGAAGATTTTTGTGAGGTAAGTGATTCATGAAAGCTATAGGTTATTGTTGGTCAGGGCCATTCTTTTGCAGAGATTATTGAAAGTCAGATTGCCTTGCGCTTAAAATATTGTGTGTCCATTTAGTGATGGTCAGAATAAGTAAAGTGAGAAATGTCTGAGTACGTTCAGTTTTTACTCAGCTGTATGAAAAGCAAATAACGTAAGCGTTTTTCCAGCACAGTAATTCACAAATTTTGCTAAGTGGACGTTTCAGGGTTAGCTGCGCGGTCTTATGCGCCTTGACAGGATTCGCGGGGCTCCCCCTGTAGGGGGTTCGGGTCCTTCCTCGGGCATGGGTTTGTGTGTTGTCCTTAGCGTAAGTTTGTTTAAGTTAGATTAAGTACTGTGTAAGCCTAGGGGCCGATGACCTCAGCAGTTTATTCCCATACGAACTTACCACCACCATGCTCACTAGCAAGTGCAAGAGCAGCAGCGTAGCCTGCCTACAGGTGCATAGGTCTCTCGTTACAGTTTCTTTGTGTACAGATACGTTTTTAAAGTGCTCAGCACAGGCGGACAGTTGGCACCGGGTGTGTTGCCGAAATGGGGTATGTTAGAGGGATCCTTTGTCATTTTGTTCACACATGTGTGAATGTCACATCATTCTGCTATCATTCCCCAGGAGGGCTGAAACAAGAGGACTGAAAAAGCATGAGCGCTCTTTGCATCTCTGGATCACATTCAAATTTCGCCGAATGATTCTGAACGGTTCTCTGTACACCAAGGCAACAACTGTTTTCACACTATATTTCAAAGGGGTGAAATCGCGTTCTGTGGGATTGCTAGCCCGTGACGTCCTTAGAGACGTGTTGAATAGTCCGGGGTGGGGTGGAGGTGCCAGCAGTGTCAAAGACTGTGAAGAACGTCGTCCTGTTGTTTATTACACCGCTAACTGTAATTTTTGACCGCACGATGTATGCGACTGAATCCCAGAAGGAAACCGGTAGTTTCATTGGATCCCTTTATGCCAAGCGCGAATGCCATTTCGAGTCGACTCCGAGGGGTGGCGTGTCTGAAATATTTTCCTCGGCATCCTTAAGAAAACCGCGTGATTGTGACGTGGTTCTGCCCTACATCGCAGGGGCTTCAAAAGAAGGGGTGAGATGTGGTAATATGACTTACGACCACCTTACCAACGTGTGATAAGTTCACGATGGCGCTGGGCAGAATTGTAGCAAAATCTGGTGCCAGTGCGACATCATTAACGCACCTTACAATTCACGTGATTTTTCTAGCTCTGTCCTTTGATTTCGCGTGTGTTGACACCCTGATGTACAAAGCGTTGCCTCTACAGAGGAACGAGGTACGTACCTTTGAGCAAATTTCAAACTTCTATGTCGCAAAGGGAGACAATTAGGGGGTTTCGAATAGAAATCCTTTAATTGTGTTGCGCAGTGTGTGTTCACCACACAACGAGAATTAAATAGAAAATGATAAGTATGGCACAAATTTAAAAACAAGAAGTATTTGTCCATACAGTGTATGTGCATGTGACTGGAAACTAAATTTCCCTTTATGGTACTGATTCTTCCACTTACATGGCCGAGCAGAGTACAGCTTCCACAGTTATTAAAGGAAGGTTACAGATCCAGAAGTGTAGCAGTGAGAAATTTTGCTTTAAATAAGTAATAAGTTCCTAGCGCAAATAGATTGTGATGTGGATAAGCAACGACCCTGGAAGTGCAGTTAAATTTTTAACCATCCTATGGGATAGAAGACAGATCATAACCGTTAGTATGAGACATGAAGTGTAAGAGCGCTGGGTAATAATCAGACTTATAAGTTAATACAGTACAGTTCATTACTGAAACACTGCGTATATCTGTTACATGTAATTATCCGTATCGTTCAGCAAAGTGGCTGCAGTTCACTCTTGGTACCCAACTTCTACTTATTCACGGTTACAGGCGTAGTTGTCGGTGCATCTAATATATCACACCGTGCCAAACAACTACGCAGCGGTAAGGCATCGTTGATAACACATTGCTACAGACGAAAGCGGTGACAGCCCTACCCAACAACCAGATATCACTACTTGTCTGAAAATTTTTATAGGTCCACGACAACACTGTAATTTTTCCATCAGAGGTTCACAGTTAATATCCCTGAACATCGGCGTTAGACTTTCCTATAAGCTGCCCTGGTACAATACGATTCTAACAGCACGTCTCTGAGTTGGTTCCGTGTCACCTGTCATGCTTACTTCATGAGGACTGTGTATGCTGATGTAGTACTCTACATTAGGGCATGCATTACATTACAGTTACTTCGTATTTACCCAGTACTTTCCCAATATGTCTCAGTTTCCCATTCGCAATCCTTATCATTAATTTCCGCTCTATTCGATTTCGATTCATAGTATTATCATATGAAATTATCTGACGTATCTCTATAAGTTTGTCATTAATTCCGTCATCTGTTACCATTTGTTTCTTTTTAATGTTCCTTGTCATTAACTTGCATTTATCCACAGTAAATGAGAAGTACTGTTAGATCAAATGCAGGTACTGTCAGAATCGTTCTGCATTTCCAAACACCGATTCAGAGGCAACTATTTTCCATGGTTACATAATCACGAATCAGTCTGTTAGATGTGATGAGCATACCCGACTAATCATTTATGTGTTTGTATGTCGGTAAGAATATCGCCAGTCATAGCTTTCTTGGGGTATATCATACGTTATTTCAGTTTCTGCTGAACATTCTCCTTCCAGTATATAATATAGAGACGCATTATTTTGAGCTAGTTTTTGAAAATATTGCAGAAATCATGTGTTGGTTATCGGTCGACAATGCGGTACAGCGTCTAAGGCCTTTGACAAATCTTGGAAGACGGTCTGTCTATTCACCAGCATGTACAGTATTAATTGCAAGATAATACTTGTGAAGAATGTGACTTGTATTTCGCAGGTGTCATGTTCTGAAACTATGCTTAGCTGTCCACGAAAACCCTAATTTTCTAGGTTTCAGTGTGCCTCAGTACCCTATGACAGGAGGAAGTTAGGATTAGTGTTCTGTGATTCTGTAATCCGTTCCTTTTGACTATACCCTGCACGAGAGAAGTCCGATAAATGTGAACCAGGAAATGAAATAATTATGCAACGTAGTCAATAAAATTCTAATACATTTTGTTGATCAGTCCAGGAATAAAATGAGGATAAATAATTGTTCACATTGAAAATAATACTAATACTAATTGCCGCGCTGGGTAGCAGCGCTGTCCGAGGCACCTCGTCACGGTCCGTGCGGTTCCCCCCGTTGGAGGTTCGAGTCCTCCCTCGGGCATGTGTGTGTGTGTGTGTGTGTGTGTGTTTTCTCTACAGCGGAAGTTAGTTTAAGTAGTGTGTAGGCTTAGGCACCGTTGACCTTAACAGTTTGGTCCCATAAGACCTTACCACAAATTTTCCTATTACTAATCGTGCAACGATGGCGTTTAAGAAACTGAATAATTATAGTAGGCTACAACGTGTATTTTTAGGCAATACTCTGGAAAAAAATAATTAAATTTATGTTGAAGGTTGCCTAACAATAAGACTGTTTTCGTTCTACTGTTCCCGTAAACAAGTTAATGAAATTCATTTCGTATCAGTGAGGGGACGTAGTGCTAGGGCAAGAGCAAGATAGAAGAACAGCAGCTAAGAGCCATTCTGTCATCCTAGGCAATACGCGAAGCACTGTCTCTTCATCTTCAATTCCAAAAGTGAATCGCGCCATCTACATAGACGTCATGCACGTCACCCTTCTATGAGGGAGTCAAGAGCTTAGAGTCTCGCCCCTATGAGTTCCCTTAGAGAGGGAGAATCGGTACTAGCTTAGATGGGTGTCAGCCGTGCCTTGTGGAGAAAATATTCGGAAATTTGTCTGAAGTCAATTAGAGACTGTTCACATATGTGTACCCCAGTTTTCCCAAATAGGAATCTAGTGTTATAGTCTGTTTTTAATCTTTGTCGGTAGCCACTTTTAGGGTACACAAATAATCTTCGTCTTCAGTCATTATTGGAATATTTTTTCGCAGTGGTCCCCTTCGAGGATAGTTTCACTAAAGGCTTCTGCATTGATCCGACATTAATTATTTCTCATGATCTTGTCTTTACGACTTTAACCCCTACTAATCCTTCCTTCCTTAATTACGTACGGAGACAATTTGTAGCCGATCTGGAGCAACTGGCAGAATAAAACACAGTAATTATAGGTTTTCAGTGGGAAAGATCGTGCATGAAATGATATTTCTGTTTGTGGAAAATTCTTCCTTTATTAGTGATGGCTACTGAACGGCCCTGACTGAAGGCTCTCTTTTCGTTGAGAGTCTTGTCTTCTTGCTCCCTCTTGATTCATGATTACGATTTCAGCTCCAGAAAATAAATACCTATCGCCAACAGCCATTGTTCTGAAATTCGCTCACATATTACCTTCTAAAATTAAATTTGAAATTTCCATTTTCCAAAAATCATTATCCAAAAGTAATCTTTACAGTGGCCAAAATTGATGAGGAATCGGGTTTAATACACTAGACATACGTATATTTGGAACGAAGGGTTTTAACCACTGTACCGCTACTTTCGCGTTTGCTGATGATATTGTAATTCTGTCTGGGACAGCAAAGAACTTGGAAAAGCGGTTGATCATAATGGACAGTCTTGAAAGACGAACGTCGACAAAAGCAAGATAAGGATAATGGAATGTAGTCAAGTTAAATCAGGGAACCGCCCCATCGCACCCCCCTCAGATTTAGTTAAAAGTTGGCACAGTGGATAGGCCTTGAAAAACTGAACACAGATCAATCGAGAAGACAGGAAGAAGTTGTGTGTAACTATGAAAAAAAAAGCAAATATACAAACTGAGTAGTCAATGCGCAAGATAGGCAACATCAAGGATAATCTGAGCTCAGGAGCGCCGTGGTCCCGTGGTTAGCGTGAGCAGCTGCGGAACGAGACGACCTTGGTTCAATTCTTCCCTCGAGTGAAAAGTTTACCTTCTTTATTTTCGCAAAGTTATGATCTGTCCGTTCGTTCATTGACGCCTCTGTTCACTGTAATAAGTTAAGTGTCTGTGTTTTGCTACCGCACCGCAAAACCGTGCGATTAGTAGACGAAAGGACGTGCCTCTCCAATGGGAACCGAAAACATTTGATCGCAAGGTCATAGGTCAACCGATTCCTCCACAGGAAAACATGTCTGATATATTCTATACTACACTGGTGACGGCATGTGCGTAACATGACAGGAATATGTTGTCGACCCACCTAACTTGTACTCTTGGCGAATGGGTAAAAAGATTCTTCTGCCTTGCCCGATTTAGGTTTTCTTGTGGATGTGATAATCAGTCCCAAGAAAGTGATGAAAGCATAAGAGTTTGTCACATAAACTGCAACAAATAATGCAACTGCCAGCCAGGGAGCCTCGATAACAGGAATACTCTCTCTTCCGTGCGCTGTAGTCGACTGACGCCGTGTGTTTCGATGTTTGTTTAGGTGTAGCGTCCCCATACTACGGCTCAGTTACCTCGCATCGGACGGACGGACGGACAGATAATAATTGTCTTAAAATAAAAAATTAAACTTTTCACTCGAGGGAAGACTAGAACCAAGGACCTCTCATTTCGCAGCTGCTCACGCTAACCACGGGACCACGGCGCTCCTGTGCTCACACTCTCCTTGATGCTGTGTATCTTGCGCATGGACTAATGTGTTTGTATATTTTGCTTATTTTTTTCTTAGTTGCACACAACGTCTTCCTGTTTTCTCGATTGATCTGTGTTCAGTTTTTCAAGGCCTATCCACTGTGCCAACTTATAACTAAATATGAGGGGGGTGCGATGGGGAGGTTCCCTTGTCAGTAGTGATCCTCGAAAAGAACGACGCCTTCCCTCCAGTGATCCCCATTGGAGTTCTCGAAACATCCTCACAATACATGGTGATTCTAAAGTCACTATACATTTGGTACTTAAACAAATTTTATTAACCAATAGGTAATGCCACTGCAACTTATGTTACAATAGGATATAATTTCAGTACATTTCAATGTGACCACCTTGCATGTCTAGGCACACCCCTTTGCGCTCCACTGTAGACCGAAAAACCTGCCCAAGCATATCGGGTGTAATCTCAGGAGCAGTGGCTCGAATCCGCTGTGTTAAGTGTTCAGCACTGAGGATCTCCACCTGCTATATCTTAGGCTTGATAAACCCCCATGCAAAAAAGTCTAAGGGTGTCAAGTCAGGAGCGCGGGGTGCCCACATCTGTGGAGAGGCACGACCAGTCCGTCTGCCGGGAAATGCTTGATTCAGATAATCCCGAACCACGATTGCAAAATGGGGTGGTGCACCATCCTGCTGAAAAACAAAAGTATCCATAATCCCATCAGATATCAACTGGGGCTCCAAAAACTGTTCCAGTAACGGCTTGTTCTGCGAAGAAGAAGGGCCCGTACACTGTTGACCTCATTATTCCTAACCACACGTCCACTTTTGCTGTGTCCCGTTGCTACTCCTGCAGCACACTTTGTTGTTCGTCTGCCCAGATCCTGAAGTTGTGTCTGTTTACATGTCCACAGATATGAAATGTAGCTTCATCTCTGAACAAGACATTTTGCATCAAATTATCATTTTCCACAGCTTGCAGCAGGGCACGACACACAGCTTGGGTGGCTGCGTAGTCCTCCGCTTGAAGCTTATGTACGACCTGGATATGGTACGCACGTTTGTGCAGCTTATAAAGAATAACCCTCCATACAGTGGTTTGAGTAATACCAACCTCCATACTAAGTCTCCTGGTAGATGCCGAAGGGCTACTAGTGACCGCATCCTGCACACTTTGCACGGTGTCTGGCGTTATGAACGCCCTCCCTGGACGTTCTTCATCTGCAATACTACCAGTACGCTGGAGTTTATTGACGAGGGTCTTGATAGCAAGCCTGCTGGAGCCTGTTTTCCGGAATCGAAGGGCAAAGTCTGTCCGCACCTGTTCATACGTTATTCCACGAAGACGAACAGAAACAACAGCGAATCGTTCTTCTTTGGTTGGCGTTCTGTCGTAGTACCTGCAAGAAACAAATATTCCGTTACTATATCACTGAAATGTATAGTGACTTTAGAAACATCCTGTACTTGCTTCTTGTTCAGAGCTATTGTTAACAAGTATAGCAAAAAAATGTCTTTCAGCACTATGGGACTTAACTTCTGAGGTCATCAGTCCCCTAGAACTTAGAACTACTTAAACCTAACTAACCTAAGGACATCACACACATCCATGCCCGAGGCAGGATTAGAACCTGCGACCGTAGCGGTCGCGCGGTTCCAGGCTGTAACGCCTAGAACCGCTCGGCCACCCCGGACGGCAGCAACAAATATAGCAGCCCGCCTCTGAATTGCATCGATGTCTTCTTTTAATCCAACCTGTTGCGGATCTCAAACATTCGGACAGTACTCAACAATGAACCGCACAAGCCTTCTATATGCGGTCTGTTTTACAGATAAACTGCACTTTTCTAAACATCTGCCAGTAAACTGAAGTCGACAATCCGTCTTGGCTGCTGCAATCCTTACACGTCTATTCCATTTCATACTGCTTTGCTTCGTTACACCCACATATGTAATCGAAGTGACTGTATCAATCAGCATACTACAGGGTGTTTCATTAATGACCGGTATATTTGAAACGGCAATAAAAACTAAACGAGCAGCGATAGAAATACACCGTTTGTTGCAATATGCTTGGGACAACAGTACATTTTCAGGCGGACAAACTTTCGAAATTACAGTAGTTACAATTTTCAACAACAGATGGCGCTGCAAGTGATGTGAAAGATGTAGAAGACAACGCAGTCTGTGGGTGCGCCATTCTGTACGTCGTCTTTCTGCTGTAAGCGTGTGCTGTTCACAACGTGCAAGTGTGCTGTAGACAACATGGTTTATTCCTTAGAACAGAGGATTTTTCTGGTGTTGGAATTCCACCGCCTAGAACACAGTGTTGTTGCAACAAGACGAAGTTTTCAACGGAGGTTTAATGTAACCAAAGGACCGAAAAGCGATACAATAAAGGACCTGTTTGAAAAATTTCAACGGACTGGGAACGTGACGGATGAACGTGCTGGAAAGGTAGGGCGACCGCGTACGGCAACCACAGAGGGCAACGCGCAGCTAGTGCAGCAGGTGATCCAACAGCGCCCTCGGGTTTCCGTTCGCCGTGTTGCAGCTGCGGTCCAAATGACGCCAACGTCCACGTATCGTCTCATGCGTCAGAGTTTACACCTCTATCCATACAAAATTCAAATGCGGCAACCCCTCAGCGCCGCTACCATTGCTGCACGAAAGACATTCGCTAACGATATAGTGCACAGGATTGATGACGGCGATATGCATGTGGGCAGCATTTGGTTTACTGACGAAGCTTATTTTTACCTGGACAGCTTCGTCAATAAACAGAACTGGCGCATATGGGGAACCGAAAAGCCCCATGTTGCAGTCCCATCGTCCCTGCATCCTCAAAAAGTACTGGTCTGGGCCGCCATTTCTTCCAAAGGAATCATTGGCCCATTCTTCAGATCCGAAACGATTACTGCATCACGCTATCTGGACATTCTTCGTGAATTTGTGGCGGTACAAACTGCCTTAGATGACACTGCGAACACCTCGTGGTTTATGCAAGATGGTGCTGGCCACATCGCATGGCCGACGTCTTTAATTTCCTGAATGAATATTTCGATGATCGTGTGATTGCTTTGGGCTATCCGAAACATACAGGAGGCGGCGTGGATTGGCCTCCCTATTCGCCAGACATGAACCCCTGTGACTTCTTTCTGTGGGGACACTTGAAAGACCAGGTGTACCGCCAGAATCCAGAAACTATTGAACAGCTAAAGCAGTACATCTCATCTGCATATGAGGCCATTCCGCGAGACACGTTGTCAAAGGTTTCGGGTAATTTCATTCAGAGACTACGCCCTATTATCGCTACGCATGGTGGATATGTGGAAAATATCGTACTATAGAGTTTCCCAGACCGCAGCGCCATCTGTTGTTGAAAATTGTAACTACTGTAATTTCGAAAGTTTGTCTGCCTGAAAATGTACTGTTGTCCCAAGCATATTGCAACAAACGGTGTATTTCTATCGGTGCTCGTTTACTTTTTTATTGCCGTTTCAAATATACCGGTCATTTTTGAAACACCCTGTACTATCGCTGTACAGGAGCATTAAGGTTTATTTTCCCTACTCGTCAGCTGTAACTTACATTTTTCAACATTTAGAGCTAGCTGTCATACATCACAACATCTAGAGATTTTGTCCGAGTAATCTTGCAGTCCTCTACAGTCACTAAAAGAGGACAGCTTCCCGTACACCCCAGCATCATCAGCTAACAGTCACAGACTGCTGATTACTGTACTCGCCAGATCATTTATATGTCTAGAAAATAACAGCGGTCCTATCATATTTATCTGAGACACGCTTGACGATGGCCTTCGCTGTGCTGAACACTCGCCGTCGAAGACAGGAAACTGGCTTCTGTTACATAAGAAGTCTTACAGCCCCTCACGTATCTGGGAATCTATTCCGTAAGCTTGTACCTTCGTTAATAGCCGTTTGTGTGGCACCGTACCAAATGCTTTACGGAAAGCTAGGAATATGGGATCCACCTATTGCTCTTCATCCATAGTTCGCTGGATCTCACGTGAGAAAAGGACTAACAGTCCAGTGACGCTTCTACTCTCAATCGACAACCCACGATGAAGCGTATACCTCTTTCAAACCGGATATATCCAACTTATTAGGAGCTCCACACCGACAATACTAAAGAAGTGATTGTATGAGGGTTCATTACACACCCCTACCATTCTTTCGATGATGCTCAGTAGCACACTTTCGCCAAGGCTTATCATTCCACGAGAAATCACACCAGGTGGAAACTCACACGTTGTGCACTGAAACCGGGGACCTACAAACGACGGAGAAGCTTCGACCTGCCGTAGCCCTCAATGTTTGTCAACCCCACAACAGGCCACAGCACCCCACCGCCACCCCACACCGAACTCAGGGTTATTGTGCGGTTCGGCTCCCAGTGGAGGCCCCCCCCCCCCTTAACCCCCCTCCCCCCCACTCTCTCCGCGAGGTCTCATACTAGACGAGTGTAACCCCAATGTTAGCATGGTAGAGTAATTATGGTGTACGCATACGTGGAGACAGTGTTTGCGCAGCAATTGCCGACATAGTTTCTGAAGTGGAATAACGGGAACCAGCCCGCATTCGCCGAGGCAGGTCGAAAACCGCCTGAAAAGCCATACACTGCCTGGCCGGTACAACGGACCTCGACACTAATCCACCGGGCGGATCCGTGCCGGGGACCGGCACGCCTTCCCACTCGGGAAGCAGCGCGTTAGACAGCGCGGCCACCCGGACGGGCTAAGGAGAACGAGTCGCATGGCGGCCGGGAAACCTTAAGGCGTAGGTTAAGTCTCCTTGGGGGAAACTGATTTCGTCTTGCCTCCACAGAGGCTTTTTCCCCTAAAATGTGTGGGAGTTCCGCCTTAAATGTAGCTATTAAGTGTAGGCGACTGTCACGTAAGTGTGAATTGTGTGTTGTAATGTTTCCGTTGTATGATGACGAAAGATGGAAGTGTGTGTATCTTGTGTTGTCCTCTCGAATACCATCAAGGGTGCCACCAAACTAAACGTTCAGCCCCCAACGGACAGATCGCCATATCGCCATTACAAGTGTGACATACCCTCATTGCATGATATGGTTGCAAGGGCTGTAGTTTCATCTAAGACATTGGCTACAAGTCTGGTGAAGTGAAACTTAATACCACCACCTGAGCAGCACCCCTCCCCTCTCCACTCCTGTCTACCTTGCCTTCCAAAGCCGGCCGGAGTGGCCGAGCGGTTAAAGGCGCTACAGTCTGGAACCGCACGACCGCTACGGTCGCAGGTTCGAATCCTACCTCGGGCATGGATTTGTGTGATGTCCTTAGGTTAGTTAGGTTTAAGTAGTTCTAAGTTCTAGGGGACTTATGACCACAGCAGTTGAGTCCCATATTGCTCAGAGCCATTTGAACCATTTGAACTTGCCTTCCAAACAAGGGCAGTGAAAATAATTTCCTTCACCTTCACAATTCGAGCTGTTTAATTCTCAGTAGAAAGTCACCCCACAGCCGTGGGTTTCTGACCTCGTCTGCGGAGACGGGTACCGATTCCTGTGAGTAATGGGAAATCGTATTGACAATCAACAAAAATGTTTTAGTGCATTTAAGACCATTGGATTGCAATTAACAATGTTGAACGTCAGCTACTAGTCTCTGCACAAAGCGTTCAACATATTCAGATGTACCTGTATTTACCAATAACTTTTTAACGACATGACCACCACCCAGTGTCATCTGTGAAGAGCTCCGGAGATGTGCGAACACTGTCTGCCAGTCAGTTTGTATATTTGGTGAACAAAATTGGTTGTATCACACTTTATGCATACTGTTTGCATCTTTTTTCTTCTGATACGGGTGTTCGACGAAGGACGTAAGCTGTTTACTAGGATGTCTTCATACTATCCACATTCCACTTTTCCACTTCGTATCTAATAGGTAACGCTATCGCTGGTTTGGAAGTTAGGAAATGTACTGGTAGGAGAGAAGAACCACTTTCATTGCTCATTCTTGACGGTATGTGGCAGCTCCAGCTTGTTAGTAGCGAATTAGTAATATTGTGGAGCACATGCGTGCTGCAAATTCTGCAGAAATTGTGAGCAAATTCGTGAGTTTTGGGATCGAAACCGAGTACTCAGCGACTGGCCGAAATAAGTACCTGAAATTTCACGAGCGTAGGGCCACATTGTTATATAGTGTGGTCAGAAAAGCTTGTAAGGGTGATGCACGGTAGGTTTTGTTGAGGAATAATTGTTAAGAAAAAAATTCGATACACTGCGCTGATTCCGAGGTCATCAGCTTTGAAGTTAGCCAATCAGGCCGCTGTGCAACGCAGATGCGAGCGGTCTGCTAGAGACGGCGTCACCAGACATTAGCTTCGTTTGTTTTTCTAAAACCGAAAAAGATGGCGATACAAAAATGGACATGGGACATTAGTAAGGATCAACATCGAGTGAAAAGCTGAGCAGTTTCTACGCCATCATTTGCACTATGGGAAGAACTGACACTGATTGTTTCTGGCTTGCCGCTTGAATCTGTGCGCGCAAGGGCCTAACTAACTAACTTCAATGCTAATTGACTCGCATACGGAGTTTCTTAAGAGTTATTTCTCAGTACAGTCTACATTGCCACATCCTTACTAGATTCTCAGACTGTTTTCGACCACCCTGTATAATAATATTGTGCTGCGTTCGTGAAATTTCCGGTACTTAGCTCTGCCAGTCGCTGAGGAAATTCCCTCCTAAAATCTGAAACTGGTGTCAGTTTACTGTGCGGCAATTTTGCGTAATTACTTTCATATAGTTTGATAATTCACCTGTATTGCGTTTGCAGTTTAAAGACAGCGCGCTGAATCCTACAATGGGATAATGAACGGAGTTTCTTGGGGGGAAAATGAATTGAGAAACCGACCGATGCTGTAACGACTCAGAGGAATTAAATGTTTGTGAATGTGTAGAACGCATTGAAAATTACTCTGCAAGCCAATCTAAAGCTGACTAGTTACATGTAGTGTCTGTTCAATATACAACCCTTTGTGGAAGAAATGAAAAGAAAAAGCAACAAAACAGCAGTTATATAAAAGTGGAACAATACCTCGTATCTTGTAATTTCTTTGTTTGTGTAGTCACCTATCCACGAATATTTCCATGTAGTTTTCGCGTTTGTATCACTTACCACATGCTCTTATGATAGTTAAGTGTTATTTTGATTCCTTAATTGTTTCTATTGGCCTGAAATCGTAATGAACGATTCTTAACCCAGCTGTGGACCAGGAGGTTTTACTTATTTATATAATTAATCGAACAAGTTACAAAGTACAACCAGAGGGCATCTCTCTAACCCATGGTGAGTCATCGTACCTACCGTAGGAGTAAAGTTGGCAAAATACAGTTCTTTTAGATAATGTTAAATATTCCAATTTCAGTGACATATTAACAAAAGCGATTTTTTCTCATAGATGAGACATGTGTGCCACAGATTTGGCAAGCATTTATGCTTGTGTTATGTTTGTGCATAAGTTCGTAGCGTTTTTCGGTAAGTTTGTTAAACATAAAGGGACCGAAGTAATAGAGACTTTAGTCATCAATCAATCTGTCAACACCGGGCTAGCTTTCTGAGTCTGCGACTGTAGAAATCACGTGGTTTTCAGGCGAAGGTCTCGTCGAACTATATCCGGAGTGCATTTTCATCCAAAAAGGACGTTCCTTGAAGATTTTTGAAAACGGAAAGGTGAAAATCTGAGGGCAAGAACATGTGAGTAAGGTGAGAGTGGAACGACATCCCAAGCCAACTCATGTATAGTGCGTTTAGCGAGTCTAGCAGAATGAGCGCGGGTGTTGTAGTAGAGTAGTATCACTTCACGCAGTCTTTCTGGTCGTTGTTACTGGATAGCGTCTACAAGACGTCTCCGTTGTTGACAATAAATGTCAGCAGTGATTATTACAGTTCGGGGAACCAATCCGTAACACACCACAACGTCGCAATTACACCAGATGTATAACGTTATGTTTTGTGGTCATGTGTAAGTCTTTTACTTGGAGTCTTGTTTGCGCTGAACTATGCCTTTGTTATCCTTACCTTAGCATAAAGACACGACTTTTCATCATTAGTATCGATACAGGACTGGAATGGTCGGCGTTGTTCTCGAGCTAATTGATGACGAGCAAACAGAGATGCACATGTGTCTGATTTCTTTGATTTAGGCTTAGAGCGTGCGTTACCCATACACCCTATTTTTGAACGTTCCGCATTGCATGTACATGTCGCACGATTTTGGAGTGACCATATTTCATCACATTTCCCAGTACTCGAGTACAATGACGTGGATTATTGTGGATTAATGCGTTTACACAATATTCATCAAACCACGATCCTCCCTGACACGAGAAATACATTTTCTTGAGATGCTCTGTCCCGTTATAGCATTCCCATACACGGCGCAAATGTTCCCGGCTGTCTCCGCTGTTGTGACTCCTCTAGTGAATTCAGAGAGAAGGCTACGTCGGATATGTTCCGAATTCTCCATTTGGTACTCCATTTCTTAGCCTCCACCGCTGCACTCACTACCTCCAAATGACAAAATAACAATATATAAACTCAAATAACAAAGGTGACTTACAAATAAAAAAATTACAATCCATAACTAAATCCAGAGCAACCGTAATACTAACATACAAAACAAAAACACTACGAACATATGCACCAACCTGATACATACGCATTTTTGCAGGATTTACACAATGTTTTCGAAATACGTGTTATCTCTCTTCGCTTTACCCTGTACACAATTCGAAAGGTAACAGTGACAAGGAACTATCATGTTATTCCCTAAATATCACTGTAAACAAACATTAAAGTGTGTAAAGAAAACGGTGGAAAGAGAACGAAGTTTAATCTTTAACGTACGCCAAACCGCACGTTAGTCAGGCAGCTTAGTTGGGCATTGGCCTGTAGTGTTCTATAAAATAACAGAAAATTCTATCAGTCAAACAAACATCTGAACTAGTTCGTAATTAAAGCAAGGGCAACTTTTTGGCGAATGCTTTGGATAGCCCTCTTATATCCCAAAAAAGTCGTCAAGAACGATGTTTTATATCATAGCTATGTGCAACAAATATTCTGTGCAACAGGACGTTCAAATCTTCGGAGAATATTCTATCGTACTTTTTATCGGTACATAGCGTAACGCATCGATTCCGGCAAACGATGAAGCTAATCACGAATTTCCCCCATCATCCTCTTAGCGGTACGCTCTTATCGTCTGCAACTAACTTGAACTGATCTTTATCAAACTCTGGAATAACCAGGAGATATTTTTGTGGCTATTATGTTTCCCAAGCTAACCGCGACTATAGCCTATATAAAGGACGGTGTGGGAGACCACCTCTAGCAGTTGCGTACCGCAGAAGCCGGCAATGCGTGCCACACTGTGCTTTGTCGCCGCCCTGCTGGGTGCGGTCAGCGCCCAGTGGGAGCCCAACGTCGTCGACGGCCGGTCGGCCATGGTCCATCTGTTCGAGTGGAAGTGGGTGGACATCGCGTCAGAATGCGAGAACTTCCTGTCGGCCAGGGGCTACGGCGGCGTTCAGGTGAGCCCGCAGTGTTTATGTCTCAGCAGTACACCTTTCAAAAGGCCTATCTCGAGCAGTCATGCAGGCCCTGGCTGCATAAATTTCGTTCTTTTCTACGCATTCCCAGTTCTCAGGTGACTCAGCTACCGCTTACCGTTAATCACCCTAGCGCTTAGGAAACCATACTTGGTTACGCTGTAAAGAATGAGACGATATTGTTGGATTTCGGTATAGCGTTATTACGATAAAATCTCTCTTACGGACAATCGTCATCTTCATGGATTATGGTGCTCTCCACTGGGGAGCAGAATGTGCGTGACTGCAACGCAGTAGCCAGACGTGAGTGCACTGTGAAGAGCTACAGACCAAAATAGTAGGCGCCATTATAGAAGCATTTTATGTCAGTACTGTGTCTGTGAGTCATTTGTTAAAGCTCTAGTAAGTACATATACTATTTAATCCGAAGTATCAGGGCACTTATTCGTGCACTTCGCCTTTATAACGGCTTGAACTATGTTGGCAACACTTCCAGTGGTGTCTGAATACCAGTGGGGAAATAGCAGCCCATTCTTCATCAAGAGCTGAAACCAGAGAGTGTAATAAAATGAAATATTTATTATATAGCTACCAGTTTAGGTGAGTCAGTGCACGATCTTCTGGCCTTAACTGACGCTGAAGGAGTTAACTCTAGTCCTATACGCAATTCATCAGTGGCCAATATCTATGAACTGCTTTCGTTGACTCCATGTAACAACAGTGTTGGCTCTCCAACCATCAAGTAGTGGATGATTGCGCACAGCATTAGACAAACACTAATCAGTTGATGTACTGAAGCAAAATATGTTACATTATTCTTCACTGTCAATTCGAGAGAAACTTTATTTCTTTATAAATTTCTGCGTCCGTATTCTTGAGCTCCATCTCGAATATAGAAAGATCAGCGAAACCATTATGACCATCGACCTACTATCGATATAAACCCTTCCAGGCGATAGCAAATAGCAACGTCACCTGGCGAGTAATGACTGCTAGTCAGACAGGCGCACGGTGCATTTAGTATCAGTGAGCGTGCTGTCCATGTGTAGAATAGGGAAGCAGCATGATCTATCTGAATTTGACTGACGGCAGACTGTGATGGCCCGAAGAGTCGGCTTGAGTATCTCGAAACTGCACTACTTTATCGGGCGTTTGAGGTGTGCTGCAGCGAGTGTCTTCAACGCGTGGAGAAACCAAGGTGAATCTACATCCATACGTCATAGGGTTAGGCGGCCACTCCTCAGTAAGATGTGGAACGTCGTAGGCTGGGCAGGCTGGTGAAGAGGGCCTGGTGGCGCACTGTGGCAGAGCTAATATCAGGCTTTAATTCTGGACAGAGTAGAGGTGTTTCAGAACACGCCTAACGAAGGGCCTCCGCAGCCGACGACTCAAGCATGTGCCAATGTTAACATCACGACCTCGGCAACTACGACTGAAATGGGCAAGCGACCATCGGCCAGCATACGTTGGCGCAGTGACAGAGCGTTGCATGGTCTGATGAACAGAATCGCGATACCTTCTTCATCGTGCCGATTGGAGGTTGCAAATCAGTCGTCTTCCAGGGGAACAGCTCCTTGAGACCAGTACGGCGGGACGGAGACAAACTGGAGGCGGCTCTATTATGCTCAGGGAAACATTCCCGTGCGCATCCATGGGCCCTGTGGAGCGCGTCCAAGCCACTATGACGGCCGAGGAGTATCGTACACTGGCTGCAAAGCAAGTACATCCGCCATGACGATCTTGTTTCCCGACAGCAATGGCATTTTTCAGCAAGATAAGCGCCATGTCACGAGCCCAGGAGGGTGATGCAATGGTTAGAGGAACAAAGTGGCGAGTTCCTGCTGATGTGCTGGCCCCCCAACTCGCCAGATCTAAACACGATCTGGGATGTGATTGAAGGTGATGTCATAGCTCACAGCCTCCTTCCCGGGAATTAGGTGATTTGTGTGTACTGATGTGATGCCATCTCCTTCCAGCGACCTGCTAAGGCCTCATTTCTTCCATACTATGATGCGTCGACACACCGGTTATTAGGTAGATGGTCATAATGTACTGGATGGCCAGTGTAATGAAGACTAACCAACTGATGTAATAAAGTAGACAATCTTACGTAGACGGAAGTAGTTCTCGTTTTTGGTGTTTAATGAAGTCTTTTTATACGTAACTGCAAGTGTCCACTGAACTAAATGTTATCTGTGGATTCTAGGCGCCGTCTTTTCGGAGTGCAAGAGAATATTAAAAGTTATTAGATTTCTACGATTCCAATAAGCTCTACGTGAATTAGGGAGACTTTATTAGGATTCGATCCCATCATTATCACCTGCACCACCATTAGTTCTACTAAGCAACTTTATCACTGCTGCTACTCTCTCTCAAGTCTCTGCAGTCCATGTCTCCTTCATCTTGCGTCTAGCCATCTGCTTTTTTTCCTTAATGAGGATTTCCACCGTCATTCTTTGTTCAAATGAGTCTTCCCTATTTGCCATTTCAATCAATTACAGTCATTTAGTTTCAGCTGCCCCATAATGGCAAACGGGTGAGGTGACCCAGTGGTAAGATATGGGTCAGATCCTCTTCTGGCCATCCAAATTTGTATTATCCATAGTTTTCCTAATTTCTTAAGGGAAAACCCGAGATGCTTTACTTTAAATGATTGCGACTTCTTTCTTTTCCCGTCCACACCCCATATGAGGGTGTGCTTCTTTTATCACTATAAGAAGGAAGTTAAATTTTAATTGTCCTTCCTTCTATAATTTTGTCGTTGTGGTCTTCAGTGCTGAGACTGGTTTGATGCAGCTCTCCATGCTACTCTATCCTGTGCAAGCTTCTTCATCTCCCAGTACCTACTGCAACCTACATCCTTTTGAATCTGCTTAGTGTATTCATCTCTTGGTCTCCCTCTACGATTTTTACCCTCCACACTGCCCCCCAATACTAAACTGGTGATCTCTTGATGCCTCAGAATATGTCCTACCAACCGATCCCTTCTTTTAGTCAAGTTGTGCCACAAACTTCTCTTCTCCCCAACTATATTCAATACTTCCTCATTAGTTATGTGATCTACCCATCTAATCTTCAGCATTCTTCTGTAGCACCATATTTCGAAATCTTTTCTTCTCTTCTTGTGCAAACTATTTATCGTCCATGTTTCAGTCCCATACATGGCTACACTCCACACAAATACTTTCAGAAACGACTTCCTGACACTTAAATCTATACTCGATGTTAACAAATTTCTCTTCTTCAGATACGCTTTCCTTGCCATTGACAGCCTTCTATAATACCAGCTTTAAATTCCATTAGTTATCTTATTTCTATGCCCATTATCCCTGTTCTCGGTATTAAGTAAAAGCGCGCACGCTATTCAATTTACATTGCTTTTATTTTCGCTTTGTTCTTGTTTATAATTTACCCACACCTACTTATACTTCCAAACTTCGTTCGATTTATTCTACCCTTAGTAGCGTAAGTTGTCTCTCTACTCCATAGTAGGGCTTTTATTACTACTCTACCTTGACCTACACTCTTCACAATTTCAGTTTATATGTTGCGTTTTTTTGTTATTTACACTTCTCGGTATTTACATAACTTACAGATCGTTATTTCTAGCCTTACCTGCAAGTCTTTCGTATTGTTTCCAGCTGCGACGAATTCTGTCTTGTCCGTGTATTTTACCAGAGACCACCGCTAGGACTCCTCTTTTAATCTACGAAACAAATAACACTTATAGGCAATACAGGGTACATTCGCCAACACGTATTCTCATGTCATGGCGTTTCATTACTCTGAAAGATAGGACGTTTCCAACATATGTGTTACAAAGACATATTTGCCGAGTAGTCTGGCGATCCCAGGGTGATGCAGTGCCATCTGGAGAGGATTACGTAATTGGGAGCAGAGGGGTATGCTGGCGGTGGAGTAAGATCTGGCAGGGTCTCCCACAAATGTCCTTTACAAAAAACATAGATAAAGATTGTACACAATGGGTTAGACTGTGCGATGCTCCAGTTCACCTCGAACACAGTTCACCTCGAGCAGAGGAATTCTAAACAAAAATCTGATCCCGCAGGTAGAAATATTCCTGATAGGCCATTAACCTGTCCAGGTAGAATATCAAAATGACTATAAATTCCAGTAAATTAATGCAATCGTTACCGACAGTTTAAAATAAGTTGTCATGAAAAAATAGTTACGAGACGATGCAATCAATAAAATCCAAAATGCAAAACATGGAACTCTTTCATCAAAGACGAGGGCCCTGTATTGTTTAACGGTTTCCAAAAAACGTCCTTTAATTTACAACACGAACTACTGCTAGTTTCGGTAATCTGAGGATTTGTGCCTCTCTACATTTTTCAAACTGTCATTGGAACTGTTGTAGACACGTACATGCCATTAAAAATCCCTATCTCCCCTAGTCAAACCCACCTCGTGAGAGTGTGGTATGAGGCACACGTTTCGTAGCAACCATGTTTGTTCTTCCAGGTATCCCCGCCCAACGAGTACATGGCCATCACCAGCAGCAACAGGCCGTGGTGGGAGCGCTACCAACCTGTCTCCTACAGGATTGTCAGCCGCTCCGGATCCGAGGCCGAGTTCGGCGACATGGTCAGCCGCTGCAACAATGTCGGAGTTCGGTAAGTCTGCTCTCAGTGATTCCAATTCTGAATTAAGCCGTCTTCGTTATGGCAGCAAACGGACACCATACCACAGCTGGCTAGACGTGTACGTTATTACGGCAACAGCCATTCTGTTCCAAGCATCGTTCGATCTATACTTGAGTATTGCTCATCAGTGTGAGTTCCGTACCAGGTCGGGTTGACGGAGGAGATAGAGAAGATCCAAAGAAGAGCGGCGCGTTTCGTCACTGGATTATTTGGTAGGCGTGATAGCGTTACGGAGATGTTTAGCAAACTCAAGTGGCAGACTTTGCAAGAGAGGCGCTCTGCATCGCGGTGTAGCTTGCTGTCCAGGTTTCGAGAGGGTGCGTTTCTGGATGAGGTATCGAATATATTGCTTCCCCCTACTTATACCTCCCGAGGAGACCACGAATGTAAAATTAGAGAGATTCGAGCGCGCACGGACGCTTTCCGGCAGTAGTTCCTCTCGCGAACCATACGCGATTGGAACAGGAAAGGAAGGTAATGACAGTGGGACGTAAAGTGCCCTCCGGCACACACCGTTGGTTGGCTTGCGGAGTATAAATGTAGATGTAGATGTAGATGTACTTTTCTGACATAGTATTTATGGCTTCACGGTGGTATATACTTACAAAACATGTGTAACGAATTTCATTCATAGCTCGCAATGCAGCGATAACAGAAATGTATGTCGTATTCAACAATGAGTGCGAATGACCTCTTGGTATTCCGTATTCTTATAGTAGAGATATTTCATAATTAATCTTACTATTGTGATAACCACAACCAAGATGAAAATAGCCAGCGTGGTACCTTATCCTGCTTAACCATATGGAACCGAGCGTATTAGAAAAGTTTCCAAGATCCAGAGGCATTCACACAAACAACGTACAATAATGTGCTTGACTATCGTGCACGGAATCCTTGTAAGTTCTCTAGTAACGTTTCTTCTATCGTACCGTTCGTCTTGAAGATGAAAAAACACTGAAATATCTAGGAATGAGAAGGTGAGACTAGATTATGTCAGTTTCCAGCTGACAGTGCCGCCATCGGAGATATAAATGTCCTCGCACTAGGTAAAAATATGAAGGTAAACAGTTTTCCACTTACATCCTGAAGCATCTCTCACTTTGTTATACTCAGAGCAGTAGTTTTAACGTTCTTGGTTTACTATTATTGCGTCAGAGAAAGATTAATTGTACACCGTTTGTATTTCCACATTCCATTCAATAGTAATTTATACTTACATTTACAAGTTATACCGACGAAAGATGAAGGTAGGCATTAATATGCAAAAATATTGGTTTCTAACCGTGTATATTCCATTATCAATTGTACTAATAAGTGTATTTCGCAGACTTTAGCAGAAAAGTAAACTGTATTACGTTGACACAGACAGTTTCAACTGATTAGTTTTGAACCCTTCTTTGTGGCAGAATCTACGTGGACGCTGTCATCAATCACATGAGTGCCTCATGGGACGGTCTGAGCGGCGTTGGCGGCAGCAAACCGAGTGGATACAACTACCCAGACGTCCCATACACGCAATCTGATTTCCATTACCCACCGTGTACCGTGAACAACTACCAAGACGCTACCAACGTAAGTAGTTAAATATTTCAATGTAGAAAAAGAGAATATCGATTTTTCTGTAGCGGCTATCAAACATCACCGATAATAGATCTCACTCTTTCTATTGTAGATTAATTTTTTATGCTTTTACGCTTCAGTTTGAATTCAAGCGAAGTACAAGGCACTATTGACTAAAGAGTAGCTTCAATGGAAATCAAAGCAAATATAATGTTCCAAGATTCTAAGCTAGCGTTAATGCCTCTTTGGAACTCACAAAAGTTGGGCAGTCTACCGTATTTAATTTAGAAAATATTTTACCATCGTGGTCACGTGCCTATCTTAGTGAGTTTACCTTTACGACGGGGGAAAAGTTCATATGAGCTAATGGTCTATCTATCATATAAAAGTCAGCTCAATCTGATTTCTTGATTTGTTAATGTGTTTCTGGGACGGAGCGTGTAGCCAACTGAACACATGCGGAGGCGAATGTTCAATATCACGCAAGTATTAACCCAAACGATCACTTTAATGTAATCATTCTGGTGTTGGTCAGAAATTATGGGGAGAGATCATAGAAACCCTTCTAAATTATTTGTTGCCCTCCGATATCAGGCAAGCGTACCGGCATGCCGCTGTCCACATATGTGGCCTCAGTGTGTAACTGAGTAGGTCATTTGAAATATGTAGTGGATCAGAAAATAACAGGACGCTGGTACTGTTCCTATTCATTCTCATTCTGTACCAGAAGAATCTTTTATTTGTTAATATTTGGCTTATAATTACTTTCTAGGATATGACTGGGATATATTACTAACTCATACAGGTTGTCTCATTTATCTTGACCACCACAAATAACTGTTTGTCCAAATGCAAAATACAAAATTCTTCAAGCAAATGTTCTTTAGCCGTCAGGAGGACATCAATCAGCATGATTGCCTTCATTGTAGCTTTGTTTTTTACAAGGATATGAACAGCACTATGCCTTTTTTAAATGGCACCCTGGATTTTTTATTTGGTATATTCATTTCCTCTCCTAAAGACCTATTCCAAAATGTATCGCAGTGTACCATTCACTGAAATACAACGTTGTTAATTACATAACACGACACTGACTTTGAGCCTGGAATCACCAACTTGCTGGAGTTGTCAGAAAACAAATGACAACCAAGTAAAAACATAACACAAAATTGACTTTTGGGTCTCTTGTACCATTGACCAGGAGTAGAACATTCAAAGGTACTCCATGTGGTGACCCAGGACCTCGATACACTGATGCACTCGTTGAATGAAAGAATTATTTACTGCTTCCAGTGTTGCCTGCTGAAGAGAATTACAAACAAGCACGATACGTTCCTGCGTGTCCTCTGGAGTTGGAATATCGCGACAGACAACGTCTTTAATGCATCCCCAATAAAAAAGTTCGGAGGATTTCAATCAGGAGACCTAGCAGGCCAAGTAACTGTTCCTCCTCGAACAATCCATCTGGCAGGATGCCTTCGGTTCAGAACACGACGTACTCGCAAAGCATTGTGTACAGGACATCCATCGTGTTGATACCACATAATCATTCTGGTTCACAGCGGCACATCATCCAGAAGAGGAGGAAGAATTCGACTGAGGAATTTTACATACGCTGTGCCCATACCATTGATGAAATAATGCTCAATAATTGTAGTACCAAGCATCCTACACCAGACGTTCACTCTCCATTGACGCTGATGTTCCACCTGTCTAAGCCATAGTGGGTTGTCGCCGGACCAATAATGCATGTTCCTTGTATTTACCCGTCCTTTGTTTGAGAAGGAACATTCATCGGTAAATAGAAGATTGGAGAAGAAGTTCGGGTTGGCGAGGATTTGCTGCTGTGTCCACTGACAGAACTGTACACGATTCTGGAAATGATTCCCATGCATCTCTTGATGTAGGTGTACATGGTAAGGATGGAACCGGTGACGTGTAAGAATACGATGTACACTGGTCTTAGGAATGCCAGTCTTGTGTTCAAGCTGTCGTGTGCTCACATGTGGATTCATGGCAACGGAAGCGAGAACAGTAACTTCGGCCGCTTCGTATGTGCGAGTGCTAAGACGATTGCGTTGTTGTGGGTTGAAACTTCCCGTTTTCTGAAGCGTCGCAACAAGACGAGAAAACATCCGTCGGGAAGGTAGGTTCTTGTCAAGATATCGCTCTCTGTACAGTTCCTCTGCCTGCGTAGCATTTCGCCTACCTTCAACAACAACAACAACAACAACAACAACAATAAAAGAAATGTTATGTCGATGCAGTTTGTACGAAGGACAGCCTTTACTGTATGCCTACTCTGCACAACAGTATTTAAAAGGACTAACTTACTGTTCTAAATGAAACCGTACATAAGAAAACAGTATTGCAATTAATCAATTACTATTCTGATAGCTAACATTCCCCATAGATGAAGCATTTCTACCTTCTCTTCGCTGGTGTACGTTCTACTCACACAACTCTTCAACTGAAGGTGGTTGACGGAGTGGCGGGTGTGCATTCTCCTTATGTTTATATTTGTGCTCTGTCAACGTGAGCACGTGGATGTGTTCCATTACCCCGAATACCTTAACCAAGCGCTGGAAGCGTCAACGTCAATGTCATGTTATGTAACTAATAACGCTGTGTTTCAGTGACTGGTACTGTGTGATAGATTTTTGAATAGGTCTTTAAGAGAGGCAATGAATTACCGAATAAAAAATACAGAGTGCCAATTAAAAAAGTCATACCCCTGTTCATATCTTTGTAAAGACCAAAGCTACAACGAAGGCAATCATGCTGACTGATGTCTCCCTGACGGCTATAGAACATTTGCTTGAAACAGTTTGTAATTTTCATCTGGACTAACATTTATTTAGGGTGGTCAAGATAAATGGGGCACCCTGTATATTATTACCGAATTTGTACGAGTGTTAAAAATCAGTAAATAGCAGAATATTCTCTACACATATTTGTTAGCATTTAAATTGTTGGACAGCTCTGAGTCAGTGTTTGGAGTGAGTACAATTATCATTTCTCACCACAGGTACGTAACTGTGAACTTTCTGGTCTCCACGATCTGAATGACGGATCTGAGTCTGTGCGTGGAAAGATTGCCGCCTACATGAACACTCTCATCGGCAAGGGAGTTGCTGGTTTCAGGTAGGTTCACCGAGCAGAAATTTTGTGTGTGTTATGTAACTATAGCACATAAAAGGAAATGTGTCACCAGGAAATTCTGTGGGCCTTGATCCGATTTGCTGTACGTTACTCAGAGAATGCGCAGCAGGTGATTTAGAGTGACTATTGCTTTCTTTTCTTTTTTTTTGTAAAAGAACAGTTTCTTTGAAAAATGTATACATCAGCCATGTAAGTGGATAAGTTATCAACTTGGAAGATAAAGTCCCTATTTTATAACATAAAACTGTTTCATGGATGCTACCTGCCATGCCAATAAATTTTTGGTAAGTCGGTTAGAGACCTTATATTAAAATTAAATATTTTTCGAAAGTGTTTGACAGAATATGTATATTTCTGGATAATGTCAGCAAAAATAAATATAAGAGTCAATGTAAGAAGAACTAGAAAAGATAGGCCTGAAAATTTCACGCTTATTTGTTTACCACCCGGTTAACAGCTCTGTCTGTCACGGTGTTATTTCTCCTCTTCAGAATTGACGCAGCTAAGCACATGTGGCCCGACAACCTGGCCATGATCTACAGCCAGCTGAGCGATCTGGACAGCGGTGTATTTGGAAGCGGGAAGAGACCTTTCATCTACCAGGAGGTCATTGATCCTGGTGAGACATTAAACATATCTGACAGGGTGTATACTGAAACAGCATATGTTACAAAGGTCAGGAAGTATATGATGTGGTTTTCTTTTCATTTTTAGGCACTGAAGCGGTCAAGAAATCTGAATATGTCGGCCTTGGAAGAGTGTGCGAATTCCAGTATGGAACCGAGCTAGCAAAGTGCTTTAACAGACAAAACCAGCTGAAGTGGCTAGTCAACTTCGGTAAGAAAAATTATCTCACAACGCATGTCCTCAACTTTTAATTTAGAAATGATAGAGTTTACGTGATGCGACCAACATCCGTCTGATTCATATCTTCAAATGTTTTCTATAGTCATTAGAGATATAATCAGTTCCTATGCGTGATGCTACAGGGGTAACACTTGCACCTTGGCGACATGTGGTATAGACATTACATCCTATAATGAAATTTGCTGTTTGATTAATGATTTCTAGTTTACAGCTTGTGATGGCTAATTTTACACTCACGGCATGGCACGGAACATCACACGAAGATAGTGATGTATTCATCTCGTTGACAGATTATACACTGTATGTTATGCAGCTGTCTTGATGTCGTGAAATGGCTGGTATCTTCTTCTTCCTCTGGTGCTTCTAATGCGTCAATTATTATGTAAACCCTTCTCATCTAGCACCGAGCCCAGCTTTTGTTCCTCCTCTAAATGTTTCCAGTATTTACCTTTCCGTTCCCCACGTGTAACACATGCACAGTGCTCATTTTTTCTGTCCATTTAACGCCTGAAATGCTTCTCCAAATTCACATCCGGAAAGCATCGAGGTAGTCGTCCTCTCTCCCTCGCAGTGTCCGTGGTTCTGCAAAGTAAGAACAACAAGTCATACAATACAGTTCACTACAGTTTTCCTTAACAGCTATTTTAATGGACCATGGGAAATGCTTCCTTGTGTAAAATATTTATTTCATAACACGTATTCTTGTTTTTATTACTTGGTTACATGCCGTGTCACTGGTTATTTTACATCCTAGCTACGTAAAGTTATCAAATTCTTTCACTAAATTATTAGAAACTTTCACTTTTACCTTCTTTCGTTCTCTTGTAAAAACCATTGCGTCAGTAGTCTTTACATATATTTTAGTTCCATATTCTTCACAACTAGTTTTTCAGTTCCTTTAAAATACTGTTAAGTGGGTTTTCATTTTCACTTAGTAATACCATGTCATCAGCAAATCTTACACATTTGATTATTTTTTCTTGTACTGTCAAATCACTCTTTTGTTGAAAGCAGTTTTTAACAGTTTATGTGAAAGAAAAAAGACTTGTCTAACCCCTCTCGCAGTTTCATTTGTATCTGTCACCTCAATCTTTTTCTTACTCTTACCTTTTGTGACTTGTCGCATGGTTTCTGTATGATGCAGTACAAGGCGCTTTATTCTCTGCATCGAATTTCAGGTGAAGAGTGGGGTCTAGTAGCCGGAACCAGTGCCCTTGTGTTCATCGATAACCACGACAACCAGAGAGGTCACGGAGGTGGTGGCAGCGTCATCACCTTCCAGACCCCTAAGCTGTACAAGGTAGGTTCCTCTCTTGTAACAGCTCGCAAAAGTAACTACTTTCATACATCAGTATTTTTGGACGTGTGTTGCAGATAACTCACTTTACCGAGACATGCATCTCTCTTTGAGTTAATAATCTCAACAATCATCACCTGAGTTGGTACCAATTTTATATGACGAAGAAAATTAAATATCACGCTTAATACACCAGCACCAACATCCCAGACTTCACTTTTTTGCTCAATGTAGCGCACTTATTACGTTTTGGTTGCAATGCGAGGAAGGACTGAGCCATGAGGGATCGACCATCCTTGCTAACGTCCATACGTGTCAACGTAATTTATTAAACTCACAACTACTACAATGGAAACAGATTACGTTAATTAAAAAGTAAACACCATCCAAGCGGCATGCAGTAAACAATACATCCAAAACAGGAGCTTAAGTCCCACGTGTGTGAACCCAGAAGGACTAACGTGCTGCCTCACGACAACAATGTTAAATTACACAGCAATATGCTTTCGTCGAGCAGGAGACAAAGGGGGCTTTACAGTGCGACAATGAAAAAATGGTTCAAATGGCTCTGAGCACTATGGGACTTAACATCTCAGGTCACCAGTCCCCTAGAACTTAGAACTACTTAAACCTAACCAACCTAAGGACATCATACACATCCATGCCCGAGGCAGGAGTCGAACTTGCGACCGTAGCGGTCGCGCGGTTCCAGACTGAAGCTCCTAGAGCCGTTCGGCCACACTGGCCGGCAGTTTTTGATTGTCTAGGAGGTTGTGGTTACGTTTAGATTTCCAGTGAAGATATCTTTGTGATTGTAGCAGCTCTCTAAGACGTCTGTTGAACTTGTTCGATTGGTGCTCAAGATTTTCGGTACTGGAGATAAAGTCTCCATGTTGACCGCTCAAGTAATCTGAAATCTGTTTTTCTGTTGCTCTTGTGAAGCAAAACTATCCGCCTACCGTACGTTAACACACAGAAAATTGCTGCATTTTTTCTCGACGCAAGATGATCTTGTCCCACACAGAGATTGTGCTTACAGAGAACTATGCCAGTAAATTTCTTTCCAGTTTCTCTCCCTATCGTAGAGTTCCAGAAAAGCCCCTTGGACGCTACATTTGCCTTGAACTTGGCATCTTGGTCTTTCGTTCAGTTCATCTGCTCATCCATAATAATGCGGACATACTCGTACAGAGAAACGTTCGCTGCACTTTTGCTGAGCTTCTCGACCGTTACGTCCTGCTGCTGCATTAGGAAAGAACAGGTGTCGCAGTTCTCTCCACGTGTATCGCTTCACGTTGCGTAGTGAAACAGTAAGAGGGGCAGTACAACGCTACATGCTACATGCTATTCAGTGGCTCCGTACGAACGCAAGGCTGTCATAAAACAAAGCCTGAATCAACTTTGGTGTAGCAGTGTTTGAAGAAGGAGAATTTTTAGTCCCTTCTCCACGGGCGTATTTCCATAGGTCTAGTGCTCTCTAATATTCTTTTCCGGCACCTGATTGCTTAACGAAATATATTTGTATATGTATATGTATTTGTATTTGTATATGTATTTCACTTGTTGTAAAGTTTTCCCCAGATCTTACACAAACTATGGTAAGATTCAAGTAGAAGAAATCCATAAAATTATTTGGATTAAAGTTTGATAAGAAACCCAGTCGAAACTGCAAAATTACCTACACAAATATTTAGTTGTAATGCGAATTTTATCAAACTTTTTTTGATTTGTGTATTTCCACCCTCACAATTTGGTCTACCACTAATGTGACATACCACTACCTATAATAACAAGTGTAGAATTGCAGTTGTGTATGCTGAACCATAAACAAAGTGCATGTCTCGCAGTTCTCTCCGTATGCAGTGCTACGTGTTGCTGAATGGAATAAAATCATTAGAAAAACTGTAATTAAACCCGCTTATGATATTTATCAGTTGATAATATTTTCAGATGGCGAACGCCTTCATGTTGGCGTGGCCGTTCGGCTTCCCACGAGTGATGTCCAGCTACGAGTTCAGCAGCTCAGATGACGGACCCCCACAGGACAGCAACCAGGCCATCATCACTCCCACCATCAACTCTGACGGCTCCTGCGCCCGCCCGTGGGTGTGCGAGCACCGCTGGAGGCAGATATACAACATGGTCGGCTTCAGGAATGTCGCTGGAAGTAAGTACATACTGTCATTTGGCCCGTGCTCTGGATAACTTCGTATGTATTTCTAAAGGATTATTTTTTCTAGCAAATTGGTATCGTCCATTCACGACATTTTTCTTACATTTCTTATAAGTAATTTCTCGAGATGTATGAGTGTGGTGTGTACATACCAAGTGAAATTTTTGTTTACGCGAACGAAGAAACGAAACCTAGTCTACGCCATAAGCACGTGAAACGTCTCTAACCCACAGTGGAGTAGGATTTAAATTTCAGTTTTGCTGTGAGTTCTTCTGTAACGGCTTTATATCATTGAAAATACATCGTTGAAATCTAGCCCTATCTGTAATGTTGGTAGCTTTCAGTGGCTCAGCTGGTAAACCCATACTCAGCACTACATATTTGTAACTAGATGTGGCTCGGTTAATATTTGCTCATCTCTTCTGAGCAATCCGGCTTTCACAGAACACATCTCATTAACGACATATTTGGATAGTGAGTATTGTCCACAAGAAATATCTGAGTCCGATGCCGAAAGTATTTCAGCAGCTGTCGTCACCGTCTTCTCTTATGCACCTCTGAGAGCACTTACTAGCATGCATGAGATGTTTCTGGGAGTGTCATCGCAAGAGAAATAGTTATTATCTAGAAATGTAATCACAATTCTCAGGGATTGTAGCCTTGATAGTTAAATGATAGAGTTAATATTGACTTCGACGCAACAAATAATTCAGATTTTAATTCCGTTATTTTGATGTAACCTGACAGTTTATAATCTAGTATTCCGACATGATTGTACTATTGCAGCGTTCCATACGTGTGCTGTAGCTTAGTTAACGGTCTTTGTCTATTGCCGATGAAGATGGACGTGGTCTTAACATTTTGTTTCTTGAGTAAATTCAAGCTCTAAAAAGGAACGTACCTTCAGCGTTCAATGAAACAGGAGCGAAGAAAGAGGAAAGCATTTATGTGAATTCTCAAGTACCGTAAGACGACGAATTAGTATTTTCAGGTACATTGTTGAAATATCTAAACTGACAAACGCTTACAGATTGGAAGATGACCCCCAAATACCCCGCGCTCCATAGGCAGGTGGAATGGGAAGAATCCTTCTATGTGCCACAATGGTACATACCCTTTGTCACGCAGTACACAGAAGTTTTCAGAGTTAGAATGAAGTGTATGGTGCCCGAGGAAGAGAAACCGTGTAAGAGAGAAGCAGCCTTCCAGAGAACGGCATGGACAGAATGACAATGAATAAACCAATCGCAGTCTAAGTTTCAGAACGGAAGAAGATGGCCGCTACTCCACACACAAACCGGCTTGATATCCTGACCTGGCGAGGATCATAGCTACCAGCGATTCTGCACGCTAAATGCTCTGCTAGAATTAGTAGACTTGTTTTGTCGTGGGGAGCCGTGCCAGTGATGTGTGAGCATCATAAACGTTCCTTAAGCCTAGACTGAGTTCTATACCAGACGTGAAGTATCAGCATATCTCATTAATCAAGTTTCTTACACAAACAGCAGCATTACAATAACAGTAAGCAACGTTGTTACACTCTCTGTTATTGGAGGTCGTTTCCCTTTTCTTGATTTTGCTCCAAACCATCTTCACATAGTCTTTTCCTCTTTTTCCCATCGATCTATGATAATTTTTCATTATCATACGTTAGTCTGTTTTTTTCTGTTACAAGGAGAGACACAGAAGCTGCTGTTGCTACTAGACTGGGTACGCAGTGTTGTTCCAGTGGACAGCGTAGAAAATCCCTGGCGGGCAGTAGGAGAACTGTTGCCGCTAGCGTAAGAGATTGTCGTGAAGAGCGTTATGTGACCAGAAACATTAGATACGATGCCTGATACAACATTTTTCTCATACATTGTTTTCCTCACACCAGCTTCATTTTATATGTCCGTGACTTGCTCACTGGCCTGGAAAAATTCTAAATGATATCCCTTAGCACGTCGTTAATATTCATTAAACACTAATCACCGGTGGCTACAGACAAGTGTAATACATACCAGCCTCTGGCAGGCACTTAAGTGTGATTTGTAGAGTATCAATGTAGATGTAGACACAATGAACTGTTATCTCTGGAGCTTTATGTATTGTCGCTAAACATTAAACGATATTATCGTGAAATAGGGAGAGAGAGCCAAGGATACTATGTACGAATCGGCGTGTCTGTCATTAAAACAAATTTCAATCACTAACTTTTACCTGAGAGAATGAAGGTGTGTTGTTGGCGCCCACCTATAGAAGGAGAAATGATCGTTTTTCCAACACGCTTTTCGCCGGCCGGAGTGGACGTGCGGTTCTAGACGCTGCAGTCTGGAGCCGAGTCACCGCTACGGTCGCAGGTTCGAATCTTGCCTCGGGCATGGATGTGTGCGATGTCCTTAGGTTAGTTAGGTTTAATTAGTTCTAAGTTCTAGGCGACTGACGACCTCAGAAGTTAAGTCGCATTGTGCTCAGAGCCATCTGAACCAAGCCAACACGCTTTTCGAGTGTGGAATGGCAGAGAAGTAGATTTAAGGTGGTTCCATGAACCCTCTGGCAGGCACTTAATTGTGAATTGCAGAGTAATCATGTAGATGTAGATGTAGATGTTACAGACAAATCCAGTACATGACATTTTCGATCGTTATCTTTGCAGCTACCGAGGTTGCCAACTGGTGGGACAATGACAACTACCAGATAGCCTTCTCTCGAGGCACTGTAGGCTTCATTGCCATCAACAACGAGGCCAATGCGGACCTGAAGCAAACCCTACAGGTATGCCCAGTGTTAAGATGACTTGCTGTGCCCCGAAATGTGGCACGGTGCAGTGAAAGTAACGAGGCGCTCTCATGTTATTACAGACTGGTCTTGCGGGAGGCACCTACTGTGACGTCATTTCTGGTGACGTGAGCGGCAGCAGCTGCACAGGCAAGTCAGTCACCGTGAACTCTGACGGAACCGCCTACATCGAGATCCTGGTCTCGGAAGACGACGGCGTTCTCGCCATCCACACTGGTGTAAGTAAACTACAGTGCTAATTTCACCTGTCGCACTTAATTCTCTCAAATCGGGTTTCATTCAGTAATAGACGAGCTTTCGAGCAAAAAGTTGCCGTTATGGTGGACGTGACTCTACCATTCTCGAATTCTGTCGTTGCGGTTGTTGTGTTCTTCAGTCCGAAGACTAGTTTAATCTAGCTCTCCATGCTACTCCATCCTTTTCAAGCTTCATCTCCTAGCAACTATTGCAACTTCCTTGTTAATGAGTCTGCTTACTGTATTCACCCCTTCGTCTCTCTCTACAACTTGAACTCCACGCCCTTCCGTCCAGTACTAAATCCGTGACCCCTTGAGGTCTCAGAATGTTTGCTATGAACCGAACCCTTCTTACAGTCAAGTTTTGTCACAAATTTCTTTTCTCCCCAATTCTGTTCTCCCCTCATTAGTTACGTGATCTGCCCATTCTGAGGCACCACACTTCAAAACCTTCTATTCTTGTCATGTCTAAACTTTTGTAGTCCATGCTCCACTTCCATACATGACTGCATTCCGTACAAGTACTTTCAGAAGAGACTTCCTGGCACTTAAATCTATACTCGTTGTTACCAAATTTCTCTTTTTGAGAAAAAATTTTCTTGCCATTGCTAATTTACATTTTATATATTCTCTAATTCGACCATAACCAGTTAATTTTCTGCCAAAATAACAAAATTCATCTACTACTTTAAGTGTATCATTTCCTAATGTAATTCCGTCAACATCACCTGATTTGATCCCAATACATTCCATTATCCTTGTTTTCCTGTTCTCGGTGTTCATATTATATCCTCTTCTCAATACACTGTCCATTTAATTCAATTTCTCTTCCAAGAGCTTTGCTGTCTTCGACAGAATTACAATACCATCAGCAAACCTTGAAGGTTTTTATTTCTTCTCACTGAACTTTAATTCCTACTCCAAAATTTTCTTTTGCTTGCATTACCGCTTGCTAAATGTAAAGACTGAATAACATAGGCAATACGCTACAGCCCTGTGTCACTCCCTTGTCAACCACTGATGTGTCACTCCCTTGTCAACCACTGATTACCTCTCATGCCCCACGACTTAGCTGGCGTCTGGTATATGTACATGTCGTAAATAGCCTTTTGCTCCATGTATTTTACCCCTAATACAACCAGAATTACAATTATGGAGAAATCATGAACTATGACGTGCATATTTTACTGAAGCAAGATCGATGTTACGAGACTACACAGTCTTCAGCATGAAATCTATTACAGTTACTGTGCTCAACCGAATTCTCACAGAGTCGCTACGAGAGTGTTAAGCGTTTGGTATTTTATCACAGGAAAAATCTGTGCATCAATCGCCAAGTACACTCTTCCAATTGTTTATCACTTAAAAGTGGAGATCTCATATCGTAAAACTTCACATCACACAATACCGACATCTCATTCTAATACGAGCTGCAATGCCCTGAAACGTTCAGTGGTCGCAGGTGTGCTTTCCTTTTGCTTAACAGTGTAGTGGAACTATGCTGCAACGGCGTATGCAGGAGAATAGATCTGTGAATAGAAAATTCGTCATATGATCTTCAGGAAATCGTATCTCCTGGGGCAGAAGTGAAACGTCGGACCAGAATAATGTTTACCCTATCGTACGACTACAGCATAACAACTTATCCACTACTTGGTGCATATGACGGAGTGCTGCATTTGCTTATTAAAAGTAAACTGTATGATATTGCGTCTGATTTACACTACAGTTGGATACGCATCGCGAGTATACTGATTGCTAATGTTTATTTACAAATTTTTGCAAACTATATTTCAAAAGTTTGAAATTGGTTGTTGTTACAGTCATCACCTGTTCATATTTGCTATACTGTCTGAAGAATGGTTAGCTATTGAGAAGAACAAAAACTTCTGTTAGTGTTTGAACAGACATTCAAAGAAAATGAAGAGTAATCGCTTTCATCGTCATTCACTCAACTCTTTTCTGTTTTATTACAGTCAAAGGTCGCGTAAACATCTTCAGCGGAAACTGTGGATCAAAGAGACATGTGCTGCGTCATCGCTGAGAGACTGAAGAGACTTTGTGCCACTAGTAACTTGCATAAATTGTATTACTTTTATAGATTCTCTGGCTGATGTAACATGACACTTTGAACTCAGTAATAAAAACTTTTTTCTGTTTGTTGCTTGTAACATGTAAGCCGTGTCTTTCATATCCATTAAACGTTTCCTCTTTCTTCTGAAAACAAAAATACATTCTGTCTTTGTCAAGTATTAGTTCTGGGAAAGCAGTATTGGGACTGAGAAGGGCGATGAGGCCGGGTCTGGCCTGAACAAAAGCAATGTAGTCAAGAACGATAATATGTACAATAAAATGTTTATGTTTCTAAAGACAGATTAGTGAAGAGACAAAGAAGAAATATTATTCGGAATAGTAGTTTGTGGTGACAAACAACTGTAAAAAAAATTAATTACTTGAACAGTAACTTAATGATTTTAAATTTGTTTGCCTATCTGCTTTTCGATACCACAATTCAGTGCTCCATATATCTGTGTAGGATACTAAGATACTGCTAAGGAGAACTGTAGTTACTCATTGGTTACTTAAGGAACACGATTTTTAACACACATTCATCGTCATAAAAAGAGTTGCAGGAGAGGGTTTTGGACAAGGCGAGCTGCGATAATTTTGGCAGGTAGGTACACAGTACTACAGATGTGAAATGATTACACGTTCAGTTTTGGAGAACCAAACATATTGTGCCACACGGCCACAAAACGTACATATTAGTATGGCAGTGAACACAAGCGTTCAGACGTCACGGCAACAAGTTGTACTGGTCTCGGATGTGGTCGGTTGACATTCCATCCCATGCCGCTTGCACCTGAGCTCGCAGATCACACAGGTCGGTGGATGCACGTGGAGTTTATATCGTGGAGGGATCAGGCTGTGCCACTGGTCAAGGTGGACCATCCACAGCCGGAAGGTATGTAATGTAGCAGTGGTAAGAGGACGAACGTTGTCCTGTTGAAACAGGAACGGCAGAGCTACCAGTTGCAGGGTGTCATGCATGTACTGTGCAGCTATCACAGAGCACTGTAAGCTACTGCTTCCCACACCATTACATCACATTGGCTGGTTGATGGGAGCCCATAAACCGCTTTTCGTGGCGCTCTCCATTGCGCCTCCAGATATGGACCCGGTGGTTGTCGCCTCCAACGCAGAATCTAGGCTCACCCCAAATATGCAGTGGTGTGAGTGGCAGGCTTCATAACGGTCGGCGCGCGGCGTGTCCTGTTTTATGCAACTGCCTGCAGAGGTACTAGCAGTTGAGGGGTATTGCATGCAAGGCAAGGCAGAACAGCTCGGTAAACGCCCCCCCCTCCCCCCCACCCACTGTTGCCGTTGCATCGGTCCACTCGTTGTGGCATGCATGCCTTCCTGCATCCGTAGCCACCAACAATAAGCAATAGTGATGTTCAAACGAACAGTGTGTAGTGCAGTATGATGATACGATCTCCTAGCCTCCCTCAGCACCACGGTAGGGCCACTCTTGAACTCGTCTGGCTGGGGAAACTGCTGTCGAGTGTGTCACTTGGTCATAGTGCACGCTTAGGTGACGCTGTAACGATACTACGTCCGTCGTATTGGCCGGCAAGGCCGTTTGGGACTCTCATATATCAGCAAATATGAGCATGACTTTATGGCGCCAGTCATGCTCACCAAGTATGCAGTTCTAAGACATAGCGAGGGATGCTGGATGTTCAGCAACGATTTAATGTTTCAGCAGAAGATGTACCCCGTGTCAACCAAGAGTCCCGATTCTCCTGGAAGAACTGTCTAATGAACATGCTTCTAGCTCAGCCAGTAAGTGATCCTCCGTATTCCTGAGCAGCTGTCTCAGTTGCCACTCCACCCTCACTAGAGAACTACTGTCTCACAAGAAGCACTCTTTTCACGGCATCCAAGTTCAACACAGAGTGAACAAAGGTTTCGAACATAATGTAAAGTTGTAATAGTGGACTCTTAAAGGCTTACCGAACTTGACGGCTCATGTAAAAATGTCGTGTTGTGGCCATTGGGACATTGGTCTTTAGCAGCCCTCAGCGACATTGTGACACCAATAAATGTAATTAAAAGAATAAATAATCTTACGCCCAAGATCAGAAACAGTGCAGACATTGTTATGAAATCCTGATAAGTTGGAGCAGGACTCCAGCAACGAGGATTCATTACGAACTGAACTATGTATACCGTGTGAGTCACTAACTGTTACCACCTAGATTAACTCCGAAAGTATAATAGTAGCTGAAACGCTTGTGGGACAAATGTCGAATGGGGCAACGGGGGCCATAATATGACGTTGGTTTTTTGTTGCTAGGTGGGGTCGCTTCAGAGATATGAAGGTCAACTTTGTTTTTTTAAATGGGATGCTATAGTTTGGTACTTATTTTCTGAGAGCGGCTATCGAGACGCATCCAATGATAATGTCCATCTACAGAAGGTGTTCGAAGTGATAACCATTCGTATCATTGCAGTGCTACAATCTTTTTATTATGGATTGAGTGGTATTCTTTATCACTTAGGCAACTATCAAAGCACATGCTCTGACATTTCTCTCTCGTATATCGTGCAAATAGTAAATATTCGCCGAATACGAAGTATCCATCTAATGTGTTATTGACATTAAACACCATTTTACGGTTTCGGAATACTACACTAATAGGAACGGTAAGACTAGTGTCGTAGAATCAAGCGAATGTGAATGATGTATTCCTTCGAAGAACAGGTCGATATGTTTCTCATTTACGGAGAATGCCAACGAAAATCAGTGAGAGCAAGAGACTTATACTCTGAGAGATATCCTCAACGTACTCACCCGACACGTCGTACATTTAAATATGTGTAAGATAAATTGAGAACAACTGGATCTTTAACGCATCGGATACATATCCGGAAAAGGAAAGTTACTAACGAGGAAACGAAACTTAGTACTCTTTCCACTTTGATTCGAGATCCTTGTGTTAATTGGCGAAGCCTGCCGCGGTGGTCTAGCGGTTCTAGGCGCTCAGTCCGGAGCCGCGCGAGTGCTACGGTCGCAGGTTCGAATCCTGCCTCGGGCATGGATGTGTGTGATGTCCTTCGGTTAGTTAGGTTTAAGTAGTTCTAAGTTCTAGGGGACTGATGACCATAGATGTTAAGTCCCATAGTGCTCAGAGCCATTTGAACCATTTTCTGAATTCGCATCAAATCGCAATGGAATTTGGCATGAGCCAGAGTAGTGTTGTTCGTGTTCTGCATCACCATAAATATCATCCTTACCATATCAGTCTCCACCAAGAATATACTGGTACTGATATTATGCGTCGCATTAAATTCTGCCGATGGGCTCAACTTACGATTCAGGGGAATGACACATTAATTAATTTGATTTTATTTACTGACGAGGCTACATTCAGGAACCATGGAAATGTTTATTTGCATAACATGCATTATTCGGCAACTGAAAATCCATGTTGGCTGCGGCAAGTTGCACACCAAAAACCGTGGACGGTGAACGTATGGTGTGAGATTCTGGATGACAGAATTATAGGCCCCTATTTCATTGAAGGAAATCTTAATGGTAGGAAGTATACCACATTCGGGCAAAAAGCCTTAGGTCTGTTATTTGAAGAAATACCTTTAGGAACAAGGAACAGAATGTGGTATCAACACGATGGGTGTCCGTCACATTTTTCGCTGTTGGCTAGAAATGAGTTGCAGAGACAATTCCCAAATCGTTGGATTGGACGCTGAGGAGATTTTTCGTAGTCGGTTCGTTCGCCAGATTTGACTCCTTTGGATTTTTTCTTGTGGGGATTCGTAAAAGACATTGTTTACAAAGACGTTCCAACCACGGCTGAAGATATGTGAGAGAGAACTGTCAGATCATGTGCTTCCATAAGTGCCGAAGTGATAAGGAATGCCACACAATCCATGATAAGAAGATTGCAGCACTGCATTGATACCAGTGCTCAACACTTCGAAAACATTCCGTAAATGGACGTTCATGCCACCTTTTAACCTTCGTTGATATCACTGGATTCGACTCGATAGCCGCTATCAGGAAATAAGTACCAAACTATAGCATCCCATTAAAAAAATGAAGTTAACCTCCATATCTCTGACGCGACCCGCTGTAGCAACAAAAAAATCAACGTAATATGATGGCCCCATTGTTTCCATAAACATTTCAGCTCCTATCATACTTTCGGAGTTATTCTTGGTGGCAATAGTCAGTGACTCACCCTGGATAGTTCACCCATCCTGGGAATCCAGAATATTCATTGTACTGTGAAAGCTTACTTCTTCCCACATTTCATGACTCTAAGTCAACGGAAGGATCCTAAAACTTTAAATTTCAACTTGATACAACTACCTGTTCGTAAGAAAAAGGGATCTAAACATTCGGATAGAGAGACAGAGAACGAAGAGACCGTATAAGGTTTGCGTTTCCACCGACTATGGTGGGGAACTCTTGAATCGTCGAAGACTCGCTGAAGAAAGTACCGACTACTGGCGCTTAACTGCAGCAGTTCTTCGAAAGTAATGGTGAAGTTAGCGTACTTACTGCTAATTGCTGCAGCAGAATCCATCGTCTCGGATCGTCACATACCAGCAGACGACGATGGCGAAAGGTGAGCAGAACGGATTCGCCGTCATTGAGCAAATGTTCCCTGCAGATAACGTTCCACTTCAGGATTTTTACATCTATTTACTGGCACTGTTTAGCTACAAAAACTGCTGCCTGTAGTGCATTTATATCTCTATTCTAGTTTCCGCCTAGTGGAAAACGAATAATGTCCCTCTATGGACGTGATGTACAAACTACACTAGTGCATGGAGTAGTGACAGGAGCGAACAACACATACAGTGAAGGAAGCGAGGCTCTGAAGTCGTAACAACTTTTATTAGCTGCTTCAGTAATACTGTTTCAAGCACAGTCGTCAGATAGAGCTCGAGCAAGCCGTACGAAATAATCATCTCGGGACCTAAAATACTGTATCTGTAGCATTGGCTAATCAAATATGGGATGAAAGTACATGGGAAACAAAGTAGAAGCTAAGTTCTCTAAATTCTGCACACTGTTTGATTTGTGAGAAAACAGTTTCAAAAGAAGTCACCTAAAGAGCAACGGCTGAGGAAAGTAGATACGCAACTATGATTATTTCAAAGCCCTTCCAGACAAATTTCTCAGTTCCTTGCAAAGGCACTAGATTAATCCACAGTTCCTAGATTACTGCCACATGTACAGAAAGATATACATGAGCGCACTGTTAGCTGCAAAGACTCATTGAATGACGAACTTATCTATAATGCCGAAAATAAAAGCAAAGTAGAAATAGTATGTCATAAAATATTACAGAAGTATAGTAGCACTCAAATAAGAGGTGGGGGTAAACTAAAACACAATATTAAAGAATTTTCAGATTTCGTAAACGGCTATTCCTCTGATATTGCGCAGAAGCCGTAAATAAATCTTCCTAAGCCACACGTCGCAGCCGCAATGAATATACAGCAGGCACAATGACGTTGTTTATAACAGAATTTTAATACAGGAATAAAACACAGAAATTAAAGAAAAATAACAAGTGAGCAGGAACAGATGGGATTCCAGTCTGTGTTCTGAAGGCGAGCATAGACAGAATACAAACACCATTTACGAACATAGTAATTAACTCTCTTAGCTCAGGTATTTTTCCAAATTACTTAAGACACAAACAGGTTGTGCTCTTACTAAAGAAAGGTAATGCGGAGATTAAAGAAAACTACGGATTACTTTCACTACTGTCAGCGTTCGGAAAACTAGTTGAGTCAGTCATGAAAGAGAGATTAATGAGTTACATAAAAAAATACAACCTTTCTAACATAGCACAGTTTGGATTTCGAAATGGAGACGTACAATACCGGCCATTGCTGAGATTACAGAAGTGAAGCTTGAAGCTCTTGACAAGGTTGACTTTGTTCCAGACATGTTAGTAGATTGTCGAAGTCTTTTGATGCTGTTGCCTATAAAATATTGTTAAGCAAACTAGATGTACTAAGTGTAAGAGGAACAACAAACGATTACCTCAGTCACACCCAGAAAACAAGTCGCGAAAAGCATAGGTAATCTACACTGCTGCTTACGGTGATTATTTAGTATAACGATTGTCAGACAAGAAGTATGTAAACGTGTATATTCTTCAGAATAGTGTATTTGGTCCAAATCGGTTCTTAATACGTGTCAGTGACTTCCTTCAGACAGCGTAAATCATGGACAAAGATATTGTTTTGTATTTGTTGGATATATTCCAATCTCCGTCTTCCTCTACAGTTTTTACACCATAGTTAACGATAAAACATGGTAACTCATAATAGAGGAGGCAAAATAAACCCTCAAGAATGTTCAAAATTGGGCGGCATGTAATTCATCAACATTTAAGATATACAAAACAAGCAGCATGTGTTTCAGCAAAAGAGGGAGACCAATTTTGTCGCATTAAGGATCGACGATTAAACTATTGACTGTTAACATACACAACTTTTTTTGTGGCTGAATGTTGGTCGTCAGTTTACTAGGAATGAAGACACAAAAATTCTGACAAAAAGAATATTATCAGAATTTTTCGCTCTTAGGGTACTATTATGAGTTTGAAACAGCCGATCACTTTGTTCCTATGTACATCAGTTCCTCGATATGTGTTTTTCCCTGAGGTCAAAGGCACAAAACGTGGACGCAGTTTTCAAACTGCAGAGAAATGCCACAGTAATAACTGAAACAGGTTGTCGGTCTTATTGTAATGAGATGTTTGAAACAAATCTGATTATCCTTGAAGCACCGAGTGAATACACCTACCATTTTGCTGTGAATATGATTTAAGATATTACTATGTATTTTACTAACAGTTCTAAACTAATTATGGAACAACAACCAGTGTGGTCATACGTTTGCTATGGAAGACCAAAGAATCGTTAAAGAACATTTTCTATCGGACAACAAAAATGTAGAACAAGTTCCCAAAGGTCATAAAAAAGGAATAAAATACCTGTAATATTGTTGTTATTTGCTGCCATTCTTCGTCAGTGAGTACTGTTGTATATCTTTTGAATATTATGTTAAGTTTGAACAATTAACGAGTGTGGGCGAGCTACGTGCCAGAGATTATATTTAACGGTCGCCGCTGGTATGAAACAATGTTTACGAGAGCTTGCTAAAAAGTAGTACCTCCAACATTTTATTTGGTTCTGCATATCGATTGAGGTATTACTACTCATAAAAATTACTCGGTCAACTTTTCGGCTTCACTGACTCAGGTTGCAATCCTTTGCACTAGAAGACTCCGAATTGTAGCGTGTAAAATCATGGTGTGTAACGCAAGTATGTCGAAAAACAGCGTGCCGTTATCGAGTTTCGAGTTCGAAGAGTTCGCCCACACATGGATTACCCTCTCTTTCAGCATGACAATGCCGGACCATACACGAGCCCAGCGACACCTGCAACAATCGGAAGTTCACTGTCATCGATCATCTTCCATCCGATCTTGGCCTCATCCGATTTTCATCTGTTTCCAAAACACAGCAGCAGCTGTGAGGTTGTAGCTCAGTCAACAACGTGAAACATCCTACAGTGACGGTATCAACAAAATGGTCGCTCGTTGGATGAAATGTGTTCGTCACCAGAGTGATTATGTTAAGATACAAAAATGCAGACATGAAGGATAGAGAACGTTTATAATGTCTGTTTTATTTAGGAATGCCTAAGAGTTTTATGATAAAAAATTGTGAACGATTACTTTTCCAGATGTTCTTTGGACTGTGACAATGCTTTCCTATTTGGCCGGTCGAAGTGGCCGAGCGGTTCTAGGCGCTACAGTCTGGAGCCGAGCGACCGCTACCTCGGGCATTGATATGTGTGTTGTCTATAGGTTAGTTATGTTTAAGTAGTTCTAAGTTCTAGGGAACTGATGACCTCAGCAGTTAAGTCCCATAGTGCACAGAGCCGTTGTGAACCATCTTTTCCTCTTTGTCTCATAACGTAGAGAAAAGATTCGTATTGAAGATCCTCTTTGGAGAGGGGTGTGGGTAGCTGATCTGATTGCTAAGAGACGCTTTTAGAGCGAGCTGACAATTCTGAACCTATTGTCCGAACTGTGGACGAGACTGAGTATTAACGCTACAATCAGTAGTAGAGAAAAGCGTTTCCGATTTATGGGAATGAAACTCATATTTGTCGATAAGTAATTTCGATGTATTATTCTTCGATGTTCAGATTCTGTGTTCAATCGTATAATCGGTGGTTTGTGGATCGAAGGAATCAGTGGAAAACTGACTCGTGGAACGAAACTGCTTTTTGGAGGTAACCCAATTCGGGGAAACGTTAAACGTACAGTACAACAATCACGATCTATTAGCCCCCGAGAGTGCCGTTCTTGTACAACGTGTGGGCTTTCTTCCGGCCATAATCTTGTAAAGAGCTTCCAAGAATAATTCTTGCTTATTTTAAGAAGTGGCCTTTGCTACGAGATATTGTTGCAGCGTAGTGAATCCACTTTTCCCCGATCGCATTCAAAGGGAATGAATAAGTTACAATTTATGATAGTTACCACAATAAGTTACCCTCAAGTGTTACTATCAAAGAGCAACAGTCTGTATTAAGGTCACTTCGTGCTTTGCTATCTAATCAATTCCAGTATTTAATCCAGAGCTGCTCAGTTCTCTCTGATCATTTATGCTTATCATATGGATGAAGGAAACTGTCCTTTATAAGACAATGCTTGTTTCTAACCGGCCATGACTGATGTTCCGGGGCGCCATTGCTTATCAGAGCAGCACTTGGTCGTCATCCACAGGATCCTTACTGCGCAGCGGTACGTCGTCCATGATCTACGCCCGGGTTTGCTGCACTTCACAGCAGGACGTCCTGAGCTTATGTTACGCAAGATAACGCCCGTCCCCACACTGCTTGTCTCCCGGCTTGCCAAGCCCTGCCTTGGCCAGCAAGTTCGCCGGATCTATCCCCAGTTGAGAACATTTGGAGCACTATGGGCCGGTCCCTTCCACTAGCTCGAGATTTTGACGAGGTATTGCAACATTGGGACAGAATTCGACGTGATATCCTTCAAGAGGACATCCAACAACTCTGTGGATCAACGACAAGACATAATGGCCAGAGGTGGATTAATGCTTTATTGACTCTGTCAATTTGTGAAGTGTCTCTTGGCTAAGTCGTCCAACTTTTGTTTGTCTTGCATTTAGTTTAGTCCAGTGTTTTACAACCTTTGGAATAAGTGACGCCTTTCCAAAACAAAAAAACAAAAAAAAAAAAAAAAACAAAAAAAACACTGACGATACCGCGGAATAAAACTATGACAGTGATTCAAACGATAACAATTTTATTTTCCTTGTATTGATAGTACACTGATCAAGAAATTAAGTGCACTGCGCAAGGTGGTCCCGCTCTACGCGCTGTGGTACGTTCTTTGACGCGAAGGAGGCGTGGGGGCGAGAAAGAGTCGACGGGCGCATAGGCACGTGATTTTCTAGCTTCAGTCAGTTGTTCGAGTACGCCAGCGAATACGGATGTGATCGTTGTGACTTTGCGCTTCGCTACGAGGGAACGTAAGGTGGAAAAGTTTCTCAAAATGTTTGCGCAGCCATCCACGAGTGGTACAAGTGGCAGTGGTGGCAGCGAATTAAAATCTAAAAAAATAAACTTTATGACGACTATTCACTAAGTATGGTTTCACTGTCTAGAATAATAAACTTCACTATGTCATTTGTGGCGAAGTATTGCCACATGAGAGTATAATACCATCAAAGCTTATACCTCACCTCACAGCTAAACCGATAAATCAATGGAGTCCTTCTAAAGGAACGGAAACCCCTAGCATCCACATCTACGTGATTACTCTGCTATTCACAATAAAGTGCCTGGCATAAGATTCAATGAACCACCTTCAAGCTGTCTCTCTACCGTTCCACTTTCGAACGGCACGCGGGAAAAACGAACACTAAAATTTTTCTGTACGAGCCCTGATTTCTCTTATTTTATCGTGATGATCGTTCCTCCCTATGTACGTGGGTGCCAATGGAATGCTTTCGCAATCGGTGGAGAAAATTGCTGATTGACATTTCATGAGAAGATCCCGTCGCAACGAAAAACCCCTTTGTTTTAATGATTGCCACTCCACGTATCATGTCTGTGGCACTATCTCCCATACTTCAATGTAGTACAAAACGAGCTGCCCTTCTTTGTACAGCAGTAAACTACTACGATCCAGGCAATAAAATAGTATTGTTGTTTGTTGATTAAAAATAATATTATGTTGCTAATTATTTATTGTTTTTTCGGATTTAACAACATCTTTTATCTGATTTTAAATACCCAGCGTCAATAAGAAAGCGTTATTAATTATCAACATGCATATCGAGTCGCTAAAGTAGGGAAGCCGTATACAGATGCCGAGAATCGTATTTTTCCAGTAGCACTGTATATGGTTGAAATTATGTTAGATAAACAGGAGGCAAACAACTTAAAAAGCGTACAACTTGTAATACCATTGAACGCAGAATAAACGATATGGCTGGTGACATTCCAGAAAAATTAGTTGAAAAATTAAAGAAGACCCCAAACTTTGCAATTTGATGAATATACTGACGATTGAGATTGTGCTGAATTTACGGTATTTGTGCACTTTGAAGCAGATGAGGATATCGTAGAACATATCTTGCGAAGCATTACCTGCGACCACTACTGGCCAGTACTTGTACAAAGTGTTTTAAAAATAACTCGCTACTACAACATTCATCGAACAAAATTTGCAAGTGACGGTTCTAAAGCTATGAGCGGCAATAAATGTGGGCTCGTTGCGAAATTAAAATCAATAATGCCAACTGCTTCATGGATGCACTGCCTTCTTCATCGACAAGCTCTGGTAGCCGCGGTTTCACCTTCTAATTGAAATTTATGTGCTTATGAAATACTGGAAGTTATGAATTCTATTAAAGGTAAAGGTTGCAAACTGGACTGTTTAGAATCATTTATGAAGACATGGGTTCGCTACATCAAAAATTTCTTTATCACACAGAGATCAAGTGGCTTTCGAAAGAAAAGGTACTGTGACGAGTTCTGAAACTAAATGCTGAGTTGCTGATGACCTTACATCTCGATATATGGATTACTTTTGTGTCCCTGTTTGGAAATTAAAAGTAGTATTTATCGCTGACCTTTCTAACCACCTAAATATTTTAAACAAGTTTCCAAGGGGGAGAAGAAAACTATACAATTGCCAAGGGTAAAATCAAAGTAATCTTCGCAACACTTCGTTTGTGTTGAATATCTTTCCAAACCCTTGAGCCTTTCCCCTGCGTTTGAAGAAATCCCAGAGGACCAATCAGTGTTAGTAACTTCTCTCATTCCATGCATGATATAGAACTTGCATGATTTGGAAGATAAACTATTAAGTTCCTCTTCAGAAGCTGACAACGGGCATAGATGGATACTAAATTCTTTTTTGGATATGTCAGCACATCTGGCTGACCTCAGCAGGAAGATGATAGAAACACTTACAGATTTTGCTGCATACTGCATGGTTATAGTATAATTTAATTCGCAAATGGCTCACGTCTCCTGGATGTACAGCAAAGAATAACCACGGGTGGAACGGGAAATTTTGACATATTAGAACCATTCGCCACTTCCTAACTGTGTGAATTAGCATTTTTCCGATTGGTGAACATGAAGACTAAGAAAAGAATTAGTCTTCAATTACAAAATGATTTGGTTATTTGTATCACAAATACAGAACAAAAGAACAACAACAGAACAGATGAACAAACTGTTATGTAATGAAAAGGCACAGCTCTTTCATGAAACTGTTGTATTTTTACTGTAGTGTAGGACCTCACTTTTATCTGGCTAAGTGGCACCTTAGACAGATATAGGTGGTGTCACTCCTAATAAATTTGTTAAAACATTACAATCCTGATAATTGGCAAGAATTATTTTGAAAAATACAGATGAGAGACATTAGTCATAAATCATCAAACCGCAGTTATGCCAATATAGCACTGTGTATTTACGTATAACAGCGAAATCATACCATTGCAGTTATAGTCTTTACTCTTGATGGTATGGTTTATGCTCCGCACGAAGCAAATGAAAGCAAAATAACAGCAAACGCGAAAAAATAAATACGATTAAGAAAGTTGTTAAATATCCCTCAACGAGCACTTTCTGTATAGAGTGATTCGCATAACGAGCAATAAATACCGCAGTTTTGTAAAAGGTCGAATCACTTAGCGAGCAATATTTCTCATAACCAGTTTGTTTAGTGCCTTTTTCTTTAGTCTTCGGTAGGCATTTCAAAAATCACTTTCTAACCTACATAGACCCCTTTAGTAGCAATAACTCACCCGCTGTTCTCTGACCTTCCGCCTTGTACTATAGGAGCTCCGACAAATGACAGCGCCGCCGAAAATGCAGTATTAAGCTGTACTAATAGTGACACTTCTGGCGTTGCAATTTCTGTCTCCTGTACCACCGCTCTACTCTACTCCCCCATGCTGCAAATTCTTTCTACCATTGTTACAAGCTCTTCCAAGTTCGAAGACTCATATCAGTTAATTACCTTGACATACCTAACTAAAGCTGCCCGTTAAACAACACGTAGAAAGATGCTTCATTCAACTAGACGTCTTCTGTGTGTAGCATTCATTTCGAAGAGTAATCAAAAACATCAAAAACAAATGTCTTGAGACAACTTTCCTGTAGAAAAGGGGGTACTGGATATCATTAAATTAATGATAAACAAGGAAATGTGTAATTTCAATAAAGGAGAAATTTCGCTTTTCTTACGCCTATGTTTTTGTATACGGAACCCCTAGTATCATACACGAACTGGGCAGGTCGTTTAATTTGCTTTCAACTACTTTCAAAAGAATACAGCATTTTTTTAATTAACTGAGAGAATATTTGGTATGTTTCATTACAAATAGTTTGTACTAGCTTTTAGAAGATTTTTTCAACTTTTATTTATAAAGCGCTATCAAACTAACAATGGTTCGCTTCATGGCAATCACAAATAACCACTCGGAAGAAATACGAAATCAACCAGAGCACAAGGGAACAACGTTAACTATTTGTGTCAGTTACTATCTGAGATGAGTTCAAGCGTCCTAGATACACACGGTATAAAATGTACTTCGTGCTTCTCTCACTGTTGCCAATCCCAGCGATCTATTTTTTGGTTCGAATCACGGTTACTAAAATGAATTATAGTAAACGTGATGCGAAGTCTTACATGTGACCGTGTGTGTGTTGTAGCCATTTTGTATCACATTTCAACATGAGCATCTTTTAAATGTGCTTTCACGAATTTTTGAAGTTCCTTGTGACATTTTTAGTATAGCAGATGATCGGTACGAGAACTATGTTGTCAGTGTATACGGTTGACATTCTTTAGTTATGGTGGCGATCTAGACTAGCATTAAATTAGAAGCTTATCTTCAGAGAGCGACGATTGCTTTAGCACAGCATTATTTTTACTACCACTTTCAGCAAACTATGTTCTTAAAAGATCCGGAGAAGGCTACATCGTTTGCTGAAACTGGTAATCAAAATAAATGCTGTCATCTTGGATATTCGGGAATCCAGCCGGATGTTCGCGTCGTTCTCGCACGATATTTCAACAGCGTGCTCGCTGTCTTCTTCAGGTGCTGCCTGATACAGTCTGAAGAAGACAGCGAGGCACGCTGTTGAAATATCGTGCGAGAACGACGCGAACATCCAGCTTCATTCCCGAATATCCAAGAAGTCAACAGATCGCCGGGAAAGCATGAAGAATTACAAAATAAATGCTGTCAATAGCGATCTTGGCTGTTTGAAGTTTTTACCTCTAATTTCGTAAGTTGTCAGGACAGCACAAGGCGATGTACCCGTACCGCCGTCCCCACTCGTAAATTAATGCTTTCCTTCCGCTCCCCATGCAAACTTTTCTATGAAGAACCCGAGAATACAGCAGGACTTAGTGAACCCAGCGACCCTAATCCCGTTCCGCATATGTCGGAGGAGTTCGATAGACATCTTGTCACTTTTTCGCCGCTGCAAGTATTTGCATATTCGAAATGTTCAACAGGTTTAAATTAAATTCGTATTTATTTCTACAAGTGAGTATCACAACTGAACGTGTACGACTTTACAATGTTCTTTTTACGAAACCTTGTCACTTCCGCGTGACATTTCTCTCATAGCGGATAATAACCATGAACAAATATGTTGTCGGCCATGCTGCAAATAGTGGCTGTATCCTTTAAAGTGATTAAAGTGAAGTCATGAAGTCACTACTGCATCCGAGAGCCCCCTCCTCGAGCAAGGCTTTGCGACCCGCTGGGTCACCACCCAGAGGTTGAGAAACCCTGGTTTAGTTCATTGCCCATCCCTTTTCTATTTTAACGGGCTTCTGACAAGTAGTGAACATTACCTGTGTTTCCACCAGTTGGCTAGTGTTTATTTGTATTTAGAGCTAGCGTAAATATTGTTTTCAATAGCTTTTGTGAAACGCGAGTTTGTAGTGTAGCTTCACACGGCCAGCGCTAGCATAGTCTGATTCACTTTGAATTAGCGACCAGAAATATGTTTTCAGCATAATGTCAGCCACCCAGGCGGGAGGACCAGCAGCGGCAGCGCCATCGGGTTGCTTAGTGCACAGCATTTAATTTAGTTCAGTGCCATTTTTTAAAACAAGCGTCTGACAGGAAGTGAACATTAGCTTTGTTTCGATCTGACTGACCAGTATATATTTACGTTTAGAGCTTATATATTTACTACCTGCAGTATCTTGTGTGAAAGAGGGGTCTCTTATAGGCGTTGATATGTACATCTGTTGCCAGCAGAGCAATTAATTCTGTTTAAGGAGTTTGTGGATTTTCCGATCTTAGGCTACAGAGAGAGCAGATGATAGTGGCTATTCATTCTTCTCGTTTATATCTTGCATACATCCCAGCTTCAGTAGTGCCATAGTCGGATAATTCTCTCGTTTCCAGGGGTCTGCATGTTCTTCCTCAGTTAATCAAGACTGATATGTTTGTATTTCTTGAGATTTCATTCAGTTTTTTACAGAGTACAACGTGGACAGGAACGCACTTGTTGTGTGGCCACAATGGGAACTGGCTGCTGTCCGTAAGCAGCTGAAAGCTGCGCTTGCCATGGCTAACAGGCTTTTGGCTCTTGCTCTAAACAGCGGCGACTTGCGGACACTAGAGACGTGGCCTGCGACATCTGTGGTGCCATTGCAACCCCCAGGTGACCCGACTGTCGCTGCTACTTTGGCTACGTAACATGTGATTGATCTGTCTTCACTCAAAAGCGAGTGGTGGACCGTGGGGAATTCTCACATATCTGGGTGAAAGATACAAGTGGGAAGTGATTGCACAGAATAGTCCTTACATCCTAGCAACATTACGAGGTTCTACCCACTGTAACAATACTTCTCATCCATCAAGGGACGTCTCTCCTGTTGGGCCACTAGCCGATTTTCCAACCCTGTCTGGACAATTTCAGAGGGCACATACACTAATCAGTGGGATTTACAACGTTAAGCATGTGATGGAGCCCCTCATTGAAACAGCAGGTAGGTCGGGAAAGAATGCCAGGATGCTTTCGGTATGTTTACACTGGGTGCAACCGGCTGCACATGGTGGCTCATGTCTGCAAGAATGACACTTTCCACTTCGGTTCTGAGGCCGTCATCAGTTTCTATAGACGGAAGGCTGGTTTGGTGATAAAAGTTTGCATCGCACACGATTTGCAAGCTAATGTTACCATTTCTGCCATCTTACCCAGGGTCGTTCGCACTACTCTGGTTTGGAGCAGAATGTCTACTCCAGAAGCTCAGAGGATTCTTCGATGGTATCGCATGCGAATTTCTCGACCTCCGTTATCGGGTGGAGAGCTGTAGCGTTCCCCATAGCAAGTCAGGCGTGTACTACAATCAGGAAACGGCTACTAGGCTAGCAGAGTGTGGCGTGCAGGTGGATTATTTCTTTCTTTCTTTATTTTTGTTAAATGAATCCCCCTTTGTGAAGAGAGATGAACCACCTGCTGAAATCAAAGACATATCAGCCACATTATTCTCAGAGAATGTTAGTCCCTACAGATTAGAAATAGAAAAGATTAATGTGATTTTAGTATAACGCAGAAGCATCCATGGTAAGGTTCCCAAATTAGTACCGCTTATTGAAGGTAATAATGCCCAGATAGTATTAAGAACAGAAAATTGATTGAAACCTGAAACGAATACTAAAGAAATTCTAAATTCAGATTTGAATGTTTATTGTAAGGACAGGATATTCGCCATTGGGGGCTGGGAATTTATTACAGTAAAGAGATTGGTAATATCCAGCGTGGTTCTCACGGTCTCCCAATGTGAATTAATCTGTGTGAAGTTAAGCTTCAAAGGTTGGTCCAAAATGCTTTTATAGACCACTTATCTCATAATCTGTAGTGGTAGAGAGACTCAGAGAGACCGTGCAGAATTTCGTGAATAAGTTTTCTGATCACAGTGCTGTCCTAGAGGGCGAATTCTTCTTGCCAGGTACAGATAGGAGGAGTCGTGCTGTCAAAACTGGTGCGAGAGTCAGGGATTCGTTTGACGTTATTTGAACGTCTTGTCAGAAAATGGCTTCGACCAGATGGCGAACCAACTGTTGAAGATAACGTCTTAGACCTCATAGCATCCAGCACACGTAACCTTCTCGAATCATATCAGTGTTCACAAAAGTGTGATATCATCTATGACTACACGATTTTAAGAAAGGTAGCAAAATATTTTTGTTTAATGAGTAACAAACTGCAGAGACTCAGCGTAGTCAGCATCGTACATTCAGTGCTGGGGACTAAGATGTGGATCACAAATGAAAAAAAAAAAAAAAAAAAAATCAAAGGCTTCGTTCACTATCCCTTACGTTAGACAAGTAGGTTAAGTGCATCGTCATAAGGCGTCATAAGGGATGCGAAAGACCCACCGTGATTTAATAACGGCCTTGGAAAACTGCTACGTAAACAAGCAGAGCATCACAGATAAAAAGAAGTCAGAACTTAGCTGAAACGTTCATTGATTTTTAAAGTAAAGTTTTGTCAATCTTGTCTGACTAAAACCCGTAAGAGATTCTCGTCTTACGAAAAATCAGTAAGCGTTTCGAAATCACCTATTCAGTCACACGGCGACTTTTTTTTTTTCTAAACGGAAACTGACAGAGAGAAGGCCGCAATTTCGAATTCTGTCATCCGAATTGTTTCAATGCGGAGGCTCGTAATAGTGCCCCTCCTTTCCACCATCATACGTACTTCGAAATACGTTAAATGTACTGGCATTTGTGAATATGTAGAACCATCAGTTGTATAATGGAATGAAGACAATGAAAATTTGTGCCGGGCCGTGAGTCGAACCCCAAGTTCCCGCTTATCGCAAGCGGTCACCTCATCATTGGGCTATCCGAGTACGACTTACGGCAAGGCCCAAACTTCCATGTGTCATCAACCATGTGTCTACAATCTGCAGTTGTACAGCCATTATGTGTATTCCCGTACAGGGGCGAAAGTTTATTTGGCAGTCGGTTGCCCGGTGTCGGCGGATAAATACGATATTGCAGTGCCTGTGTTGTTCGGAAACGATGCATAATCCGTCTGAACAACACAAGAAAATGCAATATCGTATCGAATTTCTAAATGGTGGATACTGAGATAACTGATCGCGGACTAGACAAACTACTACGGCCGTTTTGTAGTGGTGAAACATCCCCTTAGGACAATTATACAAGACTGTGCTTAAACTGAAACAATATTTTTAGCGCAACGCAATCTGACTTTCAAAAATCCCTACAAAAGAATGGCCCTGACTAACATTAAACTATACCTTTCACAAATAACTTACCTCACAAAAATCTTCATTACTCGAACTACTGCAATACAGCGAGCGCCACTACTGCCAGCTGAACTTACAGTGGAAAGGCATTCAGGACCAGCTGGGATACCTGTACGATTTTATAGATAAATGCGAAAGAACTTTCCCCCTCTCTAGCAGTAGTTTGTCATAAGTCGCTGGAGCAACGAAGGGTACCTAGCGTATCATTCTCGTTTTCAAGAAGGGTCGTGGGACAGTTGAAAATAGTTTTAGGCCTATATCGTTGACGGCAATCTGTTGTTGAGTTATGGATCACGTCTTATACTCGTGTACTATGACGTTCTTGGAGAACGAAAATCTCGTCTGTAATCTCCAACAGAGGTCTTGAGAAACTAAGCTCGCTTTGCTCCTCCATAGCCGTACAAACAACCGCATTCGGATCGATGGAGTGTTCCTCGACTTCAGTAAGGTATTTGATACTGTTATGCACTGCCGTTTTGTGAGAAAAAAGAAAAGAAACTCTAGCTTACCGAGCATCGGGCCAGATTAGCGACTGGATACAACACTTTTTTGCAGACAGAATTTAACAGGTCTCTCTTAAAGGAACAAAGTCAACAGATTTAGGTAATTTCTGGGGCATCCGAAGGAAGTATGATAACACCATTACTGTTTACAACGCCAGTAAATGATGTACAAGTACACGTCGAAAGCTCTTTAATACTGTCCGCAGATGATATGGTTTTCCATAAGAAGGGGCAAACGCAATTTACGGAGGGTCCCAGAACGTAAAAAAAGAAACATACTGCGCATAGATAAGAAACGAAATCCACTACTGTACAATCACACTTGGTGACCAATTCCCGGAAACAGTAGGCACCTTTATGTATACAGGAGTATCTATCTGCAGCGACCTCGAGTGGAATGACCACGTAAAACATATAAGCAGATGCCCGACCCAAACTCATAGCAAAAATCTTGAAGTAATTTAATTGGTTCAGTTAAGATTTGGCTTAAAAGGTGCTTGTTTGAGTGATACGTGAGCGCTGCTCATCAAACTGGGAGCCTTACCAGGTAGGACTGACAGAAGAGAAAAGATCAAATGAAGCGCGGCTCTTTTCTTCACAGAATCGTTTATTGGTGCGATAGCGTTACAGAGATGCTCAACAAATTCTAGCGATAGACGCGACAGGAAAGTTGTAGTGCATCACAGAGAGGTTTACTATTTAAATTTCGAGATGATACTTTCAGGGAAGTGTCGGAAAACACACTATTTCCTTCCACTTGCATCTCACGAAATGACGACTACGTGAAAATTCGAGAAGTATCGCTAAATTCATTTAGTTTGCCATTGGGATGAGCCTTATGGCTCTATCTTCCATCAAGGATTAGCCACTGCGGAGAGGCTAAGGTTTCGATAGTGTGCATGAGACCTGTCTGTGTCGGTACGTTTATACTGGACCATTCCGAACTTCAGATGTACCATTTCCGTTTGAAGTCTGCGAAAGCGAACTTCGCCGATGAAAGAACAGTTTTGTCTGCTGGATGGAAAGCTGCAATCCGTATGAATTAAGAGGGTATCATTTGAATGTATTCGACAGCTCTGAATATTTACCTGGTGATGCTAATGGTATTACACCTCAAAACCACTAAATCGTCTGCCTAATAAAAGACGAGATTGTGAAGTCTATGCAGAGCAGACCGAAAATTTACGTGTACTGTACAGACACAGGTGCCATCAAAAGATGGGCTAAGGATGTCGAGAGAGGATAAGTCGCCCTCTAACTTATTTTAATATTCAAGGCTACTCTTTAATGTTGTTATCACACCCTAGACGTCATTTTTGTGAGATGACAGGAAATTATCAACATGAGCAGGCACTGATAGGAGCTTGAGATTTGTTAATGCATGTAGGATCTTTATGGTAGCTCTCCTACAAATAGTACTTTCTGGAGTTGTTAACAAGCAGGAAGATTGGTTATTTAATAGCAAATCTTGCAGTCGACATTTGGAACGCTGATCCCATGAATTTTTCGCAGGGAGGTGCAGACAATGTTTTCGGCCAAAGAGTTGAAAAAACTGCCTACATGGACCTACCTTCCGGCGTTTGTGCCCACGGCATCGCTTTGGATGCAGGAGAAAAGTGGGTCGCCTATCGAAGGTGTTTTGACAGTGTCGTAAAAGCACATTGGTTAAATGGATGGCGGCCATAAAAATCCATGAGCTCCCATGTTCAACCTGGACCACAAGTTGTCGATGGAGCCGTCATGTGATGTCGTCCTTCTGTTGCTGAGTTATTTGGGAAGCCCCAGGCCTTCGGAAGAATTTAAGGATGCAACACAACATTTATGACGACTCTGAAATGGTCTATGCTGGAACAGAAAAGCACATCTCTTAGTTTTGCCAAGGCCCCTGGTCGGACATGCTGTAACGTTTGGCCCGACCAGATAATGATCTCTGTGATAAATGTGTTGTTTACGTCTGGCCTAAATGGAAACTCAGAACATACTGCCCCAGGTGGCCATGGGAAAAACGATTCGGTAACGTAACATCTCTTCCTTGCGCCGGAATTTACAAGTCAACTTCTCTAGCAGGGAAAAAAAATGTTATTAACTTTGGCTAGGATTGGCTGCAGGATAGAGCAGATGACTTGCTTGGCACGAAACACTTGTGGGGTTGATTGTGTGGGTGCTTTTTTCGACTTTACCGAGGTTTGACGGAAAGGGAGGTACGGAAATGTGGGACTGCTGATTCAGACTCCAGTCCGGAGAGGAGATTTTGGTCTTGATTCTTGTTATGAGTGAGTTGTTCTTGGGACACTAATCCTGAGTGTGACTTCGCACTGACATTGGTCTAGGCTGGGTAGCCTGTAGTTAAGTCTGAGCTATACCAACAGTGTAGACCCCAGTCATCTCAGACAACTCGCTGTGTCGAGGGAAATCTTATTCGTACCAAGTCAGCTGTCTAGAAGTTTTATCTTCTTCTACACACTGCCACATGAGTTAGTCAAATTGATCATGATATAACCGTCAAACAGAAATTTCAAACGCTGGAATCTGCCGAGATTTCAGGACTCCATCAGAGCGTAAGTGCGATCTAAAGATCGCCAACCTGTTACTTTTCATACTTTGAGCCCGCAGAAAGGAATTACAGGCGCCGCACTTCGCTACTCTACAGACGCTAGCACCATAACCGTCATCTGAGACCATGCTCCGGCTTGTTAGGGCAAACAAAATCACGGTCTCAGTCATTGTTCTCAGCTGCACCAACTTAGAATGATTTCAGTGTGGAATGAATTCACCAAAGTCTAGTTAGTGTTAGATAGTTTCAGATTGTGTTGTCCATGTTTTGAGCCTGAGAATTCAGATTAAACAGGTAAACCTTACTCTTTGCTAACAAAACAAAACCCAGTGGAGTGCTAATTATTTTTAATTTCCAACTGTGTTGCCCACGGTTGATGATTTATTTGTCAACTCGCTTATTTATCCTATTTTACAGTCAATATACCTTTGCCATTCTTTTTTTTTTTTTTGTAAAAGATGAATCCCGAGTTTATATACTAATCATCCATCAATAACTGACTACAATAATGATATGTGTACCATTTCATTAAATTATTTCAGCATTAAAGCTTTATTTAATATTCTAATAAAAATGATAACCTCCTATGCAGGCTAGCAACGATAACCGCTTCAGGGGCAGAATCAGTTTAGCAGATTATGGCCAGGTAGATATGTGGAGGGCTTACAGTTTAAAGTGACTACTGTCAGAGCATAAACTTACAGTAGTCTGTAGCCTTTCAGATCAAACCGAAAGCCTAGTATAGTCCTGCAGTGTTCATTATGCTACCTTAAAAGCTGTAATAATTGAAGATTACAGTAGGTATCCACTAGAGAACATTGGCGGTGATCCGTCACGACCCCTGTAATTGCTGTGCCATCTACTCTTTCGATTGTGAGGACCCAAGGTAATTACTGCACTGCAGCTGAAAGTCAGTTTGTCGCATCAAGATGACAGGTCATCTACAACAGTGGTATAACCACACTATTCACTAGGATGATTGTAAAAGGGTGGATATATTTATACTGTATGTATATGTGGAATAGTGGAATGAACTATGTCACATGTTCTGTGGTGAACGTGTGGGTGCTATTCTGTCATTCTGCTTAACAGATTAATCTGAGATGTACCCTTTACTCTGACGTTTCTGCAAGATGCAATTTCCAGCCCCACACTAATACAGAAGTCAGACAGACGCCCCTAAAGTTCTAAAGAGAAATGCCTGAAAAATTTTCAGCAATAAATGTCTTCTGTAGTCGTCCGCCCTAAGGGAATGACACAAAAATTCACAAAATTTCTTGCGTAGCTAGTGGGGTACTTGGGTACTGGAGTAGTGGTAGTTAGTGTAAGAAAAACATGAAGCTAATGAAAATTATTATTTTTTTGCAAAAATTCTGAGAAATCGCAATGGCACATTTAGTTATGAACTGAACAAGTTATTTCCGGGTTCTTTTCGGAATGTGAAGTTACTTCTTAAGGATAGGTTCGCTAACGAAATTTCTATACAAAGTTTAAGATTGTTATTGACTTGGCAGAATGGCTGAGAGCTGCGCCTACTCAAATTGAATAATTATCCATTACAATGTTGCTAGGTACGGTCGAGGTTGTCGCGTGTGAAATACAGTGAAGTGTACTGTTGTGGATGAAATATGCGGCTCGCAAGAGCTGTAGCGCACAATACCGTAAGCTGCGATGACTGCTGTCTGCGCCGCTCGCTGCTGACAAATAAGATAACTCTCGTTCTATCTGGATGGCCTTCGCCAATCAAACTCTCCCTACGCCTTGATGAAGTGAAGGACTCCTATTTGCCCCTAGTCTAACTATTGGCGTGGTAAACTGGTCAGATAACCAGTTCACTGCGATACCACTCAAAGATTCGCTCGCAGGCATTTAAATGTAACTCTGTCCGTTCACAAGGTACAATAACTGTGGTGGCCAACACAGTGAACAACGCTTGGTCGCAAGGACTCAATATAGAGTCGCACTCCGATTTGCTCTTGACAGAGGTGCTCTCCCAGTGAAGTACTGAGGAGAGATTTGTTCCTCGCTCTTCGAGTGCATGTACGAGTGCACACGCTCTCGTTGCGTGTTCTCACTCCAAGAGCGACAATGGAACGCCCCTCTCCACGCCAGACGTGAAGGGGTATATCTTTTGGTCTCTTCCATTACTCCTTCAGCTCAAGGCGTCAGGAATATCGTTTGCCAATCAGCATTGCTCTTCTAATACGGGAGAATGACGTTTCGTTTAAGGCGACCAATCCGGAAAACTGTAGCATCGGCATTTGGCGTTTGCTGTCTCCCTGTGAAAACCTCTGAAACTGCGTCCTATGTTTGTAAATAATGCATAGGCTGGGCGCTCCCACACAATGTAGTGGAATTTGCTTTTAAGCCAAACACGGGGTCGTTCTCCCTTTCACTCGGGCAAACGCTGTCTGCTCTACGGGCAGTCGCTGGCCGACGTAGATAGGTTGACTCGTCCTCTGAAGGGACCGGCCTCCTGGCGTACAGTTTGCCTCTCCCGAACTAAAAGTTTTTGTGTCTTGAATGTATGTGTGTATGCCAGCCTCGAATATTTCAACCTCGGTGCGCATTTGCGATTTACTTGTTATTTGCATATTGTTTACATGAATTCATACAACATTGACTTTATCTTATCGAGTTTGGGCTCGAAAGAAGCGTCTTGATGTGCGGAATATGAATGTGAGGGCGGAATATGTAAGCAATGAAGGTCAGGAGACCACGACGTCTTAAAATGTGAATGTATGCGTATGTATATACAGTATGGTCAGTAACAGTCTGAATGCTTGTAGGGGTATCGTACGGTAGGCTGTGCTGAGAAATAGTTGTTAAGGAAAAAATTTATTACGTTGCCCCGTTTCTGGGTTAATTAGCACTGAAGTTAGTCAGCCAGGCCGCAGCATGTACAAATTCAAGCGGCCTAGCAGAGATGGTGTAGCGTGTTCTTTGTATGGTTTTTTAAAACCACACAAAAATGGATATGGGACGGTAATAAAGATCAAACCCAAGTCAAAGTCTGAGCGATCTTGTGGGTTATCGTGTAAGCTATGAGAACAGCTGGTAATGGTCGTGTGTAATGGGGTGCTAGAATTTACGCGACCAATGGCCTGATTGGCTAACTTCTGTGCTAACTCGGAAACGGAGCAACATATAGAATTTTTTTCTTAATAATTAATTCTCTGGACAACCTACCCTCTGCCATTCTTCAGACTTTTCAGACTGTTTTGACCAACCTTTATACTGCATACTATGCACATGCCTATGTGACTGCAGTTTGCTCTTCAACCGCTGCTAGTTTTACCAACAGGTTTCATTTCCTCCCACTGTACAGCGTATGCTGTATAAATGTATGTAAATAACAAGTGAGAAATGTAGTAGTATCTCTCAGATGTAACTGTATTTGTATAAAGGTTTTTCTTTTGAAGTACAAAAAGTCTACTGTATAACTGACAATACGCATAGTAAAGAGAATTATTGTTAATAAAGCAGTTTTTGGGTATACGCTTGTTCTCTCCTCTCTACGGAGTGGAAACCTCAAATTATGAAACATAATTGGATTTATATTACGATTTAGATGGGGTGGAGGGGAGAAGGGGCAGCAAACGGAACTTAATTCGTATGGTTCCTCGGAGGCATGACCTCCTCATAGGTCGATAGCTTGGCTATAACTCTCATAATGGTTCGGTGACCTTCATGTTCCCGCCTCTTTTAAAACACATATTTGACCAAGAGGAGTGGCATCGTTCTCTCGGCTGGTGGATAGCTGACCTTCATTTGTCCACTAATCTTAGGTCATACAGTCGCCCAAGAGAAGACGGGGGCATTCGTAGCATCTCCCACGCAACTGGTTGAGATGCAGAGACTCTTATAACAATCCCTTTAAATCACGTCCCTTTAAATCATGTCCGTTTCATTATATAACCGGCACTGATAATCTACTGACTATCGCCCTGTTGTTTACAAGTATTTTCCAAGTTTATCTTAGAATTGGTATTTAATCTTTCAGAATAGTGTCCGGTGACGACGCACCGTCTAATCTATTTTAGCCTTTCGTAGTGTTATCTTAATCAGCCCCCTGCTATCAGAAGGTTATAAAACAAAGATGCATATCACACGAAATAAAACCTGTCCGTACGACAGCTTACTGAGGGATCTTTATTAGTGACGTTAGCTTCTGTTCAACAGAAAAGCCAGTATGAAGCGCTCATGCTGTTATTTATATCTTTTTAAACAGTGGTTTTGCAAATAAATTATCCTCTCTTCATCTCTGTCTTGGTCCATCAACAGAGTGATTGTGGCCGATCTGGAATAACAGCAATAAAATTGTTTAACGGATCCGAATTGGAGCTCTGGAACTCAGACGCCTATCTTCCATTGGCCATATCAACTGCAAGACGTCTCTGTCATAGAGCGTCTGAGCTTCAAAGCCCTTTTCCAGTTGCGGCCGCTTTTCAAAACTTTTTCTCTCCGTAAGGTTCTCTTCTGTCATGAGCGATGACTTTACAACACATATCCCCAACATAATATGTACATTTCAGTAGTGGTGTTAACTATTATGAAAAGGATAAAGGTAATTATTGTTAACAGGCCATGTAGCCTTAGTTTATCGAAGATTATAAAAGTGAATTGTAACCTTCTGCTAATGGCCAGGCTCTCAACATGCCATCATTAATCGTGTGCAAGAAACTTTCGAACGAGGACTCCTTACGGACTTTCGAAATGTTGACAGTGGTAGTCGGTACTTACCAGCAGTAAGAAACAGTTTTCACCTGGCCGTATCGGGCAGTTTCCTCGAAGAAACACTGTGACATACACAAAATGTGATACGCAAAGAGACCATAGAACTATATGTTAAACATATATATGCCATGGAAGCTTTAAGAGTTACTCTTCTACTCTTTGTCTGACTCTTGTTTAATTTTGTTGAAGGAAAAAACCTTATAATAGTTATTTTTACTCGTAAATGAGGGATGCCGAATGAAGTAGGATACTGAAATATATTTATTTATAATTTATTTTAAAGATGTTGCTCATAAACGATTCTTTTTAGAGCCTAAAACGTTTACTTATGATTAAATCAATTTAAAGGTGTCTATATGTGTTTTACAAAGAAAATAAACTGAGAAAATCGGCACAGAAATTCTCGGTAAGTGGCGATTGAATCCATAAATGTTACAAAAATGGATGTATCTGTGTGTGTGTGTGTGTGTGATTTTGTATGTGTGTGTGTGTGTGTGTGTGTGTGTGTGTGTGTGTATGTGTGTGTGTGGTCCACATCTCCCTCTAAACCAATGGACCCATTTCAACCACACTTGGTGCACATTTCCCTTCCTGACGGCAACAATCGGTTTGTGTTAGAACCACGAACCATCTATCTTAGTTCAGGAGATATGACGTCATAAACACTGAAATGCACGAAACACAGCTCCATCATAAATGACTTTTAGATTTATTACTTCTTTGCTACTGATACTGACTCTATTCGCAACATATTTCTCTAACACCATATACATTTGCCGCTGATTGTATTTACTGAAATATAGCTTTGTACGACACATAATTCTAGAGAAATGACGTCGCGAATACTAAGAAATGTGAAAAATGCATGAAGTTTCAGCACATCTATTCTTTACTATTAAGACGCTCCTACAGCCGAGACAACGTAAGGAAATCCCTGACATCTGTCAGCGCTTTTGAGAAGTTTCAACTAGGGAGGGAAAACGGCTGTAGGCGAGAGCGATAGCTGTCTAAGGAGCCACGAAGAGGAACTACCACAGAGACATTTACAAAATCTCTTTGTACATATGCGAAGCAGCTGCACCCAGCGAGCAGAAAGTGTCTAGGATCATGTTTCTTAATTTGGCTACTGTAATTATACATTTGTACACGATGCATACTTCTTTGCACAACTGTTTCATAATTTCAAAAGGTGTTTTCCCGAATATACGGAAATAAATTTTTTCTGTTAAGTACTGCATTACAAATGCAATTAATTTTTTGTTTTTGTTTCTAATAGAAAACTGGCAAAATGAATATCCGAACAATGCCGGGTTCGGCAGCTTGCTTCCAGGGAGGTCACAACTGTCGAAACAGCCTGCCACATATTCACCATCTGTTAAAGCACCACACTAAAAAGACAAACGCGACCGACTATGCACCTAGCAGAGGATGAACGTGCAGCACTGTGAGTGAGAATGCTTTAGGATTTTCGCTGCCGGTACAAAGGCTATTGTAAACAATTGTTCCTCGAGTACAGTCCTGTCAGGTAAAGGACTAAGGACTTGATACAAAAGCGACGGCCGGATGGACCCAAAGTCTGATGTTTTGTGTTTAGTATGTCTCGTTATTGAGGTCTGTATTTTATTGCTTCATATATACAAAATCTGACACCCATATGTAATGACGAATCGTCCACTAGATGTCACGATAAATCGGGCCCGCCAGTGTAAAAGGAGACGGCAAGCACTTTGTTGTCAGTACAGAAACAATAAAGGCGGAATTAGTCGGCCAGGAGAACTCACTCGTCGAAAGTGGACCACTCATTAGGCATTACATGGGTTGCGAATCCACTAGCTATATTTCAAACCCTGCAAAACTGTCCAAGCTGACTGTTGGTGACGTGATTGTGTTGTGGAAACGCAAAGGAACAATCACAGTGACATCAAGATCTGGTAGACCTGATGTACTGACGGGCTGTCGAAGGTGGTTGTAAGAAATCGGATATAATAAGCGGAAGGAATCACTCATTACTCCACAAATGCTACCACCAGTCCAGCTAATACAATGACTGTGCATAGAGAGGTAAAAACAATAGGTTACAGTGATCGAGTATCAGCTCATAAGCATGTAGTCGCTACTAAGCAACGTTGAGATGGTGCGAAGAGCGAAGCCACTGGACAGTAACTGACTGGAAACAAGTGATTTGCAATGATGACTCACACTAGAAACCGCGGTTATCCGATTAAAGGGTTTGAGTTTTGGTAAATGCGTAGAGAACGTTACCTGCAATTATGTGTGGTACCAGAAGTGAAGTAGGGAGAAGGTCGTGTTACAGCATGGGGAAGTTTTCCGTGGTTAGAGTGTGCCCTCTTAGCACGCTTAAGAAAGCGCTAAATGCGTAAAGATATGAACACATTTTACACCTCTTTCCATTGCGTACAGTAGAGGAACAGTTCGAAGACGATGGCTGTTAGTATCAGCGTTACAACGCGGCCTGTTGTAAGTAGCCTGTTTGTATGTTGGCAGCGCTATTAGCTGTGTTAATATGGCTGACAGCACTCTGCGCCCTCGTCAAGAGATTCTGTGGTTCCACGGACTAGCAATTAGTGGACAGAGAAGTGTATGGAAAGATTTTCTCGGTAGAGACTGTATGTTGGTAGGATATGCTTTGTAAAATTGAAGCGAAACAAGCGCTTTATCGGTGGCGAGATACACAGACGACCGAGTCTGCCGGGACTGTTAGTAGCTCCACGCCACCTTAACGCGTCTGCGCGTAGCGCCCAAGTATTGCACCATAATTAAGTTTAAAATTAAAAGTCATAATTTTATATTCAAACTTTGGCAACATATATTTTAATGTAATAACATTTTAAATGTCAAGTCTTAAAGTAATTAAATCAATAGTTTTCAATAAAATAATGTTTTAAGAAAAAAATAAGTGGCACTAAATAATAAAGCTAGGATTTGGTTAGAATGTGCCTATGGAGGTCATAAATAAGTGATGCAAGTTTCAAAATAATAGAATAAAAATTACAGACAGATTCCACGTTTTTAAGAAAAATTTAAAACGTTGAATATTAGACTTGGAACCGTGAAAATTTCTATGATGCTTTAAGAGAACCTAAAAATAATAACGCAGAGACCACGTTAAACGACCTCTTATAGTTTTTGAGTAATTTAATAAAAACCAAATTTGTAACTAAAATATACCCATCTGTAGGAGATTAAGTACCTTAACTTTAATGGTAGAAAATTTTGGTTACAGCACTTGATAAAACCTACTAAATAACAGAGATGTAACAAATTTTAGAATTGTGGTGTTAATATTAACCAATACAAGGTCTATTAACGTTATAGTTAAGAGGTAACGATGTACTGTTAGTTCCACTATAAAAATTCTAGAAGGCAAAGTTTTGCTGGAACTTTTTCTGTGATTTCAAACAGCTTACCAGAATGCAGATAAAAATATAGACGATTCTAAATCAATTCAAAACTTTGTTATTTAAGAGTATGTGTCGGGGAAAGTGATCGTTCACTGCCTGCTGCCGTGTGCATAACACAGGTCACAGCATATGTTCCCCTGGCTGTCCGCCGCGGCACATGAATAAATACAGCCCGAGAGGCAGAAAAAAGGTTCACTTCGCGATCAGCCACCGTAGCATCCGCGTCTGTTAAACGTCGGATTGCGCTCGGTCTCGTATGATGTCAGAGACGGACTGTAACAAAACGCGTATTTTCTGTAATAACTGACAGTGAACTCCCGAGGACGGTACATCGTCCTGGATCGCTTACATTTTGCTAACGCAACTGTTAGTGTGCCGTCCGTGATAATTATAAAATCCGCGAGGCAAGTGGTGACTATTATTTCCACTTTTGTGGTGAGCATTTATTTCGAACATTTATTTGACTATTAGCAGTCAGGGCGAAAGTCAGTTGGTAGGAACGTACCGTAGAGGTCGCCTCTGAACTGCTAATTGTCCTGCTTAGAATAGAGAAATTTACTGTCAATTGAACATGGTGATTTTCAAAGTGTTGTACGAGAGATACTTTACTAAATATATGTATGAACTAGAAAAATATACCTTCATTTCTAATCATAGTCCTGATCCCGCTAAGTAGAAAGAGAATAGAAACATTTGCTTAAGTGGGCTGGATCAGAATGCGGCTGCGCAGACTGGTCGGTATGTGCTCCATCGAGTTCTGTCTGACTACAGGCTCACGTGAGAAAGACAGCGAACTACCAGCAATAACCATCAGATTTTACTCGCCGCCCCACAGCATGAGGATGGATGTTGTTGGTAATGTTTCAGTAGTGGAAATATTCAGAACTATATAATTTTTGGAACTGGATGTCCAAGTGCATTGTTTGCTTTTCAACAAAAATCTTTCTTTTTCTGACCATATGCCTCCTAATAGTTGGAGTCTATAGCAGTTAGAATCTTTTTATTTCGCTGGCTATAGTTGCTGTTTGCTTCCGTGATTGAAATGAGTTTAGGGAATTAACAGAGTTGGAGGTAGTTTCATATTGCTTTAAGATTGTTTGGATTTGTACTATTGTTAGGATTCCTTGCAATTCAGAGCCATTCTTTTGCGTTAATTATTAGAAGTCATGAGGGACTTTTGCAAGAACTGGAAATCGACACGGACAATCGCAGGGTGCGGAAACAGGTAAACAACAACAATTACAGATCACATCCATCACAATTTCGTGACGACAGAAACAGTAACCATATACGACAAGGCCACCGTTATAACGCAAATTGTGACCAACACAGACACCACCCGTATGACAACCATTATCAGAATAACAATAATTACAGAAACGATTTAGGAAAATCACGGAAAACCTAAATTAGGATGGCTGGAGACGGGATTGAACCGTCGTCCTCCCGAATGCGAGTCCAGTGTGCTAACCACTGCGCTACCTCGCTCGGTTGGTAGTGACTGTGATAGACACAACCGTAGAAATGGACAATATGGGAACCAGAATAATTATTATCACGGAAGACAAAATGACCCCAGACGCAACAGTCCACCCAGTAATTACGAGTCCGGGAGAGCCTCTCCAACATTTAATCGACAAGAAAGAAATTACAGAACTGACCAACAAGACGATAGACGTTCTAGTCATGACAAAAATCTTAAAATTAATCAGATCTGGCGTGATTCAAATAGGGCAGGGTCCTCTCTACAAGTTGTAATTGTGCAAATTAGACCTCCAAATCCCAGTAACGACGCGTGACAACTAAGAGATAATAGACCATGACTCGCACCACAGGCAGCCACAAAAGGTACTTATGAAGCCGATGATAGAGCTACCATGAATGTCAATTACGTGAAAATGGAAGACATTAGGGACATTTTACTCCAGGAACATGACATGAAACAGAACAATACTGCACATCCTGTAATTTACATCACAACAAATGACATAAAATTAACGCAGTACTTGACTCCGGCAGTCCTATTTCGGTAATTAGTGAAACAGCTTTCAGCAAATACAGCAAATCAAACGACTGCCCCACTTTTCCTTTACTAGTATTAAATTACAAGGTGCAATTTTTGGAAAAAATGTAGATGTACACCAACAAACTACCTTAGAATTCTATTGTCAAAGCCACAGATATATTATGAATAATTTTATTGTTCCATTATTGTCGATGGACATTATATTAGGTGGAGATTTTTTGAATGAGTATAAAGCAATTTTAAACCTTCACGGGGCTGAAATTAGTTTAGAAAAAGAAGGTAAGTTAGTAGCTTTGAAATTTGAAGATTGGTTTTCAAACCATGATGAGGAAGACAATCGAATCGGCTTTACCTTTTGTCAGATTACAGTTTGAAACTTTCGACAGAGTTTGACACTAATAATCACTTCGCAAGTACAGACAGGGATTATATTGATGACGTATTAGATACTAACGTTATAATTGAGAAAAAAATCAAACAATTGATAACTGTAATGAGACTGTTAAGCAGGACCTTTTCACATCTTACAATCACATTCAACAGCTTTTACTCACAAAACAGGAACAATTAAACGATTTCAGTACTAATTTTGTGTTCGTGAGTGTACAAAATTTTGCGTCAGACCATATGTAATTCCGGTAAATTATAGGGACCGAGTTAGTACAATCTATGCTTGACGAGGGCATTATTGAACCAGCGTAAAGCTCTTACAATAATCCATTACATAGTGTTGAGAAGAAAGACGGACCGATCAGGCTTGTCTTAAATTCCAGACAAATAAACACCATAATCATTCCTGAAACAGGTGGCCGCAAACGTTGGAAGAACTACTTCAAAATTTCAATGGCGTAAAAGTGTTGTGTTCTGTTCATATCAGACCGAGCCTTTATGAAATTGCACTTCATCCAGAATGTAGAAAATATACGGCTTTTTTTTTTTGTTTCGGCATTTCTTGTCAATTTCGGGAACTCCCTTTTGGTTTGAACGTGTCTTCGGCAGCTTTCATTCGTGGGCTAAATTCCATATTACCTGAGTTCTTAAAACGACACATAACCTCCCTCGTACGTGGACGATATGTTAATAGCAGAGGCCTCTTGGGAACACCATAATCGTATCCTCATCAGTTTGTTACGTATTTTTGCTGAATCTGGAATTACAGTTAACTTGCAAAAATCTGAATTCGGTAGGACAAAGGTGAAGTTTTGGGGCACATTACTCCTTCTGAGGACATTGAGCCGGATCCTGAAAAGTTGGAAGCTATCAGAGCGATTCCTGTTCCTTCCACAAAAAGACAAGTTCGCAGTTTTCTGGGTCTTGTGAATTTCTACCGTCGTTTCCTCCATATGTAAATTCTAGTAACTCCAGAACTTTGTTCTCTCACTGGCAAAAACAGTACTTGGAATATGGACGAACAGGCACAGTTGGAATTTGATTCTTTGGAAGAAGTGCTACTTAACTCGCCAACCTTAGCTTACCCAGATCTGTCACAGGATTACTGTCTTGGTGCGGATTCCTCTCAAGTTGGTCTTGGTGCCAATCTGTTTCAAGAAGCTATAGAAAATGACGTTACTGTTCAGAAAATCATCGCTTTTGCTAGCCGCGTGCTAATAAAATTTGAGAAAAATTATTCTGTTACTGAATTGGTAGCTTCACCTGTCCTTTCGGCATTTGACAAATTTATTTTCTTTCTGGCAGACATGAAAAAGTTTATAGTGATCATCCAGCACTGCAATTCCTTATGTCTTCAAAATTAAATCATGACAGGTTGAAAGGTTGGGCATTTTTTCTGCAAGAATTCCGTTTCACAATACTCTACATTCCTAGCTCGGAAAACACTGTTAGGGACGCATTTTCACGTGCACCGGCTGGTCTTGAGAAAAGCGACCCAGAAGCTAACCTTGAGAAAAATTCCAGTATTCTTTACATACAAAAAGGAGCTTTTGAGAACATCGTCACTGGATCTTTAAAGGACATTGCTGTGAGCAAGGTATTAAAAGTAAATGACATGAGAAAAGACACACGCAGATACGTCATTATTATATTCAAACGTTGCACGGTTGATGACAAGCTATGGGTAGTTTGTATTCCTGACGATTTTCTTAATAAACTCATCTGATGCATTCATTTCAGCAACGCACATTCTCGTCCACGGAAATATTATCATATTATTCAGACGACTTTTTGTTTTAACAACATGGAAAAGAGTATCAGGGGAGTTTTGTCTATTTGCAAATTTGTCAAGAAGCTAAACCGTTAATCGTCTCACATCTTGCTCAACTATTTCCAATTAATCCTACTAGATTAAAAGAATTAACTGCTGTTGATCATTTTAAAACATTGAAAGGATTTTCGGACGTTCTGGTTGCTGTTGAACTTACTTCAAAGTTTGTTCCTTTTACACCGTTACGCAAAGCCACTGGACGTTCTGAATCCAACGCCTTTGTTAAAAATTTCTAACTTGAAGTTGGACACGATCACATGGTCAATTCAGATAACGGACAACAATTCAGATCTGCTACTTCCTCACGCATATTTCGGAATCATAAAATCAAACCCGTTTTTATTTCGTTGTGCTCTCCACATGGTAACCCGTCTGAATGCATTATGAAAGAAATTAATAAGCTTTGCAGTCTTCATTATCACAGGGAGCATCAGTATTGGGACTGATAGTTACACTTATTTCAAAATGTACCGAATGAAATGCCTCACGATTCCACTGCTTTACCACCTATTCTTGTACTGAAGAAATGAGGAACCACCAAACAGAATTAGAGAGCATGTACCTTTTCCGGGGACACGTAAACTACGACATAAAGACAGAATTGATTTGGCTATTAAAAATATAAATTCTGCAGCAGACAAAAGGCGAAAAGCACGTGGTAAGGCAAATGCAAAGAAACGACACATTGGTCAAAAAGTTCTCATTAAAGCCCTTTCATTGTCACATAAGAAGAAAAATTTGAGTCACAAATTCTTTCTGATTTACAATGGACTTTACAGGATCTGACGTAGTCTTTCCTATAAAATGTCTTCTCTCCAGGTTACTATTAAGAGCTGCCACATTCAGAAACTGTTAGCATGCAGCAATGTTTTGAAGTCAGCTATTCACTCAAGAAGTTATGGAACATATTACGACAGTAATTTTACGAGTGCACTTTTATAGGGAACATACGTTATAGTCTTATTGTGAGTACATTTTAGCTTGTCAGTTGCACGATTACGTCAAGACTATAACGCTCACTTTCTTGGAACATATATAGCTAATGAGGTTTACTGCAACATTTTGGTTTACTTGAAAATACATTTTTATTTAAAGTACTTTCTGAGAGGTCAAAGATGACACAGTATTTGGTTTGTTTAACAGATACATGATTATATTACAATGCTACTTACGAGTGACACAGTTTTCTTTATTGCTCTTGCGCTGTGTCTGTTCTATGTCTGCACAATCTCGCAACAATACGTTACAGTACAGTACTATGAAGATCATGGCTATGACCGTAATAACTATGACATTTATATGCATAGCACTTAACTTTTTTATGTGACAAGGTAGGTACATTAATTGTTGGAGAACTTTGCTTACGAACGACGATAACTACGACACTTGGCACATTTTTACAGTTAAGCAATGACAGAAATTTTCTTACAGCAGTACAGTTTAGCACTACATGAAACGCATTTGAGTGATTACTTTTTGTACTTGAAACATTATTAGAAATATTTTTGAACTACAATGATACAGAGAACGTTTTCGGTGATACATTTCATTCCGCAGTATATGTAAGATTTGAGGTACAATTCATTATTTCTCGTGGCGGTACGCCTTCTTTGTGTACCAAATGTGTGGCACGTGCAAGGAACCCTAGCTAATGTGGTATGGGCTTGTACAGTTTTATACATCGGTACCATATTTCTCTAACACAGAGATACACAGCTATCTGATCGTTTCACAGGGAGAAATAAACATTTTTGGTACATCTAGATAATTACACAGTCGCATTACTTTGCATTTATGAAATTGTACTTTGTCTGCATTTTGCAAACAGTTCACAAATATTTTCTGAACCATTGTGATACTGCGGGAGCTTTGAGTAATGTATATTATATGTGATCATGATTTTTGAAGCACTTTTGAGGTAGATGACATTACTGAAACGAACAGAGAGCATTTCTAGTGGTTTTGAGATTATTGAAGGAAGCTACGACGATTTTGAGATTTGATTTATGTGTTATGATGATATTTTTACGACGACGATGTATATTATGACGTCGAGATATGATTATGATCAATATGAAAAGTGAGTATATATGAGAATGTGAGCACCAGAATGCTGACAGAAATTTTTGGACACTGTTATTGATGAGATTTAGTTTCTACACTCTTCTCCCATAACTTTTCAACCTGTGAATTCTTTTGTTTGTATGAAACTGTCACTGTAGCTGAAAATGTTGCCATAAATATGTTGGTAAAGAGCATATGTGACCTTTATGTAATGCTTTGCTGTGCTGGGTTGCACACTAGCCTCCTAATATACCCATTGTTGTGTTGCCTGTTAGCTTCACCTGTGCTGCTTCAACCGCTTTTAACCTCATCCCACTCTCGCAAGCGCTCACATAGCTATAGAAAAGAGAGGCTGTTGACCTCGCTATTGACATTTCTTTGCAGGACACACCACAAACACGACATACACTATTACTTGTCAACATATGAATACTCCTTGGAGTTTGAACTTTGTACTGCTTACTGAAATGCTTATGAACTGATGAGAAATATTTTTATGTGCACACACCTGATTATGATAAGTGTCTCTCTACAAGAGTTGGCCGGCCGCGTTAGCCGAGCGGTTTTAGGCAGCACTTCAGTCCGGAACCGCGCGACTGCTACGGTCGCAGGTTCGAATCCTGCCCCAAGCATGGATGTGTGTGATGTCCTTAGGCTAGTTAGGTTTAAGTAGTTCTACGTTCTAGGGGACTGATGACCTCAGATGTTAAGTCCCACTGTGCTCAGAGCCATTTGAACCACTCTACAACAGTTGAGAATATTTCTACTTTTTTCTTTGTATATATTTGCTTATTTTATTTGATATCTGGTTTATAGCTGCACTGCAGCAACAGTTTTATAAAATAAAATTCAATACACATGCTAATAAAACACTTTCTGTCAACAGATCCATTAAATAATAATTTTATGATACACATTCTTAAAAAAGAGCACCGGGAAAGGAAAGAACAATAATAAGAAGAAGGGACTGTGAGGAGAATTTTTACCCTATTGACCAGCAGCATAATACTTGAACTTTGTGTGCATCTTCTCTATTTGCTAGTGTTAATATAAAATATTTTAACAACGTAGTCTTGGCCACTGCCCAAAACAGTTTGTAAAATGTTTGAGCGGAGCAGGGAGGCTATGTAAGTAGCCTGTTTGTATTTTGGCAGTACTATAGACTGTGTTAATACTGCTGACAATGCTCTGTGCAAGAGATTCTGTGCTTGGATGGACCAGCTGTTAGCGAGTGGATAGAGAAGTGTATGGATATGATTTTCTTAGTGGAGACTCCGTGTTGGTAGTACATGCATTCTAAAATTAGGACAGATGTTCTTATTGAGAATTATTTAATTTTTGGAAATGGACATCAAATGAATAAGGTAAAATTTTCTAAATACATTGTTTGCTCTTCAACAAAATCTTTCTTTTGCTAACCATTTGCCTCCTAGTAGTTAGAGTCTATAGTAGTTAGAATCTTTTTAGTTAGTTAGCTGCAGCTGCTGCTTTCTGTAATTGCTGTAGTTGATGTTATGAAGAATTTCTGTGAGGTAAGATACTTATAAAAAGAAAGGGCTTCCCATTATTGTAATTCAAGATTGAAATGAGTTTAGGAGAGTAACAGACTTGGAGGTAGTTTCATATTTATTTAATTTCATATTTTATGGATTTGTATTATAGTTAGTATTTCTTGCAACTCAGGGCCATTCTTTTGTGTTAATTGTTAGAAGTCATGTTGTCAATGCATAACAGATTGCGATGGGCCTGTATATTGCGTGTAATAAAGGAATAGGTTAAGCTTCAGTTGTCTTTGTCAGGGCAAATTCTGTAGGTTACTGTTAAAATGATAAAAATAAGTAACGACATAGTTTCTCTGTCGTCAAGCAGCACCTGTGAGGCAGTACTTTGTGGACAATAATATTACTGAATTGTTAGTGAAAAATCACTCCAATGGCTGTGAACAATTTTATTTAGTCCATTACCGGTTTCGGCCATTCTATTATGTAATTTGCAATTGGTTCTAAAATTGCCATAAATACTATAATATGAAAAATAGCAGTCAGCAAAAATTTCTGAAATGGACTGGCCTGCACAGGCTTCCAACGCGAATCCTATGGAACATCTTTCTGATGAGTTCACTCCAGATCCCACCGTCTATCACAACTACTTTCTCTGGTTTTGGCCCTAAAGAATAGGCTGAGATTCCTCCACATTCAGTCTGACATCTCACTGAAAGTTTTCCCAGAAGAGTCAAGCCAACACAGAGAAGAGGGGTCGACACACTCCATTCGAATGTCCACTAATAGGTGTGCAGATACTTCTGATCAGATAGTGTAGTGAAAAAGACGGTCTTTTTTGGGACGAGTGCCATTCGTGCATCGCTGAATTACACCACACACGGTGCAAAAATGAATCACAGACATTCAGTCATGGGTCTCCTCCTTCTTCCAGAGCAAGGTATTGTTATCGAAACAGAAAAGTGCGGGCCCCTCTTACAACAAACTAAGAGAGCTCTGACCTATTTAAGCCAATAAGAACGCTAGGTGGCAAAACCCATTTTTATTGCACTCTACTTTGCAGAAAAAGACACTTCTTCCTTATGTGTGACTCGGGGGAACATGTTGTAGCAAACAGCTTTGTAGACCCTTGTATTATGTGAATATGAACACATTCTACTAGTAAAAGTGTGTGCAATGGCGAGACCGCAGCACGTCGCAAGCACTGTAATAGCTTTCAGCTGATTGGGAACCAAAATAGTGGTCAGGTTAGGTAGAGTAGTATCTTTTCCGTGTGTCTTTTCACGTGTAAATTTGACATGCAGAATATTGGATCTTTGTTCAAATTTAGAGTAGCTTTAGGGCACTTGCTGATCTGAATCTGTCTCTGTCAGATAGTGGGATCTGGAGTGTATTAGAAGTGATTTTTTTCAGCAACGAAGGTTTCAATGGATCTGTAAAATTACTTGCTTTGTGATTCTGAGATTATCTTCGGAAGGAATGCCAAATACTTGGACTCGACATTTATTCAGGGGCTCTACTGCGCATATTTATGACTAATCTACTGGTTAATTATCTGCTACGTCTGGAGTCACGATTTCATTAATTTGTACCTTTTTATTGAATTACCAATTCCCGCCGTGTCTGTTTGCCTTTATGTTAGAATTTTTTTTAAGTTTCTTGTGGTGGCGTCTTCCTTGCATTTGTGGTGCATTTGATTTTTGGATACAATGCACACGCGTTACCTTCTTCATTGTCTTCTTTTGGAAAGGTCTTCGACAATCAATTTAAGATGGCACTGTGGAACAGTTTTTATTAATTTAACACACAGTAGCTCAATCAGTACATCCTTCAAACATTAAGAAACTGATAATTACAGGCAAAATGTTTACTCAGCAGATGAACTCCACTTACTTGTTTGAAGTGTTCGCTTTTACTGATAATACTTTATTAAACTCTGTTTATAGCTTTGGTTTTGTGTTGTTGATGGCATAACTTGTTTTCCATCAGTAAATGTAGTTCACAATATCTTAAACGTCTCCCTTATCACATTTTAGCCAGAATGCCTTATCAAATATCGTGAAAGTGGTTGCATCAGAAAGTAACTTGTCAACAATTATCAGATGAAAGGAATTTTGCCTATAATAGTAGATATGGATCACCCTTTCGACAATTTTGTGTTCGTGATGTGCAAGACCAATAGTGAGTGTTGTTTTCTTGTTTAACAGCAAATCAGTATGACAAACGAGAGGCGCAGGAACCTTATAACTATTTAAGAACACATTCTCATGCCTGCAAAAGTACCTTCTGCAGTTTGCAGATATTTTAATATTCGGGAAGTGGGAGTGCACTTAACCAATTGTTCTAAAGAGAAACAAAATCATCTGCACATTAAGAATTAGACGAATTTTAAACGTTGCAAGTTTATGTCTAAGGCACAGAAAGTGAAAATAAGGTCAAAACTATTACAAAAAACATGGGTTGTTCGACCAGGTGTCAGTGATGTACTCTTTGAGTCAAAGGCAAAAGGCAATCATTTACAACTTTCTGAGCATTTGGAGTAGACCCTAGGACTAATTGATTATCCCTTGTCATGCTAATAAAGCTATCTACATTGAACGTAGAGCTGAATGTGGAAGCCGAGACTGCAAATTTATTTTATTGAAGACCGATCCTGGTACACTAGTATGCTGCCTTTGTCTTCTCCTAGACACTGTGATTCGTGTCCAGGAATTTCAGATGTATCTATGTGACGAAATTATATCCATTGTTTACCTTTTGCAGTAGTATCTGTTCCTAGCACTCCATCAGACTACACTGTTGTACACACTTTATAGAAGAATCAGATCTTCATAATTTGGACACAAAGGAATTACTGTCATTAGCTGCAAGTGAGGACTGATTGAAATCAATGAGGAAAGTTTAAAATTTGATCCAGACCGGAATTCGAACCAATGTCTCCAGCTTACTAATTCAGATGCTCTGACCACTAAGCAATGCTGACGTTGTCAATGCTGCGAGTACTGAGTACAATGGGCCGGAGGCTTCACATTAGTAGTTTTGTTGATAAGTAAAAAATTTGGGTATGATGGAAGGCATGCTAGGGTAGTCAGTGCAGTTGCAATGAGCACTGTGTCTGTATGGTATAATGATGATAGCATCTGCCTAATAAGCAGGGTACCTGGGATTCACATCCTGGTCCAGCACAGATTTTCAACTTTCCTCACTGATTTCAATCGATGACCGCTCGCAGCCACTGGGTGTAATTCCCTTGTGTCTTAATTCATAATGGCTATTGGATCAAAAGTTAATAGTTGTTAATACATATCTTAATAATTTACCGAAAGTTGAGGGATGAATATATATGTTGAGTACAATAGATTTATTGACTAAAAATGTAATAAGGCGAAAGAAAGCTATCTAACACTAAAAGAAAATATACAGAATCCAGATCTCATATTTCACTCTACAGCTAACTGTGCATTGTTTGAATCATTCTGATACATTAACACCAATAAATGCATGTTTTACCTTGTTGCACAGACTACTGTGAAAATTGATAATCAGTGAGTTCTTTTAGTCGATTGTCGAACTTCATCAGAAAATAGCAGGTTGTGCTAGGTCGCAAAATTTTATTTATTTGTTGCTCCAACTGGAATATCGGTTTATCTGTAGAAAATTTATGTAAATTCAGTTTCACAGCGGTTTCAAATTATCTAGTAATTTTGTTTTTCTTACAAATCATTCGATATCTATCGTTTCTAGACCAATATCTAGGATTGACACCATTATTTCCTTGCTTATATACGTAGTAAGCCATATGCCTGTATAGTTAGTTGTATGTTATACAAACAATAATAATAATGATTGTAAAACATCCAATATTCAACATAACACCTTCACTTTATATTTTTTCCTTCTTTTTTCCTTTTGAGAAGTACTTACTACCAAGCTAATCATAGTGCAATACTAACACCTCTTCCACTTTCTGAGCTCAACATCTCACTCATTATGGAGGGATGCTGACTCTGTTTTTCAGGATTGCAAATGGGAAGTTGCGGTATAGAATATGGCCCAGACATCACCAGTGTGTGTGTGTGTGTGTGTGTGTGTGTGTGTGTGTGTGTGTAGTGAGTGAAGTGTTATGAAACAATGTGCGTGTGTATGTGTGTAGTGAGTGAAGTGTTATGAAACATGTGTGTATAGTGTGTGCAGTGTCTGATCGTGAGATATGAGTGAAAAGTGTGGCATTACATTATTTAATAAGTTATTTGTAAAAAAGTATTTACACCAGAAGTAAATCAAATGGTTGTCTCTAACTGGAAGTCTGTAAATACTTATGTATACGAATCAGCTTATTTTAAATTGGTCTAAAGTTGTAAATACTTTGACGTGTTCTATATTCTTGTAAAAAGAGATTTACAGATGAATAAATCTAGTACTTCTACTTCTACTACTACTAGTAGTAGCAATTGGCATCAGAGTCATAAATTTAGGTTTAGAAATACTCATTTTTCATATATATCTTTTGTAGGCTATTTGTCTCTTAAGTTAATATTTAGTTCAATAGAAAATCTAATATTCGCTGTCTTATGCAGTGTTCAATGTCTACTGACGAACATTTCCCTTAGAAGATGAACGCAAAAGTCATTGTTAATTTTTCTCACAATGAAGCACGCCAAGGAGGACTATATTCAGGAACGACAATCATGTTTCTGCTCCAGTGGTGATGCAGCATTTAAATCCATTAAGCTTATGTAAATACTTGTATCTGTACTCTCTGATAGTATAGACACATACGAAAGTGAGCTTGTACCAATTGTCACTTTACAATAGGAATATCGGCAAGTGAGGTGCAGTGCAGAAGACCTTATTAGATAAGTGGGGCTACAGGCATGATACTATTATTATGCACTTACTGGAAGAAATCGGTAATATTTCATGTATTTATAATGAACTACTTGGTGCAGCTTATAATAATACGATAAGCATGACGCTCAGAAAGAGCAAATCATATTGTTAAAGCTCTACAAAATGTCAATGTCCAATATGAGTCTATTAAGGAAAGAAAGTGTCGAGATCATTACGTGATCTTCATACGATTCACGAAGTGTGTTTATGCCTGTGATTATCTGTGGGTAATCAATATTTCCAATTTTTGTAGGTGAAGTTTTCATAGCATTTCAAACACCAATGACACTTTCCGGTATTTGTTGACAGATTAATAGACAGTTTGTATCGCAAATATACAAAAGCAAATAATGTGTGAAGAGAGCAGTGCTTGTATTAATTACGTCGTCGTCGCCTTGACATTGTTATTATATAGTTTTAGTGCCTACAAAATTTGCACGAAAATTTGAACAGTTTTGAAATAAAATATTTTTCAGTTTCTATTGTGGGTAAGAGAACGCAAGTATGAACTAAAAAATGAGAGAAATCAGGGGAAGACATGTCTGGTTTTACCATTTCCTTGAACAGTGAAGTGGCTGAGTCACTTAAGTGTTCTACGCTTATCAGTCGCTCCCACTGTCTCGCCTCTCGAAAGATGATGTAGTTTCCCACATGCTATTATCACGCCTCATACTCAGACGACGGCAAATACAGATGAGATAAACCAGATTATATCTCCTTTGTTTTTATATAATTTCGAAGTTAAATGCTTAATAATTAGTCCAATATGTTAGAGAAAAATAACAAAATATGTACTGAGATAACTGCCGATATTTACTGGAGGTTTCAAATTTAATTAACTCGAAGCTTTTATTGCACTTCCTGGAAATCATTGGCTTTTGCCCGTTGCTGTGACTGACAGTGAGAATACATTCTCAAGGAGTTCATAGTTTTGTCTCTGACAAATTGTCTGGGAAACAAATTAAAAATAGTTTCAATCTTCCTGTTATAACCTATGTAGGAGGTTCCGCTGATCGTACACCACATTTCATTTGCAAACGTAGTTATCGATGGGTAACTGTCTAACAGAGGTAGGGCTGGTTACAGTACTCTAACGATTCCAGACTATTACAAATATACCTCTGTTTTTTCACATATTACCCATAAGTTAGCTATTATTTGTGAGAGGAGATGTAAATATAGTTGGTCGTATACTAAGAGTCAACTTTCACCCAAGACATTTCAACACCACAATAAATTGTCTTCTTAGGATTTGTGGCAGTCTACTTCGTTCGTACGTCATACTTCCGTTTAAGAGGTCCTAAGTTTCACTCTTACATACTGCTAGACAAAAAGCAACGGTATTTTACGACACTTAGCCTGTTGATATATATATATTTTGCATTAGAGAGAGCTAACCAGCAAAGGAAACAGTGTATACAGTTCAATGTTATGCCAGATGGAAGATACCTGTGATGGTATATACAGTGCATTGCTACTTTTATTGGTTAGTGTTAATTTATAATAGGAATGCGTAACAGTGCTGAATACGAGTGACGTGGGTGCACTATATTGCTCAGCTGTTTGCTGGTGATTTACGCCTCTTAACATTAAACTAAAATCATGTTGTTGGTACGTATATTATTGTTGGTTACTACGTTACAATGCTGACTAATGATAGCACCGCAGACGTCGACACCTGAATGAGCAACCTTTTTTAAGTTACAAACGTCAATGATGTGGCTCTGAAATATGAGCAGCACGTTGCCCAACGCTGAATACTCTCTCTGGGCAAAATAACTCAGAGGAGTGTTCGATTGCTGTGTGGTGTCATGAATGTGGTAACTTATGCCTGCATAGTGAGATAAAGAAAAATAGCTAATATTTGTTATGCTGTCAACTACGTGATATGCAGCTCGGCTCCTGATTTCACTACCTAATACGGGAAGGAGGGGCACGTATTCCACTTTCCCATGCATAAATCTTTTAGTATGAGTTTCCGCGGAGTTTTCATTGGGAACACACAGTGGCATGCGAGACCAGCAGTTTCCATGAGGTATTGGTTGGTTGGTTGGTTTGAGGAAGGAGACCAGACAGCGTGGTCATCGGTCTCATCGGATTATGTAAGGATTGGGAAGGAAGTCGGCCGTGCCCTTTCAGAGGAACCATCCCGGCATTTGCCTGGAGTGATTTAGGGAAATCACGGAAAACCTAAATCAGGATGGCCGGACGCGGGATTGAACCGTCGTCCTCCCGAATGCGAGTCCGGTGTCTAACCACTGCGCCACCCCGTTCGGTCCATGAGGTATTCCCTTCATATAAGTGCAGTTCCGTGGTTCGAGTTGTACTTGCTATTACTCCAGTGTTAATGGAATATCGATAAAGTGAGTAAGAGTGGAAGTGCGGTAATTAATTGTCTATGAAACTTCAGATGTAGTTTACCATCGTTGTCCAAAAGCATGGTATTGTTAAATGCATTTCGGTATACCGAAGAAGATGAGTGAATGAAACTAATCGTTGTAATGCGATGATATGCTCAGAATCCTTTCCTTCCCTCATTGAACAGCTATTGTCAGTAAATGAGAGCTGTGAGAGCAATGCCCTTCTAGAGGCACTTTGTGGTACTCATTTGGGCTACAGTGAACTTGAACCAGATGCTTGTTAGAACAGACCTTCATGATAGGCATGCTGTTGGCACTACCCATCCTCTGAGATGAAATCAGCAATATTCACAAGGTTGCAGGGGTAAGTTTCAGGTCTGACCAAGACTCAGCTATGCTACTTCCTTAGAGTGGAAAACTGCCCTAAAGGCCGAAGAATCACCTTAGATCAACGGCATGAGGGTGCAAAAGTCAAAGGGAATCACTGCATTAAAGACAAAATACTTGTATCCACAAGGTATGTGGTCTGTAACTGAAGAATTGTCGTGATGTCCTCTCCGTTGGCAGAAGATTGTAGAATAGTCCGCCATTCGGATCTCCGGGAAGGTCAGAAGCTTCAACGTCGTAGGGAACTTAGAAAATGCGAAAGGGAAATGCTAAGGTTCAGTCTAGATGTAGTAGGGGTCAGTGAAGCGATGTGGAAAGAAGACAAGGATTTCTGGTCAGATGAGTATAGGGTAATATCAACAGCAGCAGAAAATGGTGTAACGGAGGTGGGTGCGTTATGAACAGGAAGGTAGGGCAGAGAGTGTGTTCCTTTGAACAGTTCCTTAATAGGGTTGTTCTTATCAGAACTGCCAGCAAACCAACACCGACAACGATAATTGAGGTATTCATGTAGACGTTGCAACTGAATATGAGGATATAGAGAAAGTATATGAGGACACTAAAATGAGAATACAATACTCAAAGGGAGATGCAAATCTAATAGTCATGGGAGACTGGAACGCAGTTTTAGAGGAAAGAGCCGAAGAGAAGGTTATAGGACAATATGGGCTATGGACAATGAATGAGAGAGGAGAAAGACTAATTGAGTTCTGTAACAAATTTCAGCTTGTAATAGCGGATACTCTGTTCAAGAATCACAAGAGGAAGCTACATACTTGGAAAAGATCTCAGTTATTACACCAGATATAGATTCAGATTACAATGTAGTAGTGACGAAGAGGTAGGATGAAGCTCAAGAGATTAGTCAGGAATATTCGATACGTAAAGAAGTGGCATACAGAAGTACTAAGGGACGACAAGCGAAATGTAGGAAGATCTGCAGCGGATAGGCACTTGGCGCAGGGAGTGGCAACTGACCCTTAACATAGTCAAATGTAATGTATTGCGAATACATAGAAAGAAGGATCCTGTCTTGTATGATAATATGATAGCGGCACAAACACTGGTAGCAGTTACTTCTGTAAAATACCTTGGAGTATGCATACGGAACGATTTGAAGTGGAATGTTCATATAAAATTAATAGTTGGTAAGGCGGGTGCCAGGTTGAGATTCATTGGGAGAGTCCTTAGCAAATGTAGTCCATCAACAAAGGAGGTGGCTTACAAAACAGCCGTTCGACCTATACTTGAGTATTGCTCATCAGTGTGGGATCCATAGCAGGTCGTGTTGACAGAGGAGATAGAGAAGATGCAAAGAAGAGCGGCGTGTTTCGTCACAGGGTTATTTGGTAAGTGTGATAGCGTTACGGAGATGTATAGCGAACTCAAGTGGCAGACTCTGCAAGAGAGGCGCTGTGCATCGCGGTGTAGCTTGCTGTCCAGGTTTCGAGAGGGTGCGTTTCTGGATGAGGTATCGAATATATTGCTTCCCCCTACTTATATCTCCAGAGGAGATCACGAATGTAAAATTAGAGAGATTCGAGCGCGAACGGAGGCTTTTCGGCAGTCGTTCTTCCCGCGAACCTTGCGGGGCTGGAACAGGAAAGAGAGGTAATGAGAGTGGCACGTAAAGTGCCCTCCGCCACACACAGTTGGGTGGCTTGCGGAGTATAAATGTAGATGTAGAAGACACGCTTGAAATTCTCTAAGGCTATAGATACAGCAATAACGAATAGCTCAGCAGGCAGTAGAGTTGAAGAGGAATGGACACCTCTGAAAAGGGTAATCACAGGAGCAAGAAAGAAAAACATAGGTATAAAGAAGGTAACTGCAAAGAAACCGTGGGTAACAGGAGATATACTTCAACTGATCGATGAAAGAAGGAAGTACAAAATTGTTCAGCGAAATTCAGAATACAGAAATACGGGTTGCTGAGGAATGAAATAAATAGGAAGTACAGGGAAGCTAAGACGAAATGGCTGCATGTACAATGTGAAAAAATCGAAAAAGAAATGATACTTCCTGGCAGATTAAAACTGTGTGCCCGACCGAGACTCGAACTCGGGACCTTTGCCTTTCGCGGGCAAGTGCTCTACCATCCTTTCTTTCAGGAGTGCTAGTTCTGCAAGGTTCACAGGAGAGCTTCTGTAAAGTTTGGAAGGTAGGAGACGAGGTACTGGCAGAAGTAAAGCTATGAGTACTGGGCGTGAGTCGTGCTTCGGTAGCTCAGATGGTAGAGCACTTGCCTGCGAAAGGCAAAGGTTCCGAGTTCGAGTCTCGGTCGGGCACACAGTTTTAATCTGCCAGGAACTTTCATATGAGCGCACACTCCGCTGCAGAGTGAAAATCTCATTCTGGAAACATCCCCCAGGCTGTGGCTAAGCCATGTCTCCGCAATATCCTTTCTTTCAGGAGTGCTAGTTCTGCAAGGTTCGCAGGAGAGCTTCTGTAAAGTTGGGAAGGTAGGAGACGAGGTACTGGCAGAAGTAAAGCTGTGAATACCGGGCATGAGTCGTGCTTCGGTAGCTCAGATGGTAGAGCACTTGCCTGCGAAAGGCAAAGGTTCCGAGTTCGAGTCTCGGTCGGGTACACAGTTTTAATCTGCCAGGAAGTTTCATATTAGCGCACACTCCGCTGCAGAGTGAAAATCTCATTCTGAAAGAAATGATAGTCGGAGGGAATGACTGAGCATATAGGGAAGTCAAAACAACCTTCGGTGACACTAAAAGCAAGGGTGGTAACATTAAGAGTGCTACGGGAATTCCACTCTTACATGCAGCGGAGAGAGTGGATAGGTGGAAAGAGTACATCGAAGGCCTCTTTGGAGGAGAAGATTTGTCTTACGTGATACAAGAAGAAACAGGAGTGTATTTAGAAGAGATGGGGAATCCAATGTTGGAATCAGAATTTAGGAGAGCTCTGGAGGACTTAAGGTCAAATAAGGCGGAGGAGGTAGATAAGATTCTATCAGAATTTCTCAAATCATTAGGGAAAGTGGTAACGAAACGACTATTTAGGTTTGTGTGTGAAATGTATGAGTCTGACGACATAGTATCTGACTTTACGAAATATGTCATCCATACAATTCCGAGACAACTGCGAGACTTATCGCACAATCAGGTTAACAGGACGTGCATCCAAGTTGCTGTGAAGAACAATATACAGAAGAACGGAAAAGAAGGTTGAGGATTTGTTAGCTGACAATCAGTTTGGTTCTAGAAAAGGTAATAGCACCCGACAGGTAATTCTGACTTTTCCCGCTGATAATGGAATCTACACAAAATAACCAAGAAACATTCACAGGATTTGTCGTCCAGGAAAGAGTATTCCATATTGTTCGAAATTTTGAGAAAAATATCGGTAAGCTATAGGAAGAGACGGATAATATACGACATGTACAAGAGCCAAGAGGGAATAATAAATGTGGACGGCCAAGAACGAAGTGCTCGGATTAAAAAGTGTGTAAGACTATAATGTAATCCTTCCTCCCTGATGTTCAACCTGTACATCGAAGAAGCAATGATGGAAATAAAAGAGGAGAGGAATTAAAATTCAAGGTGAAAGGATATTAATTATACCATTCGCTGATGACATTGTCAGCCTGAGAGACAGTGAAAAAGAATTACGTGATCCGCTGAATGGAATGGACAGTCTGATGAGTAAAATAATAGCTGGAGAATAAATCGAATAATGACGAAAGTAATGAGAAGTAGTAGAAATGAGAACAGCGAGAAACTGAACATCAGGATTGATGGTCATGAAGTAGATGAAGTTAAGGAATTCTGATACCTAGGCAGCAAAATCATCATTGACGGACGGAGCAAGGAGGACATCAAAAGCAGACTAGGATTGGCAAAAAGGGCATTTCTGGCTAACAGAATTCTACTTGTCAAACATAGGCCTTAATTTGAGGAAGAAATTTCTGAGAATGTATATCTGGAGCACAACATTGTATGACAGTGAAACATGAACTGTGAGAAAACAGGATCAGAAGAGAATCAAAGCATTTGCGATGTGGAGCTACAGGCGAATGTGGGAAATTAGGTGACAGATAAGGTGAGGAATGAGGAGGCTCTGCGCAGAACCGGAGAGGAAAGGAATATGTGGAAAGTACTGACAGGAAGAAGGGACAGGATGATAGGAATGTGTTACGAAATCTGGGAATGACTTCCATGGTACAAGAGGGATTTTGTAGACGACAAAAACTGAAGAAGAACACAGAGATTAAAATGCATCCAGCAAATAATTGAGGACGTAGGTTGCAAGTGCTACTCTAAGTTGAAGAGGTTGGCACAGGACAGGAATTCGTGGCGGGTCATATCAAACTAGTCAAAAGACTGATAACCCCCTAAAAAAAAGCACTAAACAAAAGAAGAATAAGCCTTCCACTGTGTGACACACCAAAACTGGCTACATAAGACTAGGCTGAAGTCCAAAAGAGGCATAAAATTCCAAATGATGTATAACACTCTCCTCTTCATTCACGAAGAAGGAGGATGTGCCCTCACTTACTTTAGCCGTTTCTCTCTGGTGTGAATATAAAATACTCAGCTCATGCCTGAGCAGCAGGCGAGCGAATCATAGACCTGGGGCCTCCCTACCGGATTAATAAATCATGTTTCAATAGACAGGTCCTATTCGAAAGCGGATCACCGTGACTTCATTCTCTGGGAGTGACCGGTGTAAGGTACTGTCCGCACAAAATAAGTTGGCACAGGCGACGCGAAACGGAGGGTGCTGGAGACCCCATTGTGAACGACCGCCACGTGGTACGGGAGGTGCAGTTCAACGGCTGAAGCCAGAGCACAAATGCATTTCTCGCGTTAATTAAGCTAGTCATTCTGCGAAAGATAGTCTCAACAGGTTATGCTGGTACGATCAACAAATCTGCAAATATAGACACTGAAAGTCAATAGTTCCTCACTCGACTACCGATAAAGAAATAATGACTAAACAAAGAATCAACCGAAATAAAACATGTCGGACCCCACATAATAATTGCGTCAAAAACATAGCGTAACATACATTGTCGTACAATACGATACTGACTACTTAAAACAAAGAACAGGGAACACGTAGAAGTTGTCAGTCCCCTGACAATCTGTTCGGCAATATTACCTGAATATCAAAATTTCTTCCGCGACTTTTCGAAGTAGCTACGGGTTGGAAAGGACTCGCACCTCAGTTTACCTCCCTTGTTCTCTTTGTTGTGCGATTGTAATAGATATCGGTTCCTGTAACTCTATAAAGCAGGCATGAGCAGCCTATGGCGACAACCGGTCCTGATTCACATACTTACATACTGTAAGCTAGAGGGCAGTCCACTCACGTGATGCGATAGCAGCGTTCCTAGCGCGTCGAGTCATAAGTATGGCGTCCGTGACATTAATGTTACGGGATAGCTCATCTAAATAAATATGCCCTCCCTTCCCTCCACCCCCGCTTTGCCGAAACGCCACACCAGCAAATTATGCCTCAAAACAAGCGTTTTTGAGAGTACATTCATTTTATGTTCACCTCATCCTCAGAATTTTACATTTATTTGCGCGTCGCGAACATCGTAAAATGGTTCAAATGGCTCTGAGCACTATGGGACTCAACATCTTAGGTCATAAGTCCCCTAGAACTTAGAACTACTTAAACCTAACTAACCTAAGGACATCACACACACCCATGCCCGAGGCAGGATTCGAACCTGCGACCGTAGCAGTCCCGCGGTTCCGGACTGCAGCGCCAGAACCGCTAGACCACCGCGGCCGGCGCGATCATCGTATTCTCACTTAATTTTTTAAGACCGTTAGCAGAGAAACAACGTCCACGACATGTGAGTAAATGTAAAAAAAAAACTGAAGATGCCGGGCACCTTGAAATGTCATGCCTACAGAAGGTAATTCGTTATAAATTGTCCACAATTTCAACAGTTGCAGTGTTCTAATTCGTCCACAGTGTCACTGAACAGAACCGTCTTCAGTGATGAATACTGCTTCGAAATAAACCCCAATTACCAGCGAAGACGAGTCTGGAAGCGCCCCGCACTTAATAACGCCCGCCGTACGCCCCGACAACCAGGACGCCTTTGGTTGTTATCCATGGTTCCCTTACAGCAAAGCAGTACGTCGACGATATTCTATACCCCGTTTTGTTGCTCATCATGGAAAGCTATCCTGGGCTTACGTTCCAGCAACATAATGCAATGCTCACCCGCACATGGCAACAGTTTCTGCTGCTTCGTGTTTGACAAACTAAACCTTGGCCAGCAAGGTGGTCGGTTGTCTCCGCAGTCGAGAACGTCTGGACCATTATGGGCAGGGTCCTCCAACCAGCTTGGGATTTTGACGATCCAAAGCGGTGACTGGACAAAATTTCGCACTATATCCCATAGAAAGACATCAATGGTACGCCGAATATTTACTAGCATAAGGGCCTAAGGTAGACCAACGCGTGAATAACTTGCTCGATTTGTGAAGCTCTTCCTCTTGTAGAAATCATCCAGTTCATCTGAAATTATTCCTACATGGAGAATAATTTTTTTCATCTTAGAACGGGATTCTGACGGCAGAGTAGTATGATTATGGTGGGAGAGGACGACAGCTACAGTTAAACGCTGCCTACAGAACGTTTTGGGATTGTCGCTGGTGTCAGGAGGTTGACATCGATGCTGCGTTCAGATTCCGAACTCAGACCCAGTGTGACTGTGACCAGGTGACGTCCTGGACACCAGGACACTTTCTCATCGAAGAAGAACTAAGCACTGTACCTAATGGTTCAGAAGCTATGACAATAACAGACCCAAGGAATTACTACCGTCATAGAAACCTACGGAGGATGGTTTTCCCACGACGAATGTGCTTCCATTCGACGAAAAAAGAGTCCAGTGAATGTACATCCTAGTTCACAGACTAAAGTTTGGCACTGTATCGCGAACTGGCGTATGCATAACAGTTCAGCTGGCATCAGTCGTACTAATACTTCGTTAAATGCTTCCTTTTATTAGCTCCGAAGATTACACATACGGAAGCGTAGGACAAAGTCAAAGAACTTGTAGTGGTCGAAATTTTAAGGCTATCTCAATTTATACAAAATTGCCAAATTTTCATATAAATTAAAATGAAGCGCGATATCTTAAATTGCTCTTGATAGCGGCATCACCCTATTGAATAAAAGTAATTAGGAGTGCCATCAGAAAGAATTGAAGGAGGTTAGTCATAAATATTTATTTTAAAAGTAAAATGCCTTTGGAATACGGTCTTTCAAATAAATTTAAAAATTACAATTACTCATAACACGAAGTACATAATAGTTCGCTTATTATTTGTTACAAAGTTCACTGGGTCGTTACAAGGGTGTGACCCTCCCTTGTTCGCACCTGTGCAAAAAAGCCATAGCTGTATAGTTTTTTCGGTAGGCTCCTGTGCTTGTAGGTTGAAAGTATTTTATAGAACTTAAACTCGTATTCGTAAGTTTTAAGTGTGTATCTCAAAAATCTATGTAACTTATTTTTATGTAGAAATGTGTAAACGTTGGCGAAGAGAAACATGCCACAATTCAATTCTGGATGCGGATTGAGCGGAGCTCTCGCTACGCCATGCGGAATCCATACTAACCAGTACATTAAATAATCGCCTGCGAGAGAGCAGCCCGTTTTCAATTAAATTTACATATACCATCTGACTCCAAACCAAAACTATTCAGATGAAAATGTCGCCTTTATCTTTAGTTTTGGATACAATCAGAACTGTTATTGTAATTACACATCAAACGAACATACACTACTGGCCATTAAATTTGCTACATCATGAAGATGACGTGATACAGACGCGAAATTTAACCGACAGGAAGATGATGCTGTGACATGCAAATGATTAGCTTTTCAGAGTACCCACACAAGGTTGGCGCCGGTGGCGACACCTAAAACGTGCTGACATGAGGAAGGTTTCCATACGATTTCTCATACACAAACAGCAGTTGACCGGCGTTGCCTGGTGAAACTTTGTTGTGATACCTCGTGTAAGGAGGAGAAATGCATACCATCACGTTTCCGACTTTGATGAAGGCCGGATTGTAGCCTATCGCGATTGCGGTTTATCGTATCGCGACATTGCTACTCGCGTTGGTCGACATACAATGACTGTTAGCAGAATATGGAATCGGTGGGTTCAGGAGGGTAATACGAAACGCCATGCTGGATCCCAACGGCCTCGTATCACATGGCTGTAGCGGTTCGTGCAGCCACGTCTCGATCCCTGAGTCAACAGATGGAGACGTTTGCAAGACAACAACCATCTGCACGAACAGTTCGACGACGTTTGCAGCAGCATGGACTATCAGCTTGGAGACCATGGCTGCGATTAGCCTTGACGCTGCATCATAGACATGAGCGCCTGCGATGGTGTACTCAACGACGTGTTACATGTTCACTGTCTTCGGGAAACTACGCCCGGATTGACAGAAGGTACTACAAAGAACTGAAAGCGATAGATGTTGTGCCTGAGGCGGCCACACATAGAGGCGTCATAAAAGACACCGAACCCAAGTAGGTGTCGAAATAATTGACATGACGAGCTTGCCGTAATAATCGATATCTGAAGTTTGAGTTATAGCTCACTGTGCTTCGGTTAAATATATTGTAACACCTGGTGGATGACAACGACAATGTTGTAGCGTCGTTGAATTGATACTGCAGCTTAAACAATGTTAGTGTGTTGTGTATCTGCAGTTATGTTAGTCTAGACTGGTAGTGATTTGTACTACCTGACCATGTCAAAGGAGTCCTATGTTTAGGTTGAAATCTAAGGTAGGTGATGTCAACAAAGATATGACTAGTGAGGAGGGAACAGGGATAGATAATAAGAAGATAGAAAACGTATTTGCTGAACAAGTGAATAGGGCAAGAGAACCAGAATCATCGAATGCGACCGGAACAGACTCGTTGTTCGACGGAAACGACTGAAAGTAACAACGTCGGAATGTCGATACGCAATAGTGATTGCACTGTACGACCTAGCAGAATGCGTAACTCAACAAATGAAGTCGGGGTGGGTGTTTTGTTGATTTTTTAATTAAATTCAAAGAGGAGATGGCACAGACTTAACAAAGACGAGATCGAAAAGACTGACGATTTAAAGATGAAATATTACAAACTAGTCAAGAACGGGATCGCAAGGATCGAGAATTTAAAAAGGAATTATTACGTGCTCGCCAGGAAGGGGAGGTACAAGAACGGAAACATACCAAAGAACGTTAGCTGAAAGACCGAGAATTTAAGGAGAAATCAAGCAGGCGATTAAATAAGGCTCAGAATAAGGAAAGAGACGATAGGTTGGCTAACTCGAGGAAGTGAGACTGGACTTGATGTCAGAAAGTAGTAAACTTGATACCCTACGGGGGTCGGTTAATACTTTGGAGAAGGTTGTGAACTACATACGTAAAAAGCGATCTAGTGTGTCGGACAGAATAGATAATCAATCGATCAAAGGAAAAACCTTACAGTTAACAACCACAAGTATATTGTCGATTATTTAATGGGTCAGACGAGTGGATAGAGACCAAATCACAGGAGGTACGGTCTCAAGTACATAGCTCTGTAGAGTGAGTCAGTAAATCGTTCAAGATACCCGGAAACACCAAAATCATAGAACTATTTTAAGCCGAGTTTCAGAATATTAAAAGAGAAGGTAATCTCATATATTGCCGTTTGTCAGACTTAAGTCAACAATCAATTATTGCTTATGGAAGGCGAGTCAACCGAGCTAATATCGTTGGATAGATTGTCCGATCACCGATTGGTCCAAAGAGAAAGAAAAGATGTAAGTAGGCTGTTTATGTTTTCTTTATGTAAGTAGGCTGTTTATGTTTTCTTATTGGCAACGTTACATAGCGCTCTATATGAAAATCACTGGCTCTGCTGTGTGCAGTCTGTGGCTAGTTTGCATTGTTGTCTGCCATTGTAGTGTTGGGCAGCGGCAGCTGGATGTGAACAGCGCGTAGCGTTGCGCAGTTGGAGGTGAGCCGCCAGCAGTGGTGGATGTGGGGAGAGAGATGCCGGAGTTTTGAAATTTGTTATGAACTGCTATATATATTATGACTATTAAGGTAAATACATTGTTTGTTCTCTATTAAAATCTTCCATTTGCTAACTGTGCCTACTAGTTGTTAGTGCCTTCTGTAGTTTGAATCTTTTATTTAGCTGGCAGTAGTGGCGCTCGCTGTATTGCAGTAGTTCGAGTAATGAAGATTTTTGTGAGGTAAGTGTTTTATGAAAGTTATAGGTCAATGTTAGTCAGGGCCATACTTTTGTAGGGATTTTTGAAAGTCAGATTGCGTTGCGCTAAAAATATTGTGTGTCACTTTAGTGAATGTTTGAGTACGTTCAGTTTTGCTCAGCTGTTTGAAAAGCAAATAGTGTAAGAGGTTTATCAGCACAGTCGTGTATAATTGTTCTAAGGGGACGTTTCATATGGCGACCCTGCCAGGATACCTCACTGGAATCCTCTGATTTTTTTCTTGTAGTTGTGTAATTAGTGTAGCTATTGTTTATTGCTAGTGCATAATTGTAGAGAGAATCTCCATTGTAGTTGCAGTCTTTCATTGTTGTACAGTAAAACAGTTGTGGGATGCATGTAGATTTGCACCTAGTATTTCGCAGCTACACTTGCAATTAACTAGATATTAATGTGTTCTCCTATTTTTGCTCTTCAAATTGTGTTTTTCTGTGTTGTCGTGTGAAATATTGTGACAATAATGGCGTGTGAAAAACGTAACACTAGGCTCCAAAGTAAACTGAGAAATGAGAGTGAAGACGAAAGCAGTGTGCTAACGCCACCATGTAATGAATTAACTAATATTCGAAGTAGTAATTTGGTAATTGTGCATAGGGAAATGGAGCGGGCGGCAAATAATGGTGTAGACGGTGAAACAATTAGTGAACAGGGAAGCATTATCGATCGATCGGTCGACAACAGCTCGCCTCAGGAATCCGAAATGACAGAACACAATATTGCAAATACTGTAGACTTAGGTTTTGGGTCCTCACCGTTTTGTCAAATGAGTCAAGACACATTTTCTGCTTGTCAAAATGTGAATGTTGCCAGTGATAATGCACTGCCAAAAATCATAGAGATACAGATTCCAGACACTAATACATTATTATTGCAATTAATGCAAAAAATGTAACACAATCAGAAACAAACACAGCAACAGTTAGACACAATGGAACAAAATCTTCAAAAGTTAGACACAATGGAACAAAATCAGAGACAAACACAGCAACAGTTAGATGCAATGGAACAAAATCTTCACACCACGCTTGAACAAACACGTGAAGGTTTAACTACTGAGTTACATAACATTGAATCGAAATGTCAAAAAGTCTGTAATGACGTAGAAACACAAATTTGTGAGCATTTTCAACCTATTTTTTCGCGGCATGAAAATGCATTACAGAATCACGAAGCAGCTATAAAAGAACTGCAAACCATTGTTCATGAAAATCATGAGACCTTGTGGGCTAAAATTGACTCAGTTGCATCTACCGATTCCGTTACGCAACTTGCAAAAACTCAGGAAAACTTAAAGGACACAGTAGATTCGATTTCAACACAAATGGACACTCTGAAACTTGGTTCATAAAAACACACTGAGGAAATGTGTTCACTATCGAAAAAAGTAGCCGAACTTTCGGATCAGGTCACTAACTTATCTACAAAGGTAGATGATGATCTGAATGACACAAGACCTGTAGCCTTCACTGACACAGAAGAGTATGAACAAATTAGAAAATTCAAACAAAATCAAAATCAAATCAATACACAGTACAAAAGAGAAATCCGGGAAGTACAAGATCAGTTGACACAGGTAATACAAGAATTACATATTTCAGAGGACACTTGCGCTCCAACATGGGAAGAGGAACTTAGAAATACGGAACAGCCACAAAATAATAACTCAGGGCACTTCGGAAATTATGAAAGAAATTGGCAAGGTACACCGAATTTTGAGATGGAACACCCGACACGACGTAACAATGACCGATATGCTACTCGCCGATACGATGATTTTGACTATAAGTTGTTCATTACTACACGTAAATTAAAAACGTTTAAGAATTCTGCCAACGACATTCATCCACAAGCGTGGCTCCATCAATTCTCTCATTGTTTTCCTCCCAACTGGTCATTGGAGCACAGGTTAGAATTTATGTGTGACTACTTAGAGAATGAACCAGCTGTAAGAATGCGATCAGTCACTCACGATTGCCACAGTGAAGGAGAATTTTACCATGCCTTCCTCTCAGATTATATTGGTCTCAAGCCACACAAGACCGAGTAAAACATGGCATCATAATGATGAAACATTTCGAACAATCTGAATTTTCCAGTCTTGTGAAATATTTTGAAGACATGTTGCACAAGAATCAGTACCTGTCAAACCCATACAGCCCCTCAGAACTCATCCGCATTTGCTTAATCAAATTGCCTGAACATTTAAGAAATATTATTTTAGCAGGACGTTGCAAAGACGACATTGAAGCTTTTCAGGGACTGTTACAAGAACTAGAAATTGACACTGACAATCGCATAACGCGAAAACAGGAACACAACAACTACAGGTCACATCCGTCGCAATTCCGTGATGAAAGAAAAAATAACTGGACGCGACAAGGCTATTCTCACAATCCAAATCGTGACCAAAACAGACACCACCCGTATGACAACCGTTGGCACAGTAGTAATAATTACAGGGAAAGATCACCTCTCCGCAGTAATGACTATCACAGAGACAATCAGAGAAACAGACAATATGGTAACCAAAATAATTATTATCAAGGGAGACAGAATAACTTTAGACACAACGGTCCAGCGCGCAGTTACGATTCAGGGAGAAATTCTCCACCACGTGACCGACAAGAAAGAAACTATGGAACCTACCGACATGACGACAGACGATATGATCGTAACGACAGAGCATCAGAACTGGCGGGATTTAAACAGAGCAGGGCACTCTTGTCACAGCGAATTTGTAGAAGTTAGGTCTCCTAATCCCAATAACGACGCGTGCCAACAAAGAAACAGACAATGACTCACACCGCAGGCAGCCACTTGCGCCCGCTGGCTCAGGGAAAAATAACATTGACGCTAACCTTGAGCAAAATTCCAGTATTCTTTACGGACGAATACCGCATGATAATTGCATTCAAGTTGAAACTCTGCATACTAGGAAGAGTAAGGATTTACACCACATTTCACATGTAAAACCGTTTATTGAAAGATAATCTGCTTTTTAACTTTGTCTTTGCCATAAAACGTTTCACTTCACGTTACTAGTATGCTTTAGAAACTGTTACCATGCAACCATGTTTGAAGTTAAATATCCAGTCAAGAACCAAGAGAACTTATATAAACAGAAATTACGAATGCATTGTTATAGTAAACGGACAACGCAGTGTTGTTGTTTGTACATTCTTCCGTGTTAGTTGCACAATTACGTACCAAATATACGGCTTACATACTCAACATACACTGTTAATGAGATTTTAATGCAACATTTTGGTTTACTTGAAAATACATTCTGGATTTAAGGTACTTTCTGTGAGATACCAGATGAGACAATGGTTAGTTTATGTGATAGCTACACGATTTTATCACGACGCTACTAATGAGTGACAATGTACAATGTTGCTTTTGCGGTGTTTCTGTTTTATATCTGCACAGTTTTTCTGTATTATTCTGGAAAGTAAAACATGTTTTAATAGTAACTTTTGTGGTATAGCTACTAGGAGACAGTCTTTTCCGTAGCACAGCAATACGTTATAGCACAGTAATTTCTTCATCACAACAATAAGCGTAATAACTAACATATCTATATGCAAAGCATTTCACTTTTGTTTATCATGAGGTAAGTACATTGACTTCTGCAGAACTTAGCTTTTGGAGGACAATAACTACGACACTTCCACAGAGTTTATCTTACAGCAAGACGCACATTTAGCGCTACAGGACACGTATTTGAGTGATTAATTTTGTACTTAAAACATTTATTTTTTAACGATATTTGAAGTACAATGATACAAAAGTGTTCTGTGATACATTTCATTCCATTGCTGTAATCTGTAATACCTGAGGGTATAATTACATTAATCCTCAGGGGGGTACATGCCTACTTTGTGTACCATGTGTTTGGCAAGCACAAGGAGCCCTAGCTAATACGGTATTTGCTTATACAACTTTACACATCGGTACCATATTTCTCTAACACATAAATTACACAGCTATCTGATCATTCAACTGAGAGAGACAAATTTGTTTACTACATCAGTGACACATGTTTACGCAATTACACAGTTGGGTAACTTCACACTTATGAAATTGTATTTTGTCTGTTCTTTGTGAATTGTTCATATTTTTTCAGGACCATTGTGATACTATGAGCGCTTTGAATGATATATTTGGTATGGGATCACAATTTTTAAAGTACGTTTGAGGCAGATGACACTTTTGACATGAGCAGAGGATTTTTTTTAATTATTGGAGGAAGCTACGACGATTTTGAGTGTTGACTAAGGTGTCATGATGTTATTATTACGCCGACGATGTGTATTATGCTGTTGCGGTATGTTTATGATCAATAAGCTGATGCTATATGAGTTCTTTGATTATGCTACATATCTGTTGTGATGAAATATTGAAGAAGTGTCGACGAATATGTATATATGTAATAAGGTAAGGAATAATGAGTAGTGGTTAGGGACTCTGGTTTGTGAATAAGGTTGTTGGAAACCAAGAATCGTACTTTAAGAGTTATGAAATGTGTGTATATGCGTAAATGCATCACAATGCCGATGAAAACGATTTGAACACTGTTATATTCATAGGATTTTGTTTCTACGCATTTGTAATGTAAATTCTCGACCGGTGAAATTTTTTTATATGAGACTGCCACTGTAGCAGAAACTGCTGTCATAAGTATTTCAGTAAGAAAGGTAAGTGACGTTGACGTAATGCGTTTTGGGCACCCAGCTGAGAGGTAGTCGTCTGACAAAAGAAAGCCATTGGTGTGTGCGCCTTTCAGAGGCAGATGTGGAGAAAAAAAAATAGAACATTAACCTCGCTATTGACAACCTTTGTAGAAAGCAACGCAAATATGACACGCTCATTACTTGAAAACATGATTGCTCGTACTTTGTGCTAATTACTGAAATGCTTATGAATTGATGGGAAATATTCGTACATCTGCACACCTGATTATGACAAGTGTCTTTCTACGAGAGTTGAGAGCTACTGACTTACGAAATGCCACATAGCTATTGAATGATGTTTTTATGCTTTGGTTTGCGTAATTGCTTATTTCATTTGATACCTGTTTTCCAGCTGTGTTGCAGCATTGGTTTTATAAAATAAACTTAAATGCATCTGCTAATGTGAACACTTTCTGTCAACAGATTTATTAAATAATTATTTTCTGATCCACATTCTTCGAAAAAGGAGCTCTTGGATTGGAGAGAACAATAAGAAGGGACTAATAACAGTAACTGCATATATAATTTTCTTTTCAAGTACTTGGTAATTTTTGTAGAATTAGTTTTTGTGGTGCACCACTTTAATTACATAGACATTAAGATGTGAATATACATTTCCCTTGTCTGCATTGTTGTCTTTAGTGTACTATTTTTTCTGCTTGAGCTTTGTCATGCTTAGATATAAGTTATAGCATTTATTGCTGATGTTTGCCAAGCATAGTGTTACTGAATTTGACTTTATATTACGCTGTTAAGCCAGTTTTACTACGGATTTATTTTCCTTGTTTGCTGCACAGTGCCTTATATTAGTTGTAATATTGCAATTGCTTTGCCTATTTAAATTTTTTGTCATTGATGTTTGTGTTAATTGTTTTATGCTGCTGCATTGCCTCGTCCCTTAGTTTAGCATCTGAGCTCAGTAGATTTAAGTTAGCTTAAGAGGGGGTAGCCTATAAGAGAATGAGTTGCAATGAATTTGAAGAAATGCACTGAGAGGATATACAAGAAAAGTACAGAAAGCAGGTATAGATTGGATTTTTGGGAATAATGATGAACGAAGAGAGATCTCCATACAAAATACTGAAGTAAAACGAACCCTGTCCTTTCCTTGTATTATTCCGCTATATTTTTGTGTACCCTTGTGTATTTATGTTCTTCCTGTATTTATATGTGTATCTGATAAGATTTATGTTGTAGAATTTTTTCTTCTTCTAATACTAAGCTAAATTCACTATGATGAGGAATACTGTTATCCTCAAATACAATTGGCATTAATAATATGTTATTTACCTTGTAAATATGCTTAGACATTATTTATTCTGTTTTGTTTTAATGCTCATGTGTGAAGTTGATGTTTCGAAAGTTATTCTGATCTTTTATGTATGTACTCATGTCATAATTCCTGTAACACTGATGTATATATTATTTCTATTCTTTTGTAAAGCCTGTATTACTACAAATGTTATCTGTATTGTTATGTTCTTTAATGATGTATTTTGTACCTTTGTAATTGTATTCTCATGTTATAAAATCGTAATTGACACCGGTTCATCATATAAGTAACTTGTAAGTTACATTTCACTGCACACGTTTCTGTTGGTCATACTATATGGACAATATGTGAGAAGTAGGGACTGTTAGTGTTTGCAAGTGTGTTAATAATTCAGCAAGGGACTGGATAACAGCATTGCTGGTTCTAAGAACACTACAAAAAAAAAAAAATTGTGACTGCACAAGTGGTGGTTTATGGACTTGCTATATTATCCGCAAGACTCTTCAATGGTGATTGTGCACCTGCACAGTCACAACAGATGGCTGCTGGCCATCTCTACAAGGAGTGCAGTGGGTCTGCATCACTGATGACCCACCAATACCATTATCTCTACAAGGGCTACAGTGGGTCTACACCTTTGATGACTCACCAATACCATACTCCCTACCAGGACTACAGTGGGTCTACTCTGTGATGACCTACCTACCAATATTCTTCATAACTTCGACTGACTCTGCTGTGGGTTTCCTCTGTTGTGGCCTATTACCTGTCTGCATGTCAAGAGTCAGCACTGTCTTTCTGTTGGAAGGGCAACACTACTTCTTCAAAACTGCATGGAAATCCACTACTTCTGTGTGCAATTTCTTTTAGTAGTGAGACTTTGTAAAAAAAACTGTAATTACTACTATGATGAATGATCAGGACTGTCTTTATGGACTGTGAGAAAATTTTAGTTGTTGACCAACATTGTATCAATAAGTGTGTGCTTTTGATATCTTTGTTATTGTAATTATGAAAAATTTAATCAAATCATTATTGGCCACTGCCCAAAACAATTTGCAAGATTTTTTGTGGGGAGCATGGGGGCTATGTAAGTAGGCTGTTTATGTTTTCTTTATGTAAGTAGGCTGTTTATGTTTTCTTATTGGCAACGTTACGTAGCGCTCTATATGAAAATCACTGGCTCTGCTGTGTGCAATCTGTGGCTAGTTTGCATTGTTGTCTGCCATTGTAGTGTTGGGCAGCGACAGCTGGATGTGAACAGCGCATAGCGTTGCGCAGTTGGAGGTGAGCCGCCAGCAGTGGTGGATGTGGGGAGAGAGATGGCGGAGTTTTGAAATTTGTCATGAACTGCTATATATATTATGACTATTAAGGCAAATACATTGTTTGTGCTCTATTAAAATCTTTCATTTGTTAACTATGTCTACTAGTTGTTAGTGCCTTCTGTAGTTTGAATCTTTTATTTAGCTGGCAGTAGTGGCGCCCACTGTATTGCAGTAGTTCGAGTAATGAAGATTTTTGTGAGGTAAGTGATTTGTGAAAGGTATAGGTTAATGTTAGTCAGGGCCATTCTTTTGTAGGGATTTTTGAAAGTCAGATTGCGTTGTGCTAAAAATATTGTGTGTCACTTTAGTGAATGTTTGAGTACGTTCAGTTTTGCTCAGCTGTTTGAAAAGCAAATAGTGTAAGAGGTTTATCAGCACAGTCGTGTATAATTGTTCTAAGGGGACGTTTCAAAGGAGATGGAACGTCTGTCGCGAGAAATCGGTTACCAGTAGCGAGGATTCAGAATATGGGATTCGGAATTTTGACAGTCGAAGTGTAATTTTGTCGGCGAGAGTAAAAATAGTATATTTAAAACTGGGCTATTCCATACGTTTTCAACACAGAAAAATTCTGTCCACCCTGTGGTGCTCATAAAATGTTTTCGAAATGTGTTTCCTAATTCCTGGAATGAGGAAGATCAAATTCGGTTTATAGTATCGAAAATCACTGGTGAATTCTCGCTATGTGTATCTGAGGTACCTGATTCAAGAATTTTTGGACTAAGTGGTTTACTAACAGACAACACATCGGACGTTGAAAACCTTATTCAGAATAAAGTAGTCAAATCCGAATACTTTATTGAAGTACAGCTGAAAAAATTAGCTAACTTGTTGAAGGAATATTTGTAAGTCTTCGAACAGAGACCTGGTGTGATCAAGGATTATGTTTATCAGATGGATGTCTATCCACATCAAACTTATTGTAAAGCCTGTTACCCCATTCAGTGTAAAATGTGTGTGTATGGAAAATGTATCTTCGAATTCGTATGGCATACACATTATTCGTGGGAACATCTACGAAGTCTAACGATAAAGTCAAACAATATAATTTTCTTCCTAATACAAAACGGAAGAACAAAATATTCTTAAGGTATGCACCTATGTCAAAACGTAAATCCTATTAATTACAGCACTACGTTATTACTACACCCAATTGTTCTTCCATCAGAATCTTTAGCGATAGTGTCTTGTGATATGGTAGTGTCACTTCAGGCTGCAAGAGGTAGATTTAAATATGTAATTCCGATTTATGACTTGTTTTCAGATTACGTTAAAATGTACCCTATTAGGTGTACCAATGTTGAGCTTACGTTGAACCATCTAATTAGAGACTGCATGCGTAAGGATGGTAAGCCAAGTGCAATTCTATCAGATTTTGCATCATATTGTACCAACAAGGCTTGGAAGGAGCTTATGTTAAAATGAGATGTAAAGTATAACTTCATATCATGATACCACGCAGAATCGTTGCCAGTTGAACGTATATTTAGAGACTTTAAGAGATATATTAGCACTTATGCTGCAATGCACAATATAAGTGAATTGAGTACGTGTCGGTCTTTAAAGAGATTCACAATAACATACTTCACTCATGCAGCAGGCATACTAAAGTAGAGATAATATACAACAAACCTGAGTCTAACGAGTGAATTAAACATTTACCGATCTTAGTTGAGCCAGACAGAGATAGAAGTTGCTGTTGAACAACGTGCGTTAGTCAATAAACTTTCTAAAGCATGCTGCGCGTCTGAGGAAGGCCAAATTCGATCGTAAATTGGGTAGAATTGTGACATATACCATAGGTCATACGGTTTTATTAAGAAAACACTATAAGTTATCGCCTGTTAGGAGTTTACACAAGAAATGCCATCATGTTTACGCCAGACTTTACCGGATTATTTGTATTCCTCATGAGGGAAGATATTTGTTAGCTAATAAGTGTAACAGGGAGCAAACATGGGTTTGTTTCCACACAAAAATTTGAAGAAATTTTTTGGATGAAAACTTCAGTGACAGTTAATGGAACACTAAACGAGAAGCTTCACCTTAGTACTTCTTTTATAGTTCAGATGGTATTTATGTTTATTGTTTCAATAATGTTCTGATCTTAGTGGATATAAATGTATTCTTTGTTTAATGGTACAGTGGTTAACGAATTGGAATTTGTTAATACTTGGTTCTGTAATGTTTTGAGAGGCTCACATGTAGCTGTTAGTGAACAGAGGCCTTAGATTAAGAACAAGCACAATGAACTATCGAATTTAATGTTACGTTGTCTCCGTGCTGGTTGCCCAGTGAATGTCAGTTATTTTAAAAGTGTTCTGACCGGAATTGAAAAGGGGAGAAACTTCACAGAACCTGCTGAAAGTGAAGTAACAAAGTAATTAATTCAATGGGATTGTTCCCGGAACAGAATAGGACAGAGTTTCGGTATAACCTGAGGAAATGAAAGTGATTTGAGGATTAAGAATAATTGTGAAGCAATGAAATATCGCATGTGCAACAGCTAATGTCTGACCCTAGTGGGAAAATGAATGCTATGAACTATTAAAGAGGCTAAGAGGCTGTATATATTAGTGAAAAATGACAATGATTGCCGGGGATAAAATTTAACGAGCCACATTCTTTTTATATTAATTTGTCATGTCTATAAGTGTTCTACGAGGGCTGTCCAGAAAGTAAGTTGGGAGACATGTTACCCGTCGCTGCGGCCTCAGTCCAAACAACCTGAGGAACTGCTTTTATCATCTGATGGGGCGAGTCATCTCTTGGCTGCACGGTTCCAGAAACGGCCAACTACGAGCTACGAGACGTTCCATGACGCAGGCGGAGGGCGTCGACGTCGGGAGGGTTGCTCGCCTCGAGGCGGAACGAAAACAAGCAAACAGGAACCATTCGCCTGAGGTTCATCACTGGAAGACGTTTCACAAGAAGTGAGCTGTCCGTTGATATCAACCGGAAATATGATTGTGAGTTTAGGCAAGAACGTAACGGAGGTCTACAAGAAACATCGATATTAATAAGTTGAAGAATTTGAAGAAGAAAAGAAGACCCTACAGACGAAGTTCGGCAGATGTAGGCAACCCGTAGAACGCATTCCGAAGCTTAACTAATAGGGACGAAGAATCGGCGAATGGAAATTGAAGAGAACGAAAAATCTAAAATTAGACGTCGTATGGCGTAATCATCCAAGAAGCTGTGCGATGTGGTGGGCAAGAAGATCCATTGTTACGATGGTCATGTAGCAGACTATAAGAAGAGGCAACATGAGTCAAATAATGAATTTCTTAGTAATTGAAGAGCCTGCAAGACAAAAGGTGACGTAGATTACCCTTATTACGTATGTCCCGCTGTTGCAACCACACAGATGACCTGCAGAACTCAAACGATCACTCTGTGTAGCCACACAGGGGCAGCGAGGCGAATGCGTATCGCAGACCTCGCAGGAAAAACAACAGAGAAGACTACAATCAAGTACCAAGATGGTTAATCAAATATTTAAGACTATACGTAGGATGGAGTGTGTAATTCGTACAAACTGACCTATTCAGTAATAAACATAAATTGAATATGTAAGTTGTATCTAGTACCTAAAATGAAATTTAAAGTTAATTTTAAACTGACTTATTCAGTATATATATTAAATGAATTAAATATTTGATTAATGTTAGAAAAAATGGAAATATCTTAAGGTTTAAGTGATGATGATGAGGTCCCATACTCCGAGGAGCGTAGGGGACGATGCGGGAGAGAAAAATGGTTCAAATGGCTCTGAGTACTATGGGACTTAACATCTGAACTCATCAGTCCCCTAGAACTTAGAACTACTTAAATTTAACCAACCTAAGGACATCACACACATCCATTCCCGGGGCAGTATTCGAACCTGCGACCGTAGCAGCATCGCAGTTCCAGACTGAAGCGCCTGGAACCACTCGGCCACACTGGCCGGCGATGCAGGAGATCCTCATCTCTCTCTGTACTAGGCTAGGTCCTAGTGGAGGTTTGCCGTTGCCTTCCTCCGACAAGTTTTATATAGTACTTTGAAATACCTAGCTTATAATAAGGAACGTGTAAATAACCCATTGCACAATTTTTGCAATCATGTCATATCACCCACTCAAAATCGCTCCGTCATAAAAACGGAAACAACTACCATATAAGAGAAAACCATATGTTGCATTATAATATTTCTACAGTAAACTTCACCCATACGCTTTGTTCTGACTATAAAAAGTTATACAAAAATGTAAAAAAATGGATTACGTTAAAAATTGGCGTTTTGACATTCTCCCATGAAAAAAGGGAAAGAAAAAAATACGGTCCCAAGCAAAGATCCATAACCCTGGCCCATAAAAAGGAAAGTACAAACCCATGTCAAAGTCAAGCATAGTTAACGAAGAACCCCAATCCTCTAAGAGAAAAACTAAATAGGTTTAATGTTAGCATATCTCGCGGTTACCTTAAACGATGACAACTCTGTTAAAATCAAGTAGTCATCGTTGAGGGGGGGGGGGGGTGAGGGGGGCGGCTGTGTAACCCCTTGTTACATACCTGATCTTTGTTAAAACTAAAATTTATTCGAACCGGCCATGAACAATCACTATATTTCATATGGTATAACGAATTCCTCTCTTAAAGCAGAGAAAATTAAATAAAAGAATAATAAGAGCCAATGGAATAGAGTATTATATGCAAAGTAGCAAGGGGCTTCACTGAAAGATTTTGTAACGAAAGTTCCTTTTGTTTCAAAACAACTACATGAACGCAACGCACATATTCTTAACGTCTTTAGCGTCGTAACGTTTTCGTCGTCTGAGAGCCGTTAGCGTTTGAGATTTTAGTGCCCGAGCTTTTAGCGTTTGAATCCCTAATATTTGCGTCTCCTAACTACATGCGCCGCTGCATGAAGGAGTTAACTTCTTTGGAAGCCGGGCAAGTTAAAGTATATTTCGTTTCATTTAATTTATCGTCAACCTAACTAACCTTAAGACATCACGCAACACCCAGTCATCTCGAGGCAGAGAAAATCCCTGACCCCTCCGGGAATCGAACCCGGGAACCCTGGCGCGGGAAGCGAGAACGCTACCGCACGACCACGAGCTGCGGACTACGACAACAATAGTAATAATAATAACAATGATAGTGATAATAATAATACTTTACTCCATATTAATATAAAATGGAATACTTTTCATCGGACAAAACATCATGCTGTATTAAATGAACCCTGTGATCTTTGAGTGGATTAATTCAGTGTCACGTGCCTACACAATTCGAAGACATCAATTCATTTTGGAACGCGAATCGGCCGTCTGGTAACTGTTAATGATCATCATTGGCACTAAACAACCCCTCAGCTAACCGGTGGTAATAGTTTGAATATAGACTTATTAATCAACAAATGTTGATGACAGATAGTGTTGTTTCACCTCGCTACATTGCCGTTAATCGTGGACGTGCCAACTGGCGCCATTAGGAGGTGCCACATGTTGGGTCGCGATTGCAGAAAGTTCGCCTGCCTGTTTGGTAACTGTATTTAATTGTTTTCGGGTAGCAAATTCTGTCTCTGTAGCCTTAAATGATGTGCACTGCTCTTCAAGACTTTGTATCTGTATTTTAAACTGAGAGGGAAATTTCGTCGGTTTCAGTATGTTCGATTTTTGACTTTAGACTATTTACTACGTGGTTGGACTCTTTACGTACATCTTGCTTCCTAACGTTTCTTTAATCTCTTCTCTAAGACTTTTATTGTCTTCCTTAATGCTTTTAAACTTTGATATAAGGCTTTTATTGTTTTCCTTAACGCTGTTAAACTCTGATAACAGAATCTGTAAAATAGCCTTGTCCGTATCTTTGACGCTACTATCAAAAGGTGTAGAGACTGGCTTACTTTGACTAACAGTTGTGGCTGCAATGCCTGAATCTTTAACTACAGAACTTGACTGTTGTGACAAATTACAACTTACAGTCTCATTTCGTAAAGCAGAATCCGTCAACTCCACTTTCTTGTTCCAAGTTTGATACAGAAAAATTGTTGTTGTTGTGGTCTTCAGTCCTGAGACTCGTTTGATGCAGCTCTCCATGCTACTCTATCCTGTGCAAGCTCATTCATCTCCCAGTACCTACTGCATCCTACATCCTTCTGAATCTGCTTAGGGTATTCATCTCTTGGTCTCCCTCTACGATTCTTACCCTCCACGCTGCCCTCCAATGCTAAACTGGTGATCCCTTGATGCCTTAAAACATGTCCTACCAGCCGATCCCTTCTTCTAGTCAAGATGTGCCACAAACTTCTCCTCTCCTCAATCGTATTCAATACCTCCTCATTAGTTACGTGATCTACCCACCTAATCTTCAACATTCTTCTGTAGCACCACATTTCAATAGCTTCTATTCTCTTCTTGACTAAACAATTTATTGTCCATGTTTCACTTCCATGCATGGCTACACTCCATTCAAATACTTTCAGAAACGACTTCCCGACACTTAAATCTATACTCGATATTAACAAATTTCTCTTCTTCAGAAACGCTTTCCTTGCCATTGCCAGTCTACATTTTATATCCTCTCTACTTCGACCATCATCAGTTATTTTGCTCCCCAAATAGAAAACCTCCTTTACTACTTTAAGTGTCTCATTTCCTAATCTAATTCCCTCAGCATCACGCGACTTAATTCGACTACATTCGATTATCCCCGTTTTGCTTTTGTTGATGGTCATCTTATATCCTCCTTTCAAGACACTGTCCATTCCGTTCAACTGCTCTTCCAAGTCCTTTGCTGTATCTGACAGAATTACAATATCATCGGCGAACCTCAAACTTTTTATTTCTTCTCCATGAATTTTAATACCTACTCCGAACTTTTCTTTTGTTTCCTTTACTGCTTGATCAATATGCAAATTGAATAGCATCGGGGACAGGCTACAACCCTGTCTCACTCCCCTCCCAACCACTGCATCCCTTGCATGCCCCTCGACTCTTATAGCTGCCATCTGGTTTCTGTACAAATTATAAATAGCCTTTCGCTCCCTGTATTTTACCCCTGCCACCTTTAGAATTTGAAAGGGAGTATTCCAGTCAACATTGTCAAACGCTTTCTCTAAGTCTACAAATGCTAGAAACGTAGGTTTGCCTTTCCTTAATCTATTTTCAAAGATAAGTCGTAGGGTCAGTATTGCCTCCCGTGTTCCAACATTTCTACGGAATCCAGACTGATCTTCCTCGAGGTCGGCTTCTACTGAAAAATGGCCCTGATCAAATCTATCAAGCGTTGTCCTACCTGCCTCAGTTAAATCGGTATTGTGAGAGGGTCCCTGCTCAGTCGTCCCTTCTCTGTCTATAGAATTACCAAAAGTTACATCACCTGCTTGTGACATTTTAATGCGATTACAGTAAAACAGCAAACAAAAAGGAAATCCCTCACACACAGAAGATTAACATTTCAGAAACAACTGCTAAAAATTATTTGATATAAACGTTACTGAAAACATAAAAATATTTAAATTACCACTGACAGAATTCACTGTATAAATGAAAACCCAAGTTTCTCATATAACTGTGCAATTAAATACGTACACCTCAGTAAAAGACACAAAGTAGCATATACCGTATGTAGCCACATAACACTTCAAGGTTTAATAAACAAGAATTCTTTCAACTGGGAATATATAATTAGCAATAGCAAAATCAGTAGCAAAATCAATGATTCTAAGCTCAACATAAAACTACAAATGCATAAAATGAAAATATATGAATTTCACTACCCTCTGTACTATTTCAAAAGTTCACAGTTGAGAATGAAATACTTTTCACAAAATCGGTATTTAAAGTTGCAGAGAGTACACAGTAGTTCTGTTGCTGGTCCAGCAATTTTAACTGTTCTCCATAAAATTTGTATATATTGTTCACGGGTAATGTTGTTGTAATGTGCTACAGTGTCTAATTACTTCAATTGTAGCTTCACAGATCTGAAAGTAACTGCTGAGTTGAAGCCTGAAACTGAGATTTTAATTTGTGTTTGATAAACAAGCATCTCCCGCCTCTCGGCAAGACGTCTCCCCTTTTTCAGTCTTGGCTGCAAGTGTCTTCTTTTCCGGCTCGATAACAAGTGTTCCTATTTTCCTACAATATATATCCTAGGAGATCAGGATGTCAGGTGAAAGTATTTTGTAGGACTCAAGCTCGTGTTCATAAGACTCACTTTGGTATCTGAAAAATCTGTATAACTTATTTTGATGTCTAAATGTGTAAAGGTCGGTGCAGAGCAACAGTGCTATGTAAAAATTTAATTTTGAACGGAAATCTGTGAATCTCACGCTAAACGATGCGAAATCCAGACTAGCCAGTACATCAGACAATTAGGAGGTCCTGCAGACAATCAGAATTGTTAGTATTATTACACGTGAGACGAACATAAAAATTAGTGCATCTGACTTTCCCATAAAACTGCATGAAAATTCCCACGTTAGCACTTCACTGAAATATTGCAGAGGTATTAAACCTCTGAACTGGTATAATGTTACACTCTGACAATCACTGTGCCTTACAATGGACATGAACTTTGATGACATTTACATTTATTGGCATACCTTGTTAAGGGGGACTCTTGTCTGCTCTGCATCCTGTCACTATTAGGAGTGATGATGAGACAGTCAGAAATCAAATTTCACTTGCCGTTGTTGCGATGTATAATGCAAGACGGTATCTTACCATTTGTAATAAAAATGCGTCCCATTACACAACTCGCGATGTCTAATGCGAGTATGCAAACGAAGTCATGAAAGTAAAATGAAAATGGGATGCTAATCTTAACGACTGATAAGTAAGAACAAAGACTCCAAGTTTAATTACGCTTCATTAAGCCATGACAACAATACATCTTTTCATAAAGTTCTCACACCTAGAAAAGTCAGCAAAACACTTCTTAAAAACTTTCCTGTGTGCAATTACATTCCTTGACACTTGCTTGAACTATAAGAGGAAACCATATGTTGCATTAGAAGATGTCTATAGTAAACTTCAAACATACGCTTTGTTCTGACGATAAGAAGTTATGCAAAAATGTAAAAAAAAGTTGGATTTTGTTCAAAATTAGCCTTTTCAAATTCTCACATGAATATAATCTCTTTTTCTTTCCTCAAAACATATTAGAACAAAATTCTTTTTAAATAATGCTGCCTCCACTATGTGGCAGGTCAGCTTCCATCTTTTTCAAGCCAAGGACATAGCCAAACTGTCCAACACATACTGCTACTCTATTCCAAAAAAGTAACCTCTCTGATCAAAGAATATAATATTACCGAGGCTGAGTATATTTATCAATTCGCAATTGTGGCCAAAACTACCTGAAAATCGCCGTGGGAAGTAGGACAGTCCACTTTCAAGTAGACAGGTGGAGCCCCCCTTCCCTGTACTCACCAAGTTCGGAGAGGTCTTCGCGACCTCTCACCACAGTTGTTCGCTACTTCGCCACAGGGAGCGGAGTCAGAGCAAGTGCTTTCATCTTTATTGGTTATATTTCAAGAAAATTTTGCCGAATTTCTAGAAAAGAGTTGTGTTTTCTGGAGGTGTACATAATTAGTACATTGCGAGTGAACTTATTATGGTGAAACTAATTTACTTCGATTGTCATTTGTTCCAGATGTTTGGATAATATGTCGAAGAGGACGCTCGGTTCGAGTAATGAGAAGGTTGTTGAGGAGGTAGTAATATTATTGACAGCTGATGATAATGAGGATCCGGTGGTAACAGAAGATATACGTGAAGAAAGCGATATTGTGTCAGAACATGGGGCTGAAGAAAAACAAGCGTATGCTGAAGATTCTGGCGATGAAGGGGATTTTGACACTGAAGACAAAGATGCCCCATTCACATTAGGGAAGGATAAGAATACCGAATGGACCGGGAAGCGACCGGATATGGAATAAGCCTAGAGGATCTGAGAATATTGTCACTCATCTTCCATTGGTCGTAGTAACAGCCAGATTAGCCATAAACCCAGCTGTTTGAATCACTTTTTTACTGACACCGTGAATGAAATGATGGTGAAATAAAGCAGTCAACATATGGAGAGCATTAAGGGGATTTTTGCTAGAGCTAGGGACATGAGGCCAACAAATGGGATTGAAATTCTGGCATTTATTGGTTTACTGTACCTTGCACGGGCCTGTAAAGGAAATTGTTGAAGTTGGGAAGATCTCTGTGGTCATGAAAACGACAAAATTGCGAAATGTAGAGTGTTTATGAGCCTAAGACGCTTTAAAAACTTAATCAGGTGCCTTCCCAGAGAGCCTAGGAAAAACTACGGCAGGCTCTGACCTATTTCGTGAAATCTGTGACATATTTGTGGTGAATTATCAAAAGAACTATTATATAGAGAGAATGTCACCATCGACGAAATGCTCCCAGATTTTAGAAGAAGAAGCCTTTCCTGTCAATATATTCCCTCAACACCAAACGAGTATTGGATCAAACTGTTCGCTCACGTGGTTGCAAAGATGACCTATACATACGACATGGAAGAGTGTGCTGGCACACAGCCTGAAAGTTATTTCAGAGAGAGCAACAAGCCACCTGACCTCTTAAAATTAATGGTTCAGCTCTTATTAGAAAGTGGACGAAATATGACATCAGACAACTGCTTTAGGGACTTTGTGCTTGTTGTGTAAGTAGGCTGTTTATGTTTTCTTTATGTAAGTAGGCTGTTTAGATTTTTATATTGGTAATGCCACGTAGCGCTCTGTATGAAAATCACTGGCTGTGCTGTGTGCAGCCTGTGGCTAGTTTGCATTGTTGTCTGCCATTGTTGTCATGAACTGCTAGAGCTGGATGTGAACAGCGCGTAGCGTTGCGCAGTTGGAGGTGAGCCGCCAGCAGTGGTGGATGTGGGGAGAGAGATGGCGGAGTTTTGATAATTTGTAATACTGGATGTCAATTATGAATATTAAGGTAAATACATTGTTTGTTCTCTATTAATATCTTTCATTTGCTAACTATCCCTATCAGTAGTTAGTGCCTTCTGTAGTTTGAATCTTTTATTTAGCTGGCAATAGTGGCGCTCGCTGTATTCCAGTAGTTCGAGTAACGAAGATTTTTGTGAGGTAAGTGATTTGTGAAAGGTATAGGTTACTGTTACTCAGGGCCATTCTGTTTCAGGGATCTTTGATAGTCAGATTGCGTTGCGCTAAAAATTATTGTGTGTCAGTTTAAGCACAGTCTTGTACAATTGTTATAAGGGGACGTTTCAGTTGAAGAGCTCGAAAAGTATAAACTTACCTAAGTTGGTACAGAAAGGAAAAACCAGAGACAGTTGTCTTCAGCCTTTATCAGCACGAAGGAAGCAGTACGACTGTATTTTTCGTTTCAAAGCAGGGAACCGAGAGAGCAAAAAAATTTGATCCTCGTTTCTTCCCTTCATCATGATGATGCTATTGATCCTTCATCTGGACAGGCAAGGAAGCCAGAGATCATGACATTCTACAACTCCACAAAAGAAGTAGTGTATATACAGACCAAGTGTACAGAACTTACCATGTATTCAGAAACAACAAGCGTTGGCCAATGGTAATCGTTTATGAGATGATGAATAGAGCTCGGATCATGTCTGTTTTCAAAATCTTGTTTGGTTTGTAAAAAGCTATATTCTTTCATTTATTGTGACATCCCTTACTCTAGGCCCTAAAGAAGGTAAGACATGTTCTCCAGATCCAAAAGGGGATGGGAGTTATAACAATTTGGAGTTGTCTTTTTTTTTCACATTGCAACCGAAGTTACGGAAAGGTTGCAACCGACGTAAGGTTAAGTCGGAGTTGCTAGGTTGCTAGGAGGCAAACGGAACTCTCATGCGGACTAAGATGAGGGATGAGACCTGTAGCGCATTTTACTGTGCGGTCATCAGGCTGTTGCCGGCTCGGAGTTCGTGCGCTGCAGGCAGCAGGCGGCGTTTCGTTAGTGGTGGGCGTGGCGAATGGCTGCGACCGGAGGTGGGTGTCCCACACAGGCTGCGCGGCGGAAGGCGCTCAGCATCTACCGCCTCTCGGCTAGACGTCTCTCCTTTTCCGTCTTGGCTACAAGTGTCTTACTCCCCGGCTCGATAACAAGTGTGTCTTTCTTCCTTACTTGCCAATGAGGGTGCGTCCAAGGCGATCTCTTTGCGTCCACCATTGCTATATCCCAGGGTCTGGCGGTAAATTCGATTGGCTGGCACATATTCTTCCTTTGGCAAATCAACATGTTATTCACTGATATTGTTAAATATTTTTGTACGAGCCACAATTTCCAAATTCTCGCGGTATGAATAAATATTCTGTCTTCCGTCTATTAGTCACCTTCAGGTCCTCCTCCGCTAAAACACTTTTCCATATCAGTGTGGTCTTTCCTACACTTCCGCTCGCAAAGAGAGCACACGAAGATGCTAAAAGGGCATTTTATAATAGTAATTAATTCCCTTACTAAAGTGGATAACGCCCGTTTCACATTAGTGTTTCACGGAGGTAGAGTAATCCACTTCTCCCCTCATCTCGCACACTGCAAACTTCTTACCTGCAGTTTTCTAAAACCATTGGGGGAATTGGCAACCAAATGACTATCCATATTGGTGTGTAAAAATTACGAGAATAGCAACGCACTTCCAGAAAAATATCAGCTACACAATTCCGAAGATATCAAGGGCAGATAACTGCGAGAACCGTCGCCCAGTCGGATTAACATCTCACTCATCCTAGTTGCTGCCATAAGAATGGAGAAGAAAATGTAGGATTGGGCTGATGTTGGTAAGTTTGGCTTGAAAAAAGAAGGTAAAGGTGGCAGACAGGCAATCATGGCGCTGCGCTTGATAATGGAAGCAACACTCAACAAACATCAAGAGATGTTCATGGATATGTAGTCATGGAAAAAGCTTTCGACACTGCAAAATGATATTAAATGCGCGAAATTCGGAGAAAAGGAGTTAGCTGTAGAGGAAGAGAAAAGTCTGGAGGACCAACAAAAACGTGCTCGGATTAATAAGAGTGTAAGCATGGGATACAATCATTCGTCCCTAATGTTTGGTCTATACAACGAAGTAGCAACAACGGCAGGAAAGGTTCAAAGATAGAGATTAAAATTCGTGGCGAAATGACATAAATGATAAGATTCTCCGATGACGTCACAATCCTTAGTGGTTATTAAAAAATTACAGGATATGCTGAATGAAATGAACAGACAAATGTGTACGGAATATGGACTGAGAGTAAACTGACAGATGAATGTAATTAGTAGTTACAGACATTAGAATAGCGAGAAACTTAATATGATACTTAGTGATCACCAAGTACCCGAAGTAAAGGGGTTCAGCTAACTTGGAAGCAGAATAACCCTGGACGGACGAACAAACGAGACCATAAAAAGCAGACTAGTACAAGCAAAGGGCATTCCTCGCCAAAGGAAGATGATATTGTGCCATGTACTGGGACAGAATTGCTCGCGACTGGTTTGAAGAACATTCTGGATAATTCGAGTGAATGATGTAGCCACCCAGATCATCCGACATGAATCCCAGCGAACGTTTATGGGACGTAATCGAGAGATCAGTTCGTGTACGAAATCCTTCACCAGCAACACTTTTGCAATTATACACGTCTGTAGAGGCAGCATTGCTTAGTATTTCTGCACGGGACTTCCAACGATTTGTTAAGGCCACACCACGTCAAGTTGCTGCGCTAAGCCGGGGAAAAGGAAGTCCGACACGATATTAGAAGGTATCCTACGACTTCTGTTACCTCAATGTACAGCCTTACTTTGAGAAAGAAATTTATGAGAATGTGCGTTTGGGTCACAGCATTGTACGGTAGTGAATCACGTGTAATGAGAAAAAGAGAGAAGGAAGACAATCGAAGCATTTGAGGTACGGTGCTACAGAAAAATGTTGAAAATCAGGTGGACTGAAAATTAAGGAATGAAGAGGCTCTCCGCAGAATCGGTGAAGATAAGAAAATACGGGAAATCCTCATAAGCAGAAGCGACAAGATGTTAGAACATATGTTAAGACATCAGGGAATAAGTTCTGTGGTACTAGAGGGAGGTATAGAGGAAAAAACAATAGAGCGATACAGAGACTGGAATAGTCCAACAAACAATAGGGGACGAAGGAAGCAAGCACTGCTCTGAGATGAAGAGCTTGGCACGTGAGGGGGCTGCATGAAATAAGTCAGTCAGTCATAAGATCGGTGACTCAGGAGAAAAGAAAAATATCAAAGCTAGCGCGTAACAAATCTGGAGAGTGACGTGGATGTTACTACAATTATTACTTCAGATCTGTAGGTCTCACACTTAAAAACAATCTTGGTGGAACGTGTTGCCTTGATTTCTTTTTCTTTTTTTGAGTCATCATTCTCTTGACTGGTCTGATGCGGCCGCCGCGAATTCCTCTCCTCTGCCAACCTCTTCATCATAGAGTAGCACTTGCACTCTACGTCCTCAATTATTTCGTTGATATATTCCAATCTCAGTTTTCCTCTACGGTTTTTACCCTCTACAGTTCCCTCTAGTTTCATGGAAGATACTCCGTGGTGTCTTAAAAGATGTCATACTATCCTGTCCATTTTTCTTGTCAGTGTTTTCCACATGTTCCTTTCCTCACCGAATCTGTAGAGAACCCTCTCGTACCTTCTCAGTCCAACATTCTTCTGTAGTACCACATCACAAAGGCTTCGATTCTGTTCTGTTCCTGTTTCGCCACTGTCCGTGTCTCAGTACCATACAATTCTGTCTCCAAACGTACATTCTCAAAATTTTCTTCTTCGGATTAAGATCTTTGTTTGATACCAGCAGAATTCTTTTGACTAGGAGTACCATTTTAATCACTACTAGTCTGCTTTTTATTTCATCTATGTTCAGTTCGTCATGGGTTATTTTGCTGCCTAGCTAGGAGAATTCCTTAATTTCTCCCATACGTGATTCCCAATTCTGGTGTTAAGTTTCTCGCTCTTCTCATTTCTGCTACTTATCATTACTTTCATCATTCCTCGACTTACTCTCAGCCTACATTCTGTACTCATCAGACTTTTCATTATATTCAAGACATCCTGTAATTCTTCTTCTCTTTCAGGGAGAATGGCAATGTCATCAGCGAATCTTGTCGCTGATATCCTTTCACCCTGAATTTCATTTCCATCTTCAAGCTTTCTTTCATTTCCCTTACTGATTCTTCGATAGAGGTGATAGACTGCACACCTGCTATACACCGTTTTTAATCTGAGCACGCCGTTCTTGGTCTTCGGGTCTTATTGTTCCGTCTTGGTTGTTGTACATGTTGTCTTACGTGTCTTTCTCTATAGCTTCTCAGAATTTCGAACAACGTGCAGCATTTTACATTGTCGAACGCCTTTGCCCGGTCCACAAATCCTATGAACGTGTATTGATCTTTATGTAGTCTTGCTTCCATTATCAACGGCAACATCAGAATTGCCTCTCTTATGCCTTTACCTTAAGCTTAGTTAGCTAACATATCCTTAATTTTCCTTTCCATTGTTGTGTATATTATTCTTGTCAGCAACTGGGATGCATGACCTATGAAGCTGGTTGTGCGATAATTGTCGCACTTATTGGCTCTTGCAATCTTCGGAACTCTGTGGATGATGTTTTCTCCGAATGACTGATGGAATATCACACACTCTAAACACCAAGGCACATTGTCGTGTCATTGCCACTTCCCGCAATGGTTTTAGTAATTTCGGTTGTATGTTATCTATCCCTTCTGCCTTATATGATATTTAGTTTTCCAAAGTCCTATTAAATTCTGATTCTAATACTGGATCCCATAGCTCTTCCCTTTCGGGTCCATTTTCATCATGTCGTCAAAGCTATTGAGTACGACCTCCGTTCGGCAATACTCAGAGCTGCCGGGACCAGATTAAATACGAGTTCTGAGAAGGGGTAAAACAACAGATACTCCAAAAGATGTCAGTGAAACAAATCCGGGTTCGGATAACTTGTACTATTCGGCACACTCTTAACTTAAAAGGTCATAGCATCTAGCCTCGCTATAAATCATGAACTCGATTTCAGATTTCAAGAGGAAGCAGTAAACCGCACTTAAAACAGCTTCAGGGAAACGTGTTCAAATAAAACGACCACAACACAAGGAATCTAACTTAAAACGTTTCGAAAAGTACACGTCTGACAGCATAAACTCTCCAGTTGGCAGATAAGCGAACCAGGTCCACAACAGCAACAGCCGTCACCGGTCCCGAAGCACCTAGGCTCCACAAGACACTGCCAAGTACTGCCGACGCCGGCCAAATCGGCGATCAATTCGTGAGACAATCGGTAGGCTCGTACTGCCCTCACCTGTCTCCAGTGACCTCTTTTCTCTACGCCAGAGCGCTCCACCTCGCTCTCGAGTCGGAGCTGACGATCAAAGATCGAATCAGATGGAAAAAGTCGATATGCAGAGAGCCACCACGGCTCAGACTTGACAAACGTAAAAGGGTGGATCAACAAAGCTTTCAACTCGCCTTCATACTTCACAGTTTCTACGTCAGTTTTGATGGAAGGAAGGAAGGAATTTTAGGGTTTAATTTGCCGTCAACTGAGGAGCGGAGAGGAAAATTCACGATTTTTCCAAAAGAACCATCCCGCAATTCATCCTATGTGACCTACTGTGAACATGGAAAACATACAACTGGATGAAAGGATGGTAATCCGAAACGTGCTACTCCCAGAAGAGGGTCCACTGCATTAACCTCTACGCCAACTCCATCTGTGTATTCGGCTGAATAAAATGCTGGATCAGAAATACTCAGAATTTTCTGTTTCAGTTATTAACTAGCCAAGTTGCTATGTCCTTTATAACTGCTTCTGTAGCTGCAGCAAATATTGCCCTCAATCCCATTGTTTGCTCGCAATTAGAAACTTCTCGTTCAGACTTCATTCAAATAGGATCGCTGGGAGAAACTCTCTGAGAATGAAATTATAATGAAATCTAGACCTTTAGCTGCTTACAGGCGTTGATAATTATCAAGGGGGACAGCTGAAAAACGTGTGCCCCGATCGGGACTCAACACCGGGACCTCCTGCTTACAAGGCATAGGCTCTATTCGACTGAGCCACCGAAGACACAATCGCTAGTGCAACTATCAAAGCCTGTAAGCAGCTAAAGATGTAGATTTCATTATAATTTTATCCTCCGAGAGCTGCAATATCACCAATGATATCTGTACAGATACCAGTTTCAAACTGTCTAAGAGCCAGGCAGAGTGTCGTGGCCAATGGGTTCAAACAGTCCGCGTGTGGAGGAAGAAAGTGCGTTGGAGAGGATACTACGAAACCCATCGTATTCTGTTCAGAATCCATATAAGTACTTCAAAAGAGTCCTCAAAACGTCATTACACTTGTTATAGATGTTGAATCGGTCACAATGCAGTGCTAGCGGATCTCAGTGGAGGACGAGTGACTTTAACCTGCTGGAATTAGAGACTAAGTAAAATCGTAAGTATGACACAGAGAGCCGCTGATACCTTCCCGAAGGAACCTTCCAGACATTTACCTGAGCTGATTTATGGAATCACTGAAATTTTTCAATCTCTTTGGTCCGAAGGGAATTTGAAACCCCTTTCTTATCGAATTCGAGGCCAGTGGCCCGTCATCCGCCTCTTGTGTTGCGGTGAACTGAGAGGGACGTAGTGTATTTTTGTATGTGATTTTTCCTGCAATACCTCATGTCTTATGAGGTCGGCTGTATCTCTGCTCTTTTCGACATGTATATACTTGGCTAATCTGTGTGCCACGGAACATTTTCTGTGTCAAATGGCCTAACACTTTCGAGACGATCTAATGATAAGTTTCTACGGTATAGTACTAGCCACACATTCTGCGAATAGATAAAACTGGATCCACTTTAGTGTCCAAGTCATGCAGAGGCGGGGCAGAGTCGCCATCTAACCCATCATCACAGCAGCGTGAAGGGTAAGGAATATTACCATTGCAGTTAGAATACCTTACGAACAACTATAGATTCGCATCACAATCTAGAGATGATGAAGAGTAGACTGAAGCTTAAGAGAACATTATGTAAGAATAAATATGGAAGAAGATGGATACGGAAGTACTGAGGAATGGTGAAGGACATGTGTAGTTCTATAAAATTGTCGGCACTGTTATAAAGAATATCACATGGGTCAGTTCAGTGGATGGCTAATCACCCAAGTTAGACAAACAAATATAGGTACAAGGTGGGTAACGGCGAAGAAATTTTGAGTAACAAAAGAAAAACTCCTACTCATCGATGAGAAGTTAGTCTTTAAAGTTTAGGATAAGACAAGAACTCAGCAATATAACTCACTTGGGAATGCAATGAAAGGAAAATACATGTAGATCAAGACGAAAAGCCTGCGAGAAATAGACATCGGAAAATAAATGGTAGACGAAGGGCAGATTCACGATACAGAAAAGTCGAACTACACTTCTGTGACATTTAAAGCATAGTCATCTATACTAAAAGTAAAAGAGAAATTTCACAGATGAATGCAGAGGAGCAACGAATATTTGGAAAGATAACTTTGAAGACCTTTACGAGGGGAAGGACTTGTCTGACAATGTGCTGGAAGAAGAAATGTGGGTCAATATTGAAGTTATAGGTGAACCAATATATGAGTCAGAGTGTAAAAGAACTTTTGAAGATCTACGATCAAATAACACGAAAAGCGTAAACGACATTTCTTCGTAACATGTAAAATTATTGATGGAAGTGGTAACCAAACGAATATTCGAATTAGTTTGTACAAGGAAAAGAGAGCTAGGGACGATAACAATTAGGACTACTGCATAATCTTCTTAACAACTCGTGTTTTCAAGTTACTGACAAGAATAATATGCATAAAAACTGAAGAGAAAATTGAAGATCTATTAGATGACGATCAGTTTGGCTGCAGCAAAAAGAAATTTACCAGAGGGGCAGTTATGACTTGGATAGTGATAGTGGAAGTTAGCTTTTAGAAAAACCAAGACGTGTTCACAGGATTTGTCGACTTACAAAATTGTTTGGTAATGTAAAACGGTTCAAATGTTCGAAATTCTCAGGAAAATAAGTGTACGCTAGAGAGAACGACAGGTAATGTTCCGTATGTACAATAAGTATAGAAGACCATGAACAAATTGTTTAGACGCGGAAATGACTAAGACATGAATCTAGCCTTTCGCCTCTATACCATTCCATCTATGCAGCGAAGAAAAATTGACGAAAATAAAAGATAGTTTGAGCAATGGGATTAAAATTCAGTGTGAAGGGCTATCAATGATGAGATTCGCTAACGACATTTCTATCCTCAGCGAAGTGTGAAAGAGTTAAAGAAAGTTTTAAATAGAACGAAAAAACTGTCAATAGGCAATATCGCATAAATTCATCTTCGTCATTGAGAACGTGTTTCGACAGTTGTAACTGTCATCTTCTGGTCTCTAACAGACTGTATGTACATGGGAAATGTCTCCTGTCATAATTTATGAAAAAATATTTCAGATTTGTTTTGTTTGACATTATAAATAAGAAATTGAAAAATGCATTTACATACCTACAAGACTAAATTTGTTATAAAACATGTTAGTACATCATATATTCTTTCCATTATAGTGGACAAAATACATCAAATTTTACACAGGTTTCACTAGAATAAAACCACTTTAAAAAAGCAGCTTGTGCACATGGGCATATTCATATACGCAACACTCACAGAGTGAATAATCTACAAATAGTAACCATTAAGAAACTGTGCTGTTTTCTGTACACCATTTTTTACATATTCACTATTAAAGGATTTTGTGAAAATGTAAAAAAAAAGTATTTCGTGTCCGTAAAACAGCACAGTTTTGTAATCGTTAAAATGTTGAAAGATTATTCACAGAAGTCTGAAGTTTTAAATGTAAAAAGAGAATACTTTACGCCCTGATTTTACAGGACCTCTAGTGGCTGTAACTATCTACACGCTTTATATTTGCTTGCTGTCATTCAGTTGCACTGTGTACCGACGGCCTCTAGAGGAACGGAAGGTTCCAAATGACTGGAAAAGAGCACAGGTAATCCCAGTTTTCAAGAAGGGTCGTCGAGCAGATGTGCAAAACTATAGACCTATATCTCGGACGTCGATCTGTTGTAGAATTTTAGAACATGTTTTTTGCTCGCGTATCAAGTCATTTCAGGAAATCCAGAACTTACTATGTAGGAATCAACATGGATTAGGGAAGCAGCTATCGTGTGAGACCCAACTCGCTCTATTTGTTCATGAGACCCAGAAAATATTAGATACAGGCTCCCAGGTAGATGCCAATTTCCTTGGCTTCCGGAAGGCGTTCGATACAGTTCCGCACTGTCGCCTGATACACAAAGTAAGAGCCTGCGGTATATCTGACCTGCTGTGTGGCTGGATTGAAGAGTTTTTAGCAAGCAGAACACAGCATGTTGTTCTCAATGGAGAGACGTCTACAGACGTTAAGGTAACCTCTGGCGTGCCACAGGGGAGTGTTATCGGACCATTGCTTTTCACAATATATATAAATGACCTAGTAAATAGTGTCGGAAGTTCCATGCGGCTTTTCGCGGATGATGCTGTAGTATACAGAGAAGTTGCAGCATTAGAACATTGCAGTGAAATGCAGGAAGATCTGCAGCGGATAGGCATTTGGTGCAGGGAGTGGCAACTGACCCTCAACATGTTGTTGTTGTTGTAGTCTTCAGTCCTGAGACTGGTTTGATGCAGCTCTCCATGCTACCCTATCCTGTGCAAGCTTCTTCATCTCCCAGTACTTACTGCAACCCACATCCTTCTGAATCTGCTTAGTGTATTCATCTCTTGGTCTCCCTCTACGATTTTTACCCTCCACGCTGCACTCCAATGCTAAATTTGTGATCCCTTGATGCCTCAGAACATGTCCTACCATCCGGTCCCTTCTTTTTGTCAAGTTCTAGTTAAGTTGTGCCGCATACTCCTCTTCTCCCCAATTCTATTCAATACTTCATCATTAGTTATGTGATCTACCCGTCTAATCTTCAGCATTCTTCTGTAGCACCACATTTCGAAAGCTTCTATTCTCTTCTTGTCCAAACTATTTATCGTCCATCTTTCACTTCCATACATGGCTACACTCCATACAAATACTTTAAGAAATGACTTCCTGGCACTTAAATCTATACTCGATGTTAACAAATTTCTCTTCTTCAGAAACGCTTTCCTTGCCATTGCCAATCTACATTTTATATCATCTCTACTTCGACCATCATGAGTTATTTTGCTCCCTCAACATAGACAAATGTAATGTAATGCGAATACATCGAAAGAAGGATCCTTTATTGTATGATTATATGATAGCGGAACAAACACTGGTAGCGGTTACTTCTGTAAAATATCTTGGAGTATGCATACGGAACGTTTTGAAGTGGAATGATCCTATAAAATTAATTGTTGATAAGGAGGGTGCCAAGATGAGATTCATTGGGAGAGTCCTTAGAAAATGCAGTCCATCAACAAAGGAGGTGGCTTGCAAAACACTCGTTCGACCTATACTTGATTATTGCTCTTCAGTGTGGGATCCTTACCAGGTCGGGTTGACAGTGGAGATAGAAAAGGTCCAAAGAAGAGCGGCGTGTTTCGTCACAGGGTTATTTGGTAACCGTGATAGCGTTACGGAGATGTTTAGCAAACTCAAGTGGCAGACCTACAAGAGAGGCGCTCTGCATCGCGGTGTAGCTTGCTGTCCAGGTTTCGAGAGGGTGCTTTTCTGGATGAGGTATCGAATATATTGCTTCCCCCTACTTATACCTCCCGAGGAGATCACGAATGTAAAATTAGAGAAATTCGAGCGCGCACGGAGGCTTTCCGGCAGTCGTTCTTCCCGCGAACCATACGCGGCCGGAACAGGAAAGGGAGGTAATGACAATGCCACGTGAAGTGCCCTCCGGCACACACCGTTGGGTGGCTTACGGAGTATATGATTAGATTAGATTAGATTTACTTTCATTCCAATTGATCCGTAGTGAGGAGGTCCTCCAGGACGTAGAACATGTCAGAAAAACTACAATACATGACAAATATTAACAACTAAAACAAATAAGCTAATGTACCGTTCCACAGGTCCCAAGTGGAATGTTCGTCATTTTTTAATGAACACATTATGAAAGAGTCATTTTACAAATACTAATGCACTGAATTTAAAATAAAAATGTTTATTTATTTATTTATAAGGTAATAAACTTGTAACACAAGTACTATTATACTTATTTAGAATGAACACATTACTGCACTGAAATGGTGCAGAAGTTAGATTGCACACACACACACACACACACACACACACACATTTACAATGAACACATTACTGCACTGAAATTGTGCAGAACTTATATTGTATATATTGTTTTTATATACACAAATCAGTTGGTGTTACTGAGAAATTCATCAATGTTGTAGAAGGAATTGGCCACCAATAAATCCTTTAGGCTTCTCTTAAACTGAATTTCATTGGTCATTAAGCTTTTTATGGCTGCTAGCAAGTTATTGAAAATGTGTGTTCCTCAATAATGCACACCTTTTTGTACAAGACTAAGTGACTTTAAATCCTTATGAAGATTATTCTTTTTTCTAATATTGATTCCATGAATTGAGCTGTTGGTTTCAAAAAGTGATATGTTTTTAATGAGAAATTTCATTAAGGAATAAATAAATTGGGAAGCAGTAGTTACTATCCCTAGCTCCCTAAACAGGCTTCTGCAGGATGTTCGTGAGTTCACACCACATAAAGCTCATACTGCACGTTTTTGTGCCCGGAAAACTTTAGCTTCATGTGATTAATTACCCCCCCAAAAAATTCCACATGACATTATGGAATGAAAGTAAGCATAGTACGCCAGCTTTTTCAGTTTTATATCTCCTATGTCTGACACAATTCGAATTGCAAATAGAGATTTGTTAAGACGCTTCAGCAGTTCTGTGGTGTGCTCCTCACAGCTGGATTTATTATAAAGCTACAATCCCAAGAATTTAACTCTGTCCACTTCTTCTATCTGCTTGTCATCGTATGTTAGACGTATACTTGTGGGACACCCCTTACAAGTTCTGAACTGCATGGAGTGAGTTTTTTCAAAGTTTAGTGACAAAGAGTTGGCTAGGAACCAGTGATCAATGTCCACAAATATTTTATTAGTTGATAGTTCTAAGATTACACGTGATTTGCTATTTATTGCAATGTTTGTATCATCAGCAAACAAAACGAACTTGACATCTGGTTATGTTACTTATGGAAGGTCATTGATATATACGAGAAAAAGTAAGGGCCCCAAAACGGAACCTTTTGGGACCCCACATGTAATTAGTTCCCAGTTGGATGATGCCTGGTAGCTTGATACATGTCTCTTTCCTGATTACACCCTTTGTTTCCTGCCAGAGATATATGATTTGAACCGTTTTGCAGCAAAAAAATGGTTCAAATGGCTCTGAGCACTATGAACTTAACTCCTGAGGTCATCAGTTGGCTAGAACATAGAAATAATTAAACCTAACTAACCTAAAGACATTACACACATCCATCCCGAGGCCGGATTCGAATCTGCGACTGTAGCTGTCGCTCGGCTCCAGACTGTAGCGCCTAAATTTATTGCCATACCTTGTTAAGGGAACACCTGTCTGCTCTGCATCCTATGACTATTAGGAATGCTGATGAGACAGTCAGAAATCAAATTTCACTTGCTGTAGTTGCGATGTGTAATGCAAGACGGTATCTTGCCATTTGTAATAAAAATGCGTCTTGGTACACAACTCATGATGTTCAATGCGAGTATCTAAACAAAGTCATGACAGTAAAATGAAAATGGGAAGTTAATCTTAACGACTAATATGTAAGAACTCCGAGGATATCTACTTCTACGTAACTCATGTTGACAGGTGTTCTTGATTCGAATTCTGGAATATTTTCTTCGTCTTCTTTGGTGGAGGAATTTCGGAAGGCTGTGTTTAGTAACTCTAATTTTTCAGCACTGTCTCCGATAGTATCTCCATTGCTATCGCTCAGAGAAGGCATTGATTGTGTCTTGCCGCTAGCACACTTCACATACGACCAGAAGACAGAGAATGACTGTTACACTATAATATTATAATTTATTTAAAGGGATATTGTGATTTACACAGTCAAATGCCTTTGACAGATCACAAAATATACCAATTGCCTGCAATTTTTTGTCTAATGAATTAAGCACATTTTCTCTGTAAGTGTAGATAGCCTTCTCAATATCAGAACCCTTTAGAAATCCAAACTGTGACTTTGACAGTATCTTATTTGAGATAAGATGGTTATAAGCCGATTGTAGATCACTTTTACTAAAATTTTTGAGAATGCTAGCAACAGTGAAATTGGACAGAATTTTGATGCTATTTCTTTACCTCCCTTCTTAAACAGTGGCTTAACTTCAGCATATTTCAACCATTCAGGAAATATTCCACTGATAAACGACTGGTTACACAGAAAGCTTAATATGTTACTTAGCTCAGAATCACATTCTTTAATTAACTTTGTTGATATTTCATCATACCCACTAGATGTTTTCGATTTTAAATATTTTATGATAGACATTATTTCTGGTGGGGTATTGAGTGTCAAATTCATATTATGGAAGTTACTTGAAATGTCTGGTCTGAGGTGTCCATAGCAGCAGCTACCGAACCTGACAACCCCATCTTTTCCGTAACAGTTATAAAATGTTTGTTAAAAAGTTCTGCAACACTGTACACGTCTGTCATCAATGTATCATTTACTCTTAATGCTATTTGTTCCTCTTCATGTCTGGTTCTACCGGTCTCCTCCTTCACAATATCCCATATTGTCTTTATTTTGTTATCTGATATGACTATCTTTTCCTGGTAATATATTTGCTTTGATGTCCGTATTACAGTCTTTAATTTTCTGCAGTATTTCTTGTAATGTGCTATAGCATCAACATCGGAACTGTTTCAGATTGACAGAAACAGTTTTCTTTTTGTTTTACAATTTACCCCTATTCCTTGAGTAATCCATGGCTTCTTTGTAGACTTTGCTCTAACCTTGGTAAATTTTGGGGGTAAACAGTGTTCAAGTAAGGTAAGCACTTTATTAGCAAAAGTGTTATAATTTTCATTCATGCCATGAGCACTGTAAACATAATGTCTCTGAGGAATGTCCTAAAATAATCAATTTTTGGCTTATTGATTACCCTCTTGAGCTCAGATTTAACAGTTTTTATATCCTGTTCAGTATTAACATTTAACAGAAGGAACTGCATGTCATGGTCTGAGAGGCCATTGACTACTGGTTTTGTAATATAATTTTGTTCATTGGACTTTCTTATAAAGATATTATCAATGGCTGTTTGTGAGCAATTGGCTACCCTAGATGGGAACTTTACAGTGGGAATTAAGTTGAATGGTAGTGATACTAACACAAATAAGGTCTTATTGTGTGAGTCTTTAAGGGAATCTACATTGAAATCACCAGCAACCACTATTTCTTTGTTTTTGGTTGTTAAATGGGCCAGTACAGCTTCAAGATGGTTTACGAACAGATTAAAGTTACCTGCAGGTGCTCGATATACACCTAATATTGTGAAGGATTTTTTGTGAAATTCTTCTTCTGTTGCACATGCTTCCATATGCTGTTCTAGGAAGCATTATTTCATAAATCATGATAGGAGATATATTCCATGTATATGCATTATGTTACAGACCAGAAGATGACATTTATAACAATTGAAAGACTGACTTTGGTATCTTGGTTATTGAATTTTTTTCCAAGACAAACGTAGATCGCTTTTTCTATGTTCTCTGTATGAGAATCTCGTGAAAACCATTCACAAGAAGAATGGAAGAAGTGATAGAACGTGTATTGAGACATCAAGAAATAATTTCCACCGTATTTGAGGGTACCGTAGAGGGTAAAAGCGATAGGGGAATTCCATGACTGGAATATATGAAAGTCGTTGTGTCCAAGAGGTATTCTGAGATGGAAAGGTTGGTGTAGGAGAGGAATTCACGGCGGGCTGCATGAAGCTAGTCAGAGGACTGATGAAACAAACCTCCCCCTTCGTTGACACATGATATTTCAAAGGTGTTGTCCTTTGTATCGAAATTTACATTGTGTGCATAGAAAGAACCGGTCAGTACTTACATCTAGGAGCAGAATGATTCCGTGTCTTTCATTATTACTTAATCAGCAGGGATTACAGTCATAAATTTGTAGTTATCTCGAAGGGCACAGCTTAAATCATACAGAGTAATGGATGCGACCGATGTTCGTGCCTAAGTCAATTCGTCTGCCTGTCAACATGTCACGTAATCTCCAGATCTTCACGCGAGAGCAGGCTTTGTACAAACATAACCGAAGCTATCGTAATGTATTTATAATCTCTGAAAACTCTTCTCCTGGGTTTTCTCGATACGGTAGACATAACAAGACTATCATCGCCCCTCCACTGTGTACTTTATCAGTTTAATGCGCTTTTATGTTTGCTAATTTGTACGTGTATAAAAGGAGCCACATTTAGTGAGGCGTCGCACTGCTCCCGACAAACTGCCGACAATGCGAGCTACGCTGTGCCTTCTGGCCGCCCTGCTGGGTGCCGCCAGCGCCCAGTGGGACCCCAACGTGGTGGATGGCCGCAGCGCCATGGTCCACCTGTTCGAGTGGAAGTGGTCGGACATCGCTGCCGAGTGCGAGCGCTTCCTGGCACCCAAGGGCTACGGCGGCGTACAGGTCAGCTAAAAACATTCAGTCAACTCAGCACTGCGCTTACCTAATAGCTTAATGTCAGCTTGGCATCTGGTGTTAAAGCAGACTCCTTTTGGTCCGAGGTGCATACAGCAACTGCCCTGAAGTAATGTTTGGCTACCGTCGACGTCGATCTCGTTGGTGTAAAGTCTATTACTAATCTCATTGTCCATAAAACAGAAATCTATACTATTTCACCAAACCCTTCAGAACATCTATTGTTGGACATTAGAGATGGTAGTAATTTTGGACGCTCCAATTCACCTAAAAAGCGTTCCGCCCCTTTTCAGTTCGGACTCTGGGCAAGCCAATCCATTTCAGGAATGTAAATGTCCGCAAACAATTGCCTGAAAGGTTGCTGCTTTATAAAAGGCTGCATTGTCATGTTGATGTAAACAATCATCGTCTGCAGATGTTCCTCTACAGTACATAGTAGACTATGCTGTAAAACGCATTCAATTTCTTCCATATTTAGCGCCTTCGTAAGAGCAGTAAGACGACCAAATACTAACCACGAAACTCACTCCCATACTGTAACACCACTGCCTCTCTACTTGGCCGTTGCTACTACATATGCTGACAGATAACGTTCTCCAGCCATTTACCAGGCGCAAATCATTCCATCGAAAGTCTGAGTCATGACTCCGGATCACTCGTTCCTTACGTCCGCCGTCAAGCGGCGTCGCTGTATCCGCTATCTCGAGCATCAAATGGTTCAAAAGGCTCTGAGCACTATGGGACTTAACATCTTAGGTCACCAGTCCCCTAGAACTTAGAACTACTTAAACCTAACTAACCTAAGGACATCACGCACATCCTTGTCCGGAGCAGGATTCGAACCTGCGACAGTAGCAGCCCCGCAGTTCCGGACTGAGGCCTCTAGAACCGCACGGCCACCCCGGCCGGCTTCTAGAGCATCGCTTAGCACTGACTAAATAAATGTGCACTTGTCAATGTCAATGAAATTCACCACCAGCCGTGTAGCTTTATTTTATTTTGAAGGCTACCACTTTCAGCATTTCCTATGCCGTCTTCAGGCCCCATAGTCGGCCGGGGTGGCCGAGCGGTTCTAGGCGCTACAGTCTGGAACCACATGACCGCTACGGTCGCAGGTTCGAATCCTGTCTCGGGCATGGATGTGTGTGATGTCCTTAGGTTAGTGAGATTTAAATAATTCTAAGTTCTAGGGGACTGATGACCTCAGAAGTTAAGTCCCATTGTGCTCAGACCCATTTGATCCATTGGAACAAGGCCCAATATACATATCTCCAAATAAACGAAAATGTCATATAGAGCCATAAATCTCTATATATCGTGCATTCAATCCTTCCACTAGAGCTTCATTCGACGACTTGCTATCAAGTTATCGAAGGAGGTGCTAGTGTTACGACTGAATTAACGACATCCGGAGATATACAGCTCTATATGAAATTTTCGTTTATTTGGAGAGATGCATATGGGGCCTGAAGGTAGCATAGTAAAATGCTGAAACTGATTTCAAAATAAAATAAAATAACATCTTCAATTACACGGCTGTTGGTGAATTTCATTGAGATTCACAAGTACTTAAACAGCCGATGGCCCCTGTCCACGATGGATCAATAGACATAGAAATGTGTGGCATATAAGCAGCTGCCTACCATTTTACCCCATTCTTTTAATTTCCTGTGCACACTATTTGTTCCTGCTGGTCTGCTGATAGTACTTTGGAACTCATGAATTATTCCTTCGGTTGAGATTTTCACTCTGCAGCGGAGTGTGCACTGATACGAAACTTCCTGGCAGATTAAAACTCTGTGCCAGACCGAGACTCGAACTCGGGACCTTCGCCTTTTGCGGGCAAGTGCTCCACCATCTGAGCTAACCAATCTGATGGTCAGTGTACACACCAATGTGAATAATCGTTTTGTTGTCACTTTCTTCAATTATCATAGAAATTCTGATGCTATGTTATCTATCCCTTGTGCCTTATTCGATCTTAAGTGTTCCAAAGATCTTTTGAATTCTCATTCTAATTTTGGATCCCCTATCTCTTTCTTATAGACTACCATTTCTTCTTCTATTACGTCATCAGACAAGTCATGCATGTCATAGACTCCTTCAGTGTACTCTTTCCTCCTACTCCCTCCCTCCTCTGCTTTTAACAGTATAATTCTCGTCTGCTCAGTATTCCTTGCCTTCTTTCCATTTCACTTCACTGACCCCCCCCCCCCCCCCCACCCCACCCTACTATATCTAGTAGACTGGGCCTCAGCATTTCCCGATTCAGATTTTCTAGCTTCCCTGCCATTTGCAGACATCTGATATTCCACACCTACTTGTAGAATGTTATCCTTTCGTTGGTTAATCCATCTTTCTCTCATGGTCATCCGACACTTGTCTGTTCTCTCCTGGAGATTCGGATAGGGAAATAGTCTGGAATCTTTTACCAATGGAGAGATTATTGTGACACATTTTCAATTACAGGCCACATGTTCTGTGGGTTCGCATTGTATGTTTTTAATGCAGTGGTTTCTTATTGTCTTCTTTAGCGTCATTCCTTAGATGTTTGGTGATTCCTCCTCTCTGTAGGGGCGATTCCACATTGCAAGGCAAGAGAGTGCCCTCAATCTCTTTCCGCTCCTCAGCTCTATTTGACCACTGGAGGAATGAGAGTGACTTCTTATGTTAAAAGTCGTCGGCCACCATTGCTGTTAATTTTTATTCGAAATTTAAATAGAATTCACTTATTCCGTTGTTCATTCATTTCTAACGCCTCTATTCGGTAGTACCTTTTTCGGAGTTAGTTAAGAAACTCGTTTCATTTATCAGAAAAATAAATTCTGACAGTGTACATTATGAAAGAAAAAATATTGAAAAAATAGCAGTGTGCTCCTTGATGACACTATACCAGTAAAAATATAACATGTATCAAATCTCATTCACCAGTTTTACAGCTTTATTCGATTTTGGCAACCTTGTAGTGTTCAGTGTTAAATTACTTTTCTCAGAGTGCACGAAAGCCCTTCAAAACGCTTTTGAAAGCTGGTTTGTAAGACTACACTTAATATAATTCCAATTTTCTCTCTCATTTCACCGTAATATAGCCGGCGCTTGTATTTGTGTTCAATTTCAAAACCGATTATGTATGTCTGTCACAAATGTTTGAGCTAATTACGAACTGAATGAGACGGACCCATGGGATTTCATTAATTAGTCTGCATATTAGTCGAACAGAAATTTTTTCTTCGTAATTGCGAATTAGTCTCGTTTCTGTAGCTTGTCCGGAGCATTAACTTCGCTCCAGCAACAAGAGGCTAAATTGTCAACAGAATTTTAAGGACGGAGGAATAAGCCCCAAATTTCACCATTCTCCTTGTTGATAGTCAATAGACTTTAACACGGTGTTACATCAACACAAAGTATGGTTCTGATATACGAAATCATATAGTATAACAATAATTCGTATCCACATTGCAGAAGAGAAAGACATGATCATGTTGAAGAAAATGGTTCAAATGGTTCAAATGGCTCTGAGCACTATGGGACTTAGCAGCTATGGTTATCAGTCCCCTATAACTTAGAACTACTTAAACCTAACTAACCTAAGGACAGCACACAACACCCAGCCATCACGAGGCAGAGGAAATCCCTAACCCCGCCGGGAATTGAACCCGGGAACCCGGGCGTGGGAAGCGAGAACGCTACCGCACGACCACGAGATGCGGGCTCATGTCGAAGAATGAAATGCAAAATTACAGCGGGTAAATAGAGAGCTCTGGCTCTAAGGTCAAATGTGTGTGGTTGTGACTATTGTTCATTCATGAAATGAAATGACTGATGGAAATTTCAGATGCAAAGCACATGATGTATGTAGGTGACGAAACGCCCTATAACTTGTGAAGTATAACGAATCTTTACTATAGCTACCATTCATTATGGCTCCTCGTTTACTCTAAAGCGACATCATTATTATTGCATATTTAACGAAGGGTGAATCATAATCTTTACACAGAACCATACCGAGTAACTTGAAGTCGGTTACTAATACGGGTCAGTCGGGGAAATGTAACATCAATTCGACCAAGACGATTTTTAATCCTTGAGTCACATTGTGTCTTGTCAGTAGCTCTTAAAGGTGCATTCTCCTCATATTGCTTATGAAATACGCAATTTTACGAATTTCTTGGATAAACTAATTAATGATACCTGTTTTACAATGGCACTTATAATCCGCCTTGATTGCAAAATGTTTATTCATATGACCGGTTTCGGTTCATCTAGAACCATCTTCAGATCTGATATTTCGGTTACAGGAGTAACCCGTCCAAATACAGCAACATTCACATGTGATGCAGCATGTGAAAGTTGCTGTATTTGGACGGGTTACTCCTGTAACCGTAATATCAGATCTGAAGATGGCTCTAGATGAACCGAAACCGGTCATATGAATAAACATTTTGCAATCAAGACGGATTTTAAGTAACACTGTAAAATCACTAATTGCGGCTATCCTATTAGACATAATGTCTGTTTTTGCAAAGATACCTGTTTTCTTTTACTACTGCAAGGTACTGATAAAGCAGCTACGCAAAATATCTAGTTAGTGATTCCCCAACTCCCAATAATGACTTTGCAAGTAGAGGCTACGTTTGCTTACCTGCAACAGGTACCAGACAAAATTTCTGATTAAGGGGCCAAATTTATTTAAATGCTAATTAAACTGTTAAAAACACACCACCTCACAGATCATTTGATGATTTAATAAAACACCAATTATATATTGGATATACAATAATCAGGATAAATTTCATTGAAACATTGGTAAGTGGAGGTGCAAACTGACTGATTTTAAGGAGCCTGACTAGGGAGCGGAATGGCGCTGTGAGATGTTGAAACATCCCCTTAGAAAAATTATACATGACTGTGCTTAAACTGACACACAATTTTTTTTAGCGCAACGCAATCTGACTTTCAATAATCCCTACAAAAAAATGGCCCTGACTAACATTAACCTATACCTTTCACAAATCACTTACCTCACAAAAATTTTAGTTACTCGAACTACTGCAATACAGCGAGCGCCACAACTCCCACTTAATAAAAGATTCAAACTACTGAAGGCACTAACTACTGATAGGCATAGTTAGCAAATGAAAGATTTTGATAGAGAACAAACAATGTATTTACCTTAATAGTGTTCAAAAGTCATAATATATATAGCAGTTCATGACATCCATTCTTACAAATGTACTGTTTCTGATGGACACACGTCCAGATCATCCGCTCTCAAAACTCCGACATTTCACTTCCCCACATCCACCACTGCTGGCGGCTCACCTCCAACTGTGCAACGCTACGTGCTGTTAACAGCCAACTGCCCACTACAATAGAGAATATTTCAACAATGCCAACCAGCCACAGACTGCACACAGCACAGCCAGTGATTTTCGTACAGAGCGCTATGTGGCGGCGGCGTTACCAATATAAGAACCTAATCAGCTTACTTACAACGTAATAATAAGGAATTCAGCAATAATTCACATTTACTTCCTCGTTAACAGTAACACACATAGAGAAGTTAAAACGCAGTTACTTCGGATGCCAGCGCCTGCATCGACACATAGTACGATATACAGCGCAGCATCTGGACCGACACATATGACGCTAGACTGCTAAATTACTGGACACTATTTATCAAGATCACACACAACACACACACACACACACACACACAAACACCACTGGTCACTAACACAACGAAAGACAGAATTTAGAAAAAAAGCTTCCCTATTCCACATGTAAGCTCACTGGGTTATAGTGCCAATGCCTTTAGCGGTCAGTTTCAGTGAAGAAAGTCCACTTCTGAAATTCCGTACAGCTTAGTAATTATGTAAATAAGTTCACCAAACAAGAACACATCTATTTCGTCACGAAACTGAGGCTTCAATTCGAACATGAGAGGCGTTTACGTCGAAATGGAGCTTCATGGCGTACGCAGAAACACACGTGGTGCACCAGAGTACGGGCTACTAAGTCCTTGGGAATGAAACACAAATTGGACGGTAAATTAAATGCCGCGCGGGATTAGCCGAGCGCTGTACTCATGGACCGTGCGGCTGGTCCCGGCGGAGGTTCGAGTCCTCCCTCGGGCATGGCTGTGTGTGTTTGTCCTTAGGATACTTTAGGTTAAGTGGTGCGTAAACTTAGGGACTGATGACCTTAGCATTAAGTCCCATAAGATTTCACACACATTTGAACATGTTTGGTAAACATGTAAAAATTCAGCACAAGCTTTCCACAAAGCACACAACACGTTCATACACAATACGCTAAATACCTCAAGTTGTACATCACATGGTCGCACCGCTCGTCCACTCCAAGTTACTGTTGTGCAAAAGATCTCATCGAATAAACTAAATATTGCTGAAATTAACACCGTTCGCTGATTGAATTATTTGATGCGGCATGATTATCAATGGCACGCACCCATGTGACTACCGGAACTCAAATAAAGCTCTCACACATTTCAACTCAGCAAACATAGCTGCTAGTCAGAGCATCTGTACCCACCGGCGTCCTAGGGAAGAGTAACCGAATCGTCTCTTCCACCCGGGATCCACACACGGTAGCCGGAATGGCTCAGAGAGCGTAAGCAGTTTCTGCCTGTACCAACCTCACAATGGGTGCTGACCATTGGCCACTAATGCCTCTCTAATCCATCGTAGCCATATTCGAAGCTCTACAAAATGGTTGGCTACAATGCTCTTAACATTCATAGATTCACGCCCGAGGAGTTAAAGTAGCCCAGTCCGAACCGGGGCTTGTCAGTGACGGAAATACTGCAGTCTGCAAATCTTATCTGAAAAAAGGAAAAAAAGACGTTCCTAATTAAGAGAATTCTGCGCACAGACTAAAATCACAGTTTCTTAAAGTAGCGAAGGTCTGGAACAAAGATGTAGTTTTGTCGTGTGTTTTTGGTCACATTTCCTGTAATAACTAATTAAGAAATTCAACTTAAAAAAACTGTACTATTACTCCTTGTGTACATGTCCGAGGAGTGATTCAGCCATTCAGCCATTCAGCCCTTCATTAGTGTGTCAAAAAATCGTAAAAATCGCTTGCTTTATAGGCTGATAGTGGAGAATGGACCTCTAAATTGCTTAACCTAAGTTTATACTCTGTGATTTGTGTGCTCTGTCAGGTGATGCTGCGCACTTGTATATTATTAATGTTAAAAGCCGCGCGGGATTAGCCGAGCGGTCGAGGGTGCTGGACTGTGTGGCTGGTCCCGGAGGAGGTTCGAATCCTCCCTCGGGCATGGGTGTGTGTGTTTGTCTTTAGGATAATTTAGTTTAAGTAGTGTGTAAGATTAGGGACTAATGACCTTTGCAGTTGAGTCCCATACGATTTCAATATACATTTGAACATTTGAACATACTGTTAAAAACACCGTTTTGATAGCTTGCAAATGTGGTGGAACAAGCAGAACACCAGTGCATCATAGATGACTAGAAATAAAGACGTGTCTGTAACAGATCGATACAGACGTCATCTGCGTCAAAGATTTCCGTTTGGCGTAAGTATCTTTGATGCATGTGAGGAAGACCTGAGAAGTCCGTCTTCATGAATTACGGAGCATAATGCCCTTGCTGTTAGGCGCATGTGTATTACGTTCCAGCATACATTGCAATTTGGAAAGTGAGACAGTACACATGACGAGATGAAATAAAGGAGACTTTGTTTCCACGAGGAAATGCTCTTTACGAACCCAGAGCTACCTTTTATCAGCTGTGAAATCAACGTTTGTAGATACTGTAATACCCAGACAGAATTACGCGAATGAATCTGATCTCGTTGAATACAACCTGTACGAGTAAGAGGTCATTTAGAGTGATAAGAATTGGCATCCATGTAAACCCTGCTGCGCTCTCTCTTATCGAATAGGAGAGGAAACATTTTCACGAGATCGTTCAGTCAAATAAAATGCGAATATGACAGCAAATGTCAGTTTGTGTTGTCAGTATCAGAGGGTGCAATATCAGTATATGAGATTAAAGAAGGCAGAACCGATAATCTGAGGGATACGGGTTTTTGTCGTAGCAGGTCGTCTTTGATGCTCTTGCAACTGCAATGCGTGTTTGGAACCTGTCGACAGGAGAACTGGAGTACATGTAGACATTGCATCATGGACGGATATTGGATGACTAAATGTGGATGAATTATTTCTCGTCTGCGAGGTCCTAACGGAGCGTACAGCTCCGTGCATTGGTGGTTCGAACACTGCATTGGTGTGGATGTTTCTGCACATATGTATCTATGAGATTAATTCGTGACACTTATGGCACTGCGTTGGATTGTGGAGAGCTTGAGTGGTGTCTCTAACGTGCCGAGTAACAAAATGTAGTGTCTCCGGATGAATGCCGCTCCAAAATCTACTGCACATATCTATAAAACATACCACGGTAGATGTAACGTGGCGCCGGCCGAGATGGCCGAGCGGTTCTATGCGCTACAGTCTGGAACCGCGCGACTGCTACGGTCGCAGGTTTGAATCCTGCCGCGGGCATGGATGTGTGTGATGTCCTTAGGTTAGTTTGGTTTAAGTAGTTCTAAGATCTAGGGGACTGATGACCTTAGAAGTTAAGTCCCATAGTGCTCAGAGCCATTTGATTTTGTAATATGGCAGCCAGCATTGTAGAGTTCCAAGTGTGAAGTTTTTTAGTCACTGTTGGATACGAAATGGGTGACCCATTGATATCTCGGAATGTGTCCTGTGACTCGATCCCTTGTGGTCTTGAATTTATGTGATAAGTTTCTATTCTCCCAAATTCCATTCGGTACCTTCCCATTAGTTACGAAGTACTTGGGTTGTATAAGAAGTAGCGGCAACACCGCCGTCACGCTATGGATGTGCGTCACATGGCATTCCCGGTGTCTGTAGCTGATAGCAAAAGGTCAGTTGAAGGAGTACAGCCGACCGTTGTGGCTGAGCGGTTTTAGGTGCTTCATTCTGGAACAGCGCGACCGCTACGTCGCTGGTTCGAATCCTGCCTCGAGTATGGATGTGTGTGATGTCCTTAGGTTGGTTAGGTTTTAGTAGTTCTATGTTCTAGGGGACTGATGACATCAGATGTTAAGTCCCATAGTGCTCTGAACCATTTGAAGGAGTACAGTGAAAGGCGACTCTTGTTTTTGAATCAGTGAAAGTGCTGAAAGCCAGTTCGAGGGACCTGACGATATGTTTAGGAAACACAAACAGTGTGCGCGTCTCAGTGTTGAAGTGGCACGTAGTCGGAGCACACAACAATGTTTCCTTCTGGCTCTGCATCTTATCAGGCTTCATAACAATGCACGAAACTAGACGGTAAAGCCTGTGCAGGGGCTCCTGCGTACGTGGTATGTGGGAGTTACTGGAACATCCACCGTTTTCACCAGATATGAGTCAGTGCAATAACGACCTGTTCTCCAAAACGAAGGAACCTCTTCATGGCACACTAGAGAAGAAATCAACTGCGCCATAGAGCAGAGCTTTCAAAATGTCACACAATGTCAATGTGTTGACGCTGTACCTTCCACCATAGAGATGGAAGACGACCAATAAGCCTTACGATTACATTGGGAGCTTGTATTAGGATGAATGTCTGTCAGAAACGTTTAGTATGAACTATAACCGTGTTGCAACTGCTTTTTATTCAACCCTTGTACATACTTGACTTCCCTGTAGTGACGACAACCTGATTTGCAACCGATAAGATATGTCTCAGAACACGAGGTACCGCTTCTCCTACAGCTAGCTTACTGTTTTATTTATTTTGTGCAATAAAACGTCGGGGTACATGTGTTAAGGACTATTCAAGCCTTCGTCGACGAAAGACTGGTTCCACTGATTCCTTGGCCTTTACATTCGGCTGATACGGTACCAGTCTAACATGTTACGGATATGTTCGATAGGAAACTTGCTCGTCACGCTCTTCCAGGAGCCATTGTTAATGCTTTGTGCTCCAACACACATTCTTCGTGATGGGAATATTTTCAGACCACATCTGATTCCATGCCGTCATATTTAGGTATTCTGTTAGAAGCGTGTGCTGATTTGGAACAATACAGAAATCGGGGGACAGGTATACCATACAATCCTAAGCATATCTGTTTTATAATGCACCTGGTCTTTTTATATAAAAATTATCTCACTCACTTTTATCCTTTCTGATAACACAATAATCACAATGCTCATTTTCATCAAGATCAAGAGCAGTTCACTCAGAAACCAAATTCGAAACACGGTCAAAGGGTGGTAACAGAGGTGAAGGAGCGATTACTGTGGATAAGAAATATGAACATTTCTTGTAATATGTAATATAAAATGCCGGATCAAAACACAACTCGTGCAACTATAGATTTCTGAGAGTTAGTAGCAGCTGGGACGACCCATGCTAACATATAATGCCTCATACTCTTACGACTGCGGTTAATCGCCCAGGTAGAAAACCTCAGCGTTGGCTTACAAGTACTTCGTCATCTCTAGTAGACAAGTTACCTCTTCCGGAAGAAATATTTTTGTTTGGTGGTAGGCCACGCAGCGTCTCAAAATGACACACATTGCGACAAGGGGCGTCTTGGTTTGGTGCAGTACAATGTGTAGTACACCTTTCGAGCCATGAGCAAACATAATGCGACATTCTCATAATGGGTTCCTAAGTGTAGCAACATCGGTTAGGAGCGTCACGATTTGCCGCTGGCATTGTCATATGGTATCTGACATCCTGACACGTTTTGAGCTCCACAACTGAAAGCATAACCTGGATAGCTCTCGTCCGTTATGTGTTCCACTTTCAATGGCTTTATTTGCGATATACTTCTCAGTTTTACGAAACATTAAAACACTCCTACTATGATCAGTAATTTGCTATCTTTCAGGCTCCATATGGCGGTCATGTAACCCTGTTTCATGTTGTAGGGGCATAGTGAGTTGGTAGGAGACGATTTCAGAAGCCTGATGCTATGTTATTTCTGTGTTCATCGTCCAGTTGTAAAATGTAAAATGATGTTTCGTTTATGTAACTAATACAGGTTCAAAATTGTTATTACAAACTGAATAAATGAAATAGCAGTATATTGCGTGATGTAGCTAAGATGTTTAAAAACGTGTCTTCAATGGCTGCCTTCTTAGTCCCCGTATTCCCTACCTCGAAACATCCAATAAGGCGTACTGTTTGTCATTTAACATTTTCCTGCCTCAAATCGAATAAACTTGTACATAAATCCAGCACTTCCCACCATACAAACACACTGTCCAGTTGCATTAATGCGAGCACTTCTAAAATGCCTGAATAACCACCTTTCCTAACGCTGGTCTCTGGAAGATGTGCAGCAAGAGAGTCAGTGAGGTTCTGGAAGATACCTAGGTGGATGTGGAGGCTTGCCGGTTCAAGTGGCGTGGCTAGCTGCGATAGGTTTCTCGGTTGAGGACACATGTCACTATCAGACCGACAAAAGTGGTCCCACAAATTCCGATTGAGTTTAAGTCCAGGTAGTTTGGTGGCCAAGGGAACACAGTAAACTCGTCCTGGTGCTCTTTGAATCACGCGTGTACACTGCGAGCTGTGTAAGAAGTTGTCGTGCTGGTAGATGCCATCCTGCCAACTAAAAGCTAACTGCATGGAGGTATGGACATGGCATCAAGGATAGATGCATACTTGTGCTGATTCATTGCTGATTCCAGAATGACGAGATCACTCAGGGAATGTCCAGGTCCTTCCTACGATTGTTGCAGAGTGTTCACTTTTAGGCGTGTCACATCGTACACCCGATCGGCCATCTCTCCAATGGCGCAGAAAACGAGATCTTCTGAAAAGGCCACCTTTCGCCACTCAGTGGCCATCCAGTTGGTACATTGGCGTGCAAATCGTAGCCTGCATCACCGATGAACAGGAGTCAGTATGGGTACAATAACCTGGCGCCTACTGCGGAGACCCAAACGTAGCTTAACTGCCTTTGAGGAGACGCTGTTGGTAATCGCTTGGTTCATCTGGGCGGTCAGCTGCTGATCAGCTGCATGTCTATTTGCCCGTACACACCTCCACAGCCATCGTTCAGCCCAGTCATATATGGCCCGTGGTGCACACATCTGCCTCGGCGCCGGTTTTGGATGGCGTCATTTTCCCAAGCGCGGTATACTTTAGCCAAGCATCTTGCGAACTTGGTAGTTTAGAATATTCTTCTATCCTTGACAAGGAAGCCAAAGATCTGTCCTTTAGGACATCACTAAAATCGCTCCGTTTGCGCCATATTACAACGACTGCATTGTTTTCCATGCCACACCGACACGCTTTATAAACCCTCCAATTCCAGTGCCGCTACTTGTCTGTGAGTCGTTATTGCACACTGATGTCATATTAATGTGACTGGAATGGCTATTTGTAATTGTTGGCCCGCATCTCGTGGTCGTGCGGTAGCGTTCTCGCTTCCCACGCCCGGGTTCCCGGGTTCGATTCCCGGCGGGGTCAGGGATTTTCTCTGCCTCGTGATGGCTGGGTGTTGTGTGCTGTCCTTAGGTTAGTTAGGTTTAAGTAGTTCTAAGTTCTAGAGGACTTATGACCACAGCAGTTGAGTCCCATAGTGTTCAGAGCCATTTGAACCATTTGTAATTGTTGTTGTTGTGGTCTTTAGTCCTGAGACTGATTTGATGCAGTTCTCCATAATACTCTATCCTGTGCAAGCTTCTTCATCTCCCAGTACCTACTGCAACCTACATCCTACTGAATCTTTTTAGTGTATTCATCTCTTGGTCTCCCTCTACGATTTTTATCCCCCACGCTGCCCTCCAGTACTAAATTGGTGATCCCTTGATGCCTCAGAACATGTCCTACCAGCCTATCCCTTCTTCTAGTCAAGTTGTGCCACAAATTTCTCTTCTCCCCAATTATATTCAATACCTCCTCATTAGATATGTGATCTACCCATCTAATCTTCAGCATTCTTCTGTAGCACCACATTTCGAAAGCTTCTGTTCTCTTCTTGTCTAAACTATTTATCATCCACGTTTCACTTCCGTACATGGCTACACTCCATACAAATACTTTCAGAAACGACTTCCTGGCACTTAAATCTATACTCGATGTTAACAAATTTCTCTTTTTCAGAAACACTTTTCTTGACATTCCTAATCTAGTCTTATATCCTCACTACTTTTGCCATCATAAGTTATTTTGCTGTCCAAATAGCAAAACCTCATCTACTACTTTAAGTGTCTCATTTCCTAATCTAATTCCCTCAGCATCACCCGATTTAATTCGACTACATTACATTATCCTCGTTTTACTTTTGTTGATCTTCATCTTATATCCTCCTTTCAAGACACTGTCCATTCTGTTCAACTGCTCTTCCTGGTCCTTTGCTGTCTCTGACAGAATTACAATATAATCGGCGAACTTGAAAGTTTTTATTTCTTCTCCATCGATTTTAATTCCTACTCCGAATTTTTCTTTTGTTTCCTTTACTGCTTGCTCAATATACAGATTGAATAACATCAGGGATAGGCTAAAACCCTGTCTCACTCCCTTCCCAACTACTGCTTCCCTTTCATTCCCCTCGACTTTTATAATTGCCATCTGGTTTCTGTATAAATTGTATATAGCCTTTCATTCCTGTATTTTAACCCTGCCACCTTAAGAAGTTGAAAGAGAGTATTCCAGTCAACATTGTCAAAAGCTTCAACTAAGTATACAAATGATAGAAACGTAGATTTGCCTTTCCTTAATCTGTCTTCTAAGATAAGTCGTAGGGTCAGTATTGCCCCACGTGTTCCAACATTTCTACGGAATTCATACTGATCTTTTATAATTATAATCATATTTAATAATTAATGAGGGAAATTAACTGACTCCGATTAATAGGTCTGTACTGTGCCATGTTTCAGGTGTCCCCACCGAACGAGTACCTGGCCATCACCACCAGCAACAGACCGTGGTGGGAGAGATACCAGCCGGTCTCCTACAGGATCATCAGTCGCTCTGGAGACGAAACCGCCTTCACCGACATGGTGAACCGCTGCAACAACGTAGGAGTGCGGTACGTTCCATACTGTCAACTTCGCAGCTCTTTCTTCTCACAAAGAACCAATTATTAGCTTTACCAATTACTAGCTTCTGTGAAGGCAAACAGGAAGTTTTCACATTAATGTAGTTTTCTTTGATCTACCACGCAGGTCTAAATTATGACACACGTTTCAAAGACACTGGTAATACTGCGTCACACTTCTGGCTTGAAATACAGAAGGAAATACGAGGGTTGGAACTTAAATGGTGGCAACTATTCATTCACAACCTATACAAAACAGTTACATGATTGCACCTGTTACTGTCCTTCAAAGTAGTCACCAAAGTATTGTAGAATCCTTTGCCAGCGATGTGGAAGGCGTAGTATAGCGTTAGCAGAGCCTGTTCTGTTTATGGTGGGAGTGGAGCGGTCTATTGCCTGTCGAATCTCTGGAACAGTTCTCAAGCGAATGCCACTACGTGGTTCCTTCATCTTCGGAATCAAATCAAAGTCGCAAGGACTTAAGTCCGGGGAGCATGGTGGATAGTACAGTACTTCCCAGTCCCATCGACCGAACAGAGTAGCCACAGCTTGCGCCGTATGCTCCCGCGCATTGTCCTGCAAAATTATGTGTGGATTGTGCAGAAATTGTCGCCTCTTCTTTCACAAATCTGATCGCAGGTGATGTTGAAAATACGAACAGTACCACTGTGCATTGACGGTCTGCCGTGGAAGAACGTAATGCGTTAGGATAGCACCATCAAAGTCGTACACGAGAATCACCATAACTTTAACCGTACTAGGGCGCTGACCCACTTTCAACTTTTACGGCGACACATAATGATGCAATTCTTCGAATTGTCGTTTCAGTTTTGGCTCGTACGATGTGACCCATATCTCGTCCAGTGTTACGATACGGCGTAAGAAAGCTTCTTGTTCGCTCTCATAGCGCTCCAAGTGCGTCTGAGGAGCGTCGCAACGCATCCCTTTCTTCATTCCCGTCAAGTCATGCGGAACCCATCGTGATGCAATTTTTCGCATGCCCAGGCGTTCCTTCAGGATGCCAAGCACAGTTGTACGCGCTAATCTGGTTTCGTGGGAGAGCTCACAATCGTATGGCGTCGATCACTGTCCACCAACGAGGCAACAGCATGCACTTCTTCTTCAGAGACGCTGGGATGACATGCCCGGTGCATGTCTGCCACAGTTTGCCCACCTTCGTCGAAGGCTTTTACCCAACGTGCCAACGTTCTGTACGGCAATGCCGATTCCCCGCACGCCTCTTGCAGACCTTGATGAGACTGTCGTGCTGTACGACCTCTGGGACATTCAGTCCTGATCCAACTCCTTTGTTCCTTTTTCGAAAATATAGTGTCACCGTTACGTTAGACAGCTCGCTCACAAGTGACTGTGTTTTCCTCGATTTTGCGCACGTCGGTGTCATGGTGCTATCAACGACAATAGTAGAGTCCATTGCATAGTGTCTCCACAGCAGTGTTGGCACTATTTAAGTTCCATCCTATGTGTATTGGATTCTTCGATCGAGAGACGTTTCTATTTCTTTACTTGTCTAATCGATAGCGACGTTGCAACAAACGGATGTCGACCTCAGTACGCTAGGAGAGAAGGTACTGTTGACGGGATTCTCGCGGCGTTACCGTTCAACGATTTCAGGAAACATTTACGTACCACTGTCTTTACCTCCCTTTCCTGTCCAGTCGCGTATGGTTCGCGGGAAGAACGACTGCCGGAAAGCCTCCGTGCGTGCTCGAATCTCTCTAATTTTACATTCGTGATCTCCTCGGGAGGTATAAGTAGGGGGAAGCAATATATTCGATACCTCGTCCAGAAACGCACCCTCTCGAAACCTGGACAGCAAGCTACACCGCGATGCAGGGCGCCTCTCTTGCAGAGTCTGCCTCTTGAGTTTGCTAAACATCTCTGTAACGCTATAAGGCTTACCAAATAACCCTGTGACGAAACGCGCCGCTCTTCTTTGGATCTTCTCTGTATCCTATGTCAACCCGACCTGGTACGGATCCCACATTGATGAGCAGTACTCAAGTATAGGTCGAACGAGTGTTTTGTAAGCCACCTCCTTTGTTGATAGACTACATTTTCTAAGGACTCTCCCAATGAATGTCAACCTGGCACCCGCCTTACCAACAATTAATTGTGGAAATCTAATATCAGGATGTCCCATTACTCGGACGGGTCTCCGCTGCGATGAGTCCTGACGAATTTCAGAGTGCTGGACTGCCTGACCAAAATCGATTTACAGGAAGTATCAATGGTACGGTCAACACTGTTAGTAGTTCACGTAAATATCAAAACGATGTAAACACGAACCACACATGACGCACGTGTTGGCATGTATTCGCTACAGTTGGACAGATGAATGTGGAACCTCTTCTGCAGAGGGCGCGCATTTGTTTTCAACATTCTTCTTACAGCTACACTGCGCAATACAATGAAAGGATCGTGTTTTTGAAACCTCTCAACTGTCTCCCATTGCATTGCGTGACTTTTGAATTCGCCTCAAATCTGTCTATGACCTATCTCTGTGTGTTGCAAAAGCATAGCGTCCTACGAGTCCCTCTGAGAATCGGCTAAGCTTCAAACAGCTAGGTGTCGACACATGCGAAAACCATGCTACAGCTCTGAAGTCTGTCCGCCGCTCGTGGTCTCGCGGTAGCGTTCTCGCTTCCCGAGCACGGGGTCCCGGGTTCGATTCCCGGCGGGGTCAGGGATTTTCACCTGCCTCGAGATGACTGGGTGTTTGTGTTGTCCTCATCATTTCATCATCATCCAGGAAAGTGACGAAATTGGACTGAGCAAAGATTGGGTAATTGTACGGGCGCTGATAACCACGTAGTTGAGCGCCCCACAAACCAAACATCATCATCATCACAGCTCTGAAGTGCATGTGAAGTATGGGGTGAGTTAATAAGGTCACATTAGCACCAAACTCCGTGGCGCACCCCTTTTACCCGAATTTAACCCTTTCCATTGAGCACCCCTGCTTGGTGAACTCTAGGGGTTTCCTTATGGGTGGTCGAGGATAACATTTCAGACACCGCCGCAAAGCGTTGATACGTAAAATATCACTCATTACGAGCCGCCTGCGCGATAGGCATTCCTTTTGACGCGCCTGGGATGTCGCATGTGGCCAATAGGCGCTAGTTCAGCGACGCTTGACGGAGTAAATCGACGAAGTTCAAAGAAGAGCAGCATGTTTTGTATTATCGCGAAATAGGGGAGGGAGTGTCACAGGCATGATAAAGGATTTGGGTTGGACACCATTAAAACAAAGACATTTTCGTCGCGGCTAAATCTGCTCACGAAATTTGGATCACCAACTTTCTCCTCCAAATGTGAAAATATTTTGCTCACGCCGACCTTCATGGAAAGTAACGATCATCATAACAAAATAACGGAAATCAGAGCTCGCACGGAAGGATACAGGCGTTCGTATTTTTCCGCTCGCATTTCGAGAATGGAATAATAGAGAATTATTGTGAAGGTGGTTCGATGAACCATCTGCCGGGCACTTATATGCGATTTGCACAGTGTGCATGTAGATGTAAACTTCGCCACACCCAAGAGGAGCGTCAGACATGTTAACCATAGATTTTGACGGGTCTTAGGTACATTGTAGACGGATCTGTCCTCACCATGTGGCTAGCGGGTTTTCATTCGACAGCCCCTACTTTCCAAGATATTCGAAGTTGAAGTTTTATGCGTACCTTTACATCAGTTACGTTAATCGTGTTTCGACTGAGCGAGTAAATCGCAAGGGCTAAGGTTTACAGCTACTACGCTGGGAGTTTGTGTTCAGTCCCTGCCTGTATTCCTTGTTTTCAGTGTAATGGAACAGAATATATTTTAACAGTACATGCCACAGAAAATTATTCGAAAATAGTCATTTTAGCCGTGATAATGTCATTAATAATTCAGTCATTACAGCATACTTCCTTCAAACGTATATTTCATTTGGGGCTCATAGTTAAAATTTCAAATACCTGGATAGCCCCAAGCAGTGTGGACCAATGGACGAATTATTAGCAGCTGCAGAAGGATTCCATAAGCAGACGAAAGTACTCAGCCCCAAATTTGTCCTCAGTTATGTAATTAATGTCGAACGAATTAGCTGCCGATATCAATCGACATATAACAGATTCCTTGAGGAACAAACAGCGGAAACCTGTCAGCATAAGATCACACATTTATTCACAGCACAGTATACTGAACTGCGCCAAGAAAGGTAATCTTTTATGTTTTATTACGTATACAAAAACCATCTGGGATATGTGGTCGCGTTATTCAAAAAAGGATTGACGATTTGACTCACAAATTTTAAACTGTAATTGTGATCTGCACGAGGTCAGGGATTTTTACGAAGGTGCTGTGTGAAGGGTTTTTAAAATCTGTTGTTCTTCTGTATGTGGGACTAGAAAAAATGTTTCAAATTATTGATTCGTTGAGGGGGGGGGGACACAGACTGATTAACGTTTTACGATCAAATATTTGTAGGTGAGAGACAAGCATGCATCTCCGCCGTAAAAATTCTCTCAGCCAAATTTACTTCACTTTGTCAACCCTGTGACGTTATTTTTTACTGGCAGCTTAAAAGGTTCACGAAAAAATTTCGAAACACTCCGGATTTGCTAAAGGCTAATAGAGATTGCACTTTGCGCGAAGACTCAATAGAAATAAACTCTTCAGTTTTGTATCCTGGTTTGACTAAATTCATCAAATAGTTGTGGTCGGCGCCTAATTTGATCGAAGAAAGGACAATCATTTTGAATTTAAACGAACTGTGTTTTCCAATGTCGCTTCTGAAACGTCAGTATGCCTGCAAGGTAGCAGCTTTCATTAAATATGCGTGGTACTTTAAGCGTTTGTGTTTCAGTTGCTTCTATGACAAATACTATCAATAATTCTGTTCTAACAGAGCAAGAGATGAAGGCGATAGCAAGTAAAACTATTCTGTAATTTATCCGTAACAAATGGAATATGCATTTGAGGTAAATTTTTCTGTAATGATTGATTTATTGGTTGAGTAACTATTGTGAAAGTCACTATTTTAAAATAATTTTGCACGACATATACTATTTAATGACATATTGTACGACATAATAGAATAAAGAAAAGGTGGTACAAGGGCAGGGTTGCAATCCGTACCGCCAATATGGTGGCTGTGAAGTTTAGCCGCAGCCCTAGACTCATTTCGTGTAAACGTTCCTCGGTGTTACAGGTGTAGGAGCTAGGCATAACGTTCCAACATCGGTTTTTTACTGAAACTAGGGGTCGTCGTATGAATAGCCAATATCATTGCACTGAGAATTGTAGATTTCGACCGCTAAATGTGTGGGAATCAACGAAACGTGGGAAGGTGTTGTTTCCTTGACGCGCATTATGCCACACGTAAGCTGTCTTCGTGTCCATTCTGAGTGGCGGTAAGTCTGAAATGTCTTGCTCGGACATGTAACTGAATGGTCTCGAAAGAAGAAGAAGATGGAATTATTGTGACACTTGTTACTGAGGAAGTTATATAGAATAAGTGTGCACACATGAAGCTATCGGAATCAAGGATGTCAAAAAATGGTATAAAGTGCATTAAGTTGATATTTGAGTTAATATATGTTTCCATTTTGTACGTAATGCAAGTCAATCTCAAAGAAAGGAGGGAAAATGTTATTTCGTATATCCTATTTATGGACAGTGCACTCGGTGTGAGTCTTCCAAATTAATTAGAGAAGTTATAATGTTTGTACGGTTTTGATGCATCATTTGTGTTGTCTCATCACAACGGGAAATACATACGTTATTCAATACAGTCCCAAGGAAAGTCAGCTTCATCATACCGTGTTCTTTGGCGGCAGCTATTGTGATTAGCTGTCCTTATGCTACTTGTCCCACGTGCTCAGCAGGAAGCCATTATCCTTTCATACAAATTAGCAAGAGATGCATAACGAGTTTTAAACGCTACTTTAGAGAGAAACTCATTAAAAATTTTTGACAGTTATGGTCATTATATTAATTGTTGTCATGATTATCTGTGCGGTGCTGTAAAAGAGTGTGTATAGTGAACTCACGATCACGTTATTTTGATTTGCAGCATCTATGTGGACGCTGTCATCAACCACATGAGCGCCACTCAGGGCGGCCTGAGCGGTGTCGGGGGCAGCAACCCCACGGCCTACAACTACCCAGACGTTCCGTACGGACAGAACGACTTCCACTATCCACCCTGCAGTATTACCAACTACAACGACGCCACCAACGTATGATTATCCATGTTTATTTCTTTATTTAAATATCATATCTACAAGGAGTAATTGTGTTACGTGTATTCACCCAACTTTTCCCTCTTTTGTTAAGATACGTACATCACATATAGCTGTAGAAACCCACCTTTTATCGTCACATGAGAACACAGTTTCACGGTCTATTGCCTTAAGCTCAAAATTAAGATTTGAATCCCGACAGGAAGGATGTAAGTACTCTCTACGCTTCTCGCCACTCTCAAGACTCATAAAAAATTAGTGTCTCTAGCCGAAGCGCTGAAAAATTCGATTTGGATTCGAGCTGCTACTAAGATTCTAAAGTAATTGTCTTTCGCTGGCACAGTTCATTCTGTCCCTGCCGCTTGCCTCAAGTACCTTTCTCTAGTTGAGCAAAAGTGGTCCACAGATGTGTAGCAATCTGAAGAAGCTGTAGGGAATGGAGGCCACTGCATTCAAGACGCAATGTGTATACGATTTTTACATTTTCTGCTGCATAGCATGATTCGGTACTTCGGTGACAAGCTTTGAGGCCCAGACATCATACACAGAGGGACATTGTCTATCAGGAGCATGCCCTTTTTAAAGAATCATATATGAGCTAAATTCATACGTGAGTGGTATGGAGTATTGTAGGAGTACAATTTTAATAGTTTCACGACGTTCAGGCCCTATAGCTACCCGATTTCATACCTAGAATGGAAATTATACAACAGTCACTTTATCAAAATACCCATTTTGCTGTCATCCAGACGTAGTTCTCTTTATTTGATGAGGTCTACTCATCTAATAATGTGTAGTATGCGTAGAATAACGCAAAATTATGTTTTCTGACGAAGAAAGCGTTGTAAAAATTCCATCTCGTACTACGAGAGCCCAAATTCGATTGCTATTAGTTTTCAACAGCGTTCGTGAACGTTTCGTCCGAATGGTTGCAGTCGTTTTCTCAGACTTGTGCGTCTGCCGTTACACATAACTGGAGAAATTAACCACTGAATTATGCCTGTAGAACACACGGATCTCTTGAATACAGTACCGCTTGCTACTTCAAGTTGCAGTGTGATAGAGTTCCAGTGTAACCAGTATTGAAATGCAAACATAACTATGTACTATGGTACGTCGCGGTGAGGGTTAAAGGGACCGTGGATGATTTTCAAGGTGGGTTGGAGGGGTTAATTGAACGTGCAGGACATTTCATGTGGACAACGGTTTCTCCTGATTCAACATCGTATTCATTTTTTTCTTTTCACAGCTATTGCGATGTCTTAAGGTCCATGATCTTAGTAGTTATCATAAATGGACAAACACCCTCTGGATCACGGTTCCATCTATTATCAGCTATTCGATTTGCCTTCCCGATCATCCTCAGATCTGACCAGATTTACTTGCGACCCCATTCGTCGACTCGATCTGCGGTGCACACTAAAAAATAGTTCTCAATAAGAGAAAGCATGACTTTCTGTTTTTCTTTGCGGCGTATGAAAATAATTTTTTCTCTTCTCCATCATTGTTGAAAAGATGCAATCATCTAACGAGACTTAGGGCAGACTGTTCCAGCACCAGTCCTCAATCTGTTACAAAAAGTCTATAACAGGATAAAAGTTGTGCACAGTTGTCGTTCAACTAAAAAAGAAATTCTTTGTGCTGTATATGTTATGATTCTCGAGGTCAGTTCATTATGTTCGGAAACATATCAACACGTACCACTTTACTTAACCGCCATTACGAAAAAGATCAACTTCACCCAATTGTATATTATCATAATTACTAGCAGTAGTAGTAAGTCCTACTTTCCACCAAACTGACAGTCAAATTGTGCCATATTTTTTTCCCAGCTCGATTCAGTACCTCTTCATTAGATACCGGATCTACTCATATAATTTTCAGCTTTCTTCTTCAGCACCACATCTAAAAAATTTTGATTCCTCTCTTGTCTGAACTATCTTTCAAATTTAACTTCCATGCAAGGTTGCACTTCGAAAAATGCTTTTAGAAAAGACCAGTTATTTATATTTATAGTTGACGCTACGAACTTCTCTTGTGAAAAACCCTTTCCTTGCTATTGCCACTCTGCATTTGATGTTCTACTCGCACTTATTTCACCCATCGTCAGTTATTTTGCTGTCCCAATTGTAAATTTCCTGTATTACTTTTAGTGTCTCGCTTTCTATTTTCATTCACCCAGCATTGCCTGATTTAGTCCAACTATAACATACTACAACTACTACATGCTAGTACATAAATTCACGTTATAAGTTTTTTTCAAGGCATTGTCCATTCCGTTCAACTACTCTTACAAGTCCTTTGCTTCTGACAGAATAGCAATGACACAATCCAACCTTAAAGCTTCGATGCGTTCTCCCTGAACTCCAGTATACTTTCTAAATTTCTCCTTTATTGTCTGCAGTGTTATCTTCAGTTTGACATTTCATAGTTGCATGCTTCATTTTTCCGTTTTGTTTTTCTTTAACAATTTGTGTGTTAAACTTGACCTATGTTCGTTTCAATACAATTTTAAATCAAATTATTTAGTTAAATTTACTCTGTACCTTGAATTTTATGTAAACTAACCATGATTGTGCAGTCGTTAAGACATTGGTTCATATAACTTGTTTTGAAATTTTCCTGAATCACTTTCGTAAGAGGAGCATATCTTGATCTCTAATGAATGGATGTATGTGTGACATCTAGTAGTAGTTACAAGCTTTTCTTTTGTGAGGAGGGAATTTAATTTTTTGTTACATTTGAAATACGATAACTGCAAGATCTCTTAATCACAATGGCCGGAATGTTGTTATACGGCGCCGAGCATCAAAAAGCCAGACATTTTTCATTTTATGTATTCATCAATCATGAATACACATGCGTTATTTAGAAAAACCTCTTAAGATGGCTGTACACGAAACGTCCACTTGTTCCTCTGGCCAGTGGCATAACATTCATAATTGTAAAACGTCAGGGTTCTTGATGAATAGGAACGTCGATGAAAAGATGGTGAATGTTCAAAGCGGTTTAATGGACCTATGACAAATATAGTTCTTCTGACTAGAAGTAGAATTGAAAATGGAGACTTTGATTGACAGAACATGAACAAGATGAATACAAGTAATTTAAAACTGAGATAAATATTTGAGGTAATACACACATCAAAAAAGGTTTTGCACCACTTCGTTCCCAATAGTTCCGTAACCTGTAAAGAAAATTGGAATATAGATAAACATAAACATCATTTCCGCTAATTAAAACCACACATTGCATGTTGCACCACCATACAGCGAGACCTTCAGAGGCGGTGGTCCAGATTGCTGTACACGCCGGTACCTCTAATACCCAGTAGCACGTCCTCTTGCACTGATGGATACCTGTATTCGTCGTGGCATTCTGTCCACAAGTTTATCAAGGCACTGTTGGCCCAGATTGTCCCACTCCTCAACGGCGATTCGGCGTAGATCCCTCAGAGTGGTTGGTGGGTCATGTCGTCTATTAACAGCCTACCTCAGGCATGTTCGATAGGGTTCATGTGTGCAAAACATGCTGGCCACTCTAGTCGAGCGATGTCGTTATCCTGAAGGATTTCATTCACAAGTACTGCACTATGGGAGCGCGAACTGTCGTCCATGAAGAAGAATGCCTCACCAATACGCTGCCGATAGTGTTGCACTATCGGTCGGAGGATGGCATTCACGTATCGTACAGCCGTTACGGCACCTTCCATGACCATCAGTGGTGTACGTCGGTCCCAGATAATGCCATCCCCAAACATCAGGGTACCTCCACCTTGCTGCACTCGCTAGACAGTGTGTCTAAGGCGTTCTGCAGTTGTTTCCAAAAACGTCTTCGACGATTTTCTGGTCGGAGGCATATGCGACACTCATCGGTGAAGCGAACGTGATGCCAATTTTGAGCGATCCACTTAGCATATTTTTGGACCATGTGTATCGCGCTGCATGGTGTCGTGGTTGCAAAGATGGACCTCACCATGATCGTCGGGAGTGAAGTTGCGCATCATGCAGCCTATTGCGCACCATTTGAGTCGTAACGCGTCGCGCTGCGGCTGCATTTTGGCGTTGCTGTCAGGGTTCCTCCAAGCCTAAATCCATAGGTAGCTATGATCAATTGCCTGAGCGGGGTATATCATCGACAGTTCCTGTCCCTCTGTATCTTTTCTATGTCCGAACAACATCGCTTTGGTTCACTTCGAGACGCCTGGACAATTCCCTTGTTGAGAGCCCTTACTGGCACAAAGTAACAATGCGGACGTGATCGAACCGCGGTGTTGACTGTCTAGGCATGGTTGAACTACAGACAACACGAGCCGTGTACCTCTTTCCTGGTGGAATGACTGGAACTGGTGGACTGGCGGATCCTCTCCCTCTAATAGGCGCTTCTGATGAATTGTTGTTTACATCTTTGGGCGGGCTGACATCTCTGAACAGTCAAAGGAATTGTGTCTGTGATACAATGTCCACAGTCAAGGCCTATCTTCAGGAGTTCTGGGAACCGGGGGGATGCAAAACTTTTTTTAATGTGTGTATTTCGAACATTGAGGTTGATGGCTTTGTAGATAGCCGTCATTGGGAATATGTTCGGCTGCAAGTTGAGAGATACTAGTTACTATCAGTAAAATACACTTCCTGTCATTCACAAAGCTGCAACGAAATCTCCCTTATTCGGTACAGTGCAAGGATATCGTACAATGTAATCTTCAACATGCAGGTCGTTGTTACAGCGAGAACATTCTTCAGGCACAAAAATTTCTAGAAAATGTCTCTTGAAAATATTCCTCCTGTCTGTGTGTGAAAGATAGAGGGAGAGAGAGAGAGAGAGAGAGAGAGAGAGAGAGCGAGAGATAGAGAGTGAGTGAGAGAGAGAGAGAGTTTCCAAACTCAGTGACCATATAGTATTGAAGGATTGGAAACATAATGAGTAATAAGTTTAATTTCAATCTTTTGCAGGTTCGCAATTGTGAACTGTCTGGACTTCAGGATCTGAATGACGGGTCAGAATACGTACGTGGGAAGATTGCGGACTACATGAACAGCCTGATAAATATTGGCGTCGCTGGTTTTAGGTAATGTAAAAACTGACATAGCACAAGAAATTGTCAACGTGATTTTGCGCTGTAGCTTGCTATGATATTTCCATGTTCCACTAACAACGACGTAATGTAGATATCTATGTATGAAATTCTCCCCAAACATTTTTTTTTCGCCTTCGTGATTATAGTAGAAAGGAACAAAAAATTTGCTTCCAATGGAAGACACTTCAGTTTCAGCTCCCACAGTTAAGCGGACGGGTTACGAAAAACTAGAAAATGTTATCTTTTTTCTATGATCATATTACGTTTTTTCTACTATTGTGTTTAACCATCTACTGTCACTAATTTTCCATTAATAAGATATTGCTTTTGAAAAACCACTAGTGAAGTACCAACTAAAATATTTTGAATGCGTAGTTGTTATATTGCAACCGAAGAAATCAGTTTCGAGGTATGATTTTACCTTTTTAATGGTACGTGAAATGTCTACTAGTTATGGTTACACGCAGTTGTTCAAGTAAATATTTGTAACCCCCTTGCAGGATTGATGCAGCGAAGCACATGTGGCCGGACAACCTCGCTTTGATCTACGGCGCTTTGAACGATCTCAACAGCAACTACTTTGGTAGCGGCAAGAGGCCGCTCATCTTCCAGGAAGTTATTGACCCGGGTAGGCACATATGTGTTATATAAGGCTTTTTTCCTCGGTTCAGCAAAGTGTAATGTTTCGTTACTTATCACTACTGTTACTTTCCAGGAACCGAAGCTGTGAAGAAAACTGAATACATCGGCATGGGAAGAGTCTGTGAATTTACGTATGGATCGTCGCTCTCAAACTGCTTTAGGAGAAACAACCAAATGAAGTGGCTTGTCAACTTTGGTAATTAAGAAAACGCTAAAAACTCAGTTGTTCAGTAGCCTTTACTAGAGCTTTGTAACTTTCGTGTATGAGAAAGAAACGCATCCAGACAGGTGAAGACCAATCATTGAAATTTTCTCCTAGTTAGTAAGCGTTTCATCTAAATTACATGGAAATCTTTGGTCATTTTTAAATTTATATGGAGAGAGACCTTTCTGAGAGATGCGAAGTCATTTATCTGTTTTGTATGAATTAATCCTATCATATCCAGTTACAATGCATACTGATCGTTATGGTGAGTATACGTTATAATTTGGATGTTCGTATAATCAGTATATTACCGAAAAATAATTTCATCAGTGTAAAAGTAGTGGAAAAATAGTAAACGAGCTACCATGACACTGTGACGTACTGAGTTTGATAGTTGGATGCAGTGAGGATGAGTAAAATAACACATTTTAGCATTTATGAAACTGTTTTTACCCACTGAGCACAGATCTGGAATAGCGTAAAACTCAAGTTTTACAAAAAGGGAGGATGCCAGTTTCATGTCAAGCAGAAACGATGCAGGAGTGGTTGGAGTCAGGAAAATAAATATATTTGTACTGAGTGCTCTGGATTACAGCGTTAAGCTACCTGACATCTCAGCATAATGGCCATGTTAATCTGCCATATAACGTAGTACGGTGATATTAAGAGAAGAGTAGCTCTTCTCGATTAGGCACTGAGCAACATTTATTTCGTATTACCACAAATCCGGCGCAGTTATAATTAAATTTTGCTACTGCTGAGGACTCCAATGAAAAACGAATGATTGTAGGATAATGAAACTTCGTGCAAACTTCTGTGAGCACATGCTGAAGAGAAATAACAAATAAAGCGTGCTTCATCACTCCACAATGCTCCAAGGCCACATGTCGTCCACTTCAAGTCTTGGAAAAATAAGACCAAAGTCTACTCGAATGTCCGAATCACGTGACAAAAGTTGATGATGAATGTGAAACCTGTACGGACACCAGTTTGCAATTGTTCGCAGTACTTTTCGAACGTTGGACCATGGAACGTCCAGCTGCCGTGACACAGCTCGTGCACTGCTTGGAGATGGCTCATTGCGTCCAGCATTCTCGGCCGTGGCAACACTAATTTCTTCAACACTGTGTGGCGCAATTGGCCGTCGGCCTCTCCTAGCAGCAATTCCCAAATCGCCAGTTAATTCGAAGTTCCGAACCGTGTTCTTCCACCTAATTGAGGAGAGAGGACGTCTGCGTTTTCCTTTAATACGCCAGTACTCACGAAGAGAATCTGCACTGATAATACAGCTTTCCGAACAAAGCCCTGCTGACCCTGTGCAGACGCATGTTGACCTTCTGCAACTGCATGCACACTGATGCTCGTGTTTCATCACTACGCCGTACCAGTGGCGGTACCTCACGGCAAGTTATGCCACTACCATCACTAACAATGCAAATCATGCAGCGCACAGTCTGAACATCATTCATACAAAGTTGGATACCCAAGCAGTAAATAGTTTTCAGTTTGCAATGGCTCAAGTAGCGGAAGTTTAATTATAACCATCCTATTTACATTGCTTAGCTAACTCCATGATAAATATTGAAGTTGTATACTAATTTTTCTGAAAGTTTAAAAAGATGAAATAGATCTTCATTATGTCTTCCTACACTCTCTGCTTTTAGAGTCCATACATAGCACCTACAGTAAAGTTGTATCCCTACAAGAAATAATCACTCTTGATGCCAAAAATATTTTTTAAACTATTTTACTCTAATGGCAACCTGTTCAGTCTTGATTGCTCATTCGACAAATGTGTAACTCTTGAGATATGTTCTTGCTGCACTTGGCTTCTCTTCACACACCTAAGTAACATGTAATGCTCTGATGATGAGCGTCAAGACTGAAACCGGTACTGTTGAAATTAATATTTGAAAAAGTATTTCGTCTATCAAGACTTGTTACCTCTTGTTAATTTAATGTAGACCTCTACGCTTCCAATAATGTTGTCAAAAATCATTAGTTCACTCTCTGTCTGACTGTTGAAAGAGGAATATACATATTTCAGGCGAGGAATGGGGCATGGTCAACGGGAACAACGCACTGGTTTTCATTGACAACCACGACAACCAGAGGGGCCACGGAGGCGGTGGTAACGTCCTTACTTTCCAGGAGCCGAGGCTTTACAAGGTAAGACATTCCGCTCGCTCCTAACTGAACTTTCTTCGATATTATCGCTGTGATCTTTCAATGTGTCTAACTGTTCATATGTTTGCTTGCATCTGATTAAAATCACGTACGGCTGGGGCACCTTATAATAACTTCTCTGTAATTGTTGCAGTCCTGGTCTCTGTTTTACCTTAAGTGATTTCGTGCAAAAGCTCATTCTTTCGCAAAGGAGGACAGCGCTGACTGATTTAGTAAAGCCTTCTGTTCCATTATATTTAACACTTTCAAAACAGTGTGACGTATAGAACGAGGAATGTGTTTCCTTGCGTGTGTGAGGCACTGATACATAATTCGACTGATCATAACTGGCTTCAGGAGCAGGGTTGATTTGTTCAACTAACACCATAGATTACGACAAACAGATTACTTCGGTTTTATTGGTGGTTAATTAGACGAATGATCATGACTCGGGATCTACAGTTGTTGAAAAATTCTATTTGCACATCTACATATACACTGTTCAGTCATATTAATGTCACCACCTGTCAAAAGCCTGAATAACCACATTTTGCAGCACGGATCGCTACGACACAAAACGGAAGGGAGTCAATGAGGTTGTGGGAGGTAACCACAGGGATGTGGAGTCGTGGCCAGCTGCGCTATGTTTCTCCGTTGAGGATCAATGGCTCCAACAGCCCGATAGAGGTGGTTCACAGATTCTCTATTGGGTTTAAATCCGGGGAGTTTGGTCGCCAGGAGAGTACAGTAAAATCATCCCGGTGCTCTTCCAACCACGCACATGCAATGCGAGTTGTGTGACACTTTTCGTTGTACTGCTGCTACATACCACAGAGCCGAAGAAAAACGAACTCCATGTAAGGATGTCCATGGTCTCCTACAACAGATGCATACTTGTGTTGATCCATTGTGCCTTCTAGAATGACTATATTGCCCAGAGAATGCCACTAAAGCATTCCCCAGACCATACCGTTCTTTCCTCCGGACTGCACGGTTCCTACGGTTGACGCAGGGTGTTTGCATGCAGTTTCACGACGTACACACTATCCGTCTGATGAAGCAAAAAACGAGAATCATCTGTAAAAGCCACCTGCCGCCATTCAGTTGTTGTCCTGTTGCTGTACTGCAGTGTAAATTTCAGCCTTCGTCGCTAATGAACAACATTCAGTATGGATGTCTGAACCAGGCGCTTGCTGTAGAGACCCATACGCAGCAATGTTCGCTGAATGCTCGTAAAAGGACACCGTTGCTAGTCCCTTGCTTCACATGGATGGTCAGCTGCTCGACAATTGCTCGTCTGTTCGCCCGTACACATCTACTTAGCCATCGTTCAAACCCTTATCTATGGCTGGTATTGTCTCGGTGCCGGTTTTGGGTAGCGAACAGTTTACAAACTTATCAGCTTCGGAAGTCCTTTCATCCTTGGTCCGAAAGCCAATGATCATGAACTTTTGGACGTCAGATAAATCGCTACGTTTCCGACTGACGACTGCATTATTTCCCGCTTCCCCCAGAGACGTCTTATATACCCTCCACTGCTAGTGCTACAACTTGCTATCTGTGTGTGGTTATTGCACGTTGACGTCGAACATAGGCAGTGATCACATTAACGTGACTGGACCTTGTATAATCTTCAAGCCGCTTCATGGTCTGTGGCAGATGATGCTTCCGATACCTCACGTAGGCGCTTCCCTACAATGTTCGCAAGTGGTGTTTAATTGAAGACAAGCACAGAAAAACGGGCTAATCCTGAAACGTAGGCCGGTCGCTATGGCCGAGCCGCTCTAGGCGCTTCAGTCCGGAACCGTGCTGCTGCTGCAGTGCAGGTTCGAATCCTGCCTCGGGCATGGATGTGTGTGATGTTCGTAGGATAGCTTGGTTTAAGTAGTTCTAAGTCTAGGGGACTGATGACCTCAGATGTTAAGTCCCATAGTGGTTAGAGCCATTTGAAGCATCTGAACCCTGAAACGTAAAAGCTCTGTTACTGGATACGGGAACTATCAAACCTGACATTGGTCTCACCACTAAATATCCTCATGTGATATTTAGGGGTGAGACTAATGTCAATTTCGATAGTTCCCGTTCCCAGCAACAGGTGGCAACACTTATCTCTAAGCTTTTACATTAGAGGGTTATCCAGTTTTTCCGCGCAGTCCCCAATTATTCTTTGATCTCTAGTTTCCCTGATTTTCTTGTCCCCTAAGTAACATCTTGCACGCGTCCTTGAATGCGCGATCTTGAAATTGCAACAGAAAACCATTTCGCGATACACTGTACATCTCATGCAACGCCTCTCACCGGAGTCTGATGAGCATCTCCGTAACTCCTTCGTGCTTATTAAACGACTAAGTGAGGAAACGTGACACTTTGTACGGATATTCTCTATCTCATCCCTGAATCCAACGTTGCATGCGTCCCAGACTGATGAGCAGTCCTCAAGAATCGTTCTTAGAAGGAGGAATTTGTGCAAAAACCAGATAAGTCACGTTTACACACTTTCGAGTAAAGCACAAAAAATTGTTTATCAACTGGAAAACTTATATTAATCGCTCTTGTCTTTTCCCAGCCTTTATTGAGGCCAGCAACACACCGTAATGGCTTACTAAATAACCAAACAAAGACTATTAAAAAACAGTCTCTGTAACAAAACGCTTTGTTACTAATGATACACTTCGCACGTTTGGCGCCTCTTCAGATTATCAACAAGTGATAACGAAAAAATTTTTGTTACATAAAAGTATGCGAATGTATCTGTCACTGACGCTCAGCGGTATTAAGCTAACGCTGAGGTACAAAAATTATTATATAGTGAAAGCAGCATTAGTCAGTTGATGCAAGACTCAGTAACATAAGGTTAAAAACAAAATACTAAAGCGTCAAGACTGGGCAAGGACGACGTCTAGGAAACTTATACTAAAACTTTAATGATTTCTATTAATCTTGGAATTAACATTAAATCCGCTTGAGCTAAGGAAGGATAAGAAAATGAAGGTAAACACTCACCGATCTGAAGTGGAAAGTGATGCAAAGATGGAAAACACTTCTTGAATTGAAAAAAAAGAAAGATTTTATCTCGCTCTTTCACTAAGCACCTTAGTTATTTGAATATGATGTCTAAAAACAATAAATATAATGAGGGATCTGAGAGTTACAGAAAATGGATTCCGAAATAAGAGTCATACGTGTGAACAGATAATAATTTCATAGCGCTTCTCCTTCTCATGAACCATACGTGGCATTCGTAACAGTTTTCTCACATTCCACTTTACGATAAAATTACGTGTCTGAGCTCAGTGCACACTTGATAGCAAACTTCATGGCATCTTTGTATTTATCAGATTTATCTAGTAGAGGATATTTGTAGCTTTTCCTGAGGAAAAGACCATGTGGTTGAGGCTTCCTGAATGACGAAATAATAAAAGTTGTGCTAATGACGCCGTACAGCGAACTACATGCTTGTGTGCAGTGTACTTTGGGACGGTAAACACCAGCACTCTTAATGTTAGGCCGAAACAGCAGTTTTGGGCGGCAGAAGAAATAGAAAAATACATCTTACCTAATATCGACCATAGTGAATCTCTTTCATGTATGTCGCACGCCAGAATTCGACTACTGTTTGGTGCACTGACAAAGTGAGCCCTGAACATGTCTGGTTCTTGCCCCAAACACCCGACGTCGACAAGTCCATTCACTATGTTATTCTGAATTGGTCGTTTTGATAGCTCTCATTCGTGCACCACGCCATAGAAATTTTCAAACGAAAATGTGGCCGAAACTTGTATATCTCACAATTGTAACAACGTCTTCTCACAATTGTGACGAGGTGGCAGAACACCATGCGACGTCAAAATATGCACGTACGGGAAACGTCTGCATATTAGAAGATTACATATTAATTACCGTGTTCCCACTTTAAATATGCACAATAAGGAAAGATCGCCCGGGTATTCTATTGGGAATGACATCTGGAGCGTTGTGAAAGAGAGGATGACTGTCAATAGCTGCATTACATCTTCCCGCATTTCGTCATTTAAGTTGCATGAGAATACTGACACCGAGCGAGGTGGCGCAGTGGTTAGCGCACTAGACTCGCATTCGGGAGGACGACGGTTCAATTACGTCTCCATCCATCCTGATTTAGGTTTTCCGTGATTTCCCTAAATCGTTTCAGGCAAATGCCGGGATGGTTACTTTGAAAGAGCACGGCCGATTTCCTTCCCAATCATTCCCTAACGCGAGCTTGCGCTCCGTCTCTAATGACCTCGTTGTCGACGGGACGTTAAACACTAACCACCACCACCAGAATACTGACCATCAAATCTTTGAACACGATGCGCTCACCGGTCACTGCCGTTGTGACTGTACTCCTTCCCCATGGGCATCTTTTTATGAGAGCATTCGGCCCTACTTCAATTTTATGGATGACTGTGTGTGACCGCGCAGGTGGAGGAGAGTATATACCGTGAATGGATTTGCCGTCCAGTTCCACCGACTTAAATACATCGAACTCTTGTGGGATGTGTTGGTGAGACATACTAAACGTACCAACGACCTTCCAGTAGCTGTCAACCACTCTAATGGGGAAATGGAACGCGCTGCAACAAAAACTGCCTACCAACCGTACGGCCAGCATGGGCGCACTTTGCAGAATACGCATTGCTGTCTATCGAGATCACATACCTAGAAATAAGAATATCGAGAAACTTAACGTCATAAAATCAAACGGGGTTAACTAACTGTGTTACATTGGAAGGAAAACAACCATGTCGAGAGCAAAGAGGACGTAAAGCAGATTAGCACAGGCAAAAAGCGCGATCATGGTCAAGAGAAGTCTGCTAACATCAAACATCGCCCTTAATTTGAGGAAGAGATTTTTGAGAAAGTACGTATGGAATACACAGTTGTATGCTAGAGTATCATGAGCAGAGGATAAACCAGAACAGAAGACAGTAGAAGCATTCGAGAAATGGTCCTGCAGAAAAAAAGTGTTGAAAATTAGGTGGAATGATAAGAAATGACGAGGTTCTTTTCAGAACCAGCGAGTCGAGGAACACGGAAGAAGCACTGACAAGAAAAAGAGACAGTATGTTAAGATACGTGTTAAGGCACCAGGGAATAATTCCGTGGTACTAGAGGGAGTGAAGAGGGTAAGAACTATAGAGGAATACAGAGACTGTGGTATTCACAGTATATTGCAGTTGATGCTCTAAGACGAAAAGGTTAGCACAGGAGAGGAACTCGTGTTGGCCCACATTAAACCAGTCTGAAGACTGACGACTAAAAGAAGGGACCTTTTGACAGGACGCATCCTGAGGCATCAAGCAAGCGTCGGTTTCATAACTGAAGGAAATATGAGTGTGTGTGTGTGTGTGTGTGTGTGTGTGTGTGTGTGTGTGTGTGTGTTTGTGTGTTTGTGTGTGTGTGTGGGGGGGGGGGGGGTAGCGAAAGCTTCAACGCAGAAAGCACCCTGAAATGGAAATAGACTGCGATAACGTTGAGGTGGAGATGCTTGCACAGGAATGGCTATCATGTAACGAAATAATATGCATCCAGTTGCTTAAAAGAAATTTAATTTCTTTATCAGCACTTGTTGTTTCGCTTCTTTACACTGATTTTGTACAGACACTATGAAGCACATCACAATAGTATTTTGCTATATGCAACTTATTGTTTACACTTGTTTTTACCGATATAACCTTCCGAAGAAGAACTCTAAGTGCCCGAAACCGATAAATAAATTAAATTTTCTTTGTGCAACGGATTGTTTATTATTTCATTATACACGATTACATTTGCTGAGGGTCGATAAAATACTATATAGACTAAAATATGAACCTGTATCAAAGCAAGGCTTCGGATTTGAGGCAACAATTCAGAAAAGTACCTTACTTATTACGTGCTAGTTTGATGGAATCTAACATTTTCCTCTAACACATATAGCTAAATTACCAAAATGATGAAGATTAAACAAATAAGTTTATACAGCAATGATCAGTCTCTGGATTCATAAATGAAAACCAAAATAATACTGCCTACCGGAAGAAACTAATTTCAATTTACTATCTAAACGATAAATTGTGAACCAACGAAGTTCAGTCAAAGAAGTGTCTCGAGAAACCAGTGTGATTTCTGCTATGGTCTGTAATATTGTTTTGAGATCATATTTCGATCGATTGTTTCTCCGGTTTCTCATTGTTATTAATTCCACTGGGACACAATCCATTTCAAGTGCATACAGAGTAAAATGAACCTTCTCAAGTGGTCTGTGCATATTTTGTTATTTATAGTGCTTTGTCTCCTGTTTTAGATGGCCGTCGCATTCATGCTGGCGTGGCCTTTCGGCTACCCGCGAGTGATGTCCAGCTACGAATTCAGCAGCTCCGACGACGGACCTCCACAGGACAGCAGCAACAACATCATCTCTCCCACCATCAACTCTGACGACTCCTGCGCGAGACCGTGGGTGTGCGAACACCGCTGGAGGCAGATTTACAACATGGTCGGCTTCAGGAACGTTGCTGGAAGTGAGTCAAACTTTCTTTACGACTGAAAATAGGTTTGTTCTGTATGCTTAAATTCTTGAAAGTGGTAGTCGAGGATGCTAAGACTTGACCATGAACACAAGGGTACATCTTACAGTCGAATAAATGTTGAGAAAAAACGGGCTTCCTTAGAGAGCCATTGGCAAGTGTAGTGACTCCCGAAATTAAGAGTCACCAAACGGGAGTACAGTGATATCTGGCTCTGCTATTTCTTGTAATTGGCATCAGACCTGTAAGCCCACATTATTTCCTGAAAGTTTTCAAAGCCGTACTGATGTTTCAATGATTTTAAATAATTTTATTTCTAATACTATTTCACCTAACCTTTCTTACATTTACATTAGTATTACACCGTGTTCCTTTGATGTGGATGATCAGTGATATATGTGTCTTTTAACTCCACTCACATTCACAACAAATTTCCCACCAAATCTACATCACTTATACGCCAGTTGTCGTACAAGCTAATTACTATAATGACGTCCACAGCCACCGCCATGGCCAACTGGTGGGACAATGGCAACTACCAGATCGCCTTCTCGCGAGGAAACGTTGGTTTCATCGCGATCAACAACGAAGCTAGCGCCGATCTGAAGCAGACCTTACAGGTGAGTTCTACATTTCCCTTGAAGTGTTTTCAGACTGCAGTATGCAAATGAAACCATTGATTACACAAGTTTTCTTTCGGCAGACGGGTCTACCAGGTGGCACGTACTGCGACGTTATTTCTGGTAACGTGAACGGCAACAGCTGCACTGGCTCCACCATCACTGTCAACAGCGACGGCACGGCCTACATCGAGATCCTCACGTCTGCCGACGACGGCATGGTCGCTATTCACACCGGGGTAAGTGCGACAACTTGCAGCGGACTAATTCCAAATCATATGCGGACCACGTAAACAGTCCTTCATCGGTACAGTTTATGGAACCCTTAAGGTGAAAACACTTCTTACAGAGATGTGTTGAGGCATATAAATATGAAGCCTTTCACGACCGCATGACATAGCTACTGGTAAACCTTCGGGGATGTTAGGTCGTGGTCCAAGAAACTCTTCTGTTCCTGACGTTTCGACCAGGACTGCGCAGGACATCCTCAGAGGCGCTCCTCCGCTGAGTCTTGCCACCTCTGAGGATTCCAAGCGCAGTCCTCGACGAAACGACAAGAATGGAAGTGTTTCTAGGACCATGACCTCACATCCCGAACGGTTTACCAGCAGCTATGCATATAAATTTACCTACATTTTTAATATTTCTTCCTTAATTGTTTGGATGATATGTAAGCAAAAGAAATGTGTTTGCTAAAAGAGCTCAGCCTTAAGTATCGCTGTTACTGCTATTTTTTTTTTGTTAAGTATCATTTTATAAAGCCACCAAAGTAGCATAAACGTTCATAGTAGTAGTATACTTGCTTCCATCATATTCTGTGACATTTCATGTATCTCTATAACACTTATTGATACACTGTGTTTTATTTCTGACCTAAACGAAGATACTCGTCTAACTACGTCATTAATTACTGATGCTCAGATGTTTGACCTTTTCAAGACAAACGTTATTAAATCTCTATATAAGTACCCGTGGAATTAAAAATTGTCTGAATATTACAATCAGAAAAATAGTATTGACGTATGAAAGACGAGATATCGCTTGTTGGTAGAAGACACAAAAGTCACGAACAACTAATTATGATCATGTTTAAATATGTATGTGTTTATCTTACACGGCAAATTCGGAGCTTTCAGGCCCTCGAATAAATACTTCTAGAAATTTCCTTTACATCTACCATTACACTGTACACAGACAAAATTGATCATTAATGTTAGCGGAGTAAACACTCAAATAATAATACTTATTTTAAATAATAAAATAGAAATGTAACGTAGCCTGTGGCGACGATAAGCTGACCGTATGAGTGTAAAACATGTTATAGGGATTCCGTTATGAAAATGGCAAACAGTCACTAGACGTTGTCGCTGGCGACGAAATAGAGCCAGGTAAATGGATAAAAAAGTGGCTTGTAATTCTTTAAAGCTATTGTCGACAAATATTCTACACTTTCTGTCTATCTAACAAACTTGAAGAATGCAAACGATTCAACAAATTCTAAAGCTGCTTCTAAATGAATATAATTAACGACAGAGAGGCCTTGTGTAAAGTAAATAATTAATATTACCATTTTGAGTGAGAACACTTAAAATAGTTTCTAAAATGATATGGCGATCCAAAACGGTTTCTGATCACCTTAATTTTATGCGATATAGGCTATTAAAATAGTCGGATTTCAGCGTAGATACTTAATGATCTTACAATGAAAAGGTACTAGAAAAATGAATAACGCGTTAGAACGAAGAATCTATATGAGTACTGCCGATAGTAAATTACCACCGGAAAACACTTGAAAAAGCGATTGTTGGTGCATCAATGGAACTCTCATAAACCCTTTAACAAAGGTGCATTACAAGTATATGTGGATTATGAAAAAGCCACAGTTTGTTTCATTGTAACCACGTAAAATGCCCGTAACACTACACCCAACCACATAAGTTGCAGTCATTTAACCAATCACATAACGGAGTTTAGAGCTGTTATATCCTTCCCGTATGATGGAGCATAAGTCGGCCGTCCCGTGCATAAGTTGTACTTGCCGGTTTCACACATAACTTGCAATTTTTAGATATTCTGCTTGACACAAAGTTTATTAGGCGTTGTAAATAATTTATTTACGTTTGCAAAATTATTATTTGATATATTTTGATAACATTTTATAAAACTAATAAGTATTTTCCTTTTTACAGGCGAAGATCGGTTAAGCACAGTTGTATACTGGGGACTTAAAAATCACCACCACCAACGACATCTCTCTATCTTCTGGATTCATTCCATCTCTTTTCGATAAATGATGTGAATCTTCGTTATAAAAAATGATGGCAAATAGACAACTCTGTAATGAACAGCTTTTTTTATTTTCAAACTATCCAAATTAAAAATTTTTTATCACCAAACATTTTTATTTCTTTTTTCCTTACATGTTTGTCAGTGGTCATTTACCTAAATACTGAATAATGCGGATCGGGATTTGAAAGCTTGAAATTGCGCCCTTGGAAACACGATGTAATACGTCCCCTTGTTGGCAGCGATATGGGACGTGTGACGGAGTTAAATATCTACTTTCATTACCCAAATTCACAGTTAAGGAAGAATATGATCGATTCACCAACCACCGTCAGCATATTCATTTCTTGAACCAAAAATCAATATTTAGTTCCTTCGTTAATACGGCTTACCTCTTATTTACAGTAGTCAGTAGGTAACTGCAAAGATCTTAATTATACCGTCTGTTCTACTGCAATCGTATCGGTGTAGTTGAGTACCTAACAATGTTCAAAATGTTATACAATAATCCTTATCTTTTTAAAATAAAAAGGTAAATCTGGACAACATGCATACTGCCAAAAAATAGAAACATTACAACACAGTTAAAAGAAAGTTATCTTTTATGTCTTTCGCTCTATCATTCGCAGTTTGCGTTAACACTAATGAAGTAGAATTTGTCAGTAAAGACCTTAGGATTTAATCGAAAGACTGTTGCACATAACACACAGTATCGAGTTCGAAATCCAGAAGGACACGACTCCGGTCACTTAGATCTCTTTTGAATTTTCCTTTTACAAATTGCACAAACAATCTATTGAAGTCAGATAGGAGAACAAAACGCTATGAATGACATGAAATCATGAGAAAGAAAACATTTTGAGCAGAAAAGCAGATAACTATGATGTTTTAAAATTTGCGAGATTTTAGTGTTACCAAACCGAGATGACTCAAAAAACAATGAATTCCCTTATAAAGGACGACGATGTACATATCCATCATCAAAAATCCCCCATCAGCGAACCAGATTTAAGTTTCCACTGACTGTCCCGCATGTCTCATGACAAATGCCGAGATGCTACCTGTGAAAAATATACTGTACCAAAACAATTCGACTTTGTGCTCCTTTTCTATCGACTTCATCGTCCTCTGGACGCCAACCATCAAAATTTCTTCCTTCCTTTTAAAATGTAGAGGAAATTAAAGCCTTTAGTCATCGATAACTTTCGCTTTTCCTGAATAAATGGCGAATAACTATCTTGCACTTCAAATTATCTGACTTAGCCACTGACCTTTGCGCAGTAGGAGAGCAGGACGCTTTGTACCACGCCTCCAATAGCGACATTTTTCTCAGATTTTCCTTGTATCTTACACTCCCGTAAGATGCAGGGCTGGTAAAAGGAGGGGAGTGTGGTACTGAGGTCAAGGAAGATGGATAATGGGATAGGAAACGGAGTGGAAAATGACCTGATTATTCAGATGTTTGTGAAACTGTAAGGGCTATGGCATGGGCATATGCATCTTCATACACACTCTGAAAATCAGTGTGACATGCTTGGCGGAGTGTACTTAGCATGGTACTACATGTCATGGTTTCCTCCCGTTCCATTTGCGTATGGAGTGCAGTAAGAAAACTTAAATGTCTGTATGCATGGTGTAATTAGTCTAATTTTGTCGTGACAAACCCTGCGCTAGCGATACGTATAGGGCTGGAAAATATCTCCAGTTCTTCATATTTTGTTAGAAGGCTTTCGTGGGACAGTCAGAGTCCATCTTCAAGATTCTACAACTTCAGGTTTTCCATTATCTCAGTGACATTCTCACGCGATCATTCAAATCTGTCACCGCTCGAGCTATCCTTCCTTGCACACTCAAAATGTCTCTGGTTAGTCCTATTTGGTATGGGTTCCATACACTTCAAAAATATTCTACAGTCTCCCAGTACCCTGGAATCGAGGCGACATCTGCCAACTGTCTCATAGACAACTGACGCTACGTAGCGTGAAATCGAGTTACTTTGGCATGTCATGAACACATAGACACACACACACACACACACACACACACATACACACACACACACACACGCACGCACACGCACAGACACGCACGCACGCACATATTCCTCGTGCACGTGCACTGCGCCCACGTTCACAAATGGTAGTCCATACAAGTTAAAATGGAAGCAAATGCATTATTTTGGTGTTCATATAGCTGCTCCGTGCCACGACTTATACGTTCCCCATAGTAAGGTTTCAAAAAAATTAACAAAAAGCGTGAAGTTAAAATGCCGACAGAACGGTGATATAGTGGAATTGATGACCTCGCCCACTGCCTACCCTCAACCCCCCTCCCTCCCCCCTCTTCTACTGCGTTTGTCCTTCATCTTCCATTTCATCATATATCTCTGCAACTGAATTGGTGCATGTTACCGACATTATTTCATTGTAATAAAAATTAGATCATTCCAAATTAAATTGTTGCAGACACTCTATTATTGATTGAATACGCATAAATAGAATGCTTGTCAGCAGTTGAAAGTAGAGCTGTTTTACATAACTGAATTGGCTCTGTAGCACTTGAAATACGAATTAACGAAATCTTTAAAGGTAAACCAGCAAAAAATACGTCAGATGTTCACAAAATATTTTCTGTAAATTTTAGTTGCAGTCCCGTACTAAAACACAGATGCAAAAGAATGGAAAGGACGCTTTTGTGGTGTCTACCATACAGTTCAACCAAAAAATTTACTTGCGTTTGTACCAATATACACCACAGGTGGGTGCTCATTGAAATCCATAAAATTAAAGCAGCTGAGAAATGCGTTCAGTATTTTCAATATGACAAGTTCATGAGCACATAAAATATGGCTTTCAACACGGAACAGTGTGCTGCACAATTTTTAAGACCATATCGTGTCGCACAAATTTGAGGACAGGGTACTATAAATTAGAGGGAACCTATACCATTCCGTCATTGATCGCAAGTGGTTTAATTTCACTGGAGAAGAAACTTTTAATGAACATTTAAGCGATTTCTGAATTCAGTCGTGCGAGACGTGTGAGAAATGTAATGAGATCTTCAACACCATGAGCAATCTCTCAACGCCGTGTTGTTCTGCTTATGTAGACCGGTGTGTTCATTCCTCCCAGATGCACGGTCGGAGTTTCAGCTCAGTACAGCGACCACGCGATTTTTGAGAGCCCCATCAATGAAGGTGTGTTTTTGTTGTGTGCTACGAAAATGGACTAGTGGAATTTAGAGCAACTTTATGCTACCAAATTTTGTATTAAACTTGGGGAATGTGGTAGTGTGACCTTTGAAAAGTTGAAAAAGGCCAATGGGGAACAAAGGCCGTATCTAGATCAAACGTTTTTGGCTGGCAAAATCATTTCTGGAAGGCCGAAACACGTTGAAGATGAATATCGCTCAGAGAGGCCCCCAACTTCGAAAACCGACGAAAACGTCAAAAATGTGGGTGCTCTTGTGTCATACGACCGACATTTAACAATAAACATGATGGGTGACCTGTTAAACTTTAATGCTCCCACTGTACATCAAATTTTGACAGAAACTTTGCACATGCGGAAGTTTTGTGCCAAAATGGTGCCGAAAACCCTCGAAACTGAGAAGAAAAATCGAAGAAATGTGTGCTTTGATCTTCTTGAGAGGACTGTCAGTGCCCACGAATGTTTCAGTCGTGTGATCACAAGTGACATGAATCCTGGATTTCTGAGTACGGTTCTGAGACAATGCGCCACCGTAAGAAGTGGCACGTTGAAAATTTTCCTCGACCTAAAATAGTTCGAACGAGCAAATCCAGGTTCAAAACAACGCCCATTTGCTTTTTCAACAGTAGGTGTATCACGAATAAGGAATTTGTTCCTCCAGGATAAACTGTCAACCAAGTGTTTTACAAAGAATCGAAAGACTAAGGAAAAGAGTGAATAGAATGAGACCGGGCATTGCCGATAAGTGGGTGCTGCATCATGACAAGCCCCCATGTCACACAGCCACTTCCATCGCCGAATTTTTGACCTCAAAAGGCATTCCTGTTGTTTCAGAGCCCCCGCCTGATCTGAGTCCCTCGGACTTCTTTCTTATTCCGAAATTGAAAAACCTCATAAAAGGACGTCACTACGTAAAACATTCAAAAGAATGTTAAACACATTACTAGTTGAAGCCTTCCAGCGCTGCTAGCAGGCCTGGGAACAACGACTCCGCCTGTGTTTGACTGCTGAAGGGAACTACTTTGAAGGAGACAGTACTATTGTTTGAAAAAGAATAATAACTTCGGTAGATAAACATATCAGTCAAATCACTTTTCTCAAACACTCATGTGGGAAGATAAAGACGCCATTTCACACGTGCCCACACAAAGAATCTTTACGCATTATGTTGGACATATTTCAAGCGCTAGCATTATATTAGCTTGACAATGTTTAGTGCTTTACCCAGTGCTAATAAATCTTCAGTACACAGAATGAAAGTTTCAGTAAGTATACACACCGCAATTTCCTTCTGCTTAAATCTGCACATCTGTCGCATAAAATCGAAATGAAAGCTAAAAAATATTAGGAAAAAATCGAGAGAAAGATCTGTCATCCATATTTATATGGCATTTGTTTGTTTTACATGAACATTAAATGTGCATTTTTATAATCTGCAGAAACAGATTAATGATCGGCTTCGACACCGCACCCGTTTGCTTGCCGTTCACGGGATTCGGGAAGGCGCGCCTTCTCCAGATGAATCCGCTCAGCAAATAAACGACAAAGGCTGGTGTGCCGGCCAGCCTGGATGTG